>NC_134860.1:12139858-13459858 GCF_049852395.1 Peromyscus maniculatus bairdii
TTTTATTTATTAGGATTTTCAGAGAGTAAAGGGTGCTAGGGAGAAAACATTCTCAATTGGAGAGCTGGAGATGCTAATGTGTTGACTAATAAAAATCAAGATTATAAATGATATCAACAGGATGGAACAGAGTACTGAAACTAACAAGATGGGAAAATGAATTTTGACAGGCTGCCTAAAAATAATGTCCCTTAACTACAGGATTGGGGAAGCCTGCCTCGCTCCATTTCCAGACCCACACATCCTGTCCGTCATTGGGTTCATTTGATACATTGCCAGTGCTAGCCATCTGAAGCCTTCAATTTTACCAAATGCTGAAAGAGTCGCACCTGGTGCCCAGGCCAGGCCCCCAAAGCCAGCTTGTTCAGTGATGAGCTTGTTAGCGCAACTCCACACTATCCGATAGCCTTATTCACTAGTGTAAAAAAAAGTGTTATTATCCTGCGTCCTGGTCATTTAGTCACCGTCACCCCCAGACTGTCCGCATTTCTCACAGGAGATAATTTATCACCCAGGGATTTTGTCTTCCTCATAAATATTCCTCAGGATAGTTGCATTTGGGGAACAAGGCATTCACATGCCTGTACAGTTTCCTCTTGGCCTTGCATGTGGTTCAATCTATCCTATTCCTGAATCCAGTGCCTTCTGAGTACTCTTTAAACAGTTAAATTGTACTGAATCACATTATCCCCCTGTGCCTTCCCTACTCATCTATGCATCTGAGAAAGTTTGCCGAGGATTCTCTGCTTCAGCAGGTGGGAAAGAGACAAGACTTCAGGCCTGTGCAGCTTCTCCCAGGCCGCCTCACACACACCTGACAGTGAGTCATAACAAGTTGTCTCCTCTCTGTAGTCTTCTTTTCTGTCCTGGAATATTTTACCCCCCTCATCTGTGAACAATCACAATCTTCCTTTCTCAAGAACACCGTCCTAAGCAAATGCTGGAGTACCTGCCAGACTCTGAAAAATCCCTGTTTGGACTCGCCCAGAACTTCTCACATGCCAGCACTAATGTACCTCCCTCTATTGAAACTGCACCATTAACGCGGCATTCCATTCACGTTTATCTAGTCACTCCACTGTCGGGTAAACCAGTCATTTCTGGGTTAGTTCCCACCACGTCCACTCTTCCTAACCCTCTTCAGCTCCTTCCCTTCCCAGGGAAGACTGTTCTTCCCTGACTTTTTTTGAATACTTCCAATGCACTTGGTCTTTAAAATACCTTCTCACATATTTTTGTGTCTACCATATTGTACTTTATTCTCATGTTCTGTCTTAGTGTAATAATGATTACATGATTTTATGTTATTTTTTTCCTTACCTCTTTCAAAACATTGAAATTTAAACAACTATCAAAGCACTTTGCCCTCCCCCATGTAATCAATATCCATTTGAAAAGAACTGAATTTAGGTGATTCTACATATCTATGGATAGATGTAGAGAGGCAATCCAAGAAACAGTAGGATTATATGCTAAAGCTGTTTTCAGTAAAAAAAAAAAAAAAAAAAAACAAATAAACAAACAAAAAAACAACTTTTACTACCTTGAGGAAAAAATGACTGAGTGCATGTACAAGATTAAAGATGTTGCTTAATTTTGATATGTATTTCTTTATCACAAGTGGTACTGGTTGCTCAGTTATCCTTACACAGCCATCATGTCACATCTGAGAAACTGACAAAGTTGGCATGCTTTTAACTCCCTCTTTACATTGTGTGCATCTCTTCTGAGGAAAATAAGAGAATTATCATGTAGAAATAGCCCCAATTTCCTTTAAGTATCACTTCCCAATTTCAGTTATTATATTTACATTGCAAAATTATGAAATTATATTCCCTTTCTGTAAGTACAATTAGCACAGTTTGCTAAATATGCTTCTATAGGTAAATGAATTCTAGACTGCTCAATAGCTGTCTTTTTATTGTAGTTCATAGTTTATTAATTTTCTTAGTTTTCATAGAAAACATTTACAAACGGAAGGGTTTGAAATCACAAGCCCTTCTATTCTCAACCTACAAAACAAATGTTAAAGTTACAAATTATTTTTTTGAAAAAAGATAGCTATTACTGTATATTTAAATATACATAGCCATAAATTTTCCACTCCATCTACCTGTTATTAATTAATTAATTAATTAACTAATTAATTTTGGTTTTCGGAGATAGGGTTTCTCTGTAGCTTTGGTGCCTGTCCTGGATCTTGCTCTGTAGACCAAGCTGTTCTCGAACTCACAGAGATCCACCTGGCTCTGCCTCCCTAGTGCTGCGATTAAAGGTGTGCACTACCATGACCCGGACTTTTATTGGCATAAATTCTGTTCATTGAGTTGATAGCATAAATAAATATAAATTTACCATATATAATATCTGATTGTAAATAAACTATGTAATTGTGCTATATATTTTAGTGTCAACATCTTTGACATATTTGTATATGCATATACATTTAATGTATTCAATCTTCTAATATTTAACATCATCAAAATGTATATAATAGTATTTAGCTATATATAACTTTTGTTTGTTTGTTTTTGTTTTTTCAAGACAGGGTTTCTCTGTGTAGTTTTGCGCCTTTCCTGGAACTCACTCTGTAGCCCAGGCTGGCCTCGAACTCATAGAGATCCACCTCCTTCTGCCTCCCAAGTACTGGGATTAAAGGTGTGTGCCACCACTGCCCAGCTATAACTTTTATAAAATAGAAAATAATTTGCTTTTATAATCAACATTTGGTTACATCTTAGTTCATTTAGAAAATGTGTAGTTTTGACAGCAGATTGTGTTTGTTCACTTCTCTACTGACATTACAACATTTCAGTGTGACGCTAATGCAACAATATCAACAGTGCTGCAGTGGGCATTCCAGTATGTGTCGTGGATGTGTTCCTTGGGACACATATCCCATAACAGAACTGCTGACGCATTTGTATAGGCCTCTTTAATTTTATTAGATATTGCCAAATTACTCTCTAATGGATATTTGTAAATTTACACTGCCAATTACTATGTATGTGAGTACACAGTGTTGATCAACATTTTGAATATTTGATGAATTCATACTTTTCAATTTTGAAAGTCTGACGGGCACCGTGTGCTGTCATCTGACTATATTAATTTGTAATTTCCTGATTTCAAGTGAGGCTGAGTATTTCTATAACTTTATTTCTATTAGGGCTTCTGGGCTTTTCTGGTTCACAGTTTTTCACTTTTGTTTACTTGCGTACACATTACATTTATCTATTGCATGTGTACAGATATCCTTCTAGTCTATATCTTGTATTTCACTTTCTATACACTTTACTATGGGAAGGTTTTTAAATTAACTTAGTCAAAGTTATGTTAGTCTCTTTGAAGTTTGTTCTATTTGTGTTTTTTAAAAATATCATACCCAACTCTATAAGTCATATAGTTTGCTAAAAAAAAATTGTACATGATTGATTTTTGCACAGAGGTCTTTAATCCATCTTGACACTATTTGTGAGAACATCTTTAAACCTATATGGCTAAACATTTTTAATAGGACTGCTTATTGAAAAGCCCATGATTTCCCTCTGATCTTTGCATTTGATTAAAAATAACTTACCTTTGAAATTATTTATATTTTCACAAACTTGCATAGATGTAGCACAGAGACTCCTTCTGCAGCCTTTGCTTATTTTACCTCTTGTGGACAAGTAAAGTCCAGTGTTTATCAAGATTAACAAAGCTCATTATATACTTGGATTCTCTTGATTTTCCCCAAAGTCCATGAGGAAGAAGGCATCTGTCCAGAATCCCACACTTTGCCTTGGTCTCCCTGGATACTGACAGTCTCTCTGACTTCCCCTGCCTTTCATGACCTTGGCAGCCTGGTGTTTTTGAAGAATGTTTCTTTTGGAGTTTCATTACTTTTATCGTGCTTAGTCATGGTGTGTGAGTTTGTGGAGGAAGGTCACAGAGGAGGACCCTTCTCAACGCCTCAGATGCGGATCACGTGTTATGGACATGACTTAGCACCAATGATGTTAACTTTGTTCTCTTGGCTAAGGCAGTGTTTGCCAGGTTTTTCTAACATGTGATTACTTTGGCCTATCTGCCATATTCTACTTTTTGTAATGAATCATGAAGTCCAGTTCTCCTAGAGAATTGAAGTCTTCTGCTTCTCTCAGTGGTGATAAGGTCTAAATAACTTTCTTGGAATTCTTCTTTAAAGATCATTACCTATTCTTTTTCTACTTATTTACTGTTATTATTTACATTCGTATAGACTGAAGACTATTTAATTCTCCAAATTAAGATGCTGCCATTAGGTTTTGCAGTTCCTGCTGCCTCAGCTTCAGCTATTGGGAGCTCCTTTGCTTGGCTCCAATGTCCCTTTGATGTCCCTTTATTCTCTCAGCACGTCCTTGCTTTCTGGCACTGTGAGATCTTT
Source organism: Peromyscus maniculatus bairdii (assembly GCF_049852395.1). Lineage (NCBI taxonomy): Eukaryota > Metazoa > Chordata > Mammalia > Rodentia > Cricetidae > Peromyscus > Peromyscus maniculatus. Next base: position 12,144,267 of record NC_134860.1, read on the forward strand.
ATTCATTGCCTCAGCCCTAACATCAGTGATTTCTCCAAGGAGTTTCTTTTCTTTTCTTTAGAAGTAGTACTAGATGAGAAGACATGGGTACTGGGTATGCTCGCCACTACTCAAGTATCAGTACTATTGATCTTTCTTAGAAGTCAGAGCTAGGAGATATCTGTAGGTATAGTGACTCATGGAGATATACCTATAATTTATTAATATGCTTGTCTATGTCATTATTAAATTAACAATGAATTAATACAATGGCCTGAACTCCTATGCCATACCACATGCTAGACATCCCTCAACAGGAGAATGAATAAAAAATATGGTACATTTATACAATGGAGTGGACCTAGCTATTAGAAAAAAATGAAATCATGGAATTCACAGGTAAATTGGTGAAACTAGAAAAAGAATCATGAATGAATGACCCAGACCCAGAAAGACAAATATGATATGTATTCACTTATATGTGGATATTAGCTGTTAGGTCAATGATAAGCAAACGACAATCCATAGAGCCACAGAGGTTAGGTATAGAGTAAGGGGTTGGGGGAGGCAGATTGATCTCATTAGGAAAGGTAAATAGAATAGTTATGGATGGATGGAGGGGGAGGGGCCTGGATGACCAAGTGGAGAGGGAGAGGGAAGATGGGGACAAGGAAGGGAAGACTGGGAGAGACAGCTAAAATTAAGGGCCATTTGAGGCATCATATGGAAACCTAATATAGTAGAAGTTTCCTACAATATATACAAATATGAAGACAATCTAAATGTAATCACCAAATAGTTGGGGAGACAGAGCCCCAACTGGACATTTCTTGCCACCAAATGAAGCTTCCAGTACTGGGAATGGGCTACATCTAATTGAGTTGTAGGTCAAAGGGGTCCTATGGGAACCCCCAAACCACCCAGGCTGTCGCCCAGACTATAGATAGGTTGCTCTCCAGAAACTGAGAGTAAGTCTCCATTGCTGAAGACAAGAGCTACACAACTCATTGAACATAGAGGAGTCGAGCTGGTACCTACAGAGAGCCTTCACTCCTAAGTGCCTTTGGTACAGGAAGATGCTCTGAATGCTACCAAAGGAGAAATGTAAACATGAAGTCAACCACAAACCCTCTGATCCGCGATGGTGTACTACCTGCAAGATATGCTAGTGCAATGGTGGCACAGGCTTGTGGGAATGAGCAACCACTAACTGATTGGACTTAAGGTCCACTCCATGACGTGGAACCCATACTAACACTGCTGGGATAACCAAGAGCCTGAGAACAGACAGCCCAGGGACCTAAGGTAAAACCAAATGCTACTGTCCTACTGAAAGAACATGGCAATAAAATGATGCTTAGTGACATTCTGCTATAGTCTTAGATCAGTGCCCTATTCAGGCATCATCAGAGGAGCTTTCTCCCTCAGTGGATGGGAATAAATACAGAGACCCACAGCTGGACAACAAACAGATAGTGAGAGACCATGGAACACTCAGCCCTAAAATCGAATGACTCCATCAAATGCCTTCCTTGGTGCTCAGGGAACCCTGCTACAGAGGAGGCAGAGGGAGTAAGGAGGCAGAGGGGATGGAGAACACCAAGAAAATAAGGTCCTCTAAATCAAATGGGTCGATGTACATGTGAAGTCACAGCGACTAAGGCAGCATGCACAGGGCATGCACAGGTCTGCATCACATAGGATCCTGGGGCCGAAGTGGGAGAAGAGGACACGTGTCCCTGTGTCTAACCCAGAAGCTGCCACCAATTGATAGGCACTTGCAAATGAAGGTTTGGTTTTCTCCATGGCAGTCGCCTAGGGGAAACAAACTACTCTTTTGGGTAGGTTGTGTGCCTAGCAGTGGATGGCCATCAGAAAATGAACTCAAAGGCATCTTTGGAGGTTCCTTGTCTCATAGTGTCATGTCAGGTCTGTTTTTCTTTTTTTTTAATTTAATTACATTTTTATTTACTTTTATTTATATATTTAATTTCGTCTCTCTGTGGTGGTATTGTGTTCCCCAAAATATTGTGTCCCTTAATAAACTTATCTGGGGTCAGAGAACAGAAAAGCCACTAGTTATGCAGTGATAGCACACACCTTTAATCCTAGCATTCCAGAGGCAGAAATCCATCTGGGATCTCAGTGAGTTCAAGGCCACATTGGAAACAGCCAGGCATGGTGACTCACGCCTTTAATCCTAGGAAGCCAGCCTTTAATCCTAGGGAGTGATGGTAGAAAGCAGAAAGGTATATAAGGTGTGAGGACCAGAAACTAAGCAATTGGCTGGTTCAGCATTTGGCTGGTTAAGCAGTCAGGCTTTTAAGCAGCAGTTCAGCTGAGAGCCATTGAGATGAGGACACAGAAGCTTCCAGTCTGAGGAAACAGGACCAGCTGAGGAATTGGCAAGGTGAGATAGCTGTGGCTTGTTCTGTCTCTCTGACCTTCCAGTATTCACCCCAATAACTGGCCTCAGGTTTGATTTTATTAGTAAGAACCTTTAAGATTCATGCTACATCTCTCCTTTTGTCATGTGGGCCCTTTGAGTATGTATTATTGCTTCCGGTTTAGTGTTTTGATGTGATTCCTGAGTGCGAATGGGTAGGCCTCTGTGGCTGTATTGGTTTGTTTATGCCTTTTCCTGGGTTCTTTTTCTTTTGTTTGTTTGTTTGTTTTGTCCTATTCCAATTTGTTAGTTTTTTTATCTTACTTTCTTTTGTCTTTTTATTATCCCGGTTTATTTTCTGATGACAGAAAAAGGGTGCCTCTGGATGGGAGAGGAGGTAAGGGGCAACAGGAGAGTGGAAGGGGGGAAACTGTGGTCAGGACGTACTGTGTGAGAAAAAAATCATTTTTCAATAAGAAGAAACAATTAAGAAATAGTTCTTCAACATTTCATAGACTACCATGGTGAAGCTATTTGGGCCAAGGATTTTCAATGTGAGGAAGTCATTAAACACTGGTCTAGTTTCTTTAATTCTTGTTGAACTACCCAGCTCTTCTATCTTCACATGTCAGATTTCATTGGAGATTTTCAATGCCTTTCAAAGAATTGTTCATTGCCAGTGAGCAAGACAAACTAGTGTCCCAAGGATTACATGGTGACTTTTGTCATCTCTGTTCCTTTTAATAAAGACTATAGAAAATATGTTTGTTTTCAGGTGTGTCCAACATTTTGACATCATGACACCATTTTGTCATATACAAAGTTCACACTTAAGAACCATGCATCAAGGTCCAAAAGAAATCATATACACACAAATCTCATGTTTTAAGTACGTTTAAGAGTTTTGTGTTGGGCTACATTCAAAGCTACCCTGGGGCACGTGTGACCTATGGATTTTAAGTTGGGCACACTTGCCAGATTTTATCTAGTATCTTATTTATTTTTGCTTTTTCTGTGATAAAATAGCCTGGCAACAGCAACTTACAGGAAAAAGGTTGTATTTTGGCTCACAGTCTGAGGATGCAGTCTATAGTAGGGAGTCCTGTGGATGGGTGAGGCTGCTGATCATGTGGCATCAATTGTCAGGAAATAGAATGGTGAATGCTGGCACTCAGCCCTCTTTCTCCTTGTTAATCATTCCAGGATCACACCCCATGCAATAGTGCTGCCCACATTTAGGATGGGTCTTCTGATCTCAGTTATCCTAATCTTGAAAATTGTTCACAGGCATGTGTAGAGGCTAAACTCATCTAAACCACCTCTCACAGACATGCCCAAAGTTTGTCTCTTAGGAGATTCTAAATCACATCAAGTTGACAATCAATATTAACCATCACATATAATAAACTTCATAATGTCCAAAGGATAGGACTCATAGTTTTGAGGATATTATCCATACTATGCTCTAAGTCTTAGAGTGCTTTAACAATTGTTGTGAAGACCCATTTATATTCTTGTCATCAGACCAACACTTCAAGAAATTATTCTCTTCATATCAAGATATTCTTTTTTTTTTTTTTTTAAAGATTTAGTTATTTATTATGTATACACTGTTCTGCCCGCATATATGCCTACACACCAGAAGAGGGCACCAGATCTCATTACAGATGGTTGTGAGCCACCATGTGGTTGCTGGGAATTGAACTCAGGACCTCTGGAAGAGCAGCCAGTGCTCTTAACCTCTGAGCCATCTGTCCAGACCCTCAAGATATTCTTTCTTTACTTGGACTGGAATATTCTTGTTGGGAGAGACAAGGCGTTACCTTTGTCAATACTGACACTCAGGCCTCAAACCATGATTAAACATAATCTTCACCTCTGCCTCTAAATTATACAAATAATTGTGTGTTTTCTCTGCATTCTTATAACAGTCCACTAGAACTTTCTAGAAAGTGACATTTGTCTTGGTAAGAGGGTTTCTAACATGGAGAAGGATATCTGCTGGAGTTGCTATGCAGCTAATGGTGGGGTGAGTTGGGTTTGAAGGCCACTGGCCTAGCCTGTTGCCATGGTAATGGAATATTATTTAAGTCTTGATTGTAAAAATAGGTTGCTTTATGTGAATCACTAAGGAAAACTGAGAAATAAAGTAGAAATGAATCACAAGGGAAAATTAGAATGTGCTTCACATCCTTATGTGAGAAAAGTGAGAAAAGGCCACAACAGGAAGGCTGTCTAGCTACACACCATCTTCTTTTGGGGAGAGTGCCACAATGCATATCTTCTTGTATATTTGAGGGTGAATCTCCAAACAGGTAAGCCTATGATTCTAAGTACCTGCTTCTCATGAACATCATGACACCTCAGAACCAGGTACTCAGTGTATTCAAGACTTTTTGTGCTAAGAGCCTGAAGGCGTGCTCAGAGGAGGCCTCAGCCTTTGCTAGGGAAGAGCAACTAAGGCCCTATTCTCTTCTCCACATGGCAATGAGAAATCATATTTGTGAGTTTCTTCTTTCACCTTGTGAAAAAAAATCTGTGTTGATAGGGAGGTTGAGAGAGGGAAAGTCAAGAGGAATGACTGTTTATGTGAACCATAAGCAGTGGTGTGCTGGAGCTGGCTGGTGATGCTGAATGGCATCACAGTGCTAGCTTAGATTCTTTGCTGGAGTATTTATACCAAGCTTATCAGCAAACTCTACAATGCGGGACTATTTGCTTGTTTTTTGAGAGTCAACTGTTGAGGATTTATCTATTACAGACCATAGACCATAATTGATGCACACCATTTACTTTGTAGTAAATGTTTTACCAACACAATCTCCTGTCTCTTTTCCCAATTCTGCATGGTGCACAGTGTATTATTGTCAGTTCAATGGAGAGGAAACAGGATCTTGGAAGGTGAGAGATGTGTTCACGGTTACCTGGCAGCCCTAAGGGATCTGTTCCTGGGCTGATCCTGAATCTCTCTAATTGGTGTATTACCCTTCCTGTTTACAGAAAGCCTTGCTTGGGACCTACTGTTCCTGAAGAGAAACCAGTTTTTAAAGGGCACATGTATCATTCTTGTCCTCATCAACCTATACCGGTTGCTCTCTGATGCTTCTACTGCCTAAAGAAGACTGTAGGACACAAAGAGAGGGGCTGGGGTGCTTCCCCACTGTTTACTGTTGTCTTTTCTTTTCCAGGGATTTCTAAACATACAATTTTGAATGAATTTCATGAGATACACTGACATGGATTCAAGACTGAGCTTTCGCTGTGTGTAGATACCATGCTTGGCATTTATTGGGAGAGTAGGTCAGAGTCCTGTCCTTTGAAAAGCCCCTTTGCAGACAGCCTGCTGGTTAACAGAAGTTCAGAACAGTGCAGTGATGTGTCAGATGCGTGGGCTGAAGGCAGCAGGGAAGAAATAATTATCCTCAGCTGAGCCAGGAAGGGAGCTGGGTGTGACAGAGGTGGAGGTGTAAGACGAAGAAAGTAATGGTGAACGGGGCATTCCAGGTAAAGAGGCAATGCATGCTGGGTAAACCAGGAGCAGGGACACACAGTGTCTTTTGGGGAATCCTCAGCCTGTGAAGAAAGGAGAAAGGTCTGAGTCTCTGCCCTAGAAATTGACAAAGTCTGAGTAACTTGAAATTTCAGAATCTGTTTCATTTAATTTTTTCTCCTTCCTCAGAAATAAATTACAATATATACTTGCTTCAGTAGGCATATTTGAATTAGAAAATTTAAAAGATCACATACTTGCAAATGTTGGATGTCCTCCTTTATATAGAGGGGCTGCCTGAGAATCTACTCAAAACTCCTTTCCTGTCTCCCTGCCTTTGGATTAAGTGTAAAACAGGGTAACATGGATCCCAGAGTGATAAACTTGCATGTTAGGTTGGACTGGGTCCAGAGAGACTTTAATATAAAATGAAGAATTTCTGTGATAAGTGACAGAAATAGGAGGTTTTGATCAGGAGTTGGCCCTCAGCAGCCACACATTTGAGAGATGAGCATTGCAAATATGCTGTAAAGGTTAGCTGAGGACTCCTGGGATAGGCAAGGACTGAGGTTGTAATCTCTAAGGCCTCTCAAGTGGATAAAAGCAAGTGGATGGTCTACAGCTAGCTAATGGATTGGCAGTGGAAAAACTATAGACTGAAAAATCAAAAGACTTGGATGGAACCCTGGAAAGCAGTCACATTTAGGATATAGCAGAGGAAGAGGGGGGTCCGTGGGTGTGAGGGGAGGTAAGATCTGGGAAGCTGAGATACCACAGTGATCCAGGTGTTGGGAGGATGCAGAGGTGCAGAAGTGGAGTCGAGAGGTAATGTCAGAATCATCACTGCGCATTCGTTGAAACTAACCCTTCTACATCCCTGAAAATCACTAGTATTGTGGGCATAATAGGAGAATGTTCTGTCCCTAGATGTAATGAGGCATTCAAGGCTAGAAAGAACCCAGGTCTAAATGTCAAATGAAGTCATCAACATCCCTTGAGAGCCTTTTTTTTTCTCTTGCTGGTTGTACATTATCAACAATGATGCATGTTAGGCAGCTGAATGAAGCTTTCTCTTTTATCCACTGAGAGAGAAATAATAGATACAATCAATGGATATAATTAATTAGAGTTGAGAAACTAAGGATATTTTATTATTGAAAATGCTAATGGTGGGGGAAGAAAGGAGAGAGGGAGTAGCTTGGAGTGGTGGTGGAGGCAAGAGTCAGTTAGAGGAAATAAGTATCCACAGAGACTGTGAGGTTGTAGCTGATTTTAAATCATCAAATGTTTGGACAGAGAGTAGCCAGAGGCAGGGCAAAGAGCAGATGATAACTGAAGCAATATGTCAGAGGTAACTTGTTGGATTTTCTTCTACTCTAGCCCACGTTGGCATGCCATAATATTGTTGGTGGTTTGTTCTCTATTGGGGTGCCTGCCACGCAGATCCCAAATAAATCACTCATGGTGGCTTATTATTACTTATAAATACCTGGCCTTAGTTTGGCTTGATTCCTGCCAGCTTTTCTTAACTTTAAATTATCCTGTCTACCTTTTGACTCTGGGTTTTTTCCTTTTCTTCTGCATATCTTACTTTCACTCTTAATCCGTGGCTGGCTGTGTGGCTGTGTGGCTGGCCCCGAGCATCCTCCTCTCATTGTTCTCTTTCTCTTTCCTTTTTTCCCAGATTTCTCCTCCTATTTATTCTCTCTGTCTGCCAGCCCTGCCTATCCTTTCTCCTGACTTGCTATTGGCCATTCAGCTCTTTATTAGACCATCAGGTGTTTTAGATAGGCAAAGTAACACAAGTTCATGGAGTTAAACAAATGCAACATAAACAAAAGTAACACACCTTAAAATAATATTTCCCAGCAATAACTAGAGAAAATAAAAATAAGGTTGAGATTAAAGCAGAAAAGAGAAGCAAGGAATATATATATATATATATATATATATATATATATATATATATATATATATATTTATTTATTCATTCAGGGGCTGCTTGAAGTGATGAGGTTTCTCCATGGGCCACCAATTTCAGAAGTCAAACTTTAGGTCCATCTTTGGGTATGGAGTGTTTTAGAATTTTCCTCTGCCCAGGAAAATGATAGTTTATTGGCATGAGAAAAGGCAAAGAAAACCACATCCTGGACTGTAATTCTCTCTGAATACATTTGAAGGCAGTATCTAGCCTTTGAACTTTTCCTTCAGGACATTAATGAGGAAATGTCCTTCTCTGTTGTTACCCTAGGCAAAATGTTCTCCTGGGGTTCTTTGGGCAGCAGCACAGGGATTCCTCTTAACACCCAGAAGGGATTTGTGCCTCCTGCTCTTTTGAGAAGTTAGTGGGAGGGGGGGAAGGCTATGTTAAGTTGTTCTCAACCTGTGGGCCACGATCCCTTGGTAGGTCTAACAATCTTTTCTTAGGGGTCACCTAAGACCATCAGAAAACACAGATATTTACAATACGATGCATAACAGTAGCAAAATTACAGTTATGAAGTAGCAACACAAATACTTTTATGGTTGGGTCACCACAAGGTGAGGGACTGTATTAAACACTCACAGTGTTAGGGAGGTTGAGAACTGCTGGCTTATGATGGTTCAAGTCTGGCTAGAGAGCCCTCTTCCATTCTGTTTGACAACTTAGAGGTTTGATGTGGGTTGAATCAGGAAGGACTAGTGATATAAAACTAGAGTCACCCGGCATTGATTGTCTTACAGGAAAATGAGAGGCAGTAGCCTCCAGAGCATGCTCCAGTCCAATCCTTTCTTCTGCAGACTTCGCCCTGTCTGGGTATCTGGGAAGCCTCTGGTCCCATCACTCCCTCCAGCTCCTTGTCTTTGAATTTCAAGATGGAGCCTTGTCACCTGGCTTCTCTCATCCCGTCGTGTTAGAAGTGGGTCATGTTTTCCTTATACCATCTCCTTATACTGATCATGCTGTTGTCATCCATCAAAAGGTCTCTGCGTTTGACTTATTTGAAATATTTTCCATGTCATTTATGGCTTAGCTCATATGTACCACATTCTCAGAGAATGTCAGGTTCAGAACCCAGATTCAACGCTGTCCCACCCACCTGAGGCTCTTTAAAAGAGAAGACAGCATGATGGCGTGAAGATTAAACTCTGCTAATTGACACAAGTGATCTGGTCTCTTCTTAGCTTTATTTCCTTGGGCTCCTAGATAGAAACTTTAGTCTTCTCACCAAAAGGTTAATGGACAACATGTGAGTGCCTCCAGCCTATGATAAGGTCATTGTTCAAGTTGTGCTTTTGTTTTAGTCCCCTTTCCTCCATTCCCAGTTACTCTGTGCCCTGGAACATGCTGAACTCTGACCTCCATTCTTCTTCATTTAGTTACACTGCTGACTCATGTCAGTCTCCACTCTGCTGTCCTCTGGCCACTTCATGCTGGGCATGCTGCCCAAGTTGGCATTCTTGGTATGCTTACGGCCATCACACTGGTACCTTGCTCTCCATTACAACTTCCCTGGACCAGTCCCACCTTCTCTTTTGTGTTGTTGAGCATGTTGGCATTTGAAATTTCATTTTCAAAACAGATTCTGGACCTAGAGCTGAGGATGACATGCTGATGTGGGGGGTTTATCAGAAGAGGCTTCTCGTACAGTCTAAAACTATTGGAGAAATTATTTTGGCCACTCCACGTAGTTAAAAGGATATTTATTTAATGGTGTAACTCACAAATTAAGTAATGGGTAGGTCGTAGGGTCTGGGGAAGGTGTAACGCAGTCCAGCGGTGTTCTCCGGAGCTCTGTACAGTCAATCTGCACCGGTCAGCGTTCCGGCACCGAGCGCCCAGAGAGAGCGCTGGCCCATCCAGCTCTCGGGTCCCCAGGTGCCTCCCCTCACCCCGCCTCATAGGCGTGACAGTTGCCAGAGTCTCAATGGGGGTTGGAACTTCCAGAACCAAGCTGGAATGGCTACCCACTACATCTCCCCCTTTTGTCTAAATAAGAAGGTTCTAAACTAATACAAGACTATATACAAAGGAATGGTTATCAAATATTGTCCAGAAATAATGAGAGATAATGACCTAGATAAGATGTAACTACAACCAATGCAAACAATATCAAGCAAGAAACACATCATAGTTAAAAGGATATTTATTTAATGGAGTAACTCACAAATTAAGTAATGGGTAGGTCGCAGGGTCTGGGGAAGGTGTAACACAGTCCAGCGGTGTTCTCCGGAGCTCTGTACAGTCAATCTGCACCCGTCAGTGTCCCAGCACCGAGAGAGCGCCCAGAGAGAGCGCAGGCCCATCCAGCTCTCGGGTCCCCAGGCGCCTCCCCTCGCCCCGCCTCGTAGGCGTGACAGTTGCCAGAGCCTCAATGGGGGTTGGAACTTCCAGAACCAAGCTGGAATGGCTACCCACTACAAAAACAATTGAGATGGCATGGAAAGTGGGTACAGTCCAGACTGGGGAACTGAAAAACTGAATTCCTAGGTCACCTACAAACAGCTACTCTGGGGCCAAGTTTTCTTTTAGGCTTTATTTATTTCATTCCTCCTTGAAACAGGAGAATGATGGTTCCGATAACTCTGTCTGCTATTAACTAATGGCAAGCCCAGTGACTAATTGTGCTTGAATCTGATGAGCAAGTGAGATTAATTGTCCTTGCGAAGACTTGCTGCTGAGGACATGGGGAAGAGTAAAGCTGCAGGCGTGCAAAGAGCGAGCCCTGTGAAAGTGCGGAGCCTTATCAATCAAGTCAGACATTCTAAGATTGATGAGTGCTTATGGTGTGCTCAGTCCTTTGCATTCTAGTTTTCTGAAACTGGGAAGCCTAAGCTTTCTAGCTTCATCTGCCAGCCCAGGGATCGAAAGCTCATTGGATGCCATGTCTTCATGACATGCAAAAACTGAAGGCCATTTGCTGCTGGGATCCTTACAAAGAAGTGTTCCAAGGATTCTTGCACAAATGACGTATTGGGCAGATGGAGAAATCTCTAGTGAAGCAGATTCAGGAAATGGAGTAAGATGGAGGAAGAGTCCAGGAACAAAAGCAGAAGATCACAATGAAAAGGTGTACTGGCTAGAAATGGTGCAGTCTAATGGAGGAGGGCTCTGGGGTGCTAGTTATCCCACACAGTGGGGCTCATCATCAGCTGGAGTAAGTGGTTGTCATAGCTCGCTTTGGGGGAGCCCTTGCATATTAGCAGCCACTACTCACAGGAGAGATGAACACATCTTTACAAAAAGGGCTCTAGACCAAGTACCAGTAGTATCTAATGAAGGCCTGGATGATCTCTGTGTCATGAGCTGGGACTTAAGTTCTTTGTTGACAAGAAAATGCTCCTGATAGATGGCATTATAGAGCTATCATAGTTAGTAAACCTGTGAACACAGGTAGGAGAAAAATCCCAACTTACCAGATGCTCTTTGGCCAAGGATTCTGAACTGAGGCCTGGATGTACATCTTTAATTCCCATTAAGAGCTTCATGGCAGGGCCCAGCCTTCACAGAAGGTAAATGGAACCCTAATACTACCATTGTGTGGTTCCCTGAAATGAAATATTCCCCATGGCTTCTGACTTTAGCAAAGTCAAGAATCAAGCCTGTCCCTCTTACAAATGCCCAAAGATCACACCTCCAATTTTGTCTGTGTAGGTTAATATTATATGTCTTTGTGGTATTTTCATCAGGGGCCCAATGGTCATTGAAAGGATACTATTCTTCTCATCCCTAAAATTTGAATATTAAACTTATTGTTTTTATGGTGTTGCTCTGCTGGGCTAAGAAAAAGAAGTATGAAAAGTAGTAAAGTTCATTCTTTATCCCACAAGCGTTTTAATTAACTTGCTCTGTCACATCACCAAACAGTGTTCCTAAGGAACCAGAGACAAGACTGGGGATCAAAGAACCTCTCAGATGACACACAGACTTTGTCATTATTCCAAACATCTTTTCCCAAGAACCTTAGACTTCCTCTGGAGTCCTGATGTAAGTTCAAACTCTTGTACAATGTTGCTACAGCCTGAGGTCATCAATGCCCTTAACCTGGGAGAAGCTGGACCATGTGGGAAGGAAGAGGACATGAAGAAAGCACACCCCACTTAGGATCAATCAACATCCTCAATGTATTTCCTCCCTGGCTCATAGGCATATACTCTTCCACCCTGGGGAAAACATGAGTGTTACATTTCTCCCAGGCCTTCCAGTAGTATGAATAATTTCTCAAAAGATTCTGTAGGAATAGGCTTCTCTTTTTTTCTTGGCAATTTTCCTCGGGCTAAATGACACAGACCAGCAGCATCAAGGCTGATGGACGGTCTCTTATCTCCTCTGAAACAGCTGTAAAGCCATTGATAGTGCAGTGCACATGAACCCAGAAATGAGCTCTAAAAAATAATTTTCAATAAACTCCAATAGAATATATCAGCATGCTAGGCAGACTGATTCTCTAAATGCCTGAGCCTCGGGGCCAGGGTTTGCCCTACGTTTATGTCTTCCTGGGATAAAGGACCTAGAATGTCTTTGGCTATGATTTACATTAATAATGAATGAGCTTCCCAGTAGCATACACTGGGAGTGTTAGCAATACATAATCCATTTGCCTCTGTTATGCATGGAGTTGTGTAGTAATTTAAAAAAAAGTACAATGTTCACTTTTTAAACATTGTGTAAACACTGTGTGTGTGTGTGCATGTGCATGTGTGTGCGTGCGTGCGTGCGTGCGCGCGTGTGTGTGTATATGTGTGTGTGTGTGTGTGTGTGTGTGTGTGTGTGTGTGTGAAGGTCAAAGGATAACTTGTGGGAGTCTGTTCTTTCCATCTACCATGTGAGCCCTGAGAATTTGACTTAGGTCATCAGGCTTGACGACATGTTCCTCTACCCAGTGAGCCGCCTCACTGGCTGAACATTGTTCCATCAACTCTTTTGCTAACTGGTATGAGAAAGATTACATGTTCCCTCAACATACTACCTGTTACTTTGCCCAGCTCTTAACTGCTAAGAGCCTCTATTTCTTATGTTTCACATGAGGATAATTAAACCCAATTGATTTTTATGATACTCACCTTGATGAGTTGTTGAAATCTATACGATGGTTTCTGGAATATTCTAAAATGCCTTGTGAGCTTTTCTAGTCTACCACTCTCTGAAATTGGAATTTATATTTTTCTTTCTTGAACTTGAGGTTGTTCAGTGGGATATGCTAATTTTCTTCCCATCTTGATCATCTCTTAGCACACCTTTCCTGGGTGCTTGGGGTGCAGGAGCCTTTCTGAGTACTGTTGCCTTTGTAGTAGACCAAATTGAGGAAATATGAAAGCTCCACCCTTACTACAAAGGAGAGTGGACTGGCTGATGACATGTGACCCTTGGAGAAGTCACAACACAAAATCCAGAAAAGAAACAGGGAGAAGGACAAGGTCACACATCCTGTGCGAAAGGCAATAGAAGGAAGGAGGGAGGCGATCACACCTGACTGGGACCAGCTCAGAAGCTACAGGAAAGGGGCTAGAAAGAAAATCAAGCAATTTTTAATATGAGTGAAACTGGAAATGCATTTGTCAGGAAGGGTGATCTGCATGGAATTTATATCTCAGAAAAAAATTGGAATAATCTCGTTAGAACTAAATCAGAGGACTGAAATAGTAGAGACCTAAGAGGATCCTACAGTAGCCAGGCATAGACAAGGATGCTGAACTAAAAGATAACAATATAAATGGAAGCAAATCCTATTGACTACACATGCCAAGTGAAGAGAAGCAAAGGACCTTTAAAGGATCCAAGACTTCACTTATTGGGTATTGAGACCATGGCAGCAGCAACACAAGTCTTATGGAAGTCAGGAAGTAAGCTGGTTCCAGAACAGTAGGGTTGTGTGATGACCTGTGGAGAGTAGAAACAATGCATTTTGATACCTGGAGGTCTTCTTGCCAAGCCCACAAGAGAAAGGTGGTCTGAGGATGAGGCAGAAGTAGTGCTCCATCAGTAGGTGGATAGGATGAGACAGAGGAGATGGAGAGGTCCCAAAATAGGCAAGCAGAGATGAAGAAGAAAAATGAAATAGCACCATTCAGATAAGAGTGTTGGGACAAGGCAGTTTCCAGGTATGGCCTATGGAACCGCTGGGTCTGTCAAGATGGTGGACTCCACTGGCAGATCTGAGGATATAGTTGGAAGTAAGTAGAAGGTACAGGTATAGGTCTGAGGAACTTCAAGTGTTTTCTCTGCTTCATATACTCTAAGCTATACCTAAGTTTGTTTTTATAGATCCAGGAGACTCTGTCTTAATATTTTTTTGTACTTACTTTGCCTTTGAAACTGGGAGGCACTGCTTCTGACTCTTTCTGTAAGAAAGTAGCATTTCCATCTTGAGAAAGAGTATTCTTTGAGTCCGTTGTTTAAGATGGAATGCAGTAGATTTATGAAACAGTCCTTCAAGACCTCATCCATGGTGGTCAGATCTTTATATTACTGTTTCTAATGGAGATCTTGGTTCTAATTCAGCATTTAGTGCTAAATTTGGAGCTCCAGCCACACAGTTACCCAAGTGTACTCATAGTGACTCTGTTTCCCTGAGACAGACAAAGCTGGTGCAAAGTCAATTGTTTTCTTTTCTTTAAAAGCAAAGTGCAGCAAAGTGAATTTGCCAAATATATTTTTAAAAAATAGAAAATATTTCTTTAAAAAGTAGAAGAGAAAGATATTTAATAAACTAACTTGAAAAACTTGCTTTTTTATCACATTAAGAAAATAAAAATGTCTGTTTTATGATGCAGTTTTGTCAGTATTCCTCATTGTATTCCAGACCACACAGTAGAATATGTTATTTACATGAAAAGTGTAACATCAGCCAATGTGATCTTTCCCCAGGCTCTCAGTTCATTGGTCATCAGGCTTTAGGCTCCCGTTTGGAGAAGTAAACTTGGCTGAAGGATCTTCCTTTTTATCCGTCGGTTCCCTCATGGTACAAAAGTGTTGAAGGTGGCATCCAGCTGGGGTGAGATACAGGAAAGGACCCCAGGATCAGATCATTGTGGGACATAGAAGCCCAACATCCTTCCTTACACAGTTTGGCCTAAGGATTGGGATAGTTAGGACCCAGGAAGCAGGACAAGCCATGAAAAGCAAGCAGACTTGGGATCAAACTAGGAGGCATCCACTGATAGAAAACAGAGCAGAGAGGGTGATCGTTGTGGAGGGGAAGCTAGGGCTTCCAAGCATATGGAAATGCTCAGTGTGGATAGGTTTATATCTTATTTCCCTAGCCAACATGTCCACACTGGGAATCATACATCTTTTGTTCCCATCACTACAACCCCTAAAGAATTGTTTGGAGACTTGCAGATCCCATTTGCCCTTCTAAGATGAATTGCTAAGTTTCCTAAAGACAGCAAATGGACAGTGAACTATTGTTTTTGAAGTGCTCTGTATAATTCATGGCATGTGGGACTGATCAGGCTAGGAACTTAGCTACCCCTCACTGACCTCCCCCTCTACTCTCTTTACAGCCCACCTTGCTGAATTCTCAGACAATTCAAGGTCCTGGCTTTGGCCAGTGGCCATGAGATTGTCATCAGACATGGAAACTAGTTTAGTCCAGTTAGGATCACATGCTTGCTTAGGCCTGGGGAAGTCATTTGAGCAGTTAGATGATGCCAAGGTATTGCAAACACAGACAATGCTTCCCTGACACCTGGCTTCACCAGTGCATTCCCACAGTAGTCCCCCATGTGTCCTCTCGATCCCGAGAGCTGTACCCTCTAGCTTACACTCTACTGCCGTGACTTAATTTCTAGACTCATAGGGAAGATCAGGAACTGTTAAGAACACAGCCACCATCAGTACAGGATGCCATGCACTGAATCTGAATAAGACTGTCCCGAAGTGTAAGTACAGACTACCATAAGGTGGTGACAAGTTTTGTAGCCATCCCTCAGTCATTCTCCAAATTTCTTGAGGTGTGACATAGGGTTTTGGCATAGCCATTCTTTATGTACCCTTAGAAAATGGCTGTCTTTCTGGAACTCATTGTCTTGGTCTCTGAAATGTGAGGATTTTACACATCGTTTTCTAAGCTTTTCCTTTCCCCTGACCTCTTGTGAAATTCTCAATAGCTTAGCTCTAACTCCTACTCTACACAGTGCTCCCAGTGAGAGAGCCTGCTCAGCATGCACTGTGAAGATGGCAGGAAGAAGGAGCCATTTCCAGTGGAGTGGAGAAACTGAGTCATACAGCAGGGCCAGCAACAGAACTCAGCTGAAGCATTTGTCAGAGTTTATGCTCATGCTATGCATAGTACTGGGACACTCTGGACCCACAGTGTCTTAGTGTCAGGTACTGTGGTTAGTTCTGGGAGCACACTGGGAAAGAAACTAGACCCATCGTGCCTCCCTGAGCATAAGCAAAGGAGCATGTTTAGAAGCAACTGCTCAGGAGCCAGATTCCCTGAGCTCAGAGGAGGGAGCTGATATTTAATAGATGTGTGAAACTGAGAAAGCTAATTAGCCTTTTGAACCCCAGATTCCTCTTCTGTAGATAAAGAATAATAATAAACCACCTAAAAAGATTGCTCTGTAAATGCAGAAACAGTGCTCCGTACATACCACTCAGCAATCCCCTCTTATTTGCTGTTCCTTTTAATAGCCTACTAGGGGAGAAAGCAAGCAAATAAAGGTGTGTACGTAAAAGAGGGAGGGAGGGAGAAAGAGGAAGAGAGGGAGGGGGAGGGAGGTAGAGAGGGATCCAATAAAGGAAGAGGATGCTATATGTCTGGATGCTTTCCCCAGCTTGGGGGTCACAGAAGGATGCTATGGAACTTTGTCCCAAGAAGAAAGCCGATGAGTATCATTTGATTCCCAGATGCTAGGCATAGGTATGGATTTACACTCAAGGTAGCCATGTTGTCCCTTGGATAGCACTAGGAGTGGAGGAGGGGAGTCTATGCTACTTCTCTGCTATAAATAAGATTGAGTTCTTCACCTTCACTTACATCTCTTGCTGCATCCTAATGATTATTCTCTGTATTCCCCTAAACTAGGGCAGTGGCACTGATGTTGTCAGAAGAGTGAGATCTGAGAAATATTGTGGGGTCAATTTGATCATGCCTGTTGGGATATGACAGATGAGAGAAAGGCTGAAATGAGGGGCAGGCAGCCCAGGTCCTGACTCCACTGTCTGGCTGAATGATAATACCAGTGCAGAGGGAAGAAGCCAGCTGAGGTAGGCACAATAAGATCCGGCAGGACCTGCTCAGTGTTAGATGCCCCTGGATATCTTCGGAAGAGACCCCCAACAGATAATGACTGTTGGGGTGCTCAGGATGAACTGAGGCTGAATCCTGCTGTAGCATATGAAATCAGGACATGCTGTGGCCTGTTGCCATAGTTGGTTGTTGAAACTGATGTATTGATAACAGTGAAATCGACCCACATAAAACAATGCAAACATGGACCTCTAAACACATGTACCATCCTCCCATGTCCTAAAAATCAATCTCAACCTCATTTCTTACTTCTCTTTCCATGGTTGCCTAGGTCGACCCTTCCCTGAGATGGAAGCCCTTTGGCTAGGCAGTGAGAATCGCAGTTCACATTTTGCTGGAATATGGGCGATGGGGATGGCCTTTCAGAGGGAAGCACTGAGCCTAGAGGAAGGATTCCACTCACACCTCTCAGGAGAACTGCTCAAATACTATTTCTCTGGGAAATATGAGCTTACTTTCCCATAATCCAGTCACCTTCAATGAGAACAGTATGAAAAAGTGCTTTTAGTGCTGGGTTTGAATTCTGCCAGAGTCACACTGACTGAACCACAATGGGCCTGAGATTCATGACCTGAAGAACAGCACCATCCCACCTTTCTCAGTGTGCATATGCTCCTTAGGATGACCCTGTGTCTCAATAAATCCACTGTAGGTTGAGGACATTTTATATTCAAAATACTTGTACATGCTACTGTTGCTCAGCGTATTTACAAGGAATTGAGGCTATCATATAGCATATCTCTAGCCTGGTCAAAATTTAAAATTCAGTGTGTGTTTTCTACTGAACACATATCCTTTGGTATTATTGTAAAGTCAAAAAACTGTAAGATGAACTATTATTGTAAGGCCATCTGTATTCTGAAAAAAATAGTGTGTAGTAAATATTTAATAACAGCTACTATACAATCTCTATTAGGAGACATTTATGAAAGTGATAGTCTAATTTGTACATGTTCAATACAAAAGCATTTTTTTTATTTCAAATATTGCCAGCCTATAGTTGGATGAAACTTTAGATAAAAATCCTATGGATATGTAGGGCCAACAGAGTGGGGTGTGTGTGTGTGTGTGTGTGTGTGTGTGTGTGTGTGTGTGTGTGTGTTTGTGTGTGTGTGTGTGTATGCATGCCCACATGCATGTACATCATAATTGTGTGATGTGACTATGTGCTATCAGGTAGTTGCTTTTTGTTTGGGATTGAGAGGTGCTTGCCAAAACTTGAGCTGTGACCTCCAGGGCTGAGCCCTCTCCACCCCCTCCCACTCTCTCCTTAAAGGAATTATGCTGGCGAGGTGTCTTGCTTCCTAAGACACTCTGCAGATGCATATTTATGTATTTCTAGTCATCACCCCAAGAGCTCACATTTTCCTGTCCTTGGTGTCATTTTAATTAATACACTCCCGTGTGCTGGGTGACAAAATTAGGTTGCAGGGGTGGCAGGCGTTTATATCATGAAAGGAGAGAAAAAGGTGTTTGTACCATTTTTTCTCCTCAAGCTCTGCTATTAATCTCTGCAATCAATACTTCTTTATTTTTGGCTCTGGAAGCTGGTGGGGTAGAATCAGACTGTCAAGACATTTAAGGCCACATCTGCATAAGTAATAGAGATGGTTTGTTACTTTTGCTCCTGGTGAAAACACGTGTCCCTGGCCAGATGTGACAGGGACAGTCTCTGTGATTCTCGTGCCAACTTTATGATATGTTTGATTTAGGTAAAGTGCCTGGAACCTGCTGGGACTAAGTTGTTATTAAACACCATCTGCAGTTTTCACTTTAATTAATATCATAAGAATTAGGATCCCATGCTTTCATTGCTGTTAACCCTGTAGGATTATAGTAAGAAGGAAAGGCTTAATGTATGCTGAGCCTCAGGATTCATCTCTAGCCAAGGGTCGCTGAGATTTTCTTTTGTGAACAAGAACCTGCAGAGTAGGTCCACCAGTAAAGCAGCCTACTGCAGAGTCAGTATGAGCCATATCAATTTCCCTGGCCCTTTAAGGGAAATAATCTCAGCAACAATAACAGTACTTCTACTAATAGACTAGTAGTCATGATTATATAAACAATAAGTATCATTTATTGAGAGGTTGATACTATTTGGCTGTATCATGAAATATACGCTCAAATACATATTTATTTACACATCCTTCATTATCCATAGGGAATTAGTTCCAGCTTTTCTGTCCCCTGTGGATATGAAAACCTAAGGGTTTTCAAGTCACTTACATAAAATGGTATAGTATTTTGCATATAACCTACCTACATAGCATTTTGTATTTTAAATAATTTCTAGATTATTCCACAATACTTATTAGAGTGTAAATGCCATCCAGGTAGGTACTATAGTATATTGTTTAGGGGGAGATGACAAGAAAAATGTCTGTATGTGTTCAGTAAAATGCATATTTTCCAAATATCATTCAACTATAGTGTGCATTTGGAGAGTCAATAGTGTGTGCACTTTATAATTGTGTGATATAACTATATACTAGAACTAACTGCTTTCCATGAATGATATGATTTAATTTTTACTACACTGAACTACTATTGCAGATGCAGAAACAGAAAGCCAGTCCATGCATCTGGTATGAGGCAAATTCAAATGTAAGCTTGTTGAATCAAAGTTGACACTTTTGACTAATGTGTATCATTCCATGGAACCTATTCAGGTTGAAAAGTTGAAAGAACCATTTCAAGAGGAGATGAGACCTATTGTACCCTCTTGGGTTTCATTTCCCCAGAAGGACATGAAGACTTAGCTTCTGCTATCAATGCCTCTCTCTGTCAACCCCAAGAATTCATGACTGTGGCCTTTGGCTTGACCCTCGGTAGAACCTCAGTTCAATAGACTGGTTCCCATCTACAGCTGAGATTGGCTGGATCTATGAAAATGTTCCATGTAACCATGTGCAATCACAAGTCATGCACATATTCAGACAGCTTGTGAGATGAAAGATGAAACAGATTGTGAAGTCTGAGCTGTAAGGTTCATCTAAAAGTGATGCTTTTTATGGGAAGAACATTCTGGAGTCAGGCACCGTGACTCAGATATCCATGATTATCCTGATATTGGCTACAGAACCCCAAACAAGTTGCTTCTCCTATATGGTTTGGCTGCATTGTAGGGGAGTGGAGATGTTTGTTCTCACCTCTTTCAGGGTTCACAAGGACTTACAAATAGACATCCATTAAACAGCATACCTCCTCTCAATAGAGGTCCTTACATATTGATATCAGACTATCATGCAGGGAGTTGTAAAATTGGGACCATTGGTCAGGAGCTCTCCATAGATCTCTGCCCTGCCCTGTGGCTCTGCTGGACACTAAGACTGTGCAGTTGTCCGTGTGATAAATTCTCTTGAGGGCAAGTGCTAGAAGCGAACTTGAGTTGGAAAGTACACTGAGCATTTTATTCTCCTAGATAAACCTCTTCATAAGTTAATTTGTTCAATTGCAATTGCTTTCCATCACACTGTTGTTGAATACACTTGGTATCTGGAGTTGGCTTGTAAAATAACAAGACTTCAGGAACATCACCATATAAATGACTTAATGACTGTGCTGCTCATCCATCCATCATCCATCCATTTCTATAATAAAGAGATCAATTGCTCCTATGTAGTTGTTGTTGTGTTAGTCCCAGAGATCAAAAGATCAATGGGAACACATTCTCCTTCATGAAGTGGCATTCAGCAATTCTGAGCAGAAACTGAGTCACTCAGCATAGTACAGCAATACTGCTGTGATAAGGGAGGGATATCTCCATCTTTGTCAAAATGGGCGATGTGCCAGTCTTCTAGGTTAGCCAGGACAAAATTCCATAAAGTGGGTGCCTTGGATAACAGAAATGCATTGTTCTATCATTCCAGATGCTGGAAATTTGAGCTTAAGGTGTTGGATGGTCCTGCCTACAGGCCAGGAGGATTCATCTGTCCTTCACTGCCCCTATAGCTCTGATGCTTGCTGGCCATCTTTGGTATCCCTTGGGTTATCCCTGAATTACCTCAATCTCAGCCCTCCTTTGTGCTTTGTGAATTGTGAAATATGTCTATACATATCCAAATCTTCTCTTTTACTAAGTTCATCAGCTATACATTAGTTTGAATGTGAATGGCTCCCATAGGTTCTTATATTTGAATCCTTGGTCCCCATTGGTAGAA
This sequence comes from Peromyscus maniculatus bairdii, assembly GCF_049852395.1. Taxonomy (NCBI): domain Eukaryota; kingdom Metazoa; phylum Chordata; class Mammalia; order Rodentia; family Cricetidae; genus Peromyscus; species Peromyscus maniculatus. The sequence continues at coordinate 12,165,522 of NC_134860.1, forward strand.
CTGTTTAGGAAGAATTATGTGGTCTGGCCTTATTGGAGGAGCTGTGTCATTGAGGAGAGGGGTGGGTCATGGTGTCTTATCACAGCAGTAGAAGAGTCACTAAGACAAGTTGCACTGAAGTAGGGTGTACCCAATGTTCTCATTTAGCTTATCTGCATATAAGGTGACAGATAGGTGGTCCAGACATCAGTGTTAAATTCAATCCAACCTATAACATGGGAAGGGATTGTCTTCAATGGAAGCATAGAATTTGGAGGTAGTGAAATGCAGCCACACCCTGACTACGTGTTTAGAAAGATGTGTTCCTGTTGACAGATGGAAGAGACCAGAGGAGAGAAAGCTATGAGCTTAGGGGAAAACAATCAGTCTGGCCAGAGGACAAAGCATGAAATGATGCTGGATGTCTATGTGAGGCAAGTCTTGCCTGGTGTAAGAAGTTGTTCTTGGATGGATCGCTTCAACCGGGCAGCCGTGGGAAGCCACGGAGTGTTTTCAGTAAGCAGCACAGTTAGAATTTCATCACTGCTGCCCACAGAGCATCTTGTCCCTGCTGTGTGACAGGACCCTGAGTCTCCTCAACAGGGCCCAGCTTTGCTCTGTCGGCCACATTTACCCCCCCGAAGAATGCTGGTTGCAGTGCCGTTCTGATGCAGGGAGCCTGGATTCTCCCTTCGGGAGGAGTCCTGGGGTTTGGAAGATAGAAAGCCTGTGTCAGCATGCCATTGACCCCATTGGGGTGGGCACGAGGAATATAGGCAAGGATGGGATACAGTGGGCACGTTTGAGAGGAGTCAGACTTCCCTGGGATGGTCCTGCTCACTCCTGAGCTTCCTGTTGCTGCCTCTTCCCCCAGCCCCCACCCTACTCCCACTCTATGTTCCCTTTTCCTGTTAAGCCAACCATCTGAGCCCTGTTCTTGGGACTTTTCCAAAACCAACAATCCTGAATTTCTTCTGACTTTTCTTCTTTACCCATTCTACCAAATCTAGGAAAGGCATGGTTCAAAATGTAAGTTTATTTTAATAACTAAAATACCTAGAGTAGGACATAAATGGCAGGGACAGGACAGTAGAGACATGGCTCATCTGCCATTCGTTCACTCAAAGAAGTTATAATGAAATGTTTGCTTGATAACCCTCTGGATGTAGAAATCCAGATCCATGTGCATCCTGGCCCTGGTAATTCTGGGAAGGCCAGGAAGCATGGGAAGCAGCATCTGTCCCACTTGACATAGATATCCTATGTCCATAGAAGAGAAAGAATTTTCCAGGACACCTTGCCTGTAGAAGACAGTGATTCAGGAGGGAAAGGTACAAGGAGAATTATCTTTGAGTAATGCAGACCTGTGTGGATTTCCAGAAGATGCATGTCTGTCTTGAAGAATGACAGGCAGCTTCCACCAGAAATGCAAGGCTCTCTTAAGCTCCAAGGAAAGGTTAGCTTAGTTCTAGTGTGTGGCTTGTTTTTATGCATCCATTATTTTCCATTCCAAGAAACTGCGGGAGAACTCTGTTCTGCTAAGTCCGGGAAGCCCACAGCCGCCTGAGCTCCTGCCTTTGGAAGTATGAATTTGCTTTGGTCCCTTAAGTGTCCTGTGGCTATGGCCTTGTTGTGACTTGGAGAGGAGCTCACAGGCCTTCTGATTCTAGAAAATAGCTGCCAGTGCCCTCTAGGGGCAATGCTCCCAGTATCTGGACAAGCTGGTATTTAATTGTTCAAAATCTGTTTGTGATATCCTCCCTATGGTACCTCTGAGTCCCAACAGACAACAAAATGAGATTGCAGTTTTCAGGGAAAACAACCATGTTTCAGAGAAAACAGTCCAGAAAACTGTCCATGATGCTGCATTGTTGGAAGAAAGAATCCTAAACAAGATAAGGTTTTTATTCCAGCCCAGGCTTCTTCTGGGTGATAAAATATCGCAGCAGGGAAAGAGCTGGCGATCATCTTGTCCAGTGGTGTCCACTGTAAATGTTTACAGGGCCAGACAAAGAATGTAAATGTTGTCTGCAAGCAAAGGAAGTGCTGGACCTGTCAGTGCCCAGAAATCGTAAGCCAATGAAGACACCCAATTCAAAACAAGCACAAACTGTTCTAACTAGTCAACGACTGCTGAGCCTGCCACACACCCTGGCCACTTATAACTACTCTAGCGCCTGATTTCTCATTTGCTAGTCAGGATAACTGACAGTCACAGCAGCAGCTAACACTCAAGGAATATTCCCACAGCTTTGGCAGGATTCACTCAAGCCATGAATATCCATGTTCTGCCTACAAGGATACTAATATAGCAAAAGGCCACAGGAAAGGCAGAGTATGTTCAAGGCCTCAGAGCTTACAAGTGGCAAACTGATATTCCTAACCACAACATGTCACTACTGCCCACATTCTGAATACCCATCCTGTACTACCATCCCATCAGGACACCCCTTGGACCACTCATGAACTGTGCTTCCTGGGCAAGGTACTGGACTCCCAGGAAGATGACATTTGAGCTGGACTATGATGTTCTCCTAATTTGCTCCTGCTTATCAAGAGGATACCAGAACAGACTGGCTTCCATGCCCAACTTTTTGTTCTGGAGGACAAAAGTTCGGGGGCTGATACTGAAGATCTTTGATATCTCCCAGGATTGCTAGTAGAATGCAAGAGGAAACACGATTGGACCTGGGTAGATTTTGGTGCCCACAAATGGCTGTGCCTCCCCTGTATTTTGCCAACAGTTTTCTGTGGCTTTATATAGTTCTGTAGCTAGGTGTTTTATTCCCGTTAGGCAGTCTGCTGATGGACACTGGCCCAGTTCCTGTCATTGGCTGGAGAGAATGCCAGGATGAGGCTTAGAGAACTCGTGGAACTCCTGAGATAGTATGGCTTGCACTTGGCATTACTATTGGTGCCACAAGAAACTTCTTTCCTATAAAATCATCTGTGAATGGTTTATGGCTTGGGCATCATTCCTGGTAGGAGCCAGTTAAGGATGATCTTTCATGCACCTTCCATATGCAGGCTTGAGAAGGTGTGGCTTTAGGTTAATTGCCAAGTTCACCTGGATCTTGGCATGGGCCAGCTCCCAGACCTCATTGGTGAGGTGAGAAACTAGCTGGTCAGAGATCGTTCTGAAGATGAATTAGCTAGTCATCGTAAGAGATTTGTTTCAAAGTTCAGCTCCTTCCACCCTCTGAACTCAAATAAGGCCTATCAATAGTAAACACACCTTGTGCCTCCCCACCTCCTTTCCAAACTCTGCCACCAGAATCAATAACCCTTGTTCATGTAACTTTCTTTCTGCAAACTGATTCAGAATGGCTCACCTCTTGTAGATTTATATATAATTAGAGCTGGTTTTTCAATAATAGGCTCCTGTGTGCTAGTATTTTCTTGCAGGCTTTGCCACAGGGAAATACCTTAATTTGTTTTCTTGAACCATGAATACTGACTGCCCAGACCTGTGTAGTTTATAAACAGACCTTAGACTTCTGAATGGTTATCTTGACTCCATCCGGCATGGAGATGAACTGGCCCTCTGTTGAGTTCCCATTCTGACACTGCTCCTTTGTTTTGAAATTTCTCAGAGGAAGTGGCACCCCTCAGGCCAAGTGTTCAGGTTCAGGTCCTACAGCCATGCCTTCCTTAAAAATGTCTCTCTTCTTCCTATCCTGGGATCCTGAAGTGTGTTCTCATGCCTACATCCATCTAAGCCTGGACATAGGTGTATGCATATGTGCACTGCACTTATGCAAGTACATACTTACTTTTACTCAAAAGCTTTGCTCTAATGTGCATATGACCTGTTTTATAGTGTACCTTGCCTCTGTCCATTGTAGAGGACAACCCACCTGCACATCTCTGTATTCTGTGACCCTCTAATTGTCTAAGTGGCATTGATACTTCATCATTTTTCCATTATCTTTGCACTTCTGCAGTTCCATTATAACTATCCTCTAAGTGTTTTATGGACAATTGTTGCCTCTGGATCCTGTACTTAATGCTCCTTCGTTATTTACCAGTTCTGTTCTTCTTAGTAAACCATTAATGGTTCTCGGAATAGTTCACCTTCACAGATATCCATGATTTGAAAATACTGTTACCTCGATATAGGACACTTTCAAAGACTCTCTTCTATGTGTCAATTCCACTTTTCTCTTACAGTTTTAACCTTGGTCTCTCCTTTCCCATTAACCTTCTCTCTTTGCTCCTACCTCTAATGCTTTCTTTGCTGCCTAGTTGGAATCAGTTCAACGTTACATTCCTGTACCTCTGTGTTGAATCCTTGTAGCACGCTGTTTTCTGTTATCTGTGTGCTTCTGCACTCTCCCACTGAGGTCAGGCTACTTACTATTGCCACTGGGTGGTACTGGAGTAGACAAGGTTTTTCACCAAGCCATCTTGAGTTTGAAGACAGTCCCTTGACTTGCTACTTCTACCAGTTCCTGTACGACGTCTCTGGGCCTCTGTCTTTCATCTTTAAAGTAGGGGGTGGGTTGTAATAATAACTTTATGGAAGAGATACTGCCAAGGTTAAACGAAGCAATACAAATCAAGTGTTAGGGAGCCTGGGAGTTGCAGTCATTATATCTTTCTTCTAGCATATTGTGTGATAGACAGGGAAACAGGCATAGCAGAGGGACACAGGTTTCTTTAAAGGAGATGAGGGATGGAACCCAGGAGGAGGAGAAGAGGCCAAGGGTATCTCCCTGGAGTGGAAGGAGAGTCCTGCTGTGCCAGGTGGGAGGGAGGGAGGGTATCTGCAAGCCTCCTGGGAGGGTAGTTACTCATATTTGCAGTTCAGTCACATTTATGACAGACTCATAATGAATTAAGAGCCCCAGCACTGATATATTAAAGGTTAATGGTGCATCCTGCTTTTGTACTGATTTGTGGCAGCAAATATTTGTGGGTGTCGATAACTGAGAGCCAGCCGTGTTCTTGGCACAGAGGTGCTGGCCACTGACAGGGCTGCTGTGCAAGGCTCCCACTCAGTGGCAGGGAGGAAAGAGTCAGGGAAGCAGGCGGCAGCTCACTGTCTCGGAAATCCTCTCCGCTGACTGATGCTGACTTCCGCTGAATCCATGAGAAAACTGGAGCTGGAAGCTTCAAAATTTGATATTTACCCCCGTGGAGAAGCAGGGATGATGGTCTGGGATAGCTACTACTTGTTCAGTTCTGTGCTGAGCCCCCATTTCCAAGACCACATTTCTTCACTTCAAGCATCCTAAGCCACTGAAGCCTTCATCCCCGAGGATGACATGAGAGTGATCAGTCCACAATGAAGACTTTTTGTCCAATACAGTTTCCAACTTAGACATTGTAAAGGCAAGACCGAGCTAACTCGTATATTTATGATAAACACACACACACACACACACACACACACCTGCTCTGAAAGTCCTCAATCTCTGAAAATCCCTCAGTCAAATAGGGAGAGATTATCAGCCAAGTTATAGATAGTGGTGATATAGCAATCAAGCAAGTAGCCAGGTCTCATTCTTAGGACAAAACTGACATCAAACCCCTTTTATCAGGCTGGAATATATTTATTTTATCATATGCTCTAAGGAGTATTTTATACATGATTGTCAGCAAAAGCCTCTTTGAGACAGTGACATTTGTCCAGAGATTCAAGAAGCCAGGGACAGCAGCATTTGACTGAAACAGGAGAATGAAAGGATGGACAGGCTTGTTCTAGGTTTAAGAGCTAGTACTCTAAGTGCTTGAATGTGACCATGTTTAGTTTGGGAACATATTAGTCAAGTAAATGGATTGTCACTTGGGAAGTTTCTAGGAGCCTGTGGGGCAAGTTAGGGCAGGTGCAGAGTGCAGATGTGTCTCCAGCTAATGCACTTAAAGATTCTGGCAAATGTTTGTCACCAGAGAAAAAGGGATCTGATGCCTGAGCTCCAGGGCTCATCTGCAAAAATAAAGATTTAAGAAAACACATGAATAGGTTCGTAGAAGATGGCTCTGAAACCCAAGGAAAGATGAGCTTTAGGAAGGAGAGAGAGATAATTTGCCAAATACTGCTGATGTGGGAAAGAGAGGGGACTCAATAGTTGGAAGATCATTAATGACCTTGAGAAAATCAGCTTTTGTTTAGTGGCTAGACAAATGAGTGAGTCAGAATCATAAGAAACGAGAGAGGGTGATGGAAATGATAACCATAGATAACTCTCTAGAGGGACTTGATGGAAGGTTGGGATGAAATGCAGTATCAAGGTTGTTGTTGTTGTTGTTTTTTAAGATAGAAGATATATGTGTTGTCAAGCCCATGGAAATGATCCATATAAAGAAGTAATTTTATAATATAAGAGACAGAGATGACAAGTGGAAGAGCAATGTACTTTGAGAATTCAGGCAAGTCCTAGACCCAGGAGACAAACACAGACACACTTAAACAGGAGCAAGAGAAGAGGTACCAACATCAAGAAGTCAGGGAGGTATTCTGTGGTTTTAGAGAAGCCGAGTTCTTTAATAAAGCCAAGTTCTTTACTGATGGCTTCTGCTTTCTTAGGAAATAATAAGCATGGTCATTTTGTAAGAGTCATCCAAGAGATTGGGAGACTCAATTGTGCAGAGAAATTTAGAAGATTGTCCGGCAGCATCAAGGGTCCACTTGAAGTCAATGAGGTTAGTGGTTCTAAAGTTAGATCCACTGCCATGCTAGCTTTCTGTTTGGTGTTTTCTCCTCCCACATTCAGCTTCAAGCACAGAATAGGTTTAAATCAGAGCTGGTTCTTCTATTGTTGTCTACCACAGTATGTAAGGGGCAAATGGATGCAGTCCATGCTCAAGGGAACTCATAGTTGAGTCAGGAACCTAGAATACACGAGGTACAGTGGGTAAGTATCAGGACAGGGCTCAGCCTAGAGTACATAAGGAGACATGGATCTAGTGGATGTGGGTTTGTCCACCCTTCCTTCCTTCCTCCCTCCCTCCCTTCTTTCCTCTCATTTTTGCATGTGTATGTATATATGGTAAACATACTTGTGTGTGTTCATGTTTACATGCGTGTCTGTACACATATGTGTGTTTGAGTGTGCAAGGGTTTGTGCATGCACATGGAGGCTCAAGGTTGGTGTTAGGTATCTTCCTTGATCACTCTTTATATAAAAGACAAGGTCTCTCAGTTGAACCCATTGCTCACTGGTTTGGGTAGTTTAGGTAGTCAGCTTCTTCCAGACACTCTCTGTCTGCTTTCCATGTGTTGGGATTTCCGGAAGGCCACCACATCCACCCAGCATTTATGTGAGTGTTAGGGATCCAAACTCCAGTCTTTAGTAGAAGGTGCTGTGGATGAGCCATCTTCTCAGCTCCAGGACCCATTCTTTTTATAAGATGGGACAGTTGAGATGTTTTTTTGGGTACAGCTTAGCAGGTATTATGCCCAGATCTCAGGAACCCCCAAAAGACCACCACAGAGACAAAATACCCTTTTGTAAAAAACAAAAAACACCTTTATTTTCAAGCTCCGGGGCTTGGTCTGTCTGTCCCACACAGTGGTGAGAGCAGAGAGCCCTGAGCCCAGACAGGGTGGGATTTTTATCATAGCAGAGGTCAGGGTGAGAGGATTTCCAGAGCTCAGGAAATTGTCTAGGGGTATCTGCAAAACAAAAATAGGTGTGTGCTAGACTTAAGGACATCTGGCTACCTTATCTAATGGTTGGAATGTTTGGGATGTTAGGTACTTCCTCACCCCTGGGTGTACCCCTGGGTGGTGTCAGCTTAAGGCTTTTCCTGGATCCTGGGGTTGCCTACCAGTAAGCCTGTCACAGAAGCTGTGTCTGGGCCCCTAAGCCTGTCATAGCAGCTGTGTGGTCAAGCTGTTTGGGGGCCCTCCACACAGGCAATATGCCTGAATGCAGACAGGAAGAGCTGAGTGAACAGGGGATCCTACACATGAATAATCCATGAGCATAGTATCCTGTGAAGAAACTAGTAGGGGCAGAAACTGTAGTTATACAAGGTAGGAATCTTTCTTGTCATGAAAATAGAGGCCTGCAGACTTGACCTAGTGTAAAGGGTGATTCTGCCATGTGCACAGATCTGTTCTCTACCAGGACCATGGTTTCCTGATCTCACTGAGTTGATTTTCAGATCTCACATCAGTGAGCCTGATCACTGCCAGGGTCCAGCCCTGGATTAAATCTAATGGAAGGTTGTTGGAGTAAAGGAAATGCTAGCCTGCCTGGGGTAGGAATTTTATCCCTGACCCCTGGATGGGGCAGCAGGGTTGGCAGGGGTGGGGTGGGGTGGGGTGGGGTAGGGTGGGGTGGTTTGAAGGGGAGCTGGCCTTGGAACCTTTAGGTTCTTCTGGGCTCTTGGGACTAAAGATCCAGCTATGTGAGTGGATCTATTCCACCACAGCCTGCAGAGTCGATGTTCGATGGGGCTTTAGGGAAGCAAGGCTCCTCTTTCAGAAGGGTCTTAGCTGACTAGCAGGCCTACTTAAGAGGAAAAGAGGGTATGAAAAAGAGAGAGAGAATGTAGAACTAAGTTCCTAGAGTCCAGACCTGGCATTTGCATATCAGAGGGCCTTTAAAAATCATTAGGGTCCATTTTTACATATAATACAAGTGCAAATTTTACAGGAATGTACTTGTTAGAGCTGGAAGCCTAGGAAGTGCTCTGCTTGTCCCTCTTAGTGCTGTTATATTTACTAGTGGTTGTTCTTTGAAGGAGTGGAAATTGATACTGTTTACAAATGTTGAGAGGTGTTTTTCTTGTTTCTGAACAATTTTTTGGGAGGTATCTCTCAATCACATAAAATAGTAGTCTCCTCTGACCGGAGAGATACTTTGCAAGACACAAAAAGGATGCTTACAAAAAGAAATGGTGCTAAAGTCTATATGCCATCTTTTTTTTCTAAACAGCTGTACATATAATATATTTAATGATAAATTAGGCATAATAAAATAATAAAACAATATAATAATTATAATATTATAAGAAGTGGTTTAATAAATAAATATTTTCCATGTAATATATCAGAAATATGTCGAGTACTATTTTTGTTTTTGCTTTTGTTTTTGCACTTGTTTTAGGCAATACAGCCTTCATCCTAGTGTGGCCCCTACTCCATTCCTAGGACAGTTTTCCTGACCTAGGAGCTACCTCAGCCGTCACTCTGCTCACTACTTAGAACTGTGCCCTGAGTAGGCTTTGGTCTCGAGGAGCCTAAGTGTATCTAGCTTCAGTGTCTTCCAGATTGGCTGGAGGGCTGAGGGGAAAAATCTTTTGGATAAGAGAAGTTGACAGGTCGCCTCTTCAGCAACACTGCCTCTTCCCCTGGAAAACAGCTGCTGCTGCTCTCTGTCTGGCCTTCTGTGAACTTGGGCCTTCCAACCCATCTTTAATGCAAGCAAAGACAGAGAGACATGTTGCTCAAATGCCAAGGCTGGTATTGAAAACACTGCCTGGCTTCTTTATACATTCATTTCCTCCACCCCTTTCCATAAGCCACACTGTGCTTTGTTATCTCCCCACATTATCTTCATTAGGGGCTGCCAACCATGCCCTTTTGATCTGTGCCACCTTCATTTATCGCCTGCATGCCTAGATTACTTTTATTTTTAATTTTTAAAATGTTGTTAAGGTATTGGAAAAAACAAAAGCATACTAAAAAACAAAGGACCCATGGCAGAGTTTCACATGACCATCTGAACCCATGTATATAGTTTCTCTTTCTAGACCCCAGTATCACATAATTGATGGTGCATACCTTTCTCTCTGACTTTACCATGTAAATGTCATGACAGCAAGATCTCTGTGTTATTCTTATCTTATCCCCAAACTTATAGCAGGGCCTCAACTAGGGAGGTTCTCAGAAAATTAGGGGTATTAAATGATGACTGACTGAAAGAAGGAAGACCCTTGGGAAACCTTGCACTGAGTGGAAGGCACAAAAGACAATTCCCCTGTACATGAGAATTCTGAGAAATGTAGAAAGAGGCAGAGGAGGTGTGTGTGTGTGTGTGTGTGTGTGTGTGTGTGTGTGTGTGTGTGTGTGCTTGGTGTCAATGAGCCCTCCAGCAGTGAGTGGAAGGATAACCAGGCGGCCTTGATTCCTGCATGCAACATCATCCTGGGTAGATTCAGAAAGGAGACAGAAACATGAGAGTGCTAGAATGACAGCAGACACAGCTGTGCACTGTAGTGAAGACTTCCACTTACAGGATGTGTGTTCCCACCCTCCCGCATCTATAGGCCACTCCACTGCTTCCCTAAAAAGAAGAATAGACCCAGAATTAGATTAGTCAGGTCTAGGATATGACATTCCCATGGTTGTTGAAATCTGTTTCACATGTACTGTATATTGATTCTGCTTGTTGCAACTGTATTTATCTTCATTGCTAATGTAAATATTTCTGTTATCATGCAAAGATGTGTTTATAAATTCTGTATTATTGATTTTTCCCATGCTGCAAACACATTTATCTCTTTGTTAATGGGAATGTATCTAGAAGTAGTAAGATTGATTTATAGGGAAAGGTGTGGGGAGGAAGCAAGGTGAGAGCCAGCTGGGGAGACTGTCCTTGGCTGTGACTGAAGGGGACACCAAACAGCTTCAAGAGGGTGATCTCCAAAAGGAAGAAGCTGCTCCCAGAACTGAGGGAGGCCTGCAGAGTGTGCAAGACGGTTTGATATGGTCAGAGCTGTCAGCTGTGCTATCCAATGGGCAAGCCCCCCAGCTCAGCAGTTCAAGATGGGAGATTCAGAAACCCAACTCCAGATAGAGCATTATTAGAGCCATTGAGTGGATCGCATTGGCTCCCATGTAAACTCAGAGAAGAGAGTAGGCTTTGCCGTGGGAGACTTTTAACACTGAGTATTGTCCAATAGGAAGAGACGAGCAGAGGTGCTGGAAAGCCATAAGATGTACATGCTTGCACTCTGGCTCTTCACCTGACTAAGATCCAAAGAGCCCAGGTATGATGTGTTAGAAGCCATTTCTCCCAAGTAATTCTTTGCCCTAGGCTTTCTACTTTTCTAGGGTGGCCTTTTGAAGTAGAAGCCATTTTGTTCACAAAGCAAATTAGAGTTTTGGTGTCTTCATGTTTCATTTATGTTCAGATATCCCTTAGACCATCCCATTAGGTATCCTGCATCCCTGGACCAGGCACTACTGATAAGGTGACCGTTTAGGTGGTAATAGGAAGGGTTTGTCTGTTCCTTGGTAGGGAGCTAGAAATAAATTGGACTATGGGCTATTTTCCTTGGGAGATACATGGACGAATGAAGAGCCAGGCATTGATGCTGTGATCCTGAAAGTTGATGTGTGCTTCCTCCCCATGCTTTCTTGCTTGCAGTATGACCATCCTAGCTACTACCTGGTATTGGGTAAATACATTAAATACAACCTCAGAGGCTCCCAAATGTGTCGGTGTTTGAGGAAAGATGCTTTTAACACTTCCCCTTGCATGAATTTGATTGAGAGTGAGCCTAAGTTTGAATTCTCTACTTTTCTCCCCGTGACTTCCATCAGTCTGGAGTTTGTAGTAATTTACTAGTCTGTAGTCTGTGTCTGATGTATGAATTGTGTCTGTTCCTATTGCCTGTGTGTCTAACGAAAGGCTTTGCTTTGTATTTATTGAACAGCACAGACAGCATCACATTGGGAAGACATGAGGGATACTTTACAGAAAAGTTTAACAGAGTTTTGTAAGAGACTAAGTTTCTAACCCCAACTGACACTAACTGACTCAGCTAACAAACAGTACTGCAAACGTCCTTCCTATCCAGCAATGTCTCTAAGCTGCTTCTAGTACTTGTGTGTGGATATTTGTTGTATAAGGTTACTCTTGACCTGTTGGCTGTTTTCTGCAAATGCTTACCCCCTACCGACTGCTCTGAATCAGAGGCATGGAAGAGTCCATAATTTGAGATTAAAACTCTGCATTAACTTAGGCTGTATCACCTTAATACATGGCAAATCCAAGGCAAGTACGGTTGGCTGTTACATTGTTCTCTCAAAGACAGGGTAAACAAATAGGCTGTGCTTACTGCAGGATATCAAGCCAAGTCTTAAGTGACATTGAGGTATAGCATTAACTCCACTGTGAGGTCCAGCAAAAATTCCAGTCTTTTAGAATGTAAAATGTAGCAACATATCACCTCTACCTCTGCCATGTGGGCACAATGGTTCAAACACTGGGGCTACTTGTTGGCAGCCTAACAGAAGAGCAGACATGTGCTGAACATTGACTATGTGCTGGATGTCTGCCTGTGATCATTAATATTCATCCACCTTGTGAAACAGGGCTGACTTCTGAAAGCTAAGACCCCAGCTATTAAATGTGTTGCTCTGGTCCATGTTTCTAGAACTTAATTCACTGGAGTCACTTGAACAGCTGTGAAACACAGATGACTAGCACCAGCCCACGAGTTGTTGAATTCTTAGATCTGGGGTGAGGATCAAGAATTTTCATTTCCCATAATGCCAAGGAGACTGCTGGGGTGCATCAAATGACTGGGATTTTCCGAGATGGGATCACATCCAGAGCCACCAGCTTTCCAAAGCTCTCTGCCTGCTGACTAGAATCGCTCTGTGGTGTGTATTCCAGGTGAACTGTGTTCGCTCTCACCTATCAGGGCCTGCATAGGTAACTTCTCTTCCTAAATCGCCCTCCTCATTCCTTCTTCCTTGGCTGCCTCCACCCGGGCTACATGATTGAGCTAAATGCTTCTTTAGGGAACCCTTTCTTGCGTCTGGCTCACAATTTAGTAGCTCCGCTCCTGGTTGTTCAGGGATGCCCCATTTGTAACTGCATTTCACCCCCACTTCCAATGTTTGGTCAGCTGCTCATGTATGTCCTGTTGTAAACCTCTGGGAGATCCTCACTATTCATCTCCTGTTTTATTTGTCACTCTGCTTGATCTATTAGACATCTCGGAACTGTTTGGGGCACTATCTGGTTCAGTGACTTTGTCAAGGTGCCTGGTACACACTTGATTGACAGAAATCTGACCTATGATGAGTGGGCATGCCCTCCATCTGTCTTATAATGTAAGTGCCTGGGTGCGTGTGGTCACTTCTTACTGAAAAGGGCGACTTCAGAATAGTTTAGCTGTGTGTGCTGCAAGTGTAGCCCTCTCCTGGTGAAACTCCTTGACTTTTTTTTTTTTTGGATGGGTTTCCTCTTTGCCTTCAACATCTGTCTTTTGCTGATTGCCAGTGCTGGCTTGGCAGCCACGGTGACTGGCTGTCCTTGTTCTCCATTATCCTTCCCTGTGTACCTTTTCTAAAACTCTGTTCTCTGACAAGAGCAAGCCTGCCCATGGAGATGATAGTTTTGGTGTGTCCTTAGGGGGACCCACCTCTTCGAGCCCTTTTAGGCTCAGACACTCAGAAACACGATGGCTAGACCTGATGTGTGACAGGCATGCAAGTGATCTTGGAATTCTTTGTTGAGAGAGTGTGCATCTGTGATTGGGGAGATCTCTGTATCCAAACTTGTGGCTGTAGGAGGTGATAGATCGGCCATGAGCCAGAAGGTGAAGCTTCACAGGATGGAGGTGATGCCTAGGGAAGAGGGAACAATAGCTATGCTGGATGAGAAAGGGAGATTGAGCCATTAACATTCAGGCTGCCTGCTTGTCATCGCGGATGTTCCCCGAGCCTCTGGCCAGGAGCACCATCATGAATAAATACACAGGACGGAGGAAATCTCAATTTCAAATGTGGGGATAAAACAGGAGATCAGAGCTCCCTGGAAGTTATGCATTCATTCCATACTTGTGGAGACTGCAGTAATTTAGAGTAGTTCAGTATTTAGACTCAACTGTGTAATTCATCCTGATGTTTCCCATTCATCAAAGCCTGTGTTTGTTTGTATTACCATGAGAAAAATAAAAAAGAATGTAGCAAAAAGAAGATTTCCCCTCCTTTCATTACAGGCAAATTACGGCAGAGTTACAACCCTTGGGGCCCTTCAAGCAAAGGAACATCTTGCTTCAATTAGATATAAATAATGAACAATAATTAGAAAGATTTCTTCATCAAATTTGTTATTTTATGTTTCCTTTCATCTGCAATGTATTGAAATGAATCCTGAGCTCTGTTTCTGGGCCACATAGCAAGGACCCAGGGATTGCTACAGAGTGTGGCACCACAGCAGGAGGGAACTGCTCTATACTGCTGGCCCGCGTGCGCTTGCTGTGTAGACTGCTGTCAGCTCTGGGCCCAGGGCCATGGAGTAGTGATGGAACTGCTTCAGCTCCAGACCTCCAAATTCTTACATCCGGCCGGGGTGGGGGGGACCATGTGTAGAATGCTAGCTCAGAATCATGACCTCCACCTCTTGTGCACTGACCCCATCAGGTTCTACTCTTTGACCTGAGCACGAATTCCACTTAATCCTCAGTAAGAACCCACTGCTACTGGCTCAGCTTCTAGCCCTCATCTTAAGATTTGGAAACTGAGGCACAAAGATATTGGTGAACTTGCCCAAGCCCATCCTATTAGTGATGTGGGGTCTGGAAACAACACAGGCAGCTGGATTCCAGAGCTATAGCTTGTCCTTGCTCTGGAGTGTTGCTCCCTAAAATACCAGTGAGATACTACAGCTCTGATAGTCTTCAAGCTGTGGAAAGAGCATAGGGAGAACTGGGGTGAGGATGGCTTTATTTGTACAAGTCCACAGGTACATGACAGAGATAAAGGGAGAGGCATAGCCTGGTAGCTTAGATGAAAAGGGGTGACATTGCTTATTTCAGGTTGGTAATGGTGCTAAGTAGGGATAGGGCAAACCACTGGAGATGGCCAGAAGGCAGAACTTGTACAGATCAGCCTGGCAAGATTGGCTGTGTGCTGGTTAGTGTTTTGTCAGACTGACACAAGTTTGGAAGATTTGGGAAGGCAGACACTCAACTGAGAAAATGCACCCGTCAGATTGCTTGTGGGTAAGGCAGTGGGGGATTTCCTTGATCAGTGATTGATGTAGAAGGGTTCAGTCTACTGGGCTGGTTCTACCCCAGGGCAGGTGGTCCTTGGCTGTACAAAAATGTAAGCTCGGCAATCCATGGAGAGCAAGCTGGTAAGCAGCACTCCTCATGGTCTCTGCTGCAGTGCCTGCCTCCTGGTTCCTGCCCTCACTTCTCTTCATGTTAGACTTTAAGATGTAAGATAAAATAAACCCATTCCTTTCCAACCTTCTTTTGATCGTGTTGTTTATTATATCAATAGAAAAGCAAAAGAAGGCAGTTGGGTTGGCTCTTCCTGGGGGAAGACTTGGTGAGACGTGCAAGTAATGGTATGGGTTGATAGAGGAGATACTGAGAATTTCCGAAGAGAAATAAATAAAAAGTGATCTGGTCAGACCCTGGAGAGAAAGCCTGGATTCCCATTAGGATTTTTAAAAATTTTACAAAGTGGCCTGCTATATGGCGTTCTGAGTGTCATGGTAGGCATAGCTTTTCAAATAGCCAACAAGAGTACTGTATGTACTAATCCATCCTTCCTGCCCTCACTACAGAGGATTCCTGACTTAACAGTGGCTCAACTAAAGTGTCTTTGATATTCTAATGGTGTGAAAATAACGAACACTAGAAACTGTATTTTAAATGTTGAGTTTCGATCTCTTCCTGGGCTAGTGATGTATGAAAAGATTCTCTCTTGTGGTGCTGGGTGGCAGCAGTGATTGGATCTCCAAGTGGGTCAGGTGACCATTTGGGTTTAAACTGACCCTCTAGAGTGTGCTGTGTTGCTAGGTTTACACACACACACACACACACACACACACACACACACACACACACACACACACTAAAGAAGTAGCAGATTGTCCATACTTTGTTATAAAACAGACATGGTGCTCCATGTATGATAACATGAGTGACGCAGGCATAGCAGAGTTAGGGAGGTGTATGAAGCCCATTTTCAACGTAATGGCATTGTCACTTTAGGATGGGTTTGCTCCCATACAAAGCAGAAGGTCAGCAAGTATATGCATTTCTCTTTTTTGGAAAGAAGCCTTCTTCTCTGAGCCCAGCTTAGTTGTCTGTTTTCAGGCTTCTGAAGGGACTTCCTGAGACACTCTGGCCTTCTAACATGTGCCTTGCAGACCTGCTTGCTTCTTCTCTGTAAAATGAACCCAGACCCTCAAAAAGTATTGCAGCTTAGTCATCTTCTTGTTCTATTAAGAATTTTTTATTCATTTTTATATACCAATTACAGAATCCCCTCTTCCCTCCCCCCACGCCTCCATCCTTCCCCCCTCTAAGCACCCCCCCCCCCCAATTCTCTCCTACAAGAAGGCAAAGCCTCCCATGCGGAGTCAGCAGAGCCTGGTACATTCAGTAGAGGCAGGTCTGAGCCTCTCCCCCTACCTCAAGGCTGTGCTAGGTGTCCCACCATAGGTAGTGGGCTCCAAAAAGCCAGATCATGCACCAGGGTTGGATCCTGATCCTACTGCCAGCCCCCCCCCCAAAGCATATCAAACTACACAACTGTCTTGCTTATTCAGAGGGCCTAGTCCAGTCCCGTGGAGGCTCCACAGGTGTTGGTCTAAATTTCATGAGTTCCCACTAGTTTGGTTTGGTTGTCTCTGTAGGTTTCTCCATCATGATCTTGATGCCCTTTGCTCATAGATGAGAACATAAGGGAATGGGATGGTTGAGCTGGAACAGGGATGGAGTGGGAGAACAATGAAAGAGATACCATGATAGAGGAGACATCATGGGGATAGGGAGAAACCGGGTGTTAGGGAAGTTCCCAGGAATCCACAAGGA
The DNA here is from genome assembly GCF_049852395.1 of Peromyscus maniculatus bairdii. NCBI lineage: Eukaryota > Metazoa > Chordata > Mammalia > Rodentia > Cricetidae > Peromyscus > Peromyscus maniculatus. Next base: position 12,182,244 of record NC_134860.1, read on the forward strand.
TGACCCCAGCTTAGACTACTAGCAATAGTGGAGAGGGTACCTGAACTGGCTTACCCCAGTAATCAGATCGGTGAATACCCTAACTGTTATCATAGAGCCTTCATCCAATAACTGATGGAAGCAGATGCAGAGATCCACAGCCAAATACCAGGCTGAACTCCAGGAGTCCAGTCAAAGAGAGAGAAGAGGGATTCTATCAGTATCTTCTAAATACCTTTCAACACTTAAAAAAAAAATATCAGGAGATCCATGTAAAAATCCATGATTCATTACTTTCTTAATAATCAAATTGGTTGCTAGGTGCTAAGCATCATTATTAATTGGCTGGAACTCTAGCATATCTGCAAGTTTTAGAGGGGAACCTCTTAATTGATTCAGCATCATAGTGTTTGTGACACAGTAACCCCAAGTGTCAGGGCTAGCCATCCCCATCATCCATCTTACCTGCTCAGCTTTTGGACACTCAGGGGAGAAACCCTCAGTAACTGGTGTTTGGACACTCAGGGGAGAAACCCTCAGTAACTGGTGTTTTGTGTCACCCTGACTCTATTATACTGTGAATTTATGCCTTGATATAGATATATATTTTTATAGCTAGACTCAAAGCTTGCTGATGGCAGGAATCATTTCTTACTTACGTTTTATACCTTGAGCTCAACCTGTAACCCGGTTTTAAATGCCTGGTGATCTTAGTGAGGAAACGTGGCTGTGGCATGTGGAGGCCTGGCTCCAGGCTGAGGGACTGAGACATTTGGATGCTGGATATGAGAACTGTGGCTAATGGGTCAGTGCAGGGCTTAGAACTCAGGAGGGGCTTGCGGCCCATTTTTTCCTTATGGTGTGTAGTATGAAGCAAGTATCAATGTGTCACTCCCTTTCTGCCTTTCAGGACATTTCAGGACCTGTCCAAGCAACTGGAGATGTCGTATGGCACTGTCCGGGATTCTGCTGTCTATGAGTACTTCAGAGCCAAGGGTACCAATCCCCTGGAGCAGGATAGCACTTTTGCTGAGCTCTGGCGGACCATAAGCAAGAATGGAGGCGCTGACAACTGTGTCTCCAATCCTTCAGAAGGCATCAGGAAGGTAGGCAAGAATCGGCATCAGGGTATGTGTGCTGGGATAGGGGCCATGGATTTTGTCATCCTTTAGACCAGAGACATCTTCCCAGAAGCTTCTGCTTGTAGGAAATCTATCTTCTTACTGGTCATGTTGATACCCATTCTTAGCTGTCAAAGCAGAGGGACTGTGGAGCAAATACCATCTAAGTTTCTGCAGGAAAGCTGGTCAGGGTAGAGCAGACAGGTTCAAACAGCCCGTGCTTCTCTCCACATATGCTGTTCATCTTGTGGTACTCTGGAGCCTCCCCTGACAGGGGAAAGCACGTGGTACAAGCAGAGCCCAAGGGAGCAAGGAGCACCTTCAGGACAGGTGTCCTCATGGCGGGTCAACCAGGATACTAGCCTAGGGAAGAGCACATGTGGGGGAAGATGATCTGCGAACATCTTTGGGCTGTGCTATGGAGAAGAGATATGTTTGGGGGATGGTGGGAAGGAAGGACAGTGGTTCTGGGATGGAGCCTGTACTGGAGAGGGAAGAGGCCAGAGCCAGAGCGGAAGGTCAGATAGGACCCATCATTCTCTGCTAGTTCTCTTCTCTTGTTGTGATAAACACCATGGCCAAAAGCAACTTGGAAAGGAAGGGTTATTTTTTCCAATCTCAGGTTTCCAGGTTACAGTCCATCTTTGAGGGAAGGCAGGCAGGAACGAGAAAGTGGAAACTATGGAGAAATGCTGCTTATTGGCTTGCTTTCCCTGAAATGCTCAGCCGGTTTTATTATATAACCCAGACCCACCTCCCTAGGGATGGCACCATCCACAGTGGGCTGGACCCTCCTATTTAAATTACCAACCAAGAAAATGTCCTCACAGGCCAATATGTTGGGGTCAATTCTTCAATTGAGGTTCCCTCTTCCCAGATAACACTAGGTTGTGACAAGCTAACGGTAAAATCTAATGAGGACAGTTACTGTCCTGAGTACCTTGGTAGACATTGCTCCTTTATTTAGCCTGGTTCCTACAGTAACCTGCACTGAGAGTTGCTATATCATCAAACAGATGAATCTCAGAGACACAGAGTCTCACTTACAGTTAGGTCCAGACTCCTTGTCTAATCGGGATCCAGACTAAAAATTGAAATCCATTGCCATACACTGTTCTGTGGTTTTTTAAAGCTTGATGGGGAGGAAAGTGGTGGGATAAATGCAGGTGTCTTGTGATGCTGCTGGTGCCATTGGCATCCTTCTGTCCAGAAATCCTAGCATGGGCAGCCATGTCCCTAAGGTCACTATGAGGGGTATCTAAACTATGAGTGACACCAGGACCACACTCCAGTCTTTCTGCCCAGCAACCTCACCAGGACCTCTTATTCTTCCTTCTCGCTCTCCTCTCCCTACCTGAGGAATTCCACCATCACTCCAACACACACACAAACACACAAAATCATGTGCTCCTTTAATCCTCACCTTGGTCCTTCAGTAACTGTCCGGCCTTTCTGCATTGTGCCAAGGATATGAACTCAACTTGGGCACATTTCTGTGGCCACCAAGTCACATTACTATGCTCTTCATGAGAATAGCCCACCCTCAAACCTTCCAGCTCCATCCCAGAAGAATCCTAGGACATCAAAAAGGAGAGGCCTCCGCTCTGTGGGGAAGCTTGGTATGCTCTGGCAGAAGGTGGTTTCTGTTTCATTATCTCAATGTGTGGTGGATCCTAACTGGGAACACATTCTTACACACCTATTTGCAAGGACTTAAGACTGTAACATATATGGTAGTTTTTGAAGTCTTTATATTTAACCAGAATAATAAAATATTACATAACTGTGCTATTATCATGCTTACTAGATTAGGCCTTCTTAATTTATACTGCGCTATACTTGATGCTCCAGCCTTGAGCTTCTGGGTTCTCCAGTATTGTGGTGACAGGTTATTTCACTTGGAAATAATGGACACAAGGTTGACTAGCTGCCTTTGTTCGAATGTGAGGCCTGAGCGAGGATCTTGGAGTTCCTTCTTTTGGTCTCTGTATCTTGGAAAGAGTTGATTCTCTATCCACAGAGAGTCTTAGAAAGACTTAGTGAAATAGCACTACAAACACTACTTCTTAGGAAATAAAAGGTAGTTATTTATCAGGAGACATTTTAAAGATGAAGTAGTGACGACATGTATGCCCAGATATGATGAACATCAGTAATGTATGATGGACTTCTGCAAATCAAAAAGGAAAGCTCAATCAATGTAGTGAAAAATGGTCCAAAGTCTTACACAGGCATTCACAGAGCGGCAACATATATGGCCAATAATCACAGGAAGAGATGCTTAAAGTCGTTAGTGTTTCATGAAATGCAAATTAAGATCATAAAGATATATCATTTTATACCAATTAGCCTGGTACAAAATGAGAGGTGCGAGAGAAGATGAAGAGTAACAGGTGCTTAACTGTTGGGGGATTGCACTCAGTACAGCCCTTTGGAAAAGGGTTGCCATCCCGTTATAGAATGAGATGTCATGTATCCTGTGGCCCAGCAATTCCTCTCCTGGGTATCCACCGAAAATAAATGTCCACACGAACTCCTGGAGACAGGGAAGGCCATGGTAACACTGGTTATAGAGCCCAAACTCTGGAAACAATCCAAACAGCCAATAAGATGGAGAAAAACATCCACAATAAAATGGATGAGCTACAGCTGCCTTGAAGGGTGTAGATGAATCTTAGCAGAATAATATCGAACAAAAATGCATTATAGGCAATTTCATATGGGCCAACTAATAGAAAATAACTTGCATCATCACCCCTTTTAAAAAATGTATGAAGCACTCTGAGATACACATCCAAGTAGTGATAAAATACAAGAGTCACCATGGCAATTGCTGCAGATGGGAGACATGGGAAGCAAGTAAGAGAGAAGTTGTTACTTATTGTTGGAGTAAGTCAGGGTCACTGTTAGCTGTTGGATAGCAGTGGTTTTATTTTTTTATATTTTCATGTCACAGAATAATAAATAGTAAATGATTCAATTATAAACAAGAACCATGAATAGATCTCCTAAAGCAAGGTGTATAATTAATATCATTCTATGTACCTTTCTACTCTGCTGAATAAATCCAGATAAATTCAAGCAGAGTCTGGCTCCAGACATGTGCCAGCCCCTTTCCTGCTTTGGTGTTGGGAAAGCCAACACATATCACTGAAAACCTCTGGGAGGTGACAAATCTGGAGATGGGTCATTGGGGAGATGCCTCCCCTCAGTCTTAGTCAGCCCGAGTCCATTGCTCATAGTTTGCTCATGAGTAAAGCAGTATAAAATAAAAACAAACAGTAAAGGATGCAAATAAAGGGTCCTCATCGGAGCCCATTGCTTCATGATACCTCATTCTTTTTTAATCTATATTACACTCTGACATCATCTTATAAACCCTAATCTGGCATTAGGGTCACAACACTCCCCCAGCTCCCGCATTTGAATCTCCAAGGGGGGATTGTCTGTCAGAACAAGCATGCAGGCTTTCATAGACAGTGTCATAAAAGTGAGTTTATAGTATTGCCAGAAAATGAAGAATGCTATTTTTTTTTCTAAGTTGGAAAAAGAGCTCAAATTCCCTAGCAGATCTCTCCCCTCCGTCTGTTTGTAAGCAAGGTCTGGACGGAAAAGCTTTCTGTCTTCATCGGTGGTGCCATCCCTACCTGCATGAAGATTGCATGCTTGGTAACAACGTTATGGGTCACGAGGCTACAGTAGACCAGACTTCATATGGTTATGCGCTAAGTACAGTCCATGCTCTAAATCCATACACCATGAGGAAAATTGACAAATAGGAAGACCTGGGCTGCAGTCTAATGTCTGTTCTGAGAACAGCCTCTCCAAACACCAGTCAGAAAGAACCTGCTTGCTCTTGTGCACTGCAGATTGCCCTGTAGAGGCTGAGAGATGCCTACCAAGGGGCTTCTTCTGGAGCTGCCTCTAACCTCAGAAGGACAATCACACTTCAAATTTCCAGTTGCTCTTTGGTGACTCTGGCTCCATTTCCAGACAGTATGCCATAATGGACCAATAGCTGATTGCTGCTAAAGTCAAGGATCTTAGTGTCTGGGCAAAGCTGGAGAAAGCTATTATTTTTTATTTGGAAGTACTGCAGTTTTTAATGACCTGAAACCAACTTAGGTGCGATATTGCTTAGGAAGGAGCAATCCCTTTTCTACAGTAGCAGAACTGGGAAAGGGGTTACCCCACAGCTGAGTTCTACTGCCTCATGCCTGGTACTGCCCAGGCAAGGAGGAGCACAGAACTTCCTAGATCACAAGGAAGACAGCAAGGAGCAATCTGGAAAGAAAGGGAATGTTTATTTATGAAGAGAGCACATTACTTACTTCTTACAAAACTGCCAGTCATCTGGTATGTCTCAATAAATAGTGCATTCTTCCTGAATGAGTCATTTGTTTGCTTTCTATAGGAGCAGCAGTAGGTGAACGAAGCCCATAGTTCCTGCCCTCTGTTAGCAGATTGCTAGCCTTAGGTTTTTCTGATGGAAGAAGCAGGGGCAACATGTCCAGGTTTATTTTCAGGCTTATGTCTTCATAGCCTTCTCCTGGAAGGCAATCTTTGTGGTCCTGAAGGATGTGTGGCAGAAAGAGGGGGAGGGGCTGCCTTCACTCTTCTCAACCACATATGCTTATCAGACCAAAGGAAGTCTGGGTAGTCAACATTGGCCACACATGCAGGATAATTTTGTTGAAATTCTGCTTTAGGTTGTATTTTGAAGTTAGCTTACTAAATAGTTTGTTTCCTTAGGGCCTTTTTCATGCATCCTTAGTTTTGGCTAATCCATCTCCCAGCCCCTCCTCTCCCCTCTCCCACTGTGCCATCCATGCTTAGTCCTCATCATTCTTCCCCCTCTCTTCTTTGCACATGTGTTCTACTATCCTCTAACTTATATTTTCTTTGATTTGGGATGCATGATAGTAGACATCTATACAGCTTTTCATAACTCCTCCCTTTGAATTATACCTGCTTTTCACCTCCTGATTTCCACCATAGCCACCCACTCCTCCCTGTGTAAAAGCCTTTCTGTACCCAGCATTCTACCCACAGTTCACTTTCCATGTGATCCCACCACCACCTCCAAGGCTCAGGGAAGATCACAGAAGAGGCCTTGAAAAGAGCATACGGCCTGGAGGATAGGGACAAGTGCTGTGACATGCTGGGTTCTAGACATGACAAGACTATCACAGTCGTGATCTCACAGTATCTGTGCTGGTCTGCACAGGATCTGTCATGCTGTCATGCAAAACTTCCAGCATAGGTGGATAGGTGGACTCCCGAACAAAGCTCTTCCTGAGAAACCATTGGCAGTGGATGGTTGCTGGGGGAGGAGGATCCCTGTTTGTTGAGGGTGTGGCCACTAGTAGGTTTTCCTTGTTCCAGTGAAATGCCCCAGACCCACGTACTTATAGGCAGCTGTAGCCGAGTGGGTTGTGAGGAAAAGATAGGTAAAGTTGGGAGGGAGACATATTGTGGAGAATATAGAGAGCTGGGAGGAGGAAATGGTAGTAGTGATCATATTTCACTGTCCACATATATGAAATTCTCAAAACTAAAGAAAACATTTTAAAAACCATAAAGACTCATCAAAGATTGGCAAATCTGTGCCATATGGTTATAATCCAAATATATATTTTTTGTAAATGTTACTAGAAAATGTCTCCACCCGTTCATTTACATTCCATTTATATCTTATATCCTGCTAATCTAGCAGAGTTGATAGAGACCATATGGCTTTTAAAGCCGAAAATAATTATTATCTATCAGTTTACCAAAGAAATTCATGACTATTGGCTTATAATAGAATTGTGTTATCATTCCCTTGCTCATAGGCCCTGCTAGTTACTCATCATCTAGATGGCTACACCATCTAGAAGTTCATGGGGACTTCTAAAGTGCTGCAATCTATCTATACACCATAGTTCATAAGCTCCTTAAGTGGCTCATTATCTAGTGCCCTACCACCTAGGAGCTCATAAGTACCTTCAGTAATTCATCCTCGATTCACTACCTAGCAGCTCATGTTTTAACCCTTGTCTTAGTTAGGGCTTCTATTACTGCAATGAAACAAAATTAACTTGGGGAGGAAAGGGTTTATTTGGCCTATACTCCAGGACAAAAACTCCAACAGGGCAGGAAACTGGAGGTAGGAGCTGATGCAGAGGCAATAGAGGGGTACTGCTTACTGGATTGCTCCTCATGGCTTGTTTGCTTAGCCTGCTTTCTTATAGAGCCAAGGACCACCAGCCCAGGGATGGCACCACCCACAATGTGCTGGGCCCTCCCTCATCAATCACTATTTAAGAAAATGTCCTATGGACTTGCCTACAGCTCCATCTTATGGAAGCATTTTCTTAATTGAGGTTCCCTTCTCTCAGAGGACTATAGCTTGAGTCAAGTTGACATAAAACTATCCAGCACAGCCCTATACCATCTAGTAGCTCACACCGTCCAGATGCAGGGTCTCCTGGGTACCTCTAGTGGCTCTTCCTCTGTCTTTGTACCATCTAGTAACATGTCCCCTGTCTTTCTTGTTCTTTCCAGTCCATCTCAGGTGACATAAGAACTTCTCCAGCATTGTACTAGAACCAAGTTTTGTACTAGCCTGGTATAATCTCACCTTGAAATCCATTGCACACTCTCTGAGCACAAGACATGGGGCCAAGTGACTTACATACACTGTTGTTTACATTCTAAATAGTCCACTTGACTTCCATTGTCTCCAAAATGTAGAAATGGGACTTTAGCCTAAGAAAGGGTGACTGCCCAATGTTACACAGAGAAGGGTGGAGCAGGCACTCAGCCAGCGTTGCCTGTTGCCACAGGCTAGCCCTGCCATTTCAACCCCTTGATGTGTTTGTACTTTACATACACACACACTTTTATTTCCTTTCCACTTGCATACTAAACTAGTAAGCTATGTGCCTAGCTTCCATTTTGAAATCTTATCCATCCTTCCATGTGTCACAGAAAAGATTATTTAGATGTGTGGCTTTATTTTTTGGCTCCCAAACTATTAAAATTATCAATTGCAGGAATTCTGAGATACAGAATTGAGCTTGCAAGTGGTTCAAATTTATATGATAATAACTATGTCACATGAAGTCAGACTTTAATGTTGCTGGTGGGAATATTTTTTTCTTTAGCTAAATCAACTCCACCAAGTAACATCCAACATAACCCAGTGTCTGTGTGATGCTGTCCTGATCCGGATTGCCAAACGATTAAGCCTTTCCATAAATCAGACCTAATATTTAATAACATTGTCAAATAGAATATAGTGTTAATAGTTTAAATGTCAATCTTTACAGCTCATTGAGTTCTTTGAATAAATAGATGAGTAGCTTGTCTCAGACCTTGTGGCTAGAGACAGTAATTTTTCAGGGAGGGAAGTAGCTTTTGAGGCTGCAGTCTTCACAGAAAGTATTTGTTCCCTCAGTGCATATCACTGAGGTCACAAAGTAAGAAAAATGCAAGGAGAATATGATGCACACATCTTACTTATTTTCCACCCATCTAATGCTTGCCTGGGTACCACCTCTCAGTGCCTGCAGTGGCTCCTGCCCTCTTTTTGCTCTGTGGCGAGGACTACTCTCAGTGTGTGCACTCCCAGCTGAATGTCAGCGATCAGTTCTGTGAGGGTAGAGGGCAAGTGTTCCCCAGAAACACTGCAGTACTCCACTGAGAGACTGGAAACTTCGGAACTCCATAGCACCCACCTTTGGCAGGAGTGGGTGATGGAGATGTCAGTGTATGTGGCAGCATCCTTGTTCTGTGGCTTAGTGGGAGTTCCTACTGAGAAGAGAGGGATGCTTCTCCCAAAGATCACTTCCTGTGCTTTTGGGATGCTTGATTAAAAGACCAGTGTAGTTTTGCATAGATAACGAGAAAAGGGATGGCAAGCTACAGGCAGTGGAGAGCACCAACTACCGATACCTAACTGCATGCTTTAGGACCTAAATTATGTCTTCCATTTGCTTCCAAGTTAGTATGGAGTGCAGTTCTCGGAGCATCCTTCCTTCTAAGCCACTCACACTGGATGATCAGTTTTTCATTTCTATACCTTTTGTACCTGCTTTAAGGCACTTTATCCATTTTACAGGCTGAATGGTCTCTTCACTTTACTCTTTCATTTATTCATTCATTCCCTATTCACTCATCGTGGAAAGGCAATGTGAGTGGGTTTGCCTAGGAGTTCTACATGTGAGTATAAATTGCATATAATTTAATCTGTGGCTTTGAGCAATCTAATTCACCTTGTCGAATCATTGGTGAGACTTCAGGAATGTCTGCCCAGCTGCAATATGGATTTACCAGTGTGTAAAGTTGGAAGAAACCAGTGAAGATTGTAGCCCAAGGTATTCACTAGATGTCAGGATCTTGTCTTAGCATCTGCCATAGGTTAGGAAGAGAAAATTAAATAAAATAAAGACAAACACACCTCAGTCTTTCATGAAGAACAACTGGCATTCATAGAATAAGATGCACACATATGTTGTTTATCTCATGAGTTTAGGCATAATATAAATTTTCATCACCTTCAAATGTTCTCTGGGCATGTTCTACATACAGAATACACAGGATTGTACTTACCTTTCTTGTGGTTCATATAATTGGATTCAGAATATAAATATTCATATTCAACTTGCTTCTATAAGACTGGCTTATGACATCATGATTATCAGTATAACTTTTCTTCCTTTTGTTTTTGGTCTTTTGAATAGCATTCCATTTTAAGAATAATTCTCAACTTGTTTATCCACTCTGCTAGGATCCCATTGCCATTGTTGACAATTTAGGGCTATTATGAATAGAACAATGTAAATTTTTACAGAAGTCTTTGCTGGATACAAGGTGGTGGGCCTGCATGGTCATGGAGTAGGTGTGCATCTACTGTCTATAGAAATGCCTGCTTGGTGTTATGCAGCTTCATACACCCACCAGCAACACACTACTTGTGTAAATCCAGATTCCTAGACATTCCAACCAACACTAGTGTTGCCAGTCTTTGTGAATGACTTTGAGGTTATAGCCAATTTTAACTTTTGGGCTAAATTATAGTCAGTTCAGTGGGTGTGAAGAACTACCTCATTAATTGTTTTAAGTTGGTAACTACTGATATTAAGTAGTTTTTCATGTGCTTGTTGGGCTCCCATACATCTTCTTCAGAAGTGTGAGCTCAAGTCTTTTGTTAATTTTTAGTGGGTTTTTCATCTTTTCATTGCTGATTTATATGAATTGTTAATGTATTCTAGATATAAGTCCTCAATGAACCATAAGCGCTACAAATATAATTCTCAGAGTGTAGCTGGCTCATTCATTTTCTTAATGGTGTCTTTTAAGAAGCAGAAATTTTTAATTTTGATAAAATGCTTTTTATCCTTTTTTTTGCTTTTTTATGGTTAATATTTCTGTCCTGACTAAAAATGATTGCCTAATCTAACACTAAAAGTTTCTTCTAGAAGTTTTAATTTTTAGTATTATGTTGTATATAAAGTACATGTTTTACTTGGAATGAAGTAGCTGTCCAGGTTCACTTATTGTCTATAATATGTTCACTTGAAAGAGCATCATTTGCTAAAAAACAAAAAAACTTGCCTAGCCCAAAACATAAAGGAGCTCCCCTTGATTGATAATGAGAGACAACATACATGTTATTCTGTTCCTAATTCTGTATAGCCCCTCTTGATCAGTCTGTTCTGATACCAGTACAAAAATGATGAGTGTAGTTTTACAGTATCTGTAAGTTAGGAGCATGACTCTTTTCATCTTCTCATATAAAGTTGATTGTGCTCCTCTGAACTCTTCACTTTTATTTAAATCTTAGAATTATCTTGTCAATTTCTTTAAAAAATTGTTGAGATTTTAATAGATACAGCATTTAATGTATAGAAAAATTGGATGAAAATACATCTCCTTATAATACTGAGTCCTGAATATGATTTGCTCTGAAAAACATAATCGACTAAATTTTACTTCATTGATGTTCATTGTTGCTTCTATTTTGATTTCAGCTTGTCTTAAATTTTTTCTTCTGTTTGTTTTAATTGTGATTTTTCTCTGTACTCATACAGTTTTTTTTTAATTTTAGGCTATAGATAATTAATTTTATATCTGTTTTCTTTCCTAATATAAGTGATAAATCTACTTGCTTTTCTCTAAGCACTGTCTATAATTTAAAAACTTTTATATGTTGTTTTTTAATTTTCATTAAGTTCAAAATATGAAGTGTCGGTAGATAATGTACTATGCGTTTTTAAAAAGCTAGAAGGAAGGATTTAGAAAGTTTTGTCATGAAGAGATGATGAATATTTGAGGTGATAAGCATGTTTAAACATTATGAGTTTGTACAGGTATCATGCATGACATGGTACCCATTTCATGTGAATACTGTTTTTATGTATCAATTAAAATTTAAAAATAAAAATAAAACAATAATTTTTAGATGAAAAAATGAGGTTTCACACTAAATTTAATATCCAAGTGTCCCTGCTGAATTCAAGTAGACAGAAACCAATGGCTGTGGTTTAGTTTCGAAAAGACCATGGGGCACAGAACAGGGATTCCTTTACTTAGTGAGTGAGGTTGGAGACTGCCTATAACAGTTTTATCATGCACACATATTTTACAGTCCACATGTCGCTGTGCTTTTCTGTCTTGTCGAGAAAAGTATAAGACTGCAAGAGAAAACTGTCAAGCAGAAAATTATACAAACAGAAAGAGAATGGAATTCAGAGAGGCAGAAAAGGCTGCTGAACTCGGTGTGAACAATGCCCATTTGTATCTCACTAAATGTACAGTTTCCTTGTAGGAGGATGAAGGTGATGATGTTTTCCCTGCTTTTCCTGATCTTGGGCTTCTGTCTTCTGAGTTCTAGAGGCCTTGGCAACTGAAGGTTCCTGAGTCCCTTTCCCAGCTTTAACTGTGTGGTGCATCCCAACTCCACATGCGCATAGCCACCCCCAATCCATGGCACTATTAAAATAAGTGATTTTGATAGGAAAAATACATAAGCTATATGCTTATAATTCATACGTAATATTTAACAATTAAGAAAATACTAAAAAAAATTAAAAAGAAAGAAAGAAACAAATGCTAAGGCTGATAAGCTGGCTCAGCAGATAAAATCCCTTGGCATGCAAAATTCAAGACCTGAGTTGGATCCCTGCAGACTATGGAGAAGAGAGACAACCTTCTGAAAGTTGTCTTCTGTGCATGTGCCCTCATCGGTATGGTGCCCACACTCACACATATCACACACACAAATAATAAGGTAAATGTTTGAAAAGTTAAACTAAACCAGAAAATAAAACCAAAATAAGCAGAGTAAGCCAAATTTAACCCTTTTTACCACTCTCTAAATCGGAATCCAGGAATTTTTATTTTAATCTTTTGTATATTTCTATCAAATGTTTACATATTTATTATGTTCTAATATGTATTTTATCATTACTGTTGTAAAACTCAATCATTTAGCGCCTAACTTTTTGTTAATTAGAAACAAGGGAATTTACCTAAGTATTCTGTTCTTGGTTCTCATTTGGATAAATTCTATTTTTTCAGACATGTAAATGTTGTTGTAAGGAACATTTTCATGCCTAATGTTTTTCAACAGTTACTACATTTATTTCTGTAGGTCTATTTTCCAAAAGTAAAGTCATAGTATAGAAAGGGGTGTGAATGTTTAAAATATCTTCTTAGCAAAATAATGCTGAGTGTTGCCAAAAACAGAGGTTGAGTTAATTATATACAATCTTTTTTGAGGGAATTTTTAAAAATTCAAAAATGGGTAAGGCCCCTCACATTTGTAATTGTAGCACTCTGAGGGTTGAAGCAACAGAATTTGTGAGTTCTAGGCCAGCCTGGGCTGCATAGTGAGGCCATGTCACTGAAAACAGGAGCAATAGCATCCCCTAAAAAATTCGGACTTCATTATCCTCTTCCCCGTTAAATTCTTGTGATTTATTTTTAGGGAAAATAATCTTTTACTTTTTATTACATTTTATTTATTTCTCTGTGTCTGTGTGTGCATGCATGTGTGCATGTATGCATGTGTGTGTGTGCGCGCGTGCGCACGCGCATATGCCATAAAGCTCATATGGAGGTGGTCAGAGGACACCTTACAGAAATCTGTTCTCTCTTCAACCATGTTGGTCCTGGGGAACTAAATTCAGATGATCAGCTTTGGCACCAAAGTTCCTTTATCCCTTGAGTCATCTCACTGGCTCATAATCTCTTTAAGAAACTGGATTTTTGTCTTTGTGTATGTTCATATGTGTATATGTATTCATGTGTTTTTCCCCTTATTTTATTCATTATTCTTGGAACTACACTGTTATTAAGACCATTTTTCTCTTACATACTTTTATCTCCTTGGACCAAGTTAGTTTATTAAATAAACTGTGATGCATAAATTGGGGAGCATTTGAAGTAATTTAAGGGGATTATAGTTAAAGCTCTACAGTTGTTCAGTAATGAGAAATGATACATAGGATACACATACAAGCCCCTCTTAGTTGGGGTGCCTATTGCTGTATAAAACACCATGACCAGAAGCAACTTGTAGACAAAAGAGTTTATTCCAGCTTATATTTCTAGGTAACGATCCATCACTGAGGGAACTCAGGGCAGGAACCTGGAGGCAGGAGCTAATACAGAGGCCAAGGAAGAGTGCTATTTACCTGAGGGCTTTCTCTGCCTCCTTTCTTAGCCCAGAAGTGGCACTGCCCACAATGGACTGGACCCTCCCACATCAATCATCCATCAAGAAAATGCTCTACAGATTTGCCAGCAAGTCTATCCTATGTAGGCATGTCTTGATTAAGAGATTAAGAGTCCTTCCCAGATATTTGTACTGGGAATGTAATGTTAATTTGTACAAATTAACATTAGAATGATCCAGCACAAAGCTCCTTCTCCAGATACATATTACGGTGAAACCGTTTAAAGTATTTGGTATTTTTTTCCCATGTATTCATTAGTTGATTCATTTACTAGTGGTGAGATTAATTAACATGTAAAAGGGGACATGATGCATTCAGTCTAACACTGAGAATCAATGTAAGGTCAAAGGAAGGTGTAGTTTGATTTGGAACTGTATATTATTGTTTCCTTTCCTTCCTTGGGTCTCCAGACTGTGTTGGGACAACATGGAGATTAATTCTCTGACTAGCATTAGAGAGGCCTAGAATGGACAGAAAGTAGGCTGGGTCTCAGGGGACTTCCTGGCAGGCTGAGTCAGTAACCCACCCAGTGCTCAAACTTGGTTCTTCTATGCCAGCTCGGTCTCCTCATCCTGAGACTCTTAGAAGCATGTTCAGAACAATGCCTTGGCTTCTGCCTGCCGCTGACATGACTCTTGTTACCAGAGCCCAAGTGGTCCCCTCCCCGAACAACCTTGTACACTGTGGTGCCACCTTTTTTTTTTTCTTTTTGTCTGCCAGGCTGACAGCTGGCTGTCTCTCACGCTTTAGTGGGAACACTCATTCTTCCTGCCCCTGCCTCTTACTGCACTGTACACCCAAGAGCATAGCCTCCCAAGATATTATCCACTCCTCAGTGCTCTGTCTGGCGGGGACCTCAGGACTCAGCTTCTCTCCAGTGAGGCTCCTTTTTATGCTGTCGTCTATCCCCAGGAATGACTTAAGGGAAGGTGGAACAAAAATAGGACAGGAACTTTGGAAATTACGTATGCTTTTAAAAAGCAAACAAAATACATGTTCAGTGAGTGAGAACTGGAAGTGCGTCGGCACAGTTATGAACGTTTCTGTCTTAAGCGTGAATGAGCAGGGGTGCTGGGGTACAAGGATAACACGGAGGGCTGTGATGGTCAGGAAAGGGCCGAAGTCCTCTGCCCCGGACCCAGTGGAGCTTGCTCTGTCTGGGGCTCTTTAACACACAGCTGGCTGATTTTGGCCCCTGTATGACCCCTTACTGCTTAATTCTGTTTGATGGTGATTGGTTTGGGATAATACAGTCCAAAGATCAAGGAAAGCCCTTTCTGAGCCTCCCTTATTAAATTCCTTTGCTTTGGGTTTTGAGCATTGCCAAGCAAATCTCATTATGAATTCTTCAATTACTTTCTTTTGCAATTTTTATAATATGGTAGGGTAAGCTCAAACCAATATCCATGCCATCATGCTAACTCTGATTATTTTCAAACTCCTCATTAGAGGAGGTAGGAGGATGTTGACTCCCCTTAAATCTGATTTTTATTTTACAGATTTCCTCTGCTCTGTCATTTGCTCTGTACCCAACCCTACTGTACTTCCCCTCAGTGCTGGCTGTAAATGTGGGAATAGTCCACTCTGTTTGTTCCACTGAATATTATTGCTTTGGGTTTTATGACTTAAGTTTTTGCATTTTGAAGGGAATCGTTTTGTTATTTGATTACATAAAAATCAAGGAGCAGGAGCTGATGAAAACAATTTTGATTTATTGCGTCAGTGAGCTTGTTGGCCATTTTCTTGCTGAGCTTATTTTTATTTCCATTTTCCTGCCATAATGTTGTTTGTCCAGGAGCAAAAAGAGAGAAAGAGAGGGCAATAATCCTTCCAAAGATGATGGCTGTGAGTGGCTCTGGGCTGATACACCTAATCTTCATGGGGGTGCTGGGGGGGACATTTGCCTTGTTCACATTTTGCAAATCCACAATGCCAAACTCAGTAGAGTCTCGTTTATCAATAAAATTATTGCACTCTTTCCACCACCCTGTATGTTATTAATATCACCATCAACACTAATGTATCTCAGAAGAAACAGCAATTCTGCCTATACAATGAGTAAGTTTATTAAAGAGTTGAGAATTCTTTACTCTCCAATATCATAGTGGTATTAAGATTTGCTATGGGCCCTATATTTTAAAATTGGAGAGACAGAGACAGAGAGAGGGGGAGGAGGGAGAGAGAGAAGAGAGAGACAGAAAAACAGAGAGTGAATAAATATGAAGGATAGTGAGAGATACTCAAATTAGGAGAGGCAACAGGAACAGCAGATTTCCTTGTAACAGAATAACTGCATATGTCTCACAACTGTAGAATCCTTACAAGGCTAAGGACTTGGACCTATACCATGATGTCCAGGTTCTATATCTCAGTTACACAGGGAAATAATGAAAAGAATTTTCTAGGCAGTGTACAGATGCCACATCCTTGTTGCATACAGGGCCTCCATCAGAATGGTAGAGGCTTTAACCATGCATCCTAGCCAGATAAACAGTCAACTCTGGTAAATTTCCAGCATTCCTCCTCTTGGCAGAGCTCTGGTCCTTCTGGGTAGAGTGTGGACCTTGTTCCGCTGTTCAGAATGGAAGTCTCTTTGGATCTTTATAGTCAATTGTGACCTATTTTACAGCTCTTCAGTGTGCTTAAAGGGTACAGTGCAAGCTATGTCAATCAAGGCTGACATTTTAGCAAAGGCCATAAAGGAATTGTTAGCTGCAAGTAGGTTAGAGGATAAGGCTCTTGAACCTAAACCCCAGGTATGGTCACCCTAGCCACTGATGGTACTTTGTTAAATCAATGGGGAGCACATAGAGTTTTATTGCTTCTCTCCTTACAGCATCATCTGAGTTGCCAGTTCCTGAAAACCTGTGTGGCTGGAGAAACATTAAGAGGTGGTTTCTTCTGGTGGACAAACTACTCTGGCCTCAGGGTGATGTTCTCAGGTCTCATTTGAAATTTACCTCAATGAAGTCAAATGCTCAGTTACACAAGTAGCGTGATATAATGGAGAGACTATGATAATTGAGTCAATAACAGCGAGGTTTGGGATTTGCATCTATCTTTTGCAGGTTATTACATCTTGGGCAGGTTAATGAACTCTTGGACAAAAAAATGAATAACTTGTCTTCCTAGAATTATTATGGAGATTATAGGTGGTGTGGAGGGCATGTGAGAACTTGTTGAAATGTCACTTCTTGGGCTCTGAGCCATGTCTGATGCATCAGAGATTGGGAGTGAGGCAGAGTAGAGAGCAATCTCTGTTTTACCACACTCTCCAGGTGATTCTCATGGCCTCTCGTTTTTGAGTATATATGTTTGAAAATGAAATGATAGTATATTATGATTGTTGCATTAATATTTAATTTATTGTTGAATTTTTGAGAATGGTTCTTAGAAGTTTAGCATGTCCATTGGTGCTGTCTTTGTAGGTCAAACTCTGGGAAAGACTTAAGTATAAAGCAGAGTGAAGGATATTTCTGGAGGGGCAGATGGGATATGGCCACTTTATCAAGACCCTAAGCTTCTCAGGTCTATCTGACACCAGCTGTATGCTAGACACCATGCTAGTCAAATGGGCATGATATGCATTGGCCAGGAATTTCTCTCTCTCTCTTCTCTCTCATGTGTGAATTATACATATAAGTATATGTGCATGAAACATGGAGTATCTTTACAGTTTCATCCCACTACTTTATGAGATATTTGCATGTGAGTTTACCATCTATGTTTTCTGTGTTTATGTACTGTTATTTTTTAATTCTCTCATTCATTCCATCCTGACCACAGTTTCCCTTCCCTCCACTCCTCCTATCTGCCCCCCCATGCACCTCCCTTTTCCCCAGAGCCATTTCATTTCTGCAGGATAATAGTGTTTACTTTGAATTTCTTTATATTTATTCTTTGAAAATTACAAGCATGTATACAATTCATTTTTTAAATTGTTCTTTTATTTTTGAGATCATAATATAATTATATCATTTTCTTCTTCCCTTTCCTCCATCCAAACCCTCTCATATATCCCTCTTTGCTCTCTTTTAAGTTAATTTTGTCAGAGGTCCATCATATCTTCAGCAGTAGGAACTTCCCTTTATTTCTGGAGGGCAACCAAAGGCCTTTGCAATAGCTTGTAATGTGGAGTCTCTTGGTCAGTGCTGACCAAAAATTCAGAAGAGGGCTTCTCATGCCTGGTGTTGGGGTTTTGTTAGATAGTCATTGGTTCTTCTCAGCCCACATGAGAAAATATCATTTAATCTACATGTGCACATTTATACATGGATTTATGTGAATTATGTGCTTATTTTAGGTAAATAGTTAATAGTATTATTGCTTATGGCTTTTTCAGACATCCTTATTGTGATTTTACTCTCTTCTCTCCTTCTGTATTTCTCTTCCTCTTACTTTTCTAATTAGAGTTCCTTCCACTTCTATTTTTCCCATTTCCGGAGCAGATCACTTGGTACTCTGCTACCCCCTCTCTATTGCTCCCCACTTACCCCCTCAGCAGTGGTCATAATTTACTTTCCTAGTTTCTGCAGATTCTCCATGATATGTCCTCACATTGGAAGATTTGGAGCTAGGAGCCTCCAATAAGAAAACACATGCCCCACTGGGCTTTTTGGGTCGGGGTTACTTCACTCAATATGATTTTATTTTTCTTTATAGCTGAATAGCATTCTATAGTGTATAGATACACCACATTTTCCTTATCCATTTGTCAGCTGAAAGACACTTAGGTTGTTTCCTTTTCCTAGTTATTGTTAATGGAGCAGCAGTGAACACGGCCGAGCAAGCACCTGTGGAGTAGGATGGCGAGTCTGTTAGGTGATGTTAAGGAGTGGTTTAGCTGGGTGTTAGGGTAGATTTATTTTTAGTTTTTTGAGAATTCCTCATGCTGATTTCCATAGTGGCTGCAACATTTTGCAATTCCACCAACAGTGAATCAAAATTCTCTCTTCCCCTCTAGCATTTACTGTTGGTTGTTGGTTGATCTTTGCCATTCTGACTGGGGTAAGATAAAATCTCAAAGTTGTTTTGATTTGCATTTCTGTAATTGCTAGGGTTGCTGAACATTTTTATAAGCTATTTATTAGCCATTTTTTTTTCTTCTTTTGAGAACTTTCTGTTCAGGTCTCATCCTAGTTTTTTACTTATTTTTATTTGTTTTTTTTTTAATTGTTTATATATTCCGGATCTCAAACCTCTGTCAGATGTATAATGGGTAAGGAAGTTGTAACTCTTCCATTCTGCAGGCTTCCTCTTTGCCTCACTGATCATTTCTTTAGCTGTGCAGAAGCCTTTTAGTTTTATGAAGACCCACTTATCAGTTGTTGGCTGTAATTCTTGGACAGATAGAAAGTCCCATTCTACACCTGTATCATGTAGGGAACTGCATATGTTTTCTTCTCTCAGTTTCAGTCTTCCAGGTTTCAGGTTTAGATCCTTGGTCCATTTGGATGTTTTGTTGGTGGTGGTGGGATTTTTTTTTTTGTGCAAAATGTTAATTATAGACCTAATTTCATTCTGTTGACATACAGTTTTCCCAGCATCATTTGTTGAAGATGCTTCATTTTTTTAGCTTATGGTTTGGGCGTCTTTGTCAGACATAAAATTCTGACATTATGTGTCCTCATGTTTGGGTCTGATTTTGTGCCAATATCATGTTGTTTTTATTACTATGACTCTGTAATATATCTTAAGGCTTGGACTGTTAATCCTTCCAACTTGGTTCTCTTTGCTCAGGATTGTTTTGGCTATCTGGGTCTTTTGTAGTTTCATCTGAATGTTAGGATAGTTTTTTTTCTGTTTCTGTGAAAAATATAATGAGGATTTTTATTGGGATTGATTTGGATCTGTTAGTAGCTTTTGGTAAAATCAGTTTCACAATATTAATTCTACTAATCTATGAGCATGGGATATCTTTCCATTTCCTAGTATCTTTATCTCTTTCTTCAATGGTTTAAAGAACTCATTGTGGATGTCCTCCAATTTGTTGGTTAGGTTTATTCCTAGATATTTTATTTTCCTTGAGACTGTTATTAATGGGAATATGTCAGTGATCCCATTCTCTGGATATTTGTTGTTAGTGTGTAGAAAAGCTATTGATTTATGCAAGTTGATTCTGTATCCTGACACATTGCTGAATTTGATTATTGTTTCTAGAACTTTTCTGGTAAAAATCCACCAGGCTGTGAACTATTTTCAGGACGGATAGCTTTCTGCTCCTATTTCACCCCCATTTGTTATGGTTGTCTTTAGGTTGTGGACTTCTTGGTTTAATTATGGTGGTTTGGCTGAATCTAGAATTTCATTTCTTTCTTCTAGGGTTTTCCACTTAATGGAGTACAGGTTTTTAAGATATTCCCTCACTATGTTACAGATTTCTTTGGTGTGTGTCATTACTATTAACTATTGATGGGCTTGTGTTTATCTGTGCTTTTAAATCCAGTAGTACATTTTTAAATGAAATTGGGTGAACTAAGAGGTTGGTATATGTATATTTAGGTTAGTGATATCTTCTTGTTTAGCTGTTCTCTTGGTTAGAATGAAGTGTTTCCATACTCATTTCTGATCTTTTAAATATGGGTCATCTCTTTCTTTTCGGTAGTTGGGCCAAAGATCTGTCAATCTTGTTTACCTTCTGAGACTCAGCTCTTACATTTGTTGAATCTTTGAATTTTCTATGTTGCTATTTCATTGATTTTTCTTTTTGCTTTGAATTTTATTATTTCTTGCCATTGAGTGTGTTTGGATTTAGTTTGTTCTTGCTTTTCCAAAATTTTTAATTGCATCATTTGGTCATTTATTTGTGTTTTTTCTGATTTTTTTTAACTATAGACATTTAGAGCGAGGCATTTCCTTCATAAGCCTGCTTTCAATGCTCCCATAGGTCTTGTTGTGTTGTGTTCTCATTTTGATTTAGGAAACTTTTTATTTCTTTCTTGATTTATTCTTTGACACAGTCATCATTCAGTAGTAAGTTGTTAACTCTGAGTTTATGTACTTACTAGAGACTTGTCTGCTGTCAATTGTGAGTTTTATTGCAATGTGGTCAGATAGAATAAAATACAAGTAGTTATTTCAATTTCTTTTTATTTGTAAAATTTGCCTTGTGTTCCAGTATGTGGTCTATTCTAGAAAAGCTTCCATTTGCTGCTGAGGAGAGTATGTATTCTCTGGTAGTTGGGTGGAAATATGTTAAGTACATTTGATATTGGATGTCAATTAATCCTGATATTCTTCTCTTTATTTTTTGTCCAGATGGACCCGTCTGTTGGAGAGAGTAGGGGAGTGACATCACCTTCTATTAATGGACTGATGTTAATCTGTACTTTTAAATCCAGTACTTCTTGTTTATGATTGGGGGCAATAGAGTTTGATGCTTGCAGCTTAGGATAGGTAGTAATGTCTGTTCCCTTTATTAGAATGAAGTGTCTCTCTACATCTTTTCTGATTAGTGTTAGTTGTCCATTTTTTAATCAAAGGGATAAAATTCTCTTATCAGATAGCGGGACAGTGACACCTACTTGCTTCCTGGTCCCATTTCATTGACATGTTTTTGTCCTTCCTTTTACTCTAAGGTGGTTTTCTGTCTTTAAAGCTAGGGTATGTGTCTTGTAGACAACAGCTAGATGGATTTTGTTTCTTGATCTATTCAGTCAGACCACTTTTATCTTTTGATTGGAGAACTGAGACCATTGATATTTAGAGTGTGGTGTTCAAAGTTGATATAGAAATGCATGCATTAGTGGCATCATTGTGTTACTGGTTTTTGGTACCGTTGCATGTGTTCTCAGTGGTACTTTGTGTTTTAATACTTATGGCTTTGTATTTCTTTCCATAGTCTCTCAGCCGTGCTCCTTCCTCACCTCAGCAGAAATATTGCTTCCTGTATTTTCTTTAGGTTTTGTTGGTTGGATATAAATATTTTTAAGGCTTTTTATATTGTGAAAGATTTTTTTCTCCCTCAATTATACTTATATTATTATACTTATATTAGTCTAGGCTAACTATCATGACCTTTTAGGGCTTGAAGTACATTGCTCCAGGCTTCTAGCTTTCAATTTTCTATTGAGAAATCAGCAGTTTGTATAGAGAGCATATAGGGGAGGACTGGGCTTAGAGATTGGAAATGGTTTGGGAGGAATGAATTCAAATGGACATGGGGAGCTATGTTAGTGTATAGGATGTGCCTCTTGGTCCAAGCCTGGAGTATAGTGTAGATCTGTTTGGAGGAAAGTTGGTTGTGGCATGAGAATGTCTTGTGGGTTGGAGACTAGACAGAGTGGGTCCTGGTGGAAGTTTGGAGATCTGTTGCAATGCAGGCAGGTCAGGTGTGGCCAGACTAGACCTGGACATTGGATGTGGGATCCAAGCTGGATCCAATGTGTTGGAGATGATGCGTGGAGGATTGGGTCAGGCAGACTCTCTGGGCTCAACCCTGGAGAAGGATGTCCCTGACCCAAAAGATGGAGAGGTTGGATGTAGTATGAGAATGGCCTGTGTGTTGGTAGCAAGTAAGGTGGTACACATTTTCATTTAATAACCTGATTTTGTTTTTGTTTTTTCCTGGGAGCAGTAGTGTTCACTAATGTGGGGGTAATTGTGTTCACACTCATCTAAAAATTATATTATTTTATAAGCTATTTTACATTTAGGAAAACCCATTTAATCTTATTTTTAAATCACTCTTAATTTTTCCCGTGGAATAGCTCAGATTAGATTACTGTTCATCATGGAGCTTGGATGGTTTAAAATGGTGACAGATCATTGGAAGTCACTGTGTTCTCTTGCCGTGCTGAGAAACTTGCTTAGGCCTCACCTCCAGCTTCGCTGACAGTGTACAATTTCAGATTTTAGGAGAGGAGCCATAGGTTCTTCTATGTTAAGGGTTTCTTTTACCTTTGTACCAGTCTTGCATCTTCTCTTGGAAATGTGATGAACCTTTTCCTGGTTTATGAAAAAACAGTCTCAAGAGAAATAAAAGGGAATCCACGCTAAAATCAAGTTTGGGGGACAGGTGTTCCGAATAAAATCTTGGTCAGAATCTAACAGTGGGAGTAAAGCAAACATCAGCACACAGCCAGCTAACTGAAGGGTTCCATGTGGCTCTCCGAGGCCTTAGTGTTCAAATTTTTGACAGTGACGGCAGGAAGACCACCCTCAGTGCAAATTCTGGGAGAAATCCAATCTCTGACAACAGAAGATTGACTTCTCTGACTTTTAGGAACAATTCTTTCTAAGATCAACTTTCTTGATGGGAAATGGACAGTTTGTATCATGGGATTTTATCCTAACCTTGTATAAGAGAATGAATGGGAGAGAACTGAGCAAAGACTGTTCCTAGAATAAGATGCCCAGTGTGATTTTCCTTTAAAGTTTCTTTCAGTTCCATTGATCCCTCTAACCTGTGATCTTTTTTTCTCTACTTAGTGCCCCAAGTACAAGGATGCAATGTTTCCCCTCTTTCTATGTCTTCTTAAAAATGATCACAAATTGATTGGTTGATTGATTGGTTGGTTGGTATAGTTAAATCTCATAAGTTCTCTGTCAGTGCTGATGATGCAGGCCTCCAGAAGATACTTTGAGAACCACTGTCTATAACATAGACTTGGAGGATACTGAAGCTGAAGAAGACCTTACAGGCCACTTGGGCTTCAGCATTTCATAAATTGGTAATGAGTCAGTAATTGGGTTGAGACTGTAGCCCAGTCTAACAGTCTTTCTAATTTACCAGGCTAATGATGGAGGACAATTTCAAGTGTTGTTTATCCCAAGACAATTGTGTTTTAATCAAGACCCAAACTTAATGCTATGACATTGGTAACGATTATCACGATCGTGAGGATACTGTGTTAATATTCAATCCAGTTCCTTCAGTGCATCAGGCACTTTTTGTGTTGATTTTACCTATAACAGGTATGGGAGGGGACTGTTCTGTCCTGTGCTGTCCTTGCCCTCCATGTGAGAACACTAACTCTGAGAGTTCACATGGCTGGTCGAAGGGCAAAAGTAAGGTGTTGCCAGCGGTGTCCAAATCCTTTCACCAACACCTACATTGTGTCTTTTAGGAAGAACCGAAGATTAGAAAGAAAATTATAGGCTCCAGAAGAAATCATTTAATAGAAAAGGCAACACTGTCCTTCATCAAGATGCACAGTCACCTGCTCCTCTCGATCATGTGTACTCCTCAATGTGCTTGGTGTTAATCAGGATGCATGGATAGCAATGCAGGAAGGGCAGTCATAGCAGAAATCCTATCCCCTAACCAGCAGGCATTCATTTCCATGGCTGTAGTGCTGGGACAGGTCCACTCATTCTGTTCTGTGCAATCACAGAACAGAAGGGCAGGCTCAATCTGACCACCAAGACACAATTGCAAGGTGGCCTCTTGCTTGTATTCATGTCCATACACCAAGAATATCTCCTGCTTTGCTACCCTTTGGTTGTGAGACCTCTTTGCTGAGCTCCATCCTGTTCACTGTGGTATGAAGACAGGACAAGCTGAATGGACCTTCTGGATGCTTCCAGACAACAGCTTTTATGGCAGGTGTGTGGAGCCCAGCAGTGACCTCCCTCCCTCCCACTGAGGCTATTCCGGGCTTTCCCTTCTGCTGGCCCTGGGTCTGAGTCAGATAAAGGTCTTTGTCCTGTGCTCCTTAGATAGCATGCTCTTAGATACCTGCTGATTCTGTAGTTGGGCTTTGTGTTTTCATGTCATTTGATATGACTTCTTCCTTATTCTGAAAGATCAGCAAGAAAGGCTTCTTGTAGCTGGAGTTTTTCTGGTCCTGCCTGGCTCACAGTCAGGACAGATCTCTCTCACCCGCCAGTCCCACAGCTGCTCAGACCCAACCGAGTAAACACACAGAGACTTATATTGCTTACAAACTGTATGGCCACAGCAGGCTTCTTGTTATCTAGTTCTTCTATCTTAAATTAACCCATTTCTATTAATCTATAAGTTGCCACATGACTCGTGGCCTTCTGGTATCTTACATCTTGCTTGTCATGGCAGCCACTGGCAGTGTCTCTCTGCCTCAGCCTTCCACTTCCCAGAATTCTCTTCTCTGCTTGTCCTGCCTATACTTCCTGCCTGGCTACTGGCCAATCAGTGTTTTATTTATTAACCAATCATAGCAACACATTTGACATACAGAACATCCCACAGCAGCTCCTTATTTCCAGAAGAAAGAGAATGTCCCTGAACCTCTCGTGACCCTCCAGATGCTTGGCTATTCAAATCCTCTCTGCTAACTCCATATGAGTTTTGATGCTCATAATCTCACTTCTTTTCTTCTTTCTCATACACACGAATTCATATTTACACATACAAACATATGCACAGTTACATCTCTGTACACATCATTTGCACACCCACACAATTCTTACTTGCATGTGTACTTATACACCTTTACACATTCAAGTGACTCATACACATCCGCACACGAGTCACACATATACCTGCTAGGGTTTTTTCAGCAATCAGAAGGCCAAGGGATGCCACAAAGTTACACCTTGCAACAGACCTTGCTCAGAGAGATTTGCTGGGGGAGGCAGAGTGCAAAGGGCCGCCTCTGAGTGGGGACAAGGGGTGGGGGGCATGATGGCACGGGCTTTATAAAAGGTACCTGACTTATGGCAATAGTGGAAATGTGTTGCATTTGGTGGCTGGTGATGACGTGGCTGCTGGCACTGAGTCACTGAAGGTGGGCTGGGGGAGCATCTGGCTCTGGAATGTGGCTGGTTCTCAGTTCACCAACAGTACCCATACACATTCATATACACAGGCATTTCCACACACATGAAAACATACATAGCCACCCTTTTCCCCACATTTACATACTTAAGAAATTCTCACAATGCGCTCACATAGATACACATTCTGACACATATTCTTACATGTACACACACCCATACATACATTCCCATATACATATAATATATACATTCCCATATACACTATCATACATTTCCCCCTCACTAAAGCATGTATACACACAATTCTCACACATTATCACACTTGCTCTAGACACACACACACACACACACACACACACACACACACACACACACAAACTCACAGAATGTGTGTTGCTGAATTGGTGAGAGTGCTAGATATCTGATAGGTTGAGGGTAGGAAGAAAGTTTTTTTCAGTCCCAGCTGACAGATTTGTGTCCTGACTCCTGCTAGGAATTAATGGAAGAAAAAGGAAGCAGAGCAGGCGTTGAGCCCTTACTCTGTTCCAGGCACAGTATTCTGCACTCTGGACTGTAACATGATGGCGGGTCTCTTAAAAAGCAATCAGCTGGAGAATGTAGGTTTGCTTAAGAGCTGGAGGCAACAGGAGGGCCCTCCTCTCCCACTCCGCTCTTTTCACTGCCTAGAGCTCAAGATATAAGACTGAATTTCTAAAAATTACCCTTGTAGACATCTGCAATCACAAAAGAAAGGCTTGTGGCACTGCAGCTGCATGGACAACAGGAAAAAAATGTTAAATATACTCCTATAATGGCATGACCCAAGGATGGCCATTGTTAGGATTTGGTGCTTGATTTGACTCTTCATAAATATGAACCTTTGATATAATCGCTGAAAAGAGATGTCATTCATTGTAACAACCTGTTTTTCACCAAATTTTCTAATATTAGTTGTAACTTATTTAGCAAAGCCCTAAGCATATCATGTATATTGAAGTATTTAATTCTCATCAGAGCTCTGTCCATTTTCTATCCAGGGGAACCAAGGCCCAGGGGTGTTAATCAACTTTATCTGTACTCATACAGCTGGCAAGCAATGCACCTGGGATTCAAATCCACACACTGAGACTCTGAAGCTCAGGCTAATTCGTTACCTAGGGCTCCGTCTTTTATATTTATTTTTTATTTTTTTGCCCTGCACACTTCTCTCAGCAATCAGTGCTCTTTAAAAGCACTATATTAAAAGAAAGATAATATTTCATCATTTAATGCTACCATTTACCTACCTGATTTTCAAACATTGGGTGTTTAGCTTCCAGTTTCTCATTCTTTTAACATGTTGCTCTGATTTTTTTTTTTTTGTACAAACATCCATTCAGCATCCAAGTAGTTCTATAGAATAAACCCCAAAGGAGTGACTGCTGCATATGCAGATTTGAAAAGCATACAATTCTTCTCACCAAATCGCCATTCCAGAAATATCATGCCAGCCCACGCTCCTATCATCAAGCTGTAAAATTGTCCTTTTCTCTGCGGTCAGTCTTTGGGTTTTCCTGGTTCCTCCTGTGATTTGGCACAGTGTGTAATGTAGGTATAGCAGCAGCCAGGGTTCAGGCTGTGTTTTGCAGTGCATTTCCATTGTTTGAATATGACTGTAAGAGCTAAGTCTTTAGATACTCAAAAGGCCAAGCTCTGCCTAAAGAGAGATGCCAGGAAAGGCAGGGGGCATGTTCCATGGATGGCTAATGAAAAATGGAGATGCATCAACTGTCCAAAGAATCCCTGGGAATGGCACCTACCAGTCTCCTTCCTTCCCCTAGAATGGCATAAGTTCCATGAAGCATCTTTGTCTGCAAAGCTGAAGAAAAACATGCATAGTCATCCACATGTGGACTGTAACCAGCATCCTTCCCCCAGGGAAATGGACCAAGGGCATAGATCTGGGGAATCTTTTCCACAGTTTTTCTTTTGTGAGCTCAAGCAGAGCAGAGAAAGCACAGGTGTCTTTGGAGATAGCTGGAACCCATGTTGGCCTGGCTCCATGTTTTATTAGTTAGGGATAAGACACTTTATTTTCCAGAGACCTGGTCATTTCATATATAAAAGGAGAATGAGACTCTGCTCTTGAGAATAATTCTATGGCTGAAAGATATTAGATTTCTAAGTCCTGGTACCTAGTGACTTGTACCTGGCACTACAGATGCCCATCCTTTAACACCTCATTCCAATGGCATTTGTAAATGATGTTAGCAGTACCAGCATTCTGGCTTGTTTGGGAGAGCATCGAGGTTGCTCTCTTCCCTTCTCTAAGCATTTAGGATGGAATAGAAAAACACAATGAGATTTTTATCTCAAAGGCTGATGGCTCTAAAGTTTGCTCTCTGAGTGAGCTTCAGGAAGGATGGAAGCAATGGAGCAATACATGGCAATGCAATCTCATGTTATTCCCAGAGTGGAACAGGGGCCAGCAAGCCAGTCACCATGCTACGGCTCACTCATGGCTGTGTCTATGATGCCTGACCTTCCTCAGCAATGTAGGCTGATCACGTTATGAGAAATGTTAGGAAGTATCTGTAAAGGGCCGGGCCAGGCAACCTCTTGTCTCTGTTCCCAGTTTTAGCCTTTGAACTTTCAGGCAGTTTGAGAAGGGAGTGAAGGCCGGGCGGTGGTGGCGCACACCTTTAATCCCAGCACTCAGGAGGCAGAGGCAGGCGGATCTCTGTGAGTTTGAGGCCAGCCTGGTCTCCAAAGCGAGTTCCAGGAAAGGCACAAAGCTACACAGAGAAACCATGTCTCGAAAAACCAAATAAATAAATAAATAAATAAAAATAAAAAAAAAATAAATAAAAAAAGAAGGGAGTGGCCCTCAGAGAGGGGCTGGGTTCTATTTCCTAAGATAGTCCACAGGGGATAAAACCAGTGAGTCGACCACTTGCCATTGTTTTGTATTCTGATAATGGAGTCCCACATGCCCTTGACTTTATTGACCTTGTTGATTTCCAAAGATATTCTGCTTCCTCTCCCTAACATCCTCACATATGTATTTTTCATGCTTGTCCCATTTATTGTTATCTTGTCCTAATTAATTAGTGAATCAATTTTGTATATTGGGAAGGAGAAGAAAACATATCAAGCAAAATATTTAGAAGCAGGCTAAGATTTGAGGAAAATATTCCCAAGATTTTCAGGGTTGTACATATAGTTTTTCTTTAGTCTTTGAAATTAGTGTGTGTTGCATTGATCTCATATTCATGAACCATCATTTATTAAATTATTTCCCTGACATTGAATAGTTAAAATATTCACATGTTAGTTTTAGTGTCAGTTCTGAATATTGAGTTACTTTTTACATTAAATTCCAATTTGCCAGGATTAAAGATACAATAACTTTAAATGTCCACATTATATGATGCTGCATTACTTTCCAAAGTGCTATCATTTTCTGGTGCTAGTAACCATGAAAGATAATCCAATTTTGCAATAATTTCACTGATATTGGTCACTATTAATTAAAAGTCATACTGTAGAGGCAGTCACATTATATTTCAAGGTAATATTAGCTTTACCATCTCTCCTTTTTAAAAACAATCTACAAATCCCTTCTATAGCATTTTTTTAAAAGCTTGGACTTGTGTCCCAGGACCCCAGCACTACTCCTAAGGTGCTTTCCAGGGTCATGAGAAACTGAAGAGCTGGCTGTGCATGCCCATCTAAGCTTTACATAGAGACAAGGGCTAGAAGAACATCAGAGTGCACTGACCACCTTGTCTGCCCCCCAGCTTTTCAGTAGTTGAATGTTTCGTGTAACTCAGTGATTAGAAAATCAGAGTACATTTGATATTATAGATGGACTGCCCGATAAAGGTGATTCAACCCAGGGAAAGGGTGAAGTAAGTTTTTGGATTGCTTTTGTTTTAATAGTAGAACAAAAGGCTGTAGTATCGCTTTAATCTTTAAGGCATTGTGAAATACTGTCAACACTCTATTTCTAAGCCACTTACAAGCCTGTCTCTCGTTGCTCTCAGACACTGCCTTCTCTAACTTCCACAGCCTCCTGGGAAGTAGGAAAAGGACCATACTGAAAGACCCAGGCAGAAGGAAGTAAAAACAGGAAGTGGTGAAAATAGTGAGTTCAAAGATCCACTGGGACGTTTAGGGTAGGGACTCTGAGATGCTGCAGGGAGGTGGCTTGGTTCGTCTTCTATGTGAATGCTGCACAGTTGAAAACAGGCTAAATTCCATTCAGTCTTCTCAAAAGTCTAAAACTGTCCCTTGTTGAAAGAAGTCACTGTAAATAAGTAATTGGTGCTGTATCCTAGTATGAGAGCTTTCTGAAATTGAGCTTCAGCATGGAGAATGGAGGAAGAGTGTAAGCACACTGTCCCAAAGAAACCAGAGACTGGACAAGACACTGAGGCTGAGGAATGGGCGGGGGCAGGGGGACAGCTGAATCAGAGCAGAGTGGAAAGAAGCACTGGCTTGGTGTATGAGTTACTTCCACGCTGCTGTGACCATAGTATCTGATACGAGCAACCTTAGCGGGGCCTCTATTTTAGCTCTCAGTTTTGGAGGATTTTGCTTCAGTGAGCTGGGGAAGAATGAGAGTGCCCCAGCCCATTGATAGAGGCATGTGGTGGTGGCCATTCACATCATAGTGGGCCACAAGAAAGACAAGGCAGATAACAGGGCCCGGGTAAAGGCTTCCTGCTGCTAACTTTTGCACCCATCAGGATCCCACCTTCCAAAGGTTCCAAAGTATCCCAAAACAGCACCACTAGGTAGGAAATGGATGTCTGAAGCACTCGCCCAGGGGGACATTTTACATTCAAACCAAACACTCAAAAAAAGAAAAGTGGTTATCATGGCTGAGGGTCAGGAAAAGGAGAAGAGTCAGATCTTCTGGGGTTCAGAAACTTGAAATATTAGGTATCCCCCATATGATCAAGCCAACCTTGTGTACAAGCAACATCAAATAAGGAGGTAGATTCATGATTATTGGAATGTGTATAGAAAATTTATTCTGACCTACAGTAACTACATCCTGTTTTTTTTTTTAAGTGAAAGGTAGAAATCATTCCACAAAAGATCAAGAATGGGGTTTGCATGCAGGTTACAGAGCTGTGATTTGTATGAATCATACAAATAAAAGGCATTTGTATGAATGTCTTGACATGTATACATGCATATGTATATGTGTGTGTGGCAGCTAGTTTATTAGCAGGCATCTTCCTTAATTGCTCTCCATCTTATTTTCTAAGAGACTCTCGTTCGCTGAGACCTGGAGCTCACCAATGGTCCCAGACAGGCTGGGCAGCAAGGCATGGGGAGCCTCTGGTCTCTGTTTCCCTAGCACTGGGATTCCAGGTGCATGGCGTTGTAGCCAGCATTTTACATGAGTGCTGGGGATCTGAACTCAGGTCCTCACGTTTGACAACAAACGTTTTACTGGTTGATCCATCTCTCTCTAGCCATCTTGCCTTCTTTCAGTTACTTCTGAAATGTTCACATTGCACAGTCACATGAAGATGGCTTATGTCTTGATGATACACCAGGAAGATTATAAAGATATCTGCAAGGTCCAAAAACTTATCCACAGGGGAAATGTTGGTGCTACATTTTACTTAGCATAAGGCTGAGAGAGTGGGCCATAGAGTTCTGGGGGCACTGAGGAACAAAATGGGATTTTTTTCTTTAGGTAATATGTTGTACAGAGTGATCCAGAATCTGGCCTGCCCTTTTGCAGTTGGGTCCTGTTACAACATGTGTCCTATTACCTTTTACTAGTCCCCATGCTATGGCACTGTCATGTAGATTAGGGATCTAGCTACATGCTTCCTCAAGCAATCAGGAAAGACCCTGATTAATTTAGTCGATGTTGCAGGAATCTTAAAAGTTCTTATTAATAAAATCAAACCCGAGGCCAGTTATTGGGGTCAATGCTGGTAGATCAGAGAGACAGAACAAGCCAGAGCTATCTCACCTTGCCAATTCCCCAGCTGGTCCTGTTTCCTCAGACTGGAAGCTTCTGTGTCCTCATCCCAATGGCTCTCAGCTGAACTGCTGCTCAAAAGCCTGAAGCTTAACCAGGCCAAATGCTTAACCAGCCAAATACTTCTAGTTTCTGGTCCTCACACCTTATATATCTTTTTGCTTTCTACCACCACTCCCTGGGATTAAAGGCTGGCTTTCTGGGATTAAAGGTGTGTCACCATGCTTGGCTATTTCCAATGTGGCCTTGAACTCACAGAGATCCAGAGGGATTTCTATCTCTTGAATGCTAGGATTAAAGGTGTGAGTGCCACCATTTTCTAGCCTTTGTATCTAGTGGCTGTCTGTTCTCTGACCCCAGATAAATTTATTAGAGTACACAATATTTTGGGGAACACAATACCACCACAGTCAATGTTTGCAAATGGGGCCATTGAGTCTCTGGGATCACTCATCTGGTCAAGAAGAGAACTACTTACTTGTGGAGAAAAGCCTTAGTGTGGAACATGGAGTGGAGGCAGGGGCATTGCCAGCATGTTTTTCAGATACTGTGTCCTGCCAAGCTTAGTCTACATTATGACTGTAAATACAGGCTTTCCCCATGTGGCTGTGGTTGCCTGTCTGTGAGTCTACACACTGCATGCTCATGGACTTGTGGCTTGAAGGACTCCAGATGCCCCCTCTGAATGCCCACAGGGCCTTTTCTAGAGTCAGCTTCCAGCTGACCTGAGCCAGCTTATTTCTCTTTTTTTTTTCTCTCGAAACATCAGTTGAGAGGTAGAAAGGAAGCTGATCTTAATTCTTCCTTCAACATGACATGCCCTTTTGAAATCGTACAAATAGCCCTGTCTGATTGTCATGTTGAATTGCGAGCATGGTTGCGAAATGCTCCCGAGTCTGACTGAAGCCAAATATTAGGTCATAAGTCAACATTTTGTGGATAAACTTGGTACTAAGAAGTAGAAAATTTATATCTTTTCATGGAAAAACTTGTTTGCCAGCGGGGAAAAAATTGCAATGACTGTTATCTTCCTATGTAGAGGGAGAGAGATGTGTGTAATTTTGCAGCCTGGGTCAAAGTCTTTTAAGAGTTCTGGGATTGGATTGGCCAAGAAATGAGGCTTTGGTGTAATATTTGAATTGCTTCCCCAGGTGAAAGGCAATAGGTGGTATAGGTGTGTGTCATGTCTTACAAGGTTTTGTGAAAGGCTGCAAGAAGCCAGTTCCTGATACAGGAGGTTACATACTACCCACAAATATTTGTGATGGCAAAAATCTGATGGGGAAATAAGACATCTTGGGTTATGGGCATTTAGGGTCTTGAAAAAGGAAAAAAAATCCCACTGGGTGTGTTGTTATATGCTTGTAATCCCACTCCTGTGGAGGTTGAGGCAGGATAATCATGGGTTCAAGACCAACCTGAACTATATAATAAGGTCCTTTCTCAATACCTAATCTCCCCTTCCCAAAAGAAAAAGAAAAAGCCAAAGAAGTAAAAGCCTGACTTTTGCCTGAGTATCCATATACTTCTTGGAGAATCTTAGGGGAAATGAAAAGCCAACAAAAGCAGGAACTGGAACAATGCCCTTGGCAGTGCCAAGAAGCCTACAGATTGCCAGCTTGGGTTAGATTTGTTTGTGGTGCTTCAGCCCTATTACCAATCCTCTACCTATGCTCTACAGCATCCAGTGTGAGCCATAGTTGGGGGACAACAGGGTGAGAAGCATCTGTGCACTCAACAGAGAAGGAAAACCGGGCACTTTGATACCTTGGGAATGTTATGCAGTATTTTAAGAAAGCCATGTGACAATGTCTCATTTGAAGAAGAAAAGCTGTTCACATTCTTCCCGAGTGCCCAAATTCTAGTCAAAGTGAGAACCATGGCTCAAGATAGAAATGTTTGCTGAGGAAGGGTTTGGGGTCCAGGACTTCAGCTGGGAATGCAGATAGATTCCCCAATGGGAGAATCTGCAAAACTGCCACACTGTGTGGAAGTACTGATGCTAGAAACCTCCTGTGTATGAATGACACATGTGCGCATGCCACACACACACACAGCACAGCACACATGTATATGGGCATGATGGGCACAGTTTTCCATGCCTATAATATCAGCACTCTGGAAATTGAGAGCAGGAGAATCAAATTTAAAGCCAGCCTAGGCAACATAGCAAGATCCTGTTTCAAGTGCCCTCCTCCCCTGCCAACAAAAACCATGAAAGGCATGTATGTGTTTGCATTGTGTATGAACGCATGTATTTGTGCATATGCTTCTCCTCATGTAAATGCAGTCAAAGGCAAGGGGCAGAAGCATTGTGTGTTACTGTAACCTGTCCTTAATGGGTTCTTACCATGCACAGCAAACTCTAACATGTTCTTTTGCTTACTATTCCTTCATGTCCATTCAGGGACACTGAACCCATTCTCGTGTTCATGTTTAAGCAGAATTTAGCAGTTAGGCTTTTAATAAAGGTCAATGGACAAGATTTATCAGGTGTCTCCATGACGGGTAAGGTGACCTGCTGATGTCCCATGCAACCTAAGTCAGAAGCTCATTTTTTAGTAAAAGGGGGACCTGTAGTGTCCTGGCCCCTGTTTTGGGTAACTGTTGCCTTGCCTGCTGACCTTGACCTTGATATCCTCCCTATGCTAATTCCCTGCCCACCCTCCTGAATGCTTAAGGGAAGTTCCTTGTCTGTGTATCTTGCATAATGGGCATTAACAGCTTAGATGCAATATTGTAAAACATTGGTAGCAAACTTGTGCCCTCCAGGATCCTCCCATTGTGATGTAAGCCTATATTTAAGACCTCCTCCCTCCTTCAATAAACAGCATTTGGCATTAAATAAAAATAAAATAAAATAAAAAGATTTATCACAGTCCCCCCAGCATTTGTATTCTCCAGGGAAGAGATTCTTCCACACCCCCGGGGTGCTATCATATGCCCTGTACAGTTCTGCTCTGAAAATCTTAGTTCCCTGAATGTTACTTCCTATACTCCCCAGGGGCAGGTGTTAGAATGTGAGAAATGGGTCGATTTCTCTGTGACCCACCTCAGCCTCTTCCGCTCCACCTGCTCTATGAACTGTAGTTGGATCTACTACGATGAATGGTATAGACTGGGGTTATATTTACAAGTCAGAGAATGCTAGGAGAATTCGTTGTGCAGTCTGAGTGGGACCACTTAGAGGAGCCCCTCACACTCAGCCGTTGAGATGTCACACTGCTTGAAACTCTTGTCACCAGATAGCCATACTGGACTTCATGGTGGTTTGGTTCTTCCAGGCCAAGAGGGGAAACTACGCCTTTCTGTGGGATGTGGCCGTGGTGGAGTATGCAGCCCTGACAGATGACGACTGCTCGGTGACTGTCATCGGCAACAGCATCAGCAGCAAGGGCTACGGGATTGCCCTGCAGCATGGCAGCCCCTACAGGGACCTCTTCTCCCAGAGGTAGGCATGGTCGTCAGGACAATTGGGGCAGCCTTGGGACCTTGGCAGCTGGAATAGAAGGATAACCTCTTCTTATGACACAAGAGCCAGAATAATGCATCTATTCCTCACATCTTCCTAAGTACTACCAGTGTACCAATATGTTTTCTTCTACACCTCCTCCTGGGCCTGGCCTGGGTACTGGGATGAAAAGAGGAAGTTCATGGTCCTTTTCCAGGAAGGCAATGGTGTGAGTGGGACTAGGACGTGTGTAGGTGATACCAGTGTAGAGTCCAGTGGCGTATTGGGAGTGGGAAGGAGGGGGAAAGGGCATCTGATAGGACCCAGAAGGACTTTTCAGAGGCTCATAGGAGTCATAAGAGTCAGTCAGATAAATGAAAAATGAGTAGGATCTGGGGAAGCCTAGCAATCTCTTTTTAAAGTATGTCTTCAAAGTGTGAGTCATCCATGTGGCAATGCAAAGTAATAGAGTGAGAGAAGCAGACTTCTCCATGTGTATCACATGTGACCTGATGGGGCCTGTGGACTTGGATCAAATTTCCAGGCTGAAGGAGCAGCTGCTGTCTACTGGGGCGAGAGATGAAGCTGGCGCTTTGTTGTGACGGGAGGACAACCTCTCATTTCCTGTATTCCCCACTCTCTCCACATCAAAACACAGGCTTCTGGGTTCCTAGGCCGTCTTCTGAGAGTTAATTAATTTGAACTTATGCTCGTTAATATTAGGGGAACTCAGGAACATTGTGGAGAAAGAGGGGGTGGGGCTAAGTGTTCAGGAAGTTTTCAGCCTTGGTGAACTCAGTGGATGCCTCCATCAAAAACAAATATAGCATGTCTACTCTGCATTTGCGTTTCATGTCCCTTGCTAGTGTGAGTTGGTCCCTTAAGCCTGCTCAGCTCTAGACTCTTGGGCATGATGAAGTTCTTATTATCCACTTGAAGAACATCCAGATGGATACAGGAGAATTGTCAGAGACCATCTGCATTCTACCCTGTAACGCAGGGAGAAAGGGGAGAGTTCTGGACCTTGTTCTTCCAGCTCTCCTGAGTTCCGATGCTGGGCCATGTTGCTGTTGGCCTGTCTAGATTTGCCCTACCATCTGCTCTATCCTAGATTTCTAGATTGTATCTTCCTTCCCAGGATCAACAAGCCTCGGCTCTACCAGGGAGGCTGAGAAGGAGGGTTTGCAGCCCACCTAGTCAGTATTGTGCTTGCAAACCTTGGTGAAGGGGTAGGAGCAGTTACGGTAAGCGAGGCTTTAGGGTCTCTCCAGAACTTCATCAAGCACACACTCTATACCTTGCTCTGCCCTCTGGAGTGGAGATCTGTGATAAGAGAGGAGGAGGTATTTTTCAGTTGCCCAAATTGAAGGTGTGAAGAAAAATGTGGTTTCTCTTCAGGATTCAGAACACAACAGCATTTCTGAAGTTTATGCATGTTGATTTTCTTAGATGGGAGGTTCAAGGTGATTGCACAGATCATCAACCTGAGAACATCTCTGTAGAGCAGATGGTAAGGGAGCCCATAAGGCCAATGTAGCAGCAACACCCAAACAGTGAATGAGTCTCAAGACAGTGCTCATGGATGTATGGGACCCATTAGTGGGAAGTTGGAGGCCCGTGAGCCAGCACTGCTCAGTTTTCTTCTGTAAGTCTATAGAAATGAGTCAATATACTAGAGAAAGAAGAGAGGGGATATTGAGTAGGAATCTTGGATCTCTACTGTGTTGTCACATTGTCAGCACAGCAATTACGTTGGGAACACCCAGATTGGGTCAGTTGAAAATCCTCAAGGAAAAGTTGAAAATCCTCAAGATGGAGAAGACAGACATGAGTCAGTTGAAGTGGTGTTGCTTCCCTCCACTACCAATAGCCTTGCTGCATGTGGTTGTAAGTGGCCCTCCAACTATCAGGCTCACCCACAGAATACTCTAACTGCTGGACCCTGCCCCCACCCTACAGAGTGAAAAGCCCAGTTTCTGGACTTGAAGTTCCACCAATCTCCACTCTGGAAAGTTTTACTCTGGAAAGTTCCACCCCCATCCCCAAGAAACTCTATGTACTTCCTGCCTTCTGTTCAGTTCTCTGCTGTTTCTTGCCCAAGCAGAGAGGCAGCCACCGTCCTGTTTTCTTTTCCTTCCCAATAAATCTTGTGTGAGATTTGTTGTGCAGTGTGACTTTGTGGTTTTCCTTGGCTCCCGACTGCCAGGATACTTTACCATCCAAACCATAATGCTACAATAGAAGGGGTTAGATGTTCTTTATAGGATTTCATAGGTTAGTAGACCACAGCCAGCACGGGGATAGGGTGTGGGCTCCAGAGAGGAGGCTAGCTGTGAAATGGTCTATACTGACCTTTCTACTGCATTGCTATGGAATCCTTATGAAAATCCCTCTTGGGGTTCTGTGGCCTCTCCCTCCCATTCCAGTGGTCACCATAAACAAAATTGAAATATCCCCTTTTCAAGAAATAATTTACCCCTCTTAGTTTCACCAGAAGACTGTGGGTTCCAAGGACTATGTTGACCTCCTGCAATATTACCATATGTGTCCATAGCACAGCCTCCCCAGGAACTGGTAGCATCCCTCCTTCCAAAAGACAGATATCTGCCCTTCAGGGGACTTCTCCAGTCTTTCTCTCTACCTTTCTGCTGTCACTAGGTCTAGAAGAGGCTCGAGCCCATTGCAAACTGCCTTTAGCTTGAATGTGCCTCATAGAAGTGAAAGGGTTAAGTCAAGGGGAGCACACTATGTCATTTGAATAAGGCCTACACTGTGTAACCAGCAGATCCCAAGCCTATCTGGAGCTTCTATGGCTGCCTCTCCCTTTATCCTAGGAGTCAAGCTATTTCTTTGCTTCAGCAGAGGCTAGGATACAGATGTAAGTGTATTTGTTGTAGGGTTATGTGCTATAACAGCTTTGCAGACCACAGCATGCAGAGTAGGCATTCAATAAATGTTTTGCAGCTTAATAGCCATTTATTGAGCACCTACTGTGTAGCAGGCTCTACAACTATTGAATAAAGGAAAGCACCTGCAATTATATCTGTCTGGAAAATAGAACAACTGGCTTCAGGAAATGGCTATTATCGCTCTGGTTCCTCCTAAGTAGGAGTATAGATTGTTATAGTGCACATTACTTTAGCCTCATTCTTGAAGGCACTCTGTACACATGACTTGTTTGTCCTGTTGATTCTATATTTATATTTTCTTGTTTGTTTTGTTTTATTCTGTGTTTTCCTGTAAATTGCCATGTATTCTTTCTGAAATAAGACTTGCCATAGAAAAATGTATGCAATTGTAAGAAGAAAAAGTCAGAAAATGTAAGCAGCATGTCTGATGTTACCCAGACACTAGAAGATCAGACCCTATGGTCTTTTCAGAGCCTTACCATCTCCCAGGTCAGGACTTGACCTTTGGAGAGGTCAAGAGCCTGTTGTCACAGAAAGAGCATGGCCTCCCAGATCATTAATGGCCCAGAGCTGAAGAATAGCATTGACACCCTCTAATTGCAGCTTTGGGCGAGTGAGTCAGGTAGATCCTATGCTCAGGCCTTCCGGGAAGTAAGACAGGCATATTAAGCATCACTCTGCATGCAGTTGGGCAGATTCAAGCAGTGCAAATGATTTGTCCCTACAGTGTTCTCTCAGTAAGAGGTAATTCCTGGGAAGACTGACTTGATAAGAAGTTGGTTAATATGGCCATCTGATTGCACAACTACGAACTAGCTTTTATGGAATCTGTTACTGCTCACCAGGTTGTAGGATAATGGCCACTGAGATGGGTACCTTTACTTAATCGCAGATATTGGCAATGGGAAAGCTAGGTTTGAGATGTTCAGAATCTTGAGAATTAATCTCTAGCAGTGAAAAGTCTGTATCTATAAACACAAAGCTCTGATTTCTTCATAGTAAGCCAGTAGTTCAGTCACCAGCCTCCCAGACAGTCTGAACATCTGTCTGCATATCGGTTTCTGTAATGTACATTAAGCTCACCCTACTCATCTCGGCCACCAGAGACTTAATGAAGGCCAGTGGACAGCCACCCATGCAGCTTTCCTGGATGACCAAAGCCATGCAAGATAGTGAGGTGGATCCTGTAGCTGTCCAGTTCACTGTGTCATTACAGAGAGCTGTGGTTCTCGGGGCCATTCCGAGCACAGCCACAGAACACACAAGTGCACATGTAAATGAGTGACCTCAGGGACTGTGTCCTTTCAGGCATGGCCACATTCTAAGCCTTTCCACCGGTGTTATCATCGCTCTGCTTAACTTGCTGGATGTTTTTATCATCTCACCATGGCCCTTTCAGCTTAGTTTGTTTTCATTATTCAACAAATACATTCACACATTCGTTGACAGAACAAATATCTGATAACAAGTAGCCTTTGTTTTGATAGCTACTAAGCTTGCACATGAAAAACACGGAAAGTTACTGCTCTCCTCATTAGAATGGGAACCACAAATCAGTGAGGCTTAGCAGGATTTGGCTCATCCAGTAACACACAGATGAGATCAAAGCCTGCTCTGTACTGAGCTGGGTCCTTCCCAGACAATAAGCGGCCCATGCTGGGCCCATGATAGAGACAGGCCCTGGGATGCTCTCAGGCTGTCACCCTTTCCATTCCTCAGATGCAGACCCATGTATGGTGTGTGAGCCCAGCCTCAGCCCTGTAGATGGACGTCCAGTGCAGAGACCACAGCACTGTCCAGTTGAGCTTCTGCAGTTCATTAGCTGCACTACCTGTGAGCCAAATACATCTCCATGGACCAGACTCAAAGATAACTACTTATCAGGTGGAAGGGCTTTTCCATTTTGAGTCTGTAAGCCACCCGTTTATACCTGGCTGGCTCACTGTATAGGGCTCTAGGCTACAGAAGGAATGCATGAAACATCACCATGGTAGAAGTCAACATGAGGAACTGTCCCACCATTGTGCACCCAGACTCCCTCTGGCACCCTGTCAGAGCTCACGTCTCCGTCTGTCTGTTATACTGTCTTCATCCCATGCCATCCTCTTCCTCATTCATTCACTCTGCAGCTTGACTTCTGTGTCGTGGCTGATTAAGTGCAATGAGTCCTTTGGACCAGGCAGGACATTCGCACATCATCCAGTTTCAGTGGGTACCAATCTCAAAGGGACTATGGGAAGGTATTTCATTTCTCTGTGCCTTGATTTCCTTCTCTGTAAAGTAAGACAATAGGAATAACAGTCCCAGTGGGTTGCCATCCAGAATTCAGAAAGATCTGCTGAGTAGAGAGCATAGATGCACCCTGCTCACAGAAACACTTAGACCCTGCCCCCGCAATGGCTTCCTGGTTCTGTGTCCTTCAGGTTTTCTGTCACCGCTGTCTCCTCCATTGACTCCTCTGTAAGCCTCCAGTTAGAAACCCCGGGTGTGTGTGTCTCCCTGGCGTGTCTGCTCTCCTTTCCTTGTGTTCACCACAGCTTCTGTCTTCACACTGATTGTCGTTGTTGTTTCAGTGTTGATATTGGTGTCTTTAGACTACCAGCTTAGCAGCATCGAGCATCGTTCTTGGCACAGTGATGAAGGAGAATGTGAATCCTGGTAGGATAGACAGGGTAGACAAATGGCATTTTCCTGTTCTGAAATGGATGGGACCAGAAGAGTTTAAGAGTTTGGATTACTTTTCCCCCTAATTTGAAATATTTACATGTATGTAATGGGATAATTTGGGGATAGGGCCTAAGTATAAACATGAAATTCATTTATGTTTCATATGTTTCATATACATATAATCTGTAGGTAATCTTATGTTTTAAATAAGTTTATGCATGAAACAAAGTTTGTGTTAATTAACATGTAAGTGGTCAAATGTGGAATTTTCCATTTGTGGTATCATGCAGATATGCAAAAAGTTTCAGATTTTGAAGTATTTTGAATTCCAGGTCCTTGAATTAAGGATGCTTGACTTTCAGATGTTAAAATTTGACTGAGATTTTTTTTTATGACTGCAAACATACTTAATCTGCATTCTGGAGGTTTGCCTAGTTCATTTCTGTGTGTCCCAAGTTTATCCTGAGCACTTTCTCTGCCATCCATGTGAGGGACCTGACATGCTTTGCCACCGAACCTTTTGCTGCTGGTTCAGGAGGGAGAGGAAAAGCCTATTCTATGTTCTGAGAGAAGCACCTGGGGTGCAGGGTGCAGAATGCACTGTGGAAGAGCCTGCGTCTGAGACTTACTGTGATGGTTCGGGGTAAGCATGGTGGGCCGTAGACAGGACCCAGTAGCCAAGCTGATGAAGCCAATGGCTATGGCTCACCTGTCTTGTGTCTTACAGGATCCTGGAGCTGCAAGATACAGGGGACCTGGATGTGCTCAAGCAGAAGTGGTGGCCACACACAGGCCGCTGTGACCTCACCAGCCACTCCAGTGCCCAGGCTGATGGCAAATCCCTTAAACTGCACAGCTTTGCTGGGGTCTTCTGCATTTTGGCCATTGGCCTCCTTCTCGCCTGCCTCGTGGCTGCTCTCGAGTTATGGTGGAACAGCAACCGGTGCCACCAGGAGACCCCCAAAGAGGTTGGTGTCCTCATAGTCTTGCCATAGTACAGAGGCAGGGTGTGCCCCTGGGCCGTTGATTTGGTGGGTGGTTTTCTTCCAGTTAGTGTTTATCAGAGTCACCTTGACTAGACACAGCAGCATTGTATATTGGGGGAATGTGTCATATTTCATTGTGTTTTTAAAGCAGGAGAGAAAATGTAGGGGATGTTTTCATGTTTGAACAAAGTGCCAAGGGACCAGCCACGGCCACTAAAGTCCTGTATTTATCTGTAGAGCAGGTACAGCGTGGGCAGCGCCAGAGAGCCCTTCCCCACCCTGCCCCGCTCATGTGCTTCCACCCTGACCTGGAGAGACCACCTGTAGGGTAAGAGAGGAGCCCGCATTCCTTCTTGGTTCTCTTTGGTGTCTCACACAGAGCCATAGGCCCCACGACCCCAGTAAGCAAGGGGTTCCTGGTGCCCCTGTCTCACTTTCTTTCCTCTGGCCCTCATTTGCATGAGGCCTGGCCTTACCACTTTGGGAGACACTGGAGCTATGTCCAGACTCTAGGTTCTGGGTGCTTCTCTCGCTTTGTATACCAACCACTGCTGATTCTGTCCCTTGACATGTCTATCTTGTTGGGTATTTGTTCTTCAAGGCCCTTTCCTAATTTGATTCTTTTATGAACCCTTAAAGACAGTTCTCCTAAAAGAGGGGATCAAAAAGTGTCACTTTGTGATGATGTTCTGCCAGCAGAAACATGTCCATGGGAATCCATAGGACAAACACAGGCACTCCATCCATTTGTGGGCACTGCTTACTAAACACACTCTGGCTTCATCAAGAATCAGACTTTGGCTCATAGACTCTTCAGAGGCCTCTGGAAATAAATCTCAGATAGGAAGCTGTAAAGCAGCTGACATTCTTTCCAAAAGCAATTGTTATTAAGAACGTTATGTTCCTGGTTTCATTTTTACTGGAGGCTCAGGTCACACACAAGTTCATTAATTGGCTGCAGAGGCGGGAGGTCAAGGAGAAAAGCAAAATAAACCAGGGCAGGAAACACAAATGGGCAGGGGGAGGGAAATGCTGCATGATCTCCCTCAGCCTGGTGGGGGCCTGGGAACTGGTACCTCTGAACAACAAAGGCGGCCCAACCTGGCATCTGTTTCTGTTTCGGAGAACTGCCAGGATTGGATGGCTGCACCCTCATCCATCAGTCTGCAAGGGAATCCCTGACAGGAAGGCAGTGGCTGCCCCCTGCCCCTCTGACTAGCCACTCCTTGAAGTCAGTCAGCCAGGGGCTTTTGTCTGGGATGGCAGGCACTGCTGAGTCAGCACTGAAGTGTCCCAAGGGAGGGAGGGAGGGAGGGAGAGAAGGGAAGGAAGGGAGGAAGGAAGCCTGGCTTCTCTACCATCTTGAATGTTCTCTTGTCATCCCTGAAAAACACAGGAGGGAAAAAGGGGGAAGTTTAAGGAAAACTCACAAAAAGGAACAGTTAATGGCTCTATCCAAAGCTGTAGTTTGTTAAGTTGGGAAATAATTATATTTTAAAAAGTTTTCTTATATTTAAAAAAGAAGGGAGCCTGACTTACTAATGAACAGGTGAAGAAGAGTCCCCGGCATCCTCAGCAGCTACAGAATCTTGTCAGTTCTCCCACAACCCACGACACCTTTCCTGCCGTCACCACCCAGGTCTCTGTACATAAGAGCATCTTCAGGCAGGCATGGGGGTGGTCCTAGAACTCCTCTGAGTCAGAAGATGTAAGATAGGAACGCAGGTCTCTGGACATAAGAGCATCTTCAGGCACACATGGGGTTGGTCCTAGAACTCCTCTGAGTCAGAAGATGTAAGACAGGACCCAGGTCTCTGTACATAAGAGCATCTTCAGGCAGGTGTAGTGGGTGGTCCTAGAACCTCTTTAAATAGAAAGATATCAGACAGGACAAACAGAAGAATGGCCGATTGACCCACATCCTGTCCTCCTCTGTGTTGCTTGCTTGTTTGAGGTCTGGGCTTTCTCCTCAGACAGCCTCTTGGCTTCCCCTGTACAAACAAAACCCATGGGTCAGATTAGCAAGGGGGGGTTATTTTCAGGTGGGTGTCCATTGCAGTGGCACGGAGATGTCTCTCCTGGCTGATGTGGGCAGTGACCTGGGCTCGAGTTCATTGTGGGTTTTTTCGGCAGGGGGAGGGGAGGTCAACTTTGTGTACATCGAGTCTTTTTTAGTCTTACCCCTTCATAGCCCCTAGTGCAGTAATATTCCAGTTGTGGCCACACAGAATTATTGAGAGAGAGAGAGACAGACAGAGACAGAGAGAGACAGAGAGAGACAGAGAGAGACAGAGACAGAAAGAGACAGAGACATAAGTAAGAAGGTTCAAACAAAAAGAGAAGACAGAATATGAAGATGGCCAGCTTGTGGAAGCACAGATTGTTGGCTTCTTTCTGGGAAGCTCCTCCTCTTGCTTTCTCCCTTCTGCATTAAAAACCCTCTTGCTGATAGAAGAGAATACACTTCCAAGCAATTTGTGCTTCCACAGTGTGAGCCTCCTTGCCTGGCTGTCAGTCTGCATCCAGACAGAAGGCAGAAACGAGAATTACAGTCATGGGGAAGCACAGTAGCTGCCCCCCTCCCCCTCCTGGTGCTGTTTAAATGGGCTGCTGGGGAACTTTTCCCTTTTTTTAGAGGTCCCCAACCTGCAGAGGACGTTTGTCCCATTTCCCTCCTTGCTCCCTTTAACAATTATGTCTGTATGGAACCTTCTCCTTTCCAGGGTACTTCTTTACCTCTTGGGCAGCTACAGCACAGCTCACCAGTCTCCATCATGGAGATTGGGCTGTCCTGACATAAGCAATGAGAACCACTAGCGCACATAGGAGGCCCAGCCTAGAGGGCACATGGTGGGGCTACTGGGAATTAGAGTGTATGGAGATTAGTGAAGATTCTTGGGGCTTGAGTATGCGAGTGTGGAGTGTTGAGAAA
Source organism: Peromyscus maniculatus bairdii (assembly GCF_049852395.1). Lineage (NCBI taxonomy): Eukaryota > Metazoa > Chordata > Mammalia > Rodentia > Cricetidae > Peromyscus > Peromyscus maniculatus. Next base: position 12,226,700 of record NC_134860.1, read on the forward strand.
CTGGTAAAAAATCATTGAATGGGAGATGAGACGGAAAGTTGTATTTTGGACAAGGTAAACAAGGGGTTAACAGAAAGTAAGGGCAGGATAGAGAAGCCAGAAGAAGCATCCATGGAAGGAGTGTGGGTCTACTTCCAATGTCTTAATGCCAGGGCAAGGGATTTGAACCTCATCATCTACGAACAGAGGATAGAGGTGAAATGGCAATCTTTTAGAATTATATTTTGAAAACCGTGGTGAAATAATAAAGGTATTTAATTTAGATCCCCTTCACATTGCTGCTAGCCCATGTTTTATGGAGCAGCATTGCAATTAGGTGAGGTGGTCTGGAAACTCTTGGAATGTTTCGTTTTGGGGATGCTGGCTATATTTCTTAAGAGCTGAAAACCTGTCTTTGGGTGGAGCCTGAGCTGTGTTTAATGGCTTGTGCTGTGATGTCCTCAGAGTTTAGACACCTTTTTGGGGAAGAGTAGTAATGTGCATTCAACCTCTTAATATTCATGTGCATTTGAGCTCATATTTTTTCTGAGGAATCAGACAATTATGTAGTTACCCAATGCAGGTGAGTGCACCAAGCTCTCGGGAACGCAGTAAAGAGCCACCCGCTAGATTTATGGGGGATGTGGAATCATTGCTCTGAGAATGAAATATTCATGAAATAAAGATGAGAACTGCGCAAATGGGAGCTGACATGAGGGTTGAGGGATGAATCATCCGTCACTGGGCTGGAAGTTGGAATTCTGGTTTCTCCCCGTCTTGCTTGTCCTGCCCCATGTTTCCACGGCAGACAGGGCTGACGGAGGCCAAAGAAACTGGACAGCAAGTGGTAGCGCAGCAGCCTCCTCTTTGTTCTGTGTGGATGCCCTGTGAAGGTTCCTCCCTGTGGGGGAATACTAGGAGTCCTCTCCAACTCATACCCTGCTTTGCCTCCACTCATATGCTATACAAATCGCAAGCTGTCTTCTTAACCCTTGTCAACATTTAAGGAAGGCTTCCTTATTACTGGAAGAATGCTACTCAGAAATGACAAGAACAGAGCTGGCACATGGATGATACATCTGCCTTCCTGCACCTGCTACCTCCCAGAGGTAGGCTTCACACAGGGCAAGGACACTGGGCTTTCTTGGTATAGACAGGATCATGAATTTCTACCTAGTATTTGCCAGAAGATTTTGATAATAAGGGATGAGACTCAATTCTTTTCTGGGTCAGATTCTAGAACTGTATCTCAGAACCCTGGTTTTTGTCTTCTGTTGAAAACTGAGACCAGCTGTCAGGCAGTTTAATACATTGCAGAAATTAGCCCAGGGTCTTCCAATAAGAAGGCATGGCACACTTACACACCACTGAGTATCTTAGAACCAAGTCTCTGGCAAAGCCACCTCTGCCTGTGACCACTGCCCATCTCCTTTGTTGTTGGTAATTTTTTTTTTTACCTGTGTCTGCTTCAAGCCTGCCTATATCTCCTTCCCTCCGCATTTGAATCACTTTGCCCACTCTCTGGAACACGGGAGTTCTCGTTAGGGGGTGATGAATATAATTGAGGTATTGAACATTTTCTGTGTGCCAGGAACCAAAGATGAATGTTTTACCAAGAACATTAGCTCATCTGGTCATAGGAGCTCAAACGTATTTATTGAATGAATGAACCAGTCTGGGATCCTATAAAGAAAACGTTATTAAATGTTAAATTGTTGTATAATCATTGCAGCTGGATCAATGACTTTCAATTTTGGCTGCATATCAGAGATGATTAATTCTGGAGCTTTTGAGAAGTACTGATGCTTGGGCCCAGTCTCCATAAGGTCATATTAAAAGGATCTGGAAAACTGTAATTCACAAAATCTCCACATTCGTTTCTGATATCCTGCCACGGGTTAAAACCTTCCATCATCTTTCTACCAAGGTGTCCAAGGACCTTCCATGATGAAGAAGGTGAGCTGTCATGGTAGAAAAGAACCTCAATGTTGGATCTAGGTGGACATGAGTACTGGTCTCAGTGTGATATTCACCATGTGTCACCTTGAGCAGGCCACTTCACTGCTAGTCTCAGTTTATCCCTCTGGGGCCTGCTGCTCCCACCTGATGTGTGAAGGGCTTGTTTGTTGCCTCTCATTTCCCTGACCAGAAAAACTTGAGAGGGAGGTGACCAGACACTCTCCCATAATGCTTCAGAGGATGATTGTTCATTCCTGAAGCTCCTTTAATTGTCTTGAAATTCAACCTCTTTGTTTCCACCTAATCACAACTCTCAGACCCAAACCCAATTTCTAGCAACATCTAAGAGGATTGTGTTGGTGGCACCACTCCCATCCATCGGGTCCCATTTACCACTTGGTGGGTCTCAATGATAACAGGAGAACACTTCCAACAACCATCCAGGTCAGGTGTGAAGTCCCTGAGCCCTAGTTTTATTCTTGCCCACCTTAAAAGGGGAGCTGTTGGACTCCAAACAAAGTCAGTTCTAATGAGTCCCACGTGTAACGTGCTGTTACATAGATGATAGTTTAGTTAATTACCGTTTTCCAATACACTGTATTATTTCCACATTGGTGAACAGCGGCTTAATTACAGAACTTTATCTCTGCTAGACAACGCCTGAGAGAGGTTCCCTGGTAACCTCTGTTTCTGCATCTGTCGTCATCCTTAACACAGGGTGAGGAATGCAGAGATGGAATGCAGAAAATTTGTGGGTAAATGCAGTCAATGAATTTTATGTCATATTCAGGGATGTTTGACTAGGTCAGTTGCCTATAGTAGATTAACGAAGGCAGCCATAAGTTCCCAGGTCTCTTTCCACAGCTGTCATTACCGAGCTGAACACTGAAGCCTTGGGATAATGAGGATGTAAACTGATGTAGTTCACATAAAAGAAGCCCATTATTTGATTTGCATAACATTATAGAATGCATCATTTTGTCTGAAAGGGGGATAATTATTCAAGTCTCTCCTGTCACTTTCCTTGCTCAAGCTGATTACTTCTTCATCTTCTTTCCTTGGCCAGAGACATACAAGATCCAAACAGACATGACCTTGCATGTGCTAATCAAGAGAACAAACCTTGAAAGGCCCTAAGCAAGATGGTCTCGTGCTTCTTGCCTCTCAGTTCTGGCTCCCAGACTAAGCAGCAGGAGCAGGCATCCTAAGGCATCCTAAGCCTCTGAGGCAGGCTGCATTCATTTTCCAGGGAGGTCAAGATGCATTTATGCCAGTTCATTTTCTCGTAGAGTTAACCAACCAGTACAGGATACTCCTGATGGACCCCTCTTCTCCCAGGGTTTATCTTGGTCTTGATGCTACTGGGAAAATGGAATGTGAATAGAAAGAAGGCCAACTGATTTGAGGAAGTTGGATTCTTGACAGCCATTTGGCATGGGAAGCTCTCTCTGGAAAACGTCTTCAATTGCTGTGAACATTTTCTGTGTATCCTGACATAGAAAGGCTAAAGGCTAATAGATAAGCACAATTGGGAGTTGATCTGCACTGCATGGCTTCACACTCCTTACAACTGATTCATCCATCCTTAATTTGAGGCAGGGAAAAGTATGCCAGGTTAAGAAACTGTTCAAGATCTTTCTATTAGATTATACAGAAAGAGTCAGCCAACACAGATCCCACTACACATTTGTTGTTGTTGTTGTTTGTTCTTGTTGTTGTTGTTGTTGGTGGTGGTGGTGTGTGGGTGTGGGTGGAGTGGGTGGGGTGGGTTGATGGGTATGCTTTATTGTATTTTGTTTTTGATATCTTTTTAAGATAGAACATGAAGGTGGGTGGGTACTGAGGTGGAGGAAGATCTGGAAGGAGTTGGGGGAGGGAGAAGAATATGATTAAAATATATTGTATGAAATTCTAAAAATTGAAGTTAAAAAATATACATCCTTGGGTTAGTTTTTAATGCTTTGATGGTGCTTAACCTTGCAGCTGTATTAAAAGGCTAAGTTACTGTCTGTGCCCTACTGCTTCCCATTTTGTCCTTGAATGTCAATGTGGATGGTGTCCAGATAAGAGGCCTCCTTTGCTCTTATTTTTCTTCACGGGACTTCGGTGGAGACACCACACCAAGCTGTGTTTGTTTCTCTGCCATTGGGTAGAGAGTGTTGTTTTCTCTCTGTCAGAGACCCTCAGATCCCTGTCTCCCTGGAGCATTCTTATATAGGAAGTTATCCCATCTCTCTATTTCCAATGTCTGAAAACCAGGAAGTACCTCCAGAGCACTTGCCCTGGCCCAGTACTTAGCTGACTGTAAGTGAAAGGTCAGGGCTCTCCCTTCAGCTGTCAGAATCCAGAGTGACACAGCTGGAACCAAGATGGTTGATCCGTGCCTGTTGCAAATTAGTCTGCCGGGTAACAATTTTCTTCCATTCCTGATGGGCACCTTACAGTACTGAATTATAAAACAGAAAGGAAGAGAAGGCAAGGTTATGTAACTGGTTCTTTCAAGGAAACGCCCCAACACCATTCATCAGTTTTCCTTCTGTGGAAACCATAGGCTGTGGTGAGGGCACGTGACTTTTCTAGTCTTCTCCAAGTTTTGCTGGCTGTAGGGAAGAGAATATTGTTGCCTCAAGCCCTAGGAGCATTTGCAACTCTGTCTCAGTGTCTCCACCTTCCACCTTTTCTTGCACATTTTGGGATGAAATAGTCTGTGAATACGAAGATTCACCTGCTGAGTTGTGACACTGACTTGGGTTGGTTCAGACTAAGGGGTCATATCAAGAGCTGCATAGGAGATCATGGTAGCTGTGAAAAGGCTGAAGATACAGGTTTGATGATGAACAAAGCCAGGCTTGTCCTGAGGCCCAGGTCTTGAGAGCCTGGGCGCAGAACAGACAGTTGGGTGTGGCGCCACAGCTCCTGGATGAAACTCCAAGCATTCTCTGTCTGAGTCTCTTTGTTGAGGATTTTCACCATGCTCTAATGTTCTTGTTTATATGATGGTTCTGTCTGTTCGCTGGGAAATGGTACCTGCCACCCACACCATAACAGAGTGAAGACAGCAAGTGACTCTCCAAAGCAAAGGAACTATGGATTATTGAAGAAGTCTGAAAATTGAGGGAGTTCAAGTCACCAAAATCCCCAAATAATAAATATAAAATACTATCTTCAAAATTGTATATGAAGAATGGGAACATTTTTCTTTATATAAAGAAAAGAAAAAACAGAAAGACAGATAAATCACACATTGAGAAGAAAGTTGCACAGAGCTAGCTTGACCACGGTACAAAATAGTGAACAAATTACTTTGATTTGGTTTGCTATTTATAGATTATCCTTAATGTACCATGATTCAACTATGATACTTCATGTTTACCATGGTATAAGAGCAACATGCAATCAACAGAAACTACACTTCAAGCTTTTAATCTTTGCTTGGACAAACACTATGTGGTCCTATTTCTGACAACACTGAGAAGTAGCAGAGTCACAGTCCCAGCCAGCTGTGGAACACCAGCAGAAAGTACCAGTGTTCTAGAGTATGCCATGTTGTGAAAGCGAGGATGCCAGATAGTTAAGGTGATTACATTGTTGGTTTATGATACTTCAATTTACTGTGAGTCTGTTAAGATCTAACATTGTTAATTGAGGAACACCTACAGCTTACACATTTTTGAAGCAGCTAATAAAAGAATCTCATGAATGGTATTGAGCTAGACAAAGAAGAGAATAACATCACCACCCATTTCTCCTATGGCACTTGCTAATCAGAGATATTCTTATCCCAGAAGCAGCTTCCCAGCACTGATGAGCTAAGTCATACCTCTGGGAGGGTTTTGATCACTGGAATTCTGGGTGGTTTTCAGTGGCTATCCAGCTACTTCCAATGTCATTTCCATTTATGACACCAGCTGATTTCCACAATGCTCCCTCACCCTCCGACCAGTATGCTCCTTTGTTATTCAGTCTCTTTCTGGCCTGAAGTGAGTTCCTCACTGTCTTATGGAAGTTGTCAGTTTTCTTGCTGTGGGAGATGTTCTGGAAACCACCGTACATGCCTTACCAGAAGCTAAGCACAGTATGCCAGCTACGAACTCATGGGCATTTAGACAGCGGAGATCTACTTTTCTCCATAGCAGAGACTGTTGAGACAAGGAGTGAATTACAGGGCACTTTAGTTCTTTGCCCACCCGAGAAATGCTGTCCTGAGTCTTCCTAATAGTGGCTTTGTGATTGCCATCATGAAAAAAGAGGAGGGCTTATGCTCTTGATTCCAAGTGGCCTTGTAATGGGGAGCCCTGTCCCTTATCTCCATAGGAGCTCAAGGCAATCAATCACTGGGATAACCTCTGCTTTGCATAGCAATTTCTTCTTTTTGGAAGCATGTCAAGGCCTCTACATCTCTTGGTATTTTGAAAATACTTAACAATCTAAACAGAGGTTCTAGTCCTCTCTCTGACATATGCTATGAACACTAGACCACTGGCAAGATTGTATTTTAGAAATGAGCCTTGACATGATATGTTTTCTTGGAGTCTGACATCAGAAAGGGCCAGTTGTAGCCATCATCTTGCCCAGCACATTGACACCCACAGAGTCACAAATAGTACTTCAGTGTATACCCTCATTGGGCATCTGGTAGAGCTCTTTTCCTGGACACTTGTCCATTTCACTCGGGTGTGGGGTGGGACTGAGGGAGCAGCTGACATCTTCCTTGAGCTCTCAAGCATAGTGACGACCTTGATTCAGTCTAACATTGAAGATAGAGCTTGAGTTAACTGGAGAAGAATTACAGTAGTCTTTATTTTCTTTTCTCAGCAGATAAATAAGCCAAAGGTCTTCTTTTATGTCCCCCACTGTGGTGAGACAGGCTTTTGGATGAGGATTGCCCATTTGGGAAACCTCACACCCTCTTGACACCTCACTGTCCCTGCTCGTCTCCCCACTTAAAGACCCATGCCCTATGGTGCCCATGCCCAGATGGTGATATGCTTACCCTCTGGGATGAACTAGAGATTCTACACAGAAAAACAAACAAACAAAAAACAAGGTTCCGGGTAGGACAGTGTTGCTTTTCCATATCTGACTCCAGATATCCTCTGACACTCGTGGGGTCGGTGACTTATGAGGCAGTGGAATTATTCTAAACCCACTCTTTGTGTAAGGCAGAGGTGACAGTATCAAGGCCAGGAAGGATGTTAATTCAAACTGCAAATGCATGGGGCATATTAGGGGGCCCAGATCATTCCTCTATTTTCCTGGCACTGTATTTATCTTCTGTTTTTTACCGGGTCTTCGAAGCATCTTATCATGGGGTTACTCCTGGGTGTGTCAGGGATTCTAAGCTGAGTGCAGTGGGAGAGGAAAGAGGCTTCTGATGCCTGCTGTCCAGGTCACTGCTTTATAAGGATTAGTGTTCTTGAGTATGGATTCCCTAGATAACCAAGGGTTGACCATCTGGTTGAGGGAAGGTGGGAACCATGAGGGATACTCTATCTGGCAAGCTGAATAGGCCTGGTGCCTCCAGGTATCCAGATTTTGCAGCACAGAATTTTGCAGTCAACTTTGAGGATGTCCTTTAACCTTCCTGTACTCTCTCTTCAGGACAAAGAGGTGAATCTGGAGCAGGTGCACCGGCGCATCAACAGTCTCATGGATGAAGACATTGCTCACAAGCAGATTTCCCCAGCGTCCATTGAGCTCTCTGCCCTAGAGATGGGGGGCCTGGCTCCAAGCCAAGCTTTGGAGCCCACACGGGAGTACCAGAACACCCAGCTCTCAGTCAGCACCTTTCTGCCTGAACAAAGCAGCCATGGCACCAGCCGGACACTGTCGTCAGGGCCCAGCAGCAACCTGCCGCTGCCGCTGAGCAGCTCAGCCACCATGCCCTCTATCCAGTGCAAACACAGGTCGCCCAATGGGGGACTGTTCCGACAGAGCCCTGTGAAGACCCCCATCCCTATGTCCTTTCAGCCCGTGCCTGGAGGTGTTCTCCCAGAGGCTCTGGACACTTCTCATGGCACCTCCATTTGACCGTCGCCTGCCCTCCTGCCCGTCTGCCCACCCACCCGACCAGCAGAGCTTTTTAATACAAGAAAATGACGACACAGACCACACACACACACACACACACACACACACACACACACACACACACAGACTCTTTCATTTTTCTTGTACATAAATGTAAATAATGACAGAATGGAGTGGGGTAAAAGTGTATTTTGAATATTCCCAATTTTCGAAGTCAGTAAAAAAAAAACAAAAAAACAAAAACTGTATGAATGACTTTGTAAATTTTGTTCTATATGAATAAAAAGGCAAATTACTTGTGATCATTCTGAAGTGCCAAAGGAGCCCCCTGTTCCTGGGCCTTTCCGAGGGCAGGAAGGACCATCTGAGAAGAAGCTCCTGGCTGCTGGGGAGAAGGAAGACGTGGAGGAGCCCCGAATGCTGCTTGCTGCTGTGCCCACAGCTCTCCCTCTTGTCCTTTTCTCACAAGTCCTCATTCTTCCTTCGGTGTCCTTGGGTAGAGTCCGTGTGTATCTGAGTCTAGAGCCCATGTTGGGTGGACCCATCCGGTCCCTGAGCTGTAGAGTAACCTGCCCTATCATGGCCCTGGACAATCAGGCTCAAGATGCTGAGGTCACTGTGTGTCACAGTGTGTAGCATGTGACTGTCCCCAAGGCCTCAGAAAAGATGCCCATATTGAGGTCACAGTCTCTGAGGCTTTGATACCTATGTGTTTATTATCTTTTTTTTTTTAAAACTCTTTTTCTACTTAGAAGAATCAATCAGTGACAGACTATAGGGAAGAAGGGCAGACAGCATCTAGGTAGAGGTAGGACTGGCCTGAGTGGGACATCTTTGATTATAGGTTGCATTTGTCATAGAGATTGTAGGATGGGGGGTGAGAAACCAGGTAAAGACTGTTCTCTTGGATTAGGGTCCATAGCCCTGAGCAAAAGAAAAAGTGTAGTTACAGACACATGGAGTAGAAGCATCATGGACACAGGTAAAAGGCTTCCACTGAAAGGAGTTGGAGGAAGTTACTCCAAATGATGGAGAAATTGGGGATAAACAAGAGGGACCACATGGGGAAGAAGCTTGACTCTTTGGAGAAGCATAGCAAAAGACTCATGTGCCCTAATGAAACTATCCTTAAAGACATGCCTTTAGCTCTTTATGAAGTCGGCTACACAGGACCAGATCTCAGCACTAGCCCTTTCTCCAGACTTACTGTGTTGTCAACTCCGGGAATCCTCAAACAATAAACCAGCCCATAGCAGGGATCCTTCAGGCTAGAAGCATCTTATATCCTCAGAGATGGTGAATTTGCTGGGAAGTCCTGTTTGATAAAACTAGGCTAAGCTACAGATCTTACCTCTCTACACTGCTCTTTGTGGGGTAACTAAACTGTAGAACCAGCAATGATCTATCAGGAGGAGTCTGAGCTGTATTACTTAAGTTGCTTCCTCTTGTTTTGAAGACCAAGGTGTCTCTGATCTCCTACACTGCTGTGATGTAGAACGTAACCCCATCCAGCTCCAACCCTCATCACCAATAGATGTGTCAAGATCTTGGTCTGTGAAGAAATAAAAAAAAAAAATCCCGTCAGTTGCTTCTTCTGTACTTCTATGTTCTTGTAGAGTTAGTTGAGAGAGATATTCCATGAAGATAATAACTCTCACCCAAGATGAATTTATTTCCCCAAATCCCTAATGATGTTAATGAAGACAAAAGAGTGACTGTATCACACAGTTAGCTAAAAGCACCAGAACAAAACAAGACAATGTTCATAGTTATATATCTTTGGCTACTGGGAATTCCATGATGCTAGTGTTACTGGAGTGATTTATCAACATTTCTCTAGTTAGTATGTGGACCTTGAAGACAGGTGTGCATGGCAAAGCCTGGGTTGGCTACCTAGGTTGTATAGGCTTTGCTTTCATTTCATCAGCACTTTGGGCAACTTGCAGTAGAGGGTTAATTTTTCATATATATATATATATATATATATATATATATATATATATATATGTATAAAATCATTTTAAAAGTCAAACTCTTGTTTCACTGCCTTATCTTACACCTGTCTGTATCCCAAAGATGACCTGGTTTCTTTGGTATACCATAGATATGGATGTTTTTGGTTCAGAGTAAAACACTCTGTGTATGTGTGTGTGTATGTGTGTGTAAAGAGAGAAAAAGAGAGCGGGAGGGAGGAGGGGAGAGAGAGGGTGAGAGAGAGAGATTATCTTTGCAAGAAAAGTATAATGCTTCTGGATGTTCTAAACACCTAGCAGTGTTATTATTACCATATTTATGTTGTTTTTTTTTTATTTCCCTACCCTTGGCATGAGGGGAAATGATTGATATTCAAGCAAGTTCTCTAGGGGGAGACAACAACAAAACCCAGATTCTTCCCAACTCAGATATCTGTGTCAGCTCAGAATGTATCTTTTTCATGCTTTGCTCTGTGGATTTATAACTCTGTTTAGACTCTTCCATACATTTTAGGTATATTTTGTGCCTTCAGACACTGCAAATAATAATCAGCATTTGGATTAAAGTTGTTTAATAATAAAACTGTCTGCTCCTAATGCTCTTATTCTCTGGGATGTGAAGTGCACTCTGTTTCTGGGTGTGCTACAGCCAGGCACTGAATTCTGCCTGCTTGCATGCACAATTGTTGGGGAACTCTTTAACCCAGGTGGGTCTCAGGTAGGCATGGGGATAGACCATAGCCCTCTTTATGCTGTATATATCCAGTGTCCACTGATAGAGGCCAGCAGGCAGTAGGAGGACAGACTGGGCAGCAATTCTAGACTTTTGTTAGTTGATGAACTTCCTTAGAAGATCGAGTTCTTGGAAAACTCTTGGGGAGAATGAGGCCATAACACACAGTGCATTATGTACCCCCTTTCTTGTGCCAGCTGGCTATTTTGTTTTCATCATCTCTGTGTTCACTCTGATCATAGAGCACCCTTACATATGCATGTTAAGCTCTCATGGGACCTCGAGTTTGACTTCACAGTATATGCCCTTTACAAGGTCTATGTTTCCTTTCTCTCAAGGACATGTCCCACACTTAGTTCTCTCCTTGTTCTGGATTCATTCTCCACAACCTGCCTGATGCTTGTGCTTCTCAGCCTCACCAGCATCTTAGTGTTCTCTTTGGTTTCTGGAACTTCATGGAGAAAAGAGCCTTGGGGTAAGTCAGCATGACCTGAGAATGCTGGTTCTCATGATAAAGACCTCAACTTCTGGAAACCCAAAGAAGAATGCCATGCCAGGGCCTTGCTCTTCCACTTTGGCAGCAATATAAATTTCTCCCATATAGGGGGCAAGGTCTTCAGACAGGAGATGGGACTAGAGGAGAAACTTTCCTACATTATCTAGACAGACAGATGGACCAGACACGGGTGGCTGGAATAACCCTTTAAACTGCTTTCTTAAAAAAAAAAACAAAAAGCCCCACTCCTAAATTCTATAAAGTACAAATCATATCAAGGCAAAAAGATACTATATTCTATACTTAATCATCTCTTCATGCTCTAATGGGAGAGCAGTGACACACAATTTGGAGAGGGCCACCAGGTCTAATGGCCTTGACAATGGGTATTTACTTCCTGTGGCCTCTGCTTCTTCATTTAATAACCTCTTAGCTTAATAACATATAAGAAACCATAATAAATATTTCAACAATATTAAATATTATAATTACATCTTAAGTATAATTAAGTATCTCACATAATAAGAGATATGGACCATGTCTTTTGTGGTAACTTGGTTCTCTTGTATCTCTGCCTTCATTTTTCAGTAAACCTTCATTTTCCAAAATACATGCTCATGGATGGGCCCCTATGTCTTAAAGCCTTGCATTGTACTCCTTAGATTTGGCCAGACAAGATCAGATAAAAGCTAAATAATCTTAACTTCTCTTTTTAATTTAAGCCTTTCCTGGCTGTAATCATAGTGAATGAGGCAGCATTTCTTTTCTAATACTTTAAAGCATTCTTTCTCGTTTCATACCATTACTTGTTTTCAACAAATTAATTTATACTTGATTCTTATCCTCAGACCAAGAGATTGTAGATAATAGTTCTTTTCCTTGTCAATAACCTTATTCATTGCTTTATTTTTCTCTCTCAGCAGTATCTTAGTTAGAAGAGATTAGTTAGGAAAGAAGAGCACAAGGCTCACATAGAGCAGGCGAGCTCATAGGCCCTGCCTACAGAAGATGGGGAGAGGGTAATTTAATTGTTGCTGCTGCCTGATACCCTCCAAGCCCCACAATCTGAACTTCATACTGAGCTCCAGTGCAGCAGGCATCTTCTTTGCAGCAAGAAAAGCTCAAGCTATGGAAATCTGAAATGACAGTGGCCAGTCTCTGAAAAAGAGGCCATCAAACAGGCCCCTTGACAACTTAGGGTGAGCAATTAAATGCTATTCAAAGAATACTCAATGGCTGGCACAGATTCCAACTTGCAGGTTCCAGAAGTAACTAGGTATCAAAGCTCAAAAACAAAAAAGTGTTCACTAATACCAATATATTGAAACTTATTGACACTCAAATAATATACCTGGGCACACTGACATGTATGCATGCTCAATTGCAATACATTTATGCAGACTTGTTCACCCTATCCAGCGCATCCATGAAGCATTTAAAAAGCAAAGCATCATGGGCTTGAGTGCTGCAGAGCTGGGAAACAGTGTCCAGGGGAAGAAAGATGCTGCTTGAGGACATTTCTGCCCAGTGCACAGCTCAATATAACAATCAACCAAGCAGCACTGTTCAATCAACTGCTAAGGAACAAGGCTTATCTCTGGGAAAGTGGCTCCTTTCCTGCTGGGCATCTTAGGGCACACAGCCAACCCTTTTGTTATTAAAACCTTACTTTCTTACTCTGAAATCCTGATTTTTCAGGCCAGTGAGATGGCTCAGAGAGTGAATGTTTGCTGCCAACTCTGCAACTCTTAGTTCAATCACCAGGACCACAAAGTGGAAGCAAAGAACCAAATTTCACAAGGTGTCCTCTGTCCTCCCCACTAAGCACACCAAATAACTAACAATAAACTAAATAAATAAATGTAATTTTAAAATTCAGTAAAGAATTTAAGAACCCTGACTCTTTTCCAGAATATCTGAAATATGCACAAAAGCCCAACCATTCTTCAAGACAGCTTGTTTCTATATAAGATCTACAATTGTATTCATATCAGTAACTGTTTTATTGATGATGTATCAATTTCCAGGAACTCTACTATACCGTCTGTATGGAACTTCTCTTTTTTTTAGATCAGCGATTCAAGGTAGATATTGTTACCTAAGAGTTATATGTAGGGAAATTTAAAGTATGTGTTCCCAGAGTCAGTGAGTACACACTCTACTAATGATGCTGTAGTGCTTGCATCTGCTGGATGCAGGTACACTTATCCACTGGACCCAGGTTGGTCGTTTCTGTCCGAGTGTATAGTGTCATGGGCACTAATGGATATTCTTAGCTTCTATATACATTACCTTGTCCTTGGTGACCTCAGAGTATACAGGTAAAAGTGATGACATGTTGGCTACTCTTGATTGTCAACTTGATAGTACTGAGCAGGACATAGGAGATTATTAGAGCATACTTCCATGTATTCTCATAAGGTGTTTCCAAAGGACATTAACTAAGGAAGAAGACATGCTCTGGATATCTGTGGGGACCTTGCATGGACTGGGGGCCTGTGTTTAATACGGGAAGAAAACAAAGACCACTCACTGTAATCAATGTGTTTCTCTGGCCTTAGCCACCTTAATGCATGCTGCTCTGCTCCAGCACACATTCCCTGCTATGGTGGATTGACACTGTGAGCCCAAAGAAATTTCCTCTTTTAAGTTGTCTTGTCAAGAATTTTGTCCCAGCCATGAAATGACTAACACATGAAATTGGCACTAAAGAAGTAGGGTCATTGCTGTGATGAAGCCTGACCGTGTGATTCAGAAGCCTCAGGAACTAGTTTGGCACATGGAGGGGTGGATACTGAACGATGTAAAGATGCAGGCTAGAGGATTCCTAGAATGTTGGGAGAGGAGCTGAGTGATTCTGGTGAGACTTCCAAAGATCAGAATGTCAATAGGGTTGCAAACAGTGAGCATTGTGTTCATGAAGCTTCAGATGGAATTGATGACTCTTGTGGGTCAGAGAAGAGGCTATTCATGTTGGATGCTGGTCTGCATCTTGTCTTTATCACAAGACCTTGTTAAATACTATCCTTAAAACTGATGAGTTACTTAATATGATGGAGGAAATATCAAGGCATCCTAGCATTCAGGCTGCCACATGGGTATTGCAGGCTGATTTTAGCCAGGTCCACAGTGATAGTCATGAGCAGAAAGCAGAGGAAGAGTCTGAGAACTAACTGGTGAGATTGTTCAATTGGCTAGACCCTACCTACCTTAAGCTCAATGGTGTGAAGGCTTTAATTTATTTGAAAGATGAGTTTGTTTTGAAAAGAAAACTCTGGAAACCCCGTGCACAGGGCCATCTAGAGAAAAAAAAGCATTTCCCAGTGTTCAGCAACCAGCCACTCAGAAGTCACTGCAGCTGTGACCTAAGGGAGTCTAATTACTGCTCGGCCTAGATGGTGGCAGACCTTAATGTCATCATTTGATTTTAATTTTGTGTGTGTGCAGCATTCAAGAGTTTCAAGGTCATGTAGACTATCTGGGAAGCAAGCAAGGAGTCAGGATTCCTGCAGGCAGCCTCTGAGAGGGCAGTGTGAAAATGCAAGACTGGGGTCACGGTGGTGACATTGGGCATTAGAGTTGGCAGGAGCAGGGAACACCTGCTTGGTAAGGAGAGCTACAGGATGTGAACATACCCAACCCAAGAGAGAGGCCATGTAGGTTGCCAACTGCAAGGCTATAGGGCTTTGGAGGCTGGGTCTCATACCACATTATTATGGCTCCAGATTCCATCAATGCGGCTTTAATAATTAATGCCTTTCTCTGCTGGGTTTTCATCTTGCTTTGGTCCTTCCTACTCCTTCTTTCTGTTCAGAGTGTCTACACTAATGACTATTCTCCATTTATCATAGGCTTCCAGCCTATGGCCTGATACCTCCAATATTCTTGGTACATCTTTCCCCTTAGCTAGTCCACTTTGGAATACCCTCATGGACAACTGTAGTATGCTCCCTTTGGAAAGAGAACGTGTAAGTTATGTTATTGGATTGTGAAAATATGTAATTTATTTCTGACTAAATAGGAGCTAGTGGATATGTCTTTGTCTTTGGTCTCAGAGAATACTGGGGTTGTAGTTTTGAACAGTGTTGGAACGGTTAAGATAACAGTGACTCTTGGAGATGACTTGATAAACATTGCATTGTGAAATGGACATTAGCATTTGGGGAGCAGGACTAGAATGTTATGGTTTAAAAAGATGTGTTTGGCTGTCAGAATGGCAGGAGGTAGATATGTGATGGTAATCCTGTTAACCTGATGAGATTGAGAAGCAGCTAGGAGATTAATAAAATAAAGTTCTGGGCGTATCTATGAGAACATTTCCAAATAGAGTTACCTAACAAAGGGAAACACACTCTGGATGTGTGTGGCACCATTTCAGAGGCTGGGGTTCTTTGTACTTTATTCTTAAAGTGCAAGAGAAAGGAGAAAGCCTACAATATTTCTCTCTCTCTCTCTCTCTCTCTCTCTCCCTCCCTCCCTCCCTCTCCCTCTCCCTCTCCCTCTCCCTCTCCTTCTCCCTCTTCCTCTCCCTCTCCCTCTCCTTCTCTTCTGACGTGATGTGAACTGCTCTGCCATGCCTCTTTTTATTTGCTATGATAGAATGAAATCTCTGAAACAATGGGCCAAAATGAACCCATTCCCCATTATGTTGTTTTGCTTACGTATTTTGTTTTAGCAATAAAACATCTGACTAATATAGCATGTATCAGCTTGTGCCCTATAATGATTAGTTTCTACTAAAATCCCCATTTCTGTCCTCAGAGTTGGACTGAGTCAGGTATGTGTTCCTCTGAAGCTATATCAGCCAGAAAGAGCATTGGAGTCTTCCAACCTTACCCAGAAGATGAGCAGTTTCTCCGAGCATCTGCTGTCATTGTCTCCTCAAGGAGCATCCTGTCCTTCAGAGGTTAAACCATGCCCCAGTCCAAGGGAAACACTAGGGTCCTCCAGAGAGATTGAAATTCTCTCATATGCATCAGAAATTCTCCTTGAAGTCTGCATGAAGAACTTAGAGGTACCAAGAATCACAATGAAGAAGTTGTCTGTGAACATGCTGAGCATGCTTTTTTTTTTTTTTTTTTTTTTTTTTTTTTTTTTTTTTTTTTTTTTTTTTTTCCCAGAATGGGGTTCCAAATAGCTTGGCAAATTCTTAAACTTCTGTCAAAGCTGTATGCTCCTGTCCTTAAGTTTTGGATGTTAGGCAACTTACTGAATCTTACTGCCCCTGTATTAGGTATAATTCTGTTTTGGTGTTGATCTGAAGTGAAGAACAAAATGGTTGTCACAAGTATAAGAGGAGTGTGGGAAATGCATCACAGATAGGGTCCTTTAGGACATAGATCAAGGAGGACAGATCCCACTGTCAGGGCATGTAGGAACTGGCCAATCGAGGAGCTTAATGTGGGGATTTATCAAGGCAACTCCACATAGTTAAAAAGGAAGTTTATTTGGGGGTAATTTACAGCCAGTAAAAAGGTTGGGTTACAGGACCCGGAAGAGATGAGGTGCAGTCCAGCAGCGTTCTCTGAAGAACTCTCACTTGATTTGTCTTCTAGCATCCAGGATCACCAGGAACCAAGAGGGCCGGCACATCTGGATCTCAGGTCTTAAGGGCTCCCATCTTGGCCCCGCCCCAGAGGTGTGTCATAGGTAGGCATGACAGTTACCAGAAGGCTCACTAGGGATAGTCCTTCCGGGTCAAAGCTGGAACAGCTACCCACTATAGTGCTATTGCTTGACCCAGCAACAAAGGTCAAGATGAGACACAGAGATAGGTGAATATGAGCAAATTACAAAGAAATGTATATATTAAAATGTCCCAAGGAAACCCATATATTTGGATCCTGTTTTAAAAAGTGAAAAAAAAATATAAGGTAGTAAAGTCTAGACTCCTGCTTCTGTAACTTATAGATAGTGGCATCCAGGGCATATCCTGTCTTACCTTGAATCTCACTGTTTTGCTCACATAATAACAGTAATAATCTCTGTTTTTAATCTGTAGTTAGGAACCACAAAAATCAGTAGCCCTCAGTGAATGCTTATTCTATGCCAGAACGTTCTATTTCATCTCATTGGATCTTACTACTATCAGATTTGGTTACCAGTGAGAAAAAAATAAAAGAGGTTCAGAGACATTTCTTGACTTGCTTAATAGTGTATTAGTGAGGTTGGTGGCTTCTGAAATCAGAAATGTATTTCACATAGTTCTGGGGTTACTGGTGAGTGTTTATTTCCTAGCTCATGGTTGATACCTTCTTACAGCATGGCAGCCCTCTGGAGATCTGTTTTGTAGAAGCAGTAATCCCATTTCTGACCTGATCACCTCTGAGGTCCTGCCTCCTAATAGCTTGGGGAGTTAAGATGTCAACACATGAAGTTTGAAAGGCGCTGAAGAACAGAGACGCCAGGCTGCTTTACATATGCAAGTGTCAGCACAGAGACAGGAACACACGGGCACTTGCTGGTTTCCTTGGCCAGAATCCCAAGCAAGAGGAACGCGAAAATGCATTCCCGCCCCTTGGCTGAAGATGTACAGCATACCAATGTGTGACCTGGTTTTACATTTTGCTCTGGACTTTACAGCTGTATGATTTTCTGATTGAAGTGACTGAATTCACAAGGCTTTCTGCAAAACATAACTGCGAGAATGCAGTTTCCCTGGTCCATAAGCATCTGTCCTCTGACAGCTGAACCTTTTGTAGAAACCACACAGATCCCAAATGACAGTGTTGACTCTGACAAGTGGAGCTTCACTTGTGTTTGTTTCCAAAAAGAAGAGTGATTTTTTTTCCTGCATTAGGATGGAGTCTAGTGAACCCCCATGAAGGGTAATATAGCTTTCTACTCATATAAGTAAGTAGGCTGGGACCAGAAAGACTTTACTTAGAATCTAGTCTTTGTCACTTAGCACCTGAGTACCCATTGTCCTGGCCCTATTATCTTCTCAGCTATAGGGTGTTTCTGGAGAACTGAGTTCTTTTGACATTCTTATAAGGTACCATAATAAACAGACCCTCATAATGAGTGCTCCTTGCAGTGATTTGCACACTCAGAGGACCTGTCTTTGGGCATAAGGTGTCAGTCTTGGAGCTTGACCAACAATTTCATCTGTGCATTCTCATACAGAGCCCTTGCTTCCCACTTCAGCAGAAGTTAGATTTTTCTGTTGGGACAGAGGGAAGTAGTGTTTCCATCCATGTCCCAGGATTTGTGCCTCATTCTTGCTTGTCTAGGATCTCCCTGTGTCAGCTAGCACATTCTTCCCTGTTCTTGAGACCTGCTTACATGTGATTGTTTGGCTTTGCTGGTGGGGGGAGGATGGTTTGAATGGGATCAGACAAGTCAATATCCTCTCAACTTCCCAACATGCTTATGGTGGAATATGGAGAAGAAGCCAGATTGAATTTCATTAGGGGTTGGGGGCAGCATCTCTAAAGTGGACAAGGCCTTGATGGGGGCCTCTGGGGTGTGGTCTGAGGGGAAAGAGTTGTAGTTATATACTCTGCATAGTGGACCTTAGGACCTCAGGTGACAACCCTTTATGTATGCCATGGAAACAATTCTTTTTGTGTTTTGTGGGAAAAATCAAAGCATATGTCCGGGATGTTGGGATCGATAGAGGATATGTATACTGGGTTCATTTCGCACTTCTTTTCTCCCCATGTTTGGATTTCAGCTTCTCCTTGAACTTGAGGCATTCAACCCATAATGGTTTCATCCTTCTTATTCAGAAACCTATCATTGGACCCAGCTTTTACCTATCATAGATGGTGCTTCTTGTTCCTAGGAGAAATTGACAGAGAAAGCTGTATTTAGGATGTACTATAGATAGTAATTCTGGATGGAGAACAAAGAGATAGCACCTTGACACTGAGGGATTTGAAGAGAGAAAATATTCAGAAAGATGAACACAGGCAAAAACAAACAAGCAAACAACAAAACAAAACAAAAAGCCACAGTGAGAGTAGAGAAGTATTGGTGGAAGTATTAGGGCCACTCCACATAGTTAAAAGGGAGGTTTATTTTGTGGGGTAACTTACAAGTAAAGGGATAGGTTACAGGGTCCGGGAAAGGTGTAGCTCAGTCTGGCGGTATTCTCTGGAGAACTCTGCTCAGTCTACATCCAGCGTCCAGGGTCCAGGAACCAAGAGAGCTGGCACATCCAGATCTTGGGTCTTCAGGGTCCTCTCTTGGCCCCATCTTGTAGGCCTGACAGTTACCGAAGCCTCAATAGGGTAGTACTTCCAGGGCAAAGCTGGAACAGTTACACACTACAGAGAAGCAAACCTAAGCCCTGAGATTTACCACTTAAAGTCCTGGAGGTCTTGTTGCTGTGAGAAGGCTACTAGCCAGAACTGAGTGGTGCTCTAAGAATGAGCTTCCAAAGGTAACATACAGGCACAAAGGTAACATACAGGCACTATAGGGACAATACTCTGTCTACACTGGTCTCATGTCTTTGTCCTCTAATCTCTTGCAAAGCCCAAGAACAGTCTACAAAGGGAACCCAGTGGGGCAATTCATGATGACTGACTTTCTGGGAGCAAGGTGGAAAAGGATAAAGTATTTATATAAAGAAAGAGAGGGAAGGAATTAAAGGGTTGAAAAAATGAGTTTCACTACACAGCCTCAGTTAGTCATGAACTGATTATATGACTCACACTGGCCTCAAACCCATGAGCCTCCTGCCTCAGCTTCCTTGTAGATAACATTACTGGCTTCTACCACCATGTCTGATGGAATAATTTAACATAGCAAGGTACAAAGAAAGAAAGAAAATAAATAAATAAAGGAAGGAAGAAAGAAAGAAAGAAATGGAGAAAGAAAGAAAAAAGGATAAAGAAACTAGCAACTCACATGGAATATACATCTATCATCTCCTAGAATTAAATCATTCTTCCCCTGGTACATTAAGAAATACTTAAAAAAAAAAAAAAAAAAAAACAAAGAAACACAGAAACTGAGGTCTATTGCTTGAATATTAGATGATCTTTTAATAAACACCCAGAGCCAGATATCAGGGTGAACGCTGAAAGATCAGAGAAGCAGAACAGCCAGCCACTAGTTCTTACCTCTATGAACTCCTCAGCCTAAAGAGAGTGAGTTCCTGTTTCCTCACACCTTATATACCTTTCTCTGCCCAAACATCACTTCCTGGGATTAAAGGTATATGCACTTCCCAGTACTGGGATTAAAAGTGTGTACCACCACTGCCTGACCTTTATGTCTAATCTAGTGTGACTGGCTCTGTTCTTTGATCCTTAGGCTAGTTTATTAGAGTACACAATATATTACCACAGAGGTTTAGAGTAATTGGGTGGTTTTCACAAGGTTATTCAGAGAGTCTATCAACCTAGATAAAGCCTATGTACTTTCCACTTTAAATGCCTATGTGTTAAGAAGTTAGACATAGGACAGAAAAGCACAGAGGCAGTTCCTTAGATCTGGCCTCCCAACAATTGTAAACTTGAGGCTGAGAAGACATTAGAGCAGAGTGTAAGGCATTCAAAGAGAAAGCACACATCTGTCTTTCATACTGGTGTGTGTGTGGCTGTATTGTTATGGAACTGTAATTGGTGAGACTGTTCCTCCATATGTTGCCCAGAAGACTGTGGAGGCATGGAGCTCGACACCACACAGTGTTTTGAAATCAGTCAGGTGTGCTTTTGAAACCAGGTTCTGCTATTTTCTAGCTAAGTAGACCCATTAACCTCTCTGAGCATCAGTTTGCACATCTATGAAATCTATACAATGGAGACAGAGATTCTGTCTTAAAGGATGAATGGGGAAAACTTGGGACAAAGCACCTCCTGCTGCTATTAGTGTTTGGTGTAGATCAACCCACAATGATCATTCTCAATATAGGAAACATGGTCACAAAGTGCCCAGTTCTAATGCTATGGTTTTAAAATATGACTAAACAAATCTAAAATATATGCAGAAAGGCACACAAATCAAAACTACACAGCTCAATTCATTTTAACAGGGTGAGTTCTCTTGTGTAGCCCTCAATCAAAATAAGAATAAAATATGAGCAGGCCTTCCAAATCCTTCCTGTGACCCTCTCTAGGTGACATCTGCAGAACCCCCAAAGTGGTGCTACCGTAAGATTTTTAGAATATATATAGACAGAATCTGTTGTATTTTCAACTTTTCTTTTTCAACATTGACTTGAGAGATTTACCAACATTTTTTCATGAAGTTTGTTTTCATTTCTGTGGAGGATTTCATTGTATGAATGTGCCATAATTCATGAATTCTAACATTAGCAAGCGTTTGATGTGCTTTTCTTTGGGCTTATTGTTAAACGACCAACTTCTGTACTTGTGTTGGGTGGATCTGTGTGTGCCTTTCTGTTGGGCCACTGTGTCACCAGTCAGCATATGTTAGCAGAGGCCATTGTGTTGACTTCCAGGCGTTGTCGTGAGTATCAGAGAGCTGCTGTTGTCCCTCAGTCTCTCCATCACCTTCCATCACATATTTTATTTTCAAGCCATGCAAGGTGTGCAGGGAACTTCATGGTGGCTTTATTTTGTATTTACTGTGATTACTCTTTTGTTTGTTTGTTTGAGACAGGGTCTCACTATGTAGCTCTGGCTGTCCTTGAACTCTCTGTATAGACCTGCCTGGCCTCGAACTCAAAGAGATTCATCTGCCTCTGCCTTCTGAGTGCTAGAATTAAAAGTGTGAGCCACTATGCCAGGCTTACTTTGAATACACACACACACACACACACACACACACACATATACATACATATATATGTATATGTATATATTTGCCTATATTGGCCTGTCTCTTTTCTTCCATGGCTTGTTTTTTCCACATTTTCTGTTTCTGGTTTCTTTGGATGAGTGGAAGTTGTTGATTTAACTGTAGCTTTCTGAATTAGCTTTAACTCTCACTAGCATGTAGTTTGTTTCATTTTCTTTGATGTTCTCATGCTTGACTTTTAAATATTTCTGAATCAAATACTGGTGATTTAGAAACTGATAAATAACAGAAATGCATTTCTCACAATTCTGGAGTCTTGGAATTCTGGCATCAGAGGTCTTTGGAGGCTCAGCTGTATGATTAAGGACTGCTGTCTGATTCCAAGATGGCTCCTTATTGCTGCATTTGCAAATGAGATGAACACTATGTGAAGCTCATTTTGTAAGGGCCTCAGTTCCACTCAGGAGCAAAGGAATGCTTATGATCTAATCACTTCTTACAGCCCTAACCTCTGAATACCTTCACACTGGCTATTAAATTTTCATAAACAGCTTATTTATTTTTATGTGTATATCTGTATGTCTGCATGAGGTAATGTGCATTAGGTGTGTACAGGTGTCTATGGAGGACAGAGAGGGCATTAGATACTATGGAACTGGACTTAGAGACTCCTGTTAGGCACCTGATTGGGATGTTAGGAATAAAACTGGGTCCTCTACAGGAGCAGAAAGAGCTCTTAATGGCTCGACCATCTTTCCAGTCCCAACTATTAAATTTAATGCTTAAGTTTTTAAGGAGGCATATCCAAACCATATCTGAATGCATCCACCATTATAGTATCATATAGTTCCAGTGCTGTGAAATCCTCTCACGTTGTATTCATATTTTCATATTCACCCTGATACCAATCCCTGGCTATACCTATCTTTTTACTCTACACTATATATTTTAAATTTTTAATAAATAAGGACTCAAATAGTTGATTGTCCAAATTGGCCACTTTCACTTAGCAAGTTATATTTAAGATTCTTCCATGTCTTATCACAGCTTGGGACTTCATTAATTGTTAGCACTAAATATTTATTCTATTGTCAAATGTGCCTGTTATGTTTGCTTTCTACTGCTGTGATGAAGACCATGACCAAATACATCTTGGAAGATAAAAGGGTTTATTTCAACTTATAGATGTAGTCCATTATGAAGGGAAGTCGGGGTAGGAACTGATTCTGGGGTCATGACAACTACTAGCTTGCTCTCCATGACTTGCCTTTTTATGCTACTCAGGACCACTTGCCCAGAACTGGCACTGTCCACAGTGACCCGGGCCCTTTCATTTCAATAATTAATCAAATAAAATGTTCTACAGACTGTAGAACTGTAGATGACCTACTGTCAATCCGACAAGCATTTATTTTATACTGAGGTTCCTCTTCCTAGATAATTCTAGCTTGTGTCAAGTTGACAAAAAGAAAACCAGGATAGTGCTATAGTTCATTAATTCATTCAACTCTGGTAGAACATCTTGGTTCTTCCAAATCTTGGTAATTATAAACAAAACTACTATAAATATCCATATGCTGTTTTTATGGACATTAAGTTTTCAATCCATGTGAGTAAGCACTAAGATGTGTAATTGTGATATCACAAGATAAAATAGCCTTTAGCTTTGTAACAACTTGCCACATTATTATAAAGTGGCCTTACCGACTATCAGTTAATGAGAATTCCTATTGTTCTTACTGTTTGGCATCTGGAGCTGTGTAGTGCTACCTTATTGTACTTTTTGTTTGCAGTCCCCTAAGGGCGTACCATGCAGACTATCTCGACATATATTTTTGGGGTACTTTCATATCTTCTTTGAAGAGGTGATCTTAGTGTTTCTTTTCTGAAATTTTAAATGTGTGTTTTCTATGTCTTGTTGTTAAATCTAAGGATCCTTTCCAGCCAGACATCATGGAGCATGTGTGTAATCCTAGTTCTTGAGAATCTGGGACAGGCAGGAGGAGCATGCATTTGAGGCAAGCCTGGGTGGCAGGGTGAAGGCTACCTCAAAGAGGGTGAGACAGCATGAGAATAAGACCAAGAACAAGAGAGTCTGTGCTGGTTAGTTACTGTTTAGTTTTTTTTCTTTTATTTGACACAAGCTACAGATATCTGGGAAAAGGGAGCCTCAGTTGAGGAACTGCCTCCATCAAACTGACCTGTAAGCAAGTCTTGGGAGTATTTCTTTATTTATGATTAATATGGGAGGCTCACTGTAGTTGGTGCCACCCCTAAGGTGTCCCTGGGTTATATAAAAAAGCAAACTGAGTAAGCCTTGGAAAGGAAGCCAGTAAGCAGCAGGCCTCCACAGTTTCTGCCCCAGTTCGTGCTTCAAGTTTCCTGCCCCGACTTCCCTCAATGATGAGTTCTAAGCCAAATAAACATTTTCCTCCTCAGGATGACTTTTGGGGAGTGTTTTGTCCCAGCAACAGACAGCAATCTAGGAGAAAGATTATTTACTTTTGTCTTATTGAATAGTCTTCAATAATATTGAGAAGGGGTGATGAGAAAGGGCATCCTTTCCTCTTATGGCTGTCAGAAAGATTTTGATATCTCACCATTTGGCATAATAAAGTTCCCTTCTACCCATACTGTGCTATGAGTTTTATCTATAGATATAGGATGGTTTTTCTCAAATCTGTTGATATGGCCATACATTTTTATAAATGTCCAACTTAGTGGCAGACTGAATTATATTAGTAATAAATTACATGTGAAAATGGAATGAGCCTTTCCTACTTAAGGTGAGTAACATTTAATAAGCAGGTCATTTTTATGTTGCTGAATTCAGATTGTATATGGTACATCTTGATCCATATAATTAGTTTCTTGTAATACAATTATGATCCTGATGGCTTGATAGAAGGAACTGGAAAGCATTTCTCCTGACTTTGTCTTATATTATAGAGAACTGGAATAATCATTTTCTCAAATGTTTGGTAGTTTCCATCGGCAAGTTCATTCAGGTCTTTCTATTTGGGGGGGGGATGATAAATTATTATTTTATTTTTCATATTATTAATTATATTCAGGTTGTCTACTCTTTTTTTTCTTTTATTTTATTTTACAATACCATTCAGTTCTAAATATCAGCCACGGATTCCCTTGTTCTCCCCACTCCTGCCCCCCTCCCCTTCCCCCAAACCCACCCCCCATTCCCACCTCCTCCAGGGCAAAGCCTCCCCCGAGGACTGAGATCAACCTGGTAGACTCAGTCCAGGCAGGTCCAGTCCCCTCTTCCCAGACTGAGCCAAATGTCCCCGCAAAAGCCCCAGGTTTCAAACAGCCAACTCATGCAATGAGCACAGGACCCGGTACCACTGCCTAGTTGCCTCCCAAACAGATCAAGCCAATCAACTGTCTCACCTATTCAGAGGGCCTGATCCAGTTGGGAGACCCTCAGCCTTTGTTTCATAGTTCATGTGTTTCCATTCATTTGGCTATTTGTCCCTGTGCTTTATCCAACCTTGGTTTCAACAATTCTCGCTCATATAAACCCTCCTCTTTCTTGCTAATTAGACTTCCAGAGCTCCACCCGTGGCCTAGCCGTGGATCTCTGCATCCAGATCCCTCAGTCGTTGGATGGGGTATCTGGCATGACTCTTAGGGTGTTTGGTCATCCCATCATCAGAGTAGGTCAGTTCCGGCTGTCTCTTGACCATTGCCAGCAGTCTATTGTGGGGGTATGTTTTTGGATTTCTGTGGGCCTCTCTAGCAGTTTTTTTCTTCCTTTTCTCATGTGGTCTTCATTTACCATGGTCTCCTATTCCTTTTTCTCCCTCTCTGTTCTTGATCCAGCTTGGATCTCCCCCTTCCACAGGCTCTCTTTCCCTTGACCCTCAACCTTCATTACTCCCACTCATGTCCAGGTTGTTCATGTAGATCTCAGCCATTTCTCCATCATTGGGTGATCCTCATGTCTTTCTTGGGGTCCTGTTTTCCAGGTATCCTCACTGGTGATGTGAGTAGCATTCCAGTCATCCTTGTTCCACATCTAGTATCCTCTTATGAGTGAGTACATATCATATTTGTCTTTCTGAGTCTGGGTTACCTCACTCAGGATGACTTTTTCTAGATCCATCCATTTGCCTGCAAACCTCATGATGTCATTGTTTTTCTCTGCTGAGTAGTATTCCATTGTGTATATGTGCCACAATTTATTTATCCATTCTTCAGTTGAAGGGCATCTAGGTTGTTTCCAGGTTTTGGCTATTACAAACAATGCTGATATGAACATAGCTGAGCAAGTGCTCTTGTGGTATGATTGAGCATTTCTTGAGTATATGCCCAAGAGTGGTATAGCTGGATCTTGGGGGAGATTGATTCCCAATTTTCTAAGAAAGCACCATATTGATTTCCAAAGTGGTTGTACAAGCTTGCATTCCCACCAGCAGTGGAGGAGATTTCCCCTAGTTCCACATCCTCTCCAGCATAAGGTGTCTTCAGTGTTTTTGATCTTAGCCATTCTGCCAGGCTTAAGGTGGTATCTCCGAGTTGTTTTGATTTGCATTTCCCTGATGATTAGGGATGTTGAGCAATTCCTTAAATGTCTTTCAGCCATTTGAATTTCCTCTGTTGAGAATTTTCTGTTTAGTTCTATAGCCCATTTCTTAATTGGACTGGTGGTCGTTTTGATGTCTAATTTCTTGAGTTCCTTATGTATTCTGGATATCAGTCCTCTGTCAGATGTGGGGTTGGTGAAGATCTTTTCCCATTCTGTAGGCTGTCGCTTTGCCTTGTTGACCGTATCCTTTGCTCTACAAAAGCTTCTCAGTTTTAAGACGTCCAATTGTTTCTCTCAGTGTCTGTGCTACTGGTGTTATATTTAGATCTCTTATGCCAATGCGTTCAAGACTACTTCCTACTTTCTCTTCTAGCAGGTTCAGAGTAGCTGGATTTATGTTGAGGTCCTTGATCCACTTGAACTTATGTTTTGTGCACGGTGACATATATGGATCTATTTGCAGCCTTCTACACGTTGATATCCAGTTATGCCAGCACCATTTGTTGAAGATGCTTTCTTCTTTCCATTGTAAACTTTTGGCTTCTTTGTCAAAAATTATACGTTCATAGGTATGCAGATTAATGTCAAGGTCTTCAATTTGATTCCATTGGTCCACATGTCGGTTTTTATGCCAATACAAAGCTGTTTTTATTATTGTAGCTCTATAGTAGAGCTTGAAGTCAGGGATCGTGATGCCTCCAGAGGTTGTTTTATTGTACAGGATTCTTTTGGCTTCCTGGGTTTTTTGTTTTTCCATATGAAATTGGGTATTATTCTTTCCAGGTCTGTGAAGAATTGTGTTGGTATTTTGATGGGGATTGCATTGAATCTGTAGATTGCTTTTGGTAAAATTGCCATTTTTACTATGTTGGTCCTGCCTATCCATGAGCATGGGAGGTCTTTCCATTTTCTGACATCTTCTTCAATTTCTTTTTTCAGGGACTTAGAGTTCTTGTCATATAGGTCCTTCACTTGCTTGGTTAGTGTTACCCCAAGGTATTTTATGTCATTTGTGGCTATTGTAAAGGGTGATATATCTCTGATTTCCTTCTCAGCGTCTTTGTCCATTGTATATAGGAGGGCTACTGATTTTTTTTTTTTGAGTTTATCTTGTATCCTGCTATGTTGCTGAAGGTGTTTATAAGCTGTATCAGTTCCTTGGTGGAATCTTTGGGGTCACTCAAGTATACTATCATGTCATCTGCAAATAGGAAAAGCTTGACTTCTTCCTTTCCAATTTGTATCCCCTTAATCTCCTTATGTTGTCTTATTGTTCTGGCTAGAACTTCAAGTACTATATTCAATAAGTATGGAAAGAGTGGACAGCCTTGCCTCATTCCTGATTTTAGTGGAATTACTTTGAGTTTCTCTCCATTTAATTTGATGTTGGCTGTTGGCTTGCTGTAAATTGCCTTTATTATGTTTATGTATGTTCCCTGTATTCCTGATCGCTCCAAGACTTTTATCATGAAGGGGTGTTGGATTTTGTCAAATGCCTTTTCTGCATCTAGTGAGATGATCATGTGGTTTTTATCTTTGAGTTTGTTTATATGGTGTATTACATTGACAGACTTTTGTATGTTGAACCACCCTTGCATCCCTGGGATGAAGCCTACTTGATCATGGTGGATAATTGTTTTGATGTGTTCTTGGAGTCTGTTTGCCAGTATTTTATTGAGTATTTTTGCATCAATGTTCAGGAGGGAGATTGATCTGTAGTTCTCTTTCTTTGTTGTATCCTTGTTTGGTTTTAGAATCAGGGTAATTGTAGCCTCATAGAAGGAGTTTGGTAATGTTCCTTCTGTTTCTATTGGGTGGAACAATTTAGAGAGTATTGGTATCAACTCTTCTTTGAAGATCTGGTAGAATTCTGTGCTGAAACCTTCTGGTCCTGGGCTTTTTTTGGTTGTGAGACTTTTAATGACTGTTTCTATTTCCTTAGGGGTTATTGGACTATTTAAATAGTTTATCTGGCCTTGATTTAACTTAGGTATGTGGTACCTATCCAGAAAATTATCCATTTCTTTTAGGTTTTCCAGTTTTGTGGAGTAGAGGTTTTTGAAATATGACCTGATGATTCTCTGGATTTCCTCAATGTCTGTTGTTATGTCCCCCTTTTCATTTCTGATTTTGTTGATTTGGATTCTCTCTCTCTGTCTTTTGGTTAGTTTGGATAAGGGCTTGTCCATCTTGTTGATTTTCTCAAAGAACCAACTCTTTGTTTCATTAATTTTTTGTATTTTTCTCTTAGTTTCTATTTTATTAATTTCACCTCTCACTTTGATAATTTTCTGGCGTCTATTCTTCCTGGGAGACTTTGCTTCTTCTTGTTCTAGAGCTTTCAGGTGTGCTGTTAAATCACTAGTGTGAGATTTCTCCAACTTCTTTATGTGGGCATTTAGTGCTATGAATTTCCCTCTTAGCACTGCTTTCATAGTGTCCCATAAGTTTGAGTATGTGGTGTCTTCATTTTTGTTGATCTCTAGGAAGTCTTTAATTTCTTTCTTTATTTCTTCCTTAACCCATTGGTGATTCAGTTGAGCATTATTCAGTTTCCATGAGATTGTAGGTTTTCTGTAGTTTTTGTTGTTGTTGAAATCTAACTTTAAACCATGGTGGTCTGATAGAACACAGGAGGTTATTCCAATTGTTTTGTATCTGTTGAGATTTGCAGGTTGTCTACTCTTTTGTGTGAATTTTGTTACATGAGTGAGAAATTTAATATTTTGTGTAGATTATCAAATTTATGCACATAGAATTCATAGTATTCTTTTTTTAATTGTTTTATTTTATTGAAAATAGATTCTTTTCTGGTTTTTCTTTTTAGCCTACTGACAGTGTATCAATTCTTTTCCTTTGTAAAGACCTGGCTTTTGTTTTTGATGATTTTCTCTGTTGATTTATCATCTTCAACTTCATTGATTTCTGCTTTAGTTTTTCTTTGCTTTCTCCTTACAGTTGTTTCAAGTTGTACATCCTTTTCCCGATGTCCCAGGATAGAAGCATAGATTCATCACTTCCAGACCTCCCTTTGCTCCTCACATGCACCTTCAATCCTGCACAGTTCTCTGGAATCCTGTTTTTGCCGCACCCTGAAGTTTTAGAGAAACAGCATTTTCATTTCTTTTAAAACACTTCCAACTTTCTCTTGAGATTTCTTCATTGACTCATGTGTTCTTGAGAAATGTGCTATTCAATCTTCAAGTAATTGTGATTTCCCAGCTCTTTTTCTGCTATTGATCTCTAGTCTAGGCACAGAATGGCTTCCACCTTTTAAATGTCTCCTCCTTCACACACCCAGGACTTGGGCTGGACTGATGGTTTTCTGTTAGAGCTTGAGGAGAAGCTTCATTTTGTTCTGGTTGGATGCAGTTTATAAATGTGAATTTTCAATCACAGACTCACGGGGCTGAGTTTAACCATGTCTTTACTGATCTACAATCTGTTGCCTCTGCACATTTCCCTTTAAAGGTGTGTTGAGGTCTCCAGGTAGAATAGTGAATTAATCTATTCCTCTCTGAAGATCTACTGGTTTATCTTTTACATATTCTGATGTTCTGTTTGTTGTTGGATACACTGTTGATAAGATTGTTATGCATTTTGTAACCAACTGTCTTATCATTATAAAATGCCCATCTTCATCCCTCATATTGTTTTTTGTTTGTTTGTTTTTTAACTACTGATGCATGTTCCAAAATTAGTGTAACTTCATTGTTTTGATAGGGATTAACATGATGTATCCTTTACTTCTAATTTACATATGCTTTAAATTTAATATGAGCTTCTTTTTTTTTTTTTTTTTTTTTTTTTTTTTGGTTTTTCGAGACAGGGTTTCTCTGTGTAGCTTTGCGCCTTTCCTGGAACTCACTTGCTAGCCCAGGCTGGCCTCGAACTCACAGAGATCTGCCTGCCTCTGCCTCCCGAGTGCTGGGATTAAAGGCGTGAGCCACCACTGCCCGGCAAATATGAGCTTCTTCTAGACAGTATTTTATTAAGTTTTTCTTTCTTATCTACTCTGACACCATGCCTTGTAATTATATATTTAGATTGTTAATGCTTGCAACAGATTACTGCTATGGTTGGATTGTCATATTTATTACTGTTTTATTCTTTCTTTTTTTACTTTTTACCTTTTGTGTTTCTTTTTAATTGAGCATTTTTATGTAACTCAATTTTCTATCCATTTTTAGCATATCATTTATACTTCTATTTTTCTGTTTACTAGTGTTCTGGAGTTTGTGATCTACATTTACAATTAATCCAAGTTCGCTTCCAGATAATGTCAGACTATCTCACAATCTCACAGGTCACTGTAAATTTTTATAATTTCTCTTTCTTATTCTCTATATCATCAATATTTCCATTCATGTCATTCATATATAAGATATAATTATTGAAAAGTATTGTTGCTCATATTATTTCATACAAATTATATTTTAGCTCAGTCAATAATACCAAAATACATTTTCATCTTACCACTACTTATTTCTTTCAAGATCTTCCCTTGTTTATTTGATATGTTTCTGATCTATGTCATTTTCTTTGTCTCTGAACAACTTCTTCTAGCATGTCTTGCCAGGCAGGTCTACTGGCAATAAATTGCCTCAATTTTTGTTTCTTTGTGAAAGTTTTTATTTCTCCTTCACCTTTGAAAGGTAATTTTGTTGTCTGTAGAAGTCTAGGTTGTTGTTTTCTTTTCCTTATTTTTTTTCATTTCAACATTTTAAACATTTCACCCCATCTTTGATTTCCACAGCATCTAAGGATAAGTTGGGTGTAATCCAAGGATCAAATCCTGTTTGCTCCTCTATAGGTAAGGCACTATTTTCCCTCCAGCTCTGCTGAACATTTTCCCCTTTGTTTTTATTTTGTCTACTTTGAATAAGATAGTCCCAAGTGTGACTTGTGGTGGGGGGTGGTAAGGGTCATGCTGCCTGAAGTTCTCTTGGGTTTGGAGTCGTTGATCTGACATTAATTAGAGGTACTGAGTCATTACTGCTCTAAGTATTTATTCTGTTCATTTATTAGTATTCCATTATTCATCGGCAACACTGTTGGTAATTGTTGCATAGTTGTTGGATATTTATTTCATTCTATTTATTTTTTGTCTTTTTCTTCTCTGTTCCCAGTGTTGAACATTTTCAGTATCATTTTTTCAAGCTCAGAAACTTTTACTCAGCTAGATGTAGTCTACTGATGAGTTATTCAAAGATGTCCTTCATTTCTGTTTGCTATGTTTTTGGACTCTATTATTTCCCTTTGAATCTTAAAAAAGGACAATTCTATATCTCTGCTTTCATTATTTCCCTGTTCTTACATGATGCCTGCTCATTTACATGAGAATCATAACACATACATTTGCTGGTTAGTTTTGTTTTTTCAACTTGAAACCAGCTAGGTTCACCTAGGAAGAGGGAGCCTCAACTGAGAAAATAAATGCCTCCATCAGAAAGGCCTGTGGCTAAGTCTTATTATTTTCTCAGTTAATGACTGATGTGGGATGTCTGTGACCACTGTGAATGGTGCCACCCCTGGACAGGTGGTCCTGAGTTACATAAGCAAAAAGAAGCTGATCTAGCCATGGAAAGTCAGTTCTGTCCTGTTCTTGCCTATGTGCTGTTCTCGATGGCCTCTGCTTCAGTTCCTGCCTCCAGGTTCCTGCTCTGACTTTTTTCTTTTCTTTTGGAATGCTGTGACCTGTAGGGCCATATAAAGCCTGTCCTCCCCAAGTTGCTTTAGGACATAGTCTTTATCACAGCAATGGAAACTGAACAATGTGTTAATTATAATGCTTTTAAATCCCTGGCCTGATTATTCCAATTCCCTGACATGCATGAGACGAATTCTAGTGTTTGCTATATCTTAAAACTGGGTTTCATGCTTTACAACTTTTTTGTTGCAAGAGTGGAATTATATATTCAATAAAAGGTACTTGATAAAAAAAAAAGGTCTCTAGAAATCTGGCAGGGTAAGTGTGGGTGGGGAAAATACTCTGTAGTCCTATGATCCAGTTTACATCTTTGTGTGAGCCTATCCCATTGGCTATGAACTTTATAAGTGCATCTCAGTCACCTTCATCCCTTCCCAGGTAACAGCAGATATTCAATCTTAGAGGCATGCTGGAGTGACATATTTCCTTTTCTTCTAGTTGACTAGACTCTGATAAAACTCCAGTGTTTCAGACTTGAATAAAATCATTTGTCATAGTAAGACCATCCATTTGTGAATGGAATACTCTGACTTATTTTCAAATTGTTGCTCTTCCTCTGCCACTGTCAGGAGCATGGAAGGAGGTTTCCCTGACACCCATTTTAAGAAGCAGATAGAGCTCCTGGAGGTAGAGGTCACAGACACTGAGGGTCCCTCCTGTGCTTGCACCTGTAGTTTGTAACTCAGCTCACAGTTTGCTACTGTGAGCCTTCAGCAACCAGTTTTAGCTTTTTCTACCCTGACCTCTCCCCGCAGAAATGTCTGCATTCACGTGTTTGTTCTGCTGAGTTCTCATTCCCTGTATCAGCTTGATTCTCTCTAAACATTTGAGGTGGAATGATTTCCTCTATGTGTTTACTTCTGTTTGTTTGTTCAGTGTATTGCTTGTTATGATGAAATGATGATCATCAGGCTTCTCACATTACAACATTAGAAGTGCAGTGTGTATGTGCATGCATGTGTGTGTATGTCTAACAATATTGTGTTGAAATTTGGACAGTGAGCATGGAAATACATTGTAGAGTCATACACAATAGTCTCAAGTCTCAATGACTGTTATACAGTAGGCATCTACAATGGGACAAATAACCTCCATTATTTGGGGATGAGACTGACTTAAGCCTGTGCTTAATTTCTGAAAAGATCATTACTCTGGGTTTCTGCCCATTTCTAGCTGTTTGTCTATGGAGATCACAAATGAAAACATGTTACTAACACCTTCCCCCTTCAGGTCTTGTTCTCATCTGCACATTATGTTTTCATCGTTGTCAGATGGACAAA
Organism: Peromyscus maniculatus bairdii; assembly: GCF_049852395.1. NCBI lineage: Eukaryota > Metazoa > Chordata > Mammalia > Rodentia > Cricetidae > Peromyscus > Peromyscus maniculatus. The sequence goes on from NC_134860.1 coordinate 12,260,119, forward strand.
AGCACTGCTTACCTTTTTATATTCTTTATTTTCCCTCTACTTCTTATTCCCCTTTCCTACACAATTTAATAATAACCCAATTCCTCATCAGGGAAGCAGGCACATAGTATGCCTCTCATCTTACCCTGTTCAGTTTGTCAGTTTGGATCCCCAGGGTCTGGATGCCCTCACTGGCCTAAATTATAACATTTGTTCCACTAGGTATATGGAAAGCTCAACTTAGCTGATTATTTTATTGGGTTCTGTTCCATTTTGGAGTGTGGTGGGCATCTGGTTTCTTTACTGCACACCGAGGTGGCAACTGGTAACTGGGAAAACCCCTTGCAATTCCCTGAAGGGTCATAGCCCTGGAATCTTGGCTGCTTCAGAAATTTCTTAATACCTGCCAGCAGATGTTTCTTTCTTTTTTTAAATCAAGTTTTCTAGCTGTTATTCTTGGAAGTATTGGTCTTAATAAACAGAAATGGAAGTCCTGGGGCCACTTACTTCTAAGAAGTAAAGGTTTCTAGCAGATGTTCATACAGCTTCAAGATAAGCGGTGACACAGAAAATGCTAGAAATCTCCCTAAGGACAATGCTCGCAATCAACCTTATGAGGGGATGGTTGGTCCAGCTGAGGAGCGTCTGCTTCTTCATAGATTGGAATCATTTGCAACAGTTCATTTGAATAGATGAGACGACCCCATGAGTGAAGGACCCAGTTGTCTTACAGATGACCATGGAGAAGCGGCTTCAGGGTAAGTGTGGGTAGAAAGGAATTCTTTGTAGCAGGCTTTGGAAAAGGCATAGCTACTGTGACAGATAAACTCCATTATCTTTTACACCACTGGTAACTTCAACGTTGATGTGTACTATAGCCTAATATTACACTGTGCTGTGGTATATGTGTTTCTCAACATTGTGTTCAGAAACATTACATTAGCCACACTAAATTGGCTATGATGTAAGCCTTTACACCATGACATTCAGTAAGCAGTGCAAATCAGAGCTTTGTCTAATCCAAATGGCTGCTTAGCAAACACTAAGAAGCATACCCCTCCCAGGATTCAAATTTGAGCTCTGCTGATCATAGACATTGCCCAGGGACTCAGTAATAGACATGGTATTGAACTCTGAATATGTTCCACCACTTCAGAAACACGGCAACACTAGATCACAGAGGCTATGGGGTTTTCTGTGCCCTGCTTAAATCCACATGGCAACCAGGTCAGTCTGACCCCATAAATCCTTGTTTTAGCGGATATATTAAACATCCTCTAGTCAGCAGTAGAGCCTGGGAGGACAGATCTTAGACTAAAAGGATTGGCAAGCTTCCTGTCACTGAGTGCAAGCTGAACAGTGTGGCGAAGTCCAAGGGCTCATGCTGGAATGGAGCACAGACTGGACCCACAGGAAAAGTGCAGAGATCCTGAGGCAGGCTCCGTGGGTGCACATTCAGCAAAAGTTCGAGTTGTAGGAAGCTGTGAGGCCATAGACAGTGTTAGGTCCTCCTGACTGACAGCACAGAGAGACTGGTACTCACAGTAAGTATTAGCAGGTATATGCCAGCAGTTAGCAGAAGCCTACTCACGGGGCCTGGGAGATGGCACTGATTCACAGTGAGGGGTCTGAAGAGCAAGGTCTGCTCTTGGAGGAGTTATCCTTTCAGTGTCAGGCAGGTTTTTAGACTCACAAAGGGGAATAAACCAGGGGTCATGCTAGTGAAGAGGCAGTTTGCTCAAAATAATACTAGCATTCACCATGATAAGTGGGCCCCTGGTTCTGCAGGATGGAGAGACAAAGCTATTTAATGTTGGGTAAAAGTCCAGTGAAAAATCACCCTGCCCATGGCCTGTCCCCAAACTCGGGACCTGAAATCCCTATCCCCATGGCTCGGGGTTAACAGCCAAGCAAAACTTCAGTTGTTCACTAGCTCACTGTGCATGCTCACCAAACTCCTTCAAACCCACCCTCTCTGTCCATACCCCTGCTGTCTCTGTTCCTGCTCAGAGGCAGCCACCATTCTGTTTCTCTCTAATACAGCTCTGTGTAAGCTCTGTTGATGGTGTGACTTTGTGGTATTCCTTGGCTCCCGATTGCTAAAATGCCCTTGTGCCAGGAAACCCTTTCACTTTGTCCTTGTAAAGACCATGGAGCACAGGGACAGAGGTCATCCAGCACTGAGAACTGAGCAAGCCACAGCAGGTCATAGGGAGCCAATCTCAGAGTCAGAAGAATCAGGTGTGATTCTGAGACTAATGTGATCAGGAGTCCAAGTATAGATGAACGTGAACTTGGGACATTTCCTGTGGATACGTAAGCTGAGGTAGCTTCTTCTCTTCACTCCATTGTTGTTGTTCTCTTGCATTTTAGTAACCAGAGGTGTTTCAGATGTGTCACATGAGTGTTGTATGACACTATACCTGTACCAGGGGAGATGTGAACAAATGTCTACTCATCCCAGACAGTGAATGATGGCAGAAATGGTACATATACCAGCAATACCTGATTTGGTGAGCCAATGAGTGTTATGGCAGTTACTTACAGGGACATGTGTGAGGCATTACTCACAGGAGCAGAAATAACTCAGACAGTTTCTTCAACAAAAGCCCAACCAAGCTTGTTGGAAAGTTCACAGAAGCTGGAAACCTAGAGCACGCTGCACACCCTGCAGGCTCCTCAACAAGCTGGACAATGTCCTCTGCAGGTTATCGCAGTTGGTCTGAACCTCTTCTGGTATCTTAGCTAGTCTCTGTTTCTTCAGGAGGCTTGGCTAATCTGAGAATTTTCTAGGAAGTTGCCTTATCTGAGAGTGGACTCATCAGTCATCAAGCTTGAAGAGGGAGGGGGCTAGTGAATCCTGTCAGTTTCAGGCTATTTTGAGTTATTTACTTCCTGGCTTAAAGGATTTCCGTGAAGGGTAAATGTTTCACCTCCTCTTAGAACATCCTGCTGTTACACTTTCCTTTAAATATTCTGTCTTAAAATATTTATTTCCATTTCACCATCTTTTCTTTTTTTTTCTCACCAACACTTAGGTATTACCAAGTTTACTCAAATGGAAAGTTTTTAATTGTAAAATAAAGCTATATAACAACAGACTAAGAGAAAGTGAATGAGCCTTGGAGAGCTTAGATGAGTGAAGAGAACCTGGAATAAACCAGGAGGTAAAAACAGATTAGGCATAAATCAAAATTAAGAAGATACAGCAGGGCTGTCTACATTATCAAGTACTACAATATGGGGCCTCAGCTTCTTCTGAAGATGTACAGATGTGTGGAAACCTCATGAATATCAGCATACACTGTGGAGACCAGAATGAATGTGGCCTCATATCTGTAATTTTCACAGATAGTATGAATTCACACCTACTGTCCTAGCATTGAAAAGCACCATTCTACTTACTTAGAAGACTATGAGGCAATCTCTCCAGCTACAGTCAGTGTTGTGGTTACTTTTGTGTCAACAGAACTGGAATCACTACTCTTTTATTTGGTATAGATTTCACACAGCGATAGCCCAGATGTCACTGTGAAGCCATTGTTTGAATTCAATAGATTGGGGGAAAGCAGACTCACTTACCTATTATAGGTGGACTTTATCCAGTCAGTTGAAGACCTTAAGAGTAGAAAACAAACATCTTCATACCATGAGGAAAGGGGATTGGTTCTATCTATAGCTTCCCTTTGGACAGTGTGGCAACATTGACTCCACTCACCACCAATGTCTCCCTTGTTTTCAGACTCATATATTGAAAGTATACAAAATCATGTGAGATAGTCACTGAAATGTGTATGTACCTGTTTACCTGTCATCTGTCTACAGACGCTTATTTTCTGTTGATTCTGTTTCTCAGGGAAGCCTGATGTAATAGACTCATGAATAAGAAGATATGAAGGAAGTGTTGTGTCTAAAAGATTGCTTATGATAAGCAAGGTCATGCCTTCCATAGCCATTCAAAAAGGGGTGGGAAGAGTGTGGAAGCCAAGTTGGAGGTGTTTTTCCTCTTGTCCCAGGGGATATTGGGGGAATATTAAGACCTGATTCTGAGCCAGAGCAACAGGAAAGAAGATGGAAAGGACAGAGAAGGATGTGAGAAAAAAAAATTGTCTTTGTTATTGCATCTGCTTGGGCATCTGTCTATATACTGAACAAACTCAGGCACCTATCTTATCTAGCTCTCTACTCAGAAATGGAGCACAGGTAATGAGAGCTTCAGAATAGAGCAGATTGATGTCTTTATAAAGTCAGGTTTACCAGTCACAAGGAAGCCTGCGAATGCTCTCAGGAATTTTGGCCAATTTAATCTTTACGTTCTCTGGAATCTCTTCCTACTTTTCAAATAATGTAAACACACCTCTTCTCTCTTACTCTGTTTTTTCAAGAAAACATTTTTGAGGTAATTATCAACTTACACAGTGTTGTAGGAAATAATACAAATTCCTTGTAGTCTTCATTTAATTTTCCTCCATTGATAATATCTTGCAAAATTATGGTGCAATACCAAAAGCAGGATGCCACCATTGAGATAGTCAAAATAGAATCCCTCCATCTTGGCAAGATTCTTCATATCAATCTTTGTGGTTACATATTGCAGCCTGCGCTTTCTCAGCCTGTAGAAACACTAATATGTTGAGTTGGAGAATGTTCCCAGAAGAGATTATGTGGAATCCATGTTAGTTTCTCCGAAATACTTAGTAAAATTCACCAGTGAAAATTTCTGACCAGCATTGCATTTTTTGGGGGAAGGGGGAGGAATTGATAATTAAATAATGAATTCAATGTTAGCAATAGTTGTACAGCCAGTGACCTATTTCACATTGGATTGACTGTAATTTGTGTATTGCATGCTTTACTGACACAAGTCACATATGTTTTTCAAAGTATGTCTTTGAACTACAGGCACCATTTCTTTTTTGTCTTCATGTATCTGCAAGGCCTAAGTGATTCTTCAGGTTGGAAATTTGTGTGTTTTTCTGTGTTTTTTTTTTCCCTTTTTTGTCAATATTTCTAGAGGTTAGTTGCTTTTATTGATATCCCAAAGAACTAGATCTTTATGTCATTGATTTTCTTTATCACTTTTGTATCAAATGTTATTGGTTGTTATTTTTGTTTTTCTCCTTCCTGTTTCTTGCTTTGAATTTGACATTGCCCCTTAAGTCTTGAGTTATAATTAAGTTATAATTTCTCCCTTCCTAATGTGTCCCAGTTGCCTTTATATTTCTTCCTTCTTACGTACTGCTTTAGCTGTGTTTTGCAGATTTTGATTTTCAAATTCAACTATTTTAAATTTTTCTATAAAGAGTTTCTCTTTGATGTATGAGTAATTGGAAGCATGTTGGGTAATTGGAAGCATGTTGTTTAGTTTCTAAGTGTTTGAAGATTTTTCTTGCAAAATTTCCGTTATGAATTTCCAATTTGATTTTCACTAGCATCAAGGAATATTCTATATGACTAATTTATTAAGGTTAATTTTATGGCTCAGGGTCTGATCTATTTTCATGTATGTTTTGTGATTACTTGAAAAGAGTATATCATATATAATATATAATATATCTGCAGCCATTGGGTGATGTGTTTAGGAATGTTGATTAGATCCAGTGATTGGTGATGCCATTCAGTTCTTCTAAATCTTTGTTGAATGCTGTCTAGCTGTGCTATTGATGTTGTGGGAGAGGGGTGGAGTCCTCAATTGTAATTGAGGATTTATCTATTCCCCTTATGTATCTGTCAATTTTTTCCTTTGCACAGGGCTACAGATAGCTCTGGTTTTTTGGTGTATAAATTCTCATTTACGATTGCCACTTATTTGTAGGTTGACCCTGTCTAAATTATATAATGACATTCTGTCTGCTAACAATTTTGTTTGCTCTAAACTATACTTTATCTGGTAGTGGTATAGGTGTACTCAATTTCCTTTAGTGCCCACATGGTATGCTTTTTTTGCTTGTTTTCACTGTGAACATGACTTTATAATTACTTCACATTTCACATTAAATATTGTCTTCACATACATTCTGACAGATCCTAACTTTCTGTAAATTTTTGTAACATAGCCATTATTTTTAAGAAGCTATGAATGGGCAAGTGAGATTGTGGTTGAAACCAAGAGAAAATTAGAAGAAAATGGAAGAATGTAGGGAAGGAAGGATAGAAGAATGTAGGGAAGGAAGAAAGGGAAAGCAAGGAAGGAAGGAAGTGAAGAAGGTACATGCTTATCTTCTTTTCTTCAACCATCAAGCATAATTTAAAGTCAAGGGATAGGAAAAGCTGTGTATAGACCTGATTTGTTTGCCTGCACTTTGCTGCACTTTCTCGCCTGATGTTCCAAAATTCTTCCTATTTATCATTTTGTCTGTGTTTAGGGAATTTCCTTTGCTTGTTATTTATTTTATTTTATTTTTTTAAATAAATAGCTTTTTTTTTTTTTTTTTTTTTTTTTTTTTAAAAGAGAAAGCCGAGAGGTCAGAGCTCAGAGCTAAAATCTCACCCTTCCGCCTGCGGTGTCCCAGCTTCCCGAAAAGAGACCAATTTCCTGTCTGTTTGTCTATTTATAGTATTTTGTTCTGCCTTCTCATTGGTTGTAAACCCAAACACGTGACTGCCTTGTCACTGTCTGAATGTACAGCCCCTTAGGTCTTAAAGGCATATGTCCCCAATGCTGGCTGTATCCCTGAACACACAGAGATCTATGGGATTAAAGGCGTGTGCCACCACCGCCACACTCTTGCTATGGCTCTAATAGCTCTGACCCCCGGGGAACTTTATTTATTAACATACAATCAAAATCACATTTCAGTACAATTAGATTACCACCACATTTCCCCTTTTCTATTTTAATAAAAAGAAAAAAAGCAAAAGGTTATAACTAACAAAAGAAAACGTGTGAGGTTGAACTGTTGACCTTGTGTACATCCTACATCACAAATGAGTCTGTCAGATACACTAAGCCTATAGGCTGAAGATGATGCCCCAACACTGCGGAGAAACCTCAGGTGACTGCCCAGGCAGCTGGCTGTTTCTGTCAACTCACAAATTTTTTGGAAGTTGCTTGCATGCACTTCCTGTTTTTATTTTTGTTAGCTAATATTATTCCCTTCTTGGGTCTCTGAGGGAGTTGAAGATTAGTTAGTTATGGTTGAAGATTAGTTAGTTATAGTTGAAAATTAATTAGGATAGAAAGTGCATTAGATACATCTTGGATTTACCAAAATAGGATAGATAATGGAATTATTTTCTCTGATTCGTCAAATACCTGTTTAGGTATTTATTACTTGTATATATTATATATAGTTATTGTACTTTTGTATATAGCTTTTGTTTTTTAAGATTTATTTATTTATTATGTATACAGTGTTCTACCTGCACATATGCCTATAGGCCAGAAAAGGGCACCAGATCTTATTATAGATGGTCATGAGCCACCATGTAGTTGCTGGGAATTGAACTCAGGACCTCTGGGAGAACAGCCAGTGCTCTTAACCTCTGAGCCATCTCTCTAGCCCCCCTTTGCTTGTTATTTAAAGATAGATCTAGTGATACACTCTTTTCTTGTTGTTTTTGTTTTTAACTCTCTTGAGTGTCTCTCATTTTCTGGATGGTATTTTTGCTGGGTATAGAATCTCTTCTTTTAGCACTGGGGGAATTTTACTTTTTTTTTTTTTTGCTTCCAAAGTTTTTAATAACATATCTGTTTTCAAACTGTTTTTCTCTCAAAGACAAGGCGTTGCTGTCACAACTTTGAAGATAACTTCTATGCCTGTAGCTTTATACTATTTGACTGTACTGTGCATATTCTTGTGTTTGGTTTTGCTTGTCTGGCTTAGATTTTACTCAGCATCCTAAATCCATAATTTTATATGTTTTGTAATATTTTGAAAGTTTTCATGCAGTATTTCTTTGAGGATCTTTCCAATGCTATGTTTGGTTGCTTCCTCTGTTATTCTACTGGCTTGAATATTAGACATCTTTCCCACTCATGTTTGAGGCTGTGTTAATTTCTAAAGTCAATTTATTTCTTTTATTTCAGGTGGTCTAATTTCTACTTTTCTGTCTTTATTCTCATTGATTTCCCCCTCTGAGCCCCCAATGCTCTACAAACACCAAACACTGTTATAGTTTCCTTTTTGTCTATATTATTATATTTTTTCTGCTGCAGGTTTCCATTTGCCTACCATCAATATCTCTGTTTTCCTGTGGAGACGTTCCTATTAAGACTTCTGTCTTATTTTATTTTTACTTTCTCAAATATGACTTGCTATGGATGCCAGACTGGCCTCAAGCTTGCCATTTTCTTGCTCCAGCCTCCTGAGCACTTAGAGTCAGAATTACAGTGTGTACCATCATACCCATCTTCCTTCCTCTCTCCCACCCCTTCCTTTACCATCCCCCAGTGAGTCTTTTTTCTTCTTATTTTCTCCTTTGTTTAAAGCATGTTTAGTTATTTACTGAAAGCATTTAAAAACAATGCTTGTGTTATATCTTTGCCTCACACTCCTAACATCTGTCATCTCTGTGCTGGGATCTACTGGCTCTCCTAGCTCATATGGATTGAGATTATTCTGTTTGGGGTTGTGTATTATTTTTCTTAAAATTGGACATTTGGGATATTGTGCTGTGAGAATCTAGAGCTTCCTTAAGTCCTCTGCTATAATTGGAAGATTCCACTCACTAAGACCTCTCAGTCTCAAAAATGTATGGGTGCTTCCTGGTACTTGGAATCTGAGTTTAGAAGTCCAGATTCACAACTCGGCTTCCTTTGGCTCTTCGGGTTTCGAGAATCTTTATTATTTCTAGATAGAGATAGAACTTTCATGTCTATACTTGGCTTTGCATCAAGTCCTCTAATACCTCTAATACAACAGTAGTGTTTCAGTTACATTGATCTTTTGTCTCACAACCTTCCCTGTTAGCACCTCAGGTTAGAGAAACATTCAATTATTCCTGAAATTCAACTTCAACTTCCTAACTGTCTTGGTGTGAATATGTGGAAACCGTAGTTCTTCCTTGATGTTTTGCTATGATTTTGTATAAAGTCCTCTTTCTATCAAGGCTTGTGATTCCTGACACTTGGGCTACAAGGAACAACTTTTGTTGGGACATTTTTAAAAATCTGAACCTATTGGTATTTCTAGTTCCCCCTTCCCCCTTCTCTCTCTCTCTGTCTGTCTCTGTCTCTGTCTCTGTCTCTGTCTGTCTGTCTCTGTCTGTGTGTGTGTGTGTGTGTGTGTGTGTGTGTGTGTGTGTGTGGTTAAAAAATGGGGAGTGCATTGCTATGCTGTTCTTCATATCCAAGGCCCAAGGCCCTAGCCAGTCTCCTCTCTCCTGTCCAATATTCAGTCTTCTTCCATTTGTCTTTTATAGTGTTCAGGGATGTTAACTGAATAAAGAAAAATGTATGGATTCCATATTTCTGGAAGCAATGATTCTTGCTCACTATATTTCTTCCCACATCCACCTTATAGAAAAGTAAGGATGACAGACTGTTTCTCTTTTACTTGTAAATCTGTGAATGACCAGCATCAACCCTAAGATCTCTCCTTTTTTGTCTACAACCATAAAAACAATTTCTCTTCTGAGAGCTTAGGTCACAGTTTCCTGGATCATGGGGTCCATCTCCTTCTGCTTCCTCAGCAGCATTAAAATTCACAGCAATGCTTTCTCCATTCTTTCATGTATAGATCCTTCCTATTAGCTAGCTTTTCCCATTAGCTTTTAATTGTGTTCAAGCCCTTTCCATTAAGTACAAGTCCAGTCCTGGCTCCACATTCCCTCTAGCTCTTACTGCCTCCACTTTCATTAAAATTCTTAGAAGAAAACATTCTGATTTGCCATTTTCATTTATTTCTCAGCCAATCAAATGTGGCTTTGGTTCTGATAATCCCACTTTTAAGTAACTCACTGAATAGAGATATTTCCAGAAGCCTTTCTGGAACTCGACGTAGTGCTGATGGTCACTTACTCCTACTCAAAACATCCACCTGTGGCTTCCATAGGCTATATGGCCCTCTTTTCTTCCTACTTCTCTTGATATTTCTTTTGTACATTTTCTGAACGGTTTTCCTCTTTGCTCAACATTTCATAGGCTCAGTTCTCAGTTCACTCAAGTTTTCTCCCTGGATAGTCTCATCACCACTACAACTTCAGTGACCCCCTGAATGCAATCAGCACACACATTAGTATGCTGTCTCCTCTTTCCTTTAAGTTCCTGACTACTAAACATTTCTTCTTGGAAGGTGGGAATCTTTGTAAATCAGTTTTCCAGAATTGAAACCAAAGTCTTCCCAATAGTTCTCCAGTACCATTTTTTGTTCCACACAACCTTCTTCTATTCTCTGAGTCACCAAGCCCCATATAAAGCAAAGAACCTCTGTAGGAATTTGATACAGCATACTTCTCTTCATTGTTTATCACGGTTAGCAGACCCCTGTGTCCCGCTGCATCTGCTTTCTAAATGACATACCAATCTAGCCACAAGTCTTCAGACTCCATCCTCTTATCGTAACCAAAGCTATATCACTCCTATTATGACACAGATGTGAACACAGCTGCACAAACATTCCCCTGTTTTAATTTTGCACTTGAATAAGCTGATGGCCATGCTATATAGCCCAAGTGATTTTCAAAACACAAATTTGCCTACTCCCTCTCTTGCTGTTTCCTATCTGTCTGTCTCATACTTAGCTTCCATAACTGTCTTCATCATCTTGCCCCTGCTGTTGTAATGGGTAGAGACATACTTCCTTTATATGGTCTAGGCTCTGTATGACCTACTTTCCCCCCTATTACAGTCTCATTTTAAACAATTTCATATCAGTTTCTACTTTCGTCACACTGGCTTTTCAGTGGCAATTATGTTTTATAATGTCTCTATCCCCAGTCTTTGACTACAGAACTCTGCATAGGCTTAATTATTTGTTCAACTCTATCTCTCACTTTTAATTTATTAACTCAATCATTATTTTCTAATGTGTATGCAATTTTTCTCCTAGCTGATTCTGACTTTATTCATATCCATGCCCCTCCATGAGAATGTTAAGAGCCATGAAGACAGTCTATCATAGATTACATCTCCTTCTACTCCCTATGTATGACAGAGTCATTATGTCCAACTGGGACATCTATGTTGGAATAATTTTCCTTATATGGATGGGATTTCATGTAAATTTTTGGGAATTAATGAGCTTTTATCAACAGTACTCATTTCTTCTTCTTTGGGCATGTATATGGGAGTAACTGAAAAGGAAAAATTGTAATTTGATTCTTAAATTTCCAGTTCAGGAGACTTAATCAACATTAGCTAGCATCATTAACTAATTATGAGGAGTCAGTGGACTTATTTTTGACATGTAGTTCTTGGGCCTTTAGTTGAAATCTGGACTTGAAAACAAAGAATATTGGTGTTTTTTTTTTTTTTTTTTTTTTTTTTTTTTTTTTTTTTTTTTTTTTTTTTTTACTCATTAGGCTACATATGGCTGTGGTTTGAACCTGATTTGAATTGTTTCCTAAAGGTACTGTGCTGGAGGTTTGGTCCTCAGTATGGCAATGTTAAGAGATTGTGGAACCTCAATGAGGTGATGCCTAGAAGATAGATCAGTTTATGAGGGAACTGCTCTCATAATTCAATAGCACTGGCCCCCTGGAGTGAGTTGGTCATTGCAATAGTAGATTGTCATAAAGGAATGTCACACCACTCATGTGATCCCTTCTGCACGCAACTAGTTCCTATTCAACTTCATATAGTGTTGTTACACAGCCAGAGTTCTATGGTCAGAAAGCCAGACAAATGGGGCTGTTCGTTCTTGGACTTTGAGCCTCTGAAGTTCTGAACAACAATAACAAAACAAAACTTCTTTTCTTTATAAACTACCCACATTCAGGTATTCTGTTGGAGTAACTTGAAACAGACTAATACAGATAGTATTTGCATTTACACGTTGCTCAAATTTGTTCAGAAGATGAGGATAAACAGAGGAAGAAAAGAGGGTCACAGGAAGAACTTAAGTACCTGACCAAGATTGAGTGTTTCCTGCCAAAATGAGAAAATGGCCAAAGAGAAGTCCCTGAAATCGGCCAAGACTAAGAGTGTCACGGAACTCAAGGGAGGGTACACTTCTAAGTACTACAGAAACTCCAAGTGTCCATTAATCTCAGGAGTCAAGAAGGAATGGGAAACTTTTCTGAGAGGCCATGGAAATTTGTCAGGGATTCAGAAAAGAATCATTGACTGTGAATCTACAGACACAAGAGAAACTTCATGGCAAGATAGACCTGGGTCTTTTGACTAAGTGTACTTCTTCCTGTTGAAGACCAGGATTCTCAAAATGTAGCTACTAGGCAGAGACATAATGAGAGCACAGGGATTTTCAGAGGAGAGCTGAAGTTTGTGTTTAATGATTTCAAGTTTCTGATGACATGGACTGTTTATTCATCAGCAGAGAGAGAGCAAGAATGAGCTGAAGTCCTAGTGGTGGCCTGAAAACTAAGACAGGGCTGAGGGACCTCACAGAGAGGGACAGGAAAGACTGTCTGCCCAAGCAGGGCAGGATATTTCTGTTGAAGCAGGAGGCTCCAGGTAGAAGGAATTTAAATATGTGTAGTGGATTTTTTAAATTAATTAATTAATTAATTAGCTAATTAATTAATTTTGGGGGTAACAGCCTTTGCATTCCCAGTGCAGCAAGGAAAAACAGGTGGTCGTACAAATGCAGGCCTGGACATCATCCGAGCTTGTGCAGGGGAAAGCAGATTAAGGAATCAGGAGTTGAGGGAGTTGGTAAACATGTAGTTAAAATGATTGACAGCAGCAACTAGGTTGCCAAGGAGGAAGTGAGACTGGAGGTGGTCGACAGGCTGGAAAGCTCAAGGAAGACTCTAAAACAGCCTCTCTCTAGAAGCTTTATCTTAGCGTGCCTTTACCAGGGCTGGTGGTAGGATAGACTTTAGTCAGGCAGTGAAAGGTTAAACTAGAGATTACAAAAGAGAAAGGAAAATGTGAAACTGATGAAAAAAATATAATGTACTTTGATGTGAGACGCACCTGTGTGTGAGTCTTGTCTCTTAGTTATGAGCTGTGTGAACTTGGAGCTCAATTACTTAATCTGTAAAGTAAGGATAATAATAGCAGCTGTGTCAAAAGCGGGTGGTGAGAATTAAATGGGATAATGCATGAAAAGCACTTAGCGCAGTCTGGGATGTAGTAAGCTCAGCAGGGGTGGGCGAGTATTTATACTCTTACTTTGGTGATGATCATGATATGACCTCAGGGCGTGGTTGCAAGTGAAAATGGCTGGAAATGTGCAGAGGTACAATAATTTGGAGTGCAGAAACTTGGAACTGAGGCTGGAGGGATATGAAGGGTCATTCATATGACTGTTTTAGTGGATAAAACATGCATGCTCTGTCTTTGTTACAAACCTGATTGCTAAAGCAAGAGGGTGAAGATGCTCATCTTGATGTCTGCTTTCCTTCCAAAGGTACTTAGTGAAGGCAGCCCAAGGCTCAGCCCAAATAGGAAGCTTTCCTCCATAAAAGTCCTTGAGCACCAAGTTCAGCCTTGTTTGAACATAGTAAATCCCAGCATGTCATGGGGCATCATTTGCACAAAGGGCTATCAAGGTTGTAGCAATGAAACCTTTTAATTGTCTGGTTTTCCCTATGTAAATAGGTTGTTAGTTAGCCAAATGTGTTTGCAATTATGATACTAACAGTAATGCCAGTTAGTAGCATTTCTTTTTGCTTATTTAAATAGTTAGCTTCTTGGAGTTGAGCCATATTGATTATTGAAAAAGCTCTATTCAATCGGCACTGGAGTATGCATTCAGGGCTGGATCCAGGTGAATATGAGGCTGACTGTGGGTGCTCCCCCAGGAGCACTGCATAGGAGGTGAGAGACTCTGGCCCTAGTAAAATGGCACTCAAGGTTCCCCTGTAGCCCCCTTTATGTTTAGACCCATAGGATTCCTTGAACCTCCTGGAAATCTATTAAAACCCACAAATCTGTGTTCTAAGAACAATCTGAAAGAACCAGGAATGAAAACTCACAGTTCTTAGTTTCAGAGAAGAAAGGAAGATAGCCATTATTAATCAGTTACCATTTAGCCAATACTATCCTAAATTGTCACTGACAGCAAATTGCTTAATCAGGCAAAGGAAATTAGACACCAACAAGTAAATGCCTTGTCTATGCTATTAACTCAACTACTAGAAAATCTAAATCCCCCCCGCCCCCATGTACAAGCTTTTTTCATTGCTGTGTGTGTGTGTGTGTGTGTGTGTGTGTGTGTGTGTGTGTGTGTTTTCTTCCAGAAGTGTTTCAGCGCTTATTAGAAAATTTGAACCAAGTACATAAAGGATTATTTATTTTTACCTTAAGAGACAGGTATTGGGGAAAATTATAAAGGCCACTCCACGTAGTTAAAAGGAAGATTTATTTAGTGGATGACTTACAAATGAAGGAATGGATAGGTTGCAGGAGTCTGGGGAAGGTGTATCACAATCCAGCGGTGTTCTCTGGAGCTCTGCACAGTCAACCTCCACCGTCCAGGGTCCAGGCACAGAGCGCGCGCACAGAGAGAGCGCTGGCCCATCCAGCTCTCGGGTTTCCAGTGCCTCCCCTCGCCCCGCCTCGTAGGCGTGACAGTTGCCAGAGTCTCAATGGGGGTTGGAACTTACAGATCCAAGCTGGAATGGCTACCCACTACAGACAGGTTCAGTGTGCTACATCCTGGGCTAAGATGGATCTCTATCAGCAGAGCATTTGGGCACTTAGCATCTTAAGATCTGTTGGGGAGGTGATGATATGTATCCCCAAGGCAGATAGTTTCCACACCCTAGACATTTCAGTGAAAAGATATCATACAAGCCATCAGAAGCCCCTGGGAGGGCTGGGGAGACGGCTCAGCTAAGAACCCCACTGTGCTTTTGCAGAGGTCTCAGGTTCAGCGCCCAGGACGGACAGGGCTCCTCACAACCATGTGTAGCTCCAGTTCCAGGGAATCTGACATATTCTGGTCTTCTGCTAATACCAAGAATACACATGTGCACACACATAGAAGATGACAAATAGTCATGCACATGAAATAATACAAATAAATAAAAATATTAAGAAACCTGTCAAAATCGCTAGATGGCACATGTAAAGGAGAACATGGGATGTTTGAACATGGCCTGGGTTACTTTGCTTAACAAAATGTCTATCCATGTTGTAGCAAATGACAACATTTCCTTCTTTTTAATGGCTAAATAATATTACATTGTGTACATGTATTTTCTTGTATGTTTTTAACATGTACTTTCTTTGAGAATGTCATAGATGTACACAATGACATATGATCCACTGTCCTGATTAATTTTATGTCAACTTGCCAGAAACTAGAGTCATTTGGGAAGAGGGACTCTCAAATGATAAAACACTCTCATGAGAGCTGCCTATAGGCCAGTCTTTGGTTCATTTTCTTGACTGATGATTGGTCTGGGTGGACTCAGCTCACCAGGGGGTGGTGCCACTCCTGGGCAGGTGGTCTTGTCTGGTATGAGACTGCAGGCTGAGCAAGCCAGTAAGCAGCACTCTTTTGTGGCTTCTGCTTGAGTCCCTGCCTTGACTTCCTGTTCTGACTTCCTTTGATGATGGACTATGATGTGGAAGCACAAGTAAAACAAACCCTTCCCTTCTCAAGTTACCTTTGGTCATGGTGTTTTACCACAGCAATACAAAACAGGGCTAGGATATCCACCATCCTTTTCTCTCTTCCAGCTTCTCTGACAGCACCCCCAATTCCTCTCCAGGTTTTATTTTTTATTAACTTTTTGGTTTTGCTTATAACCCACTAAGTCCAATTGATGCTGCCCCTATGTGCATTGGTGTGGGTCATGCAGCGAACATGGGAAACCTTTCATTGGGCACATCTCAAACAAGAATGATTCTATTTCCTCCAACAGTTATCAACTGCCAATAGCACCTCAGTAAGGGATGCAGTCTAGAGAGCTTCCCTCCTACTTATGTGAAAATTTTGGATGGCATGATCTCATGTCAGTCTTGTGCTAATAAACACAGCTGGTATGAGTTCATGAGTGAAATAGCTATGTCATGTCCAGAAGAAAGCATTTTACTGTATTCCTCTGTATCCTCCATATCTTATACTCTTACTGCCTTTCCTTCTACAACATTCCCTAAGTCTTGGCAAGGGAGTGGGGTTTGATAAGGATGTTCCATTTAGGGATGGCACTTTGACCAGTAATGCATCTCTCCATTGACTGCTACCCATTGCAAAGAGAGGCTTCTCTTACAAAGTTTGAGAGCAACCCAAATCTATGAGTATAAACAGGAATATTTAGAAGACATTTTGACAGCACTACCACTGAGCAAAATAACAATAGTAAATTCTACCCCAAGGCAAATGACTTCCCTATTGATGGAATTTTGACCAGAATTATAGTACCAGGCATGAAATTCCTTCCTGTAAAGCAGGCCTCGAATCTATTAAAAAACCATTAAGTTATATTTTGTGTATTTGCATATGCACATAAATACAATCTACATTTTCTTTGCTCATCCATTAATTTTACCTTTGTAAAAAATTATATGTACAAGTGTGTGAGTCCATATGTTTGCTGATGCACATCTCTGTATAGAGGGCAGAGGTTGGATGTCTCCTTCTATCTTTATCCACCTTACACCTTTGAGACAGGACCTATAACTGAAACTGTAGTTTGCCAATTTGTCTAGTTGGGCAAAAAGTCCCCTGGGTTTGCCTGTCTCTATTTCCCACTAGAATTGTGGTTATAGTCACATGCTGCCATGGCCAAGTTTTACTTGAGTGCTGGAGATCCAAAATCAAATCTTCAAATTTATGTAATAGGTGCTTGACTGGCCAACTATAATGTTCATACATGTAGAGGGCCATGTTTTAAGAAGGTCAAAGAATAAGGTCTATCAATCTCAACTTGAATGGAGATTGACAAATAGCAATGGTCCATCCATTTTCCTCTCTGGCTTAAATACCCTGAAATGAGCTAGATGACAGATGAGGCCCAGCGAAGACCAGTCACAACACTGAGACAAAATATAGGAGACTCCTTACACAGAAAGATTTCATTGGAGTAATGGGTAGAGTCAATACAATGACCCATCTTCCAGAAAGAAGAATTAAGTACAAAGCATAGTTAGAGGCAGAAATGGGAATTCCTGTTTACCTTGCTCTGTCCTGAAGTTAGTGATCAAAATCCTGACTGTGGTAAATTCTTCAGTGTGGAATGGTGAGTGAGAAGTCAGTATAGTTTTCATGAGAGACTCAAGATGGGTTGAGAGAGGAAATGGGGCAAAGAAGTGCTCCTGACTCTGATCAGTGATCTCAGCATCCTTAAATATGAAGAAAGAGGGGATTCTTGTCTTCTGAGTTTATCAGGAGCCAAATGAATAACGGGCCTTCAAGGAAGAGAGATAAGGAACTAAAATCACGGTGTATTTGATCTCTGAAGCCACCTACTCTAGAGCATCACCCTTTGCACTCACGTGCTATCATTTTATTATTTTCCTTGTTTTAAAATAAAAAAATGATTATTTCAAAACTGGGCCATTTGTTCTAAGCTAGACAGCTGCAAAGTGGAGTGTAATTTAAAAACCATGTAGTAGGGGCAATGAGTTAAACACAGTTGAATGAATTATCTTGCCAATAGACCTTTGAAAAGTAGAGTTGGGCACCTTTTGTGTAGCTATTTTCTTCTAATTGAAACATTCCATTTCTGGGGAAGGAAAGAGGCTGAAAAGACTCACAAAATTTGCAAGATTCAGAAAGCCTAAGAAGTTACAAAAGCTGGGAGGACCCCTAAGGTCACAAAGCAGTGAACTACTGCTTGAGAAGACTGGTATAATTGCCCAGAAGTTACACAGAGAGCCCAGGATGAAGCTTCTCCACACTGTCACTTGTGCTTTGTTGCACTGTTTGGTGATGCAAGTTAGCCTTTGAGTTACCCATGCTCCTGAGAGTGATCACAATAAATGTGGTGGTTCAGCAAACTATATTTGGGTGTGATTGTCCTTTGGTGTCTTATCAATACTCTATTTGGGGTGAACAGATATTTGTTCATGTTACAGGAAAAGCCTTTCAACAGTACTCTTTTATCACCAAAAAATAATGGCTGGGGCTTTGGTTGTACAAGTTTGAGTTACAGAATGTAGAATGGGTCTCAGAAGAGCTGACCTGTTCGACTTCAATTTTATTTTATTTTTTAAGAAAGACAATTACTACCCTTGAATTTCTGTTGAGGAGAGAGTTGACCAAACATTAGAAGCAAACAAGGCAGAGATAAAATGAGATACAAGCTGCTGTAGTCAGGTCCACCAGTGTTTACCCAGGATTAGATTAGTTCTTCAACTTTGAACGGGAATGATTGTCTCAGAAAAGAGAAAGTGCTGTTGAGTTTGGAACATGTTTCACTGAAGCTGGTGGGGTATCAGCAGTAGTGGCAGTAGTGGCAGTGGTGGCAGTGGTGGCAGTGGTGGCAATGGTGGCAGTGGTGGCAATGGTGGCAGTGGTGGCAGTGGTAGCAGTGGTAGCAGTGGTGGCAGGGATGGCAACGGTGGCAGTGGTGGCAGTGGTGGCATGGGTAGCAGTGGTGGCAGTGGTGGCAGTGGTGGCAATGGTGGCAGTGCTGGCATGGGTAGCAGTGGTGGCAGTGGTAGCATTGGTGGCAGTGGTGGCAGTGGTGGCAGGGGTAGCATTGGTGGCAGTGGTGGCAGTGGTAGCAGTGGTAGCAGTGGTGGCAGGGGTAGCAGTGGTGGCAGTGGTGGCATGGGTGGCAGTGGTGGCAGTGGTGGCAGTGGTAGCATTGGTGGCAGTGGTGGCAGCGGTGGCAGTGGTGGCAGGGGTAGCAGGGGTGGCAGTGGTGGCAGTGGGGATGGGAGTGCCATACATAATTTCATATCCACTGAGGTACGGAAGCCTACCTTCCCTTACTGGAATATGAGCCAGTCTTAATGGTTAGCAAGGGAAGCTCTTTCCAAGGACAGCCCTAGGGAAGTGCTGAGCTGAACTATGAGAAATCCCCGAAAGGGGGTGGGACTCTCTTAAAACCTGTAGCTGCCATCTTCCTTGATGAAGAAGTCCCCAGCTAGACTGGCCTGGACACTGAGCACACTGTCATTACACAGGACACTCAAAGGGAACAAATGAATCAAAGATGCTGCTTTTTAAAATAATAATTTCCTAATGTTTATCATTTGTTTTCAATTTTTATAGGAAAAGACAATAGGTAAATACTTATGAAATGATACCTAATAAATGTAGAAGGTTTAAAAATCCCTTCAAATTCCTAAAGTAAAATTTTAGTAAAACAAATGTTAATAATATACACAAGGCTCCTAGGTAAAATACTTTTGGGGAAAAACAGAGAATTGAATTTCTTGCATAAATACAAAGTAACAATTTACTGCTCATTATTAACCAACTTAGAGGTAGAAAAAAAATGTATGATGATAACCACACTAATTAAATAGACGCAATTGGAATAACTCAATTGTCCCAATGTTGTATGAAGGTTATAATAGTGTCTATGAAATATTAACACAAATTAAATTATATATGTATTATACATAAATATATTCATTATGAATGTAAAAATATTAATACTTAATTTTTTATGTTAATCTTAGGTGACACCAAAGGTCAAGTTTAACTGAAATGTAAACAGTAAGGAGTGCATTTAAAAGTATCACAAGAAATATTTGATTTAGGAACCCCAGGTAAGCCCCCACTGGCAGACTGTCAACACTTCCTCAGAGTCTATCCAGCTTTTCGCCAATACCCTCCTCTCACCATATCCCGGCCCAGAACTCTGGCTGAAGCCCTCAACTTTACTAGAGGCCATACTTGTAGCAGGAATCTTAAAGGTTCTTATTAATAAAATCAAACCCGAGGCCAGTTATTGGGGTGAATACTGGAAGGTCAGAGAGACAGAACATGCCATAGCTATCTCACCTCACCAGTTCCTCAGCTGGTCCTGTTTCCTCAGACTGGAAGCCTCTGAGTCCTCATCCGGAATGAATCTCAGCTGAACTGTATTGCTCCATAGCCTGAAAACTTAACCAGTCAAATGCTTAACCAGCCAAAATGCTTCTAGTTTCTGGTCCTCACGCCTTATATACCTTTCTGCTTTCTACCACCACTCTCTGGGATTAAAGGCTGGCTTTCTGGGATTAAAGGCGTGTCACCATGCTTGGCTGTTTCCAATGTGGCCTTGAACTCACAGAGATCCAGAGGGATTTCTATCTCTGGAATGCCAGGATTAAAGGCGTGTGCTATCACTGCCTAACTAGTGGCTTTTCTGTTCTCTGACCGCAGATAAGTTTATTAAGGTACACAATATTTTGGGGAACACAATACCACCACACATACTAGTTCTCAAAACCCCAGAGACAGTGCCAGAACCCAGAACCCCAAAGGTCACATGGTGCCAGAACCCCAGAAGAGGTATTCTGTTGTATCAGAAGATTCAGTGGCCACCAGAAATGCATGCCATTCAGGCCAGAAGACCAGAGAGGGAATCGAAAACAAGGGAAAAAACACCCATCCAACAAAGACAAACTCAGAAACCTGCACCTAAACCTATAATTACCCCAAATCCAGATGCCTAGAGGCCAGCATAAGAATACAGTCAACAATAATAAGAATACAATCAACAATAACTAGGGCAATATGTCCTTCAGAGCCCAGCTATCCTACTACAGCAAGCCCTGAATATTCCAACACAGCCAAAATACAAGAAGATAACCATAAAACCAACTTTATGAAGAGGATAGAGGTATTTAAAGAGAAAATAAATGAATCCCTTATAGAAATCCAGGAAAACACGAATAAACAGTTGAAGGAAATGAATAAAATAGTTCAAGACCTGAAAATGGAAATAGAAGCAATGAAGGAAACACAAACTGAAGGAATCCTGGAGATGGAAATCTAGGTAAGCAAATAGGAACTACAGACACAAGCATCACCAACAGAATACAAGAGATGGAAGAGAGAATCTCAGGTATAGAAGACATGATAGAAGAAATTGATATATCTGTCACAGAAAATGTTAAATCTAAAAAAATTCATGACATAAAACACCCAGAAAATCTGGGACAATATAAAAAACAAACTTAAGAATAATAGGAATAGAAGAAAAAGAATCCCAGCTCAAAGGCCCAGAAAATATTTTTAACAAAATCATCAAAGAAATTTTTTTCTAGCATGAAGGACATGCTTATAAAGGCCCCAAAAGCTTACAAAACACCAAATAGACTGGACCAGAAAAAAAAGTCCCTCTCCACAAAATAATCAAAACTCTAAACATACAAAACTAAGAAAGAATGTTAGTAAGAATCTGCAAGGGGAAAAGGCCAAGTAACATGTAAAGGCAGACCTAATAGAATTACACCTGACTTGTCAATGGAGACCCTAAAAGCCAGAAGGGTCTAGACACATGTGCTGCAGACTCTAAGAGACCACAGGTGCCGGCCCAGACTACTATACCCAACAAAACTTTCAAGCACCACAGATGGAGAAAACAAGATATTCCATGATGAAGTCAAATTTAAGCAATATCTATCTATAAATCCAACCCCACAGAAGGCACTAGAAGGAAAACTTCAACCTAAGGAGGTTAACTACACCCATGAAAACACAGGGAATAAATAATATCGCACAAGCAAAATGAAAAGAAAGGAAGCACACACACACACACACACACACACACACACTACCACAACCACCACGACCAAAATAACAGAAATTAACTATCACTGGTCATTAATATTCCTCAATATCAATGAACTCAATTCCCCAATAAAAAGACACAGACTGCCGGGTGGTGGTGGCGCACACCTTTAATCCCAGCACTCGGGAGGCAGAGCCAGGCGGATCTCTGTGAGTTCGAGGCCAGCCTGGGCTACCAAGTGAGTTCCAGGAAAGGCGCAAAGCTACACAGAGAAACCCTGTCTCGAAAAACCAAAAAAAAAAAAAAAAAAAAAAAAAAAACGCACAGACTAACAAAATGGATGCAAAAACAGAATCCATCCTTCTGCTGCATACAAGAAACATAACTTAACATCAAAGATAGACATTACCTCAGAGTAAAGGCTTGTAAAAAGATTTTCCAAGCAAATGGACCTAAGAAACAAGCTTGTGTAGCCATTCTAATATCTAGCAAAATAGACTTCCAACCAAAATTAGTCAAAAGACATAGGGAAGGACACTTTATTCTAATCAAGGGAAAGGTCTCTCAAGATTATCTTTCAATTCTTAACATCTATACCTTAAACACAAGGGCACCGACTTTAAAAATATTTATTATTATTATTTTATTAACTTTTTTCATTTATTTTACATACCAACCACAGTTTCCTCTTCTTTCTCTTCTCCCGTTCTCTTTCCCCAACTTCCATCTCCCCCCCACTTCTTATCCACTACTCTTCCATCTCCATTCAGAAAGGGGCAGGCCTCCCATGGGTTTCAACAAAGCATGGCACCTTAAGTTGAGGTAGGACCAAGCTCCTCTCACTGCATAAGACTGGGTGAGGTAATCCAGCATGGGGAACAGGTTCCCAAAAGGCAACTAAGCACCATGGACAGGTCCTGATCTCATTGCTAAGAACCTTACAAAGAGACCAAACTACACAACTGTCCATACCCATGCAGAGAGCCTAGACGGGTCCCATGAAGGCTCCCTAACTCTTGGCCCAGAGTCCATGTGCTCCCTCGAGCTCAGGTCAGCTGTCTCTGTGGTTTCCTCTGTCATGACCTTGACCCCTCTGACTCATACAATCCTGCCTTCCTTTCTTTAGGAGGACTCCTGGAGCTTGGCCCAGTGCCTGTCTGTGGGTTTCTGCATCAGCTTCCATCAGTTACTGGGTAAAGGCACTCTGATAACAATTAGGGTAGTTACCAATCTGATAATAGCTGGCCAATTCAGGCACTTCCTCTGCTATTGCTAGGAGTCTTAGCTGGGGTCATCCTTGTGGATTCCTGGGAGTTTCCCTGGCACCAGTTTTCTCCATAACCCCCAAAAGCTTCACCCCCACCCCAATCAAGATCTCTCTTTTGTTACTCTCCTGACTGAGTGGGCAGCCATGTTTGTAAAGGAAACGTTACTGAAACTTCAAACACACACTGATAATAGGAGACTTCTATACCCTACTCTCACCAATGGACAGGTCATCCAGACAAAAGCTAAACAGAAAAATACTGGAGTTAAGAGACATTATGAACCAAATGGACCTAACTTATCTACAGAACATTTTACCCAAACACAAAAGAATATACCTTCTCAGCATATCACAGAACATTCCCCAAAACTGACCATATACCAGGTCACAAAGCAAGTCTCAACAGATACAATAAATTTGAAATAACCCCTCACATCCTATCAGATTACCATGGATTAAAGCTGGATTTCAACAACAACAGAAACAGCAGAAAGCCTACAAACTCATGGAAAATGAACAACGCTCCAATGAAAGAAAAATAGGTCAGGTATGAAGAGAGAAATCAGTCTTTGTGGAATAGAATAAAAATAATTACACAACTTACTCAAACTTACAGAACACAATTAAGGCTGTTCTAATAGACATTTAAACCAAGATCTGATAAACAATTTAAATAGACCTATAACCCCTAAGGAAATAGAAGCAGTCATTAAAAATCTTCCAACCAAAAAAGGCCAGGATGAGACAGTATTAGTGCAGAATTCTACCATACTTTTAAAGAAGAGCTAACCCAATACTCCTCAAATAATTTCACAAAATAGAAGCAGAAGAATCATTGCCAAATTCATTTTATGAGACCACAGTCACCCTGATACCCAAACCACACAAAGAGACAACAAAGAAAGAGAATTACAGACCCATTTTCTTCATGAACATTGATGCAAAAAAAATGCTCAATAAAATACTGGCAAACCAAATCCAAGAACATATAAAAAAGATAATCCATCATGATCAAGAGGGCTTCATCCCTGAGATGCAGGGATGGTTCAACATACAAAAGTCTGTCAATGTAATCCACTATATAAATAAACTGAAAGAAAAAAAGAAAACAAACCATCATCTCATCAGATGCTGAAAGCCTTTGATAAATTCTATCACCTCTATGTGATGAAAGTCTTGGAGACATTAGGGATACAAGGGACATACCTAACCACAACAATTGCAATTTACTGCAAACATACAGCCAACATCAAATTAAACAGAGAGGAACCCAAAGCAATTCCACTAAAATCTGGAACAAGATAAGGCTGTCCACTCTCTCTATATCTATCCAATACAGCACTTGAAGTTAAAGTAGGAGCTTTAAGACAGCTGAAAGAGATTAAAGGGATCAAAATTAAAAAGGAAGAAGTCAAAGTATTGTTATTTGCAGATGATATGGTAGTCTACATAAGTGGCTGCTGGAGTCCAACTCTGGATGAAGGCAGGGTCTGAAGATGGGTGGATGCAAGAGGAGCGATGGGGGGAATCAGAAACAAGTTACTTTTTACTTTCATGTCAGGAGAGATGTATAGAGAGGAAGCACATCTTTGCATGGCTTGTCCTACTCTGATGGGAGCCATCCCTGGCAGGACAGGTCTCAGCAGAGGGGTAGGCTGCCGGTAGGTGAAAGAAGTGAGCCAGGTCATGGTGTTTGGGAGAATCTTACAAACTGACTGACAAGCAGCCAGAGTGCTTCTTTATTTATACAGAATTTAGTAAGTAGAGATACATTCATGATGTTCCAAAACATAGATAATACAATTTTGGGTTTTGGACATGTGTTTCACTTCCTTTTGCTCATCTTTTAGTCATCATTAATAAACTACGACAGAATGGAGTTATCATTTACAATCATTTCCCCTCAAGTTTTGACATAATTAATAAACAGTTAACATTCTTACTCATTAACCCCATAACCCAATTTTTAAGAATCTAAAGGCATATGACAGCCTGTTCTTAGGCTAGTAGCTTTGGTTGCTTCAAAGACACTAGACCAAAAAAGAATTTCAAGCCACCCTGGGCATTCTGCCATGTTCCAAACAGTGTATTATTAATTCTTAATGGTCAGAGTACCTAGGAAAAATCCTCAGGCTAAAGCTTCTGCAGTTACTATTCAAATTCTGGCATAATACAATGTTTATATTTTATATCTTTATAGAAGTTGCCTATATGTCTAATCCTGGCATTCTGTTGTTCCTTGGTTATATGACATTATAGTGGCTCTGCATGTGCTAACTTTTCTAGGAAAGGGAAGTCCTGCTGTCTCCTACTTTTATCATCTTTCCACTCCATGCTTTGTTCATTAATATGTCTCTGTGTAGGGCAGAAGTAAATGCTACATAATTGTCTGAGTGTACAGTAGGAAGAGGCTTATAATCTGAACTGTGGCCAACTCCTTAGCCCACTGAATCATGTTGACCTTTTTGAGTTTACTTTGTTTTGAATATCTTGTTCCTGTGTAAGTATAGGGACAGACATTTCAAGAAAGTCTCATAGCCTCATGAAAAGACCTCTGACTTATTTATGTGTCACAATCTCCAAGGCATAAGGAAGACCTTTGTTGTTTAAATCTTAAATGGTCTTATTAATAAAAAAAAACCAGAGCCAGATATTGTGATGAAAGCTGAAAGATCAGAGAAGCAGGGCAAGCCACAGCCAGCCTCACCTCTCCAACTTCTCAGCCCATCCTGTTTCCATGAATCCTCAGACTGCAAGCCTCTGAGTCACCCAAAAGGGTCCCAGCTGAACTACTTTAGTTCCTGTTTCCTCATACCTTATATACCTTTCTCTGGCCTGTTGTCACTTCCTGGGATTAAAGGAATGTGTGCTTCCCAGTACTGTGATTCAAGGTGTGTGCCACCACTGCCTGACCTCCATGTCTAATCTAGTAGCTGGCTCTGTCCTCTGATCTTCAGGCAAGTTTATTAGGGCACACAATATATCACAACAGACCTTTAAGTAGATAAGGATATCTTCCTAAAAGCTGGGGGAATAGTATGTTCAGGATTTTCCTGGGGAAGCTTAGAAGCAATACTCCTAGGAGAAGGCATAAATGATTCATACAAATTTTTCCATCAATCTAATATCCCCCAGTTGTACAAATATTAAAAGTACCCCAACTATGCAACAGGAGGAGATGAAAACCAAAGGTGACACTGTGGCCATCATGAGGCTCAGCTTAACTGGATCTCTGTCAAGCAGCTGTGCTGGCTTTAGGACTTTTTGCTGTTCCCATCAGATATGGCTGTGCCAAGTGACCCAAAAATTCTACCAGGAACTCCTACTTCTGATGAACACCCTTAGTAAAGTGGCTAGATACCAGATTAACAAAAAGAAAGAAAGAAAGGAAGGAAGGAAGGAAGGAAGGAAGGAAGGAAGGAAGGAAGGAAGGAAGGAAGGAAGGAAGAAAGAAAGAAAGAAAGAAAGAAAGAAAGAAAGAAAGAAAGAAGGAAAGAAAAAGAAAAGGAAAATCAGTAGCCCTCCTATATACAAACAACAAACAGACTGAGAAAGAGAGAAAGAAATCTGGGAAACAACACCCTTCACAATAGCCACAAATAATATAAATATTTGATGGTAACTCTAAATATGCAAGTGAAATACTTGTATGACAAAAATTTCAAGTCTTTGAAGAAAGAGATTAAAGAAGATATCAGAAGATGGAAAGATCTCCCATGCTCTTTGATCAGAAGGATTAACATAGTAAAAATGGCCATCTTACCAAAAGCAATTGACAGATTCAATGCAATCCCCATCAAATCCCGACACAATTCTTTACAGACCTTGAAATGACAATACTCAACTTCATGTGGAAAAATAAAAACCCCAGGATAGCTAAAACAATCCTGTACAATAAAAGAACATCTGGAGATATCACCATCCCTGATTTCATGCTGTATAACAGAACTATATTAACAAAACCCACATGGCATTGGTATAAAAGCAGACACGTGGATCAATGGAATTGAAATGAAGACCCAGATATAAACCCACACACCTATGGACACCTGATTTTTTATAAAGAAGCCAGAAATACACAGTGAGAAAAAGAAAGCATCTTGAACAAATGGTGCTGGTCTAACTGGATGTCAGCATGTAGAAGAAGGCAAATGACCCATATCTATCACTCTGCAAAAACTTCAAGTCCAGTTGAATCAAAGACATCAACATAAAACCAGATATACTTAATCTAATAGAAGAGAATGTGGGGAATAGCCTCTAACTTATTGCCTCAGGAGTAGACTTTCTAAACAGAATACTGATAGTATGGGCACTAAGAACAGTAATAAATGGGACCTTGTGAAAGTGAGAACCTTCTGTACGGCCTTCTAAAGGACACTGCCAATAGGACAAAATAGCAGTCTACAGATTTTCACCAACTCCACACCCAACAGAAGACTAATATCCAAAATATGTAAAGAAGTTAAGAAACTAGACATCAACAAACCAAATAATGCAACTAAAATGGGGTACAGCTCTAAACAGAGAATTCTCAAGAGAGGACTCTCGAGTGGCTGAGAAACACTTAAATGTTTAACATCCTTAACCATCAGGGGAACGCAAATTAGAATTACTTTGATATTCCATCTTACACCTGTCAGAATGGTTAAGGTCAAAAACACAAGTGCTAATACATGCTGGTGAGGATGTGGAACAAGGTGGAACACTCCTCCACTGCTGGTGGGAGTGCAAACTAGTACAGTTTGGAAATCAATATGGCAATTCCTCAGAAAATTGGGGCTCAATATACTCCAGTACCCAACTATACCACTCTTGGGCATATACCCAAAGGATGCTCCATCTTATCACAAGGACACCTGCCCAATCATGTTCATTGCAGCTTTATTCATAATAGGCAGAAACTGGAAACAACCTAGATGCCCCTCAACTGAAGAAAGGATAAAGAAAATGTGATACCTTTGCACAATGGAGTACTACTTGGCTGTTAAAAATGACATTATAAAATTTGCAGGCAAACGGCTGGAACAAGAAAAGATCATCCTGAGTGAGGTCACCCGGACCCAGAAAGACAAACATGGTATGTACTCAGCCATAAGTGGACATTAGCTGTTAGGTAAAAAATAATCATGTTACAATCCACAGACCTAGAGAGACTGACAAGGAGGGCTCAAGGGGAGATGCATGGATCTCCCTGGGAAGGAGAAATAGAATACATCCTGTGTTCCCAGGCAAATTATGAGGTGCATTTTTGAGGCACTTGCCTTTGTGTGTTTCTGTTTCAAACTAGAAGATAATCAGTTGCTATGAGGCAGATTAGATGGACTCATCTTTCTTCCTGGGGCACTGGGAAGGGAGCTGAACAGTTGTTAAATAATCAGTCTTAGTAATCTTCCATTGTAAGCACCGCTCTTTTTTTAAAAAGAAAAATTCTTTATTGATTCTTTGGGAATTTCATATTGTATACCCTAATCCTGCTCCCCTCCAAGTCCCTCCATATCTGCCCCTTACCCCTGCATCATGCCCCCAAAAATGAATTAAAAATGAAACAAACAAAAAATCCACCTTGCTCCTCCTTCTTTCTAATACTCCTTCATCCATCCTAGTTGCATTGGGAACTGCAGAGTGTCACAAAGTATACCCTTTTGTACAATCAGCTCCATCAGCAATATGTTCATTACAGTGAGTCATTGGCCTGGTTCAAGGCCTCTAGCACACCATCATCACTGGACCCTCATTGAAACTCCTCTCGGATATCCTGCTATTGTCCTGAGTCATGGAGACTCTGTGGTTGGACCAGTCCCTTCACACACTCCAGCAGATCATAGATGGTGTAGATGTTAGGGTGGGCCAACCCAAGGGCCAGGATGTGAGTCTGGGTCATAGTTGAGCTGGTTGGTCCAGGCCACTGGGACTGCCCCCCTTAGGTGAGGGGCAGAACCCACTCTTCTAGGCCCATGCCATCAGGGCTAGCTCACCCACATCTGTGGTGAGTGGTGGGGCCACCTCTCCCATTTGTGGGGCCAGCTCTCCCATGAGTGACAGGGCCAACTCTCCTGCTACAGTGCCCAGTGAGGGACAGGGCCAGCTATCTCAGGGCCAGTGAGGGGCATGGCTGGCTCAGCATGGCCCTTGGATTTCAACACAGATGGTTCCTATCACTCCTGTGGTAACACAGGCCATAGACACCATCACAGACCCCAACTGCTATAGGAACGTGGACCCAGACACAGCCCATGGCAGTAGCTTGGGGCCCCAGTAGCAGCACATGCCACCCAGATTAGAAAGGCCCTTGTGGAAGCAAAGCCCTAGGATACCAGCATGGTCCCTAGTGGTAGCCCAGAACCCTGGCATCGGCATGGCCTTTAATGGTATCAGAAGTCATGGACATCAACACAGACCCTGGCTGCAGTAGGACCACAGACCCAGACATCTCTTTCGGCATCAGCTCTGGCCTGGATGGCACCACAGCCACAGGTGTAAGCACCTCACTTACTGATGTTTTTCTCCTTAAATAAAATGATAGAGAAGTGACAGTGGCCACTGGTACCCCAAGGATGCATAGAAGGGCTATGGATCTGAGTCAGCAGGGACAATTGGAGCCAGAGAAGAGCTGAAGACAAACTCTAGGTCCTGCCTCCTCCAAGAGTTCCAGGGAGCCATGAGTGTGCTGAGGACCTGTGATGTCACCGTCAGCTGAAAGTCTCAATATACAAGCCATGTTTAAGAGCTGTATATTATTGCCATTGCCACTTTGAGTTTGGTAAATTTAGTTGTTTTGTGTTTTGTTTTTTGTTTTGACTGATGAAGATTGAACTCAGGATTTGTGCATTTGGGGGCAACTACTCTACCACCAAGTTACAACTCCAGCTAGTTTTTACATCCCTTCCTTCCTTCCTTCCTTCCTTCCTTCCTTCCTTCCTTCCTTCCTTCCTTCCTTCCTTCCTTCCTTCCTTCCTTTCTCTCTCTTCCTCTCCCTCTCCCCCTTCTTTCTTTAGGGATTTTTTCAGACAGTCTTATGTATCCAAAATGAGCCTGAATGTCTGATCTTCATGCCTTCATCTCCTGAGCTGGTGGGATGATTAGTATGTGCCACTTTGCCTGTTTTATGCAGTGCATGGGCTTTGTGCATGCTAGGCAAGTACTTTTGCTATTGAGCTATATCTTAGCTCTTGTTTTTACTATCAATGGTTTTTGAAGGAAAATTAATTTGTTTTTCTATGTATGTAATTAATATCACCAAATAATGAGCACTTTTTTTCCAATCAATCTTTATTTCTTTTATCTTCCTTTTTTTCCTCTCTCCTTTCCTAACATATTTTGACCTTCATGTTATTAGGGGAAAACATTCAGTATTTCACCATTAAGCATGGTGTGAACTACATAGAGGATATAATTTGGGTTTTGACTTTGTAAACATCACTTTTGTCAGATGAGGAATCTTTCTCTTACTCCTTCTTTCCTGAGTTATTATCATGCAGAGGTTGTAAATTTAATCAAACAACAGTTTTCTGCATTTACTGGGATGCTGATTTTTCCTTCCTTACCCTTTTGATATGGTGAATTATATCCCTTACATACAAGTGTTAAAATATTCTTGAATCCCTGAGATCAATTGAACTTGGTAATGATTTATTACCTATTTTATTTATGACTGAGAAAGATTCACTAATATTTTATTAAGGATTTTATGTTCATGTTCATGAGAGGTATTGATTGGTAACCATTTTCCTTTAAATGTTTCCAGTTGGGTATTGACATTGGTTTTTGTCAGTTCTGTAAACTATGCTGTGAATGTACCCTTTCTCCTTTTTACCCTCATAAAGCTTGTATAAGGTTTGTATCATTGGTTTTTAATTTCATTGAAGTTTTCTGGGTCTAAAACTTTACTTGTGGAATGTTTCTTATTGGAATTCAATTGTTAATAGATATTGGTATTTTAAAAAATTCGATTTCCTATTATATTTGTAGTGGAAAGTTTTGACTTTTCAAGAGTGTTATTATTTAATTAAGGTTAAGATCATTTATTGTCATAACTGTTAGGGTTTCTGTGGAAGGAAGAGTACTTTGGCAGATTGATCAGGAACCAGGAATGCCACAAAGATCACATCATGCAACAGATCTTATGGAAGAGATTTATTGGGGTATTGGGGGTTGCAAGTCTACCTCTGTGTGAGGACAAGAGAGAGAGAGAGAGAGAGAGAGAGAGAGAGAGAGAGAGAGAGAGAGAGAGAGAGAGAGAGAGAGAGCGCAAGAGCACAGGGTGTGATGCTGATGCTGGGGACCTTTTAAAGGACACACATGTTACATTTGGTGGCTGGTGATGATGGGGCTACTGGTGCTGAGTTGCAGAAGGCAGGCCTGGGTGGTGGTGGCATGTGGTTCCTAAAAATAACACCTTTCATATTTCCTCATTATCCCCTCATAAACCTATATTATTATTGGTTTCCCTTTTATCCTCTACCCCTCTTGCTAGAGTTTTGTGCAATTTTATTACTGTTTTCAAAATTCTGAGGTATCTCCCCCCTTATTCTATGCTATTATCTCTAATGATTGTAAATGTTTCCTACCACTTATTTGTTGTGCAATCTGCTTCCCCACCCATAAGTTTCTTAGGATGGAAACCAAAATGATTGATTCCAGACTTTTCTTCTTTACTCAAGTCATCATTAAATCCAGTCAAGTCCCTCCAAATGCTGTGGCTGTACCTTACTCTTCTTCCTTGTTGCTGAAATAAAATATCCCAATACACATGACTTGAGGGAGAATGGGTTTGTTTCGTCTCACAGAGTCAGGGTAGAACAGACCGAGCGTGACCAAGGTGACGAATGTAAAGTCATCTGGCACTGCACTTTAACAGGAAGTAAAAAAAAATAAGAATATAGTTTTCCCTATTTAAAAAACCTATATTTTTCTTTCTTATGTCAATTTAATAATCATTTTTTCTAATAGTTAATTTCACCAAAATTTTCAAATTTATTGTCTGAAAGTTGATCATAATATCTTTTAGTTTTAAGTATGATATACTTTTTTATTTCTGAGTTTTAGAATATGTTTCTTCCTTTATATCTTCATGACTATTAAAAATTTTAATGATTTCCAAAGAAAAAAACAGCATCTAACAAAGACAAATGGAAGAATCAATACCTAGACCTATGATCATCCCCAAATCTAGATGCCTAAATGCCAGTGTAAGAGCACTAACAATAACAGAAAACACAATATGATATCACCAGAGGCCAGCAAGACCTGAAAAATTCAACACAGCTGTAGCTTAAGAAAAAGTGTTGCAAAATATTTGATTATACTGTGTAAATATATGTCACTCTGTTTGGTTTAATAAAAGGCTAAATAAATAGTTAGGTAGTATTTCCAGGCACAGAAGATGCTGGGAAGAAAGGTAGAGTCACCAGCCAGACACAGAGGAAGCCTGAGGTAATAAGCCATGAGTCATGTGTCAGCATGTGTCATGTGTCAGCAAGTAAATTAATAGAAATGGTTTAAGTTAAAAGAGCTAATTAGAAACAAATCCAAACTATTGGCTGAGCTTTTATAATAAATAAGAAGACTCATATGGTTATTTGGGAGCTGGCTGACAGGACAAAAAAAATCTGCCTTCAAAAATGACCTTAAAATGACTTTATGAAAATGATAGTGGTCCTTAAAGAGAATATGAACAAATCTCTTAAAGAAAATCCTAAAGGAAAGATAAACAAAAAAATGGAAAAAAAATCAACAAATCCCTAAAAGACAGCCAAGAAAAACCAAACAAACAGTTAAAGGAAACTGAATTTCAGTTCAGTTTTAGGTTCAAGACTTGAAAATGGAAATAGAAGCAATAAAGAACACAAATGGAAGGAATCCTGGAAGCAGAAAATCTGGGTAAGCTAACAGGAACTACAGACACAAGCATCACCAGCAGAATACAAGAGATGGAAGAAAGAATCCCAGGCATTGAAGATATGATAGAGGAAACTGATTCATTAGTCAAAGAAAATGTTAAATCTAAAAAATTCCTAACACAAAACATCCAAGAATTTGGGACACCATGAAAAAACCAAACATAAGAATAATAGGAATAGAAGAAGGAGAAGAAACCCAGCTCAAAAACCCAGAGAATATGTTTAACAAAATCACAGAAGAAATTTTTCCTAACCTAAATAAGGACAAGCCTGAAAATGTACAAGAAGCTTACAGAACACCAAATAGACTGGGTCAAAAATCATCCCAAGTGAGCTAACCCAGACCAAGAAAGACAAACATAGTATATATACTCACTCATAAGTGGTTATTAGCTGTAAAATAAAGGCTAACAATGCTACAATCCATAGATCCAGAGAGACTAAGTAACAAAGTGTTAATATTGGGACACCCAGATCTCCCTGGGAAGGGGAAATAGAAGAGATTTTGTGAGTGGACTGAGGGCAGGTGGGGATAGGAACGTGAGCGATCAGATTGTTGGGACAAGGGGAGACCACTAAAAGAGACTACTGGAAAGGGGGACACGTTTTGGGGTCAGGTAAAAACCTGGCATGAGAGAATCTCCCAGGATTCTACAAGGAAGACCCCAGTGTAGACTCCTACCAATAGCAGATATGTAGCCTGAACTGGCTATCTCCTGTGACCAGACTGGTGTCTGGCCCAGCTGTTACCAGGCATCATTGTGCAACTGATGGAAACATGTAAACCACAGCCAAACATTAGGTGGAATTCAGGAAATCCTACAGAAGAGGGGAGAAAGGAGCCAGGGGGGTCAAGGACACCATAAGAAAACCCACTGAATCAACTAACCTGGGCTTATAGGGGTTCACAGAGAATGAACCGACAACCAGGGAGCCTACATGAGACTGACCTAGGCACTGTTCATATATGTTACAGTTGTGTAGCTTGGTCCTCTTGTGTGAACAAGACAAAATTCCTAACAGTGAGAACAGGGGCTGTCTCCAATTCTTTTACAGGCTTTTGGAACCTGCTCCTCATACTGGGTAACCTTGTTCACCTTTAATACACGAGGAGGTGCTTAGTCTTACTGCAACTTGATAGGCCATGTTTTTTGATATTCATGGGAGACCTGCCCTTTCCTTAGCAGAAATTGAGAAGGAGTGGATTGGGGAGTGGGAGCAGAGACGGGATAGAGGGAGGGACTGGAAAGATAGGAGAGAAGGGAAAATGCAGCTGGGATGTAAATATAAGTAAATAAATAAATGTATATATTTATTTAAAAAAAGAACATAATTATATTTGATTTCTTACTCTCTGATCGATCATTAAGTATTTGTTTTCTTGTTCTTGCATTATTCTGTTACACAGGAGCCCTGCTGGGAAACTGAATAAAAGTGTAATGGTAAGCAAATCAACTGCTATTCAACATACCTGGTTTTCCTTACTTTTTGCCATTTAGAATTCTCTCTGTTGCTCTGCTTGGTTCTCTACTCACTTCCTTTGGGTTGGTCTCCTTTGATGGTTTGAATCTGCTTTCCTGGAGTGCCTTCTTGCTTTCATGCTGGATCATCCAGTATTTTATGTCAGTGTGTCTTCAGCAGAGAATGTCTTGTCTATAAACACCTTGCACATCCTACTTTGTATAATAGGAATATGGATTGCTTTGCATATAATTTTGTTAAGCAGACTGAAAGTTCTATCAATTTAGAAATGGATTTTACATTTTCTTAAATTTGTGAATTATTTTTCATGTATAAGCAGAGAATTTTGATTTCCTTCCTATGTGTGAAAAAGGCTTATGAGTTTAATTTCCATTGGAGATATGTCAACCATTCCCCACTTCCTCCAAAGCCCTCAGAGAAGCATGCTCACTCTCCATTTCCCAGGATCCTGGGGCACAAGTATTATTCTCTTCTTTCTGTCCCTTGGGCATAATTCTTCCATGATTCTGGTACTGGCCTCAGGTCACCTCCTTTCCTGATTAATTTTTGTCCATTGCTGAGTTTTCTGTTTCCGTGGCAACACCCAGACCTTACTTCAAGGCTTGACCTACCATGGATTCTATTGTAGCCGGTTTCTACATCAACAATGGGACTTCTTCTTCCACTTAATTTCTTTATTGTTCTGTATTTCCTTTGCTCTTCAGCACTGCAACATACAGATATTTATGCTAACTACTAATGTCCTGCTTTCCTGAGTCTGAGTCTCCTTTTTAAAAGTCAGACGGGAGCTGCTTTGTGTATTTCAAAGGAGGTAGGCGGCAAGGATGGCAGTACTCACATTGATATTTCAAAAATGTGACAATGACTTTGGATGATCATGAAATAAGACAAAGAGGATGAGCTATGTAACATAAATTTTATTATGATTGAGAGAGAGCCAGTACAGAAAGTACAACTTCTGAGACATCTGGATATCAACCAAGTCTTGACAAGGAGTGTGCTTGTGGAGTCAGACATAAACTAGGACACGAAAATTATTTATTTTTCTTTGTGATGCAAATGCATGTAGTAGCTGAGGCAGAAATAAGTCCACACTGGGGGAAAAATTAAGCCCATCAGCATGTATTGGGTTTTAGTGAATCTGGCTCTATTCACCCCTAAATTAGAATGTCCCAAAGTCTGCAATTAAAAGCTACAACTGAACAGTGGCTGAACACTGACTCATTAGCCGAGAGCTCCAAACACTCAACAAAACCACCTAAATTATAGACCTCAGCAGTTTATAAGGCTTCCTTGACTTTCACAAATCAATGTTTTAAAAGGGTAAGTTTGTATTCAGGGTTAGGATTGTGTAACTATTGATTACTGTGCATTTCTTTATATCAATCTTGTAACACACATACAAAGATACACATTAGCACAACTTGGTCATTCAGCCATCACATACACAATCCCCTCATGCTTTTCTATCACTAATCTTTTTTAATGCATCCCTAACTATGTTTATCCAACTACAGAATAATCTTAATAGCTAAAAATGTGCATGTGTTAATTTTTTATTTTTTGAAATTAAAATGTATCTTCTCCTTTTCTCCCTCAAAGCCTTCCCATGTAATCCCCCTTGCTTCCTCTCAAGCTCATGGTCTCTGGCCTCTTCTTTAACTGTTACACACACACACACACACACACACACACACACACACACACACACTATATATATATATATATATGTATATGTATATGTATATGTATATGTATATGTATATGTATATGTATATATATATAATTTAATATAATTACATACAATGTATATGCATATATGCATTATGTGTATGTATATAATAGTTATAGTGAATCATATTGTGAGCATGCTGCTGTCCTGTTGTATCCCTCAACTGTCATGAAAGTTGAGTGCCAGTATACTCAGTTGCTCCCTTCTCTGAACTACTGAAGTGTGCAATATATTAACTGTGGTCACCTTGTTATTTGATAACTCCCAAAAGTCATTCCTTCTATGTAACTGAAACTGTACCCTTTGACAAGCATGTCCCCTTTCTTCTGTTCTCAGCTGTGTGGAAGACCCCCCTCCTGCCCAATCTTGCTTCCTTCCATTATTCTTTCTTTAAGACAAGCACTTTCATAAGAATCCCTCTTTGCTTTGGAGACCCCAGTCTAACACATGGTTTTGTTTTATTAAATATATGAATATGCAGAAGATGTATATGAGCAGATAATAAAAAACAAGGAGACACAAAATACTAAGAAAAAGAGGACTAAGAAGAGGGAAGCTAATTTAGTGGTGTGACTAAGTGAACATTATAATCATTATGAAAATGAGCCTTTTAGTCATAGTCATGAAGCTATAAACTTTAGTAAGGAGCAGAATGGAAACCCACAGTCAGATGTGGTCATGATTATTTCATCATGGGGATATAACTAGTGCTTAGAACAGAACTGAAAATGTGGCAGTTAAAAAGAAATATGCTGAATGAATGGAGCTCACTATGTGACAAAGCTGACATTGTAAATCATTTGGGAAGAAGAGATTTTATTCAGTAAATATTTCAGGAGCAGTAGCTTATCTATCTAAAAAAAACCCCACACATTAGATTTCATCTCCATTCTATAAAAACAAATCAATTACAGTCAATTAAAGATCTAAACATGAATAATAAAATTTTAAAATGTTAGCCAAAATATAAATATCTTTATGATCCTGATATTGGAGGGTATATCTCAAGTATTGTAAGAAAAATGTGTGTAATAAAGTGAAACATAGATTTAAATTTTTAATTAAAAAAGTTTCTGTATCATAACATAAACACTGTGAAGATCAGCCTCAAGCAGGAGACATATTTGTAATATATGAAGCTGTAGAGTATTATCATACAGTGCATATAAAAATTATTGTAAATCAATAAGAAATCCTTTATGGATAGATGATAGGAACAAAGCAAACCCACAAGAGTCAATAAATAGATGATATGATTCTCAGGCTCAGAAGATTTTTCACATTCATCAGATAAATAAAATTAAAAGATTATGATTAACAACAGCCTTTGAATTTGCTCTGTGCTGGCATGTCAACATAGAACAAGGACTGGACTCATTCACACAGCACTGGTAGGATTGTCAATAAGATTAGCCTCTCTGGAGAATTACTTTCTACTCTCTAGCAGGTTGTAAATACAAATGCCACTGGAACACCAATTCTATATGTTTGTCCCACTGGGTGAAACATACATGAACAATAATATATATATATATATATATATATATATATAATATATATAGTGTTTGTTTGACAAACACCTCATTTCAAAATTGTTCATAATGTCATAAATTTAAAATAATCCCTCAATCAATAAGACAGGAGAAGTAATATATGGTATAGTCAACAGAGTACTCCTCTATAGTCGTAATGAATATACCAGAGGCAATAAGCTAGTTACAGAAGGACAGATATAGTTTTATCCCATTCTCCAAAGCTTTAAACATAAAAATACCACTGCACTGTTTCTGCACATATGTGTGTGTGATAGACAATATATGTGTGTAATGCATATATGTAAATATGTAAATGCACATATATCTCTGTAATAATAGTGTAAAAGAATAAATATTTAATGGGTAAGATAAACTTCAGAATCTGCTTAGAGATGAAGGATATCCTGTTAGGTGTCCAAATTTATATTACACGTGTCATTGAATTTTATTTATTTTATTTTAAGCTGAATGGAGGGTATGTAGTTTTTGTTGTTAGACTGTGTATACTTTTTTATGTCTGAAATTTTTTTGTTTAAAAAATAAAAATGATTGCATGTCATTTTCAATACATCTAGTTTACAAAGCTCATTTCAGGCCAGTGTGACAAAAACCACTTTTAGGTGAATACTCTTAACAAAAAATTTGTTCTTCCTGGTCGGAGAGTGTTCTTTTTCAACCACAGAGACTGCCTCAGGAGAGGCAGGGAAAGGCCTGAATCTAGATAGGCAGGACTCACGTTTCCTAGACAACAAAAAGATTCAGAGTTCTAGACCATATTTCCACTCATGAGCTGAAAGACTTAGGAGCAAAATTTAATTCAGTGCACAGGACTCTGAGTGCTCACATGTAATATGGAGAGGATGGTCAGTATGACTATTATCCTGCCCAAGCAGTCTATGATAGGATTCCATGCCCTGATTTATAAAGTTCTTCCTTACAGAAGATTCAGATCTGATGGTATTTTCACATGCCCTTGAATAAGCCAATGATACATCAAGATGGTCTCAGATTCTAGGTTGGGCCATACTAAACTATGTACCAAATGTGTTGTGGAATATTATTTAAGATGTGTTACATTTGTTTATGCTGTGGAACATTTGTTTAATGATGCAAAGATGTGTTGCATTCTTTTGTGTTACATTTGTTTAACTCTGTGAAGCTGTGTTTCTTTGCCTGCCTAAAATACCCAATGGTCTAATAAAGAGCTGAATGGCCAATAGTAAGCCAGGAAAAAATATAGGCAGGGCTGGCAGGCAGAGAGAGAAAAATAGAAGGAGAAATCTTGGGTGCTGTGGGATGTCTTTCTGTATGCTATGAATATGTGTTGCATTCATTAGTTGATAAATAAAGCTGTTTGGTCAATGGCAAGGCAGAATAAGGTTAGGCAGTACTTTCAAACTGAAGACAGAGACAAAGAAGGGTGGAGTCAGGAGAGATTACAGACTGCTGCCCAAGAAGCAACAAGGTGCCAGCAGACCAGTAATGCCACGGTCATGTGACAACACATAAATGAATAGAAATGAGTTAATTTGAGATGAAAGAGCTAGCTAGCAGAAAGCCTGAGCCATAGGCCATACAGTTTGTAATTAATATAAGCCTCTTTGTGTTTACTTGGGACCAAGCTACTGCAGGACTGGGTGGGACATAGAAAAACTTCCATCTATACTGGGAGGAAAAGAAGAAGGAATAAGAGAACAAGGAAGGAGGACTCTAGGGGCCAGCCACACAGCCACACAGATAGCCATGGAGTAAGAGCAAAAGTAAGATATACAGAAGTAGGAAAAAGAAAAATCCCAGAGGCAAAAGGAAGAAGGGATAATTTAAAGTTAAGAAAAGCAGGCTAGAAACAAGCCAAGCTAAGGCCAGGCATTTATAATTAAGAATAAGCCTCTGTGTGTGATTTATTTGGGAGCTGGGTGACAGACCCCTTGAAAGAACAAAAACAAATAACAACACAAATGTGTCACTTTATTTTAACTATCCTATACTCACATGTTCAAATCTAAGTTATTTAATTAAACAGAAACTATTTTTCACCTATGTAAAATCCAATCAAGTGTTTCTGGTGGGATGACTTTCCAAGAAATCATCAAAGGACCTACACTTCTCCCTTCTTACCTTTCTTCTTGTCTTTAAATTCTATTTTTCCTATATATATATATTTCTGTTATTTCATATATATATATGTGTTCATATGTATATGCATGCATGTGTATACATGTGTGTGTATGAGTACTTGTATGTGTACATGTGGTAGCCATAGGTCAAACTGGAATGTCATTCCTCCTCAGTTGTCCACTTCATTTTTTAAAGACAGAATCTCTTACTGTTACTGGGAGCTCACTGATTCCACTATGGTGGCTGGTCAACGAGTCACAAGGATCCTCCCATCTGTCTCCACTGCAGTAGACTACAAGTATGTGCTACCATAATCAGCTTTTTCACAAAGGTATTTGGAACCTAATGTCAGTCCTTGCACATTCATGGCAAGCACTTGACTGACCAATGCATCTCACCATCCCTTCTTCCTTAAGTCCTTGAGGTTATTTATTGTAACCACCATCCAGAAAAGCAGAGAGAATGGAGGGTCACTCAATAGGGCCTTGTAGACCAGGCCCAGAGGTGACACATATTGCATTTGACACAGTTTCTGTGCTGTAACTTAGTCTCAAAACCACTCTAACAGAGGGAGTGGCTATGATATACATTCCAGGTATATTCAAGGATTTAGACAATGTCTTTCGGTCACCATAGAGTAATCTCTACCATGCCTGGAGCACCTGCCACTACCTGTGGCACACTAATTATTTTGTTTAAATTAGGGAAAAATATGATAAGATTTAAGTGTTTCTGCTATTGAAGAAAATTTCTTGTATCTCTATACAAACAGCAAAAAAATGGTTAATATTTGTGAAGCTTTATGTAACTATAGCCTCAGAGGACATGCGCTTGGCTAGTCCTTCATTCATTCCCTCTCTCCTTTCCTCCCTTTCTTCTTTTTAAGCTTTCTCATTCACACACTTCTCAATTTTCTACTGAGCTAGGCAGCAAGAATAATGAGATCAATAAGATGAAACATTTTAAATCTTCCCATAAGAAGTTCCTATTGTGCAGGAGCAGGCAAATAAGCAATCATTTACAGTAAAGTGTGACAGTGGCTGACAGAATACATACAGCATCGCAGGAGCCTTTATCCAGAAAATGAGAAGGTGGTGTCAGAGCTGAGAATTAAGGGATGAGTAGAAGCTACTGTGAGTCAAATAACAGCAACAAAGCTTCACATGCTAGAGGTGCATTGTTACAGTGTGAGAAATGACCAAGAGTGTGGGTTCAGGGAGTAGAGGCACCATTGTTACTGCATGAAGCATCACATGGACCATGGATTCAGTGGGTGGAAGAACCATGGTTACAGCATGGGGATGTGACATGGAACTCCACACAGCAGTTTGGCAAACTGATGGGAAAGGATGAGAATGAGCATTGTATTGAAAGTTCTATGGAATCAAAGTGTGAATGGTTATCAGCTCCCCTAAGAGATACAATTTTAAACATAAGAAGAGTGATATGACCAGAACTTGGCTTGTTAAAAGATAATCTTACTTACTAATATGAAAAAAAATGGAAGAAGCAAGAAAAGATTCAAGGGGTAGGATTCATAATTGATATAAAATACAACAATGGCTTGGCTTAGATTGTGACTGGCAAAGGACACTAGTATCACCAAGCATGTGCCACCTGACACAAAGGCAAAACCCAGGAACTATATCTTTAAATGTGTTTCTATTCAGAAAGCATGTAATTTGAGAACACTGGATATTAGCATCCTAAAGAACTATTCTATTTAATCTTTAGTCATCGGATTATAGAGACGGGGAAAGGCAGTCAGTCATTCTATAGTCTTGCCCTCTGAGCAAGTGGTCAGTCCTGCTCTGAGACTCAAGGTGACATCTTCTCTCATTTATCAAAAGAAGGGTTTGCACACATCAAAGGCGCTGAGTCTTGGATCTTCCTAAGGCTGGCATTTGGATGACATGTATTAAAGGTTAACTTAGAATAAATAATCAACAACATGTGTGTTGATTGCTTCCTATAGAATTGAGTATAAACACGCTCTTATAATACATAAGTGGCTCTGGAAATACTAACTAGTACTCAAGGAGGTAAAGCAAACAGGGCTTGGGAACTGATTGGATGTATGATGTTAGAAAGAGAACTGTTAGGGATGTCTTCCAAGGCTGCATCTTGGATAATTATACAAACAATTGAAAGAAACTATTTAACAATAGGATAAAGGATTTGACA
This sequence comes from Peromyscus maniculatus bairdii, assembly GCF_049852395.1. Classification (NCBI taxonomy): domain Eukaryota; kingdom Metazoa; phylum Chordata; class Mammalia; order Rodentia; family Cricetidae; genus Peromyscus; species Peromyscus maniculatus. The sequence goes on from NC_134860.1 coordinate 12,302,011, forward strand.
CTAAATGTGAAATTAATTTCATTTCATATATTTCAAAATAGAGGAGACTTGGAGGTTGGTTATGAAACTGGAATTCAGGAGGGAGAATTGCACTAGAGTTAAGATCCAATATTGATTCAATAAGACTAAAAGGGTTGCTTCAAAGGCCATGTGTCCAAAGTGAATAGTGACATTTAAATGAAAGATAAAAGAATAAAAGCTGACAATGGAGTCTGTGAAGGACCTAATTTTTTTTCCTTTTAAAATGAGGGATATAATGAAATCGGTAGTCACAAAAGCCAAAGAAGTTTTCAAGCAAGAAGAGGCCAGAAAATAAAAATGAAAAAGTGCCTATTGGACTTGGCATCATCCAAGACTGTCCTTCTGATTACACTCTCTGGCAGTTTGGAAGGGAGTGGGAGCATCTGGATTAAGAAGTGATGTCTAAGTGGTAAATGAGATATAATAAGAGTAAATAATTATTAATAAAATAGAATAAGGAGGATTGATTTTCTGCTGTTTAAGATGTTCTTTTCTAAAATTCAGAAAGGTATCTATGACATATACATGCAATGGAGTAAAAGTTTCAGAAATAATTGATAGGACATGGCACTTAGAGGAAGCAGTAACACACTTAGGAGAGGGAGGGTTCCATGTTAACCGGCAGCAACAAACAACCACAGTTCTGCTTTGGTGGCTACATTTGGTAGTTTAATAGCTGGAATTTCTGGCAGACATCACATGATGACTCTGGTTTCACTTGTGATGCAATCCTAACTGCTTTGTATAGATGAAGTGGTAGGGTCAGATACTTAAAATTGGAGAATGTTGAAAGTCATCATGGTGGAAGAGGATCTCAGGCAGAAAATCTAAAAGGAACATTGAGGAGGAGCATGTACCTCCTCAAAATCAGAAAGGATGAAATTACTACTCCCCTCCAAGATAAAGGACCTCCAGGGATGTTTCCAGCAGTGTTCAATGTGCTGTGCTTTAAAACTAAGAGGAAATATTGTTTAGTAGCTGCACAATTGTTAGAGGTTAGGTGGACACAGAAGACATGAGACATTAATAATGTAATAGCAGAAAATAATTAGCCCAAAATATCTCAGCTGATATTATGAAAGAAGAAAAAAAGCTTTACAAGATTGAAGAGTTTCATGACATGGCAATTAAATGACAGGAATTGAGTGAAAGAAGAAAAAGAAAAAAAATGGAAGTTCTTTTAGAATGAATGTCTTAGTTTGACGTTGCACAGACACCAAGATATAAATTACTCTGGTTTGGATAATGGATCTCCAGCTTGGGGCATTATGGGGCACTGGTGGAACTTTTACAGATAAGGAGTAATGGAAGGTCTTGGGTCATTGGAGGGGGTTGTAGTATCCAAATCTCTTTTGTTTCCTTATTTGTTCTCTCGCCATAAGGTGAACAGGCTTCCTCTACTTCATTCTCCGGCCGTGATGTGCTGTACTGACACAGGCCCGAAACAAGAGGGACAATAAATAAATCATGGGTTGAAGACTGAGTAAAAATAACCCTTTCCTCTTCTAGAGTTGACTATTTTAGTCATTTTTATAGTAATAAAAACCTGACTGCTCTTGCACAGTTAGGAATCAATAGATTTGTTTATGATAATATAAGAGCATTCCCCTTTGTTGTATACCTACATTAGTTTCTGTTTGGTTTGTTTCATTTTCAGTACAATAAAATTGACATTTTAGTTTTAGTGTATAATTCCAAATAAATAGGACTGTGTTTTTCAGATTTTTTTTTTAGGCTTACAGAAAAACTTGAGCAGGAAACAGAGAGTTCTCATGTTTCACACATTTGCCTATATGCTGTACATCATTAGTATATTGAATTAATGTGATGTTCTTGTTCTAACTGATACTGGATATTATTATGAAATTTTGTACTTTACAATAGTGTTCACTCTTTGCTTCATGCAGTCATGGATCTGCTCTTTCAGTAACATACAGAGAAGTTTCAATGCCTTGAAAATTCTGTATTCCCCTGTTCCTCCCTCCTACATCTTCCCACAACCCACACTAGTTACCATCTTTCTGTTTTCTGAATAGTTTGCCTACCTCAGAAAATCATAGTTGAAATCATATGGCTTGTGCTCTTTTCAGATGGACATCTTCCCTAGGTTAATGCCTTCTACAGTTCCTCCATGTCTTTTTTTTTTTTTCAGCTAGATCACTCACTTTTTCGTCAGAATAGTGTGTCCATTGTAGTTAATATCATTTTATCTACACACTGTCGAAGGGCAGCTCTGCTGCTCCCAAGATCTGGTGGCCAGGAGGAAAGCTGAAAGCTTTCCTTTGCGGGCTTTAGTGGGACACTAGTTTTCAGGTCACAACTTGCCAGACTAGGGCTGGTGGGGTGGCTCCGTGGGCAAAGTGCTTCCTATGTGGCTTACTTTTCTATTGTCATGACAAAACAGCATGCCCGGGGCAACTTATAAAAGCAAGAATTTAATTTAGGGGCTCCCAGTTCCAGAAGTTTAGAGTCTGTGACCATCATAGCGAGGGGCATGGCAGCAGGAAGACATGGTACTGGGGCAGCAGCTGAGAGCTTACATCTTATCTAAGGCTTGAGAGACACAGAAAGAGGAACAGGGAAAGAAAGGAGTGGGCTTTTAAAACCTCAAAGTCCACTGCCAGTGACACACCTTGTTTAAAGGGCACAACTCTTCATCCTTTCCAAAGAGTTCCACCAACTTCAGACCAAGCATTCAAATACAAGAGCCTATGGGGGCCATTCTCACTCAAACTATGGCACTTGTAAGCAAGGGCGTCTGAAATGGAATCCCCAGAACCCACCTAGATGAGGACATGGTAGCACAGACCCGTAATCCCTGGACGCCTACAGGGAGGTGGAGTGGAGAAAGGAGAATTTATTCAAGCTCACAGGTCAGCTACCTGGCATAGGAAGTGCAAAAACAATCAAACCGGAGTCTTCCTCAGTCAAGGGGGAAGGCAAGGGCTGACAGCTGAAGTTGTCCTCTGATTGCCACGTGAACACAGACAGACAGACACACACATACACACAGAGACACACAGATAGACACACACAGACAGACACACACACACATACACACACACAGAGAGAGACACACACAGACAGACACACACACACACAAAACACACAGAGACACACACAAAAAAAACACAGACACACAAAAACACACGCACACAAACACACAGACACACAGAGACACAAAAACACAGACACACACACAGACACATACATACACACACAGAGACACAAAAACACAGACACACACAGACACATACATACAGACACACACACACAGAGACACACAAAAACACAGACACACACAGATGCACACAGACACACACACAAAAACACACAGACACACAAAAATACACAGACACAGACAGACAGACAGACAGACAGACAGACAGACAGACAGACACACACACACACACACACACACACACACACACACACACACACACACACACACTGGGTCTAGAGAGAAGGAAAGGAATTAAGAATTTGCCCAGCTGTCTTTCAAAGTGGCTGTGTCATTTCTAGTCCTTCTATCCATGAATGAGAGAGTTACAGTGACCTCATGTCTCACCAGCACCAAAGGTTGTCAGAAGCTTGTATTTTTAGCAGAATCTGATGACATATGGTGTTGAGTATTTATTTCATATGTTCAATTGCCATCTGCATATCTTCCTTGAGGAATTAGCTGTTCAAATATTTTGCCAATTTAATGATTTGCTTTTTTATTTTTTATTTTTGTGTTTTTGGAGACTAGCCATTAGATATCTATTAAACAATTATTTTATACCAGGCTTTGGCATTTTAAATTCTTTTAAGTATATTTTTATTGGGCTGAAGTTTTAAATTTTTTAAGCAAAATTTTAAAAATTAATTGTGGCCAGGTGTGGTGGTGTACACCTTTAATCCCAGCACTCAGAAGGCAGAGGCAGGTGAATCCCTGAGTTCATGGCCAGGCTGGTCTACAGGGGGAGTTCTAGGACAGCCAGGGATACACAGAGAAACCCTGTCTTGAAAGTCCAATGATGTGATGATGATGATGATGATGATGATGACGATGATGATGATGATGATGTGTGTGTGTACCTATGTGCACAAATCCAGTGCCTGTAGAGCCAGAAGGGAGCTTCAGACCTGTGACTGGAGAAAAGGCAGCTGTTGCGCACTCCTGATGACAGAGCTGAGAACAGGTCTCAGGTCTTGTAGAAGAACAATGCAGTAACAACTGAGCCAGGTCTTCAAACTGAAGGTTTGATTTTAATAAAGTCTAGTTCAGTACTTTTTTCTTCTATTGATTGTGCTTTTGTGTTGTCCCTAAAAACATCATAGCCAAATCCAAAGCCATGTAGATATTATCCCATGCTATCTTCTAGAAATTTCATAATTTTACATTTCCATTTGGGTATACGTTCCATTTTTAGTTAATGTTGGGTTTGGATTCACTTCAGGGGATGCAAATGTCTGATTGTGTAACATTAGTTATTGAAAATATAATTTCTCCATTGAGATCAGTAGACTCTGCTTGTGAGTTATTTCTTGGCTGTCTATTTTTGTCAATACAATGCTGATTTACTATTGATTCATATGAATTTTAATGGATGCATACCTTTCTTGTCCAACATGATCAGCATACAGAACTGGCCTACTACTTCCCAGAAATCCCTCACATTATCTCTTTATACTTATACTATTCACACACATTTTTTTAGAAGCCATCATTTAGATCTGATTTTCATGACAATAGTTTTGTGGTTTTGGAATGCCATACGATCGAAACAATATGATTTTCAGCCTTTCATCATTGGCTTCTGTCACTCATTACACATGAGGCACAATGTTTTTGTGACTCACCCAGGTCTCATGTATCAGCAATTGTCCCCATTGTACCTGCAGTATATTTTCCTTCTATGACTATGCCACCTTTTGCTTATCCAGTCCATAACTGAACAAACTTGGGGTTACTTCTAATTTCCGGCATTTGAAGAGTAACTGCTATATATATTCTTGTATAGATTTTTGTATAACTCTATGTATCCATTCCTCTAGCAAAATACCAGGAGTAAGACACTGGAATTCATGATAAATGTATGTTTGTTTTAGAAGAACCTAGTCAACTATTTTCCACATTGGCTATATCACTTTTTAATCCCACTAGCAGTGAACAAGAGAAAGCTCCAGATGTCATCAGAACTAGATGTCAAGAGTTTGTAGTTTGGATATGAATAGGTGGCAGAGATATTTCCTCATGATTTTAGTATCTGATGATATTGAGAATATTTTCATTTGGTTATATGCCATTCACACACCTTCTCTGATGAATTAGCTGACATGTTTTCCCATGTTAGAAAGAAAAATAATATGTTGTTTGGTCTTTGTACTGTTGAGTTTTAAGGTTATTTATTATAGGTTGAAGATCTTTGTCGAGTATGTGCTTTGTGACTATTTCCTCCCAACTCTTAGCTGTTCACTCTTCAGTCTTGTGTGAATTTAAAATTGCAAAATATGATAAAATTTAATTTGTTATTTTATTTTTTTATGTCTCAGGATTTTGTTATCAATGACTATAAGTTTTAATTCTCTGTAGTAGGTCATTCTAGTTCATGAATATTTTGTCTTAAGATTTTCAGTTTTTATCTTGGATTTATGTATACAATTAGCTTTGAGTTAATTTTTAAGATATGACATCTGGGTTAAGATTTGTCTGTAAGTCACATTGTTCAGCACTCATTGGAAGCACTGTTTCTTCTGTGGACTTGCACTTGTAGCTGTGTCAGAGAACAACTTAACTAATAAAATGGGCATATTTTTTTAAGAAACACAAATGGATAATACATACTTGAGAATGTTTTTCAATTTTAGGTTGAGGTTGAATTTGACCAAATTCTTCTCCATCATCAATTGTTTTAATATTATTTTTTTTCCTTATTTGAACCTAATATGGAACATCATTGAAACATTTAAAACCTAGACTCAGCTTTCTTCTCCTGGGTGAATCTTATTTGATCATAGTATATTAAAATATGGTTATTATCACATTGCTTTATGTAATTTGCTGATATGTTATTGATTTGCATATTTAGTGAAGGATTATAATTTGTACTCTTCCTTTTTTCTATTAGTTTTGGAATGGAGTGATGTAGTTTCATAAAGGTGTTTCGGAAATGTTTCTTTTCTGTTATCTGAAGAACTTTGTTATAAATGCTCCTGATTTGAAAAGTATTTGTTATAATATGTTTATGAAAATGTCAGAAATTTTTCACATTTCAGTTGTTTTTCTTCCAAATGTTCCATTAGTCTAATATTTTAATGAACATTTGATTTATCTATTTCGTCTTGCAAGATTATTGTTTATGGTTTGGAAAGAAACTGCATAGCTAGCTACCAAAAAAGTTTGAATATATGACAAAGAGTCAAGTGGTTTCTATCTGGTTATTGTTGTGCATTTTTCCGTATATGGAGTCCCTAGTATGAGAACTTCTTTCAGTTAATTTATTGGTAATATGTGTAATTTTCCTTTTATCTTTATTAATGCTTATAAAATTTTTATTCATCTTTTCAAAAAATAAGATTTTGTTCCTATTGCCTTTTTGTTTTATTTTTCTTTTTTAATGTTTCTTTATTTATTTTACATCGCAACCACAGTTTCTCCTTCCTCCTCTCCTCCCTGTTCCTCATCCCCCACCTCTCCTATGACCCCCATTGGCTTCTCCTCATTTCTATTCAGAAAAGGGCAGGCTTCCCATGGATATCAACAAAACATGGCATATCAAGTTGCAGTAAGACTAAGCACATCTCCTTGTATTAAGGCTGGGCAAGGCAACCCAGTATGAGGAGAAGGGTACCAAAAGCCAGCAAAAGAGTCATAGACTGTGCCTGCTCCCACTATTAGGCGTCATGCAAGAAGACCAAGCCATACAACTGTCACATATATGCAGAGGGCCTAGGTCAGTCCCATGCAGGCTCCCTGGTTGTTAGTTCAGTCTCGATGAGATCCTCTGAGCCCACGTTAGTTGTTTATGTGGGTTTTCTTGTGATGTCCTTTACTCTTCTAACTCTTACAATCCTTACTCCCTCTCTTCAACAGAATTCCCCAAGCTTGGCCTAATGTTTGGCTGTGGGTCTGTATCTGTTTCCACCGGTTGCTGGATGAAGCCTCTCTGATGCTTTCTTATCTTTATTATTCCCTTCCTTGTTTTGAGTTCAGTGTGTGTGTGTGTGTGTGTGTGTGTGTGTGTGTGTGTGTGTGTGTGTGTGTGTGTTTAAAAAAAGCAAGATTATGAGCTGTGATTTTCCTTCCTCTTGATATAAGTTGTTTAAAGTATGAATTTCATTCAGGGCAAGTCACAACATATAATCATGTGACTGTTGATTTCTATTTAAATTTTCTTTCAGTTATTTCTTAAAGTTCTTTCTAATTTAACTGGGGACTTGTTCTTTGACTTACAAACTATTTAGAAACTTGATGTTAGATAAATGACTGTTTAGTTATTTTTCAGTCTTCTTTTTATAACTGATTTCTGTTGAATTTTACTAAGATCTAAGAATGCAGCAGCCCCATGAGCCAGCCTGCAGGTAAGAGTCTGGTGGGCAGGCCACTCCACCACCTCCACCATCCATTAGATTCTGTAACCTATAAGACCTATTCCATCACCCCAAACCACTGAGCCCATCATCCTCCCCCTGGCCAACCAACTCCCTCAACATCAACAACCTCTGGTGGTACATGCTCCACCTATACTAGATGGAAGAACAAACCCACTGTGCTGCCCAATCCCACCCATCCCAGCATCCTCCCTGTGAACAGCACTCTCCACCAACATCAGCAGACCGTATAGGTACAAGTGTCACATATACCATTTGGAAGAATAGGCACAGACAAAACATATGCCAGGTTGTTGATATTGAGGGGAATGGTTGGCCGGGGGAGGATGACAATGAATGCACAACATACTCAAACTTATGGGACCCTATGAAAGCAGTGCTAAGAGGAAAGTTCATAGCACTAAGTCTCTACATAAAGAAATTGGAGAAATTTCACACTAGTAACTTACCAGCACACCTGAAAGCTCTAGAATAAAAAGAAACAAATTCACCCAGGAGGAGAAGATGACAGGAAATAATCAAATTGAGGGCTGAAATCAATAAAAATAGAAACAAAGAGATTACAGATAATCATTGAAACAAAGAGTTGGTTCTTTGAGAAAATCAACAAGATAGACAAACCCTTATCCAAATTAACCAAAAGGCGGAGAAAGAATATCCAAATTAACAAAATCAGAAATGAAAAGGGGAATATAACAACAGACATTGAGGAAATCAGAGAGTCTTTTTGTCATACTTAAAATACCTGTACTCCACAAAATTGTATAATCTAAAAGAAAATGACAAATTTCTGGATAGGTACCATATACCAAAATTAAATCAAGACAGATAAACAATTTAAATAGACCTATAACCCCTAAGGAAATAGAAGCAGTCATCAAAAGTTTTCCAGCCAAAAAAAAAAAAAAAAAAAAAAAAAAAAAAAAAAAAAAAAAAAAAGCCCAGGACCAGATGGTTTCAGCACAGAATTCTACCATAATTTCAAATAAGGGCTAATATCAATATTCCACAAGTTGCTCCACACAATAGAAACAGAAGGAACATTGCCTCACTCTTATTATGAGGCTACAGTTATCCTGACTTTCAAACCATACAAAGATGTAATACATACAGATCAATATCTCTCATGAACATTGATGCAAAAAATACTCAATAAAACACTGGCAAACCAACTCCAAGAACATATAAAAAAAATAACTCACCATGATCTAGTAGGCTTCATCCCAGAGATGCAGGGATGGTTCAACATATGAAAATCTGTTAATGTAATACACCACATAAACAAACCGAAAGAAAAAAAAATATGTTTTCATTAAATGCCAAAAAAGCCTTTGACAAAATTCAACATCTCTGCATGATAAAGGTCTTAGAGAGATCGGGGGTACAAGGAACATACCTAAATATAATAAAAACAATATAAAGCAAGCCAACAGCCAATATCAAATTAAATGGAGAGAAACTCCATTTCACTAAAATCATTAACAAGACTAGACTGTCCACTCTCTCCATATCTATTCAATATAGTACTGGAGGCTATAGCTAGAGCAATAAGACAACTGAAGGAGGTCAAGTGGATAAAACTGGAAAACAAGACGTCAAGCTTTCATTATTTGCAGATGATATGATAGTATTCATAAGTGACCCCAAAAATTCAACCAAGTAACTCCAACAGCTGATAAACACCTTCAGTAATGTGTCAGGATATATAATTAAGTAAAATAAACTCAGTAGTTCTCCTATATACAAATGATAAATGGGCTGAGAAAGGAATCAGAGAAACAATACCCTTTACAATAGCCATAAATATCTTGGGGTAAATAACAACACAAGAGAAAGAGCTGTATGATGAGAACTTCAAGTCCTTGAAGAATGAAATTGAAGAAGATATCAGAAAATGGAAATATCTCTCATGCTTTTGAATAAGTAGGATTAACCTAGTAAAAATGACAGTCTTACCAAAGCCATCTACAGATCCAATGCAATCCCCATCCAAATCCCAACACAATTCTTCACAGACCTGGAAAGAACAATACTAAACTTCATATAGAAAATAAAAAAAACCAGGATAGCTAAAAGAATCCTGTACAGTAAAGGAACTTCTGGAGGTATCACCATTCCTGACTTCAATCTCTACTATGTATTTCTTAATTATACATTATACTTTTAAATGAGTTGGAATAATCACAATACTTTGAACAAGAAACATATATACAATATAATAAAAAAATTTAAATTTATCAATAAACCAAAATCCATACCAAGATAAAATATTTTGAGATTAATTTTTTTGGTTAAATAGATTAAATAATCTACCCTTTTCCCTATCATTCCTGTAGCCTCCTTTTTTCTTTTCCAAAAGAGATCCCCAAATCTAACCTTCTTTGAATAGTATTTTCTTGATCATGACCGGTAACAACTTGTAATCAACCACCCTTAAATAATGACAAACATTTGTACCTCATCTTTTGGGAATGTGGGCATTGTTTTCTCTAGACTGCTTCCTGTTGTCTGGTGGTCCTGGCATCTTTGGGGGACCTTGAGGAAGTCAACATAATGGTCAGATCCCAATTTGAGTAGTCTGTGAGGATGGACCATCTCTGCCAGCAGCCTTGAAGCTGTTCTGTATGCAGAACTCTGAGGAAACTGCAACAGAGGCACTCTGAGATATTGGATCACCTGGGCCATCTATTTTTATTGGTATTTCGTCCTTTTGCTCTGAAATACATAAAGTTTCAAAAGGAGCATACATATCTACAGTAATACAAGTATAGACTTTATGTGTTTTACACAAGTTAGCCAAAGATGATCTTTTGTTTTATGTTTGATTAGGTAGGATATACATTACATATCATCTTGTAGTTTTTCTAGGTTAATTGTTTTATGTCTGTAGTTAGGATTTTCATAGGCTCTCCCCTGATCAAAAGGGATCATCTTCAATCTTGACTGAATCCACACCTATTGTTTTCTGTGGGGGAAAAAAGCACAACCTCTTCCCCAAAGCAATATATCTTTTGACTTTCATTTTGAAGTCAAGACACTTTAAAAATATATAGGTTGGTTTAATCCAGCAGTGCCTCTCAGCAGCTATCATTTGCTGATCAACAATCAAAAAATTCAAAGAAAACATAATAACAGACAGTATTCAGACTCCCCCTGTATTTTTCATCTTTACATGGCTTTTTCCTTTATATTATTTACTTCTTTAAAAAAAGATTTTACTTTTTAATTTTTTACCTGTTTTATGACAATGTACATTTTTTAAGCATACTGTAACCTGTTCAGAGTTTATTCTTTTTCTGGATCTGCTTTACTGTGTATCTGTAACCTTTTCTGTCTACATGAAGAAAAACCTTAAACTTCTGCACAGCTTAGCTCATGTCATGCTGGTGGCTGGCTCCTCCTGCCTCGATTCTCTGAAATCCTAGCCTTAGGGCTGGGGAAAGCCACATTTACTGCTTCAGGTCTGGGAAATTTTGGTTCCACACTGCTGTAGGCATTTTTACCTAGTCCCATGCTATCAGGTAGCACATTGTTGGCTGCTCAAGAACCCCATATGAGTGCTCAATAGCAGGGTCTCTATAAAGAGCCATGTCTCTGTTTGCTGTTAGCACCAAGCCTACCTGAGAGAAAGTGGTCATCAGAAAGCCACATTTGACTCTGTGTTTCAAACTTAAAAACAAACAAACAAAATTTTCTCAAGCTTTATGTGGCTGTATGAAGCCTGGATGTTGGGCGCCATTTGTTGGCAGGAGTTTCTGTTTCACCAGCCTGCTCCCAAATAACCACACAAAAACTTATTAATGATAAATTTTTGGTTCATAGCTTAAGCTTGTTACTAAATAGCTCTTTAATTTAAATTAACTCATTTCTATTAATCTATGTGCTACTACTTTGTCTGAATAACAGTGTCCTTTATCATGCAGGAGCTTATCATTTTCATGAAGTCCCATTTATTAAGTGTTAATCTTAGTATCTATGCTAATAGTGTTCCATCCAGAAAGTCATTTATCTGTGCTTCAAGGCTATCACCTTCTTTCTCTTCTTTCAGGTTCAGTGTATCTGGTTTTATGATGAAGTCTTTTATTCATTTTGAGTTTGAGTTTTGTGCAGGGTAATAGATATGGATCTACTTGGATTCTTCTACATGTAGTCATCTAGTCTAATTAGCACAATTTTGAAGATGTCTTTTTCCAGTGTGTACTTCTGGCCTTTTTTATCAAAATTCAGGTGTCCATAGGTAGATGGACTTATGTTAAGGTCTTCAATTCAAATCCATTGATAAACATTTTTCCCCCAATACTGTGCTAATTTTATTACTATCTCTTTGGAGTACAACTTGAAATTGAGAATGGTGATATTTCCAGCATTTCTTTTATCATTCAGTATTGTTTTAGATATCCTGATTTTTTTTGTGTGTGTTTTAGTATGAAGTTGAAAATTGTCATACCAAGAACTGTGAAGAACTGTGTTAGAATTTGCATGGTGATTGCATTGAATCTGTTGATTGCTTTTGTTAGGATGGCCCATTTTACCATGTTAATCCTACTGTTCCATAAATATGGGAGATCTTTCCATCTTCTGATATCTTCTTCAATTTCTTTCTTTAATGGCTTGATATTTTTTATCATACAATCTTTTGTTTGCTTGGTTAGAAATATGCAAAGATATTTTATATAATTTGGGGCTATTGTGGAAGGTGTTGTTTCTCTGATTTCTTTCTAAGAGCATTTGTGGTTTGTAATTAGGAGTGCTACTAATTTTTGTGAGTTTATTTGTAACAAGATACTTGGTTGAAAGTATTTATCAGCTTTAGGATTTTCCTTGTTGGATTTTTAAGGTCACTTAAGTATACTATCCTATCATCTGCAAGTAAAGATATTCTAACTTCTCTGTTTCCAATTTGTACCCCTTTGATCTGCTTCAGGTGTCTTATTGCTCAGCTAGGATTTCAAGTACTCTATTAAATAGGTATGGGGAGAGTGGACAACTTGTCTTTTTCCTGATTTTAATGGAATTGCTTTGAGTTTCTCTCCATTTAAGCTGATATTGGCTATGGGCTTTGTATAAACTGCCTTTATTATATTGAGGTATGTCCCTGGTATCCCTGATGTCTCCAAGACTTTCATCATGAAGGTGTTGGATTTTGTTTAAGGCTTTTTCAGCATCTAATGAGCTGATCATATATCTTTCAGTTTGTTTATATGGTGGATATCATTTATTGATTTACATATGTTGAGCCATCCCTGAATCTCTGGGATGAAACCTACTTGATCATGGTGGATGATCTTTTTTATTTTTTTAATTCAGTTTGCAAGTATTTTATTGAATATTTTTGCAACCACATTCATAAAGGAATTTGGTATGTAATTCTCTTTCTTTTTGTGTTTTTATGTGGTTTGAGTATTAGGGTAACTGTGGCCTCATAAAAAGAATCTGCCAATGTACTTTCTGTTTCTATATTGTGGAATAATTTGAGGAGTAAGTGCATTAACTCTTTTTTGAGAGTCTGGTAGAATTTTGTGCTAAAACCATCTGGCTCTAGGCTCTTTTTTTAACTTGGAGACTTTTAATGATTGCTTCTATTTCACTAGAGGTTATAGGTCTGTTTAAATTGCTTATCTGATCTTTATTTAACTTTGGTAAGTGGTATGTATTGAGAAAATTACCCATTTCTTTCAGATTTTTCAATTTGGTGGAGTGCATGTTTTTGAACATGCACTTAAGTTTCTCTAGATTTCTCTAGGATTCTGCTGTTATGTTTCCCTTTTTGTTTCTACTTTTTGTTAATTTGAATCTTCTCTCTCTACATTTTAGTTAACTTGGATAAGGATTTGTCAATGTTATTGATTTTCTCAAAGAATGAACTCTTTGTTTCATTGATTCTTTGTATTTTTGTTTGTTTCTGTTTTATTGATTTCAGCCCTGAGTTTGATTATTTCTTGCTGTCTACTCCTTGCATTTGATTTCTTCTTTTAGTTTAAGGTATGCTATTAAGTTGTTAATATGAAATCTCTCCATTTTTTAAAAAATGTAGGCACTTAGTGCTATGAACATGTCTCTTAGAACAGCCTTCATAGTGTTCCATAAGTATGAGTAAGTTGTGCACTCATTTTCATTCAATTCTAGGACTTTGATTTCTTCCTTCGTATCTGTTTTGATATTTGACATCATTTTGCAGAGATTTTTTCAGTTTCTATGAGTTTCCAAGCTTTCTTTTGTTTCTTTTGATGAGTGTTGGTGTCCTTCACTGTATCTTCTGATTAATCTTGGATTGAAATCTGTTGTTGTTTTTAGATATCAGATTAGCTACCCAAGCTTGTTTATTAGGACCATTTGCTTGGAATATCTTTTCCCAACACTTTACCATAAGATTATGTCTATCCTTGATGTTAAGGTGTGTTTTTTGGATGCAGGAGAAGGATGGATCCTGTTTTCACATCCATTGTGTTAGTCTGTATCTTTTTATTAGAGAATTGAAACTGTTGATATTCAGATATTAATGATCATTCATGGTGATTCCTACTATTTTGTTGATGTTGTCAGTGTGTGTGTGTGTGTGTGTGTGTGTGTGTGTGTGTGTGTGTGTAGTATGTACTTCCATTCTTTTGACTTTGCTGGGTATGGTTCATACTCTGTGGGTTTATTTTTTGTGTAATTACCTTCTTTGGGTTGCAGTTTACCTTCTAGCACCATCAGTAAGTGTAGCTGGCAGTTTTTCTGTGTCCTGCCCAGCCATGTGGTCCCTCTGCTGCTTATAAAATAATCACTCAGAAGCTTATATTAATTATAACTGCTTGACCATTAACTCAGGTTTATTACTAACTAGCTCTTACATTTAAATTAACCCATAATTCTTATTTATGTTTAGCCATGTGGCTTGGTACCTTTTCTCAGTTCTGCCTTGTCATCTTGCTTCCTCTGTGTCTGGCTGTTGACTCTTGACTCAGCCTTCCTCTTCCCAGAATTCTCCTTGTCTGCTTATCCCACCTATACTTTCCGTCTGGCTACTGGCCAATCAGCATTTTATTTATCAACCAATTAGAGCAATACACATTCACAGCATACAGTACGACATTTCACTTCATGGCACTTCCCCCTTTCTGTCTAATCAAAAAGGAAGGTTTTAACTTTAACATAGTAAAATTACATGTAATAGAACAGTTATTGTGCAAGAACTACAGTTACAATATCTAGTCTATTTGTATTTGGCAAAATTAAAGAAAATATTCTATCTATCCTATATTTGTGAGTCTAAAGTTTCATATCTAATTTATCTTTTATCATAACCAAGGAAAATTATAGCTATCTAGTTTCAACTACATCAAAGACCCAAGAAGGATATTATATTACCTAAGTAAACAGGAAGAGCATTTTATGCAACTTCCAAAAATCTAGAAAGACAGAGACAGCTGGCTGCCTGGACAGTTACCCAATGTTCTTCTGCAATGTTGGAGCATCCATTCTTCAGCCTACAGTCCTAGAGTCTCTCAGTCACTTCTCTCTGTGTACTGTAGAATGTCTGGCAGTTTCTGCTGCAAATCAGGAACCTGAAGGACCATCTTGCCTTGAAAAGTTCAGTGGTCACCTTCATATGGGTCCTACATGCCCAGTCAATACAACATTTTGTCAGACAGTCCAGGTAAGAGCAATTTCTTACCCAAATGGCTATTTTTGCCAAGAAGAACATAAACTCCATATGGAGTGTAATCGATGCCCATCTTTCTTTTTGAAGTAAATTGGTTCTGCCAGGAGTAGATGTGTCTCGTTGTCCAGAAAGTCTAAATTTTTAAAACATTTTAAATGCCATATTCTGTAGGTCTTTGGAGTGTTTGAAGATTGCCTACCTAACTGAATTGTATCTATGTATACCTAGAAAACTTAACATGACTATAAGTTTGACTATCATAGAAGAGTAATTATTAATCTATATTTCTTAATTATCCATTAAAATTTAAATGAGTTACATAAACATAATACCTTAAACAAGAATAGAAATATACATACATATATATACACACACACATATATATATTAACAAAATCAACTCTAAATTTGTATCAATAAATTAAAATCCATAACAATGTAAAACATTGCTCCTTAAAAGCAGATTCAATAATCTACCCTTTTATCCTAGCATATCTATATCCTGTTTTTCTATATCATATCTCCCCCCTTTTTTAGAAAGATATTCACTATGACCAATAACAATTTGTAACCAACAACCTAAACAAAGACAAACATCCATAATCCAATTTTTGGAAATGTAGGCACAGTTTTCTAGGCTACTTCCTGCTGATAGGTGCTGCTGGTAATCGTATGGGGATCCTGAGAAAATCTGAGATAGTGGTCAAGTCCTGGGAAGCCTGGCTATAACCTTTGTTGATAGGTACCATCTCTTAAGATTCAGGAGATTTGGCTTGATCGAATCTGATCTATCTTAACCTGGAACAAATTCATAGCCTCTTGCTTCCTGTGGTAACAAAAGCAGAGCCTCATTTCCAAAACAACATATCCTTAGATCCAAATTTTGAAGTCAAGATACTTTTAAAATATACATATGTGTTTAACTGAGCAGCCTTTTCAATCAAATGTCTTTTTGCAGTTCAAAATCCCAAAGACAACAAAATCTAGATTCTCTGTGTAATATCCACCTTTGGTGGCTTATTTTTTAAATTACCTTTATTGTCTGTTTAAAGACTTATTTTTAAAACTGTTTCTTTATATAACTGTTTACATTCATTTTCTTCTCTTTTCCAAGTCTACATACATCTTTACACACACTGTACACCATTTAAAGCCTTATTCTATCTGAATCTGTCTTATTGTAAATCTATTGCTTTAAACTGAAGAATGACTAGGACTGAAATGGCAGCTTTGGCTGCTGGCTCCACCCACCTCAGGTTTCCAACATGGCAGAACTAAATTTACTGCCAGATCTAGGGGAACAATGCTCATCACTGACTCTACGAAGCAGTTGGTCTATGCTTCCACCCAGCAACATGTAGCCCCAAAACCTCTTTTTGGTGCAGCCATATCTGAATGGAATGGCAGAAGTCATAAAGCCAGCACAGCTGCTTGACAAAGATCCAGCAAAGCTGAGCCACAGGATAGCTGCCATGTTACTTTTGGTTTTCATCTCCACCTATTACATACTTGGGGCACTTTTAATATTTGTACAGTTTGAGGATATTGGGTTGATGGAAAATTCCTTATGAATCATTTATGCCTTCTCCCAGGAATGCTGCTTCTAAGCTTACCCAGGAAAGTCCTGAACATACTATCCTTCCACACACACTTTGAGGGAGCTGTCCTTATCTACTTGAAGGTCCTCCTTACACCTTGGAGGTTGTGACACATAAAGAAGCCAGAGGTCTCTTCATGAGGCTATTATATATTCTTGAAACATCTGTCCTTGTAATTAAATAGGAACAAGATATTCAAAACAAAGTAAAATTAAAAAGGTCAACAAGATTCAGTGGGCTAGAGGAATTGTCTGCAGTTCAGATTACAAATCTCTTCCCACTGTACACTTAGACAATTACGTGGCACACAACTCTGCCCTACATAGAGACATATTGATAAGTAAAGTATGGAGTGGAAAGATGATAAAAGTATGAGATGTTAGGACCTCCCTCTCTTAGATGTTAGCTCTTGTAGAGCCACTATAATGACATATGACCAAGGAACAACAGAATGCCAGTATTAGACATATAAACAAATTCAATAAAGATATAAACGTGAACATTGATTTTATTATGACAGAATTTGAATAATAACTTCAATAGCTTTAGCCTGAGAATTTTTCCTGGGCACTCTGACCACTAAGAGTTAATAATATACTGCTTGGGACATGGCAAAATGCCCAGGGTGGTTGAAGATTTTTGTTTTGGTCTAGTGTCCTTGAAGCAACCAAAGCAACCAGCCTGAGCAAGGCTGTCATATGCCTCTAGATTCTCAAAAATGGGTTATGGGGTTTATGAGTAAGAATGATATTTCTGTTCATTAATGATGTCAAAACTTGAGGGAAAATGATTGGAAATGATAACTCTGTTCTGTCATAGTTTATTAATGACGACTAAAAGATGAGCAAAAGGAAGTGAAACACATTCCAAAAACAAAAATCATATGATCTATGTTTTGGAACATCATGAATGTATCCCTGCTAACTAAATTCTGTATAAATAAAGAAACACTCTGGCTGATAGTCAGTCAGGCTGCAAGATTCTCCTGTCCACCATGGCCTGGCTCACTTCCTTCTCCTGCTAACTCCTCACACCATCTGCAGGACCCATCCATCGCGCCATGAATGGCTCCTGGCATCTTTTTTTTGTACTAGCAAAGCTATATCCACCACACACCATGCTGCATGGCTTGCAGACCCCACTGTGTACAGTGGCACGAATCTGCCATGCTGCCCTCAAGCCCATACACCATGAACCTGCCATACTGTAGCTCAAGCCCTCACACCACTTCATCTCTGTACCTTGGTGTCTCTATATGAAGTAGAAAGCTGTTTTTGGCTCTGTTATTGTGTGTTTAGAAGCCCTTTTTAAACTCTTTTAAGCCTTATACAAATTTTAGAGCCCCACACTGGTATGCCAAATTGTAGCTGGAAGTTTTTCTGTGTCCCGCCCAGCTACACAGTCCCTCTGCTGCTTATAAAATAATCACTCAGAAGCTTATATTAATTATAACTGCTTGGCCATTAACTCAGGCTTATTACTGACTAGCTCTTATACTTAAATTAAGCCATAATTCTTATTTATGTTTAGCCATGCAGCTTGGTACCTTTTCTCAGTTCTGCCTTGTCATCTTGCTTCCTCTGTGTCTGGCTGGTGACTCCTGACTCAGCCTTTTCTTCCCAGAATGAATTCTGCTTGTCTGTTTATCCCACCTATACTTCCTGCCTAGCTACTTGCCAATCAGTTTATTTATCAACCAATCAGAGCAACACAAATTCACAGCATACAGAATGATATTCCACAGCATGTAAGTCTATGTTTGTAGATAGATAGTGCTTAAGTTTTGTTTTACCATGGAATGTCTTATTTTTTTCATTTATGGTGAATGAAAGCTTACCTGGGTATAATAGTCTGGCCTGACATCTGTCTTTAGAACGTCTGTCCAAGCCCTTTTTAATTTAGAGTTTCCATTTAGAAGTCAGGTGTTATTCTAATAGGACTTCCTTTATATGTTCCTTGGTCTTTTTCCATTGTAGATTTTAATATTATTTCTTTGTTCTGTATATTTATTATTTTGATTATTATGTGCTAAGGTGACTTTCTTTTCTGCTCCAGTCTATTTGGTGTTCCATATGCATCTTGTACTTTCATAGGCATCTTTATCTTTAGTTTAAGGAAATTTTCTTCTATGATTTTGTTGAAAACATTGTCTGTTCCTTTCATTTGTATTTCTTCTCCTTCCTCTATTCCTATTATTCTTAGGTTTGGTCTTTACACAGTGTCCCAGATTTCCTGAATGTTTTGTTCCAGAATTTTTTTAGATATAAGATTTTATTTGACCAATATATCCATTTCTTCTATCCTGTCTTCAATGCTGGAAGCCTGAATTCCATCTCTTGTATTCTGTTGGTGAAGCTTGCCTCTTTGGTTCTTGTATGAGTTCTTACATCTTTCATTTCTTGATTTCCCTCAGTTTTGGTTTTCTTTATTGATTCTAATTCCACTTATAGGTCTTGAACAGTTTTATTGATTTCTATCCACTGTTTGCATTTCCATATATTTCTTTAAGATATTTAGTCATTTCCTCTTTAAGGACCTCTATCATATTCATAAAGGTCTTTTAAGGTCTTTTCCTTACACTTCAGTTACATTGCAATACTCAGGATTGCTGGTCTCTAGTGAAGACACATTGTCCTGGATATTATTGATTGTGTTTTTATACTGGCATCTAGGTATCTGAGGTTGGGAAGATTGTAATTCTAGATTCTGATACCTGGTATTGTCTTTGTTGGGTTGATGTTTTTTCTCTTGGTTTCTGTTTCTGCTCTGGTTCTTAGGAGAGTGTGGTGACTGTGTGTTGCCTGTAGGAAAATCTTCTGGGGTCTTAATAGGTGTGGGCACTGGAGGTTCCAGGTCAACTATGTTTCTGAATTTTGAGACCTGACACTTAAGAATGTGGAAGGGCTTGTGGGTGGAGTGGCTTCACAAGATGGAAGAAAGCAGGACTTCTACCAGAATCTGTTTAGTTAGTTCTCTGGGAATGAGGAACAGTGTGAGGAGTGGCCACAGCAGGAGGTTTACTAAAGAGCTGGTGATAAGGACTTGGAGAGAGAGGGCAAGATCTGCAAGTAGTCTATCCATTTCCTCAGCAGAAATTTTATTTATTTTTTGAAACAAGGTTTCTCTATGTTGTCCTGGCTATCCTGGAGCTCACTATAGACCAGACTGGCCTTGAGTTTACCGAGAACTGCCTGTCTTTGCCTCCTGAGTGCTGAGATTAAAGGTGTGTGCCAGCACACCCAGTGACAGGTTTTATTTTTATTTAGTATTCTCACTACCATCCAGTTCTATCATATTACACGATAATAAAATTTGTAACTATTATTATAAATGTTGTATTTATTACATATTGAAACTTCATAGCTATTATGTATGTATGTAGAATTATTATAACTTGTTTGTGGATGTTTGGTCAAAATACAATGTGATCCTCCACAACTCTACCACCAACACACACACACACACACACACACACACACACACACACACACACACACACACACACACAAACACCCTGCCTAATTTATGGAAGTTTCTCTAGTCTGGGTTTTGTTTCTCTGACAACAATATATACATTCTAGTTTTCTTGGGTTAATGTTTTTATAAGATAAAGTAACACAGTGTGTTGCTTTTAATTACCACATTTTGCAATATTTGAACTTAATCCGTTTTAGATAGTATACAGTTGCATCATCTAAGAATCCATTTTGAAAGTCTTACTCATCTAACTTCTGTGCTTAGACTAATTGTATGTAACATAGTTATTAACAGGTTTAGCTCAACCATTTAACTTTGTTTCCTCTAATTACCATTGCTGCATCTCCCTTCTTGCTTTTACTGAATGAATTTTATGCTGTTTTCATCTCATTTCTCAAAATGTGGGTTTCAGTGGTTACTGTAACAAATATGGCTACTTTATTTTCTGTAAACTCTTGAAGGATTTACCATATCACCTGAAATTTATCATTTGTCATTAGGAGATTAATAATTACATAGGCTCTATTATCATCCCATCTTTATGAAATTTTATGTATCTTTCTTAACATATTATAACAATATACATTAAAGTTGGTCATATAAAATAAAAAAATTATTTTGCTTCAACCACTGAATATATTTAAACCACTTGAAACATAGAGAACAAGCTGTCAAATTTAACAAAATTCTGCTCTGTCAATAGGATTCTTATGAAATGAATTGTTAATGTCACAAAAGCCGTGGGATTCGGTTACCTTCACCTCTCATTTTCCCCTGCTGTTGCTGCTGCCTTTCCCATCCAGTGAGTTTTACATTTTGTTATTGCATTCCTCAGCTCCATTTTCCCTCTTATTTTCATTTTGTTTCATTTGAGACAGGGTATTGCTGTATAGCCCTTGAACTCAGGGTCCTCTTGGCTCAGTTTCCTAAGTACTGGGATGACTGGTGTGTGCCACCATATCCAACTTTACATGTTTTGGCTTTGCTGATTTTCCTGGTTCATCATTTGTTTCAAGAGTGTTTATTGCTGTATGTTGAACCAAATGTATAATGACTTCTCTACAGTCTTCACCAGGGAATACTGACAGCAGGGACGGCCACCTTAGCTCTCTGCCTGTGGGTTGTCTTGTTATGTATTAGTTGAGAGTTTCCTGGTTTTTCTGTGCTGCACAATTTTAAATTTTATCTTGAATATTCTGAAAAAGATAGCTGGTACTAAGGATATTTAAAATGTATGATAGATAGGTAAGGCAGATGTGTTTGCATACACTTGTAATCACAGTGCTTAGTGGGTTGTGGCTTGGTGATCCTGAGTTCCAGGTGGGCTATATAGTAAGTTATAGACCAGCTTGAGCTGCATAGTGACACCCTGTCAGATAAATAAATAAATAAATGCAATGAAGAAGAAAAGGATGAAGGAAGGAAACGAGGGAGGAAGGAAGAAAGGTAGGGAGGAAATGGGCAAACATTACTGTTGGATTTTAATACCTCAGTTTCACTTGGTTAGGCTCTAGCTGTGAATTTCAAGCAGGTTTTTTTGTAGGTTGTGGGCTCGAGGCTCTTAGCTCACTCTAGTGATACACAGTGTTGCTCACAGTGGTCCTGTGTGTGTCATCCTATGATGATCTGACACAGGGGACAACAAGCAAGCTCAGTTTTCCATGTTGTTTGTATACCTAGTAGAACTACACTTATGCCCATGTAGCTTCAAAAATGAGGCCAGGAGCTATCACCCAGACTTTATTGGTCATGGTTTTCTAATGTTCTTTCTCTCCATAGTCTTCTGGGAACAGTAAGCCCATTGGCTTTTTAAGAGCTTCTAAATGAACACTCCTCTTTTGTGCTTTTGCTGTGAAGCCCTGTGGATTGATTTTTCCTGCTTGCTGGAGCCTCAGAATCTGTACGTTTGTCTTGGGTTAAGGGAACTATGGTGAAAGAAGCAGTGATAGCTGCCTCCCATCACTGGGCGGGAGGACTCTGAAAGGCTACTTGGCAATGGCTTGGGGTTGGGCACTAGAGGCTAGAGGAAAGGAACAAAGGACCACCACACAGAGGATTTCCATCCTTCCTGCAAGATTTACAACATGTCATTGTATCCCCCAGAACCAAAATTAGAAACCTTTCCTGTATGTTTCAGTGTATGTTCATGGCCACATCGAAGTCTAAGTTTGAACTGCAGTCAGTCCAGGGACTGCTAGAGAAAAATAACACCACACAAATGTAACACCGTCTGGTGGAATTTTGAATTTTGGTCTTCTTTCCCAACCTTCTTGCTAGTGTTTGCTTTAAACCATCTTAAAATAGTTTTTCCATATATTACTTCCATGACTATGAAGAGTTAACAGAAGCATGTGTGTGTGTGTGTGTGTGTGTGTGTGTGTGTGTGTGTGTGTGTGTGAGCGTGTGCGCATATGGTGTGTTTATTCACTGGAGTTTTATTCTTTATTTTTCATTTTTAAAATGCTTTATGTTGAATTATTTAAGACTTAGCAAAGTTACCAAAACAATCCAGACAGTTTCTGTGCTTGTTTCACTTACCTTTCCCCGCAACCGTAACACCTTACATACCAGAATATATTTTCAAAGCCAGGAAATAGATACTGGTACAATGTTATCAATTAATCTATAAGCTTTTTGTTTTGTTTTGTTGGTTTTTCAGTGTCTGGTGGTAGTGGTGGTGGTGATGGTGTGGTTGTTTGTATAGTAGAGTGGAATTTCACCATGCATATCCATTTGCATCAACATCGCCACAATCAATTTATAAATTCTTCCATTGCTGCAGAGAAAACATCTCGCACTGCATCTGTAGAGCCACAACTCTCCCCAGCTCTAACTGCTGGCAAAACCGATCTGTTCTCCATCACTATAATTTTGTCATCCAAGATTGTTCTATAAATGGAATGATACAGTGTAGCCATCCTGTTTTAACAGAATCCAATTTTGGGTCCCATACTATGTGTTTTGTTGCTGTTAGGCATTCAGACATCCAGTAATATTCCTTTTACTGAGACAAAAGCTATATGATCCTTCCCTATTTATTGAGTACGGTCTGTTAAAAATCACATAGTCCATTATTCAGTCATTGTCCATTTCTGAGTGTCCAGTTGCTGGTCTGCTAGATTTAGAATAAAACTGTCTTCCCTTGGACATAAAATGCCTAAGTCAAGGCTTCAAACCCCAAAGTATGACAAAAGGACAGTGCATGCCCTGACCCCAGCCTGAGTGTGGCCCCTTCTGCCTTGATGTGACTATGAGGGCTGAAAAATAAGATCCAGGCAGAGCGCATTGAATCTGTGCATAAAAGGATATGTCTAAACACACTTATTATCCCCTTGGCTTTGTCAACAAAATATTTCAATCCCTGTTGAATCTCTCTGTGTTCTCAGATTTATTTTTGGGTGCAGTTCAGCAGATTGTTTCTTTGTTTGCTTTTCTATCTGCTTGTGGTTATTTCTTCCTCCTGAGTGGTTCATCACAGCAACTGTCATATAGTAATCATCTGTATTGGGGACTATGGGGGTCCAGCCCCTCGATAGCCCCTTCCCAGGGTCGGGGAAGAATCTACAACCAGGTGATAATTTAATCTTTGATGCTTTGAATCTAGGTAGATGAGACTCCTTAGTCCATACACTTTATTATTCTGTGTCAGTCTTTTCTCTACAAGCTTCCATTCTGCCCTTGTGCCTAGCTCCTTTCTTGCCTAGTTTGTCTCTACATTTGTCTGCTGTCCCCTCTAAGTTCTAACTTGATTCCCTCCTCTTAGGTTCTGTAAAACCCATCTGGGTTCTCATCCATCTAGTTCTTTCCCATCTTAGCTCCTCTCTCATCTCCTTTTCTCTCATCTCCTTCTTTCTCACCTTGTTCTTCCCCATCTGGCTCTTCCTCATCTTTCATCTTGTTCCTCTAGTACTCTCTTCTAGCCCTTCAATCTAGTTCTTCCTCATCTTAGTTCATTCCTCTCCAGTTCTTCCCACCTAGTTCGTCTGTTCTCTTTTTTCCTCTCTCTCTCCTCCTCTCAGTCACCTTATTCTCTCAGTGCTCCCCAAGTCTCTCAGGAATCCAGTTATAAACCCAAGCAATAACAATCCTCTCACAGAGCATTCTTACAGGGTCATAAAGGCAGATAAGAGTTTTCCTCAGACAGTGACCGCCAGGCTTTCTTTTACAACCCAAAAGGGGGTGGTAAAGGAGGAAGTCAACTGAGAACTAGTGATTGGTTAGCATATCAAAAGGGAATTTGTGTTTGATCTGCATTCCTAGAAGTGGTGAAGTTAGAAGTTAGGAGTCTATAATCTTAGTATAGTAGAAAAAGAGGGTCTCAGATTGCATAAGAAATAAGGCTATGCACCTGACCTAGGGAACAGGCATCATTTCCACAAGAGTGTTACCTTAGTTGAGGAGATTGTTCTTGGAAGCATGCATAGCATTACACGAAAATTATTGTAGGAACCAGCTAATATATATACAAAAGCTAAACATCACCAAGACTTCTTAAGCCATGGCTTGACCTTTGGAGAAGTCCTTGACTTTTCCAAGTAGCAGCTTTTGTGTTAGTAGCTAAATTCCATTATGTTTTCCTGTGTCTTGCAGCACATCTGGCAGTATGTTATTATTTATTACGTATTGACTGCCATAAAGGTTCATAAAACTTATCAGGTGCTTATAAAGATACCAGCCACTGACTTCAAAGCATACAGTCACACTTGTGCATTTCTTTACTCAGGGCGTGGAGATATTGGCCCAAAGAAAAAGCAGCCACAGATGGGGCATGGTCCATTGCTTTCAGCTTCCTTCTAGTCTGGAAGATGGATGCAGAGCTCAGAGGGATGCATGTTGCAAAGACACGGAGAAGGAAGTAGACAAAGCAGATGTTCTTAGTCCAGCTTTAACAGGTAGAACAGCTGGTGCCTGTGGCAGTGGGTGGTGTGGGGAGTTGTGACTTGCCTCTGTTGGTTATGAAAACATAGATCTGCTCCTTGATTTCTTCAGAAATGAGATGCTATAGTTATAAGCAGGAATGGGAATAAAGCAGAAGGATCAATAGCATGTATTTATTGATTAGCTCTTTGTGTCAACATTGGCCTTGGTATCCAGGTGTAGAGGACTATATCTCACAATGTATTATAGAAAAACAACAAAGAAGGAAACAAAACAGAGAGCTGATAAATAAGCCTGATGTGGTGTCTAAAGCTGAGTAGGAAAGCTGGGGAAGGAGGACCAACTGGAAGGGCCCATCAGTTTTGATGGGTTGCTCAGGAGAAAATGTGGTGAGAAAAATGCTTGGCGAACTGGAGGGGTGAACTGTAGGACTAGCTGGGGACCCTTGAGTAACACGGAACTGTTCATGCAAAAGTCCTACTGGTTCATGCTTGGTAATTGGAAAGCAGATTCTTGCTGTGGGATGTTCTGTATGGCAAATGTGTTGCTCTGATTGGTTAGTAAATAAAACACTGATTGGCCAGTAGTCAGGCAGGAGGAAGTATAGGTGGGACAAGGAAGAGAAGAATTCTGGGAAGTAGAAGGCAGAGTCAGAGTCACTGCCAGCTGCTGCCACCATGACAAACAGCATGTGAAGATGCCAATAAGCCACGAGCCACATGGCAAGGTTTTTACTTATAGAAATGGATTAACTTAAGCTATAAAAACAGTTAGCAAGAAGCCTGCCATGGCCATACAGTTTGTAAGCAATATAAGTCTCTGTGTTTACTTGGTTGGGTCTGAGTGGCTGTGGGACTGGCGGGTGACAAAGATTTTTCCTGACTGTGGGCAAGGCAGGAAAACTCTAGCAATAGATTCTATCAGTGGAATTGCAGCCTAGTGGACAAAAAGACAGTAAAGATGAGGTTAACACAAGAGCCATAGGTGGAGGTGGATTTGATTCTGGCATGATGGCCAGCCAGCGAGTGATGGGCTGAACTCATGGAACCAGAACGTCCTGATCGTCTTTATGAAATGAAATATCCTTTAGATGCTGTGTTGATATGCAGAAAATCAACTGGGGCAGATCAGGGTAGGATGAATCTATGTAGTATGACAAATGCTTGGCTAACATACTCGTAACGTTTTGTTGTTATACCAAAAAATGAGAACAAAAACAATAGTATCCATGTGCTAGAGTCTGCAGTCAAGGGCTGAGAGATGGTGCATTTGGTAAAGTGCTTATCACACAAGCATAGGACTGTGTTTGAATCCTTGGCACATACAGAATAAAAGTGAGTGTGGCAGCACTCATCTGTCAGCCCTGTGCTGGGGTGTGTGGGTGGCAGAAACATACAGGTTCCTGGAGTTCATGGATGAAGAGGCCCAGCCATATCTGTAAGCTCAGGTTTTCAAACCCTGTGTCAAACAGTAAGGTGGAAATCAACGAGGAAAGCACTTGGTGTGCCCTGTGGCATCCACATACAGGTGTGTGCATACATGTACATATGCTTACACCCCCCCCACATGAACAAATGTATACATCACACATACATACACACAAAATAAGATGCATGGTCACAGAGGGTAGTGATGAAGCAAACCCACCCCATTTACAGCCCAGGGGAGGAGGGAAGCCCATCTTGGGAAATGCTGCAGTTTTATATCTTCTCTGTGATTCTTCTTACTGTGGGGGAGTAAGAAAACTGTTTATTTTCCTTCTTTCCTTTTACCATTAGTGACTTGAGGTTTTTTTTTTAATTAAACTGAAAAAATGAATTGAAGAAAAATGTTCATTAGTATGTTTTATATGTTTGCAAATTTCACTGAAGAGAAGGAAGCAGTCACTTCAGAAGTGTTTGGTCTGCGAAGGTGATGTGTCATTCGAAGAAGGGGTGATAACTGTCAGAAAGTGACTCAAGGAAGATGTGTCTAAGAACAATAGGTGGTGGTGGCACACGCCTTTAATGCTAGCACTCAGGAGGAAGAGGTAGGTGGATCTCTGTGAGTTCGAGGCCAGCCTGCTCTGCAAAGCAAGTCCCAGGACAGCCAAGGCTGTTACACAGAGAAACCCTGTCTCAAATATAAGTTGAAGGGAGGTAAAGATGGAAGATAAGATTTCTTTATGCAAACTCATTTTGATTCCAACTTTCATTCTTCTTCAGGACTGTTAAACGCCAAGGTGTGAAGGCTTTGTGGCAGCCGTCAATGCTCATCTTTGTTTTAGCTAGTTAACTGAAGCTCCCCCAAGAAGACTTCTTTCCTGTATCTATTGGTTCTCAATGGCCTTCGAAGCTCAAAAGTTTCCATTGCTAAAAGCGGAATATCTGGGTGTGGCCTATTCTCTGTCATTCTGTTCTTTGGAAAATATAGTACCAGGACCAGCTACCTCAATGGCTTCCAGTTATACCTGGATTCAAGTTGTAGCACTGTTTAGAGTTTTTCCCAGGAGAAGCAATGTGATACAGCAAGAATTGTCATTTAGAATATGACTATCCTGTACATAACCCTAGTTTCAAATACACTATATACAGCCAGAAAACTTCTGGAGGATGTACCTCATTTTCTCTTCTGTAAAATTGGACTACTGATCGTGGCACTCAATGCCAGAGAAGAGCCCAGTCTGGCTGCACGGGCTGCTTTCTCCAGGCTCACAGCGTGGGCTACTGCACAGTTGCTTTCACTGGCACACTGTCTGCCTGGGTCAGAAAGGAGTAGAGGAGGCAAGCTACCACCCGTGCCTGGTCCTGCCTCTAGCCTCGCTCCTCTTGTGGTGAGTAATGGGTTCAAGTGTTCTCAGTGCTCTGTGTGGACACACAGTGGTCTCAGGAGGGAGGTTGTTCCTTCTTGCTGGATGCAGAGCCCTGCCTTTACTTTTCTGCCTTCTGTGCTGAGCCCAGAATACCATTTCTCAACTGTCCCCTTCTGAACTCTTTTTCCTGATGTCTGTGGATATTATCAGAGAAGATTTTTGTCAAGTTCTCTTTGAAAAATTTGTTCTGCAAAGGAATGCCTGTTTGACCATGCTTTACCAGCCTGCTGGTTGCCCCTCTGGAAAGTCAGGAATGCCTCTTGTTTTTCTCCTGGATGAAAATATGGTGTAATTTAGAAATCCATCAAGTTTATTTTTCTCTCTTGATAGCAACCAGAGCCTAATGAAAACTTCCCTTATTTTTATTACCTATCAATCCTCCTAATGGAATTAATAGAGAGAAAGTCAGTTAGGCTTCTGTGCTCAAACCACTATCTTACCCAAAGTCCTGAGCAAGATCAGATTTTGTTATGTATTTTAAATGACAGGAAGCTCATATATCCCCCAAGATAAACCTTGCTTTCTCAACAGTAAATCTTCCTTCAGAGTGCCTCCACCTTCACTAGTAGGCTCAGGTGAACTTGAATTTGTATGAGGCAACAGAACACTCTACATAACAGGCATGGGCTTTGGTGATAGCCTTTACTCTGAGCAAATTCCAGGATGTCACATGACTGGCAGCAGATAACTGTCCGCCTGGGGCCCAGCTCGGACAGGGTAACCATTCTGCAGAGCCTGGTTCTACTTCTCGTGTCTGGAAGCAGCTGCACGTGTATGGCATGGCCACTCACTTCTGAGAACCTTACAATGCAAATTTCTGTGAAGGCAGCAATGGGACTGTCTTGTGCTTTGGTGTCTCCCATTCCTGCACCAGTGTCTGACATAAGGTGAGCATTCAGTTTCTCCTGCAAGATGAATGAGCACAAAGAGGAAAGACAGCCTGTTTACTTTATACCTAGTGCTTTGAAATGGTCTGCTACTACATAGATTGTAATGAATTATTCAGGTTTAGCTATGACACACTGTGACATATATTTAAATATGAATACATGATTAATATAAGTTTGTAAATCAGTGAAAAAAGAAACATCCAGTTTTAACAGAACTTTCTTACTTGTCAGCTGTCTTAGGGTTTCTATTGCTGTGAGGAGACACCATGACCATGGCAACTATTATAAAGGAAAAACATTTATTTGGGCTGGCTTACATTTTCAGAGGTTTAGTCCATTATCAACATGATGCAACATGGTGGTGTAGCAGGAATCTTAAAAGTTCTTATTAATAAAAACAAACTTGGAGCCAGGTATTGGGGTGAATGCTAGAAGACCAGAGAAGCAGAACAAGCCACAGTTTCCTCACCTCGGCAGTTCCTCAGCTGATCCTGTTTCCTCAGAGTGGAAGCTTCTGAGTCCTCATCCAGAATGAATCTCAGCTGAACTGTGTTGCTCAAAGCCTAAAAGCTTAACCAGCCAAATGCTTCTAGTTTCTGGTCTTCATGCCTTATATATCTTTCTGTTTTCTGCCATCACTCCCTGGGATTAAAGGCTCACTTTCTGGGATTAAAGGTGTGTGTCACCATGCTTGGCTGTATCCTTGTGGTCTTGAACTCACAGAGATCCAGACAAATTTCTGCCTCTGGAATGCTAGGATTAAAGGTGTGTGCTACTACTGCCTAACCTCTATGTTTAATATTGTGGCTGTTCTGTCTCTGACCCCAGATAAGTTTATTAGAGTGCACAATATTTTGGGCAACACAATACCACCACAGTGGTGGTGTGCAGCAGACATGATGCTGGTGAGTATCCTACATCTTGGCTTGCAGGCAATAGGAAGTGATCTCTCTCACTGGGTGTAGCTTGAGCGTAGGAAAACTCAAAGCCTACCCTCACAGTGACACACTTCATCCAGGAAGGCCACACCTACTCCAACAAGACCATGCCTGCCATTAGTGACCAATCCCTTTGGGGGCCATTTTCTTTCAAATCTCATCAGCTTTTTACAGTACCTGTTTGATCAATAGACAAACTGTGAAAGTTTGCCTCAGTCAATGAAGATTATCAGGCATAGGGGTGAAGGGAAACAGCCTCCCTCTACCTTCTAAAGGTTTGCTGTAATTTACCAATCACAGATAGATTAAACAAGATAAAAGACACACAAATTTATTATAGGCATGGAGGCAAGAGTATACTGTGATTATCCATTTGCCAGAATTCATTGTGAGATTTGTATAAAGGCCCTATTCCAATGAGACAGGGAAGAGTGGGTGTGCAGGCAAATATCAGGAAAATAATACATGATGTAGTGGGATTCAGTGGCTTGGAGACCGTGTGAAGGCCTGGGGCAGAGTCTCCTGCACCCATCGGCTGTACAATTGGTTGTCGACCACTGCCTTTGGAATACTGACTGGGACTGAACATTGAAATTGAAAACACTGCTGCGTAACAAAAGTCTGTCCAGGCATATTGACAGATTTTATTCTTTTGAAACAAGACATGAGTTTAGTTAAAAGAAAACCAAGGAAAGGGGCCAGAAATAACTATTTTCTTCCTTGGTGAGTTTAGATTTAAAGCAGAGAGAGGAGTATTAACTTTTTGGCCACTACTTTTGGGGAAAAGTCACCAGTATTTTCAGGGAAAAGGTACTTCCTGACTAAATGACTCAAACACTGAAATTTATTTTTCCTCCTTTTTCTCTTCCCCCTCTCCCCTCATGCCTTCTCTTCCCCCTCAACTTCTACCTCTCTCTTTCTCCTCCTACTCCTCCTCTCTTCCTCCTTCTTCATCTTTGTCTTCCCTCCAGAGAACCTTACAAAGAACCAGGTCAGATAACACAACCACTCCATCCAGAGGTGTTCTGTCCACATTGTTTTAAACATGGCATACATGACCTTAAACTGAGAATGTTCATGGTTGTGCACACTTCTTCTGTCAATGAGTCTTTCCTATGCAAAGTTCCGTACTGTCTTAGTCTCTGTTCTAATGCTATGAGAGACATCACGACCATGGCAACTCTTTATAAAAGAAAGCATTTAATTGGGGCTGGCTTACAGTTTCAGAGGTTTAGTCCACTATTGTCATAGCAGGGAGCTTGATGGCACTCAGGCAGAGATGGTGTTGGAGAGTAGCTGAGAGCTCTACATCTGGATCTACAGATGGCAGGTAGAGAGAGATGCTGGGCCTGGATTGAGCATATGAGATCCTCCAACAAGGTCACACCTACTCCAACAAGGTCACACTTTCTGTTCCCTGTCACTCCCTAATGACCAAGCATTCAGATATAAGAGCTTGGGGTGGGGGTGATTATTCTTATTCAAACCACCACACCTACTTTCTTGGTTTCTGGACGACCTTGCTTTAAGAATTCTCTCTAGCATACTCTTTCCGTGTTATAAGTACTAAGCATTTTTTCTTCATGGTTTATCCTTAGCTGTGTTTATGGGCTTTATGTTCACTAAGAAACAAATCAACTGTGTTAGGTTACTACATTTGGGCAAAGCCCTTGCTGCTTTTGAATTCTTTTAGTTTGAAATAAGCAGCCTATCAGGTTACCATATGAGGGGTGGCAGTGGCCCTCGATTCCTCCAGGCTGTGTCTGTGTTCCTGCACTGGAACTTCTCTTGTGCCTGGAACACGCCAGCTTGCCTCACCCAGACACTGCAAAACTCGAGGTCAGCTCTATGGCAGAAATTCATATTTTTCTATGATGGTAACTTGAGAAAACAGTTGAGAGATCTCTGTTTTTATTTTATTTCTTCCTCTGTTACTGACACTCTTTTCTCCTTGTATCTAATTTCCTAGCTTTTCTTGCCTAGGGATGTATCTTCTTCAAGAGCAGTCATGGGAAGGGCAGATAGAGAGGGATACAGAGTGTGGAGACAATGTTCTTTTTTCCCTGTAGAGACCCTTAAAGTTCAAAACTATAACACATTTAATTTAAAGGTCTCAATAGGCTTTGTTTCTGATTGTAGAACTGAGAAGTCTCTGAAGGACTCTGCATAGGGGATTGGTTGTATTGGTAGCAAAGGGTAGAAAGAAGCAGAAATGAAAAACAAGCAGCAGATTCGTTATTTTCTGTGTTAGGGAAACAGAAAGAGAACAGGAAAATGACCAGTTAATGTGAAGTCATCCAGGTGCCCTTTCTGTGTGTTATTAAAACAGAGGGAACAGGCAGGTGAAAGGAAGATGGAGGACGACAGGCTTTGTGTGAGCCCCCAGGCTCAGAGGCCTTGCTGGAGTTTCAGAAGTATCACTAAGTAAATTTTCCCTCTAAGATATGGCTGAAGGAAAAAGCAGAGAAGGAGAAAGCAGAGGTGTGAAATAGGAAGACTCAGTGCACTGAGTGTGAAGACTGGAGGCCTACGGTGGGAAAGATGGAAAGTGGGCTCCTCAGTGGCAGCAGGAGACATGAATTCAATTCTCCAGATGCAACCTGAGGAGTCTGCCACGGACTTCTACTCCGAGGTAGCCAAGATCTTGACTCATGCTACAGAAAAAACATTTTAGGTCAAGTCAATGAGGTTGATTGCAGAAAACACAATGCATACTTTAAGTATAGCATTAAGAGAGAAATCTTGAACAACTTAACAGTGGCTAAATCTATATGATTTTTGGGACATGTGAAGATACAATGTTCAAGGAATGTGATGTCTTTATATTAAAATGAGTTACTATGTTTTTATTCAAAGATGTTTTTCTCTGTAAAGGAGTTTGCAGGTATATTGGGCAAGTTTGTAGAAAAGAACGGACTTACAGATAAGATAAAACATAGGCTAAAATGGTCAAGAGAATTCTTACTACTCACGGGTCACAAAGAGGTCAAAACTTATATTTTGATTGTAAGCATGGCTCCAATCTTGTTTGTGAGTCTTTCTCAGAAAAATACAGGTTTACAGATATGAAAGGAGAGCCAATAAGCATAGTTCGTTAGTTGTTTTAACACTCTTGTTTGAGATATGTCTTAGAATAAGAAATATTATATCTGTATAGGCTATTTTTACAGGAGTGTGTGTGTGTGTGTGTGTGTGTGTGTGTGTGTGTGTGTGTAGGAGCACATGCCTTGTGAGTACATAAGCCAGATGCCAACCTTGAGTGTCTTCCTTAGGAGCCACCCACCTCTTTTAAAATATACATTTTTTTCTTTTTTTGAACCCGTTTATTTGGTTATGGGAAGGGCATGAGCATGCCACAGCACATATGTGGTACCAACAAGACAATTAATGGAAGTCAGTTCTCTCCTTCCATCATGTGGGTTCTGGTGATTGAACTTAGATCTTTAAGCTTGGTGACAGGTGCCCTTACCCATCAGGCCATCTCACAATTACCACCTTATTTTTGAAGTGAGGTCTCTCACTGAGACCTGAGATTTGCCCATTAAGCTAAGCTTGCTGATCAACAAACCCAGGCATCCATCCTGGCCATACCTTCTTTGAGCTAAGTCCTTTTGAATGAGATGTTTGACAATCTGAAATATGAGCTAATAAGAAATAAAGTTTTGTTTCATGCTGCCAAGTATAGTAATTTATTACAGCAGCAATAGAAAACTAATATATGCTCTATCATGTGCAATTAAGTTCTAAACAGAATAGGTAAATAGAGATTGTGAATAGCCTACTTTAAAATTACAGGGCAAACTAATTTGCATCATGAAATGATTCTTAACATTACAGAAGGATGAAAGGTCCCTTTAAGTAGCACTTATTTAAGTGTTTGTTTATAGATGGTTAACTTGCTTAACAGAGGAAGAAACTGAAAGATGAAATGTTCCAAGCTATTGCTGATTAAACAGCAATCAGAAATGAAGATAAAGTATTATAATATAATAAATGGACATTTACACGTTCATTTCAAATATTTGCATTTTAACATAACTATACAAAAATTCTAGCTTCTTTAGTTTTCTGTAATATATTCAGCTTCTTTTGCAACCTGCATCTAACTCAGGCACAAAATTGGGCAGCCAAGGATGCCAAGCACAAAGAGGAGAGAAGGAACTCTTGTCCTTGAGGGTTCGGCACTGAGTGGTCTTGTTCCCTCTTTCTGACATAGCTTCTGGGAGCAGAAAATACCCTTCCCACTCCCAGGGGCCTGGCCTGCTATCACATTCGATTCTGAGAGGTATCAGATTTTGGTCCTGTATTTCAAGTGTAAAAGTTGTCACAATCAAAATGTAGAGGCTTGTGTCAGTCAAGACAAAAAGTAAATAAATAGCGAGGATGTGAAGAAAGGCAGGGTCCTTGTGCGTGACTGCTTGACAGTGACTATCTGTCAGAGTCACAACCTTGGACAAAGGTCAAATGAAAAACCAAAACAAACAACGTCAAGAACATTTGGTTCATCCTGGCCTGGCATCAACACTCTGGTGCCGAATCCTGTGGTGTGGGATTATTGTTTCAAAACAGCTGATGTAATCTTTCTCATTTTTATCTTTGAAAGCTTCTGCTCACCTCCATTTATTTTTCTAGATGCTCTTAGTTCACATTGAGACAGAGAAGTGGGTAGAGGGTAGGGTGCAGAAGGTCTTATACAAAATTGACAAAATGAGCATATGAGAAAATGAGAATAAACCTCCTGTCCAAGAAAAAGGCTAGAACCCTTCCATATACATCAACCAGAGACAACTGGGCCAGGCAGGAGTCACTGGCACAGGCACAGAGGTGCTCCAGTCTCTGAAGGTAACTGACCTGTGACTCATTACAATACCAACATGTACATCCATAGGTGGACCTTTAAGATGCTAATGATACATGTGATGTGTGGATTTGTATGTAGAACTACATGCAATAGAGCATGCTTGAGAAAGCCTGTGAAGTGCCAATGAGTCAGGAAAGCATTGCCATACAGACAACTCAAAAAGCCTCCACTATGTGCCATAAAAGTTCCATCCTTTCTACAAGTGTTGTGACTCCCTGATCCAGTCCACTTCCTCCTACTTCTAAAAAAAAATTTCCACTTCTGCTACCCACATATCTCTATTCAATCCTTGTTCTAGAATACAAAAATCTTGAACCCTTCTGCAGGTGCCCCCTGAATCCTGATAGTCACCAATGTCAGTATGGAAAATATGTATTCCCACTGCTTTGTTATAATGAAATAAATATCATTATTATTTGGTTAATCTTTCTCTTGTCATTTAGGTTGACATGTGTAAATAAACCAAGGTTCTAAGAGGAAAATTAATTTGTTTAAGTTTATAAAACTTGACCCCCAAGCCCAGGACATTTTTGCTCACAAATTGCCTTTTCTGATATCACAGAGGAGGACAAGACTGAAGACAGGCAACAAAATCAAAGGGGAGCAGTAGCAATTGTATCCACATGAAGACAACCTGAGGTTCAGACCAGTAACCACAAAATCGTTATTCTGACTATTAGGTCACTAAGTGCTCTGCTTCCTCCTCCTGTATAAGGCAAGAAAATTGGTAGTGATTTTAATACGAGTTTTTTACCATAATCTTTATCCACTCAGGATCCAGTTGTAATAGAGAGTCATCTGATACAAGAAGCAGGTTTTAAAACACATAAGGTAGAATTTGAGTAAGAGTCAGTTTATTCTGGATCAAAATATGAGTGATTGCAGCCTGTAAATATTAATTCATATCACCTCAAATATCTTACTCCAAAGGGGTAAAAGTCTTGTGAAATTTTTTATACTTACAGAACAAAAGAAAGATATAAATTAAGACACTTAAAATGCAACGAGGAGATGTCAGGTTACATCAAAGAAAAGAAATCTCTGCTCTAGACTTCAGACATTCTCTGAAGACATTCTTAGGCTTGGGGTTGGTGGAAGTCAGTTGTCTCTTAGGTCATTCCAAAGGGATTTGCCTAAAAGTTACAATGGTCTTGGGTCAAACACAGAGGTGGGTAATGAATGGCTACCAAGGGTTCTAAAGGTAGCTCATGGGATTTTGGCTTTAGACCTGCAACATTTCAAGTCCCCACAATCAC
Organism: Peromyscus maniculatus bairdii; assembly: GCF_049852395.1. Lineage (NCBI taxonomy): Eukaryota > Metazoa > Chordata > Mammalia > Rodentia > Cricetidae > Peromyscus > Peromyscus maniculatus. The sequence goes on from NC_134860.1 coordinate 12,338,021, forward strand.
TGAAGTGGTAATCAGTCAATTAGTCTTAACAGAATCATAGATACAGGTGTGCCTGCTTTTCTGGAAACTTCATTACATGTTATCTTGTTGCTGCAGTTCAAATTTTAGCTTCAAGTTACTAAAAGTTTTAAAGATTTTTTTTTTAAATCAAGTAAGCATTCTTTTATGGCACAGCCATATCTGATGGGAATGGCAAAAGTCAGAAAGTCAGCACAGCTGCTTGACAAAGATCTGGCAAAGCTGAGCTGCATGCTGGCTGCTATGCTACCTTTGGTTTTCATCTGCACCTGTTGCATACTTGGGAGACTTTTAATATTTGCACAATTTGGGGATATTGGATTGATGGAAAGTTTCTCATGAATCATTTGTGTCTTTTCCCAGGAGTACTGCTTCTAAGATTCCCCAGGAAAGTTCTGAACATACTTCCCCTCCCACTTTTAGGGAGATATCCTTACCTACTTGAAGGTCTTCCTTGTGCCTTGAAGGTTATGACACACATAATGAAGCCAGAGGTCTCTTTATAAGGCTAGGAGACATTCTGAAACATCTGTCCCTGTACTTATGCAGGAACAAGATAATCAAAACAAAGTAAACTTGAAAAGGTCAACAAGATTCAATGGGCTAGAGGAGTTGGTCACAAATCAGATTACAAGCCTCTTCCTACTATACACTCAGGCTATTATGTGGAAAATACAGCAACAAAGTTAGATTAGCTGAAGTTACCTCTGCCCTACATAGAGACTTATATTGATGAGCAAAGAATGATGTAGAAAGATGATAAAAGAATGAGATGTCAGGACATCCCTTTCTTATAAAAGTTAGCAAATGTACAGTCACTGTGGTGTCATATGACTAAGGAGCTGAAGAATTCCAGGATTAGAAATATAAACACATTCTATAAATATATAAAATATAAACATTGTATTATGCCAGAATTTGAATAATAACTGCAGCATCTTTGGCCTGAGGATTTTACTTGGGCACTCTGACCATTAAGAGTTAATAATACACTGCTTGGGACATGGTAATATGCCCAGGGTGTCTTGGAGATTTTGTTTTGGTCTAGTGTCCTTGTAGCCACAAAAGCTACTAGCCTGAGAACAGGCTGTCATATGACTTTAGATTTTCAAAAATTGGGTTATGGAGTTAATGAGTAAAAAAAGGTTAAAAAAAGATAGCTGTTTATCAATGATGATTAAACTTGAGGGAAATGATTGTAAAAGATAACTTTTCTGTCACAGTTTATCAATGATGACTAAAAGATATGTAAGAGGAAGTTAAACACATGTCCAGAACGAAAAATGATATGATTTTTTTGGAACAACATGAATCTATTCCTGCTTACTGAATTCTGTGTAAATAAAGAAACACTCTGGCTGCTAGTCAGTCAGGCTGCATGATTCTCCCAACCATCATGCCTGGCTCATCCTTCCCTTGCTGACTCCTTACTCCTCTCTGGAACCTGTCTACCACAGGGGCTGGCCCCTGGCACTTTTACTTTCAAAGTAATTATACCTTGGTGAATATGGAGATATTCTTCACTTACCTGGAATTAACTTCATGTGTTTCTTGACTTAGTAATATTGGTCTCCAGCTACTCCTGACTCTTTCCAATAACTCCATACTTCCTATAAAACAATCAATCATATACTTACCCATTCTGATTCATTAGTGAAAATCCCTTTGGGCAAGCAGGCATGGTGCCACATGTTTTTAATCCCAGCACTCAGGAGGCAGAGGCAGGCAGATCTTTGTGAGTTTGAAGGCAAGGCCAGCCTGGTCTACATAGTGAGTTCCCAAACAACCAGAGCTACATAGTGAGATTCTGTCTCAAACCAAAACGAAAACCAAACAAATAAACAAAAATATCTTTGGCCAGGTTTGTTGTGTATATATTCATTTACCTCACTCTTTTCACTAGTATGTTTCCTAATAGTTCAAATAAGAGTATTTATTGGAAAATTTCCATATAGGAATAGGTCCCAAAATATTTAATAATTTTGATACTGATTTTATGTAAAATGGGGCATTTAGTTCAAGGAGGATTCTTAGCATAGCTATAAACCATTCATTAATCCATTCAACAAATATTTAACTAGTGCCAATTGTTTGCCACACATTAGATATTCATACTCAGAGATGATCAAAAATCTTCAGTCCTTTATAGAGCTTATAATATTTGTGGGAGAAGAAGAAATGATTGTCTATAATAAAAATATCCAGAGCAAACAAAGACAAAGAAAATACCTAATGTAGGTAGAAGGGTGTGTGTGTTTAATGGCTTTCTGTTTCTGTGACAAAATATTTACACTATCAACTTAAAAGAAGGAAAGATTTATTTTGGCTCCTGTCTTTTTTCTTTTTTCATTTTTCTTTATTAAGAAATTTTCTATTCACTCTACATGCTATCCACAGACCCCTCTCCTCCCTCCTCCCATGCCCCAACCCTCTTTCTCAAGCCACCCCACATCCCCACATCCCTCAAACTGAGGTCTCCCATGGGGAGTCAGCAGAGCCCAGCACTTTGAGCCTAGGCAGGTCCAAGCCCCTTCCCACTGCACCAAGGCTGTGCAAGGTATCACACCACAGGCACCGGATTCCAGAAGCCTACCCATAGACCAGGGACAGATCCTGATCCCCCTGCCTGGGTGCCAAGTTCATTGGCTCCTGTCTTTACAGGTATCAGGCCATGGTCAGTTGACCATGATATTCTTGTGTCTGGTGTAGTAGGACATTATTGCAGAAACACATGTTGGGGGAAGTTGTTAATGTCAAAGTAGCAGAGGAGGGGGAGAAAGGAAAGAAACTAAGGTCTGAATATCCTTTCAAAGGCACATCTCCAGTGACCTAACCTCTTTTCACTAGGTCCTACTTCCTGAAGGTCCTCTACTTCCTGATAACTCACAATCTTATAACCAAGCCTCTAGGCCATGGCCATTTAATATCTAATGGGGAATGGTGAAATAATTTTTACACTGATTACAAAATAAAATAAGTGGATTGTGCAAAATAAATAAGAATCAGTCAGATAGCCAGGAAAGAAATGAAAGTCAATGCACAACATCCTTCCAAGAATACACGTAGCTGATGGATGCCTAGGAACAAAGCATGAGATAGTGATGTAAAGGGCAAGCTAATTCCCAGATGTTTTCTGGCTATGCTCACATAGAAGCTGAGCAGAAAATGATGGTTAACAAAATCCTGGCAGAAAAGCAGAGCTAATAGGTTTCTGGATTACTCTTGAACTGGGATTCTGTCCCTTGAAGATGAGGACTATTGTACATGAAATCACCCCTAAGGCTGTCCTTGTAAGAGGCAGGCCAGGGGGGGTGTCATAGAGAGCACTAGAGATACCAGGAGAGTAATCCCTTAGCCAAACACATTATTTCTGGTTTATCATGCTCCACACCATTCCTAATCCAGTACATATTTATTTTCCTTTTTGGCACTCAATCATTTGAGTTGCTGTATTGTCAGAGTAGATAATGACAGTATAGGAGATTCCACTTCAGCTTGAAAGGACCACAGGAAGAGTAGACAGTAAGACATGTGGGAAGCCAAGAGAAAGTATGGCCCTTTAGAAAACAGTGAAATGTGTGAACCTCAGCTTCCCACTCAGAGGAGCATTGGACAGTATGCACCTTTAAGTTTCCCTTGGGTGGAGCACACAACAGAAACAAACAATGCCCTGTCTAGTGGCTATTTCAGAAAAGAAACCATGTGGCATAGTTAGGAATTCAGAATTTTAATATTCACACTTACTAGCATGAATGTACTTCATGACTCATTTTTTTTTCCTGTAGAGAATATGGTGAATGTAATTGACATTTTGTTTAAGTGGCCAAGGACTGACCCTAAAGAGAGACAAGAAACCTATATCACCAATGTTTCCATTCTTGCTCCTCTGACAAGTGACTTCACTTGCTTCTCACTCTGGATTTCCTTTTCCACTTCCAGCTTTGACCCATTCTGCTTGGTCTTTCAAGCTCCATCTTCTCTCCTAGAAATGTATTCTTGATGCTTCTTTTCACAGCCCAGGTGATATGAATCTTTTCTGAAAACTTTTCTTGCATCGATTCTCCTGCCCAAGACAGTTGGACACTGTGCTTGACAGCTGATATGCCTTGGGTAAAGCCAAGATTTTCCATTCTTCTAGCTGCAGAGTTTGAAGGTCTTAGGAAATACTTGTGAAGCTTACTCACCAGCAGCTTCAGGGGTAGGAGAACTTCTGGAAAGTGTACCTAGGGATGTGAGAAGACAGATTCACTCAAACTTTCTTTATTCTCTATATAGTTGTCCTTTTTACTCTTTCCTGAGTGGAAATGAGCTGAATAATGAGGAAACCCATTTTGTTTGCTTCTATGGAGTGGTTACTGTCACATTTAGGCCCTAGCTATCTACTCTTCCCCATAGCTTTTAGGTTGGTTCTTTTCTACAACTTTCATTTTATGGTTGGTTTTTTAGGATGGAAATGGTTCTTAATGCCTGTAAAAGAATGTCTATCTGCATAAGACTCTTTAATGCATCTACAACAGCCTTGGGTCTTTTTTTCTCATGTGATCCTTACAACAGTCCTGCATGATCCTAATGATGGTGGTAGGAGTCATTCAAGTCTTCATTCTGCCCCAAGTCATATCCTAGAAGCTCTGCATTGCCTAATTTAATCTGTCCACACTCTACAATGAAGATATTTTATTACCCCCATCTTTCACATATGAAAATGCAAATGGAGATGCTATGTTTCTCAGGTAAGTGCATCCATGTTTTCAAGGTCATATGTTTCTAGCTACAGAGATGATACAAAAGGTTAAGTGCCCTGTCTCCATGTTGATACAGATCTATCTTATTTGGCAGCATCTCTCAAACTGTAAAGTACACAGTATTCACACAGATTTTTACAAAATACAGATCCCATTGCAGTTAGTCTTGAGTGAAGTTCAAAAATTCACATTTGAGAAAACCTCATCATGTGGATACTGAGGTCCAGCACTTTGAGTAAGAAGGCCATAAGCATCAGAAGACAAGACCTTGTCTCTTTTTTCTCCATTGTGAGTTTAGTATCATTTTTCAAATAGGGATTTCCCCCCTGATTCTCAACTAACTCTGACCAACTTGAAAACAATTACCTGAATGTGCAGTTTCACTGCCTCTGTGGAGGCAAAAGCTACCCTTGAGCTGGAGTCTAGAGAACCTTGGAGTTCTTCTGCATTCTAGAAGCTAGGGAAAGCATTGCAGAAAAAAATGTTCAGATACCTTGATCTCAAAAGGCAGCTCTAGTTGCCAAGAGAGAGGAAGAGATAGGAGAAGCGACACAATTTTTAATACCAGGAGGCTAATTTCATCTGTGGAAACTGCATATACTTTACAAGATATTTAAATTCAAAAAAGAACTTTTTAACTTACCCAAGAGCTCAAAACCTGGCAATAACAACTATTCACAGTTTTCATGTATTTACAGTTAGTTTTTAAACTAGATGGAGACATTAGTTTTCAGATGAAACAGTAAAGATCACCTTGAATTGTTCAATTTATGGGTTGTGATTGGTTTAGAAGTCTGGCAGGAACAGTGTTCTATGACTTTAAGGACTCTATGTAAATAATTTTTGATGGTGGTATGATTTTTCCATTGTTTGTCCTCATTAAAACTTCTTTAACTAGTCCCATACTGCACCCTATCGAGTTATTTTTTAAGTTTTTGATGTTATGATCAATACTGAAATAAATCTCAGTTTACATGTTCTGTGGCTTTCTTATAATAAATTTCTAGCTGTGAAGTTAGTGAAGCAATAATTTTAGGCATTTTTAAAGACATGTTACATAGGCCCAACTTGCTTCTTAGAATTGCTGTAACTCCAGAAAGTTAAGTTTTATAGTTGTCTTCTTCAAAATGTGGCCCCAGATCCTGAGACTGAGCCCAGCTACAGACTCCCACCTCCTCGTGGAAATCCACAGTATGCCTAGCCATTTACTTCACTCATGTTCATCATCAGAATGATGCCAGTAGAGTACCAGTTTAATTCCCTGTTCAAGTTCACTAAGGACATGGCACATTACACATTTGGGTAATGGTAGTTTCTGATTATGTTGTATGTCATTGAGGAACGGTATGAAAATGAGCCATAAGAGGAGGGAGTCAACTCACCATTCATTCTCTATCTCTGCAAACTACCAGAAAATCTACCTAAGAGGACTGGGCACTATCTTCCAAGATAGTCTTTATATGGTCCATTTTGATAATCTATTATGTTAAGCTTAACTGAAATTAAAGCACCTATGGTTTAAAAGTGCTACTTTTCCACCAATAAGCATGTGTCTTTCTGTTGCTCAAAGTCATGTGTTTTTACCTGTGGGAAGGAAGAATGTCAGGGACTAGTAATGAAGGCCCCAGGCAGCTCATACTCTGTAGTGAAAGTATCCTTTATGGGAAGCAGTGGACACAGGGACAGAACTGCTAACTCAGGTAAGGAAGGAAATGAGTCCAATATCTTCAGATAAGTCTCCAGGTTCAGAGAAAGAGACATTGAAACACAAAACTGACCTAGCTTCAGTTGGATATGAGCCTGGCTTCAGACACAGCCTGGAGTCTACACTCAGTGTTGATCACAGGAACAAAGCTGGGCTTGACCTCAGGCTCACTGAGCTTCAACAAAGCCTCAGTTCACTCTGACTCTGACCACAGGAGAAGATGTGATGTGGCAAAACCCAGAAACTGTCCTACAATTAAGATTACTATCTGTTCAAATAACATGACTCATGGCCTATAGAACACATGATTCAAGGTCAGTCTTTGACCCCAAGCTCTTGTCACCTTTTCCCAAGATCAGTGAGTATTTTTTAGGTTCTTGTTGTCTGAGAGTTTCTATTGCTATGAAGAGATGCCATGACAAAGGCAACTCTTATAAGGGAAAGACTTTGACTAGGGGCTTTTTAGTTCATTACCATCATGGATGGGGGCATAGCAGGAACATGGTGGTACTCACGACACTGTCAAAGTAGTTGAGTATTACATCCCGATCCACAGGCAGAAAGAAAGCCTGGGCCTGGTGTGAACTTTTGAAACCTCAGAAATCTACCCCCAGTGACACACTCCCTCCAATAAGTCCATACCTCCCAATCCTTCTAATCCTTTCAAACAGTTCCAAAACCTTTGACTAAGCATTCATATATATATATATATATATATATATATATATATATAAGAGCCTATAGGGGCCATTCTTTTTCAAACCATTATACCTAGTAACATATAATAACAGGTTTCATTATGACATCTCACACATGTATTGTGATTATATTCACACCCCTCAATCCTTCCTTGTCTCCTTCTGATTCCTGCTGATCTCCTTCCTCTTCCCAATCTGTCATCTTTCTATTGTCTTGTCTCCTGTGCTGATAATCATAGCTATTGAGGATTCAAGAGTGCATTGGCTATATCATGTTGGGAAGAAAATGTTCTACAACACTCCACCCCTTCCTTCTGACCCCTCTTCCACAGTGTTCCCTGAACCTGGAATGTGTGACATAAATGTCCCATTTAGGACTCAGCTTTCAATAGTTACTCACAGCACACTGGTGAGTGATAAGTCTCTGTAGTAACTTCTGTCCACTGATAAAATAATCTTCTATGACCAAAGGTGACAGAAGCATTGATTGGTGTGCATAAACAAAATAAAATATAACTAGCATATTGTATCCTGTCAGTAAAATATCAGTAGTATTTTCCTCACTAGAGCGTATGGCCTACTGGCCACATGCACAGTACCAGTTGAGAATTTCTTCCTATGAAACAGGCCTCAACTCTAATCAGAAAGTGCTTTGGTCACTTCCATAGTAGACTTGCCACTATTGTGTTAGTGGGCACATCTTACCTGGTATTTACTATAGACTCTGTGTGAATTTCATGGGATAGCACAGGAGCCAAATTTGCTTCAGTATATAGCTATAACCATAGTGTATCCTCAGCATCACCTAGGACCTCTTCATACAGTTCATGGCTACCAGATGCTAGTTTTCTCAGAACGTGACTCTAGAAAACCTCATGAAGGCTAACCCCCCTGTACTGCTCCCTGGGTCTAATATACCCTTGCTACCTGAGTTGTTTGATAACTTTTGCTTCCAGTCCACCTTTCTATGTCTTCTGAAGTCTCGTTCTCTTTATCCCCACCTCAGTAAAAGCACTCTACAGGAATAAGAATCATTGAGGTAATCTTTTCTAGGTTAGATTTTCTCCATACAATGCTACTTCCTTTAAAGTCAGATGTGCAAACAGAAAAATTGACTTCTGGAAGGTAGAACTAGATGTACACGTGCCTCTTCTAAAGGCAGAAGTGTTCTGCTTTGGTGCTAGACAGTTCTGTATCCCAGACAAGGGCAAGCATGGGTGGAGGAGGTTGCCAGTTGCCAATGACTCCAGAAGATGATTTTTTATTCATTTGTTTTTCTACCAGTGGTTCCACAGCAGCCAGTGTCACAAAAGAGTCTGTTGCAGCATCAGCCTGCCTCTCTGTTCCAAGAACACATGCATACCTTCAAAAAGCAACTCTGAACAGTTCTGTTCCTTACAGGGTCTGCCAATCTGGCACCCTCATTTCAAGCACCAATGGAAGGCAAATGAGAACTCTAAGGTGGATCTCCAGTGGACCAGTTTGTGTAGCTCTGGGTTGAATACAACTTTGCTATCTGCAGGTGCCAGATCATGAGCTCTGTATAAGCTCCCTATCACCAGATCTCTTTGGGGGTGCTCACGTAGGCACTGCTCACAGGGATCAGGAATCACAGCTGCACTCTTTTCACTAAATATAGCATATTTCACAAACATCTGTAACTGCATCATAACAGTTTCGGACTGCAGGGTGAGTCTAGAATCTTAAAGTTTAGAGCCTAGATCTAGGCTGGTGCACCCAAATAAAGTTTATCTGAGGATCAGAGGAAAAAACCAGCAATGATAGTAAACATAGAGGTCAGGCAGTGGCAGCACATGCCTTTAATCCTAGCATTCAGGAGGCAGAGATCCATCCAGATCTCTGTGAGTTCAAGGCCACACTGGGAACAGAGCCAGGCATGATGGCACATGCAATAAATTCCAGCACTGGTTAACCATAAAGGCCTGGAGGTCTGTACAGACAGACAGAAAATGACCGAGCTGGGAAGGAAGAGGAAGTGATGTAGCTGGGTGGAGAGAAGAGATGAAATGGCAGGACAGAAAGGCATATAGACATGGGTATACAGGAAGTAGGTCTCTGGAGTCTGAGGTGTGGGTGAGGTAAGGTTAGCTTGTGACTTTTCCTTTTCCTCTAATGTCTCAGTTTTTCGCCCCAATATCTGGGCTCCCGGTTTTTATTAATAAGACCATCTAGCAATTCATCTTACAGTGTGGCCTCCTCTTCTCCTCTGCCTCTCCTTACCTCTCCCTCCTGTAACTGCTCCTTGCTGAGGAGCTCTGCTGTGCCTATCTGTTCTCCACAGTTGTCCCACTGGTTACCCCTTCAGAAACATCTTCATTTCCATGATCATTGCCATCCTCAGACAACCCACATGTCACTGGTTCAGTGGTCACAGAACTCTTTTATATATATATATATATATATATATATATATATATATATATATATATATATATATATATATTATTTTACAATACTATTCAGTTCTACATATCAGCCGTGGGTTCCCCTATTCTCCCCCCTCCCACCCCCTCCCCTTACCCCCAGCCCACCCTCCATTCCCACCTCTTCCAGGACAAGTCCTCCCCCGAGGACTGCGATCAACCTGGTAGACTCAGTCCAGGGAGGTCCAGTCCCTTCCTCCCAGACTGAGCCAAGTGTCCCTGCATAAGTTCCAGGTTTCAAACAGCCAACTCATGCAATGAGCACAGGACTTGGTCCCACTGCCTAGTTGCCTCCCAAACTGATCAAGCCAATCAACTGTCTCACCTATTCAGAGGACCTGATCCAGCTGGGGGCCCCTCAGCCTTTGGTTCATAGTTCATGTGTTTCCATTCATTTGGCTATTTTTTTTCAATAATTGAGTAAAACTGAAATTTATTATATGCCACAGTGGTCCTACACAGAACTCTTACGATGTAATCCTTCTCATTTCTTGTGTCATTGGGGCTTACTAATAGCTTTCCAACTGTGCATAGTCAAGTATTGGTTGAGTGGCTTTATCTCTGCATTATGAGGCTCCCAAGAGAAGGATGTTCCTGGCCATCACAGCTCAGTGTAGTTTCAGTTAATAACAGTAACAGTATTCTCTGCTGTGATAGTACCCAGACAAGAGTTGTCAAAAATCATACATAGAATATGGAAGAACCAAGAACAAACTTAGTTTCTTCAAGTATTACATATGCCCAACACATGTAATATTTCACACTAAAACCATAAGCTCACATTTCTGAGTAACACATTCACAAGTACACTTTAGCAAAACAGAGCACAAGGTAGGTCTGCTTGGCCAGAGCCAAAACAGAGGTAATGATTTCTTCTAAGTACCTCTATTCCTTGGCATCTGCAAGGCATTGGCTCTAGATAACAAATTCTACAGATGCTCAAGCCCTTAATAGGAAATGTTGTGCTTGTGTATAAGCTCAGCTGTACACATTAGGCCATCTCTATGTGATTTATAATAACTAAGGTAATGTAAATGTTTTGTCAATAGTAGTTATATTGTATTGTTCAGGGAATGTTGTCAAAAGATAAGTTTATATGCAGGCACCTTTTCCTCAAGTACCTTTAATCTGTGTTTGTTTAAATCCATGACTAGATGCAAAGCTTGTGGATAAATGGCAGACTGCAATTTCCTGGGAGCCTCTATTGTTATAAACTCAGGTTTTCTTCATGTCCTAATTTTTCTAATCAATTCAGGCTAATTTTGTCATTGTTTGGCTACTCAAAAGCTTCAGACTAATTACTAAGAACATTTATCTCCAATGGCAAGGCCTGTCTTCAGCCACAGAGAGCACAGGTGATGAAGAAGAGGCGCAATGCAGCTGACACTCTGAAGGATGGCGCTCTTGATGTTGGAAGACTGAAAGGAAATTTGAGTCTAAATGTTTTCCAGAACCCTCAGCAAGGTTTGCTTTGAACACTGACCTGTCCCCCAGTTACACACGTTGCATCTGACAGAGCAGACTTAATTTCCCCCACTCGCAACAGCCTCTCGGTTGTTCCCAGTTGTCCCAGAAACAATAGCAAAGGGAGTCAGAGCAAAATCAGATTACCTCTGATTTCATTTCTGCTTCAGTTTCATGGATCATAGGTTTAGGTTATTTTAAGAACACTGCTGATGGAGAAAGGCAAAGGAATTCAATATAATAATACCATGACCAAATGGGTCTCAGAAAGCTTGAACTTGGCTCACTTGCCTCCTTCTTTCTTCCTGTAGATCTATTCCTTCTTTCTCAGAGGACAAGTGAGCACCAAGGACATCGACAGGCACTGGACACTGGAGACAGGAGAGGATCTAGGACAGCATCCTCCCGATTTCACCGTTAGCCCTGAGGACAGCAAAGATCAAAGCAGGTTTTGTATCAGGGCTCCACAGTACCTGTGTGGTAATGATGAACATGTCCTTCTCTCTTTCTGTGATTCCAGTTTCTGCCCTATAATTTCTGAAAGATATAATTTATCTTTCAGACTCACATCATTAAGAGGGGAGCCTAGTACCTTGAAATCATAGGAAGTTGAGACAGAAGGAAAGTTGAGGCAGATGGATTGCAATTTCAAGACTTCTCTGGACAAACAATAGTGTGTGTGTGTGTGTCTGTGTGTGTGTGTGTGTCTGTCTGTCTGTGTGTGTGTGTGTGTGTCTGTATGTGTGTGTGTGTGTGTCTGTGTCTATGTGTGTCAGGATGTAAGGTATAGGATATAGATCAGTGTTAGAGAGCTTGCCTAGCTTGTGTGAAGCCATAATTTCAACCCCCAGTTTTAAAACAAAAAGCAAAAATTGAAAAGAAAACAACAAAAAAGTGAAGCCCACAATTTTCATTGCTCATTTAAGTAATATTTGTTTCTAATGAGCTTTCTTCTAAGACACAGAATGCAAACTCATTCTGGAAAAACCCAAAGAAAGACAATAGATCACACTGACTGAGATCTCATTTGGTTTTAGGGCTGGTACAATGCAAATTACACATTTCTTTGCTACTGAAACCTACAGGAATTGAGTTACTAGTGAGGCAGAGCAAGTAACCAGAACTACAAACTGCTTTTCTAATTATATTGTGCTAACTTCAGGGTATGAAACTTTGACTACCTGTCCAATCTGCCAAGAAAGAAGGCAGGGCCAGTTAGTTCTGTTCTAAAGCAATTTTGGATACTGTGCTTCCTGCATCCCACATGTTGTTTCAACTCTAATTACATTGTGTTCCATTTCCAGATCAATATTCAATAGCATTGACATTGTCTTACCTTGTTTCACATTTCAAAGTTTTACCAAGCATAAAACATTTAATTTTATCCAAGTGTTTCTGAAAGCCTCTGAGATTGCTTTTGACCTGAAAATATTGTTAACAATATCAATGGATTTGTGGACATTGCAACATCTGTGCTTCTCTTGCCAAGGTAACCCCAGAGTGAACGAGAGGCACGTAGCTCTTCCAGCATGCTCACATGTATCACAGCATGGGAGGCAGGCTTCACCCTGCATAGCAAGAAAAATAGATACTACACATGAAAATAAAAGGAGCAAATGTGTACTATGATTGGTGCCACAAATAAAATCAAAAGGGTCTTGTGATAGGGAACAACAAAGAAGAAGACAGGAAGTGTTACCTTTGTAAAAGGATCAGTGAAGTTTTTGAGAAGCTGATATTTAAGGTCATTTCTGGACTTGAGAAAGAATTGGTAATACAAAAAGCTGAGTCTGTTAATGCCGAATAATCTTGTAGGTGCAGATATTCTCATGTAACAAGTTTCAGGCTCTAGAATGCACCACAATGCTCCTTGAATACAGGGGCAGCTGGCTTGACCTGAACATGGTCATTGATGGCAATTTTTTCATGCTGTGCTCAATCAAGCTCTTTTGAAAGTTTCTAAGCAGAGAAGAGCCAGGATGTTACTAACATAGTTAAATGTTTCATTTGGTTATTGTGTAAAATTGGAACTTCTGATAAAGAACCAAAACAAAAAAAAATATAAATATCTTCTATATTCAACAACACAGTAAAAATAACCAATGCCTAATAACACGGGAAAAGACATTCAAAATCACCAATACCTAGGGGATGCAAAAGAATCAGCCATAGAGTACTTCGTATCCGTTAAGGTGGCTATTGTCATAAAAAAAGAACATATGTATATACCAGCAAGTCCTGAGAAGTCACTGTTTCCATGTGAAATGGAGAAAGTACAACTATTGAAAACAACGAGGTGAAAAACAAAACAAAACTGTCATTCGTTAGATAATCTGAATCATGGCCCGAGGCTTCTGCCTAGGCAGTGATTTCCTGAGAACAGGACAGAGAGCTGGAGTTCAAATAGACAAACATGAAGAGGCAGCCATGAGGATTCGAGAAAGTAGAGCTGTTTGCGACTTAAGGGTTAGACACTAGCACATAGAGAGAGCTGAGCAGAGGCCTCTCCATGAGTTTATGTGGCCTTGGTGAAGAGGCCGCCTGTGCAGATGATGGCAAAGCTCTTGAGGTATAGTTGCGGGAGCATATAGGATGGATAGACACTGGGCTTAAAGAACAGAGTGCAGAGACTGAGTCTTAGTAAGGTAGAAACTTTGGAAGCAAATTTGATTTTTTTCCCTTTTATTGAAAATCGACTCTTTCCTTACCTAATATGTCCTAATTAGTTTCCCCTCCTGCTACTTCTCCCAGTTCCTCCAACCTCCCTTCTTTTCCAGATCCACTAACTTTCTGTCTCTCATTAAAAAAAGAACAGGCTTTTAAGAGAAAATAATAAAACATGATGATTTTAAAACAAAAAAGATCCCATCAGAGTTGAACAAAACAAACAGAAGGAAAAGAGCCCAACAGAAGGCACAATAGTCAGAGGCCCTTGTGTTCACACATTCATGAACCCCATGAAAACCCTAAACTGGAAACAATAATATATACACAGAGGACCTGGTGCAGACCTGTGCAGGCTGCCTGAGCCTCTATGAGTTTACATGAGCCCATGACCCTTGATCCTTATTGATTTATAGGGCCTTGTATTTTTTTGTTTGTCTGATTGGTTGGTTTGGATAGACTTCATCACCTCTGGTTCTTATGTTCTTTCCACATCCTTTACCATGAGGTTCCCTGAACTCTGAGGGGGAGGATGAGATGGAAACATCCCACTTAGGGCTGAATATTCCAAGGTCTCTCACTCCTTGCATAAGGTTTGGCTGTGTTTTTCTGTATTTACTCCCATATGTTAAAGGAGAAAGCTTCTCTGATGATGGCTGAGTAAGTTTATATATATGTATATGTGTGTGTGTGTGTGTGTGTGTGTGTGTGTGTGTGTGTGTGTGTGTGTATCAGTAGTATTTGGTTTCAGCCTAGGTCCCCAGGCTATGTCTAGTTCTTCATCATCCAAGTAGTGTCAGGTATGGATTATATGTTGTGGAGGGTGCCTTAAGTTAAATCAGTTACTGTTTGGTCACCCCCACAAGCTTGCTGCCACCATTGTCCTAGCATATCTTGCAGGCAGGACACCATTGAAAATGAAAGAGTTTGTGGCCGACTTGCTGTTTGTATTTCTCCTGTGGTAGCATGCAGAGTACCTTCCTGTACCAAGTCACTAGATAGGTGAAGGAAGGCTCTCTATTCAGGCACCAGCTTGATTTCTCAATGAGTTGTGTGGGTGTTATCTTCAGCAATTAGGCATTGTTGTCAGATTGTGAAGAGCAACCTACTGTCTTAGTAATAGCTTGGGTTGTTTGGGGATTCCCATGAGACCCCTTTGGTCAACAACACAATTAGATGTAACCCAATCCTGGTACTGGAAGCTTCATTTGATAACAAGAAATGGCTGGTTAGGGATAAGAGATGGCCAGTTGGGGCTCTATCTCCCCATTACTAGAAGACTTCACTAGAATTGACCTTATATATTTTAGAAAGTTTCTACTGCACCAGTTTTCCATACCATCCCTCAGATGCCCCTTAATTCCAACTGTCTCTCACCAAATTCCTTCCCTCAACCCTATCTCCCCTCCCCTTCCACACCTGCTCTTCCTGTTTCCATTCCTCCCCTTCTGCAGTCCACCCATTAAAAACTATTCTACTTCTTCCTCTCAGGGAGATCCCTGCATACCACTCTAGCCCTTTCCTGAATATCCAACTTCTCTATGTCTATTAATTGTAGGCTAGTTATCATCCATTTAATGACTAATATTCATATATAAATGAATATATATCATATTAATTTTTCTGGTTCCAAGTTACCTTACTCAGGATGTTTTTTTTTTAGTTCCATTTGTTTGCCTGTAAATTACATGATGTCATTTTTTTAAACAGCTGAGTAACTCTCCATTGTGTAAATGTACTACATTTTCTTAATCTATTCTTCTCTTGAGGCACATCTAGATTGTTTCCAGTTTGGGGCTACTAAAAATAAAGCAGCTGTCAACACAATTCAGCAAGTGTCCTTGTGGTAAGATCAAGTGTACTTTAGGTATATGCTCAAGAGTGATATAGCTGGATCTTGAGGTAATTGATTCCCATCTTCCTGAGGAAACACCACAATGATTTGCATAGTGACTATACAAGTTTGTACTCCCATCCACAATGGGAAGTACACAAAGTGTTCCCATTATTCTATATACCCACCAGCATGAGCTGTCACTTGTTTCATTGATTTTAGTTATTTTGGTCAGTGAAATCTCAAAGCAGTTTTGATTTGCAGTTCCCAATAGCTAAGGATACTGCACAGTTTTATAAGTGTTTCTTAGCTATTTGAGTCTGCTCTATTTAAATCTGTACCCCATTTTAATTGTAGTATTTGTTGTCTTGATATCCAGTATTTTGAGTTCTTTATGTATTTTGGGTATTAATCCTTTATAGGATGTGGTGTTGATAAAAATATTTTCCCATTCTATAGGCTGCTGCTTTGTCCAGATGACAGTGTCTTTTGCCATGCAGAAGCTTCTCAGTTTCATGAGGTTCCATTTATTATTTGTTAGTCTTAGTGATTACTCTAATGGTTTCCTGTTCAGGAAATTATTTTCCTGTGTCACTGAGTTCAAGGGTATTTCCTACTTTCTCTTATATCACATTCAGTGTATTTGGTTTTATGTTGAGATCTTTAATCCATTTGAAGTTGAGTTTTGTGCAGAGTGATAAGCATGGATCTATTTGGATTCTTCAACATGCAGACATCCAGTTTGACTAGCACTATTTGTGGAAAATGTCTTTTTTTTCCAGTGTAGGTTTCTGGCTTCTTTATCAAAAATCATGTGTCAGTGGATGTGTGAATTTATTTCTAGGTCTTCAATTTGATTTCTTTGATCAACATGTCTATTTAAGTGTTTATCAACTGTAGGAGTTTTCCAGTGGAATTTTCTCGGTCATTTATATATGGGTTCACATCATCTGCAAATAAAGATAACATTGACTTCTTCCTTTCCAATTTGTATCCTTTGATCTGCTTCACTTGTCTGATTGTTCTAGCTAGGATTTCAAGTACTATACTGAATAGGTATGGAGAGAGTGAACAACCTTGTCTTGTTCCTTGATTTTAGTGGAATTGCTTTGAGTTCCTCTCCATTTAGGTCAATGGGATTGTTGTAAACTGTCTTTATTATGTTGAAGTATGTCCCATATTTCTTTAATTTCTCCAGGAGTTTCATCATGAAAGGCTGTTGAATTTTGCCAAAGACCTTTCCAGTATCTAATGAGATGCTCATGTGGATTTATCTTTCAGTTTGTTTATATGGTGAATTAAATTTGTTGATTTCCCTATAATGACCCAAACCTATATCTCTATAATGAAGCCTACTTGATCATGGTAGATGATGTTTTTGGTGTATTCTTGGATTCAGTTCACAAGTTTTATTGAGTAATTTGGCATCTATGTTCATGAGGGAAACTGATTTGTAATTCTTTTAGTTTGTTAGATCTTAATGTGGTTTAGATATTTGTTGTGTGATCATCTTTTTATGCACTGTGAAGATATGTCTCTTCCAAAGCACCTTCTGATTTGTTTAATAAAGAGCTGGATGGCCAATAGCTAGGCATAAGAAGATAGGTGGGACTTCTAGGAAGACATAGGAACTCTGGGAAGAAGAGAGGTGGAATTCACAAGCAAGACACCGAGGGAGTCAGATGTCCAATATGGAGAAGTAACAAGCCACGTGGCAGGACATAGGTTAATATAAACAAGTTAATTTAAGTTATAAAAGCTAGTTAGGAATAAGCCTGAGCTAAGGCCAAGCTTTCATACTTGATGGGAAGTCTTTGTGTCATTGTTTGGGAGCTATCAGTCCAGGGAAAATCTGTCTACACTTGATGCACATGGCAGCTGACACACTACTCCCTGAGGAGTAGTAGTAGTAGACTAGGTTGAAATGCCTACTGTAGTGTAGACCCACCAACTTCTGAGAGCTGGGGTGGACAAGTGTGGCTCCTGGCCAGTGCCTGTGAGCATGAGGCTAGGCTCTCACAGACAGACAAACAGTGATGTAGCCCGGAACCAGTGGGGTAGCCTGCTGGACCCAAGTGGGGATGGAGCCAGCTACCAGCACCATGTGCAGCATGCAGTGCAGCAGGCGGCCTGGCTGATTAAGGTTTGGCTCATGAGGTCCAAGAAGGTGGTAGACATGCAGAAAGCTATGTCTAGACCAAGAAAATCTCTGAACAGGTACAGTATGCTTGAAAATGTGCTTAAGCACTGAAGAAAGAAAAAAATGGGTATAGACAGTGATAAAAATAGTTTAAAAATAGTAAAATGAAGTATTTAAAGAGAGAGTAAAGTAATATGAAAAGAATAAGCCACATAAAGATGAGAAATACACAGGGTGTCTGAATCCTATATAGTGCTTTATTAAATAAAATTTTTAAATGCTAATGAGCAAAAAACAACAACTGCTAAGAGACATTGGATAATGGGAAAAATTATTAAATTAAATCAGTTTATATACCTTAAAGATGTCTTAACTTCAGAATGGAAGTCAGGAAATGTGTTGCATTGGGTGAGAGGTTATACCTTTGTAACAACCTTTGAAACAAAATGCTATGAATTTCTTCAAAATTAATGAAAATCAGATCTAACTAGGAGAGACCTCCTGAAAATCTTGGCTACAAACATAAAGGAAGAAACCAAGAAAAACTAAAAGACAGTTGATGTATATGCTGATTCCTCTACATGGGAATAGCTCTGAGACTGGATAAGACATGATAAATCCTATTGGCTACAGAGTCCTCATGACTTATTATTACATGCTATCTTTTCATATGGCATGGTTATGCAGTACAAACACATAAAGTGAGAAGATGACTTTTATGTGCTCAAACACAGAGCAGAGACTCATTCTTACCTGATTTGTACATACTACACATTCCATACTTGCGTTAATGGAGATATATATGTTACCTATGTTTATGTGTTTTCATAACAAAAGGACCAAAAACCAATGAAGACCAGACAAATAGCACAAGTGATCCAAACTCACTGAATGCCTCCATTGCCATTTCCTCAAATATCTGCATCTAAAACAAGTTCAAAGCTAGCTGAGATGGTCCAGCCTCATAGACTACCCTAGCCAGGACTTCAATTAATAAGCTCTGCACCTTCCCATCACACAGAGACTGGACAATCAACGATGCACCTAGTTCTTCCAGGACTTGATGATTATCCCAATTTTCTCAGGGTCCCTTAAATGAGTCATCCCCTCCCAGAGAGCAGGAAGTAATTTTTAAAACATGATGCTCACATTTCTGAGAGATGGGGTGGATGGTTTTTGGTCATTCAGTGGGATATGGATATTTGCTGTTGTTTGGGGAGTTAGCTGCAAGCTGTTATTGCTCATGATTAGGGAGGCAATTAAGCAAAAGAGGTTAGATTCAGGGATTTCTTTCTGAAAAGAAAAAAGGGGTGATGTAGGAATGATAGGATAAAAGGATAGATTATTGAATCTACTTTTAAATGAGATTTTAAACTAGTCTCAAATATTTTACATTAGTATGGATTTTTATATGTTGATACAATTTAAGGCTATTTTTTGTTACAGTGTACTGTAAGGTATTGCACTTATGCAACTCATTTAAAATTGTAATGTAAGGTTCTAGTCATTGAAAGCGACTATTACAAACTGTTTAGGATAATTAAGATAACAATTAAACTTGTAGTAATGTTAGTCATGTTTTTAAGGTCAAACAGAGATATATTTTAGATAGATACATGGTCTTCAAACATTTCAGAGATCTATAGAATATGGTATTTAAGGTGTTTTAATAACATAAGGCTTCTCATGATGGTGAGATACATTTGCTCCTGGCAGCACCAATCTGTTTCAGAGAAGATGATGGGCATTGAGGAACCTTCATATAGAGTTTGCTTTCATTGAGACAAAGTTAGCCACTTGTCCAAATTGAACAAGCAGAACACAAAGGAAGTTGACTACTGAACTTTACCATGATAAGGTAGGCCAGCCCTTCAAAATTCTTGCTTCACAGAAGCATCTGACAGATATTATATGCCTATAGGCTGAAAATGGATGCCACAATATTGCAGGAGAACCTTGGGTGACTGTCTAGGCAGTTAGCTATCTCTGTCATTTCTATAATTTTGAAAATTGCTTGCTCTGAACTTCCTGTTTACTGAAGTAATATTTTATCATCTCTGGCCTTTGATGGGGTACAGACTAGATCATTATAATCTTACAAATTTTCTGTTAATAAAAGACTAGATAGTTATAATCTTATAATTTTCCTGTTACTAAATTCAGAAAAGAAATGTACAAAAGAGATGCAAAGTTTATAAAGGGTGAGAGACATAAAAGCCTTAAGTTGTGTGTCTAAGAAAATGTTCTAAGGTCTAAAAGGATACTTTTAGGCTGGCAATACAAGTTATGATAGAAAGTTGTTCAGGTAAAAAAACTTTGAACTCACCAAGACAGGATAGATAGTAGGATACTTCCTCCAAAGTTGTCAAATACAGATGATCTGGACATTGTGAACGTAATTCTTCCCTGTATAATTATTCTTACTGTATATAATTTTATTGTCTTATGTGGGCGCCATGGGCCCTGGCCCCCGACTGGGAGTGGCTGCGGCCTTGCTTGCTGACCTTGCTCAGATGTCCTCCCTATTCAGATTCCCTGCCGGTATCCACCCTTCTGAATGCTTAAGGGAAGTTCCTTGTTTGTGTATCCTGCATTTTGGGCGTTAACAACTTAGATGCAAGAATGTAGAACATTGGGTCTGGAATGTAGACCATTGGTAGCGAACTTCTGCCCTCCGGGGGTTCCTCCATTTGTGCTGTAAGCCTGTATGTATTTAAGGTTTCTTCCCTCTTTCAATAAACGGCATTCGACATCCAATCGTACGAATGACTCGCTGTCTCTTGTCTCTATTTTTTAATCCGTAGCCCTTCGCTCGGACATGGTGAACGGTTATCGGTAATGCGGGCGTTACCGCTACAGTCTTAGAATTAAACCCTTCCCTTTTTATCTAAATAAAAAGGGGGAAGTGTTGTGGGATAATCTTTTTATACACTGTGAAGATGTGTCTCTGTCCAGGCATTTTCTGATTGGTTTAATAAAGAGCTGGATGGCCAATAGCTAGGCAGGAGATGATAGGTGGGTCTTCTGGGCAGAGATAGGAACTCTGGGAAGAAGAGAGTTAGAATTTACAAGCAACACATGGAGGCACAGACATAGAGTATGAAAGAGTGGTAGTGAGCCATTTGCCAAAATGTAGATTCAAGTAAATGGGCTCATTTAAGTTGTAAGAGCTAGTTGGGAATAAACCCAAGCTAAGGCCAAGCTTTCATATTTGGTGGGAAGACTCTGTGTCATTGTTTAGGAGCTTGCAGTCCAGGGAAAGTCCATCCACAGGTATCGGGGTAACTGTGGCCTCAAAAATGGTATTTTGGTAGGGGTTATAGGTCTGTTTAAATTGTTTATCTGACCTTGACTTAACTTTAATAAGTGGTATGTATCAAGAAAGTTATCCATTTCTCTTAGATTTTCCCATTTGGTGCAGTATAGGATTTTAAAGTATGTCCTTATGTTTCTCTGGATTTCCTTGCTGTCTGTTGTTATGTCTCCCTCTTCATTTCTAATTTTGTTAACTTGACTATTCTTTCTCCCCATTTTGGTTTATTTGGATAAGCATTTCTCATTTTTTGGTTTTCTCTTTATGTCATCGATTCTTTGTATTATTTTTTGTTTGTTTGTTTATATTTTATTGATTTCAGCCTATACTTGATTAGTTTTTGCTATTTACTCTTATGAGGTATGATTTCTTCTTTTTGTTCTAGAGCATTCAGGTATGCTGTTAAATTCCTAATATGAGTTCTCTGCAATTGTCTTATGTAGGTACTTATTGCTATAATCTTGTCTCTTAGGACAACTTTTGTTGTGGTGCATAAGTTTGTGTATGTCGTGTATTCATTTTCATTCAATTCTAGAGTCTTTAATTTCTTTCTTACATTTTGTCTTAACTTATTTCTCATTCATAGTATACTCTATTTCCTTGAGTTTTTAAGTTTCCTTTTGTTTGTTTTTGTTGCTGATGATATTCACTTTTAATCCATGGAGGTCAAATAGCATTTTGTTGAAATATTTTCTGTGCCTTTGACCTGTGTTTCTTCTCCTTCCTCTATTCCTATTATTTTTAGATTTGTTCTTTTCATACTGCCCCAGATCTCCTGGATGTTTTGTGCCAGGAGTTTTTTTAACATTTTATTTAACATTTTATTTTCTTTGACAGATGTATCCATTTCTTCTATTGTGTCTTCAATGCCTAAGATTCTCTGTTCAATCTCTTGCATTCTGTTGGTAGGTGAAGCTTGCATCGGTGGTTCCTGGTCAAATTCCTAAATTTTCATTTCTTATTTCCTCCAGTTTGGATTTTATTTATGGGCTTTGTTTCCACTTTCAGATCTTGAATAGTTTTATTAATTTTCTCTATTGTTTGTGTTTTCATAAATTTCTTTAAAGGATTTATTCATCTCCTCTTTAAGGACCTCTCTCATATTCTTAAAGTCATTTTAAGGTCTTTTATTTGTGTTTCAGCTATGTTGGAATGATCAGGAGGGTCTGTTGTGGTAGTATTCCTGCTCTTTAGTAGAAACATATTTTCATGACTGTTTTAATTGTGTTTTTGTGCTGGTGTCTATGCATCCAGGATTGGAAAGATTGTAATTGCAGGTGCTGATGTCTGTTTTTGTCTTTGTTGTGTGTTTTTTCCTTTGGTTTCTTTTTACTCTTTAGTTCTTAGGAGAGTGTATTGGCTGTGTGTTGCCCAGTAGAAAATTCTTCTGGGGTCCAGATAGGAGTGGCCACTGGGGGTTCCAGGTGAAATTTGTTTCTGTTTCCCTGACCAGAATCACAAATTTGGTTTTCAACACATCATGCAAAGTAAAAGGTTAAACAATCCTGCTCAATTCTAGTGGGATCAACTGATATTAAAACTACTTGTCAGAACAAAGACAGTACTCTTCAGAAGGTGGTAAGAGATCCCAAATTCATACAACTTAACACAAGATATCTAGTATAGAATCAAGAATTGCTGAACATTGGCAAAAAAAAGTCTTGCACTGGCATGAGTCCCAGGGGAGGTGATAGAGTCAAACCACAAGATGTCCCTTAATGTGGATCAGTCAAAAACAAAACTCACAAAGTTTTAAGGCAGCTACTATAAAAATGTGCAAAGAACTTAAAGAAATATGTCCAACATTAAACATTAGCTTAATGAGTGATGACATCTGAAATCATCATAGAAAAATAGAAAAACTACAAAAAATATGCAAATAGAAAATTTTCAACTCATTCATGTGAAAAATTAATTTAATGACTTTTAACAGAGTAAAGATGGGAAAAGAGGGACATTCAAGATGGTAACAGAATCAAATAAATAATCTAATCTGAAGAAGAGATGAACTAAGGATAGAAAAAAAACTTGAACAAGCTACAAACTACTGGGTAATATATAGCCAAATATGTAGATATGATTTTCAGAAAAATATTCCAATCATCCTACAGAGAAAATAATTGAAATATAATAGCTGGAAATTAGAAAGCTGAAGGAAAAACATTGACTTATAATTATAAAAACCTTATTGTACTCTATAAATAGAAGGAAAGGCACTGCTCCTGGGATCGTGGTCCATCTACTTAAAGACAAGGAAAAACCAAAAGTCTTGAGGATGTCTAGTCAAAAGTTCCACAACATTTGCCTGGAAACAAAGGTAATAATGCCTGTCAACATTTCATGGGGAATAAAGAAGACCAGAACTGGATGCAATGGCATCCTTACCCATAATGCCCTACAAGGGAGGAGAGTGTCATTCAGCAGGAATTCCATACAAACTAAAATCATCATTCAAAAGTGAGAGATTGATAAGGTCATTTTCTTATAAATAAAATAGAAAATCAGTTGACATGCATGCAATAGAATAAATTCATAGTAATATTTATAAAGCTAAAAAATTCATGACATCAGAAACATATCAGTAAATAAATAAAGATCAGAGAAGTTAAAAAAGGTAGCTATACATAAAGAAGTATACTGTTTTTTCTTTGTATACGTTAACTTTACTGTCTTTTACTTTTTAAATATGTTTTAATTGAAATAGAATTACATCTCTTTCCCCTTTCCTTTCCTTCCTCCAACCCCTCCCAGATATCCTCTCTTGCACCACCCCTCCCATATTCCCTCTCAAGTTGACAGCCTCTTTTTCCTTATAAATGTTACACATACACACATACATGCTCATATCCCACTGAGTCAGTTTTGTTGGTTGTTGGTAAAGAAACATCTGATTGTTTGCAATAAAGATAACCTCATAAGACACAGTTTGTAGTGCATGAGGAATAAAAAAATCAACACAATAGGATAAAAAAGGGGTTATGTGAATAAACTATACAATTCTTTAGTTGCTTCATTTAAAAAGTGTTTAGTAGAAGGAGTGAAGGGTGAAGTAGAATGTTGCATATCAGAAGAGGAAAGTGTCAGATAGGAACTAATGCAATAATAATATAACTAGATAATTCAAAATACAGATTATTAGTATAAGAGAAATCATACACATGCATACATGCAGGTACACACATACATGCAGGTACACACACACACACACACACACACACACACACACACACACACATTATTTTCCCTATCACCCAACCTTTTCAAGTAAAATACAAGCATTTAGTAATGCTGAATTTTAGTAATTGACTAAATTTAGTAATTTCCTCATTTAAGTAATGCATCATTAGTCTGATTCCAAAGCATAAACATATTACTGAAAGAGACAGCAATACACCAATATCCCTTATTGATGGGATATTTATGGGAGTTAATAAAGAAAATAACAAGAATATTTTGTTAGTGCCCCTACACCAAAAATAAAGGAAGAAAGATGACAATAGAAGACATAAATGGAGATTAGCAGTATTGTACACTTGAATCCAACCACAGGAACAGGCAAAGAATGTGGCTGTTAAATCGGGTATGGAATACTCATGAAGACCTAGCCAGCCTGGCCCTACCTGAAGGTAGCAAAGGTTGTAAGTAGAGGGACCTATTGAGAGCTCTTCTGATCATTGATGATGTGTCCTCAAATGGGATTGTGTGTCCTTGGTCTCTTTTTCCTTCTCTGGCTTTCTAGCCACGTACTCTTACAAGTGGCATCATAGATTCGAAGCAAGGGGCCAGGCTGTTATGGGATGAAGCCCCCAAGTCATGACTCCCAAAGAAACCTTTTCTTTTTGTAAACTTATCATTACAGGTATTGGTTACAGAATTGCAGGAGGCTAACATAAATGTAAATGGTACCCACACTCTAAAGGTTAGACAGAAGACAAAGTAATACTGTTTCTGCTCTTCAGAAGAGGAAAAAAACAATCCATGTGAGGCCAAATATTAAAGGGGAAAGAATGTCACTATTGCATGACTTTCCAAGCAAAATAGGAGTAAAGTAGCTACTTCATTTTAGGAATGCTTCATTAGCCTGATTCCAAAGTAGAAACACATTACTGGAAAAAGAAAAGAAAGGACAACAAAACAAAACAATACGACACAAAACAGTAATACACCATTATCCCTGTGAATAAAAATTTTAAAAATACTTACCAATTGTATATAACTAAGTCCATTTTCTCATTCCAAATATGAACACAATTTCTCTTTCTACCCCTTCATTGAGTTTATCAACTCTTTTATTTGTTTTAAGGCTCATAAGGGCATTGATTCTAATTTATGCCTTGTTTCAATATTGTCCCAGAATTTAGACTGAATGAAAGCTTGTGAATGACTATTATGTATATGTTTCATTTTATTTTCAATATCCCACAGTCATTTTAAAAGATTGAGGAGCACAAAACATGCAACTATCAAATTAGTTTTATTTATTGTATTCAGCTTTCCTCAAATTCATTTCCCATTTTTTGATCCATTAAAGATTGAGAGAATTGACTTAGCTTCTTAACTTGATTATAGGTCCATTACTTTATCTTTATATTGTATTAGCTTTTCTGTTTGTGTTGGTATGGTGTTATTCAGCATAATTGCTTCATGGCATCTATGAGAACAGTTATTATCAATTGTGCCATTAGTACTAAAATCACTCCCTACTTACGTCTAGCTGCAGCATCTGGGTCCTGTAAGAAGCCTTGCTTTGATTCCCACCCAGCTCGTTCTTCTTACAACCCCTCAGCAACCTGAACTTAGTTCTTACATTGCATTTGTACCATTTTTTTTCTAATATGATATATTGAGTCATGTTCTTCCTCATTGGATTATAAACTTTTCAAGAATAAAGGGTATACTTTACTGTCTTTTGAGTTCTAATTCTTAATGTCCTGTTCTTGAGAAGGGATGCAGAATATAGAATATATCTGTTGAATTGGATTTGAAAGAAAAATTACAAAACAATATGTATTTAGAATTCGGTGCCTTGGAGAATGTGCTGGCTATGAAATCAGACAATAGAAATAACTTAAAATTGAAAAACAAGAGAAACAGAAAAAGAAGAAAGGTGTATACCCTCTTCTCTCATTGCCCTAACCCACTCAGAACACAAGGCTATTTTTTTGCAGCTGTGTGGTGGGAAATCATTCCTTATGAGCCACCTCTACATCTTATATGAAACTAAGACAGACAGGAAAGCCACAGCTAAGACCTCTGTGATCAGAGATCAGCAGCTGGAAAAGGCATGAATGTTCTTGTTGGGTATGTTGACACACACCTGTAATAATGACACACAGAATTCCAAGGCTAGAACATCATAATTTCAAGGCTAGCAAGAGCTAAATAGCAAGTTCCAGGCCAGTCTGTGTTATGAGACTCTGTTTCAATAATAATAAAAATAATAATAATAATAATAATAAAACAGTGTTGTCATTTTTGTGAGTGACACCAGACACAGAGCTCAAGGAAGTCTTTAGTCGAAGGCAACAATAAGCTTTGTATGATGGGGAGCGATGGCTTCAAGGAACCTGCCACATCAGTTGTCGGCCAGCTTCTGACCTGAGGATGCCTAAGGCCACCTGAACTGTAGCTTCAGTCCAAAAAGAAACATGCCTGGAACTCCTTTTCCAGCCTTAAGCTCATGCCTCTCTTCTGTACCTCTGCTGAGCCTTTATGCCTGGTGAGTTGGAGAATGGGATGAGATCTGACTTCTCAGACATTAGCAGCAGATCCCGGAATACCTCTGTGCTTTGTTCCATCAACCCCTGTGCCAACTATTCCTACTCAGGCCCTCCATACTTCTCATCATTTCATGACTTTCAAGAATCATCTTGTTTTAACTCCTCTATGAAACTCATAATCTTACTTGAGGAACATTGATAATGTGCTTTAACATGTAGACAATAGTGAACATTTTTCCTAAAATAGGTATTTTCCTATTGGTCTGGAGCATCTTTAACAGAAAGGT
This sequence comes from Peromyscus maniculatus bairdii, assembly GCF_049852395.1. NCBI lineage: Eukaryota > Metazoa > Chordata > Mammalia > Rodentia > Cricetidae > Peromyscus > Peromyscus maniculatus. The sequence continues at coordinate 12,365,050 of NC_134860.1, forward strand.
CAAAGTTGTGTCCTGATCCCTTTATTTTGCATTTTGTACCTAGTGTTTGGCATGCAGTAGTTGAAACGTGGATTTATTAGAATTGGCAGGCTAGATATATTAACAGACTGAAACCTGGAGGGAAGGTGCTTCATTTTGGAGCACTGGCCTTTCTGTAAATGAATCTGATGGTTCTGATATCCAGAACTTTGCCAATTATGGTTTCACACTGGCTAAAAAGCTGCCACCCTTACACAATTTTCAAAGACTTAATGAGTCCCTTTTACACATGGATGGTGTGAAGTCTGGCTCCTATAAAGCACATCATCTGCAGGCTCTGTGTTAGGATTTAGTGCAGAGGCAATGTTAGAATTTAGTTACAGAGTACCTTGATGGGTTGAGGCTAAGGTGTGCTGCAAAGAGATCATACCAGGAAATGGATCTTATGCAAGGGTGGGGGGCGTGGAAGGCCATTTTAGAAGGGATATGAAAAGAGAGATAGAGACAGGAAGATGGACAGATGGAGAGACAGGAAGACAGAGAGAACAAGAAAGTGATCTGGGATGAGAGGGGGCTTGGTGACCAATGATGATGTAACTGCTGAGTCACTGTGTCTCTGAGGGGCAGGCTGGCAGAATGCCTGATTTCTGACACTTTGGAAGTCAACAAATATGGAGTCTGGCTTCTGTTTTAATGTTATCACAGGCCTGGTTTGGTGAGGTTATAGTTTTGGATCCAATTTATTAACAACAGAATATAGAGATTAGTAACTCCAACTATATTCAATATAACCAAGTTCTTATGACTTTTTTTTATTTTAACATTTTTGTATGTATGATGCTTTGTGATTTGCAATGTTCTTGCACCTGAGTGTGTTGACAATTAAAGGTGGTCCTGGAGTTTGTGCCATGAGCATCTCTCTGCATTAAACACAGTGATGATGGGTGAGTGAGCTATGCTCACAAACAAAAGAAACCTCAAAAGGGTGAAGGGTACAGCTAAAGCCCCCCAGGTTGAGCAGAACATAGTCTCTGGATTTCTGGGTACTGTGTCTGGAAGCAGTCAGAGCTGAACACAAGAATAAGTAGCTTGCAACATGACATTGGTAGGTTCATGGGAACCAAAAATTCTCTATGAGTCTGGGATGTGAGTCCTGAGCTATCACAGTGATTGAAACAAGGGGGAAGACAGGCTCCATGCACCTGGGCAAGAAGGCTGGAAGAGGTGCCTTGAACTCTGTGGTGGGGTTTTGGTGTGATATTTCCTTTGGTGGATGGATCCCCAAGCACAAGTTTAAGATCTTGTTAAAGGCTGGATAATGATGGGGCATATGGGGACAGTGGAGATTGCTAACAGTAAGTAGAGAAAGACAAATCATATTTAAAACAAATCAAGTAGCCTTTCAAGCTGAGTCTGCCAGGGGCAGTTCTGGGCAGTCCTGGCTGCACCAAGAGCTCATGGAATAATAATCTCATCTCTCCCTGTCTGCAATGGCCCAGTCACTTTCCATGTTTTCTTAAATACATATTTAAGTACTTGTCACATTTCCTTCTAGACAGTGTGCTCCTCAAGTTCAATGGTTTTCTCTTAAGAACTCCCTCCTGCCTGAAGGGATCTGGGCCTAGACAAACAGTAGGGGCTCACAAGCTGTTTGAATTGGAGAGAGATCCCTGCATGAATGCTGTGACTTTGTAGTGGGGTCTTTGCAAACAGCACAGTGGGTGTGAGCCTTGCCTATGCTGCCTATGCGAAAGGGAGCTTGAAATGCCTTCCATTCAGGCATTCCTGAGGACAGGCCAGATGTCCTGGGTGCTTTTTCTAGTTCTTGACACTGATAACATTCTCTGCAAATATAATCTAAGTGCTCAAGGATCCTTCCAGCCATAGGTCCAGCCTCCACCACAGAGCAAGGTAAGTTGCAGGTTGGCAGCTGCCCTGTGCTCAAGGTTCAGCAAGCACATTTTATCTTTCTTCTGGCCAGTGCAAGTGAGCATTATTTTCCCTGCTGCCTGGCTGCCTGGCTGCCTTTTCCTCTGCCCCATAGTCTGGTTTACTTTCTTGGACTAGCAGCTGTATGCTCTATAGTATGAGAAAGCTAGCTGCCTTCACAATAGTAGGATCATTACCCCCCTACACACACACACACACACACACACACACACACACACACACACACACACACACACTTCTAGTGTTTGATCTGTTATTTTCTTTGACTTCCGTATCACTAAATAGCACTATTGGTGCATACCCTGGGGCTATATTTATTTCTAAATGCAACTAACTTTGCCTCTGAAATTCTCTACATTAATTCTTGCTATTTTGATCTGGCCTCTTAGCTCACATCTGATCTTCAGTGTCTCTCTGGTTCACCTCCAGTGCCCCATCACTCTGCCTTAGTACTTCAGTGCTTCAGTGTCTGAGATGGAAGAGAAAGAGTCTTTTGTCATGCTAAGGCTGTCCTCTTATTGCCACCACCTATCAAGTCAACTCTTAACCATATGCTAATTTCATAAGCCAGCAATCACACAGTATTTATATCCAATACTTGCTTTGAACTCACACAACATTGAACTCAAAGTCAAAATGCAGGCAAGTAAGGTAAGCAATTAAGGAGTGATTGATTTTAATTACAATCTAGAACTACTTGGCTCTAAGCCCATTCTTTCTCTATCTGTGATGAAACCCTCTGTATCTCTGTATGATCATCATACTCTGTGCAAAGCTCCTTCAGCTCCCTGTGTGCGCCATGATTCTCCAGGGGCAGAGCTCTCTTGTTCAGAATGTCAAGTATAGTTGATTTAGAAGAGAAGTCTAAATCTTCCATCTAGACTGACATATTCACTTATTACTCTGTTGTCAGTGGTATGATTCTGTATGACAGCTTTACTGAAGTTGCAACCCTGGCTCTTTCCTCTCAGTCTCTCTCTCTCTCTCTCTCTCTCTCTCTCTCTCTCTCTCTCTCTCTCTCTCTCTCTCTCTCTCTCTCTCTTTTAAAATTTCCTCCCATCTGACTCCGGCTTTGCTGCTACCTAATCCTGCTTCTATCTCCTAGCATTGTCTCTGTCCTGGATGTTGATCAGGGAGGTAATGTCTCTGAAGAAACAGATAAATCCACCTTAGTGCTTCTCACATCTTTGTCTTTATTTAGTGTGCACATAACAATAACAATAAAGTTATTGTTTTTTGCTAAAGGGGGAACAAAATGTCTACCATTCATTGTATTCAGCTTAGAATCAGGCACCTGCAGATGATAGACTCTCATCCTATCTAAGGCCTTGGATGTTCTTTTAACCTATGAAGTGAAATGTAGCCTTAGGTATCAATTATACTGAATGAAAAATGAGAGAAGGTGGAAAGTAGAGGACAATAGACTAAAATGGTTTTATATATATGGTTATAATTAATATATTCAGCAACAATGTGCACAGCTGCCACTGTATTAGTTTTACATCTAGCTTTGTACCGTCTTTTGTGGCACAGTTCCTGTTCTTTGCCTTTATCCTGCACCTGGTATAACTGGGACTCTTTCTCTGAAAGGCTAAGGCAGGATAAGTCTGCTTTTTGTTGCTATGACATATACCTAAGCAGAATAATTAAAAGGAGGACATATTTATTTTGACTGATGATTTCAGAGACTTCAATGGTTAGCAACATTCTTTGTTGATGAGTTTTCAATAAGGCAGAACATCATGGCAGAAAGTTGCAATGGGGGAAGAGCTGTTCATTTCATGGTGGCCAGGGAAGCATTGAAAGACGGAGAAAGCGCTGGAACATGATACTCAGTAAAGGCACCCCCATACCAACTTACTTCCACTCAGCCCCACACTATCATCTCCTCAAATAGTGCCACCAGATAGAAAGATGGGCCTGTGGGAGATATGTCATCTTCACCATATCATAAGGAAACTTTTTTTTTTATCACCAAAGATGTTGGTTCTTTGTAGTCCTGCCTCTGTTGAATTGTCATTGTCTTCTACTGCATCTGATTTTTAGAAATGCTGCTTCAGACAATCCTCTGAGTTCTATACATATTTCCTACATTTCTGTTTTATTGATAGAAACATCCCAGTTCTTCTGTTAATTGATATAAATAACCCCAGTTAGAAGAAAACTTCATTTTCTGCAGAGATATTCAATAGTTTGTTGAGGAGAAACTATAATTTACAACTTAATGGGATTGTCAGTACTCTTTGGATTTTTTCCCTTTTGAAACCAGGACTTGTAAGGACAGAGTTACCCAGGTCACAAGGACTGAAACTGCAGGAGCTTCTAATTACTTATTAGGTGACTCTTCTTATATGTTGTATGGCAATGGGAGAAATAGCATATATTGGCTACTAGAAAAGTGTTTACAGCATCCCTAGGCAATAGTCCTAACTCACAGGATGCTGTCACCTTAATCAGGTTTTCTATGATGTATTCTGTCATTCTATCAGGCCAACTGTGTCTAGGTTGTGAAGTATGGGCTATGATCAAAGAATTTCCTGGAAAAAGTCAATTGGCAAACTTATGTTGCTGTTTAAAAAAGCATTTGACTAGAAATAATGTAATAAAGGAATGATAGGACAGTGTTTGAAGAAGCATTTCAAATGGAGATGGCACATGTAAGTGGACTTTTCTGTTCCACCAGCTGCTCCCAATAGCCACACAGAGACTTAATATTAATTATGAATACTCAGCCAATAACTCAGGCTTATTACTATCTCTTGCATCTTAAATTAACTCATTTCTTTACCTCTATGTGCTGCCCTGAGACTCATGGCTTTTACCTGTTCTGCATGTCCTGCTTCCATTCCCTCTGGCTAGTGACTTCTCTGACTCTGTCCTTCTTCTTCCCAGCATTCTCTCTGCCCCACAAATCCTGCCTAGTTATCAGCAAATAAGCTTTTTTTGTTGTTTTTGGTTTTTTTGTTTGCTTGTTTGTTTTTTGAGACAGGGTTTCTCTGTGTAGCTTTGTGCCTTTCCTGGAACTCACTTTGTAGCCCAGTCTGGCCCCAAGTTCACAGAGATCTTCCTGCCTCTGCCTCCTGAGTGCTGGGGTTAAAGGCATGTGCCACCACCACCCGGCTGCTTTTTATTAACAATGAGAGCAATACATACTTACAGTGTACAAAGATTGTTCCACAGTATTTCCCCCTTTTTATCTAATTAAAAAGGAAGGTTTTAACTTTAACATAGTAAAATTATGTACACCAAAGACAGTTCTCAAGTAAGAACTACAGTTATAATATCCAGTCCATTTGTATTTGGAAAAATTAGAGGAAATACTCTATTATTTATCTTATCTTTGTGAGTCTAAAATTTTATACTTAATTTACCTTTTATCATAACTGGGAATACTTTATGACTATCTAGTTTTCAACCCCATCAATGACTCCAAAAAAGTGAAATGTTACCTAATGACAGGGACATCTGGCTGCCTGGACACTCTCACACAGAGTTCTTCTGTAATGTTGGAACACCCATCTTTGGCCTACAGGCCTAGTATATCTGACAGAAATTTTTGAGAATCCGGGAATTGTGAAGGACTGTCCTACCTTATCTTGGCAAAGTTTGGCAGTCACTTTCTTTTGCATCCTGCTGCTCCAGTTTGGACAGTATATTATCAGCAATAGAGGCAAGGGCAGTTTCTTTGCTCAAATGACTAGCTTTTGCCATAAAGAAAGCAAACTCCATATGAAGTAAATGGGTGTTATCAGCAGCAGACTTGTCTCATTGTCATGCAAAGCCTTAGGTTATTAAACATATTAAATGCCAAATGCTGTAGGTCTTTGAAATGTTTGAAGACCATCTATCTATTTAAATATATCTGTATGTGTAGTCAGAAGATTTCCTATGACCTGCCTGGCCCACCCACAGTCCAACAGCCTTTTATAAAATAATCACACAGAGGTTTAATAGTATTTATAACTGCTTGGCCATTAGTTAAGGCTTATTACTGACTAGTTCTTACACTTAAATTAACCCATAATACTTATATATGTTTAGCCATGTAGCTTGGTACCTTTTCTCAGTTCTGCCTTGCCACCTTGCTTCCTCCGTGTCTGGCTGGCAACTTCTGAGTCAGCCCTTCCTCTTGTCAGAATTCTCCTTATCTGCTTTTCCTGCCAGACTACTGGCCAATCAGCATTTTATTTATCAACCAATCAGTGCAACACACATTCACAGCATATAGAACAACATTCCATAGCATGAGTATGATCTTGAAAACATACCTAATGTGACAATAAATTTGACTATTATAAATGACTTACTATTAATCTGTATTTCTTAATTATATATTACATTTTTGGAGCTAATTAATTTTTATTTTATTTTATTATTTATTTATTTATTCTATATTTTTTACTCATTTTATGTACCAACCACAGTTCCATCTTCCTCCCCTCACTCTATTTCCCCCCATCTCCCCTTTCTCCCACATCCACTTCCCAGAAAGGGTAAGCCTTCCCATGGGGCATCAATGAAGCCTGGTACATCAAGTTGAGGTATGACCAAGCCCCTCCCCACTGCATCAAGGCTGAGCAAGGCATCCCACCATAGGGAATGGGCTCCAAAAAGATAGTTAATGCACTGGGAATAGGATTTGGGTCTGACTACCAGGGGCCCCACAAACAGACCAAGCCACACAACTGTTAGCCACATGCAGAGGGTCTAGTTCAGTCCCATGCAGGCTCCCCAGCTCTTGGTCCAGAGTTCATGAGGTCTCATGAGCTCAGGTAAGCTTCTCTTGGGGTTTCCCATCATGATCTGAACCCCCCCCCCCGCCTTGTTCATGTAAACTCTCCTTCCTCTCTTCAACTGGACTCCCAGAGTTTGGCCCAGTATCTGGTTATGGATCTCCGCAACTGCTTCCATCAGTTACTACATGGCAGTTCTATGATGACAATTAGGGTAGTCACAAATCTGGAGAAGGCCAGTTCTGGAACACTGTCCACTATTGCTAGGAATCTTAGCTGGAGTCATGCTTGTGGATTCTTGGAAATTTCCCTAGTACCAGCTTTCTCCCTAACCCTATAATGACTCCCTCTATCATGATATCTCTTTCATTGCTCTCCCTTCCTCCCCCAACTCACTCATCTTGATCCCTCATGTTCTTATCCCCTCCCCTCTAGACCACCCCCATGCTCCCAGTTTGCCCAGGAAATCTAATTTATTTACCCTTCCTAGGGTAATCCAAGCATCTCTCTTAGGGTCCTCCTTGTTAGCTAGTTTGTCTGGGGCTATGGGTTGTAGCCTGGTTATCTTTTGCTTTTCATCTAATATCCACTTATGAGTGAATACATACCATGTTTGTCTTTCTGGGTTTGGATTACCTCACTCAGGATGATTTTTTTCTAGTTCCATCCATTTGCCTTCAAATTTATTGATGTCATTGTTTTTAACAGCCGAGTAATACTCCATTGTGTACATATACCACATTTTCCTTATCCATGAGTTCTGAAAAGGCTGATTCTGTGATTACACACCTATAACAAGTTTTGGCCATCATGGGAATACCTGTACAAATTAAGACAGACAATGCCCCAGCATATGTCTCCAGTAAAATGAGACAGTTTTTCGCCTATTACAATATAAAGCATGTTACAGGTATACCATATAATCCCACAGACCAAGCAGTCATAGAAAGATCCAATCAAACTTTAAAAGAGATGTAAATAAACAGCAACAGGTAACAATGACTCCTAGAAATAGATTGCATAATGCTTTATTAACTTTGAATTTTCTCAATGCTAATGAGAAAGGAACAATAGCTACAGAGAGACACTGGACAACAGACAAAACTTCTGAGCTAAACCAACCAGTTTATTTCAAAGATGTGTTGACCTCAGAATGGAAACTAGGATGCGTTCTACATTGGGGAAGGGGTTTTGCTTTTGTTTTCACAGAGAAGGAAAGCTATAGATACCAACAAAGTTAATAAAAATTGTATCCGAAAAGGAGAAACCCCTTGATGAGGAGAAGGAAAAGCTCATCCACAGATGAGACATCTCTACAAGTTGGCAGGGTTCTGTTTTTTGTCTTTACAGAATAATAGAAATAACCATCTTCCAGAAATCATAAAGCCTTGGATATCCAAACATATACAACAGAAGAAAAGAATCTATTGGTACCAATCTACACAGGGGAAAAAATCTCACTGCCTAATATCTGTATCTCTTTAACTCTAGAAAAGCTATGATTCTGATTTAATTATATATCAAGGTGGCTTTGGAGTTGGAAGTTGGCTCCCTCCTCTAAACCCAAGCATATTGCTAAAAGAAAAAATTTAAGTGATTCTACCTCATATCAGAAGCGCTGTCTGATGTGGGATAGAAGAAAACCAATAAAAAGGGACCATTGTCACAAAGATTCTATTTCTCTTCATGCTTATTCTTGATTTCTCAGAATTCCTTTTTACATGTCATGTTATCTTTAAATCCAAACTTTCCATTTTGATATTAATAATGCTCAAGTTTTCCACAGTAAAAAATAAGTCTTCTCCATTAGCAATTTCTGAAGTTTCCAGAAGGAAGATGAGGCCCCAGAACAACAATTCTACCCAGTCCAGAATCATGCCATAGTACCTAAGAACATTACCCACAATCAGCTTCTGACTGAAACCTCTTCAGGACAGTTCTAAGATGAGATGGTCCATCATGATACACTTTCAGGCAGAATATCAGACAATCTTATTCATTTCTGAGACTAGCTGCAGACTTTATGGCTAGCCCCATTTAGACCTAACAATCTTTCTTACAGCACCCCACAGAAATACCATTGCCCCCCTGTAGCTTGAGTTTTTCTGCCTGGCCCACAGTCAGGACAAATCTTTGTCACCCGCCAGTCCCACAGCCTCTCAGACCCAACCAAGTAAACACAGAGACTTATTTTGCTTACAAACTGTATAGCCGTGGCAGGCTTCTTGCTAACTGTTCTTATATCTTAAATTAATCCATTTTCATAAATCTATACCTGCCACATGGCTCGTGGCTTACGGTACTTTACATCTTCCTTGTCCTGGTGGCTACTGCAGGACATGACTCCTGCCTTCCTGTTCTTTTATTTCTCCTTTCTGTTAGTCCCGCCTATACTTCCTGCCTAGCCATGGCCAATCAGGTTTTATTCATTGAACAATCAGAGCAACTTGACATTCAGACCATCCCCCAGCACAGCCAAGTGAAGATCATCTCAGACACCTGCACTCAGGCCCGTGGTCCTAATCATCCTCTATGCGGACCTGTTGGGTAAAGCCATGAGGAACCCAAGAACGGGCTCCCACAGGACACACAGAACATCCCATAGCACCCCCCAAACAGTGGGAAGTAGCTATAAGAGAATGATGCCCCTCTCCCAAATGTTTCATTTTTCTCAGGGTTATGAATCGATGGTTGTAGGGTTGGGGGTTTGAATAATAAAATTTGGACTCAGTATTCTTTTTTGGAAAAGAAAAGGGGAAATGGATAGGTATAGAATATTAAGGTAGATTATTGTATTTACTAGTGAACTAATTTAGTAAAATATCAGCCTTAGATAATTTACACTGATATGGATTCTTGTATATTGATATAAATGCAAACTATTTTTATATTGCTATATAGATAAATTGTATATTGATATCAATACTGAACTATATTTGTGGTAATATACATATGTTTCTACTCCTGTTTGAAATATTTTGTATATTGATACAAATGTAAAGTTATATTTGTCATACTCTATGCATATTCTACCTCTGTTTAGGATATTCTGTATAATGATATATATTTAGGATTATTATAATATTGCATATCATACTATATATACATTCCTACCTCTGTTTAAGCTATTTTGTGTATTGTCACAACCTTGAGGTCTTTGTCCTTATATAGTACATCTGCCTACAGACTGTTTATCTTGTTATGTGAAGCCTTAGTCCTTAAGTTATTTTAGTAGAGAAGAATTATTGAGTTATAATTACTCATGATTGTCATTTCTATGGTTATGTTAGTTAGGTTCTTCAGACTTACAGAAACATATGTCAGATGGATAAGTAGTCTTCAAACACTTCATAGACCTAGAGAATATGGTATTTTAATGTTTTGATAATTTAGAATTCTGTTGACATGAGACACAATTGCTCCTGACAGTACTGATCTGATTCTGAGAGAATGTTGGGCATCTGAGACATTTCCATTTGGAAGTTTGTGTTCTTCTTGGCACAAAAAAAATGGCCTATTGGGCAAAGAAATGCCCTTGCTTCAACTGTTGACAGTACAAATACTGTTCCTTTGGTATGAGCAGGACAAAAGAAAAAGTGACTATTGAAATATTCCAAGACATGGTAGGATAGTCTTTCAAAAACTTGCTTCTGAAAATGGTCTGGCAGATACTCTAGGCCTATAGCCAACTTGAATGCACCAACAATACTGAGAAAATCTAGATGACTATCTAGGCTGCCAGCTGTCTCTGTCTACTCTCACAAGACGCCCAAAAGTTGCTTGTATCCTTCTCCTGTTTCTCAGATATTATTATGTTCCTTCTCAGGTCTTTGATGGGATTGGAGACTTACAATTGTAATTATATAATTACATTCTTCTTGTATGTTAGCTAGAACATATTAAGTATTGGATTTAGGTTCTTCAAGGTAGGACATCTTTTGGAAGGACCATTGTAATGTGCCGTTTACCTATGTTCCAGATTATTCTGGATTTTAGTATGTGTTTCTTGTTTGGTGTTGTTCTTGTTGGTGTAGTTTCATCTTGTATGGGTCATTATCCCTTATTCCTCCAGGACAATATTTGGTAATCATCCCTATTGTAAATAGTTTTGTATTGGGTTAGGATTTTCTTATTTAGACAAAAGGGAGGAGATGTAGTAGGTAGCTATTCCAGCTTTGACCTTGAAACACTGACCCTAGAGTAATGGCAGGTAACTGCCACACCTGTCTATGACCTGCCCCTGGGGCATGGCTGAGAGAGAGCCCCTTAAGACTCTAGGTGCATACGTGCTTGGCCTCTTCTAGATACCTTGTAGTCCTGGAATCTGGATGGGAGACCAAGCCTGAGTTCTCCGCTTAATGGTACCTCATGTCTTCTGGATCCTGTAACCAATCCCTATTGGCTGTAAGTTATCCCAGAAATAAACCTCTCTTGATTACCAGATAAATTATGTGGAATTGCCTCATTAAATACACCAATATTCATAGGTGTGTAGATTAATATCAGGGTCTTCAATTTTATTCAGTTGATCCACATATCTGTTTTCATGCCAATACCAAGCTGTTTTTATTACTATAGATCTGTAGTAGAGCTTGAAGTCAGGGACGGTGATGCTTCCAGAAGTTGCTTTATTGTAAAGGATTGTTTTAGTTATTCTGTTTTTTGTTTGTTTTTCTGTATGAAGTTCAGTATTGTTCTTTCAAGGTCTGTGAAGAAATGTGTTGGGATTTTGATGGGGATTGCACTGAATCTGTAGATTGCTTTTGGTAAGATTGGCATTTTTATTATGTTGGTTCTGCTTATTCATGATAATGGGAGATCTTTCCATTACCTGATATCTTTTTCAATTTCTTCCTTCAAAGACGTAAAGTTCTTGTCATAGAGGTCTTTCACTTGCTTGATTAGAGCTACTCCAAGATTTTTTATTTTATTTGTGGCTATTGAAAAGGGTAATATTTCTCTTATTTGATCCTTGGCCTGTTTATCATTTGTATATAGGTGGGCTACTGATTTTTTTTTAGTTAATTTTTTATCCTGCCATATTACTGAAGGTATTTATCAGCTGTAGGAGTTCTCTGATAGAATTTTTTTGGGACACTTATGTATACTATCATATCATCTGCAAAAAGCAAAATTTTGACTTTTTCCTGTCTAAATTGTATCCCCTTGATTTGTTTTTTTGGTGTCTTATTGCTCTAGCTATAACTTTGAGTACTATATTGAATAGATATGGAGAGAGTGAATAGCCTTTTCTTGTTCCTGATTTTAGTGAAATTGCTTTGAGTTTCTCTCCATTTATTTTGATGTTGGTTGTCAACTTGCTGTATATTGACTTTATTATGTTTAGGTATGTTCTTTGTAGCCCCAGTCTCTCCAAGACCTTTATCATGAAGGAGTATTGAATTTTATCAAAGGCTTTTTGGCATCTAATAAGATGATCATGTGCTTTTTTTCTTTCAGTTTGTTTATAAGGTGTATTACATTGAGAGATTTTTGTATGTTGAAACATCCCTGCATCTCTGGAATGAAGTCTACTTGATCATCGTGAATGATTTTGTTTTCATGTGTTCTTGGATTCAGTTTGCCTATATTTTATTGAGTGTTTTTGAATCAATGTTCATGGGGGAGATTGCTCTGTAATTCTCTTTCTTTGTTGCATCTTTGTGTGGTTTCAGTATCTGGGTAACTGTAGCCTCATAAAAAGAGTTTAGCAATGTTTCTTCTGTTTCGATTGTGTGGAACAATTTAAGGAGTATTGGTGTTAGCTCTTTTTTGAAATTATGGTAGAATTCTGCTCTAAAACAATCTGACCCTGGACTTTTTTGGCTAGGAGAATTTTAATGACTATTTCTATTTCCTTAGGGGTTGTAGGTCTATTTAAATTGTTTATCTGGTCTTGATTTAACTTTAGTATGTGGTACCTATCCAGAAAATTGTTTATTTCTTTTAGGTTTTCCAATTTAGTAGAGTACAGGTTTTTGAAGTATGGCCTGATGATTCTCTGGATTTCCTCATTGTTTGTTGTTATGTTTCCCTTTTCATTTCTGATTTTGTTAATTTGGATGATCTCTGCCTTTTGTTTAGTTTGGATAAAAGTTTGTCTATATTTTTTTAATTAAGAATTTTTTTCATTCATTTCAATCAAAGATCCCACTCTTCCCTTCTCCCACCCTCAGTCTCCCCCTCCCAACCTAACCCCCACTTCCCCTACCCCAAGAAGGTAAGGGCCTTCTATGGGGAGGCACATCCAGTAGAGACAAGTCCAAGCCCTTCCCCCTGCCTCAAGGCTGCACTAGGTGTCCCATCCTAGGTAGTGGGCTTCAAAGAACCCACTCATGCACCAGGGATGGATTCTGATTCTACCATCACCCCCCCCAAGCAGATCAAGCTACACAATTGTCTTGCCATGCAGAGGGCCTAGTCCAGTTCCAGGCAGGCTCCACAACCACTGATCCAACTTCCATGAATTCCCACTAATTTGGTTTGGTGGTCTCTTCAGGTTTCCCCATTATGATCCTGATGCACCTGCTCATAGAATCCCTATTCTCTCTCTTTGACTGTAATTCTGGAGCTCTGCCTGGTATTTGGTTGTGGATCTCTGCATCTGCTTCTATCAGTCATCAGAGAAAAGTTCTGTGATGAGAGTTAAGGTATTCACCGATCTGATCACTGAAGTAAGCCAGTTCCGTTCAAGCACCCTCTCTACTATTTCTAGTAGTCCAACTGGGGTCATCCTCCGGGATTCCAGGAAACTTCCCTAGTACTGGATTTCTCTATCCCATGACATCTCCCTCTATCATGGTATCTATTTCATTGCTTTCCCATTCCACCCCTATTTCAGCTCAGCCATCTCATTCCCTTATGTTCTCATCCCCCATCCCTTACCCTCCATTGCCCACACCTCATCCCCAGTTTACTCATGGAGATATCATCTATTTCCCCTTCCCAGGGCAATCCATGCATCCCTCTTTAGGTCTTCCTTTTTAGCTAGCTTCTCTGGAGTTGTGGGTTGTTGTCTGGTTATCTTTTGCTTAACATCTAGTATCCACTTATGAGTGAGTATATACCATGTTTGTCCTTTTGAGTCTGGGTTATCTCACTCAGGAAATTTTCTAGTTCCATCCATTTGTCTGCAAATTTCATGATGTCATTGTTTTTATGCTGCTGAATAGTACTCCACTGTGTATATGTACCACATTTTCTTTATCCATTCTTCAGTTGGAGGGCATCTAGGTTATTTTCAGGTTCTGGCTATTACAAATATTGCTGCTATGAACATAGTTCAGCATGTGTCCCTGTGGTATGATTGAGCATTCTTTGGGTATTTGTCCAAGAGTGGTATAGTTGGGTCTTGAGGAAGACTGATTCCCAATTTTGGTGGGAGTGCAAATTAGTACAGCCATTTTGGAAATGAGTGTAGTGGTTTCCCAGAAAATTGTGTTTGTCTATCTTGTTGATTTTCTCAAAGAACTAACTCTTTGTTTCATTGATTTTTTGTATTGTTCTCTTTGTTTCTATTTTATAGATTTCAGCCCTCAATTTGATTATTTCCTGGTGTCTATTCCTTCTGGGTGAGTTTGTTTCTTTTTCCCTAGTGCTTTCAGGTATGCTGTTAAGTCACTCATGTGAGATTTCCACAAAACTTCATGTAGGCACTTGGTGCTATGAACTTTTCTCTTAGCACTGCTTTCATAGGATCCCATAAGTTTGGGTATGTTTGTGTATTTACTTCCATTGTATTCTAGGAAGTCTTTAATTTCTTCCTTCATTTCTTTCTTTATCCAGTGGTGATTCAGTTGAGCATTATTCAGGTTCCATGGGTTTTTAGGCTTTGTGTGATTTGTGTTGTTGTTTCATTCTAACTTTAAGTCATGGTGGCCCATAAGACACAGGGGTTTATTCCATTTTTTTTTAATCTATTGAGATTTTCTTTGTGACCAAGTATGTGGTTAATTTTAGAGAATGTTCCATGAGGTGCTGAGAAGAATGTATATTCTTTTCTTTTGGTGAGATGCTTTATAGATATCTGTTAAACCCATTTGAGTTATGACATCTGTTAGTTCCTTTATTTTTCTGTTAGGTTTCTGTCTGACAGACCTGTCCATTTGTGACAGTAGGGTGCTGAAATCTCCCACTATTAGTGTGTGGGGTTTGATGTGTGATTTAAGCTTTAGTAATGATTCCTTTACAAATGTGGGTGCCCTTGTATTTGGGGCATAAATGTTCAGAATTGAGACTTCATCTTGATGGGTTTTTCCTGTGATAAATATGAAATGTCCTTCTCTGTTTTGGTTAACTTTAGTTTGAAGTCTATTTTGTTAGATGTTAGGATAGCTACACCAGCTTTTTTCTTAGTTCCATTTGATTGGAAAATCTTTTCCCAACCCTTTACTCTGAGGTAGTGTCTGTCTTTGAAGTTGAGAGTGTTTCTTGTGTGCAGCAGAAGGACGGCCCCTGTTTTTATGTCCATTCAATTAACCTGTTTCTTTTTATAGGCAAATTGAGTCTGTTGATATTAAGGGACATTAATGACCAGTGATTGTTAGTTCCTGCTATTTTTTGGTTTTGTTGTTGTTGTTGGTAGTGTGTGTGTTTCCCTTCTTTGGAATTTGCTGGTGTGAGATTATCTATTGCCTGTGTTTTAGTGGGTGTGGCTAACTTTCTTGGGTTGGAGTTTTCTTTCTATTACTTTCTGTAGGGCTTGATTTGTGGATAGATATTGTTTAAATCTGATTTTTTTCATGGAATATCTTGTTTTCTCTTTTTATGGTAATTGAAAGTTTTGCTGGGTATAGTAGTTTGGGCTGGCATCCATGGTCTCTTATTGTTTGCAAAATGTCTGTTGAGGAACTTCTGGCTTTCAGAGTGTTCACTGAGAAGTTAGGTGTTGTTATTATTATTGGTCTGCCTTTATACGTTGCTTGACCTTTTTCCTTTGTAGTTCTTACATGGTGAGGGAATTTTTTTGGGGGGGAGGGGGTCCAGTCTATTTGGTGTTCTGTAAGCTTCTTATATCTTCATAGGCATATCCTACTTTAGGTTGGGAAAGTTTTCATCTATGATTTTGTTGAATATATTTTCTGTTCCTTTGAGTTGGGATTCTTTTCTTTCTTCTATTCCTATTATTCTTAGGTTTGGTCTTTTTGTGTTGTCCCAGATTTTTCTGGATGTTTTTTGTTAAGACTTTGTTGGGTTTAATATTTTCTCTGATTGATGAATCTACTTCCTCTATGGTATCTTTAACACTTGAGATTTTTTCTTCCTTCTCTTGGTTTTGCTTGCATCTGTAGTTCCTGTTCATTTCCCCAGATTTTCCATTTCCAGAATTCCCTCAGTTTGTGCTTTCTTTATTGCTTCTATTTCAATTTCAAGTCTTAAACTATTTCCTTCACTTGATTGTATTTTTCTTGACCTCCCTGGCTTTCTTTAAGGGATTTATTGATTTCTTCCATTTTTTTTTGTTTGTTCTTTCCTTGATTTCTTTAAGGGAAATTTTCATTTCCTCTTTAAAGGCTTTTATCATCTTCATAAATTTATTTTTAGGGTCATTTTCTTCTGCTTCATCTGTGTTGTGACGTTCAGGTCTTGCTGTTGTAGAACCACTAGGTTCTAGTGGTACCATATTGCTCTTCATGCTGTTGAATGTATTCTTACACTTCTGTCTACCCATCTCTTCCTCCAGTTGTTACAGGTGGTGCCTGCACCTCCAGTAGTCTCTGTTGATCATTTGCTGGGGATCTTCCTCTAATTGTGGGTGGTGCTTTTGTCTCTGGGGGCCGCTCTTTCTCCAATCTGTGCAAGTGGTACCTGTGCCTCCAGGGGCTGCTGACTGTTTGGGGAATGGTTAGGCATGGGGAGGATACTTGAGGGGAGGATTTATGGGAAGGAGTGGGACTTGTAGGTATACATTACATTTCTAAATAACCAAAACATAAGCACAATAACCAAAACAAGAGTAGAAATATACATATTATATTGTAAAAATAACTTTAAATTTGTACCAACTAACCAAAATCCATGCCAAGGTAAAATATTTTGAGATTAGTAGTTTTTTTTTAATTAAAGTAGATTCAATAATCTACCCTTGTATCCTATCACTTCTATATCTCCCCTTTTTCTTTTCAGAATAAGATCCCTGAAATCTCTTTTGTTCAGGGAAATTTCTTTTTTTTTTTTTTTACCATTACCAATAACAACTTGTTAAAGTTGTTAAAATGATTATAATGATAACAAACATCCTGCTTAAGTGATAACAAACACCTATAACCAATATTTTGGGAATGTGGGCATTGTTCTCTAGACTACCTCCTGTTGTTTAGAGGCACTAGTATTTTTTGGAGAACCTTGAAAAAATTTGAGATAATAATGAAGTCCTGCAGTTGATTGGCTTGATCTGTTTGGGAGGCATCTAGGCAGTGGTACCAGGTCCTGGGCTCATTGCATGAGTTAGCTGTTTGAAACCTGGGACTTATGCAGGGATGCTTGGCTCAATCTGGGAGGAGGGGACTGGACCTGCCTGGACTGAGTCTATTAGGTCGATCCAAGTCCTCCGGGGAGACCTTGATCTGGAGGAGGTGGGAATGGGGGGTGGGCTGGGGGGAAGGGGAGGGGGGCAGGAAGGGAGAGAACAAGTGAATCTGTGGCTATTATGTAGAACTGAATAGTATTGTAAAATAAAAATAAACAAAACAAAACAAAACAAAAACAAAAACAAAGAAACAAACAAAAAATAATGAAGTCCTGGCTGGAGTAGTCTGTGAGGCTCGAACATCTCAGGCAGCAGCCTTGAAGCTATTTTGGATGCAGAATTTTGAGGAGACTGTAACAGAGGCATTTTGAAATGCTGGTCACCTATGCCATCCATTTTCATTGGTGTTTGGTTTCCCTTGTTCTGAAAATACATAAACTTTTAAAGGTAACATACATTACAAGTATGGAATATGTAGTGTGCACAAGTCAGTTAAAGATGATTTTTTTTTGTTTTATGTTTGAGCAGGTAAAATATACATTATATTTCTTATACTACTAGGTTTATTTTTTTAATGTCTGTAGTCAGGATTTCATGGGATCTACCCAGATCAAACCTGATTTTCTTTAGCCTGAAATGAATCCACAGCTTCTCATTTCCTATGGAAATAAAAGCATAACCTCTCCCCCAAAGTAACACATTTTTAGACTTAAATTTTGAAGTCAAGATATTTTTAAAATATATGATTGGTTTAATCTAGCAGTTTTTATAATCCAGTGTCTCTTTCACAGCCAAAAATTCAAATACAACACAATAATGTATAGGATCCAGACTCTCTATGTATTTCCCTTCTCTACATGGCTTTTTTCTTTCTTGTTACTTCATTCCTCTTTTAAGGACTTTTTATTATTTTAAAACTATATATTTCTTTTATATGACTATCTATACCCTTTTTATTTTCTTTCCAAAGCCTTTGTGCATTTTTGAACACTGTAATCCATTTAGTGACTTTTTTTCATCTGGATCTGTCTTTACTGAGCATCTGTATTGTATTTTGATCTCATGAGACAAATCTTAAATTGCTATGTCAGCTGCTTTTGTAGCTTAGCTTAGTGTATGGCAGCACTGAATGGTGGCTGGCAGCTGGCTCTTCCTGCAAGCAGCTGCTAGGAGATGTGACTCAGAATTGTAGCTGGCATGGGAGACACAAGACTAGAAAGCCACAGATTTTTATGTGTTTAGAACTTTTTAAAAGTTTTCTCAGGTCTTATGTGGATGTAGGTGCCCCACATTGGAACACCATTTGTAGGTGGACTTTTCTGTCCTGCTAGCCCCTCCCAAATACCCATACAGAGACTTAATATTAATTATGAATACTCAGCCAATAACTCAGGCTTATTACTAACTACCTCTTACATTTTAAATTAACCCATTTCAATACATCTCTGTGCTGCCCTGAGGCTCATGGCTTTTAGTTCTGCATGTTCGGTTTCCTTTCTATCTGATTTGTGACACCTCTGACCCAGCCTTTTTTCTTCTCAGCATTCTCTCTGCACCTAAAATACTGCCAATTATCAACCAATCAGCATTTTATTAACGAGAGCAATATATATTTATAGTGTACAAAGATTGTTCCATAGAAGGTACATGGATTTTGAGAATAAACATCTGTTCTTAAAAAGAAAGATATGACTCTGTTTTCCTAGACCCAATCCTCCAGTCCTGTCCCTAGCTCTACAAGAGCATACCACCTACAGCCCCTCTCCATGCATACATCTCCTGTGGATCCCACAGACTATCACTTCATAACTCCTCTCCTCCCACTTGTCATTGAATCCCAGCCCTCAACTCCAGCAAGCATCCCCTGCTAACCTAAGAGCCACTCTTCCTAGGCCTGAAGGCAGACCCACACCTCTCCTACTGATCCTGAGATCCAATCCCCCCAGTCACATCCCACCTCTGTAGCTGGAAACCTGGTGTGGTCTCCCTTTGCTCTCTGACCCCATTACAAGGGATGATAAAGATCTTCTGTTACAACATTCCTTTCCCCAACTCATCCCAGTATTTCAGGCTCCAACACCAGGAGGAATTCCCTGTGAACACACAATCTGAACAGGCCAGGAAAACAGGCAGCATACAAATATCACACTCTCTGGAAACCCAGAGAGGAAAAGGAAACCAAGGAATAAAATACCCACCCAACAATGGCAAATACAGAGATCAAAATCTAGACCTGTAAACATCCCAAATCTAGATGCTTAGACACCAGCAATAAATAAATAAATAAATAAATAAATAAATAAAATAAATAAAAAAATAAAAATAGCAAAGGAAATATGTATCTACTAGAATCCACTTATCTTATAAAATATTCCAACATAGCTGAATCACAAGAAAAATTATCTTAAATCAGCATTTATGAATAAAATATACATCTTTAAAGAGGAAATGAATAAACCCCGTAAAGAAATCAAGGAAAACACAAACAATTGAAAGAAACAAATAAAACTGTCTAAGACATGAAATTGGAAATAGAATCAATAAAGAAACATAAACTGTAGGAATTCTGTAAATGAAAAATTTAGGAATTCTAACAGGAACTACAGAGGCAAGATTTACCAACATCATTCAAGAGATCAAAGAGAAAAATCTCAGGCACTTAAGATACAATAGAAGAAATAGATATATTAGTTAAAGAAAATATTAAGTCTAAAAAACTCCTGACACAAAAATTCCAAAGATTCTAGGACACCATAAAAAGACCAAACCTAAGAATAATAGGTATAGTGGCAGGAAAAGAATGGAGACTAAAGCCTGGAAAATGTTTTCAACAAAATCAGAGAAGAAAATATTCTGAACCTAAAGAAGGAGACACATATAAGGGTACAATAAGCATATAGAGCACCATATAGATTGGACAAGAAAAGAAAATTCCCTTGGCACATAATAATCAAAACATTAAACATACGGAGCAAAGAAAGAATATTAAAACCTGCAAGGCAAAAAAAAAAAAAAAAAAAAAAAGACCAAATAATATATAAAGGCAGATCTATTCGAATTACACCTGACATCTCAATAGAGATTCCAGAAGCCAGAAGGGCCTGGACAGATGTGTTTCAGACGCTACAAGATGACAGATGCCAGGCTAGACTATTATACCCAACAAAACTTTCAATTGCCATAGATGGATAAAATAAGATATTCCAAGATGAAGTTAAATTTAAACAATATCTAGCTACAAATCCAACCCTATAGAAGGTTCAAGAAGAAAAACTACAACCTAAAGTGGTTAGCTACATCCAAGAAAACACAATTTCACAACAGCAAAATCATACACACACATGCACACCCACCCACCACTATCACCACCGTTACCACCACCACCACTACAACCACCAAAACTGTCACCACCAGCACCAAAAATAAAATAACAGAAATCAACAATCATTGGCCATTGATATGTCTCAGTATCAATAGTCTCAACTCTCCAATAAAAAGACAAAGATTAACAGAATGGATTAAAAAAAAAACAGGATCCATCCTTCTGCTGCATCATAAAAACATACCTCAGCATCAAGGATAGACATTACCTCAGGATAAAAGGTTGGAAAAAGATATTCCAAACAAATGGATCTAAGAAAAAAGCTTGGTGAAGCCAATTTTATATCTAACAAACTAGCCTTCAAATGAAAAACAATCAAAGAGATAAAGAAGGACATTGCATAAATACCCAGGGAAAAAATCCACCAAGATGACATTTCATTTCTTGATTTCTGTGCCCCGCACACAAGAGCACCCAAGTTTGTAAAAGAAACAGTACTGCAGCATAAATTGGACACTGATTCTCGAACACTGAAAGTGGGAGACTTCAGTCCCCACTCTCATCAGTGAACAGTTAATCCAGACAAAAACTAAACAAAGAAATACTGTACATAAAGAGGTTATAAGGCAAATGGACCTAACAGAAATTCACAGGACATTTCACCAAAGCAAAAGAGAATACCTTCTATTCTGCACCTGGTAGGACTTTCTCCAAAACTTCCCACATACTTGGTCACAAAGCAAGTATAAGCATGTATAAGAAAGCTGAAATAACTCCTTGCATCCTATCAGACCACCACAGATTAAAGCTGTATATCAAAAGCAACAGAAACAACAGAAAGCTTACAAACTCATGGAAAGTGAACAACTCCCCACTGAGTGAAAAAAATGGGTCAAAACAGAAAATTAAAAACATTCTAGAATTCAATGAAAATGAATACACAACATACCCTAATATATGGGACACAATGAAGATTTGTCTAAGGGGCAAGATCATAGCACTAGGTGCCTACATAAAACAATTGAAGAGATATCATATTAAGAACCTAACAACATACCTGAAAGGTATAGAACAAAAAGAAGAAATCACACTCCATAGGAGCAGACAGCAAGAAATAATCAAATTCAGGGCTATCAACAAAATGGAAACAAAGAAAACAATACAAAGAATCAATGAAACAAAGAGTTGGTACTTTGAAAAAATCAACAAGATAGACAAACCCATATCCAAATTAACTAAAAGGTGGAGAGTGATGATCCAAATTAACAAAATTATTAATGAAGGAGGGGGCATAATGACAGATACAAAAGAAATCCAAAGAATCATAATGACATACTACAAAAGCATATACTGCACCAAATTGGAAAAGCTAAAAGAAATGGATAAGTTTCTTGATAGATACCACTTACCAAAGTCAATTCATGATCAGATAAACAATTTAGATAGACCTACAAGCCCTAGTGAAACAGAAGTCATTAAAAGACTCCCAACCAAGAAAAGCCCAAGGTCAGATGGTTTTAGTGCAGAACTCTACTAGACTTTCAAAGAAGAATAAATGTCAGTGCTTCTCAAATTATTCCACAAAATAGAAACATGAGGAACATTGCTCAATTCATTTTATGAGGCCACAGTTATCCTGATACTCAAACAACTTAAAGACTTAACACAAAAAGAGAACTAGAGACCAATTTCCTTTATGAACATAGGTGCAAAGATACCCAATAAAATACTTGCAAACTGAACCCAAGAACACATCAAAAAGATCATCTACCATAATCAAGCAGGGTTTATTCCATAGATGTAGGGATGGTTCAACATATAAAAATCAGCAAATGTAATCTGCCACATTAAGTGAAAGCAAAAAAAAAAAAATCACATGATAATATCATTAGATGCAGAAAAAGTTTTGACAAAAATCAACCACCCATTCATGATAAAACTCCTGGAGAGATTAGGGATACAAGAGACTTAAACTTTTTAAGGGATACTTCAACTTAAAAAAAGACAGTTTATAATAAGCCTATAGGCAACACTAACCTAAATGGAGAGAAACTCAAAGCAATTCCACTAAAACCAGAAGCAAGACAAGATTGTTCTCTCTCCATATCTATTCAATATAGTACCTGAAGTTTTAGCTGGAGCAATAAGACAAGTGAAGGAGTTCTAGGATACAATTTTGAAAGGAAGAAGTAAAAATATTATCCTTTGCAGATGATATGATATACATATATGACCCTAACATTTCCAGCAGGGAACACCTTCCAAAAGAATTGCTGAATACAAAATTAACTCACAAAAATTAGTAACCTTCCTATATACAATTGACAAATGGACTGAGGAAGAAATCAGGAAAACAACACCTTTCATTCTAGCCTCAAATTATTTCATAATAGCCCCAAATATTTTGAGATAACTCTAACCAAACAAGTGAAGACCTGTAAAATAAAAATTTCAAGTTTTTGAAGAAAGAAATTGAAGAAGATATCAGAATATGGAAAGATCTCCCATGCTCATAGATTGGTAGGATTAACATAATAGAGATTATCATCCTATAAAAAACAATCGACAGATTCAACACAATCCACATCAAAATTCTAATACTCTGGAAACATATGGTGGTTCTTCAGAAAGTTGAGAATTGATCTACCTCAAGTTCCATCTATACCACACTTGGGCATATGCCCAAAGGATGCTACATCCTCCCACAAGGACATTTGCTTCACAATGTTCATTGCAGCATTATTCATAATAGCTAGAAAATGAAAGCAACCTAAATATCCTCATTTGAATAAAGAATAAACAAAATGTGGTACATTTACACAATAGAGTGTTACTCAGCTGTTAAAAATGATATTATGAAATTTGCACGCAAATGGATGGAACTAGGAAAACCATCCTGAGTGAAGTAACCAAGACCCAGAAAGATAAATATGGTATGTATTCAGTTATAAGAGGATATTAGCCATTAAGTAAATGATTATCAAGCTACAATTGGTAGACCCAGAGAGGTTAGGTAAAGAGGGGATTCCTAGGGGGGATGCAGGGATCTCCCTGGGAGGGGGAAGGAGAATAAATTTTAAGGGTAGAATGGGAGCAGATGGGGATGGGACTAGGGGGGGATCAGCTAAGGGGATATTAGGTGGAATAATAATTATTATTTTAAAAATGTCTTTCAGAAGGTTATTGTGCTTATTTTGCTCTTTTCATACCCCTTGTGGCTCAAATAGTGCTTAATACAGGGATAGCAGAATAAACATCTACTGAATGTTTGACCGAGTAAGTAGGTCTGTATTCTCAGTGTGGCGAGTATTTTAAAGGTATAGCTATAGGCTGAGGATTTGAAAAGATTTTTTTTTTCAAATTTTGGTGATATTACGCTGAATCGTGTGAGGTTAATGACAAGCAACAATGACAACACAAAGATTTGGGTGTATGAAAATGAGTTCACCTAAGAGTCGATGCCAATTTGACCCACATATATGACACTGAAGATGGAGAGAAATTGGATGTCATGGAGGTGTAAAAAAAAATGGCAATTACATTTACTTTTAGTACACTTGAATGTTTGTGCCACTTACTGAGGTATGATAGGCTATTTATTGGCAGGCAAGGCTATGAGTTCAAACTTGGAAATTTGAGTTTATTTTAAGCCTGATTTAGGTTAGATATAACCAGGCAGTTAAATCAGAGATTTATTGGGCCAATAACATGTTCATGTTTGTTTCAAAAAATTGAGTTTTATGTACATACCTGGAAAGGACACTGTGTTTAAGCAGAAAGTATAGAACAAAATGAAAAGGATCAAGAACTAGTAAAACCATTGAGAATGTGGAATCTGCAAAGACAATGAAGATAAATCTATTGCTATTAAAGACAAAGAAAGGAGACAATAATTTCTGCATTTTATTTAAAAAGATAACAAATGGCTCCAATTTGGCAGAGCCTGAACATAATTCAATGTCATTGAGCAATATTAACATTTTTTTTTATCCTAAAGTCCTACAATCCTTTCCAAATATCATTCTCCATGGCAGCATGGAGAGATCATTAGAAGAAAGAGATTGAAACATGGGGAACATGAGAACATAGAGGGCATTGATCCAGGTCTGACTTAGGAAGGAAAATGGTTGAGACTTTTTAGCTAGATAGATTGGGAGTGCTTTCTGTGCAGGTTTGAATTATATAGGCTGTAAACACTCCATAGGCTGGCAAGACTTAGAGGGTAGCCTTCCAGAGATGCTGGGTACCCACAGCATACAAAAATAATGCCAAGTACTCAGAAAAGCTTTTATAAATGTGTCTTACAGAGAAAGTAATGTATTGGCTTGACTCTCAGTTAAGTCAGGATTTTCACACCTACTATTCTGCTAGGAAGAATAATGGATCCTCAAAAATGCCCATGTACAAATTCCCCAACTTATGAATATATTCCCTTACATAGAAAGTAGAACTTTGTGTGTGTGATTGAGTTAACGATTTTGAACTAGAAACATTCCTGTAGACTATCTCAGTGGACTGATTCTAACCACAAGCCTCTTCACCAACAAGAGGCAGAAATGTCTGAGTAGGAAAGAGATTAGAGATGCTCCTAAACTGGCTTTAATGATAAAAGACCATGAGCCAAGGGATGCAATTTGCATTTAAAAACTGTAAAAGACACTAAATGGGATTCTACTCTAGGTATACTCAAGGGACCCAGAGTGGATGACACTGCCTTTAGCCCAATAAAACTCATCTAGAATTTCTGATTTATACTAGAATAAAAAAATAAGTTGACCTGACTTCAAGTTATTAAGTTTATTGTAAGTTTTATAATAGCAATAGGAATGGCCTCACGTAATTGGGCATTATGAAACCGGTAGGAGAGCCCAAATTCTCTTACATATCTAGCAGTGTTCACTTTTTTATACAGGTTTGTTTACCAAGCCTGCACGAACCACTCTAAACTGAGCACAGTTTACATTCAAAATAATTTCATCTATTCATGGGATTATAGTTTTATAAATTATATTATAGGACATTATTATAATTAAATGTATAGCTCGTGAAATAGAGAGATTTCTGCTGGTTTCCTCAATTATTCATATAATCTGAATTCACTTATTAGTCATTCACTAATCAAGTAATTAAGTGTCTTGGATGAGCCAAACATTGCTGTATTTACTGAGCAGTCTTCAGTAGAATAACCAAGAGATCTATTTTTACTAGCATATAAAAAATATGTTCTAGCTGGGCAGTGATGGTGCACACCTTTAATCCCAGCACTTGGGAGGCAGAGGCAGGAGGATCTCTGAGTTCAATGCCAGTCTGGTCTATGGAGTGAGTTCTAGGACAGTCAGGACTACACAGAGAAACTCTGTCTCAAAAAAAAAAAAAAAAAAAGGAAAAGGAAAAGAAAAAAGAAACAACAACATATGTTCTATTAGGATATTTTGAACACATATTTTTGTGTTTTTCTCCCACGCTCTTCCCCACTCTTACCCTCCTTTGAACCCTCTCAGTTCCTCCAGGCTCTTTTCCATTTCTCTGTCACCTGTGACCTTTGTCCTACTCCCTTTTCTGAATGGCCCCCCTTCCTTCTCATTGCCTTCCATCTAGTATCATAGTCTGCATCAACTCTCACAACCGGTATTTATATAAATACAAACATAAAAAGTAAGTTAAGATTCACACATGAGCGAGAACAGCAATGTTTTTTCTTTCTTTCTGAGACTAGGTCACCTCAACAGTACTTTTCAATTCTACCCTTTTTCCTTCATGTTCCATAACTTTATTTTTACTACTAGTTGAGCAAAATTCTATTGTGCATATATGCCACCTTCTCATTACCTGTTCTTGTGTGTTAACAGTCCAACAATAAACATGGATGTGCAAGTATCTCTGTGGTAAGACCTAGAGTCCTTTAGGAATATGCCCAGGAGTGGTATGTCTGGTTGTATGGTAGTTTCATCTTAATTTTTTGGGTCACCTCTATACTGAATTCCATGTGAGCTGTACTAGTTTACATTCCCAATGAAGGGCTCTCTAATAGATCTGAACATGACAAACATGGCACCAACAGGTTTTGCTTTTTACCATTCTCTCTCATTTGCTGAAAACCAGTAGATTACATTCCTAAATCTAGCCCCCAAGGTTCATTGCTTTATTTGGCCACTGGTTCATTCCTGAGACAAAACACCAAGGCTTAACAATCAAAACTTCATTATTTGCCTAACATGTCCAGACAGGATTTACCAACTCCCCCTAGATTTCCCCCTTTTCTCCTTGAAAACCAACTCCTGTCAAAAAACACCTGCTACTGTTGCTGCAACCCAACCCCACCACTGCTTGCCTCTCCGGGGTAATAAATCTTCTTGTGCTGAGAATTTGGTGTCTGGGTGTGTCCTATATTGACTTCAAGGAGCCACACCCTCTTACACCCTCCAAGAGTTGAAAAGAGTTACTTTGAAAGAATTTTCATTCTAGATAAATAAAAAAAGTACTACAGTAAAGACCTAAAGTCATTAATACTACCTGGTAGTGATAATAGTCTTATTATAATACAAGGGACCAGATGTCATACCAGGTTCCCTAAGGAGATATTGTTTAAGCATATTTCTAAATAAAAAGAAGAACCCAACCAAAAGACAGAACACCCTAAGTAGGGAGAACAGCCAGTGATTCAGGAAACTGTGCCATCATTATAGAGTACAATGCACTAAGCTAGACATGGATGTAAGTTTGGGGTTTGTTACAAATTGGATATATCATTGAAAGAAAATTATGTATTTAAGACTCAGCAGTATTGTATCTAAAATGAGGTAAGAATATCCTTTATCAAGTCATGGTAAAACTAATTAGTTTTATTTATTTTATCTTATTAATAATATTTGATAATATTAATAATATTTGTACAAATACTTAGCACAGACTGGAGAGCCCAACACACTTTAAACTCTTCCTTTTAAGGAAATGATTCATAATCTTCATCTGTTTATTTTGAAGACACCTTCCTAGAAGGTTTATAGGAAAGTTCTATAAAGGGGCTTGTACTATCTAGGTTTTTTTTCTTTGTACCAAATTGAATCATTTTTCTTTTCTTTTTTTAAATTTATTTAAGAAAATTTTTTATTCATTTTACATACCAACCACAGATCCCCCTCTCACCCCTTCTCTCCCTCCCCTCCAGACTTCCATCCCGACCCAACCCCATCCCCTTCTCTAAAAGGGTAAGGCCTCCCATGGAAGTCAGCAAAGACTGGTACATTCAGTTGAGGCAGGACCAAGCCCCTCCCCTCTGCATCAAAGCTGAGCAAGGCATCCCACCATAGGGAATAGGCTCCAGAAAGCCAGCTCATGCACCAGGGATAGATTTTGATCTCACTGCCAGGGGCCCCTCAAACAGAACAAGCTGAACAACTGTCCTCTGTATGCAGGGGGCTTAGTCTGGTACCATTTAGGTTCCACAGATGTCAGTCTAAAGTTTGTGTATATCACCAGTAGCTCAGACACTAAGAGCAACAATTAATAAATGGGACCTCCTAAAACTGAAAATCTTCTATAGGCAAAGGACATAGTAAATAAGACAAAATCACAGCCTACAGAATGGGAAAAGATGTTCACCAACCCCACATCTGACAGAGGACTGATCTCCAAAATATATAAAGAACTCAAGAAATAGATAGCAAAATATTAATAATTCAATTAAAAATGGGTTACAGAGCTAAATAGAGAATTCTCAACAGAAGAATCTCAAATAGTTGAAAGACATTTAAGGAATTGCTCAACATCCTTAGCCATTAGGGAAATGGATATCAAAATGACTCTGAGATACCATCTTATGCCTGTCAGAATGCCTAAGATCAAAACACTGATGACAGCTTCCATTGGAGAGGATGTGGAGCAAGGGGAACTCTCCTCCACTGTTGATGGGAGTGCAAACTTGTACACCCCATTTGGAAATCAGTATGGTGAGTTCTCAGAAAATTGGAAATCAATCTACCTGAAAACCCAGTGATACTGCTCTTGGGCATATACCCAAGGGATGCTCAATCATGTCACAAGGACAATTGCTCAATTATATTCATAGTAGCATTATTAATAATAGCCAGAACCCGGAAAAAGCCTACATGTCCCTCAACCAAAGAATAGATAAAGAAAATGTGGTACATATACACAATGGAGTATTACTCAGCTGTAAAAAACAATGACATCATGAAATTTGCAGGCAAATGGATGGCTCTATCTCGATTTTGTTAACTTGACACAAACTAAAGTCATCTGGTAGGAGGGAACCTCAAATAAGCCATTGCCTCCATCAGAGTGAACTCTGGGAATGTTTGTGGCAGGTGGTCATAGGTTGTATATGAAAGTGAGCAGAAATCAGTGCTTCTCTGTGGTCTCTACTTCAGTTCTTGCCTTCAGGCTCTTGCCTTGAGCTCCTGCCCTTACTTCTCTCACTGGCGCACTGTGCTCTGGAAGTGTCAGCCAAACCAATCCTTTCCTCTTGCAAGTTGATTTTTGTCATGGCAATTTATCACAGCAACAGAAAAACAAACTAGGACAAGGCGACTCATAAACTATTTGCACTTGAGAGAAAAGACTGAATGTTGAGATTAGGTGATAGTTTTAAGGGTCACATCTCCAAATAGAAACAAATCCTTTGAGATAAAGACATAGAAGAGTGAGTTCTGCTCTTCAGGTGGTTAGCATTTCTAAGGAAAAAGGGCATGCTTTTGACACTATCCAACTCTAATTTCTCAATCTAAGAACACTGTCTTCCTTTGATTGTTTTCCCAAACCAACTAATTAAAAATGTCTTCTCCTGATGAAAAAGCATGATTGACAATCGCCATCTCTTAAACCTACAGCTGTTACACAATGTGTTTCTTTTATCCTAACATTTGCACTTAGAATGGATGGACTGTCATCACTCTATGAAATTATCTGAGCACAGCCTTGTACATGGTGTGATGCTTTCCTAAGCCCATCTAGGGCAGAAGTTTTAAGCCCTCCCTGGTGTGCTGGCTGGGTCAGCCACAGCAGAACCTGGGATAATTGCTTAATACAGTGAGAACACTGTGTTGCATGTAAACACCATCAGGAGGCAGAGTCACTAAGTTTTCCCCAGGAAATTAGCAGCTTTTCATAAGAGGTGTGATCAGAGCAGCTCTCTGGACGTTACAGAGATATGCCAACTCCACGGAGGAAAGGGGATCTCCAATAAATATCTGTCATGAATCAGATCCTCTGCAGTGGACTATACAGAATGCAAAATTCAGGAAGAAATGCTTTATTTCATTATAGTTCACATTTCATTATCGTATAATCCTTGTCTGACCGGTATGATCTGTCTTCCATTCACCTTTCTCACTGAGACTGGCCACCCTGGTGCCAGACAATGTGTCTACATCTTGAACTATTGGAGGGCAAGTCCTTGACTTTCTAACCATTGACCTCTCTCTTGGACAATATGATGAGCAGACTATCATTTTATTGTCACTCTTTTCCTGCTCTGCATTCATCTCCATTTCTAGATATTTGACTTTGCCTGCCCCTCTGATATGTCAGTCTCCAGAGAGTCATTTTGAGTTTCTTTCACTCTTTTTTTTTTTTTTTTTTTTTTTTTGCATTTTCTTCTGGACATTCAGCCATACCCACAGAACCAGATGCTAACCAAATTTGAACAGTCATCCTGGCACAAATGTTTATGCTTTCTCAAAATTCACATATTCGTAGGTTCTCTCAACAGTTCAGAGTAGCAAAAGGACATTTTGCATTATCTGGTCACTTTGTAACCTCAACATAGACTTACTCAGGTAATTACAATGGATCTCAAGACACTGTATCTAAATCTCTAACCTATTTCCAAACATCTTAGCAATGTTAGATTTGAATCAGCAAAAATTCTGATCCCATGATAAGGCAAAACACATAAAATTCACTAGTTAACAAACTGGCATCTCTGAACCTTTTCAGATAACATCATCTGAATGTTAAGTTCACCTACATTCCGCATTGCATAGTTTGTGAATTTTCAAATCTCTCAGGGATGGTTTGCAAGTATAGAAGTTATTGAGATTCTCATGAATTTGCTTTCATCTGCTACTGAAATAATATATAATTTTTGATTACTTTTTTTGGGTCATTACTTCTTTGGTGGTTGAATGGCCCTTTCACAGAGGTCTCCTAAGACCGTTGGAAAACACAGATGTTTATAGTGCAGTAGCAAAATTACAGTTGTGAAGCAGGAGTGAAAATAATTTTATGCTTTGGTTCACCACAATATGAGGAACTGTTTTAAAAGGTTGCAATATTAAGATCTAGTCTCTAATCTTGGTTACCCAAGCAGTGTCAGGTATGGGTTCCTTCTTGTGGATCAGTTTCTTCCACAAGTTCTATGCTACCATTGCCCCAGCATATTTTGCATGCAGGAGAGATTATAGGTCAAAGGTTTTGTGGCTGGGTTGTTGTCCACATTTCTCTTTTGAAAGCTTGTAAATTATTTTCCCACACCAAAGAATCTGGAACAAAGGGGTGAGGGCTCCATGTAGTCACCAACTAGACTTTTCCATGTTCAATTAGTTGTGTTGTGTGGAAGCTGTCCTCAGCAATGGGGCCTCAGTATCAGTTTATGGAAAGCAAACTTTTACCTTAACAACAGCCTGGGCATTTGGGGGGATTTCCATGAGTCTTCCTAGGACAACAATTCAATTGAATTCAACCCAGTTCGTCCACTGTAAGCCTTACCTGACTACAAGCTATGGCTAGTCAAGACTCCATGTCTTCCATTACTAGGAGGTCACATTATAATCACTTTCATAGATTCCAAGATGTTTCTGCTGTCTTATGTTTCCACCCCCCCAAAAGACTCCCCCAATTCCAGTCATTCCTTGTCTCACTGTCTCCCTCTACCCCTTCTCAGCCTCCACTTACTCCCTCCCTGCTACCACCCTCACATGCCCCCAGTCTGCTATAAAATTTATATTCTATTTCCCACTCCCAGGAAGATCACTGCACCCCCCTAGACCCATTCCCCTTACCTAAACTCTCTGGGTCTAAATTGTAGCTTGATAATCATTCATTTAATGGCTAAAATCCCCTCCTATAAATGAATAAAAACCATATTTATCTTTCTGGCTCTTGATTACCTCACTCAGGATGATTTTTCTAGTTACATCCATTTGTGTGCAAATTTCATGATGTCATATTTTAAGTAGTTGAATACTCCATGTGTAAATGTACCACATATTGCTTATCTATTCTTCAGTTGAGGGAAATCTAGATTGTTTTCATTTTTTAGCTATTATGAATAAAGCTGCAATGAACATGGTTGAGCATCCTTGTGGGAGGATGAAGCATTCTTTAGGTATATGCCCAAGAGTGGTATGTATCTGGAGAATTTCTTTCCAGTTCCCACCAAGTCCTGCAAGTCCTGGAGCCCACTTATAAAATAAACACACAGACGCTTATATTATTTAAATTGTTTGGCCATTAGCTCAGGCCTATCATTGTCTAGCTCTTACTCTTATATTTAGCCCATTTCTATTCATTTATACTTTGCCACGTGGCTCATGGCTTACTGGTACCTTACATCTTTCTTGTCCTGGTGGTGGCTGCAGGCAGTCTCCCCCTTCCCTTCCTGTTCCCTCAATTCTGTTAGTCTTCCTCTCTGGCTATTGGCCAATCAGTGTTTTATTTATTAACACATTTGCCATACAGAACACCCCCACAGCACTTCCCCTTTTCTTTTTTTAAAAAGGAAGGTTTTAGCTTTTACATAGTAAAATTACAGATAACAAAACAATTATCAAGCAAGAATTACAGTTACAATATTAAAGAAGATATCCTATCTATCTTATATTTGTGAGTCTAAGGTTTTATATCTAACTTATCTTTTATCATAACTAAGGAAAATTGTAACTATCTGCTTCAACTACATCAAAGACCTCAGAAGGATATAATACTACCTGAGAGATGGGAGAAGGATGCAAGCAACTTTATGGAGTCTTGCAGGGTATACAGAGATAGCTGGCAGCCTGAACAGTCTTCCAAAGTTCTCTTGTAAAGTTGGGGCATCTGTCTTCAGCCCACAGGACTAGAGTCTCTCAATCATTTTTTTCTGTGTCCTGTAGAATGTCTGGCAGTTTCCTCTGTGAAGCAGGAACCTAAAGGACCATTTTGCCAAGCAAAGTTCAGTGATCACCTTTCCATGGGTACTGTATGTCCAATTGATCAAGCAGTCCAGGCAAGAACAGTTTCTTGCCCAAATGGCTATTTTTGCCAAGGTGAAGATAAACTCCATACAGGGTGTCTTTGATGCCCATCCTCCTCTCTGAAGTAAATCAGTGCTGCCAGGAGCAGACATGTCTTACTGTCCAGAAAGTTTAAATTTTTAAAAATATTTTAAATGCCATATTTTGTAGGTCTTTGAAGTGTTTGAAGATTACCTATCTGAAATATATCTATGTATACCTAGAGAACTTAACTAACATGGTACAAATTTGACTATCATAGAAGACTTATTATTAAGCTGTATTTTTAATTATCACTACAATCTAAATGAGTTACATAAACATATCTCAAATGAGAATAGAAATATATACAGTATAACAAAATTAAGTTTAAACTTGTATCAGTAAACTAAAGTCTATACCAATGTAAAAAATTTTAAGTAAGTTGTTGCTCTTTAAAAGGTTTATTAATCTACCATTTTATATCATATATAAATTATTATATATATTATATATAATTTATTATATATGGTTATATATTTTATATTTTTATAAATTTTATAATTATTATTTATATCATATATATAATTTATTATATATATGGTTATATATAATTTATTATATATTAATGGTTTATTAATCTACCATTTTATATCATATATAAATTATTATATTATTATATATATATAATATTCCCTTTTCTTTTTTAGAAAGAGATCACATTTATAATCAACCTGTTTTAAATAAAAATATTGGTTTTTCTCTGTCCCACACCAGAGGGCTCTTCTGATTTGGGAAATAAGAACCTTTTAACCTTTTTTTTTTTTTTTTTTTTTTTTTTTTAGCAATATGCCTGGGTTTAGAGGGGGAGTGAGCCAATTCCATCTCTAAAGCCAGCTTGGTATATTTGGGAATTTGGGTGTAGCATCTCTTACTACTTCCTGCTTGAAGGCGGTGCTGTATCTTATGAGGACACAAGAAAATTTTAGGATTATGGAGTAGTCCGTGAGGGTGTATCGTCTGAGCCAGTTTCCTTGAAATGGTTCTGGATGTTGGATCATCTGGGCCATGGTGTCACTGCAGACCTTTCAGGTGGTCTTGGCTGGTCAAACCTGATGTATTTTAATCTGGAACAAATCCATAGCCTCTGGCTTTCTGTGGAAACAAAAGCAGAGCCTCTTTTCCAAAGCAACATATCTTTATATCCAAATTTTGAAGTCAAGATACCTTTAAAATTTACATTTTGGCATAACTCAACAGCTTTTAAAATCAAATGTTTTTTCTTCAGTTACAAATATCAAAGAGAACATAATCCAGATTCTCTGTGTGATAGTCATCTTTACGTGGCTTTTTTATATTAATTTTACAGTCTCTTTAAAGACTTTATTTTTAAAAACTCTATTTGTTTATATAATTGTATATATTCATTTTTCTCTCTTTTTCAAGTCTAGGTACATTTTTATATACATTGTAGACTATTTCATCTGAATCTGTCATATTGTGAATCTATTGCTTTAAACTGTAGTATTTGTAAGACTGAAAATGGCCTGTGTGGCTGCTGGCTCCACCCACTTCAGCTTCCCAACATGGTGGTGGTACGTTTTCTGCCAGCTCTGGGAGCCATCAACTCTCAGAAATAATGGGTCTATGCTTCTATCAAAGCAGTGTGTAGCCCAGAAACTTCTTTTTGTTTTGTACTAGCAAAGGCTAAATCCACCACGCAGCTTAATGTGCCACTTGTAGATGCCTCATTCGCGCCATACTGCAGGTCAAGCGCATACTCCAGGAACCTGCCAGTAGCTCAAAGCCATGTTTTGCGGTGTCTAGCTGTCCTTATGAGACATGAAGCAGGAACCTGGTTTTGGCTCTGTTTAGAATTGCTTATTAAATATTTTTAGGTTTAAGGTGGAAACTCGTGCCCCATGTTGGGCGCCATTATTATCTGGAGAATTTCTCTCCAGCTCCCACCAAGTCTTGCCAGTCCCGGAGCTCACTTATAAAATAAACACACAGATGCTTATATTATTTAAACTGCTTGGCCATTAGCTCAGGCCTATCATTGTCTAGCTCTTACTCTTATATTTAGCCCATTTCTATTTATTTATGCTTTGCCACATGGCTCATGGCTTACTGGTACCTTACATCTTCCTTGTCCTGATGGTGGCTGCAGGCAGTCTCCCCCTTCTCTTCCTGTTCCCTCAGTTCTCTCTCTTAGTCATGCCTATACTTACTCTCTGGCTATTGGCCAATCAGTGTTTTATTTATTAACACATTTGCCATATAGAACATCCCACAGCAGTGGTATAGATGGGTCTTGAGGTAGATCGATTCTCAACAATCTGAAGAACTGACATATCTATTTGAAAAGTAGCTGTACAAGTTTGAACTCCCACCAGCAATGAAGGAGTGCTTCCCCTGCTTCTCATTATCACCAGCATGAGCTGTCATTTGTGTTACTGATCTTAGCCATTCTGACAGGTATAAGATGGAATAAATCTCAAAGCAGTTTTGATTTGCATTTCCCTGATAGCTAAGAATTTTGAACATTTCTTTAAGTGTTTCCTAGACATTTGAGTTTCTTTTAGTGAGAATTCACTGTTTAGGTCTATAATCCATTTCTTAAGTGGATTATTTGAATTTTTGATATCAAATTTCTTGAGTTCTTTATATAATTTGGGTATAAATCTTCTTTCAGATGTGACAATGATGAAAATCTTTTTCAGTTCTGTGGACTGCTGCTTTGTCTGATTGACAGTGTCCTTTACCTTACAGAAGCTTTTCAATTTCATGATGTCCCATTTATTAATTGTTGATCGTATTGCCCGCACTATTGGTGTTCTGTTCGGGAAGTTGTCTCCTGTGTCATCATATTCAAGGCTATTCCCCACTTTCTCTTCTATCAGATTAAATGTATCTGGTTTTGTGTTGAAGTCTTTCATCCATTTGTACTTGATGGGTATGAATCTATTTGGATTTTTCTACATGCAGATACCCAATTTGATCAGGACTATTTGTTGAAGATGCTGTCTTTTTTTCAGTTTGTATTTCTGGCTTCTTTATCCAAAATTATGTTTCCAAATGTATGTCGATTTATGTCTATGTCTTTAATTCTATTCTATTAATCAATATGCCTGTTTTTATGCCAATACCATTCAGTTTTTGTGACTATAGCTCTATAGCACAACTTAAATTCAAGAATGGTGATACCTTCAACAGTTCTTTTTATTATTCGTCAGGATTGTTTTAGCTATCCTGGCTTTTTTTCACACATGAAGTTCAGTATTGTCCTTTTAAGGTATGTAAAAAGTTGTGTTGGGGATGGGGGCACAGTGACAGCAGGGCCAGAGACAAGCTGGGATGGTGTTGGGGTGGGGAAGGGTCATGATGGACAGAATCATGGGAGGGGTGCAATTCTATTGCTAGGCAGGTCACTCACCCTTTCTGGCTTGTGTGGCCTCAGCCTGCTTGGTGGAAGTCTTCTGGGGTTGGGAGGAGGATCCGGCCATGGGGCTGGGAATAACTGGGAAGGTGTGGGCTTGGAGATTGGTCTAGAGGTGCAGAATACAGTTGGGGGTGCAGTTCCTCTGGTAGGCATGTCTCTCACCCTTTCTGGTTGGTGCATTCTGTGCCTCAGTGGCAGAATTCCCAAACACCAAAGTCTGTAGCATCTTCTCAGTACCTCAGGGAACCTTCTCCAAAGTTGATCACATACTTGCTCACAAAGGAAATCTTAACAAATATTTAAAAAAGTTGGAATAACCGCCTGTATCTTATCAGATCACTGTGGATTAAAGTTGGAATTCAACAACAATTCAAACTTCAGAAAGCCTAAATATTCAAATTATTCCACAAAATGCAAACAGAAGAAACATTGGCAGATTCTTTTTATGAGGCCACCGGTACCCTGATACCAAAATCAAACAAAGATCCAAAAAAGAAAGAGAATTAAAGACTAATTTCCCTTATGAACATTGATGCAAAAAATAGTCAATGAAATACTGGTAAACTGAATCCAAGAATACATAAAACAGATCATCCACCATGATCAAGAGGGCTTCATCCCAGAGACACAGGGATGATTCTACATATGAAAATCTGTCAATGTAATCCACCATATAAACAAACTGAAAGAAGAAAAAGACCACACAAGCAACTCATTAAATGCTAAAAAATCCTTTGACAAAATCCAATACCCCTTTATGATAAAAGTCTTAGATTAGGATGCAAGGACTATACCTAAATATAATAAAAGCAATATACAGCAATTCAACAGGCAACATCAAACTAGATGGAGAGAAACTCAAAGCAAATCTACTAAAATCAGGAAAAAGACAAGGCTGTTCACTCTTTCCATATCTGTTCAATATAGTACTTGTAGTTTTAGCTGGAGCAACAGAACAACTTAAGGAGATCAAGGGGATACAAACTGGAAAGGAAGAAGTCAAAGTATTGCTATTTGCAGAGGATAAAATAGCATATGTAGGTGACCCCAAAAATTCTACCAGAAAACTTATACAACTGATAATCACTTTCAGAAAAGTGGCTGGATACATTAGCTCAAAAAAATCAGAAGCACTCCTACATACAAATGACAAACAGGCTGAGAAAGAAATAAGGGAAACAACACCCTTCACAATTGCCACAAACAATATTAAATATTTTGGGGTAACTCTAACCAAGCAAGTGAAAGACTTGTATGACAAGAACTTCAAGTTTTTGAAGAAAGAAATTGAAGAAGATATCAGAAAATGGAAAGATCTCTCACACTCATGGATCAGTAAGATTAACATAGTAAAAATGGCCATTTTACTGAAAGCAATCTACAAATTCAGTGCAATCCCCATCAAAATTCCCACACAATTCTTTACAGACATTGAAAGGACAATACTCAACTTGATATGGAAAAACAAAACAAAACAAAACCACAGGATAGCTAAAACAATCCTGTACAATAAGAGAACTGCCAATGATATCATCATCCCTGATCTCAAATTCCACTACAGAGCTATAGTATTAAAACAACATAGTATTTGTGTAAAAACAGACAGGTGGATCAATGGAATCTACTTGGAGACCTGGGTATAAATCCACACACCTATTGACACTTGATTTTCAACAAACAAGCCAAAGCTATACAATGAAGAAAAGAAAGCATCTTCAACAATTGTTGCTGGTCTAACTAGATAACAGCATGTTGGAGAATGCAAAGAGATCTGTATCTATCACTCTACACAAAACTCAAGTCCAAGTGGATCAAACACCTCAACATAAAATCAGATATATTGAAGCTGATAGAAGAGAAGGTGGGAAACATCCTTGAACACATTGGTACAGAAGACAATTTTCTAAACAGAACACCAATGCTGCAGACACTAAAATCAGCAATCAGTAAATGGGAACTCATGAAACTGAAAAGCTTCTTTAAAGCAAAGGACACTGTCAATAGGACAAAAAGGCAGCCTACAGAATGGGAAAATTTCTTCACCAACCCCACAGCCAACAGAGGACTGATCTCTAAAACATATAAAGAACTCAAGAAACTAGACATCAAAAGAAAGACATAATCCTTCCTCTGCTCTGGAAAAAAAAAAGAAAGAAAGAATCCAAATAAAAACTGGCATACTGGCCTAAGTAGAATTCTCAAAAGAAGAATCTGAAATGGCAGAGAAACACTTAAGGAGATGTTCAACATCCTTTGCCATCAGGGAAATGAAAATCAAAAGAACTCCGAGATTCTATCTTACACCTGTCAGAATGGCTAAGATCAAAAACACAAATGGCAGCTTATGATGGAGAGGATGTGGTGCAAGAGAAACACTCCTCCATTGCTGGTGGGAATGCAAACTTGTATAGCTGCTTTGAAAATCAATACGGCAGTTTCTCAGAAAATTGAGAATCGGTCTACCTCAAGATCTAATGATACCACACTTGGGCATATACCCAAAGGATGCTTGCTCAACTATGTCCATAGCAGCTTATTCATAATAGACAGAACTGGGAAACAACCTAGATGCTCCACACTTGAAGAATTGATAAAGAAAATGTGTTACATTTACACAATGGACTATTACTCAGCTGTTAAAAACAGTGACATCAGGAAATTTGAAGGCGAATGGGTGGAACTAGAAATAAATTGTCCTGAGTGAGGTAACCCAGACCCAGAAAGACAAACATGGTAGGTACTCACTCATAAGTGGATATTAACTATAAAGTAAAGGATAACCATGTTACCTTCCACAGACCCAGAGAGGCTAAATAACAAGGAGGGCCCAAGGGGGAACACATGGATCTCTCTGGGAAGGGGAAATAGAGGAGATATTCTAGTTGGATTTAGAGTGGGTGGGCATGAGAAATTGAGGGATTGGGGGAGGGGGACCATACTGAGAGAGATGAGTAGAAATGGGAGTTTTAAGGGAGTCGGGTAGAAGCCTGATGCAAGGGGAAATTTCAGGAGTCTAAAAGGATGGGCCCAGCTATGACTTCTGGCAGCAGTGGATGCATAGCCTAGTTGGCTATCCCCTGTGATAGGATTAGTGACTATTCTGGTTGTCATCAGAGAGCCTTCATCCAGTGACTGATGGAGACAGATTCAGAGACCCACAGCCAAACATTGGACCTCACAAAACATCACAGCAAAACCCACAGAAACCACTAGCCTGGTTCATGGGAACTCATACAGAGAAAATCAACAACCAGGGAGCCTGCATGGGACTGACCTAGGCCCTCTACATACATGTGACAGTTGTGTAGCTTGGTCTATATGTGGGACTCCTGGCAATGGGAACAGGGGCTGTTCAAGGTGCTTTGACTGGCTCTTGGGAACCTTTTCCTTATGCTGGATTGCCTTGCCCAGCCTGAATACAA
The DNA here is from genome assembly GCF_049852395.1 of Peromyscus maniculatus bairdii. Classification (NCBI taxonomy): domain Eukaryota; kingdom Metazoa; phylum Chordata; class Mammalia; order Rodentia; family Cricetidae; genus Peromyscus; species Peromyscus maniculatus. The sequence goes on from NC_134860.1 coordinate 12,404,578, forward strand.
GGGGAGGTGCCTGGTCTTATGGCAGCTTGATATGCTTTGCTTTGCTGAAGCCCATGGGAGGCCTGCCTCCTTTTTGAGCTATTACTGAGGAGAGGTGGATTGAGGGGCCCTGGATTGAGGTGGGGGAAGTAGGGAATAAGTGGGAGGGAAGGAAGGAGGGAGGGAGGGAGGGAGGGAGGGAGAGAGGGAAGGGGGGACACTGCAATCAGGATGTAAAATAAATCAATAAATAAATTAGTTAAATTTTTTGAAAAAAAGAATTATGCTGGAATTTTAATGGGGATTGCATTGAATCTTTAGATTGCTTTTGGTAAAATGACAATCTTTACTATGTAAATCCTATCAATCTATGAATATAGGAGAGCTTTCTATCTTCTGGTATCTTCTTCAATTTCTTTCTTCAAAGACTTGAAGTTTTTAGTTTATAAGTCTTGCTTGGTTAGTGTTACCTCAAAGTATTTTATAGAATTTGAGGCTATTATGAAAGGTGTTGTTTCCCCGATTACTTTCTCAGCCTGTTTGTCATTTGTATATTGGAGGGCTGCTATTTTTTTTTTTAGTTAAAAAATTAGTTGTAGGAGTTCCCTGGTAGAATCTTTAGGGTCATTTATGTATACCATCATATCATCTGCAAATAACAATACCTTGATTTCTTCCTTTCAAAATTATATCCCCTTGATCTTCTTAAGTTGTCCTATTGCTCTAGATAAAACTTCAAGTACTATATTGAATAGATATGGAGAGAGTGGACAAATTTGTCTTGTTCCTGATTTTAGCAAAATTGCTTTGAGTATTTTTGTTCTCCATTTAGGTCAATGTTGGCTTATTATAAACTGTCTTTTTTATGCTGAGGCATGTGCCTTGTATCCCCAATCTCTCCAGGACTTTTATCATGAAAGGGTGGTTGATTTTGTCAAGTCTTTTTATGCATCTAATGATCTGATCATGTGTGTTTTTTTTCTTTCAGTTTATGCAATGGATTACATTTGCAGATTTTCATTATGTTGAACCATCCCTGTGTCTATTAAATGAAGTCTACTTGATCATGATGGGTGATGTTTTTGATGTGTTCTTAGATTTTTTGTTTGCAAGTATTTTATTGAATATCTTTGCATCTATGTTCATAAGGGAAATTATTCTGTATGAGTCTTTATGTGGTTTGGGTATCAGGGTAACTGCATCCTCATAAAATGAGTTGGGCAATGTTCATTCTGTCTTTATTTTGTAGGATAATTTAAGGAATATTGGTGTTAACTCCTCTTTGAATGTCTGGTAGAGTTCTGCACTAAAACCATCTCTCTGTGCTTTTTTTTCTTTTTGGTTGGAAATCTTTTGATGACTGCTTCTATTTCACTAGGGGTTATAGGTCTATTTAAATTGTTTAACTGATCTTGATTTAACTTTGGTAAGTGGTACCTATGGAGAAAAAATATCCATTTTTTTCTGATTTTCCAATTTGATGGATTACATGTTTTTATAGTATGTCCTCATGATTCTTTGGGCTTCCTCAGTGTCTATTGTTACATGGCCTTTTTCCTTTTTAATTATGTTGATTTTAATCTTCTCTCTCCTCCTTTTAGTTTATTTGGATAGGGTTTGTCTATCTTGGTGATTTTCTTGAAGTACCAACTCTGTTTTTTATTTATTGTTTGTACTGCTCTCTTTGTATTTCTATTGTATTAGCCGTGAGTTTGATTATTTCTTGCTGTCTACTCCTATGGGGTGTGATTTCTCCTTTTTGTTCTATAACTTTCAGGTGTGTTGTTAGGTTCCCAATATGTCAGGTTCTCCCCAGTTGTTTTATGTAGGCACTTAGTGCTATGGTCTTGCCTCTTAGACCAATCTTCATCATGTCCCATATGTTTGGGTATGTTGTACATTAATTTTCATTGAATTCCAGAAAGTTTTTAATTTCTTTATTTCTGTCTTGACCCACTTTTTTACTCAGCCAAGAGCTGTTCAGTTTCCATGACTTTGTAAGTTTTCTTCTGTTTCTGTTGTTGATAATATCCAACTTTAATCTACGATGGTCTGATAGGAGGCAGAGAGTTACTTTAATTTTCTTGTATCTGTTGAGACTTGCTCTGTGATGGAGTATGTGGGAAGTTTTGGAGAAAGTTCTGTGAGGTGTTGAGAAGAAAGTATATTATTCTTTTGTGTTTCGGTGGAATGTTTTGTAAATATCAGTTACGTTCATTTGGTTTATAACTTCAGTTAACTTCAGCACTTCTCTGTTTAATTTTTGTCTGGATGACCTGTCCTTTGGTGAGAATGGGGTATTGAAATCTCCTGCTATCAATGTTTGAGAGTCAGTATGCAGTTTATGCTGTCATAATGTTTCTTTTACAAACTTGGGTGCTCTTGTGTGCCAGGCATAGATGTTAAGAATTGAAATGTCATCTTGGTGGATTTTTCCCTGGATACTTATGCATTGTCCTTCCCTGTCTCTTTTTATCAGTTTTGGTTTGAACTGTATTTTGTTAGTTATTATAATTGCTACAGAAGTTTCCTTCTTAGGTCCATTTACTTACAATATTTTTTTCAACCTTTTACCCTGAGGTTCTGTTTATCCTTGATGTTGAGGTGTGTTTCTTGGATGCAGCAGAAGGATGGACCCTGTTTTCACATCCATTCTGTTAGTCTATGTCTTTTTATTAGGAAATTGAGACCATTGATACTGAGAGCTATTAATGACCAATGATTGTTGCTTCCTGTTATTTTGATGTTGTTGTTAGTGGTTGTGGTGGTATGTGTATGTGTGTTTCCCCTCTTTTGTTTTTGCTGTTGTGAGATTATTTACTATGTGTGTTTTCATGGGTGTGATTAACTTCCTTAGTTTGGAGGTTAACTTTGAATACCTTCTACAGGAGTGGATTTATAGATTGTTTAAATTTAATTTCATCTTGGAATACATTATTTTCTCCATCTATGATGATTGGAAATTTTGCTGGATATAGTAGTCTGGCCTGGTATCTGTGGTTTCTTAGAGCTTGCAGCACATCTGTCCAGACCCTTCTGGTTTTGCAGTCTCCATGGAGAAGATGGGTATAATTCTAATAGGTCTGCATTTATATATTACATGGTCCTTTTGCCTTGCAGCTTTTAATATTATATTCTTTGTTCTGTATTTTTAGTGTTTTGATTATTATGTGCCAAGGGGATTTTCTTTTCTTGCCCAATCTATTTGGTCTTCTGTATGCTTATTGTACCTTTATAGGTATCTCCTTTAGGTTAGTAGGTACATTTTCTTCTCTGATTTTGATGAAAACATTTTCTGAGGCTTTGAGGTGGGATTCTTCTTTTTTTATATCTATTATTCTTAGTTTTTGTCTTTTCATAATGTCCCAGTTTTCCTGGAAGTTTTGTGTCAGCAGCTTTTAGATCTAACATTTTCTTTGACCGATGTATCCAAGTCTTCTATTGTATCTTCAACACCTGAGCTTTTTTCTTCTATCTCCTGTATTCTGTTGGTGATGTTTTCCTCTGCAGTTCCTGCTTAGATTCCTAAAATTTTCATTTCTAGAATTCCTTCCATTCATTTTTTTTCTCTATTGATTCTATTTTCATTTTCAGGTCTTGAACAATTTTATTCAATTTCTTTCAACTGTTTGTGTTTTGTTGGATTCCTTTAAGAGATTTATTCTTATCTTCATATTTTTTGTGTTTTCCTCAATTTTAAAAAGGTATTTCTTCATTTCCTCTCTAAGGATCTCTATCATATTTATAAAGGCTGGGGGTTTTTGTTTGTTTGTTTGTTTTATATCTCAGGTGTGTTGAAATATTCCCAGAAAGCTCTTGTAGAATAGGAGGACTCTAGCGGACACATTTTGCTCTGGCTATTACTGATTTTGTTTTTATGCTGGCATCTAGGCCTTTGGGTTTGTGATGATTGTAGATCTTGGTTTTATTCTTGGTTTCTGTTTCCTCCCTGGATGTTTGGAGAGTGTGATGGCTGTGTCTTGCCTGTTTTCCTGGCCTATGTTCACAGGGAATGCCTGTTGTTGGAGGCTAGGATACTGGTTTTCTGACAGACTCAGCCTGTGGGTTAGCAAGAAGCACCTGCTAAAGTTTGGGGGCTGGGAAAAAGTAATGAATGGAGGAAGGGAGGTTAGAAAGGGAAGCTCTGTGGGATGCAGAGCAGATGGGAGAGGGTTTGGTGGTGACAGGGAAGGCTGCTACAGGTGTTTTGCTGCAGAGATGGGGATGAGACTGTGGAACTGGATCTGGGGGAACAGAAAAGAAGATGTTATTTAGTAGGGGAAACAATGAAAATAATTGCAATATATTATGACAAAAATGAGAACAAAGTAGGAAATGGGATGTTACAGAAACAAATGGTTTTAAAAATCCATTCTAAGAACTTTCCTTTAACAAAGAATAACATACTTGAGTGATGTGAGGAAGAGATGAACATGTGCAAATGTCCTGAGTTGGAAAAAATAACCATAGGCAATTGAAGGACATAATGTGACAGAATGTTGGCTATGAAGAGAGCAATGCATAACATGGTATCAGGCATGAATACTAGATATAGAATGTGTAGAAGAGAATGTGTATCAGTTTTTAGGTTATGACACATGTACATTTGAAGAAGGGGAAGATCATAAAATATTTCACAGTTTATGATGTGAATGGATGGAGGAATAACAGTGGTATTTATTGAAAGAGGAAAGTCAGGAAAAAGGATAAATTTAAGAGGGAAACAGAATTTCAGATACAGATTTTACAAGCCCATTAGACCATTAAGTAGAGCCACTGAGTGGACATTTGGATTGATGAGTCTGGAGTTCAAGCGAATAGTCAAGTGTAGGTGAAGTTATTCATGATGCTAAAAGCTCAATACCCATTCTAATGTGTATGATCTTAATATCAGGCCTGTGACTTTGGTGCAAAGACTAACAGAAGTAGGGAGAAATGGTCTAATTCAAGTCACAATTGCAAGTTACTCTTCTCTCAGTAACTAATAAAAGAAGTAGGCAAAGAAAAGTAAGAAATTGAATGAGATTTGAACAAAATGACTGTATCAACAGAATGGGCATATATAGAACAATGCTTTTAATAAATGCAAAATAAGTAAGTACTCATTAGACTTCACCAACACTGACCATGGGGCAGGAGAGAGCAAGGATATCAAGATCAACACATGAGGTCCCATTTATTAATTGTTGCTCCCAGTGTCTGTGCTACTGGTGTTATATTTAGGAAGTGGTCTCCTGTTCCAGTCCATCCAAGACTACTTCCTACTTTCTCTTCTATCAGGTTCAGTGTAGCTGGTTTTATATTGAGGTCTTTGATCCACTTGGACATGAGTTTTGTGCATGGTGATAGATAATGGATCTATTTGCAATCTTCTACATGTTGATGTCCAGGTATGCCAGTACCATTTGTTGAAGATGCTTTCCCCCCATTGTACAGTTTTGGCTTCTTTGTCAAAAAACAGGTGTTCATAGGTGTGTGAGTTAATGTCAGGAGAAGCTTCTGTAAAGCAAAGGCCACAGTAAATAAGATAAAACAACAAGGGTGAATAGGAATGGGAAAAGATTTTCACCAACCCCATATCTGACAGAGGGCTGATCTCCAAAATATATAAAGAAATCAAGAAAATAGACATCAAAAAATGAATGATCCAATTGAAAAATGGGCTATAGAGCTAAACAGAGAATTCGCAAAGGAAGAATTTCAAACGGCCAAAAGACAGTTAAGGTATTGCTCAGCATCCTTAGTCATCAAGGAGATACAAATCAAAATGACTCTGAAATACCATCTTATATCTGTCAGAATGGCTAAGATCAAAAGTACAACAGAGAGCTTATGTTGGAGAGGATGTGGAGCAAGAGGAACACTCCCCCACTGTTTGTGGGAGTGCAAACTTTTACAGCCACTTTGGAAATCAGTGTGGTGCTTTCTCAGAAAATTGAAAATCAATCTTCCTCAATACCCAGCTATACCACTCTTGGGCATATACCCAAGGAATGCTCAATCGTACCAAAAGGACACATGCTCAATTATGTTCAAAGCACCATTATTCATAATAACCAGAACCTGGAAACAACCTAGATGCCCCTCAACTGAAGAACGGGTTAAGAAAATGTGGTACATATACACAATGGAGTACTACTCAGCAGAAAAAAATAATGACATCATGAAATTTGTAGGCAAATGGATGGAACTAGAAAATAACATCCTGAGTGAGGTAACCCAGACTCAGAAGGACAAACATGGTATGTACTCACTCATAAGTGGATAGTAGATATAAAGCAAAGGATAACCAGACAACAACCCACAACTCCAGAGAAGTTAGCTAAAAAGGAAGACCCAAAGAGGAATGCATGAACCACCTGGGAAGGGGAAATAGATGAGATTTCCATGAGTAAACTGGGGATGAGGTGTGGGCAATGGAGGGTAGGGGATAGGGGATGAGAACATAAGGGGTGGTCAAGCTGGAACAGGGATGGAGTGGGAAAGCAATGAAATAGATACCATGATAGAGGGAGACATCATGGGGATAGGGAAGTTAACAGGAATCCCCAAGAATAACCTCAGCTTGCACCACTAAAATAGAGGAGAAGGTGCCTGAACTGAACTGGCTTACCCCAGTGATCAGATTGGTGAATACCCTAACTCTTATCACAGAACTTTTCTCCAATGACTGATGGAAGCAGGTGCAGAGATCCACAACCAAATACCAGGCAGAGCTCCAGGAGCCCAGTCAAAGAGAGAGAATAGGGATTCTATGAGCAAGTGCATCAGGATCATAATGGGGAAACCTGCAGAGACCACCAAACCAAACTAGTCGGAAATCATGAAAGTTGGATCAAGGGCTGTGGAGCCTGCCTGGAACTGGACTAGGCCCTCTGCATGGCAATACAATTGTGTAGCTTGATCTGCTTGGGGGCCCCCTGGTGGTAGGACCAGAATCTATTCCTGGTGCATGAGTGGGTTTTGAAGCCCACTACCTAGGGTGGGACACCTAGTGCAGCCTTGAGGCAGAGGGAAGGGCTTGGACTTGTCTCTACTAGATGTGCCTCCCCATGGGAGGCCTTGCCTTCTTGTGGGGGGTGGGGAGTGGGTGGTGGGTTTGGAGAGGGAGGCTGAGGGGCTAGGAGGAATAAAGAGGGGGATCTTTGATCGGTGTGTAAAAATGAATGAAAAAATTTTCTTAATAATAAAAACAAACCAACAACAACAAAAAAATGATCAACATGTGAAAGAAGATAGCTATGAATAAAAATTGGATCACCTTCCCATCAAAGCTATACTGTCAAAGGGGGCATCCCTTTGAAAGACTTGTATCTGCAAACAAGGAGACGCAGATACAATGTAAATAGAGGTGTGAGCTTGGTGGCCCAGTGCTTTGGAGTGTTTTTCCCTAGATCACTAACCTGCTTCCATTCTCAAAGGTACCTTTCTGTTTCTTAGTGAACTATCTTTGTTTCTATTACCTCGCTATGTGTCTCTGGCACTGTTCTTTGCCCAAGGAATATTCAGCAAGTGTTCCCTGAACTCAAAACATTCATGAACTTTTCTGTCTGCTTTAACAAAGACATCCAGTGCAGAGCTGAGACAACACAAGGACATCTTTCCTGTCTTTCTTCTTTTCTTCCCACAGCTATGGTGCTCAGGAGTGATCAGCCTTTAAGTCTAAAGACGCATGGATTCCACAGGGAAGTCATGTTACAGTTGTCAGAGGACCACTGACTAAGCCAGGGTGGCAGTACCCATGCGGCTGCATGGGGTCGGCAGTGCCATTGGGTCTGTCAGGCAGCAGCATTTTCTCTTACCAGAATTTCTTCTCATACCACCAATCTTTTTTCAGTCTTCCAGAGGCCGGTCAGGATGATAGGAATGGTAGATTCAGACATGGCTTCAGTGCTGTAAGTAGTGTGGTAGCTTACTGTCACCTACACAGTTCTAACCACCAGTGGCTCTACATGTTGATCTGGCCAGGTAGAGCTGAATTAACTCTTCTCAGAATTTCACACTGCTCTGATTTGTTTAATTCTGCTTTATCATACTCTAACTGCTCTCAACCTCCCCCATCCACTTACTGTAAGACAATACTGCCATAGAGAGTACAGAGCTGATTTCCCAGGTAAAAGTACATTTCCTTGATTATTGGAACCACAGCAGGGAGGACACACCTATTTATAAGGTTAACCTGAATGGCAACGTAAAACAAATAAGCCAACGGTATCCATATAAACAAACCTACTCTCTGAACCTAGCAGCCAAAACAGTTTGGGCTTTTTAAATGTATTTGACTTGGTCAGTGCCCTGTTGCTGTGACAAGACACTGTAACCACAGCAACGCTCATAAAGGAAAACATTTAATTGGGGATTCCTTACAGTTTCAGAGGGTTAGTCCACTGTTATCATGGCAGGGAAGAATGATGGGATAAAGGCAGACAGGGTGCTGGAGAAGTAACTGAGAGTTCTAGATCCAGACCCATAGGCAGCAGGCAGAGAGAGCCACTGAGCCTGGCTTGAGCTTTTGAAACCTCAAAGCCCATCTCCAGTGACACACTTCCTACAACAAAGCCACACCTCCTAATTGTTTCAAGTAGTGTCATTCCCTGGTGACCAAGTATTCAAGTCTATGAGCCGATGTGGGACATTCTTATCAAACAGCCACAATCTATTCCCTGGCCTTCATAAACTTGGAGCCATACATAATGTAAAAATGAATTCAGTCCAACTTCAAAAGCCCCCATAGACTATCACAGTTTCGACACTTTAAAAATCCAAAGTACCAAGTCTTTTCTGAGGCTCAAAGCAATCTTCTCTTAACTGTAAGCCCTGTAAAAATCAAAATCAAAATGAGGATTACATACTTCTAACATACAATAGGACAGAATATATAGTACCACTCCAAAAGGGAGGAAAGGGAGCATAGTGAGAAAATACTGGAACAAAGCATGATGTAAAACTAACAGGGTAAACTCCAAATTCTGTTTCTCCAATTATGATGTCAAAGCTCTTCATATTTCCAATTTCTTTCAGCTTTGTTGACTGCAACATGCTTCTCTCTCTTGGGCTTATTCCACACCTGGTCTGCAGCTTTTCCTTGGCATGTATCTCATGGCTCTGGCATCTCCAACATCTTGGGGTCTCAAACGCAATCCAGGCTTCACCTTCACAACTTTATGCAATAGTCTCTCTGGGCCTACACTTATAGATGAATTTCTAAACAGTCATTAAATAAGAAACACAGAGCCAAATATAGGGGTGAAAGCCTTAGAGATCAGGGAAATAGTGAGAGCCAGCAGCTAACCTTAACTCACCACACTGCCATAGCTTCCCAAAAGAGCCACTTCCTGTCTACCCAGGCTTTATTGCCTTGCTGTTCTGCCATCTCATTGGCTCTTAGCCCAGCTACCTCACTTCCTTGTTACTGCCTGTCTCTACAGACCTTCAGTTCTCTATGGTTGGTACTGGGATTAAAGGTGTGTGTCACCACAGTTGGCTGTTCCCTAGTGTGTCCTTGAACACACAGAGACTCTGCCTGCCATGTGATCAGATGAAGGGCATGTGCTACCACTGCCTGATTTTTGTGTTAATGGCTTGCTATTACCTCTGGTCTCCAGGCAAACTTTATTTATTAACATAAAAATAAAATATCACCACATTTCAGCACAAATGAAATATCACTGCAGACACTCCTGACATATGCCTGGCCTCAGCAGCATTCCTTAGCCATTGAAAGAGTTTCCACAACCCCTTTCTTGTATTCTTGACTCTAAAGCTAGAACCACATGGCTAACATTGCCAGGTTCTCCTGCTTGCTGGGGTTGGAACATGGCTCCTTCATTTAAATACATTTTCATAAACTTTCTGTTTTCTATGGTTTCCTTCAATGTTTAAAGTTTTCTTTAATTCCTTATAAGAAGTTGGAAGCATAGCTGGTTGGGGTCTTGCCCTGATGGTACCACTCCCTTTATTCCACTTAGCATCAGGCTTTTCTTTAAACTTTTATCTTTTCAAGCACTGAACTTAGCTTTATTACACTTCCTGATGCTCCTTTTCTCCCCAAACTGTACATTTTGTATTTTCCCTTGCTCAACCTGCCTCTTTTCATTATAGATCTGCATAACACTGGACATCAATAACCATATGACACAGTCAATACTAGACTCTTCTGCCAATGCCATTAACCCAAAATTCTTCAGTTTAGCCTCAGGCTGATTTTTTTGGACAAGGGCAGAAAATAGCTACAAGAACAGTCTCTAGGCCATGTACTAATATTTTTTTCTTCTGAAACCTATGGACCTGAGCTGTCATAATCTGCACTGCCTTCAGAACCACTGTCTATACATTCCAACTAGTGTGCCCTATTAATCCTAGCTTAAAGCATTCAACTGCTTTACTAATCCAGTGGTCCCAAAGTCCACATTCCCTCAACAAGAAGCATGGTCAGGTCTGTCACAGCAATACCCTGTTCCCTGGTACCAGCTTCTGTCTTAGTCAGCATTCTATTGCTGTGAAGAGATACCATGACCATAGCAACTCTTACAAAGAAGAACATTTAATTGGGGATTGCTTACAGTTTCAGAGGTTTAGTCCATTGATATCATGGTAGAGAGAATGGTGGTATGCAAGCAGACATAGTGCTGGAGAAGTAACTGAGAGTTCTAGGTTCAGATCTGCAGACAGCAGAAAGAGAGAACTACTGGACCTGGCTTGGGCTCTTGTAACCTCAAAGCCCACCCCAAGTGACACACTTCCTCCAACAAGGCCACACCTCCTAATTGTTTCAAATCATGTTATGATCTAGTGACCAAATATTCAAATCTATGAGCCTGTGGGGACATTCTTATCAAATCACCATATTTCTTTATTTTCTTAACTTTTTCTGTCACAACTTAAAAGTTTTATTTATTTAATTTTTGAGAATTTCATGTAAGAGTACTGTATTTACATCATTTTCTTCTACCTCACCCATCGAATTCCTCCCATATTCCCCAACTAAAAACCTCTAATTCTTTAATTATTATTGTTACACATACAATCACAATCTCATGAGTACAACTTCTGTGTGTGTGTGTGTGTGTGTGTGTGTGTGTGTGTGTGTGTGTGGTGTTTCTATTGTTGTGATAAGACCATGAGCAGGAACAATTTGGGGAGGAAAGGGTTTATTTCAGTTTGTAACTCTCAGGTTTCACTCCATTGTTAAGGGAAGACAGGGCAAAAAATCAAACCAGGCAAAAACCTGGAAGCAGGAAGGAGTACTAATTACTTGCTTCCTCCCTCATGACTTACTCAGATTTTTTTCTTATAGGATCCAGGACAAGCAGCCCAGGGATGGCACCACAAACAAAGGGCTAGGCCTTCCCACATAACTCACTAATTAAGGAAATGCACTACAGCCTTGCCTACAGGCCAGTTTTATAGAGGCCTCTTAACTGAAAGTCCCTCTTCCCCAAATGATGTTACCATGTATCAAGTTGACATAAAACTAGGAAGCACAACATATACATTTATAAATACTCATGTATTGCTCATATGCACTTATGTTTATGCCTAACCACCCAGGATTGGATAAATCTATCAGAAGGTTCATCCCTGAAGAAGACTAATCTTCCCCTCAGTAGCCATTAATTGATTATAGCTCTCCATCTAGGCATACACCCTTGTGAGATTTCCCTCATCTGTGTTGGCATGTTGATTGACATTGTCTTTTTGCAGGTCTTGTTTAGGAAACCATGTTGTTGAAATTTCATGAGTGTAGTGTCCTGTAATGTCTACAAGACACTGCCTTCTTGATGGCTACCAGCAGAGACCTGAAGGAAGGGACCAATCTCTGAAAAGCTAATGTAGTAAATCCCCTTTTAATATGTATTCATTCTAGAGGCTCTGTTCCTCTAGAGAGCCTTAAATCAGTATTAATATATAGAATGTATATCTACCTTTATCAAATCCACAATGAAAATTAATTGACTACCTAATCCAAAGCAGACAAGGAATCTGAGGAGTAATTTATCAAAGCATTGTACATTTGCTCTAGAAATATATATTTAAAGTACTTGTATTTGTGATTATAATCAAAGGAATTGAAATTTAATCATATATAATACAACATTTTACCAAATCAAATGACAAATGGAAAAAAAAATCTCATCACCCGAGAATTTGAGGGAATAGGATCACTAGTTCAATGCTAGCTTAGGTTTGTCTCAAACAAGATCTTGTCTCAAAATATCATTGAATAACTATACATCTTTCAGAGGATTAATACATGGAATGTGCAAAGAGCTAGAAAAACTAAACATCAAGAAAATAAATGACCCAACAAAACCTTAGCTATAGAAATGAAGATAGTTCTCCAAAGATGAAATTAATAGTAACAAATACTTTAAAAAGTGCTTGATATTTTTAGTCATTAGGGAAATGATATCAAACAGACTGGATTATACCTCACCATAGAAAGAATGACCATTATCAAGAAAACAAACCATATCAATTACTATTGAGCATGTTGGGGGAAAAGAAATTCTTATATACCTTGATGTATGTATACGCTGGTATAGCTGCCGTGGAAATCAGTGTGGAGGTTTCTATCATAGATGCAGGTCTATCATTCTTGGAATAAACCCAAAGAACTTTACCCTTAACTCCATAGATATTTATGTTACTCCTCTGTTCATAATAGCTAGGAAGTTGGTCTACCTAGATATTTATCAACTGATACTAAGTGAAAATAATGTGGTACATTTATACATGGAATTCTATTTAGCACTAAAGAAAATGAAATTATGAAATTTATATGAAAATGAATGGAACTGGAAAATATTATGCCAAATTAGAAAATGTAGTTCCAGAAATAACAAATGTTCCATGTCATCTTTCATATATGGATTCTATCCCTGGATTTTTAGTTTTCTGTTTAAGTTAGAATGAGGGTATGTTGAGGTCAAGAAACAAGAAAGTCATCATGAAGAATTATGGAGGAAAGAGATCTCAGAGAGGATGGTGTGGTGGCTGCAGCAAAGCACATGTGATGTGAAAACATGTGGGAATAATATCGGGGCAGATATCGAGGACTAAGGGGGTCCAGCCCCTCAATAGTCCCCTCCCAGGGTCCGGGAAGAATCTACAACCAGCTGATAATTATTCTTTGATGAGAAGAAATGAATCTATGTACACGAAACTCCTTAGTCCATATACTTGATTATTCTGTGTCAGTTACAAGCTTATATTCTGCTCTCATATTTAGGTCATCTTTAGCCTGATTTCTCTCTACACTTGTCTGCGATCCCCTCTAGGTGCTATCTTGATTCCTTCATCTAGTTCTGCCCCTTCTAGGTTCTCATCCATCTTGTTCCTTCCCATATCATCTCCTCTCCCATCTCCTCTCTCCTCATTCTACCTCATCTTGTTCTTCCCCATCTGGCTCTTCCTCCTCTTCCATCTTGTTCCTCTAGTACTCTCTTGTAGCCCTTCAATCTACTTCTTTCCCATCTCAGTTTGTTACTCTCAAGTTCTTACCCATCTAGTTCTTCCATTCTCTTTTCTCCTCTCTTCCCTATGCCCTGGAAGTCCCGGTATATAAAGGGAGGGTCCAAGCTAAATTGTGTAAAGCTATTACTTAACGTCCACCTCTCCTAGGCCACCGGTGTCTCCTTGTGGGATTTACCATAAGTCAGGAGACTTGCATGTGGGCTGTTATCATTGTTAGTCCTCAGAAGTTGGGCGCCCCCATGGGCGGTGTCTCCTTGTGGAATTTAAGTCAGGAGACTTGCAGGTGGGCTGTTATCATTGTTAGTCCTCGGAAGTTGGGCACCCACCTGGGTGGTGTTTCCTGTAGTCCTTGAAAGTGGCTAAGGGAGATAATCTGATTCCAGAGAAAGCCTTTCCTGAGGCTGTTCTCCAAATACCTGGAATGTGTATGTCCAGAGAGTGATCAGTCCACACTGTTAGCCCTTCTTAGGGAAAAGTCAATTGGGAAAACTATGAAGGCACACACGATTTTCATAACAGAAGACAGCGGTTATATAACAAGCCAAGTATCACCAAAAACTCCTTGGGATTTGGCTTCCTCTAGAGGAATTCCCTGATCCCTCCAGGTAGTGACTTTGCCATAACCAGCTGAGTTCTTATGATATATTCCTGCAGCCCACAGCAGGTAGACAGGTTGAAATAAGAATGGAAATAGAGGCAAAGAGGGGTGGGTGTGAGAGGGAAGGTCAATCAAAACCAAGCATGTATGAAAAATCCACATTGAAAAACTACTAACTTATAAGCTAACTAAATTGTTAATATATATACTTTCAAAAAAAAGATGTATATTGTCAAAAATACCAACCTCCCAAGCAAGATATTCCTACTGGTGCAATAGTGGTGGGAATGTGGTGTAACGTGGGTAAGCAACTATGTTTTGGTTAGATCTGAGGGCTTTAGTAGTATAAAAATGGTCAAAAGCCCATTATTGGAAATTACATAGACCCTAAGGTGAATCTACTGATTCTACTTTGCTAAATGGATATATTGCCAAACTGTTCCCCAAATATTTATGCCTATACCCATAGACTAGCACTGCCCTTGGCTCCCCCTCTCCTTCTCCCCTCCTTCCCCCTCCTTCCCCCTCCTCCCCCTCTTCTTCTTCTTCCTCTTTCTCCTTTCTTCTTCTGCAGTGAATGGACATAATACAGAAAATCATGGCTGATCAAGGTGTGAGATAAATGATTGTTGAATACCCATCTCTCAAGGAACATCTATATTGTCCATTTCAAAGCTCAAGACTTTGGGGAAAAGGTGGCAGAATGACTGTAAAAGCCAAATGATGGAGAGGAGATCCATAAAATGCTGTTTCCTAGGCATGGCATCGCCATTGCCCTTAGGAACCCACAGCAGCCGTTTGTTACTTGCATAGGGTCTGCATGAAACAGGCTCCTTAAACACTGCGTTATGAATATGGAACAGCTCATGGAGTCTGGCCTCTCCCAGGAGAGCTACCAGCAGCTGATACTTGCTTGAGGATGGGAAATCATTGTCATCAACGGTGTAGCAAATGGTAAATTGCTCAAACTGCAGTGAATAGCTCCACTCCCATGCTCATGTAGGCAACTCTGGCTAAACTTGGTGAATCACAAAACAAAGCCAAAAAAGACATGATAGTAAGAATAATCACATAAGTATAAGTTTGGTGAGAAGAAAGGGAAATAAGAGAGCGTGAGGTGCTGCATGTTATCAGAATTTACTACATACATGTATGAAATTGTCAATGAATAAATTGGTTAAAGAAAACAACACCAAACTCAAACAAACAAAACATCTAATATTTCTATGTAGTAGTAAATATGATATGTAATAAGCTTGAACCAATAGGAGATTAAATTTCTGTCAATATTTTAGATAACATTTGTCATTATGAAGTAAGGTCTATGCTTCCAATTTTTATATCTAGCAAAATCCAAATAAGTGTCATTATTCAAAGTGCCTTTATTTATAAGGATTCGAAAGTAGAAACAGCCCAATGCCTATCAAAAATAGAATAATTAAAATGATATATGCTCCTATAATTAGGACCTTTTACCAGCAGTAGTCTATAAATTACAGCTTTGTGTGATAACAAGGGTGAATTTCACAGTACTAATGTGCACAGAAAGAAGCTACACACAAGCATTTTCATACCTGTCTTA
Source organism: Peromyscus maniculatus bairdii (assembly GCF_049852395.1). Classification (NCBI taxonomy): domain Eukaryota; kingdom Metazoa; phylum Chordata; class Mammalia; order Rodentia; family Cricetidae; genus Peromyscus; species Peromyscus maniculatus. The sequence goes on from NC_134860.1 coordinate 12,420,213, forward strand.
AATACTTTTAAATTGCTCTGAAGAGACATCATAACCAAAGCAACTTACAAAGTAATGCATTTAATTGGGAGCTTGCTTACATTTTCAGAGGGTGAGTCTATGACCATCATGGTAGGGAGCATGACATCAGGCAGGCAAGCATGGTGCTGGAGCAGTAGCTTAGAACATAAATCCTGATCTGCAAACTGGAAAGGGGGTGTGATATGGACTTTTGAAAACTCAAAGCCCACTCCTATTGACACACCTCCTCCAAAAATCCTTCTAATCCTTTCCAAGCAGTTACACTAGCAGGGGACCAAGCATTCAAAAGTATGAGCCTATGGGGGCCATTCTAATTCCAATTACACAATAGGACATCCGGCAATACTAAGAAAACTTAGATACAGTTTTTAAGGATACTGGGGATGGTGTTGTTATAGTCTGAATGCCAAATGGACCCCACTAGCTGGCATGTTTGAGTATTTGGTCACCAGATGGTTGCATTGTTTTGGGAGGTTGAGAAAACTTAAAAGATCTGTGATTTTGCTAGTGGAGGACAGGTCTCAAAGGTTATGTCTGCTTTTGCTTCTGGCTAGTTATTATGGTTATTCTCTGCTTCCTCATCTGTCAAGATGTGAATGAGCTGCATGGCAAACTTTTGCCACCATGGACCAGACTGTTTAAGCTGTCCTGCCTCACCACCATTATTGAGAATATAATATCCTCTGAAATTCTGAGTCAGAATCAACCTTTCTCTCCTTGTTTCTGTTAGACATTTTATTAATGATTCAATAGTAACCAGTATAGACAATAAAATTATAAAGGAAATGAATGCAGTGCACAACTGAAGTTAGGAATAGTGTCTTCATGGGTTGACATTGCTTCCCCCATGAGTCCATAGAGTGTCGAACAAAAACCCCAGTGCCATGCATGGGGAAACTCTCTTCAAGTTGCTAGTCAGAGGACCCCAAGAAATCCCCAAAACAGCATAGGCTATTGCTGTTTCCTTTGGTTGTTTCCCAGAACCTGGAAGTAAGATCCTATTACTAAAAACACAGGACTTGAAGGAATCAAGCTAGAACTGGCATGGAAGTGCTCCTTGAGAACTAGCACTCATAATAACAGAAAGTACTGTGCAAGCTGCCAGGGGAGAAAAGGAATCAATTTACCAAGGTGTAAAGCTTGCAAACTGAGACAATGACCAACATGGTACAATATCCCCAAAAGGTACAATAGTGGCACTTACATCTTGAGAGTAACTAACGGCTGTCTAATTGGACTTAAGGTCCACTAAAAAGGAGGGAATTAGTGCCTGGTACTGTAAACTTTGCCAAATACCCATGGCTGAATATGGCTGTAGAGGAAAACCAACTAGTACTTTCCTAAATTAGTGTCATTTCTAGATATATTTTAAATACTTATCAGTATATCCACAAACAACCCTTCATTGGGGAAGAAGCCTCTTTTGGTGGCAATTAGGGAGTACCTCAGAAATTCACAACTGTTCAGAATACACAGTACAATTGATCACAGGGTGCCCAGTTCCAATTGATAATGTCTACAATGAAAATCCTATACCTACGGCCCAGGAAACTCTGAGGAAGAGATAGTGGGAGATGTTAAGAGCCAGGAGACAAAGATGCCTCTGCTAGATGGAATTTTCTAGACAGGACAGGAAACCACATCAATAAAATCTTAACAAAATAGTTGCCTAAACAAGTAATGATATCACCAGTTGACATGCCATCACAAATGCAGGACCACCCACAGGGCCTTAGCCCTAGAAAAAGAGCTGCAAGCAATCAATGGCTATTGGGAGAGAGAGAGAGAGAATCATTCTTCTCCATGAATGAGTCCCTAATAGGCTATCAAAGAGGTCGGCCCTAAACACATATACATACAAATAACCCTAAATGAATTCAGTATGCTGTATATGGACATATGATTTATAGTAAAATATATACAAATAATGCACATACATAATGCTAGTAAAGAAGAAGAGGTCATGAATTAAAGAAAGTTGGTAGGATTTCATGGAAGAAGTTGGAGGGGGATAAGAAGAGGTGGAAATGATATAAATATAGTGTTCATGTAAGAAATTCTCAAAAATGTTTTAAGTTAAAAAAAATAGAAATAATAAAAGTGAAAAAAAATCCCCTTTCCAGGAGAGATCTATAGGGCCCAAAGGTACAGTAACCTGACATGTGTTTCTTGATGATGCTAGATTGACTGTTTTTTCATTTATTATTCTTGTCAGAAATTAGGTTAAAAACCAGACACTCATTAGGGAGAAACAGGAGTTGAGGAATACTCTTTAAAATAACTACTTCTAAGTCATTTTGATGTAGTGTCCAAAAATACCAGTTTCAAAATAGAAAACAAATACTGTAGGATTAGTGTCAGATAGAAGGAGTACAAAGGCATAGGAGAAGTAACACAAAGTGTCATCACGTTTTAATCCCCTGGTTGGGGAAATGACTATAAATGATGTCATTGAAACAATTTAATAAATTCTGAACATTTTTCTCTTAGCTCTGGACTTTGTATTAGGTAATTGCCTTGCATTGATTTTACAAGTGTTCTTTGTCCATACAACATCCGGTCTTTGTTCCAAAGAGATCAGTGCTTTTGAAATAGAAAAATGTAAACATTTTGTTTTATGTGAAAGCTAATGAGATGTTCGCTGGAGACGCGGACATAAATGATATTATCAAGATGGAAAAGAAAGAGTGACGAACTGTGGCACCAAGAGAGTGGGGAGACAGAGAACTTCTGGACTGCTGACAGTGGCTGTTTCACGATTTTATTGATTTTTTTTTTTTGTCTTGAGTAGTAATTACTTGAGTGTTGACTTCTTCTAAATGTGTGTCATAATTCCAGTTTGCAAATGTGGGTGGGGGCAGGGAAAGAGATGAATAAAAAGCCTCATGGGGAAGTGGAAGGATGGTTGGTGAATGAGAGAAAGAATGAAAAGTAAGAAACTGTTTAGGGATCACCTTCTGAAGATTCATTTCTGTACAGGGAAGGAGGGAAGGAGCTGGTAAGGGAATGTGGGCATCCGAGAATTTATTTCTCTTTTAGATAGGAGATACAGAATATGTTTTTGTAGTAGAGTAATTCAACAAAAGAGAAAGGGACAACAATAATGTTGAACCCAGAGAAAGCTGCAAAAACACGGCATATTATCTAGTGCACAATGCGATTAACTTTCAGCCCCCTCTCACTTGACTAATATATTCATGTCTTGAAAATCTCGCTGAAAACAATAACAGCCCGTGTGTATGCATGCAGGAATACACACTCACTCACACACACACACACACACACACACACACACACACACACACACACACACACGGGAGAGGAGGAGGGAGAGGGGAGGGGTGGAGGAAGGGGACTAGAAGAGGTAGAGGGAGGGAAGAGGGAGGGGAGGGGAGAAAGGGGGAAGAAAAAGGAGAGGAAGAGGGAGAGGGAGAGAATGTCTTGATTCCCTGGAACATACCCTCCTCTTCCAGGGAAGCTTCCCCTCCCAGCACATATCCTGCTGGGATTGCATATCAGTTTATTTGGGCTGTCCTCCCATGAGACAGTATGAGCTATGTACTCAGTATTTTTTTTTTTTTTTGCTCAACCCCTGGCATAGTGCCTAGCATCTTATAGGTATCATTTTTGAATGCATGAATACATGAATAAATGTAGGTTATGTAGAAACATTCTTAGAAATATTATTTGAAGAAGTCAGATTTGTCATCAAGAAATGTTATTAGCAGTAATGCTTCTGCTCACTGATCAAATGCACTAATGCATTTAAACCAATAGATCTTATATTCATTTGGACAGCCATTCATTAATAAACATATAGTTACTAGCAATGCAATGCCAGGTATGCAGCACCATGGGAGAGGGGGATGATCACAGAAGCAATTTAGGCTTTGTGTGAGAAGAGTTTTATGCAAACAAACCTAGATTTGTAGTTGTATAGTTTAAATTTAAATTCTGTTTTTAGGTTTTACAAATTTTGTGGCATTAGTCAAGTTTCCTTCATCTTTTAGGCTGCTCTTTTCTTATTAGTGTGATGAAACTGATTCGTCCTTTGCAGTATTTTGGGAAGATTGCATATGACAACCTATTTAAGGCATATTAGGTGACCAGTGCAGTGTGTTCTGCTGTTGGTTAGTATCTGAGCAAGAGGCAAGTCAGGGATGGGAGAGGTCGTTTAGCATGTAAAGGTGCTTGTGCACAGGCCTGACAACCTAGATGTGCCTACATTCCACAAGTGGCAGAAAAGTACTGGCTCCCTTGGAGATTTGTCCTCTGATATCTACATTTGTTCTGTCCTCTGATATCTACGTATGTGCTGTGGCAAGCATGCACTCCATGCATATCACCACACACACACACACACACACACACACACACACACACACACACACACACACAGAGAGAGAGAGAGAGAGGGGGGGGGATTAATTAAAATGACGCAAAGAAATGAGACAGGATACTAGGACTTCAAGTATTCTGAATTGTGTGCATTGCTGATGCTGGGGCGTTGATATTTTAAAACATCTTTGGTTGAAACTCAGGTTATTAGGGCAATAATACAATGTTACAGCTGGAAAGGATTTCAAATTCATATAGCCCAAATATCTCTTTTATAGGTAAAGGTTCTAGGGCTCTGTGAAGGAAACTTGTTTCAGATCCTGGGCTTCATCCTGGAGCTGAAGACCAGTGTGTATCTTAGAGACGGCACACTTCCTCCTCCCTTCCTTGTGGGGGTTCTCTGCTGGGGTGATAACAGGCAAGCTATTTTGAGGCAGGAGTTGTATAAAGAAAAGCTCACAGCAGTGCCCAGCCTTGGTCCTGCCATTGTGTTGGCCTCCTGTGATGCCGCTGTCCTTCCAAGGCACTTTGTGCCAGCAGGAATGTGAGGCAAGTTGTGAAATTCAATTAATTCTACAGTCAGCCCACATACCTCCCTCCAGGGCTGGCCCAGTCAGGACCAGGCAGCGCTAACAGCTAGGTCTGAAAATGAGATTTCCAGACTCATTCTCTTCCCTTCCAGCAGCAACTGCTTAGGTTTTCTCTCTTCCCTTTCCTCCTCCCCTACTCCTCTTCCTCATTCCTGTATCTCTGTCTCTCTGTCTGTCTCTTTCTCTCTCTGTCTTTATAGACAGCAAAATTGATAAACAGGGATGCGTTTCCATATTTAAAAACCAAGTTGGGTTTTAATCATGGGAATTTTTTGTTGTTGTTGAAACTTGGAGAGGGTTCTAAAGTGATTCCTTCTTTGTCTGTGGAGTCCTAGCAGAAAAACAAATGTAAGCAATCCTATAATCCTTAAGTAAAGGGTTTCCAGTGAACCTACACCAAAATGGGGTCGTCATTTCTGGGCACTGTGGATAAAGATGTTAAGGGCATGGGTATAGCCTAGTTTAAGTGCATGTGGTGAGAAAATAGAGTCCTCTACCCTTACTGTAGCCCCAGATACCATAGAGGGATGGTAGGAAGTGATATCAGGATCTCATTACAGTTTTGAAGCAAACCCACTGGGAGTTAAACCCAGCAAGAATTCTGGGAAGGAATTATAATCTTCACTTTAGTATTTTCCCTCTGTGGAGTGAAATAAATGTTCACAATCTGTGGACCAATGAACACTGGGAAATAATGTTTCTTCTCAGACCTTCTTCAGAATATTTATGCGTTTGTAGATTGAATGTGGAGCTTTAGGTCAGCTAGCATGGCAGATGTTCACTTTGGAGGCCAAAGGGCTGTGGTTTAAAGCTCAATCTTATCTTTGTTTTCATGATGTCACTTCTCCTAGATATAGGACACTTGGGTATAAATCCCTCATCACCAAGAAATACTGAAATGAGTTAGAATGGACCATTAATTACATTGAACATTAGGATCATCTGCCCTCAGTAAATGGCTTTTAGTAAATGATTCTGTTTTCATCCCATGTCATTCTCTCACATTCCTAGTAGAGAATGTCACGAAAGGTGGTGTGGTATGGTACCAACAAGTTTACAGTGAGCTATCTATCATTAAACCTCCAGCCTCCTCTTTTCTCATAATTATGAAGATCCATAGGTTCAGGAAACAAACAAACACACAAACAAAAGAAATAATAAAACCACAATGTCAGCATAGTAAGCATATATGTTAGAAACCTTCATTTTTGTAATAAGAATTTGTTTCTGAATGTAGTACAGTGAATAATCTAGACTCATATTGCTGTTGTCAACCAGAGATCATAGTAGAAGCTTAATCCTGCCTGGAGGTTTATAAATAGAGAAGAACATTTTTAAAATAACCAGATATTCTTGGTGTTAGCAGCATGGGACACCAATCCATCTATTGAGTCTATTCCAACTGCTTGTTAAGTACAATCTATGTGCCTTGGAATCAAAGAGACTTTAAAAGTGTAACTGTGCCTCAGTTTGGTTTTTTATTCTACCTTCTTCTGGTGACGTTAGCTTGCTATTGGAGATACTTCTATGCACATATTTACTGCTGTATCCTCTGTTATTCGTGCCTTTGCTGCATTCCAAAATTTTGGTATCTTCTATTTAATTTTCATGTGCTTCAAAGTATTTTCTCCCTTCTCTTTTCAACTCTAATTTGACCCAATGGGCACCAGCATGTGTTTTCTAATTTCTAAAATTTTGTGGAAAGCTTCCAATTTTCCATCACTTGTGGATTTCTAGTTTTATTCCACTGGGCTTAGAAAAGATACTGGGTAAGTAAAGTTCAGTCTTCTTAAGTTTGTTAAAACTTGTTTGTGGCCTAACTATTGGGGTATTCACCAGAGAAGACTGCTCAGACATGGATTTAAGCCAATAGAAAGTATTCGCCATTGTTCAGAATCCCAGTACAGCCCTGAGCCTTTCTCAGGGTAAACCTTTAAGCACAAAAACCATGTCCTGGGTTGACATACTTTAATTAACAAGAACAGTTAGCCAGAAGCAGAACTACAGAAGCTCAAAAGCAAAGTAGGTACATCTAGAGACTTTTCCAGAACTATGGACTTGGATGGATTTGATCTTTGTTTTATTTTTGGCAGGTAGAGCTGTCTACATGCTGAGTTTTATAGCCTGTGTGTTACTTCCATCATGGAGTCAGTTGTGCTAAGGTTTTAGGGCCTGCTAAGGTCTGGGGTCCTGGTATATTCCCAACTGGTCTAAGTGAATAAGTCAAATTGTAGACTCATCTGGTCCTAAAGAGATCCTAAGGACCACAAACTTTACTGAACTGATACATAATTGGCCATATAGTTTAAGAATTAGAACTCTACCAGTAATTCATTCAGAATGAGAACTAAAGGCCCAGCCAGTACTGATGACAGAATAGTTAGCCAGGGGTACCAAAAGAACAGAGACTGACACAAATTTTCTGATTAATGTCTTTGCCCATCTCGCTTTTTGAGTATTTTTTCCAACTACAGCAAGATTTTTTTGTTTGTTTGTTTGTTTCTTGTTTTTACATCCTAAGCAAAGCTTCCCCTCCCTCCCTTTTTCCCCCTCCACTCCTTTTCTACTGTTTCTATTCAGATACAGGTGGGCAACCTATGGATATCAGCCAGCCATGATATATCAAGCTATAGTGAGAGCAGCCACCCCCTCCTCCACCAAGGTTGGATGAAGCCATCCAGCAGGAGGAATGGGTCCCAAAATCAGGCAACAGTCAGAGACATCCCTTGATTTCACTGCTAGGAGCCCCACAAGAAGACCAAGTTACACAACTGTACCATAGATACAGAGTACCTGGGATGGTCCTGTGCAGGCTCCCTGGTTATCAGTTCAGTCTCTGTGAGCACCTATGAGCCCAGGTTAGTTGGTTGTGTGGGTTTTCTTGTGGTACCCTTGACATCATTGAGTCCTACAATCCTTCCTCCTCTTCTTTCCACAGGATTCCCTGAGCTTCTCCTAATGTTTGGCTGTGGATCTCTGCATCTAGTTCCATCAGTTGCTGAGTGAAGCCTCTCTGATGACAGATGGGTTAGGCATCAATCTATGAGTATAACAGAATATCATTAGGAATCATTTCATTGACTATTTTCTTGTCATTCATGTTCAGTTCTATCTTAGGTCTGTGGGGTATCCCACTCGGGTCCTGGCCCTCAGTGGGGAGCTCCTTCTCAGGGCACAGTTCTCCAGCTGTGACAGTCATCAGTTGGTCACTCCAACATACCATCTTTACCTAAACACATCTTGCAGGCAAGACCAATTGTAGGTAGAAGGGTTTGTGGTTAGGTTGGAGTCCCAGTTCCTCCACTGAAAGTCTTGCCTGGTTACAAGAGATGACCAGTTCAGGCTCCATATCCCCTATTGCTAGGAGTCTTAGCTAGGGTCACCCTCAAATATTTCTGGTAGTTTCCATTGCTCTAGGTTTCTAGCTCATCCCAGAGATGCTCCTCAACTCCAGTTGCTTTTCCCAGTACTCTCTGCCTCCATCCTCCTCCAACCTGATCCCTCTTGTTCCTAATTACATTCCCCCTTCCAGATCCCTTCCCCATCTACTCACAACATATATTCTATTTCCCTTTCAAGGTGAGATTATTGTGTCTCCCACTTGAGCCCTCCTTGTTACTTAGCTTCTCTGGGTCTGTGGGTTGTAGCCTGTTTATTCTTTACTTTACAGCTAATATCTACTTATAAGTAGGTACTTACCATGTTTGACTTTCTGGGTCTGGGTTACCTCACTCAGGATGATATTTTCTAGTTCCATCCATTTGCCAACAAATTTTCTGATGTCATTGTTATCAACAGCTGAGTGATACTTCATTGTGTAATTGTACAGCATTTTTCTTTATCCATTCCTCAGTTGAGGGACATCTAAGTTGTTTCCAGTTTCTGGCTATTAAGAATAAAGCTGCTATGACCATAGTTGTGCAAGTGTCCTTGTGATATGGTGGAGTGTCTTTTGGGTAAATGCCCAGGAATGGTATAGCTAGGTTTTGAAGTAGGTTGATTTCGAATTTTCTGAGAAACCACCATGTTGATTTCCAAAGTGGCTGTACAAGTTTGTACTCCCACCAGCAGTCAAGGAGTGTTCCCCTGCTCCACATCCTCTCTAGCATGAGCTGTCACTTGTGGTTTTGATCTTAACCATTCTGACAGGTATAATACGATGGAATCACAATCGTTTTCATTTGCATTTCTCTGGTGGCCAAGGATGTTGAACATCTCCTTAAGTATTTCTCAGCCATTTGAGAGTCCTCTGTTGAAAATTCTCTGTGCATATTTGTACCCTATTTTTAATTGGATTATTTAGTTTACTGATGTCTAGGTTTTTGAGCTCTTCATATGTTTTGGATATTAGCCCTCTGTTAGATTAGGAATTGGTAAAAAATCATTTCTCATTCTGTGGGCTGCCATTTGTTCTATTGACAGTGTCCTTTGCCTTACAGAAATTTTTCAGTTTCATGAGGTCCCATTTGTTAATTGTTGGTCTTACTGCCTGCGTGATTGGTGTTCTGTTCAGGAAGTTGTCTCCTGTGCCAAAGAGTTCAAAGCAATTCCTCACTTTCTCATCTATCAGGTTCAGTGTATCTGGTTTTATATTGAAGTCTTTGATCCACTTGGACTTGAATGTTGTGCAGGATGATATATATGGATCTATTTGCATTCTTCTGCACGGCAACATCCAGTTAAACCAGCATCATTTGTTGAAGATGCTTTCTTTTTGCCATTGTAAAATTTGGGCTTCTTTGTCAAAAATCAGGTGTCCATAGATTTGTGGATTTACATCTGTGTCTTTGATTCAGTTTCATTAATCCACCTATCTGTTTTTATGCCAAAAACATGCAGTTTTTATTACTATTACTCTGTAATACAGTTTGAAATCAGAGATGGTGATACATCTAGAAGTTCTTTCAGTGTACAGGATTGTTTTGGCTATCCTGGATTTTTTGTTTTTCCCTATGAAGTTGAGTATTATTCTTTCAAGGTCTGTAAGGAATTGTAGTGAAATTTTGATGGGGCTTTCATTGAATCTGTAGATTGCTTTTGGTAAGATGGACATTTTACTATGTTAATTCTGAATGAGAAATCTTTCCATCTTCTGATACTTTCTTCAATTTCTTTCTTCAAAGACTTGAGATTCTTGTCATACAAGTCTTTCAGTTGCTTGGTTAGAGATACTCTAAGGTATTTTATATTGTTTGTGGCTATTGTGAAGGATGTTATTTCCCTGATTTCTTTCTCAGCCTATTTGTCATTTGCATCTAGGAGGGCTACTGGTTTTCATTTTGTTTTTTGTTTTTTAATCCGTCCATTTTTTTGATAGTGTTTATCAGTTGTAGAATTTTCTTGGTAGAATTTTTGGAGTCGCTTATGCGTACCATCACAGCTGCAAATTGCAATACTTTGGCTCCTTCCTTTCCAATTTGTATTCCCTTGATCTCCTTAGGTTGTCTTATTCCTCTGGCTAGAACTTCAAGCACTATATTGAATAGATTTGGAGAGAGTGAACAGCTTTGTCTTATCCTTGATTTTAGTGGATTTTGTGGTGGTATTGTGTTCCCCAAAATATTGTGTACCTTAATAAACTTATCTTGGGTCAGAGAACAGAAAAGCCACTAGTTAGGCAGTGATAGCACACGCCTTTATTTATTTATTTATTTATTTTGGTTTTTCGAGACAGGGTTTCTCTGTGTAGATTTGTGGCTTTCCTGGAACTCACTTGGTAGCCCAGGCTGGCCTCGAACTCACAGAGATCCGCCTGCCTCTGCCTCCCGAGTGCTGGGATTAAAGGCGTGCACCACCGCACCTGGCAGCACAGGCCTTTAATCCTAGCATTCCAGAGGCAGAAATCCATCTGGGATCTCCGTGAGTTCAAGGCCACATTGGAAACAGCCAGGCATGGTGACTTACGCCTTTAATCCAAGGAAGCAAGCCTTCAATCCTAGGGAGTGATTGTAGAAAGCAGAAAGGTATATAAGGCGTGAGGACCAGAAACTAGAAGCATTTGGCTGGTTAAGCATTTGGCTGGTTAAGCTTTTGGCTGGTTAAGCTTCAGGGTTTTGAGCAGCAGTTCAGCTGAGAGCCATTGGGATGAGGACACAGAAGCTTCCAGTCTGAGGAAACAAGACCAGCTGAGGAATTGACCAGGTAAGGTTAGCTGTGGCTTGTTCTCTGATCTTCCAGTTCATCCCAATACCTGACTCCAGGTTTGATTTTATTAATAAGAACTTTTAAGATTCCTGCTACAGGATTTGCTTTGCTTTTCTCCATTTAATTGATGTTAGCTATGGGCTTGCAATTTATTACCTGTAGATCAAGATATGTCCCTTGCACCCTGATCTCTCTAAGGCTTTTATCTGACTGTTCTTCTGACTGGTGTGGCCTGAACCTGAGCAGCTGAAGTCTATTCCAGCTGGCATGGCTTGTGCTGCTTCCGGGTAATGCGGCCTGCTCCTGAGTGGTAGAAGTCCACTGGGGTTCAGGGCAGGGCCTTGCCCCAGGCCTATGGACAAGCTGGGGCCTCAGGGAGGGACCCAGGGAACAGAATCCAGAGAGGGGTGCAGTTCTACTGGCAGACAGGTCATTCACTGGTTCTGCTAGACTTTCTTAATTACTCCTGATCAAGTAGGATAGAAACAAGAGATTTTCTGAAGCCTTAGCTATTAATTGAAAGGTTTTGGCTATGAAAGCCAGGCTATAGTCAGTCCCCATTGTTAGGACACCAAGTCAGGAAACTAGTTCCTGAGGAAATGTTTCAATGACTATTTGAGCAATTTCACTTCGGGTGGGGAAAGCTTCTACCTACACACAAAAGGTATCTATAAAAACTAGAAAGTACTTTTACTTTTATCCTCCTCTGGAAGGCCAGATCTTGATGAAGTCAGTTTTCCCAGAATTCTCCAGGGTGTTTGTCTCTCATTTTGACCCCTTCCTGGGTAAGTGCTCTTTGTTTTGAATTTACTTGATAAGAAACGTGGGAACAAAAGAAGCAAGCACTCCTGCTCCCAGAGTGGGACAGATGGAGGTTTTTTTATTTCTCTGAGTGACCCGGCAGAGCCAAAAGCTTTGGGTCCCCAACAGAAGGGAGCACAGGTCTTAAGCAGAGTGAGGTGAGGGTCTCATGCCCGAGAAAGCCACTGGTCAATACAGGGAAACAAAACTGACTGAAACACATAGAAGGATACATACATGCACACACACACACACACACACACACACACACACACACACACACAGAGAGAGAGAGAGAGAGAGAGAGAGAGAGAGAGAGAGAGAGAGAGAGAACAACCAGGGATGGCCACTACACATTCATACACCTGAACAGACAGAGAGATCCAGTGACATCTCACATGGATCCCAGAAACTGGATCAACAGCCACATCCAACATTTCTTCTGTGTCCAAAAGGAAGGCACCTTAACCATACTTACCTCTGGAGGTGACACACAAGGTGACTTTCTAGGTTTTTTTTTTGTGTGGGAGGGGGGAGTGGAACCTAACCTCTCTGAAGGGCTAGGCAGTGATTGATCAAAGGGAGTCCTCAGAACCTGGAACATCTCAGGTTGGGCACCCCTAGAAACCCCTTGACCACACTCTTCCTCACTCTAAGCAGCTCTGAGAAGCCTGGTGTCTTGTGGTCTAGTCACTTGAGATCTTGGTGGAACCTTCAGAAATGTGAGGTATTCACCAGAGAAGACCACTCAGACATGGGTTTAAGCCAATAGAAAGTATTAACCATTGTTCAGGATCTCAGTGTAGCACTGAGCCTTTCTTAGGGTGAGGTTTTAAGCACAAAAACCATTTTCTTGATTGATGTACTTCAGCTAACAAGAATAGCCAGAAACAGAACTACAGAAGCCCAAAAGCAAGGTCAGTACATTCAGAGACTGAGGTTTGAGGCCCTGTTACTTAACATGTGATCTACCCTAAAGAAAAATCCATGTACACTTTTGAGACAGACATATATAATACTGTTGTTGGGTGGATGGCTCTAAATACCTGTGAGATCTATAGAAGTTCAAGTCCTATTTCCTTATTGATGCTTATGGATCATGTCCATACTGAAAATGATGCTTTGAAGTCTCAGATTGTTACATTGTTTCCTGTTTCTTCCTTTGTTTCTGCTAATGCCTGCTTAGTGTGTTGAGGGGCTTCCAGGTTGAGAGCACATGCAGTTGTGCATTGCTTAACAATGAGTATAGTTCTAAGATATACAACATTAGGCAATATCATCACAGAGTGTGCTTACCCAAACATAGATGATGTAGTTTAGACACCCAGCCTCTCTGTCCTCCTGATCCAATCAGCAGAGGCAGTAACATGACCTGTTTGAGACTCCAGCTGGCACAGCCTGCAATTATTTTTATTTGTTTGATTGTTTGTGTGTGTGTGTTTGTAGATGTGTGTGTAAAGGTACAGGTGCACATGTGTGTACATGTCTAAATACTGGAGGTCAATCTTGGGTGTTGTTTCTTAGGCACTGTCTACCTTATGTTATGAGACAGGGACTCTCACTGATACTCTCACTAGAGCTCACTGATTCTGCTAGATTGCCTAGCCAGCAACATCGGTAAGTCTTATTACCTCTGCTTCCCAAGTGCTAGATTAAAGATGTGAGCTGCCCTACCCTGCTTTTTATGTGTTTCCTGGGGATTAAACTTATATACTCTTGCTTGAACGACAAGAAATTTACTGAGTTCTATCCCCAACAAAACTTTATGTAACCAAAAGAAATATAAAATAATTACAAAAAAAGTAATTATTCCTACAGACACTGTAGGAAGCAAAGGGAAGCAGAGGGGAGAAGCGGGTGTGATACCAAAATCTAAATGAGTAGAAAATGTAAATCTAAGACCAACAAAGTAAGAATAAATCATGGAGTGGAAGAACAGGACTATAGCAAATAAGGAAACTATCACACAGGAGACGTTTACTATGCTCAGATGTATGATACATACTTTATACACATACACAAAGATTCCATGCCCTAGTAACTTTTGGAGATGAGTAAATTTACCCCCATTTGACAGTTTGTAAAATTAGATACAAAATGGTCAAGTTACTTCTCCAATTGCCACATTACATCCTTTTTAGAGTAATTTTCTGGGCTCAATGTCCAATATGAGGTTGTGAACTGCATGTAATGATCATGACAGTTCAATTTTCTTTACTCTTCATCTTGATCTGTTGAAGAATGCAAGCACATCACACACGGCCAGACAGGTTGTGTTTGTCAGGAGAGTAGTCATGATTATATTAACACTGTTATGATTACCATGCTTTGGCAGTAACTGAACAGTAATGAGGGTGCTCTGTATGTGGAAATCATTTGATTACTGATTTCACAGTTCTGGTGATTTCCATGGTTTTAGTGTTTCCTCCAAGTCCAGGTACTGGAGCCTCAGTTCCTTTATAAGCCAAAGGAAGGAGCTAGAACCTAGTGGCAGATGTTTGTGTTTGGATCATGGAGGTGGAACCTTTATCAGATTAGTTCCTTTCTCAGGGGAGTTCAGCCTGTGTTTATCTCTTTCAACATGCTCACTCAGCTTTCTGGCTTTTTCATCACGCTTAAAGCAACATATAGCCATCACATAGTACAGCCACAGGATTTTCCAGCCTCCAGACCGTAAGCCAAAACATAAGCCCCTCTCTCTTTTTTAATCAATGTTCAATCTCAAGTGTTCTATGAAAACAACAGCAAAAGATGAACAAGGCAGCGGTATTATCATTGATAACTTAGTTCATGTGATCTCCGTGGTTTCTCAGGTTTAAAACTAACGGTTCTTTTTGCAGAACTAATTTGTGTGAAAATAGTTCATAACTATATATTATATATCATTTTACATTATGTTCTTCACATAACATTTATTTATTAGTTTAGTATTGATGGAGTCTTTACATTTCATTCATGTGTTTATGTCAATAAGTCACTTAATGATGTAACTGTGTTCTGAGAAACATCTTAGGGGATTCTATCATTGTTTGAACATCATAGTGTTGCACAAACTTCAGTAGTATATGCTAGTTGCCTGATGTGACCTATTGATTTAGCCAAGCAACATGACATTCAAGAGGAGACTGGAGTTGCTGCTGATATACCCTACCATAGTGCATTACTTTAAACTACTTTTTTTTTTTATAAATAGGAGGAGTATATGCTGAAGTAGTGCTAAGTCTAATTTAGAAAGCCTATAAGCCAGTAGCATGTTCATTTATTTCAGTGTTAAGCAGTATATACTGTCTGTCACGGTATGTGCTTAATTTTACATGTGGTGGTGCAATAGGCTTGTGTGCACTAGCATCACACTAACACATGAATAACATACTGTGCTATGATGTCATGATAGCCATCATGACACCAGACAATAGGGATTTTTCAGCTCCGTTATCATCTCACAGGATATAGAAACAGCCTTGTATGTAAAGTTTATCAATGACCAAAATGCCATTATGTGGCACATGACACTAATTGGTTGCCACAATTTTATTTTTAAAAAATTTATTTATTTACTTTATATCCCAGCCACAGTTTTCCCTCCCTCCTTTTTTCCCATTCCCCCTCCTTCTGTTCCCATCCCCCAATCCACTTTCTCTCTGTTTCTGTTTGGGAACAGGCAGGTCTCCCATGAGTATCAATCAGCAAACCATGGCATATCAAGTTGTAGTAAGACCGCATTTTCCCACATATTAAGGCTGTGCAAGGCAACCCAGTATGAGAAGTAGAGTCCCAAAAGCCAGAAAAAGAGTCTGAGGTAGCCTCTGTTTCCACAGCTCATTCTGGAGAGGATATTGAACAAGGGGAACACTCCTCCATTGCTGGTGGGAGTACAAACCTGTGCAGCCACTTTGGAAGTCAGTGTGGCGGTTTCTCAGAACACTGGGAATCTACCATAAGACCCAGATATACAACTGTTGGGCATATACCCAAAGGATACTCGATTGTATCACAAGGACACTTACTTGCTCAACTATGGATAACAACTTTATTTGTAATAGCCAGAACCTGGAAACAACCTAGATGTCCCTCAACTGAGGAATGGATAAAGAAAATATGGTACATTTACACAACGTATTATTACTCAGCTGTTAAAAAACAAGGACACCAGGAAATTTGGAGGTTGCTACACTCTTGTAGAGAAATTTCACTTTGCACTCTTGGGAGCATAGCATGAAGGTCCTTGTGCTAACAGATCTCCTGAGAAACCAGGAATATTAAGCACACACTATTGTCTTTTTAGTGGGAAAGAGGAAAAACCTATTCTTTCATCCAGAAAGCTGAGAATTAGAAGTGATTAACAACCTGATGATCTGCATTATCTATTGGGCCAGGCCATAACACGCTCTTACAACCAGGACCAGAGGTGACTAGTAACCCAAATGACCTATTTGCTATCTGTATGACTCTGATCAGGCTAGAACCATAAGCCTTTATGCCAGTACAGATAGCGTATCTCTAGAACACGTCTTCTTGGAAGAAGTGTCATGTGTCCTGAATTGAGTTTGAATATAATTATGCTTCCTTATACAATGGGGATTGTATCATACGAAAAATTTTTTTCCCAAATTATGCTGCACTTAAATATATTAGAAAGTATTTAAGTATCTCTAAAGTCTGATCTAAGTTAACAAAGTCATTCTGTACCAAGTTTTCAATCTTATCTCTTCCCAGGGTGTATGACACCTTCAGGGACCTCCACACTCCACTATTCATTAACTCATTCATTTAATTGGCTATGTTAGCATGGTCTAACCACATATTCCTTTATTCACTGTTTTGTATCCATTATGCCAGAGCATATGCATTTTCCTTTATTAATCATAGAGAGTCCCTTCACACTGACTTGTATGACCTTTTAAATATATACCATAAGGAAGGGACAGTTAATATGGAGCACAACACTGACATTATAGAAATAATATTGTAAAGTAAAACTATGAACATTTCATAAAACTGAATCAGATATAATATACAAATTGCCAACATAAACACAAAACAAAGTAGGAAATTCTGAATAGACAAATAGCAAGTAAATATTGTGAGTTATTAATTTTAAGTTTCTTACAGAAAGCTAAGACCAGATGTTTTCACTGTTGAATTGCATCTAACATTTAAAAATGACTTAATGACAATCTTTCTCAAACTTACAAAAAAATAGAAGAGGACAGAACACTTCTGTAACTGATTTTCCTTTGGGCCACCAGCTTGCTTTCAAATAATGACACAGAGACTTCTTATTACTGTGAAAGCTTGGCCTTAGCTCAGGCTTGTTTTTAACTGGCTTTTATAATTTAATTTAACCCATTTCTATTACATTCTGCCACATAGTACCCATCCTGCTTCCCTCCTGTCTCCTTGCATCTTTATTGTGGGCCTTTGTTCCTCCTCCTCCTTCTTCTCTCTTCCTGGAAGTCCCACCTATACCTCCTGCCGAGCTATTGACCATTCAGCTTTTTATTACACTAATCACAGCAATACACCTTCACACCATGTACAGATATCCCTCAACACACTTCTGAGTTCATTTACTGATGGTGAAATTATTCAGATATCAAACCAGATTAAGACATCACAAGTTGAAAGCTGGGGAAGGCATAATGTCTAAAACCCAGCTTCTCAGCAGGAGATACAAGAACCTGTGGCAGTAGAGCTGTGGTTTCAAGAGTAGCCTAGGTGACTCTTTGTCTCCTAAACATTGTGAGGCTGGGAATGTAGCAGTGATGCACTAGCAAGTACAAAGCACTGTATTTGAGCTTCAGAACTAAAATCAAAATTAAATATAAAAATAAACCCAACAGAAACAGATGCAAAACCCTCTGCAGTCCAGATGTGCTAACACAAGTCTGCAGTCAAAGCACCCAGGAGGTAGATCAGGAAAATCTCTGCAAAGTAAAGGCTAGTATTGTCTACAAATTGAGTTCTAGGCCAGACAAGACTATACAAAGCTTGCTTCAAAAGGAAAACAAAACAAAACTTGAGTACCAAAGAACAAATAAATTCCACCAGCATATTAAATGCATTAGACATTGGAACTGAGTAGGATTTATTACAGGGTGCAAAGATGGCTCAAAGCTTGAAAACATATCAATAAATTCATGTCAGACCCCTTGCTTTACACCTGCCAGTGGATGATGACTGGTTTGACATGGCTCTGGATGGCAGAAAGATGATGTGGTCCCTACCGAGCTTCATGTTACTTTCAAGCCTTGTATATTCTTCAACAGCCATGTTTATCTGTCAAGGAGTAAAAAGACCAACAGATGAGTAACCCTGAAATTTAATAGTTTAATCTTTCCTTCTGTTTGCCTATAGTCACAAGAAAATCTAATTTGAGCTTTAATATGAAGAGAAATGTGTCCTAGTGAAACTGCAAGGATAATGATTGCCCCTCATAGGCAAATGCTCAACAGGGTGCCTTATCTGGTGGCATCTCAAAGCTCCAGATGGCTCCATGGGCTGTTGTCTATGCTGGTGATAGATAGTTCTATGCAGCATCTTTTGTGACATCTTCAAAGTAGCCCAAACTCCCCACCTCATACCCTTGCAACTCTTCTATCATAAACAGATACCTCTTAACCCTGTATTGTTTAAGACTTCCTCTGTTTTCAAAATGCATCTTCATGCTATTAAGCTTCCACAGTTCCTGGAGCTGTTGAAGTATCACTGTGCATTAAACTGCCACCAGCTCAAAGTCCCTATGGAGTCTTCCCTCCTCTCTTAAAAAGCAGATTCCATATGTCCTGTTGGTGCCAACCTACCAGTTTTCCGAAGATGCTTATCTCAAGGCAGGAAAGCAACTTCACTGTCCTCTTAAACCTCAGTTCAACTTTTAAGACAACCCTTCAAACTAACCAGGTCTAGTGATTGAGGTAGTGGGTAAGGGCACACAACCTGGCATCAAATAAATTAGGAAGCTCTTTGTGCTATATCTGCACTGCTCATCTGTAAACAGGAAAATAGCAGGAGGTTCCCCCAGGCACATTTTGCTTATTACATTAATCTTTGTTTCCGTACTTAGATTCAAAAAGCATTTATCAAGAGTTGGTAGTCATGGTGGTTATTGAAGCTCATGACATCCTGACATCAAACCCTTTCTACTATCGACTAGGTCACTATCACAATTTCAGGGATGTGGCTTTTGACCTAATCTTCTGCTTTTTTGTAAGACCTAATATCACAGCTGGTCACAGACAGACAAATCAATCAAACACCCTGGCACCTAAGCTCTTCCAACTTTTGGACCTTACCACTCTATTAAATTCAAGTTCACTGCCTTTGGCCACTTCTATGCCAAATGCTTCATCTAATCCTTCCACTTATTTAGAAAGCATACCATCTCTTCTCCAACATCTCTTTTATCACTATCCTTTCAAAGTAACCTCCTTCTCTATAATGCATTCATTTTAATGTCCTCTACACTGACATATGATAAGCTCAAATGAAAAAAGCACCTGCTTTCACTTTTCCTTGCCTCAAGATACCTTTTATGCTTACATTAAGTAAACATAAAAATTGGCGCTGATTCAGATTCGTGGCCACCAATATATTTCTGTATGCATCTGCCTCATCGCAATTTTTTTCCTCCTTCAATTTCATATAAGAACATAAAAACTCAAGGGAACTTTTCTTTAATTCTGCGTTTGGTGAGTGTCTGTTCTCCATGCTTTAATAAGGTCCAACTTACAACTGAAAACTTATATCAAACTGGGTAGTGATGGTTTCCTTAATCACTTACCCAACAGTCAATGTAAACTTTAAAGGAAAATGTATTGGGTTGAATCAATCTACCAGCATCTTATTTGGAAATAGGATCTTTGCTGATATAACTAATTGATTTAAGATGCTAGATTAGAAAAGACACTAAATTCAATGATTGGTTGTGGTGATATTTTATTTGTGCTGAAATGTGGTGATATTTTATTTGCATGTTAATAAAGTTTGCCTGGAGATCAGAGGACATAGATAGCCAGCTGTAAATGAAAGTCAGGCAGTGGTAGCATACGTCCTTAATCCGATCACATGGCAAGCAGAGTCTCTGTGTGTTCAAGGACACAATCAAGCATGATGACACATGTCTTTAATTCCAGTACCAACCATAGAGACCTGGAGGTCTGTACAGACAGGCAGTGATGAGGAAGTGAGGTAGCTGGGCTAAGAGCCAATGAAAAGGCAGAACAGCAAGGCAATAAAGGCACAGATTAGACACCACGGATGCATGGTGAGCTAAGGTCAGCTGGTGGCTATTCCTACTTCTCTGATCTCTAAGGCTTTCACCCCTGTATTTGGCTCTGTGTTTCTTATTTAATAAGACGGTTTAGAAATTTGTCTGCAATTGGTTTATAGATTAAGGCCATAGGTTACCACTGACACATATAGGGAAGAAGGCCATATGATAAGAAAGACGAAGTTTGGGGTAAAATACTGAGAATCAGGGATGTCAAGGGTATCTAGAAACTGCCAACAGATATAAAGAGGCATGGATCAGATTTTCCTCAGAGTTTTCTAAAGCAAAAAACATCACTGACACTGTTTTTGAACCTCTGGTCTCTAGAACTATTCAACACAAGTTTCCATGTTCTGATCTACCCCATTTGTGACTTTTGTTTTTTACAATGATCTAGAAAACAAACATAAACAGTGATAATGATTTCCAATTCATGATTTAATTTCTAGACTAGAACAAGGCACAAGATGAGCTATCAGGTAATCACTGTTGAAGGAATGATGAAAGCTAGATGGAGAGACTACTCAGGAGCTTGGTCCTGGGACGGGAGTTGATAAGTAGAGGAAAATGGAGATTTTTAGTTTAGTTTGCTGAATGCACTGAGGTGGGCCCGAAGACTAGGTTAGAAGGACTACACAGCTACATTGCTGCGGCAGAGCCTCTGCTGAAGAATGACCAAAAGTTGGCAGAGAATAGATTTCTCTAACATTGAGAGTAAGGGAAACCAAATAACTCGGTGTCACAGCTGAAAACAGGTGTAATGTGGGCAGAGCTGTAGGGTTGGGAGAAGACCACAAAGTGTGAATGTCAAAGCCAAGCAGTAGGAGGAGCAGTTGGGGCCTCATCACAATTGCAGGGGAGAAAAGATAACAGTCTTTAGGCATAATGTGAATAGATTTAAATACAAATAAATCATGCAAAGCAGGAGCCTATGTGGAGAGAAACATTTGTTACCAGATCCCTCATGATCCCGCAAACAGGAGGAAAAAGGTTTTGCCTTTGTTGTTAGAAATTTACCTTAAAATCTGAGTGCCATTTGTGATTCAGTTACCTTCAACCACAGGCGTAAAGAATTGGATTGTGAATGAAATTTCTCATCTTGGCACTTGGGAAAAACTCTCTCTCTAATTTACAATTTTGGCAAAAACTGCTTAGCTCATCTTGCTTTGAGAGCCAAGCATAGCTTTCCTGTTCTGTTTGTTTTACCAGTAACTGTTATTAAAACTTCGGGCCAGCTATTTTCCTGCTTCTTTTGTTTGCTTTGTCCTTTTACAAATGCATGCCTGGGCTAGAAGCCATTCTTTCCTCCCTTTTTCTGGAGTCCTAAACCAACACAAATGAAGATGCTGTTTGGCAGAATCACACACGAAGCCACCACAGTAATTTGTCCAGCTAGCAGAAGCCAAACAGGCACAGTAACCTGGGGTCCTTGTTGGAGGCAACATCATCTCTCAATCTGCTGCTGTCTCCTGGGGCTTACAGGTGGGAGAAACCCAGCAGCTTCCCTCTGAGCATTTGAAAATCCTGTCTGGGCATTTTGAGTTCTCTGCATCACCTGCTGAGCTGTTGGCAGATTCTGTTTAGGAGTGTCCTCATCGATGGTATGCCATATTTTACCACAGTTTTGGCAAGTGGAGCAGAGAAAGTTAAGGATTAAAGGTTGGTTTGTCACAAGAGAGGCTAGAATATGGAAGTAATCAGAGTAACAACAACACATTTAAAAACTGTTCATGCCAATAATTCCAGTGCCTTGGACGCTGAGGCAGGAAGATTACAGCAAGTATTAAGGCAGCGTTGAGTGCATAATGAGTTTGAGGCAAGCTTGGGTTATAGAGTGAGACATTGTCTTAAAATAGCAAACACACAAATAGATATAACTTGATTTGAAATTTTTACAGGTTGGGGAGGAGAAAGAACAACATAAACCCAGCACAAATCCCAGCATGAATGTGGTGGTAATGGCGGCTCAAGAAATCCCATCCTTGTCCGAGGAGCTATTGGCCATTGAAGGCTTTTGGAGGAGGAAGAGTCAGTGTTGTCCAGGCTTGTGGACTCTAAATGTGTGCTCCAGCAGACAGTCCCACATCTGTGCACATCCATAGACTCAGTTTGTTAAAAAAAAAAAAGAAAGAAAGAAAAAGCACATGAAGTTGAGAGGGAAGAGGGGTTGGGAACAGAGTAGAGGAAGCATCAGAGGGGAAAGAAAGGCATTGGGTTTGATCTACACATTATATTCACATATGAAACTTTCAAAGAATAAAAACAAATAGCCAAAGTGCTACAAAGTAGGCACACTCAAATTGTTCAGAATGAGGCACTGAGGACCCTCGTTTAGGTTTGGATGGAAAGATGTTTAGCGGAGAATTCTGGTGAAGTTGTGGTCATGCTGCAGGGAGACCCGTGGACCCATAGCTTCTGCACCCAGGAATTCAACTATTGAACCCAGAAAATATTTGAGAATGTTTGTGCCCCTGGCTGACCATGAACAGACATGTTTTCTTGTTTCTCCTTAGACCATATAACAACCATTTACACTGTGTGAGACATTAGACTTATGTAGAGAGGATAATGAAATCAACACTGCATGCATTGGATAGAAGAGACTTGAGTAGCTGTATATTTTGGTGTTTGTGGAAGTCCTGGAACATATTGCTTCCAGAAAATACATGATGAATGGCAGTTTCACATAGCAGGGGTAAAACTAACAATGCTTATTGTGCTTGCTCATGCCCTAAGTACTACTGTGAACACTTCGTGTGTGCTGACTCTGATTGGCATGACAAAGTGAGTACTATTATTTTCAGTAACAGATGAGGGAGTTGGAGTATGTTAATATAGTTCTGGGGCCACAAACCTGATATGGCCCTAGGGACATGTCCATCTGACTCCAAATCATGCTTTTCCTTATACTGCATACTTGTTTGCCTTTGCTTGATGGCTCTTTGGGACAGCATAATGATGCATCTTTTACCCTGTGACCATTTCCTCAAGATCAGGAGTGGAGGTTGATACATGAGTTGGTTAAATAAATGAGCTAAAATTACATAATTTAAAACAATTTATTTAATATAATGACTAGCCAGTTTTATTGCCACCATAGTTGATAAATCAAATAATGCTTTTCAAAAATATTTTTATAATGATTTCTAAGACAAAATGATATCTTTCTGTGTTCAATAAAGCAAAATCAAATAAGCTTTATATTGACTATGTGAAATTTAAAAAAATTAAGCAGAACAAATTTTTTCTTGACCCACCACACATGCATATCTGGATCAGTTTTGTAAGGTGCCCACGGCATCAGCATTTTTCTGAACATTATATTTTAATATGAGCTTATTAATTATTTGTCAAATAGAATTAAATGAAAAGATCAAACGTATATTATAGGTAATACATTTCAGATTGTTGGCAGGTTCAATTAATCTCTTGTCTCTGTAGTCTATGATTTTTGTAAATGAAAAAGTCCTCTTTACAAGTGCTAATATATTTGATAATTTCAGAGAAAATACTGCTAAATGGAGCTGATTCATGATTCTATTTTTTTAAATTAAAATTGATATCTATTTTGGACCATGTATTTTCAGACACTTCAATCAAGTGTGCTTTTCCTCGAGAAATATTTTCACAACCCAAATCTCATCAAATAAATTATGTATATTTATAATTATTTTGACTGTTTCACCAAATACAGATGCTCCAAAATCAGAAAATCAGAGGTCATCTAAAGCTCATTCTGTTCTGTTGTTAAAAATCAATTTGCTGAAATGAAAACAAGACCTATTAAAATATCCTTCTTTCAAGCTATGGTAAGAGAGAGCTGCCCTGGAATTGGACATTGAATTCTGCATGCCATTTGAATTCTATCCTTACTGTGCTCAGTCTCACTCTTACTTTGCAAGATTAAAATTAAATGTCTTCTTGTTTACAAGCTTGGCTTTCAAAGTTTTCAATTTGCTAAAAGCTCAAAAGCTGATTTTGGGAGAACCATTGGTTGCGTGTACTTACTAAAGATTTGTAGTTGATTTTTAATAAAGTGCCTGCCAAATTTAGAAGACTCATTTAAGCAATGTTCAACGCTACTGTGGGGCATCTAAGCTGATTTACAAAGCACTTCCTTAAAGGCTCCAAAATTTTTTGAAATTTGACTGGTGTCAAGATAGAGAGTTGAAAGCATGTGCTGCCAAGCTGAATTTCATAGTTAATGTGTTTGTCACACAAATTCTGTCATTCAGTCACTCTGTGTACATGTAAACAGTAATGTGTTTTGACTATTTCTTTTATCTCCAGCCTTAGACTATTGAGGCTTATTTAAAACAATCAGGAATTTGGTGTAGAAGCTGCAAACAATTCCATGTATGTTGTTGTTTGTTCCACAGGTCCCTTAACTTAGTGAAAATACTCCTTAACAAAGGGCAGGAGGCCATGCTTCACTGAAGGTTTTGTCTATTTGTTCAACAAAGTCATTATCCAGACTGAACTCTTTAAAAAATAAATCTAGAAACATATTCACAACAGTATAAAATGTTTCACCTTTAGTAGAGTAAATTCATTGTTTTTGAGACAAGGTCTCAAGTATCTTTTTTTTTTGTTTGTTTGTTTGTTTTTTGAGACAGGGTTTCTCTGTGTAGCTTTGCGCCTTTCCTGGAACTCACTTGGTAGCCCAGGCTGGCCTCGAACTCACAGCGATCCGCCTGTCTCTGCCTCCCGAGTGCTGGGATTAAAGGCGTGCGCCACCACCGCTGGGCGGTCTCAAGTATCTTAAGGCTGATTTTAAACTTGCTATAAGGTTGGGAATGACCTTGAATTTCTGACCTTATTGCCTCTATCTCCCAACTGTTGGGACAGAATGAACTTTATAGCAGTTTAATTATTTTAATGGGAATAATTTTGACCAATTACTGAAATTAATATGAATAATTATTTTGTTTGAAACTTTGGATAATTCTTTAAAAAAAAAAAAAAAAAAAAAAAAAAAACCTCACTATTTATCTATCTAGCAGAGACCCAGTGATCTACGCTGTATTGTGTTATCCCCTCCAGATGAAGAATATGCCACTGTTAAGAGAAGGAGACAGAAAGTATTTCCACAAGGGCCATTGTGGATTCTGGAGGTTGTGTATGGCCCACTTGAGTGCCTGCTTTGAACAATTTATAAATAGTCCATAAAACCATTGGCTTTAAGGGAGAGCAGAGATTGTTTTTGTAGCAGGGATGATTCCTGCTTTCCCACTTACCACTATAGCATAGCAGATTCAATCAAATTCTAAGTGTCTCTGACCCATTGAGACTCTCCATGAAATTCTTGGCAGATTATAACTGGAAGACTGTAATACAGTCACCAGGAATTTGGAGCAAAAACAAAAAAGCAATTTTCTTAGAAAATTATTCTCACTTTCTTTTTGTACTTTAATTAGATGAAAGGTATCTAAGATAAAAAAAAAACCTCCTATTTTAAAACAAACACTTCAGTCATATTTGACACATTTACAATGTTATAAAAACT
The DNA here is from genome assembly GCF_049852395.1 of Peromyscus maniculatus bairdii. NCBI lineage: Eukaryota > Metazoa > Chordata > Mammalia > Rodentia > Cricetidae > Peromyscus > Peromyscus maniculatus. Next base: position 12,445,882 of record NC_134860.1, read on the forward strand.
ACCATCTCACACCCAAGTACTAACAAATTTAGCTTCTGAGACTAGGTGAGATAGGGAGCATTCAGGCTGGGATAGCCTTAGACTGAAATTAGCATCTTTATTTAGCTCATTTCTTTACCAGCCATTCTGGGTACTTCCGATGCAAGCTCTCTTTTTAATGTTGTATAACAGAAGACATGGGTTTCATAATGAACAGTACCAGATACAAGATACCTCTCCATGGATTACTGGTCAGGGAGGCAACATAGTCCCCCAAAGGAACACACACTATTGCTATTGCACTTTATTTTTTACCATAACTAAGTGGCAATAATCTGTTGCTGAAGTTACCACCCACTTTGGTTGCAGGACATTGAGAAGCCATCCTCAAACTGACCATGACTTTTTCCCCCTAATGGCTAGATTTATTGTTCTGCAAATTGCTATGGGGATTGCTGAGGGAAAAAGACATTGATGGTCTTACCCAACATAGGAAAATGCATGCTATTAACACTGGGCTGCCAGACTAAATTCACCCACCACTACAATAGTGTCATGATAGTTATGGGAGTAACTTACTGCATATTAATTGAACTTGGAACCTGATGTACAGGAAAGATTTCATGGAGAAATCATAGACCATATTGGTGAATGTATTTGTGTGGTGACACATGCCTTAAATTCAAACACTAATTAACTATGGAGGTCTGGAGGGCTGTACAGACAGACAGGAAGTGACAGAGCTGGGCAGGAAGAGAAGTGATGTAGCTGAACAGAGAGAGCAAATCAGATGACAGAACAAGGCATATAGGCATGGATAGACAGGAAGTAGGCATCATTGGAAGCTGCAGAGTTGGTAAGGTCAGGTTAGCTGTGGCTTTCTCTATTTCACTGATCTCTCAGGTTTTCACCCCTATATTTGGCTGCATGTTTTTTATTAATAAAACTGTTTAGCGATTCATCTACATATCAGTGTTGCTTCACTGAATGCTCATCCTGTCAAACTACTTGCGTAATACCTTCTTTTTACAGTAGATAGTTGTTAATGAGAAGTTGACTCATAACTGGTCAAAGTTCTTAGAATAACTGACTGTGAATGCTCAGACACAGATGGGCCATCTACATCAACCTTTCCTCACCCAGGGCTCAGAGAACATCAGAGAAAAGTTGGCAAGATTGTGTGAGCTGGAGGAAAGGAAGGAGAAGTGTCAAATGTCTTCTGGACATGACATGACTCTTGGACACATCAACTTACCACAGCTATGGTTGCTTGCACAATACTTATACAAAGTCAAGTCACTGAAAATTCCATCATAGTGGTGAGGATATGGAGTAAGCAGAACACTCATCCATTGCCACTGGGAGTGAAAACTTGCACAGACATGATGGAAATCAGTGTGTCAATTCCTCAGGAAAATGGGTATCAATCTGCCTCAAGATCTATCTATACCGTTCTTGGGCATATACCCAAAGGATGCTTCATCCTCTCACAGAGACATTTGATCAAACATATTCATTGATGCACTATTCATAACCCAAAATTGGAAACTACCTAGATGTTCCTCAGCAAGTAAATGGATAAAGAAAATGTTACATATTTATACAATTGAATATCACTAAGCCATTAAAAATGAAATCATGAAGGCCGGGCAGTGGTGGTGCATGCCTTTAACCCCAGAACTTGGGAGGCAGATCCAGGTGGATCTCTGTAAGTTTGAGGCCAGCCTGGTGTTCAGAGCGAGCTCCAATATAGGCACCAAAACTACACAGAGAAACCCTATCTAATAAAACAACAACAACAAAAAATGAAATCATGAAATTCATAGATAAATGGATGGAACTAGAACAAATGATCTCAGTGAGGTAACTCAGCACCAGAAAGACAAATATAGTGTGTGCTCACTTATATGTGGATATTAGCTGTTAAGTCAATGATAACCAAGCTACAATCCATAGAAGCAGAGGTTTGGTATAAAGTAAGAGACTGTGGGAAGAGGGGCAGATAGCTCTTCCTATGAAAAGGAAATAGAATGGATATTTATGGATAGACTGGAGCAGGGAGAATGGAGTAGAAGGATCAAGTCAGGAGGGAAAAGGTGTACAAGGGAGGGAATACAGGGAGAGACAGATAATATTAAGAGCAATTTGAGGGATAGCATGGACCCCTAATACAACAGAAGCTTCCTAAAGTATATACATATATCAAGACAAGCCAAATGAAATTGCCAAATAATGGGGAAGACAACTCTTGTTACCAAATGAAGCTTCCAGCACCAGAAATGGGTTATATCTAACTGAGTGGTTGGCCAAAGCTATCCCATAGGCACTCCTAAACAATGCAGGATATTGCCTAAACTACACCTTCCTCTCCATAAACTGACAGTAAGGCCCCATTGTTGATGATGGCACCTATACAAATCATTGATCATAGTGAAATTAAGCTGGTGCCTACAAAGAACCTTTATCCGTATTTATCTTAGCTCCTTTGGTACTGGAAGGTACTCTGCACGTATCCAAAGAAGAAGCATAAGCATTAACCCCACTGCAAAACCTTCGATCTACAATGATGTCCTAACTGCAAGATGTGCTGGGGCAATGGTGACACAAATATTGTGGAAATAACCAACCAATCTGAATTTACTTAACACCCACTCTACAAGATGGAACCCATACTTGACACTGATTGGATGACCAAGAACATGAGACTAGATATCCCAGGGGGCTAGAGTAAAACCAAATACTACTATTCTACAAAAGAAACATAGCAATAAAATGACTCATAACGACATTCAGCTGTACTTATAGATCAGGGCCTTACTCAGCCAACACTAGAGAAGCTTCCTCCTGCAGCAGTTCTAAAAAAAATACAAAGATCCACAGCCAGACATTATGCAGTGAGTGAGAGACCTTGGAACACTCAGCCCTAAATGAGGAGTCTTTATCAAATACTTCCCCTTTGGCTCAGAGAATCCTATGGAAGAGGAGGCAGATAAAAAAAAAATTAAGAGTCAGAGGGGATGGAGGACACCAAGAAATAAGGCAAAGTCAACATGACCAACACACATGTGATCTCACAGAGACTGAAGCAGCATGCACAGGACCTGCATGAGTCTGTACCATCTGGGGTCCTAGATCTGAAAGGCAAAGTGGACACATGCACCCATTCTTAACCCAGAAATATCTCTAATTGATAACAACTTGCATATGAAAATTTAGTTACTCCAAGAGAGTCTCTGGGGAAACAAACTACTCATAAGGGCAGGCCACATGCTCAGCCACATACTCAGCCATGTGTTCAGCAAATACAAAATGTACTCAGTGACATCTTTGGACATTCTTTTTCTCACAAGGGCTTTTTTTTTTTTCGTTTTAAAAACTTGTTTTTTTTCTTTACATTTTATTTTTATTTATATATTTAATGATTTCTCTCTTTTTACCCTACATGTCCTTTGTGTATATGCTATGGCTTCTAATAAGGAGCAAAAAGTGGGTGGATCCAGATGGGAGGGGTGATGGGAAAGAACTGGGGGAAGTAGAGGGAGGAGAACCATAATCAAGATAGATTATGTGAGAATAAAAGGGAAAAAATAAGATTCCAGCATAGATGGAAGAGGGGTTTCTGATGCTCCCGCTACTAGCTGAACTATTAATTATAGTTGGTGACTTCTGGGAAGCAAGAGTCATTTTGCTTTGAGGATATGGTCAGTGGTAGATTGCCCATTACCTATGCACCAGTCACATACCTATTCCTACATAGTCCATAGAGGAAGAGGAAAAGGAAGAAAATAATAATAATAATAATAATAATAATAATAATAATAATAAATATTATTATTATTTATATTATTTAGGAGAGAGGCTAGTTGGCAAGTCTTGGGATGATTGAAGGGAGGCAATGAGATGAATAATATCAAAGTATGTATACACCTATAAAATATTATTTAATTTTGTCTTATTTCTTATTCATTAAGCAGCTTCTTCTCCCCAAAGCCACTGGAAATTACCTATCTTCTCTCTTTCTTCCTGGATGCATTCATTAAGGAAATGTATGCCTAATTCTAGACTTGGTGTGTCTGGCTTTTTGACTTAGCACAGTAACTCCAAAACTTGCCTCTGCTGAAGCCTGTGTCAGCACATGCCCCAGGTAATCTAATCGTTCATTGCAGAACATTTGGGTTACCTGTTTGGATTTCTGATTTTAATTCTTTTGGGGATGTATCCATTATTAGAAGAGCAAAGTCATACAGTCATTCTATTTAACTTTTTGTAGAATTGACAAACTATTTCAGACAGTAGCTAATCCATTTTTCACATGAACTAGGAGTGTGCCATGAATCTAGGATACCACATCCTCACCAATACTTGTGATTTTCTGTTTGTAACAATTTAGCCAATTCAATGCATCTGAAGTGGTAGCACTTTTCAGGTTTGCTTGGTAGTTTACTGATGAATATTGACAAATACCATTTCATGTGCTTTATTGGTTGTGTGTATGTCCTTTTTAGAGAAATGGCTATTTAAGTCTTTCACCTAAATTAAGCATACATTTAATCCTTTTAAATTCTCACATTTATAGTTTATTTTTTGGTCATAAGAGCTCTTTAAATAATCTTTAAACAATAACATATAGCATATACATAATTTGCAGATTTTTTTCTCATTATTAGGCTGTCTTTTTTTAAATTAATAACTTTTAAAATTTATATACCAATCACAGATCTCCCTCTTCCCTTCTCCTGCCCCTCTAGCCTTCCCCACCCCACTCCACCCCAACCCACAACCCCACAACCTACCCCCCATTCCCTCCTACAAAAAAGTAAGGCCTCCCATGGGAAATCAGCAGAACCTGATACTTTCAGTAGTTAGGATATTCACCAATCTGATTACCCCAGTAACCGATGGAGGCAGATTCAGAGATCCACAACCAAACTCCAGGCTGAGCTCCAGGAGTCCAGCCAAAGAGAGAGAAGGAGCAAGGGGCGTCATGATGGGGAAACACACAGAGACAACCAAGCCAAACTAGTGGGAACTCATGAAATTTAGACCAACACATGTGGAGCCTCCAAGGGGCTGGACTAAGCCCTCTGCATAAGCGAGACAGTTGTGTAACTTGATCTGCCTAAGTCCTCCCACCCCCCCCCACCCCCCCCACCCCACCCCCCCCGCCCACGCGCCCTGGCAGTAGGATCAGGATTCATCCCTAGTGCATGAGCAGGCTTTTTGGAAAATAGTACCTATGGTGGGACATCTTGTACAGCCTTGAGGAGGCGGGGGGAGAGGCTTGGACCTGCCTCTACTGAATGTACTAGGCTGTCTTTTTAGTTGATGCTCACACACACACACACACACACACACACACACACACACACACACACACACACGATTGCATTCTACCAAAAGCTGTGTTCCCAGTATACCCTTTTAAAAACTATTATTTTGAGACAAGGTGTTCGTGGTTCTACTCAGTTGCCCAGGGGTTGTTCTTATATTTGCAGACTGCCCCTTTCAACACCCCTGAGCATCAGGCCTAGCTTGGATACATTTTGTTTTTGTTTTATATACAGAAAGTTTTCTTGATAATGTCCTGTTTTTTTTTCATGCACTTCAAAGTCATCTCTAAGAATTCATCACCAAATTCAAAGCCATGAAAAATGAACTTGAAAGTATTATTTCTGTTATGAATTCATAGTTAATTTTTTCATATGATGTAACATGGAGGAAAAATGAGTTGATTTTTTCAGTGTTATTTGTTATAGAGACATCTTCCTCCACACAGGGTCTTGATTCCAGATCAAATATTGATGTCCATTGATGTCTAGGTTGATGTCTTGAGTTCCTTTAATATTTTGTATGTATTCTTATGCCATTTCCACAGTAGTTTCTATAGCTTAGATATAAATTTTGAACTAAGAAAATAAGAGTCCACAAGATTTTAATCTGTCTGCCTTAATTTTTTTTAACCTATTTAGGATGTCTTGAAAAATGCCTTTGAAGGCTGTATGGTCCATTTTCTTTAAGAGTAGCTATTTGGAGATTACTGACAATTCTGTTTATTGTGGCAGTATTCACAATGTCCAAGATATGAAATCAGCCTAGATGATTCCAGTAAACAGATGAAAAGACAAGGTAAAAATATTCACAATAGACTTTTATTTAGTCATAAATAAGAATAAATTATATCATGTACAGGAAAAATGGATGAAATTGAAGATAACCATGTTAAGCAAAAGAAGCAAGATCCCTAGACATGTTTTCTGTCTTATATAAAATGTAGATTTAAAAAACTTCATATATAAAACATGAAAGTAGAGGGGGTGCTACTGTGGGGACTAGAGAGGAAGCAGGACAGAGAGCAGTGTGAATGACGAAGTACACATGGACAGTACGTGGCAAAACGAACCACATTACACTGTACACCTATTTAAAAACAGCTGTTTGCAGGTGTGCTTGCTCGTGCTTACAAAGCTAGATCTGAAGAGGATGAAGCAGGACGATTACTATGAGTGTGGCATCATCTTGAGTTACAACGGTTATCCATATTGAGATGACTCAGTAGTTAAGAGTGTTTGATGTTCTTACAGGGGACCCAACTTTGCCACCCATTACCTCTCAGTCAAAACAATTTTTAAGTTACAAATGGCTGTTGAAATGTTAACAGGAATTACATTGAATTTGTGTGTCATTTTAGGTAATGTTTTGATGATAGCAATATAAACATTCCTAATCTATGAATCTAATGTATTTATATTTTATACTTTGTATTAATTTATTTTGTAAAAGTTCTTGAGCTGTCAATGTGTAACACAAGTCTTCCTCCTTGCTCAGCTTCTGTTCCCAGGTAACTTATTCTTATGGATGCTAACACAGGTGGTATTGCCTTGTGAATTTCTTTTTGGATTCTTCAATACTGGTATATTAAACAATTTTTCACAGGTTGATAAGGTTTACTCTGAGATGTTCTGGATTTTTTGGAGTTAATAATTGGTAGCTTTCTATAGGTTCTTTGCCATTTATACATGTAAGGTCACACCACCTCTACCTGAAATTAAAGGTGCTTGATTTTTTTTCCAGCTTATATACCGTTCGTTGATTTTTTTTCTTGCCCAATGGGTCTGGTTTGAACTTCCAGTACAACTTGAAATATTAACAAAATTGAAAACAAGTGTCTTTAACTTTTCCCTGCTCTTAGAGATGCTGTCATTGCCTGTGGTGTGAACATAGGTTTTCAGAAATCTATTACACATATTAAACTTCCTTACACCCCTGTTTTTTCTGTGTGCTTTTTAAGATCACAGAAGATGGAGCTGGAGAGATGGCTCAGTAGTTAAGAATTTTTGATGTTCTTGCAGAGGACTAAAGTTCAGGTCCTAGTAGCCATGTCAGGCCAAATGTAAGTCCAACTCTGGAGGATCTAACACTGTTTCTGGCCTCCAGAGGCAACACACACACACACACACACACACACACACACACACACACACACACACACGAAAACAATTTAAATCATTAAGAAAATAATGGAAAAGTAAAGTATTGGATTTTTCAAAATACTTTTCTCCATTAATTGAAATTACTATTTCCCCTTCATTCATTTGAATAATGTATTGTATTGATTGGTTTTCTTATGTTAAACTACTCTTGCGTTTCTAGAACAAATCCCACTCGGCTCACAATGTATAATCTTTTAATGTTCTTAGACTTACATTTAGGCTGTTGTACTTTATGGAGCATTTAAAATCTATGGCAGGCATGTTTTCTACTGCGAGCTCATCATGCACTGTTTTTGCTTTTTTGTTTTTATTTTATGACAGAGGCCCCTTTGTAGTCCAGGCTAGCCTGAAACTCTTACCTCTGCCTCCTGGAGTGAGGAAATGACAGGTGTATCCCACTTTGTCCTGAAGTGCTTTGCAGTCATGAGACTCCTCTGCACATGGCTTCTGTTGAATTCCTTTCCTTTTATTGTGTTGATTTTGCTTATATTCGTTCATTTGTATTTTCTAACTTTCTGCTGGGATTTCTTCTTTTGCTCACTGCTTGTTTAAGGGTGTGTTGTAATTTTCATCCCTTTGTGACTTTTTAAAATACGAGCTGTCCAATACTTACTAGTTTTTAATCTATTCTGTTGTGGTAACAATACTTTTTAATTCAGTTGATCTTGTTTGTGAACAAACACAGTATATCTGTTCTGGAGAATGTTTAATGAACACTTGAAACTGTCCCTTCTGCTGCTTTTAGGCTGAGTGTTTTATATGTGCCTGTCACATTTAATTGATCTGCAGGATGGTTAATGTCCTCCGTATCTTTATTTACCTTCAGACTGTATGTCATACCCATCATTAAAGGTGGTGTATTGACATCTGCAAATATTCCTGCAGAACTGAGCGCTTCCCTTGTCTGCTTCATTCTTGTTTGCTTCATCTTGCTTGATCTTCTGTGCTTTGGTGCTTGCATTTTGTAATCATTATGGCTTCTTGATAAATTGGCCCTTTAAAAGACATACAATGTACTTCTTTGTGTCGTGCAGTAGTATTTTACTTAAAGTCTATTGTATTTGGAATTAACACAGCTACTCTACGACTCATTTGCCTATCATTTGCATGTAATATATTTTCCATCTTTTCACTTTCGACATATTTATGCCCACCTTTGTCTATTTTCTATTTTTATATCAGAATAGAATGAGATGAGCATTTTATAATGGACATAAATTTCTTTCATACAGTTCAGGAAAATGGAGTGTCCAAGATTAAGGAGATGTCATCTGGTTGGGACCTTATTGTGTCACCCCATGGAAATAGATAGAAAGAATGATAGAACAAACACTAGAGAGCAATAGATCATAATCAGAGAAGTGAGCCCTTTTATAGTTGGTATTATTTTGTTCATGGGGATAGGGTCCTAATGTCCTAATCACTCTATAAAGGTGCTGCCTCTTACCAATGTGGTGGTGACTAAATTTTTATGCCTTTTTAGCTACAGATTCACAGTGTGCCTTTACATCCCCTCCCCTCATTTGTGTCCTTGTCACAGATTTCTTTAATTCTATCCCAATACTTCAATATTCCAGCACTAATTCAGAAGGGCCAAGTACAGTCTTATCTTATCAACTCAGATATGGCTTTACAATTTAGTTATGAAGGAAAATCAGAAGCAATGGCAAAAGATTGTCTTGCTTTGTGTGTCTCCAGGGCCTCCCTGATCCAGGACTCATAGGGAGGTATCCTGCACCTGTCACTTAGACTTTCATTAAATAGTCATGTCTTTTGGTATCAGTGTTGTCCACCCATGTAGGATACTTCAGATCAAATGCTCTTTTTATGTTTTATTTGTATTGGCATACATACTACTAGATTCCTCATGCACCTTGGTTTTGGTTAACCCACCCACTACACGCTACTGTTCTCTACCACCTATTCTCATCTCCACTTAAACTTTTGACACAGAGTGATCCCCAGTTTTCATGTCACTTGTATTCTAATTCTCCCTTGAGTTGCAAGATCATAGGTTCCCATATAGAGTTTTCATAACTCTTCATTTTAGTGAGGAATTCCTCTCTTCATTTTAGTGAGGAATTCCTCTCTTCATTTTAGTGAGGAGGAATTCTGCCTAGTATCCCCTCCCCACAATGTTTGTTTTATCCATGCTTTTCCACCTCCCCTCCCCAGTGGCTGTATTTTTTTTTAATTACATGGCTTCTGCATGTACTTCAAGTTAAACATACAATAGATTCAAAGCTAAATTCACATATGAGAGAGAACATGTTTCATTTGTCTTTCTGAGACTGGATGGCTCAGTATATGTTTTTCTAGTCCCATTTACCCATATTTTTTTTTATTTTGTTTTTCTTCAAAGCTAAGTAATATTGCACTGTGTATTTGTCTGACACTTTCCCACCCATCCATTAGTTGATTCTATTTCCTAGAGTTGGGACTAGAGCAGCATTGGACATAAATCTACAGCTTTTTGTGCTGTGGAATAGACAATCCTTTGGATATGTGGCAAGGAGTTGTGTCCTTGGTTGATATGGTAGTACCATCTCTGGGTTTTAAGGATAAAACTCAAGACTGATTTTCAAAGTGGTTGTACTACTTTACATTCTCACTGTCTCCACTAGGATTTGTGGTCATTTGTATTTCTGATCATAGCCATTCTGACTGCATTGCAATGGAGTATTAGTGCAGTTTTAACCCATATTTTCCTGTTATTCAAAGATATTAGACACTTACAATATTGTTTGCTAGGTATTTGTAATTTTTGAGAACTTTCTGTTTAGTTCCATAACCCATTTTTTGTTTGGATTTTTTTCTTCATGCTCAGAGATTTGAGTTCTTTGTATAATCAAGACACTGATCCTTTGCTGTACGGAGGCTTTTCAGTGTGAAATCCCTCTTGTCATTTCTCAGCTGTACTCTGCACTACAGGAAGCCTGTTAGAATGTACTTACTGGAACTGTAAGTTGTCATATGCACCTGCTTTTTCCCTAGCAGTTTCAGAGTGTCAGGTTTTATGCCAAGGCCCTTGATTGTTGAGATCCATGAAAGCTAAAAAATAAGGGGCCAGTTTCATTTTTCTGCAGGTTGAAATTCAAGTTTTTAAGAACCATTTGTTGAAGACACTGTGTTTTCTCTAATGTATTTTTTATATCCTTTGTCAAAAATCAGACAGCTGTATATATGCATGGACTTCTATTGCATTGATTTATGTGTCTGTTTTTGTTCTGGTACCATGACAGTTTTCATACTGTGTTTCTGTAGTATAAAATTTGAAGTCAGGTATAGTAATACCTCCTGCAGTATTGTTGTTGTCGTTGTTGTTGTCATTGTTCTAGATTGCTTTGGCTAGCCTTGTTTTACTGTGCCACCATTTAAATTTCAAGTTTGTTTTTCTATGTCTCTGAAGAATGGTCTTGGAATTTGATTGAGATTGAATTGAATCTGCTAATTGCTTTTGGCAGGATTCCGTTTTCATGAGATTAATTCTTCCACTCTATCAACATGGAAGGAATTTCTACCTTCTATTGTCTTCCTTGATTTATTTCTTAAGTGTATTAAAATTTTTGTTATAGAGGGCTCTCATTTCCTTAGTAAGGTTAATTCCTGTGTGTGTGTGTGTGTGTGTGTGTGTGTGTGTGTGTGTGTGTTTGTGAATTAAATAGTTTCTTTTATTTTTTTTAGTATATTTCTCATTGGTAAATAGTAAGTTTAAGAACTTTTGTAAGTTGATCTTGTGAACTTTTATTTTTATGGAAGCATTTATTCGATATAAAAGTTGATGATAGAGTCTTAGGGTCTCTTACATATAGAATCATATCATCGGGAAATTAGGAAAATTTTGCTCCTTCATTTCCTGTTTGTATCTCTTTTATTTCCTTTTCTTGTTTTACTTTTCTAGCTAAGCTTTTAGGTACTATATTTAATATGAATAGAGTGGGCAACCTTGTCTTGTTACTGATCTTAGTGCGAACACTTTGTATTTTTCTTCATTTGACAATATGTTGGCTATAGATTTGTTGCATATATCCTTTAGTATATTTAGGTATTTTTCCTCCACCTCTAGCTTTTCCATGATTTTTATTATGAAGTTATATTTTCTTTTATCAAATACATTTTTCTCCATCTATTGAGATGATCATGTGATTTCTGCTTTTGTATCTATGTGATGGATAATATTTCTTTTTTGTCTTTTGAGAAATGGTTTCACTGTGTAACAGTCTTAGCTGTTCTGGAACTAGCTCTAGCTTTAACTAGACTAGCCTTGAACTCACAGAGGTCTGCCTGCCCCTGTCACCCAAATGCTGGGATTAAAAGCATGCACCACTACCACCTGGCTACGATAGATAGTATTATAGACTTCTGTATGTTGCACAAATCTACATCTCTGGAATGAAGCCAACTTGATATTTTGTTGTGATCTTGAATTCATTTTGATCTTACTTTATTGAGAATTTTTCCATCTACCTTCACTGGGGTTGTTTTTTTCTTTTCTCTTTCTTTTTCTGAGAAGTTCATACATAAACATTGTTTCTACATCTTTCTTGCCTTTTTCTATGCCCTCAAAGTCATCCTGTGCTTTATCTTTCCTACCCAAAATTCATTATATCTTTTTCATTTTTGTTGCATGTATATATGCATATATTTGCATATATATGTATATAAACACCTGAATATACAACCAGTTGATTTCGTCTATCATTATTTGGAACTATTATGTACATGTGTCCTTGGCTGACCACTTGGGATTGGATAATCTGTGCAGTAGCTCATCTCTGAAGGATACTGATTTATCCCCCTCTCAGCCATTGACTACATGTAGCTCTTTATCTAGAGGTAGGACACTGTGAAATTTCACCAGCTTATATTGGCATGTCAACTGGTGAAATCATCATTTCAGTTGTTAGGCAACCACTGTTGAGATTTTATGGGTGCATTATCTCTTTCAAGTCTAATGTATGCTGTATAGCAGCAGATGTTCTGAGTCTGGCTCTTACCATCTTTCTGCCCCCACACCCATTTTAGTTAGGATCCTATTGCTGTGAAGAGACAGCATGACCATGGCAACTCTTATAAAGGAAAACATTTAATTGAGGCTGGCTTAGAGTTCAGAGGCTCAGTCCATTATTATATGGCAGGGAGCATGGTGGCATGCAGGCAGATATGGTGCTGGGGAGGAGCTGAGAGTTCTACATCTGGATCCACAGGCAGCAGGAAGAGGCAGTGACACACACTGGCATGGCTTGAGCATCTGAGGCCTCAAAACCCATGCCCAGTGACATACTTCTTCCAACAAGGCCCCACCTACTCCAAAAAGGCCATACCTTCTAATAATGCCACTCCCTATGAGCCTATGGGGGTCATTTTCATTTGAACCACCACACCCCGTCTTTCCAGATTTCCCTATGTCTTAGGTATAGGGCTTGCATCACAGATATTTCATTTGCATCTGAGAACTTCAGTCATTTGATCTCTACATTTTGACCAATTGTGGATCTCTGTAATAGTCTCTATCTATTGCAAAAAGAAGCCTTTGGATGAGGGGTGAGAGCTATACTTTTCTGTGGGTAAAAGGGTAATTATTTAAAATACAGCTAAGAATTACATTGGCTTAGGAAACTGGCACTAGTGGGTTCCTCTCACAAGTCTGCAACCCCTCCTGACAAAGGAAGTTGATGAAGTTTACAATATCAGTCATGAATTCCCTCCTACTTATTGGCTTGCAAGCCTAATTAGACAGCTGTTGGTTACTGCCAAGATAGAAATGTCACTACTGCACTGTTGTAAATAATTTGGAGGTCTACTTATTGCTGTGACTCACAGGCTTTACATCGAATCATATAAGATAGAGTCTCTTAATTATAACTCTCCTAGGCTGCCATTGCACATCGATGACTTTACATTAAGGAATTCAGGCACATTTCCCTAGTGGGGGTCTATTTATGGCAATTTCACCCTTCCAGTATATATTGCCAACTCCATCAGAATATCTAATACATCCTTTGACATGTACTTGTTGGCTCACCTGGCTCCATAGCTCCTTTACTTAAATGTCTGTATAGCTAATAACCTATTTATAGCACCAACACTGACCACTTATTCCCTCCACAGCAGAAGCAAAAGCCACACCTGGGCCATCATGAGCTATGGGTAGGAGAGGAGAAGAGGCGCACAGTAGAAACTGGGGAGAAGAGTTCAGAGACAGCCTTGTTCTGGCTGGTTTGTATAAAACTAACACAAACTGGAGTCATCAGAGAGGAAGGGGTCTCAGTTGAGGAAATGCCTTCATGAGATCCAGCTGTAAGGCATTTTCTCAATTAGTGATCAATGTGGGAGGGTCCAGCCCATGGTGGGTGGTGCCATCTCTGGGCTGGTGGCCCTGGGTTCTATAAAAAAGCAAGCTGAGAAAGCCACATGAAGTGAGCCAGTAAAGAGCACCCCTCCAAAGCCTCTGCATCAGCTCCTGCCTCCAGGATCCTGCCCTATTTGAGTTCCTGTCCTGACTTCCTTCAGTGATGAACTATGACATGGAAGTGTAAGCCAATAAACCCTTTCCTCCTCAACTTGCTCTTTGGTCATGGTGTTTCATCACAGCAATAGGAACCCTTACAAGATAGCCCTACAGGTGAATGCTACGGTCGCAAGGGAACATTTATAGAAACCTTAACTGCAAAGTTATAATTTGCTTTAGCTGTTTCTAAAACAAGAATTGAATAATGGCTCAACATTGTTCATAAATGAGGACTTGAATTCAGATTTCCCAGCACCCAGTAAAGCCAGGTATGGAGGTATGTACCTATAATCTCAATACTAGAAGGCAGAGAAAGGAGGACCCAGGGGCTTCCTGGCTATCCAATCAAGTCAACCATGAGCTTTAGGTTCAGTAAGAGACACTATATTGAAATAAATAAATGAATACATGAGTAAATAAATAAAGACTGAAAGCAATAGAGGAAGACACTGAGCAATCAGATGCATCTGTACACATACACCATGCAATCCAGTCCACACACAAATAAGCAGAAAAATAAATAAGATTTCCAAAATGCTTTCAGGGTCACTTTCCAACTGGTTTAAGGAATATAATTTTTATCTGCACCAGTAAGTTTATTAAGTGGTCAACTGGTCACACTATTAGTAGTCTAGTCTGAGCATGCTTTTGTATTCTTTACATGGTCAGGATAACCTTTCAAAATCATTTAACCCATCCTTCTTTTTCATGCTTATGTGTGAAGTGTTGACATTTAAACATAAAGGTATAAAAATATTCAATTACAATTATCACAATAATACAAACTTAGCCACATCCTGTATTAGTTATAAAATCTGTTTAATACCACAAGTAATGTCTTCAGCTAGTTTATTAAAAGAGGAACAGAATCAGAACACTTCAATGCTGTATATTCCATTTTCAAATAATTTGACTCCTTCCTTTTTACTGTACACAGCCATATGCAGCCATAAAATTCCTTGAATAGTTTTCTGTTTAGATTCTTCTGCCGGATATTCTAGACTGTTACTTTTGGAGCTCTGCTTCCCATGAAGTCTTAGGACCCAGACACAATTATTTCAAGTTCCACATAACAAGGATAGCCTTTACTCAATTTCTCAATAACTTTCTATTCCATTTTATCCGAGTCTTCATCACAATGGCTTTTACCATGTGCATTTCTGATTGTGACCACTTAAGCAATTTATGAGATGTTCTGAGCTTCCCTTATATTTCTTTTTCTAAGACCTTAACCGAATTGCTCTTGATGCTCCATTCACAGCTATTGAGGCTTTTTCTAGCCTGATCCTCTAAATTCTTGCAGCTTGTAATCGTTTATTTCAAAGCTGCTTTCTACATTTTCTATTATCTGCTGTAGCCCATCTTCTCAGGTCCAGATTTCTGTCGTGGTCCATTTTGTGCTACTGTTGCAGCAGTCGTACCAGCTTGTGTACCACAGAGTGTGTAATCTAGAGTGGATGCAGATTTAGTTCTTACAGTTATGGGGATTAGAAGTCCAAGATGAAGCAGTTGACATCTAGCAAGACTTTGTATGTCTTTGCTGTCATTCCATGACAGAAAGCAGAAGGACAAAAGAAAGGTTAAGAAATCAAAATTTTAGTTTCAAGCCCTCTTATAATTAATTGGTGTTAATCCATTCACAGGGCAGAGACCTCTTGGCTTTGTTACCTCTCACCGATCCCACTTCTTACTGTATTTGCATTGAGATTTACACTTCTGACACATGCTTTTTTTTTTTTAAGGAGGGAAGGGTCCGTTCAAACAATAGCATTGTTCTCAAGTCAAAATTGCATCTCCTGTAGAAATCATTAACCCAGCTGTTTATAAAATCCTATTTTATTGAGCTCTATAGTTTGATTGGAGAATTTAATCCATTGAAACATAGTGAATAATCATTAAATAAAGAATATTTATACGTTCCTACTTGATTTTTTTATGTCTTTTATCTCTTTTGTTCTTAATATTTTTGTTCTATCTGCATTTGTGTTTGCCTAATTTTTGTAAGATACTGTTTTGACTCTCTTTTAATTTCTTCTTGTGTTTATATTTTAGATGTATTTTTAGTGATTACCATGGATTATAATTATGGGCTATTATAGTAGGTTACAAATAACATCTTAAATTTATAACAATCTGGTATTGATTAATATCTACTTTAATAATAAGCAGAATATCTACTCCATATAGCTTAATCTTCACTATGTTGTCACAAATCACAACTTTGCATTGTGTTCAATAACACAGATTTATAATTATTTTATTCATTTATTATCTAAATCACATAGAAATGAAAAGTAACCTTCGTCCAAGATATGTTTCTTTGTGCAGCTTTGAGTTGTTACCCAATGTCTTTGAATTCCTAATGAAGGACTTGGAACAGTCTCAACTTCCGTTTATTGGGGAATGCCTTCATTTGGAAGGGTGCCTTACTGCCTTTGAATGCTTAGTTCACATTTCTCCTCATGTCACTTAAACATGACATCTTGCCATCTTCTTGCTTTTCTCTCTCTCTATTTAAATTAATTCCTTGTTTTAGTGAAAGTTCCTTTTATGTGGTGATCTGCTTTTATTATTTTTAATGCTTTTATTTATTTATTTTATGCATATGGGTATTTTGCTTTCATGCTGTGTCTGTGTACCACATGCATGCAGTGCTCATGGAGGCCAGCAGAGAGTGTTGGAGCCTTTGCGACTGGAGTTACAGACTATTGTATGTCACTTGGTGGGTGCTGGGAATTGAACCCAGGTCCTCTGGAAGAGCAGTTAGTCATCTAACCATTGAGTCATCTCTCTAGGCCCCTCTCTTGTTACTTCTAAAAATTTCTCTTTTGAAAAAGGTCTTTGACAATTTGATCAATATATAACTCAAATGAATCTCTCTATTAACTCTATTTAGATGTCATTGAACTTCTTGGGTTTGTAGATTGATGTATTTCATAAAATACTAGGCATTTTTGTCATGATTTTAAAAATGCTATTTGTCTTTTTTCATTTCTCCCCCTTTTTACTATGATTCTCTTCATGCTTGAGCCCCTTAGAACTTAGGAACCTTCTTCATTGTTTCCACTGTGTTCCTCAGACTAGTTAGTGTCAACTGTTCTGTCTTGGATTCAGGTACATTCATCATTTATTTTGCCCACTTAGTTTGGCTGCTGAATCTTTCCAATAAAATTTCCCCTCCAGTTTTTATAATTTTCATTTCCAATATTTTTTCATGCTTTGATTTTGTAGTTCCCTCTTTAGCAACGTTCTCACACCACTCATGACTGCCTATGCCTGATTTTTTTTAGCTTCTTTGCACATGGTTTCCTGTAGCTCTTTGAATATGTTTCAGAGTTCTCTTAAAGTTTTGTCAGCCAAACTGTGGGGGTGCACACTTCTAATCCCAGCACTTGGGAGGCAGAGGCAGATGGATCTCTGTGAGTTTGAGACCAGTCTCGTCTACAGAGCAAGTTCTAGGACAGTCAGGGATACAGAGAGAAATCCTGTCATGGAAAAAAAAGGGGGCCAGTATTTAAGCTTCTTTAAATAGTTCTCTTTTTTTGTCATTTTTTTCTTTCAAATTTTCTTCCAATTTCTTATTACAATTCTCTTGAAATTAAAATGAAAAATTATTGTTTACTGTTTCGTTGTATACCTATAATCTGTTGGAGCTGCTGCTGGAATCTGAATGGTTAACTATATGACATAGGAACCCTGAAAGTAAGATATGCTTCATTTCCAGATTGCTACTTTTAGTTACTCAAGCATAAAATTATTCACCTGTTTAAGCTTTCAAAATTACTTGTTTTTAATTATTTTTTGTGTGTATGAATGTCTTGCCTGCATGCATGTATGTGTACTACATGAATGTATGTGTATTACATACATGCCTGTGCTCACAGACGACAGAAGAGGGCTTTAAATCCCTTGTGACTGTACTTATGGATGGCTATGAGCCACCACGTGGGTTCTTGGAATGGAACCAGGATCTTCTGCAAGAGCAACCAGTTCTCTTAACCTTGGAACATCTCTCCAGCCCCTTGTTTAAGCTTTTCCAAATGACTGTTTTGTATAAACTAAGTGATTTCTTTTTGGTGTTGTCAATATAGCATTTAATCATTCAGTTTGTGTGCAAACAGTATTTTGACACAGGTTTCCTTTCATATTGTTAACACTGAAAAGACAAGAATACAACAAATCACCCCTTCCTGACTTTTCAGGCTGGCTTTGTGCAAGGACATTCCTTCACTGTGATGAGCTGCTTTCCTGAGTAGAGAGCTTAGTCAGCAGAATTTAGTCAGCAGAGTTATGCCACCTCTTAGGTCTGCTCTGAGCATGCATTCTGTTCTGGAAGCACACAGGGTGCTTTTTCCTTCTCAAACTTCCTCCATGAATTATCTCCCCAGACTTTCCTTCAGGCTTTAGGTGATGCTATGTATCAACTGGATGGATCTTTCAAAGTGTGCACTAATTAGATGAGGGTTGTTTTGTTCATGTGAATGAGAACCCTTGTAGAGAATCATTTGATAACCAGGTTGAAAGAATTGCAAAGTTGTGAATATTTGTGATACTTTATCTTTCAATCACTATTATTCTCTATAAAACTCAAGAATAGAAGTGCCTAAAGCAGTAGAGATAAAGAATATATAAGGTATAGGCAACAGAAATTTCTTATGACCACTAATACCTTAGCCATCTTTCTTTAATGTTCTGTCTGCCTTTAGCAGAGAACCAAGTTGGCCTCAATGTAGCCTTGTTCTATGGGGAAACAGCCAGTTAGCTAGAAGAATAATTACAATGGCTTCTTCCATTACAAACAGGGTTTTCCACTGTGGATGTGCTTGTGTTCAGTGGAGGATCTCTAACTCAGATGCAAATTTGTTTTAGTATCCTAATGTGGCTTCCAGAAGCACCATCCAAGGATTTATAGAATGCCTTATTCACTATCCTTTTATCTAAGCATTGTTTCTGACTATGGAATACATTTATACATTGCTTTCCAGAGTAGTTTTATTAAAAAATATGCCCCTGCTGGAAGTAGATAAGAATCTCCTCGGCTACACATCCTCATCATTATTGGTTATTGTCAAATTCCATTTACACATGAACAGTTGCTCATTTTCCAGTGAACCTGAGAAATGAGAATATGGTATAGTTTAGCAGTTCATTTCATCAGTACACATCCTGAAATACTCTGGAGAAAGTTCATGGGAAAATACACACATTAATGTTTGAAGCACCATCAGCAAAGGGGAGCAATTTATGCATATGAAACAGTAGGAGAAATAAAGAGATACCGGTATATCCACACAATGTAATATTGGGCATCAGTAGAAACAAGTGAATTATAGTTACAAATTGTACTGTGAATACATCTCAAAAATATTATATTGTGCTGAAGAAGTAGCCTAGAAAACAGTCAACATTATGATTCTGTTTATGTAAAACCCAAAAAGAGCAAATATAAATCTGTTTTTAAGGCAATGTAGATAAATGTCAGAATCTATGAAAATGGAAAGGAGTAGTTAGCATAAAAGTTCTCTGAAAGGGTAATGAGATGGGTAAGCCACAAAGGGGCATCTGGGATATTACATAGCTCTCTTAAAGCTGAGCAGAAGGCCTGTGTATGTTCATGTTATTATTTTTCCTTATCTAAGTTTGCTGGACAGTATAATCTGGTTCATTAAAATGTCTCATCTTTCAGGATACACAGAGTTCAAAATATCCCAGTCTGTTTGCCACTGGGTAACACCAAAGTTGTGAAGCAATGTGCCTCCCTTTCTGGCCCAGACAGTCAAAGGTGCCACATCATCACTGGATAGGAGTTCTTCTGTCTAGGGGAACACCAAAGTCGTGAAGGAATGTGTCTCACTTTCTGACTCAGACAGTCAAGATGCCACATCATCACTAGAGAGGAGTTCTTCTGTCTAAAAGATGATAGAAGCGAGTCTAGACCCAAGGAAATACAGGTAAGCCTTCATTGTTGGGGCATCTGCTTGAGCTCTATGGGAGACTCAGGTCTGCACATTAGCAAGTCCAGTAGCTACCCCAACCAAGGAAAAGGGACATCTTAGATAGAAAAAGTTCTTGTCAACAGTTTCCTTCCAGGTTGTCTCCTGCAAATGAGCAGTTTGTAATTTGTGGACAGTGTCCAGTCATCATTACTAAAGATGATTGGGGAGTGTTTGATCCTGACTACCAGTACCTGGGCTCAGCTGCCGCAACTCAGCAGCCCTTTCTGAGCACCAGGATGAGGGGGATGCTCAGAAGGGCACACCTGGATGGGTGCATCTGCAAGCAAAATGTGTCTGCAGCTTCTATGGTACAACTCTGCTGTTTCATGTGAGGCCTGGGTACCTGCGTCAGCCTTCCATGAAAAGCACAAAAGACATGGCTTCTGTTTGGCCCCTTTCCAGCATCTGATCATTTTATGCCTCTTGGGTGGTCCCCAACTGTTCCAACACAACCTTTTGGCAGTTGTTTTTCCTCTCCTACCAGCCAAGTCAGAAGATGGAGACAGCATGGACTGTTTGAGTCACTGTGGGAAATGGAAGTCAGTGATCTAGTCTGATGGTTCTCAAACTGGATTGTGCATGAACATCACCTGGGTGCCTTGTTAAAACACGGAAGCATTGTCTTCCCCCCTACAGCTTTAGAACCAATGGCCTACCAGTGGTCCAATGCTGGCCTTCCTATCAGTTCTCCAGCAAGTCTGATATTAGTCTCGGAACTTTGATAAGCACATTTGATTTTCTACAGATCTTGGAAGTTTGGAGAAAGCAGAAACCCTTCCCATTCTAGAGCTTCAGTTCACTAGTGACCTGGGTGTGTGCTTTACTGGATTCTGGAGTCTGAGGCTGGCTATTTGCTCTTACAAACCAGAAGTGATTACAATAGCTGTCCCAGTCTCTTTCCTGTGCATCAAGTATCAGAAAGTGATAGGTGAAACCAGGGATGGAGTCTGGAACTGGGCTTCTTAAAATGAAATGTCTTATGTCTTATGTATAATTTGTAATTCTCTAAGTTTTGTTCAGGGTAATTGTGAAGTGACCCTCTGCAGGAGAGAGGAGGAGGCAGTTCTGAGTTCTCTGTGGGAACTTCTAAGCTCTAATTTCTTATTATAATGAAGACTGATGGGTAATGGGACCAACTTTTTGCTCAAGGGCCTGCAAGTTTCTTTCAGAACAATTTCCCACTGTGGCACATTTGGTCTGTGGGGAGAGGGTAGATGCTGGAGGCAGATGCACTGACAGGAAGCCAAGGCCAAGCTGGCCTCCCATCATCTGATTCCCCGTGTGTGTGACTGGCTCAAGGGAACCGCCTGTCCTCCTTCCTCCCCAAGGTGAGTGTGGAACAGCTCGGGCTGATGGCTGTCCCCAGATACATCCCTGAAGGGCAGTGTCCGTGGAGGAATGAGATTCTATTAAACTTCAGCCGTCCCCCTGAGGCATCTGAGGGAGACAATAATAATCTTTAGATCTAACCCCGGAGTTTAAAGAAATTACTGAGAATGAAAACATGTCAGCACACTTTGCAAAGACAGCCCATAAAACACAAAACAAAATGCTAGGGCTGGTCCAAGCCAGTTAGGAAAGCTGGGATAAAGAACAACAACAACAAAGCATTTTTGCTGAGCATTTTCTCTACCCTGCAATTTTAAATACCTTCACTAATTTTCACATTCAGGGCAATGCTGGGACCTAGAACTTATTATCTTAATTATATGTGGAATTAAACCAGGGTCACAGAGGGTAATTGATTTCCTGAAATTTGGTAAGTAGCAGAGGCGATGGTATCCAAGCTGGCCAGGCTCCAGAACCATGTTTTGCATCATAGGACCCTGTTTTCTGTATTGTCAGGGCTCATTTGTATCAAAACAAAGTAAGCTATCACAGAACAAAATGTCTATACATACCAAACATGTCTTTGGTTTTCTACAAAGAGCCACATGTTGACCAAGCTCCATATGTTCACCTGGTTCATGGGATAGACATCTTCAATATTACTGAAGAACCAGAAAATGCTATTTCTTCCTAAGAATTTCTAGTCCCAGCCCATGCTTTCTGTGCTCTTGTCCTTTCAACACTCCTCCATCACACATTTATGCCTTCGTCCATTCATTCAATTTATTAAGACGTTCCTATCCCATGCCAGCCATTTTTTCCCTCTTTTGTTCTAGGGACACAAAATTGCATGAGATATATAGATGTTTGTGGACTTTTCTATTTGGAAAAAAAGTATATTTGGTTTGCTTTTGTCTCGTGAAAGTGTTATAATAAAAAATGTACTACCCCGGGGGGTTCAAGAGTATTTGGTTGGAGACTTACTGTAAAAGGAATGGCCACAAAAGTTCTCGGTAGAGAGGTCAGGCTCAACCAGGTGAGTTGCAGAACAAGAGACACAGTGTAGAGGGAAGAATATTCCAGGGCACACATGGGAGGGTGCTGTTATAGGAGGGAGTGGAGCTGTCTGCAGAGCAGTGTGCTGTCTGGCATGCCTACCATGGGAAAACATGAGTTAATAGTTGGCAATGTGCTGGTGAAAGCTCCACAGGCTGTGGAGGGAGGGCTCCTCCATAGCTCTGCTGCTTGGTAACTCAATCTAGATCATTTCTCTTTTCCGAGCCCCATTCTGACATAGAATAGAATACAGATGCACGTAGAGCAGAATTCATTTGAATGGACTCTATCCTGAGATATAGCTGTCATTCCCCCCTTCTTCCTCTCACTGTGCCTTGTTCTTCTGTCCTTCTGTCCTTAAAAAGTCTGTCCTCTAAAACCTAGAATCTGGGCTGTTCTTTTGCCACGTGGAGATGACTTGACCAAGTTTCTTCTGATCAGAGAAGATTGTGATGACAGAAGAGCTAGCCTGGTGACTTCCTGAGGATGATGTCCTTATTCAAGAGGGGCAGGAGAAAGATTGGGAGTTCTCTGCCTGAGAGTAACAGTGAAGGAGTGACTACTAGGAACAACACAAGCTGCCTTTTAAAGGGTTTAATATCTAATACAGTGGTTCCCAACCTTCCTTATGCTGAGACCTTTTAATACACTTCCTCATATTGTGGTGACTCCCAACCATAAAACTTTTTTTGTTGCTACTTCATAACTGTAATTTTGCTACTGTGATGAGTAATAATGTAAACAATTGTGTTTCCCTATGGTCTTAGGTGACCTTTGTGAAGGGGTCATTCAATCCCCAAAGGGGTCGTGGCCCACAGGTGGAGAACCACTGATATAGGAGATTCCAAGTAGCATCAAGTGTATTTAATCTAATGGTCAAAATAATGGCTTTTGTAAACATTCACATCTTAACCCTCAGGACTCTTAAAAATGTTCCACAAATGGCAAACAGGATGTTATATAGGTGATTAAGCTAAGGACCCTGAGATGACAATGTTGCTTGTATCACCCAGATAGCTCCAGTGTAATTACAAACATCCCTACAAATAGAGCCAGAATGTCAGAAGTAGTGGGAGATGCTGCTGACTGTAGGCAGCAGACCAAAGAGTTCTGGGTAGCCTTTCTACTCATGTGTGGCTAGGGTCTTGAACTACAGCCTAAAGGAATTTCAGAATGGTCCAGTATGGAGCAGCTTTGAGTTTTGTTTAAAAAAAAATGTAGAATATATATTTTAGATTTAAATATAGGGGGGAGGGAGAACAGAGAAAAAGAGAGAAAAATAGATAGATAATCAACAGAGAGCCAAGTGTCTTAATAATGATTGTGTGTGTGTGTGTGTTTGTGTTTGTGTGTGTGTTTGTGTGTGTGTGTGAGAGAGAGAGAGAGAGAGAGAGCGAGAGAGAGAGAGAGAGAGAGAGAGAGAGAGAGAGAGAGAGAGAGAGAGACTTGTGGCTTTTGTAGTTACATAGTTTCTAACTTAAGTTGAAAGTATATGAGCTAGTGTATTTATTTCTCTTATCATCAGTAATTTCCTTGGGTAAATGAAATTGTAGGATGACTTATTCAATGCCTTGTTTAGATTTAAAAGAAGAGGGTTGCTGATAAGATTACATTCACCGGTTTCATACACTTGGGGTCTCAAGCATAGTTCATTTATTGTCTTACTCCTTTGGTTTGGAGTAGCCTTTAGAAAAAGGAGTATTGTCTCCCTAGGCACTTCTTCACAGTGGTTTTTTCTTTGTCTCCATTGTGTTGAAAATCTTGACTTCCATCCAATGACAACATAAATCAGATCTCAGGGTAAAGGGCTTCTCTTCCTTCCCAGGTCTTTCTATCCTACTTAAACTGTATCCAGAGTAAGAGAGTAAAGAAGCCGTTAATTTGTCTTTGAAGGAAAGGGAAGGGGCCACTGCACAAGGGATGACAGCAGTCTGTACAAGCTGGAAAAGGCAAGGAAAGGACACCTCTCTAGAAGCTCAGAACAACTGTAGAACCAAAGGAACCACAGCCTTGGTTCGGACCCTTTGCTACCCATTTTGGACTTGAAGGAAGACAAATTAATGTTGCTTTAACTCACAAAGTCAGTGTAATTTATCATAACGACAGCAAGAAACTAATGCATCTCCAAATTGTTTTTCTTTGTTTGTCATGATATATCCTGGATGGCCTGAAACTCACTGTGTAGCCCAGGCTGGCCTTGAGCTCTCAGATCCATCTGCCTAGTACTGGTACTAAAGACATCCATCACCACACCCAGCTAATTGGAGAAATTGTGATCTAGACCAAAGAAGTAAGTGAGCTCCAAACCAGAAAAGATCTGGTCCTTCTTATACTTTATCCTCCATGAATTCACCCACCTTCATCTCAGAGCTTCTCAATGTCCAGCAACTATTTAGACTGGTTACCAAGTTATAAATTTTGTTTGGTTCTGGCTCCCTCCATCCCACATCCCCTGAGTGTCTGCCATTGTATTAATCAGCTGAACTATTCCCAATGACAGAGTGTTTTAAGTCAGATATAGCCTATTGTTAACTTGTCTTTAACCCTAATTTTCTTGTCTCTGTTTCCACTCCTTTACAACACCCATCACCCCAGTCTAGTTTCCTATATCAGATCTTACCAGCTACCTGATACATCATCTCTGTTTAGATGCCTGACAATAACTTAATTCCATGAGTGGATTGTCTGTGTCTCATACCCAAGCCTTCATGACTACAGGCATAAACATCCTTTTAGAAAGCTGGTCAAGAAATTTCAGAGACAAAATTCCTTTCCCTGCCCCACCCCACATCTTGTTGAAGTGACTATATGCTTGGGTGTTAACCTCATGTTGTTTTTTTTTTTTTTACAAGTAAACAAGGGAGTCCCCAAACTCCATTGTACATAGTTATTTTTCTCCTTGCTGTTTGCCTTGTGATTAAACTTCTGCTTATCCATGCTTACTGTCCTTCAGTCTGTCCCATCAGACGTGAGTTCCCTGGCAGTGTTGGCACCATAGCACATCCTGGACTGAGCAAGCCATTGTCATTCACACATATGCAATTAAACATTGACTGTGTCTCCCTATGTCTCCTTTTCCAAATCATCTGTCTCACTCTGGCACCAGTCTACTTTTTCATATTAATCTTGCTCCATTTTCCTCCCAAGTGTAAGTACTCTGTGCCATTCCTGGCAATGTACCAACCCTTGAATATACCTCTGTTCTTCTAATTTCACACCTTCCTTCAGACTGGGTCCTGCTGCTCTGACCCTCTTCCCATTGCACTGCCCCACTTTCCTTCCAGACTGAAAGGAAATACTAATATCCTTCCAAACCATTTGAGATTCCTATATACTTACTAATAAATGTGTTCCTTTCTTGTTTTCATATTTAGTTATTAATTTACTTATATATTCTTTATGTTCTGTGTCAGTGTGTTGTACATGCTTGTGTACATGTGTGTGTATGGGTATGCTCATCCATGTTGTCTCATGTGGAAGGTAGAGGTTGATGTCAAGGGTCATCAGCTTTCTCTCTCAGACAGGAGCTTTGTGGGACCTAGAGTTCACTGCTTGAGGTAGACTAGCTGGCCAGAAGACCCTGGAATCCATGAGTTTCTACTTCCCCAGTGCTGGGTTTACAGGTGCAAGTAGGGCGTATAACATAGGTCTATAAACTTGAACTACAAGCACTTTACCCACTGAACAACCTTCACAGCCTCTCCTTTCCCATCTTCTGAGACTGAATATGGTAATGATCCTCCTGTTGAAAGGGCAGAGTCATTTGATATTATTTTGTTTCTTATAACACTTAAAATTCATACCACATCTTTCATTTGAAAAAAAAAATACCAGGGACACCTAGTTGAATAGCTATGACTTTTATTGTTGTTGTTTCCCTTTTTTTCTCCCCACCTGGGATTAAATCCTCATTTTCAGAAATGTTGGGCCTTTGGGAATTGTGCCGGATCTCTCCTGATGGCATCTCTAAAAGTTCCTGTGCCCTCACTGTGCTGTGGGTCCCCCAAAGCTGAACTCTATGGACTGTACCAATAGCTTTCTTTGATGAATAATTTAGGTTTGGGATTGTCCAATGGGGAACCCCAGAAGAAGAGAAGCCAGTGGCCCATTTCAGGTCCATTGACATCACTGTGATATCATATATCAAGGGCCAAAGGTCATATCAGGTGCTCAGCATGTCTAAGCTGCTATTTCTGTAGTAAGATACATCTTTGTGAGCTGAAGGCTTATCCTGCTGTTATCAACCAAAAAAGAAACTATGCCACCCCTTGTTTTACTGTCCTTAAGCCCAATTTACATGTTTGCAAATAGTCCTGCTTTCAAGATCTCCTAAAATTGTCCAATTTGAGCATGCCACTTCCTCTCTGCCAGGTCTCTGACAGATTCTACATTTCCCCATTATTCTTTAAGTTCCTAGCTCCTTCTGGAGATCTTTCCATGCTGGATCAGAACTTCATGCAGATTCTAAAAAGCATTTATGATGGGAAAGGTAGACCATACGCAAGCACATGCCACCCTGCAGTAATAAAAATGTCATATATCATTACCATGATGTTTATGGACTTCCAGGACAGTCACCAGGCATCTTGGGGTAACCCCAATGCTCAGTGCATGAGGCTGCTGGGTAAAAAGATAATGGACTCCAGCTAAATCAGAGCTATTACTGAGTACTTGGTTTTTCTACAGCGGTTGGAGCTCTGACATGCCCTCTGCTAGTAGCACAATTATGTGTTTGGGTCACAGGATGTTGTTTTCACTCAAACCTCACTGCTTTCCTGTAAGTGTTGAAATTTCCCAAATGCTAACATGGAGGGACCTTGTGGGCAGACTGGAAAAAAATTCCCTGAAAAACAGGGTTAGAGGTGACAGAAGGCATGCAATGGATTCTGGGAAAGTAGAGTCTTAGCTCTGAACTGAGACAAAAGAAAATCAACATCCCAGGAAGGTAAGGTCTTGGCTCTCCTTCAGCTCCCAAGATGATGCTCTTACTATTTAAAAGAAAGAAAGGAGTATCTGGGACAGACCAAAGGAGATAGCACTATGCTAAGTAGAGGACATTTCTGAGGGAGTTGGTGTAATGGAAAGCCAAAGTTAAAAGTGAGACAGAACAACACTGAGGTAGAAAAGAGACTAGTCCTTTCATGGCCTCTAATGTACAGCATGGTTCTGTGCTCCAACAGTTGTTTGCTAAGACTTGAGGTCATCTAGGAGGATATAAGTGTGAAGACTTTCAGACTATGCCTAGATGAATGGAATCAGAAGTTCTGAGGAGCCCAGCAGTTTCCTGTGAGTCTGTGCTGGATGCTGAGACCAACTTAGATCCAACTCTGTTGTTACATTTGCCACTGGCCTCAGCATGGGCTGGGGTGTGTTATGGCCAGTGTGGAAATAATGTGTCCCCTTTACCATCTCTTCAGAAAGCATGTACAACCATCAAAGGTAGAGGTCTAGAGGTTTAGTGTAGGGGAAGAGAACGTTTTTATAATGGGGACAGAGTTCAGTCTCTCATATTTCATCAGAGAACTTTTTGTTTTAAAATGAGGCAGCAGCTGGATGCCTGGATTCTCACTAAGGATGTGGCAGGGTGAGGGGAAGCAGATGACATCCCTTTAGATAACTTGTATTTGGGATGTCCCCACAGGGACACCTGTTAAGAGCTTAGTCATCAGCCCTGTGTTATTGAAAGGTTGTAAAAATGTGAGAGGTAGAGCCTACTAGCAGATCTTTTGGCTGTCATGATGTGATTTGGAAGTAGACTCGATCAGCTGCTTGTCTATCTCCTTGCAGAACGGATTTGTCTGTCCTGTATTCCCCCAATGGCTTGCTGTCTCACTGTGATGTTTAAAGAATTGGTCCAGTAGGCTGTAGACTGAAGCCTCCAAAAAGGTGAGCCAAAATAAGCCTTTCTACTTTGAAAGTTAAGTATATGAAGTATTGTTTCAGTAATACAAACCTGAATAACACATTCTCATTGCATTTCATGAATGCCTTCACCCCCAGTGCTCTGTGAGCTCCTTAACTCAAGCTTACATGGCCGACTCCAGGTCATGGCTTGCTTCTAATTCTAAGCCTGCTGAGACACATCATTGCTCCCTACTTATCAGAAACCCTGCTGCTAAAAGCCTTACTGTGGAACCGGGTAGATCTTTGATCTCCCACCCACACAGGGCTGCTTGGGGAAGCTAACCAGCTGTCTCTATTCATGAGTATTGAGAAACACCTCATAATGTAGGGACTATATCCAAAGGAAATAAAATCACAGATGAGAGACCCTTGAACTTTTATAATGCATGGATTTCATTAGGTGAATGTATAGCTGTATTTCTGTTGGCTGGTTGATGGCATGGGATAGTGACAGTGTAGACATATACCAGCAAAACTCGGTTTGTGGTTGACTCTTTTATTGGGAATTTATTATTATTATTATTATTATTAGTGTGTGTACATGTACAGGTATGTACTTATTATGGAAAGTGTGAGGAAATCAGAGAGCAGCTTTTCAGGAATCAGTTCTTTACTTCCATTACAGGTTCCAGGCACTGAAATCAGTTTGTCAGGCTTATATGGCACACACTTTGACTGCTGAGACATCTCACAGGCCCTTTATATATATATATATATATATATATATATATATATATATATATATATATATATATATATATGGCTGCAAAATGTTAATCATCTTATAGACTTTACTATGCCCTGCATCACATTTACTCAAAGATGTCCAGCAAATATTTTGAAAAGAGATTGAAAAATAATACCATCAGGTAGGACCAGTTATTTATTTCTCCCTATATTTTGGAGGTGAAATGTTGCCCCAAATCTGGTGTGGTAGGGACCTCATTGGGTACATGGACATAGAAAAGGAGAACAAAGCAAAGCAGTGCCCCCTTTCCATACACATTTCTGACTAGAGTGGACAAATGCAGAATGCTTGTCTGGACCTGCAACATTGACTTTATGTAGACATGTGCTCTGGTCATAGTCACTTGAAAACCTAACTCTGTCTCAGATCCTCATTCACAGTTTTGGAAAGTCACATACACAAGAAGATATAGAAAAGGATGTCAGAGCGAAGCATTAGTTACATGAGACAAATGCTGGGTAACAGAGGGAAGGATAGGGCTCATTCTCACAGAATCTATGAGAATTTGAAAAAAATCTAAAGACACATTGTTTCATTTTGATTTTTATTTTAGAATTTTGATATGCTAAAATCGCTAAGTGAAAAAGGGATCATAAAATAGAAATATTAATGCTTAAACAGTTAGTTCTTTTAACAAAAATAATTCAGAAAGCTAACCATGCAATATAATCCTAGACTTAAAACAACACACATGCTCTGTCAAGGATGATGGTACATGAGCAGAACATGTATTTACTTAAAGTTAAATGAAGAGTACTGTCTCCAACTTTCAACTGGTCAATTAGCTCTATGATGAAGCAAGTAATTATATATTAACATGACATCTGAAGTATATTTTAGCAGGCTTTACATCATCTGGAGCATTCACTGGATGTCCTTCCCACATTGCCAACCACGTGGTGGTTCAGAGCTGTTCTGACTGTGATCCTCCTTGAAGGGAGGCATGAAAGACAGGAGAATGTTGGATAAGATGCCATTGCTAGCTCTTAACCAGCATGAGACTATGCACATCAGCCAAGTCTGTCCTTCTAGAAAAGGATGATCCTTAGCTCTACTCACCCAAAAAAGGTCTACTCACCCAAAAAAGGTCTGGGGAGTAGGAAGAGGAGCATCAGTTTCCTCTCCTGAAATTAGCAGAAGCCTCACCCTCAGTATCAGGGAATTAACAGCATCTTGTGTGAGGTCACAAAAAGAAAAGCAGCACCATAGCAGAGTGCTGACGGTTCTGTGCAGACCTGCTCCACTGAGACTCCTGGAAATGACCACTTCTCTCAGTTCAGCTTCTAAATCCCACCATGTATCCAAGATACAGACAGCTTTTGGCTGGAATATTTTGTACAAGGTACCATTTGCCATGGGTTCCTTCCTGGCTTTCTCAACAGCCCTACCGCCCACTGGTGGCAACCTGACAAAGTTGAGAAAAATCTAAAGATACTTTGAGTTTTTCAATTTTCTCAACCACTGCTCTGTTTCTTATGGTGAGAAACAGAGCAATGACAGACACCTGGCTACTCTCTCCTCCTGTATTTGTCCAGGGTTCCTGGAGTATGTTGCAACGTTCCCCCACTTCGCTGGGTATCAGAAGGCCTGCTGGCAGCTTCCCGAGAAGGTTCCATGGAGGAAGGCAACAACAGGGCTAGCTTTCACTGCTTTAGTGGCATTTCCAGACACACTGGTCCATTTATCTGTAGCGGTGCTCTGCTAATACAAGGAGAATACATTCAGCACAGAGCGCCCTGGAGAGCAGTGGTGATGATAATGCCACTATTCATTATTTTAAAACAAACATAATTTGGAGTGTGGATCTATCTGGAAGTGTGAAATTGGTTCCTCTTAAAGAGCAACTGGCAAGGGAAGAGCATGTGACTCGCCCAAGGGCAGAGGGTGCCACCCGGGGCCAGCCATGCAGGTTTCCTGACTCCAGGCCATCTCTACAGGCCTACCAGCAATCACAGTTAATGTGGGAATATAACAAGGTCAACAGGCCATGTATTGAGCACCTACTGGGTACTCTAGTTGCTCAAGCCCATTAACCCCTCATGACTACCCTGTACATTGGGTATCATTTTCCTCATTTTCTATAGGTATCTCTTTCTGAGAATCACAAAAGTTGAGTTATTTGGCCCATGGTCAAATACTTAGCAGTTGGAGACTGATCTAATTTCAAAACCGAGGTCTTTCTATAACATGTTTTTATGGGTACAGTGATCAGGCCTGAGCTGAGAGACAGGATACTCAAACATGGCCCAGAGGCAAGAAAGGGCAAGAGAATTTAAGGCATGTAAAAAGAGCCCCTTTCCATTGGGAAAGTGAAAGCCAGATCTCACAAGTTGGGCCAATGCAGGCACCAACAAGAAAGTTTATAATATTGGACAGTTATGCCCCAGTTGTCTCATCTATGAAATGGGCATTTCAATGCAACGAAAGCTATGTTCTTTATGTTTCCTTTGCTAAAATTGTATGTCAGTCAGAGCATTATCCAGTGATCCACTCAGGTACATATAGGTTACAAAAGGAACCCAGGCTATACCCTTACAGTTGGAGGGGCTTTTTAAACAGCAGTCAGCCACCATCCCCACCTGACTGGGAGAGTCCAACCACAGATACATAACAAAAAGGATCTGCTTTGAAATTATTTGTGTCCCAAGAGCCTTTTCACAAAGTCACTTGGGAATTTCTGTTTTTGTTTGATAGGAATTAAGTGTTAGTAACCCCACGTACTCTTTGTGCAATATGAAGTGGTCAGCCCTGAAACCATATACACACAAACAACAGAAGTGGACTCAGGAGGTTGTGCACACATGTACATGTATATGTATAAATGTGTGTGTGTGTGTGTGTGTATGTGTGTGTGTGTGTGTGTGTGTGTGTCTAACGATGATCAAAGTAAAGGAGGCTATCAGTCTGAGAGTGGGGAGGATATGGAAGGGATTGGAGGGAGGAAAGGGAAGGGGAGAAGTGGTATAAATCTATTTTAATTAAAATATTTAAAAGAGACTCTTGAGCTGAGTTCACAATGTTGTGTTTCAAAAATTGTTTCAGAGTTTGTGTGGGCTTCTTGGAATGGACAGCTTGTATGACTCTGAAGTATTGATGTGGTCTTACCACGGGACCCCACTCTACAGTGGTTGATGTTTGAAAGCATCGGTGTGCACAGATGGGAACAGCTTGGTTTGGCATTGGACTACGCTGCATCCAAGACATAGTATGTGCACATCCTGGACAACATGCTCAACTTCTTGGGGCTTTGATGCTCTGGTAAAATTTGGGAAACTGAGGCAGTACTGAAACTTAATGGGGGCAAATACATGAAGTATCAGATGTGAAGCCCTGACACAGTGTCAGGCCCAAGGACATTTTCCTTGCTGCGTTTATCTTTTACCTGCAGAGATGTTTCAGACTCCAGATCACATTCATTGTAGTGATGCTGTGAGAGCATTGTCACTTACAGTTATTTGAGGTCACAGGCCCTTTAGAGACTACAATGAAACTGTTAGCTTTTTGCCTAGAAAAAGAATCACACTGGGCTATCAATGTTGGGGTACACTTTTAGGAGTCTTCTGTCTTGAATTTCACTCATCCTGCATCCCTGGGGTCTTCCTGCTCTGAGAGCTATCTGTGACAAAGGCCAGAGGAAAATCTGTACTGTTCCTGGGAAGGCACAGAGAGAAGAGGTCAAAGCCACATGGGCTGCCTCCTGCTTTTCCTAATTGGTGTTCTTGTGCTTGCACTACAATGTGCCCTAGTTAACCTGTGCTTCCCACCCTCCCTGGCTGGCTGTTCCTCGGGGATCTCCGACACCAGCAGGAGCACAATTAGGCAGAAAGAACAAAAGCAGTGAGCTACCTGGACTCTGCTGTGACCTCACCAGATGCTCTGGCTTGGGTGTTTTTATGTAGCTTCCTGGAGCACACTGATGCTGCCTGATGCTCCACTCCAGAGCACTCCCTGGTCCACTGAGGCATCCTTGCTTCTCTCTGCTCAGCTATCCTGTGCAGCTACAATCATCTGTCCTCAGGCACATAGCTCACACCAAAGCCAGAGATGCCCATCTTCCTAGATCAATGCTCCTTTATTTATGACCTGACAAGAGAACAGAAAAGATTGCCATGCTCTACCTGAGAAAAATCTCTTGGTTTCCAGCCAGCTTCATGCAGGTGAATCCTGGCAGCCCGGGCTGGGAGGCATCATTGAATGTTGGGGACTACAAAAGGTGGCTTGCTCAAAGGGCCTTCTTTTGGACATAAGTGCTCCAATTTGTTGCTGATCATCTGGCTCTGTGTCCCCCTGAGTCCAGGGACTCTATAGCCAGGACACCCAGTAGATAATAACACAAAATGACTCATCTGTTGTTGACTTCCTGTTAGATGCCAGTACATATCACCTTTGTTCTCAATCCACACCACTCTGTTTTATGTGTTGTTGCCTCATTCTTCATTTACACTGATTCGTGTTGCAGAAATTTTCATTTTCTTAATGGCTACATAGCCTTTCTCTCTCTCTCCCCATCTCTCTCTCTCTCCTACCTCATTGCCCCATGATGTCTTTTTTTTATTAGATCTTACCATTTTCTGAAACTCCATTTCTTATTTATATCTCTATCTGTTTATGATCTATCCACTGCTAAAGGGAGAGACTAAGAGGCTGTGCCCCCATCTTTCTTGTTCACATTCTATCCCCAGGATAAGTTGAAGCACACAAAATTAGTTCTGTTAAATCAAATGTTTATGGCAAATGCAGCAATATATTGTGTACTTTCAAAACCTCCCCCTGGGTATTGTTTGTCTGGAAATTTATCCTTCCTCAAAAGAGGGATTCAGGAAGCTCTGCAGACCAAGAGACAGAGGTCAATTATATTTCTGAGATAACATGTGGTGCCACAAAATTGGATGACACAGTATACTGCCTACAGAGATGTGTTGCAATTATTTTGGCCATGTCTGAGTTTCCACGTCTTATCATTGGTATCTGTTTCCTTCCTTCCCAAACTCATCTTCACTCAGGGACATAGGATTTCTGAGTTCTCAGACATGGACTTCTGTGCCATGTTGTGGGAGCTGTTGGTCAGTTGTTGCTGTGTGACTGTGATGGAGCTAAGCATGCTGGTCACACTCTTGAGGGTTGATAGCCTGAAGCAAGAGTGACTGTCCTTAAGTGAATGTGCCTGCAAACACAGGGCTTCATGACGTTCTCCAGAAAGTCACCAGGAGCTGGGCTGGTT
The DNA here is from genome assembly GCF_049852395.1 of Peromyscus maniculatus bairdii. Lineage (NCBI taxonomy): Eukaryota > Metazoa > Chordata > Mammalia > Rodentia > Cricetidae > Peromyscus > Peromyscus maniculatus. The sequence goes on from NC_134860.1 coordinate 12,480,116, forward strand.
CTGGCCATAGAGAATCTGCACCAGTGATAATGAAGAATATGATGATCCTAATAGATGAGGCAAATGGAGTACTTCCTCACAGAGGAAAGGTACTTCATTGCATTGTGTATTTGGAATAGTAATGTAGGCCTAGGGATCTCAGATAAGGGAGGGTCAGGGAGGTTAAATAGGTAGGGCTTGGATAGATCTCTGAAGTCAGCACTTTAGCTCTATCTGGGGAATTGTGTGGCTTCCAGTTTGGATGAGGGATAGAGACGAGATTAGAAGGAGCAGGCTTGAGTAAGAAACGGCCAGCTGGAAAGTAGTTCCCACAAGAATTGAAGTGGGAGTTGCTGAGACCGGGGACTGAGAAAGAACATGTTAAAGTTTCCCCCAGGTATTGATTTTAACCTGAGAGACATAAACACAAATGCACAAAGAATCAGGGAAATGGCTGTGCAGTAAAGGATGGAAAATTATCTTAATATATGTGCCTGAGAACATGAAAGTGACTCAGGTCAGGCTAGAGCACTGTATCCTCCAGAGTCATGGTAGTGAGGAAACTCAGTCTTGAGTCTAGAAGCAGACATGCTGGTTACCAGGAATGATAAAACAACAACAACAACAACAACACTGTGAGGTTATATTGTTTGTAGCATTGGAGAGGCAGAGCTAAAGGCCTAAGGAAATTAAAAAAAAAGTTGGGAAGTAACTTAGAAGAACATTTATCTCACGGTGTTGTCTAGGATGCCAGTTTGAGATTCCTGCTGCAGAAATTTGAAAGGTAATTACCAAAAATTAGGCCCACAATATTACTTATCACAACTCTATGTCTTATCAACTTGATACCCAAATACATCACATTTAACCATAATCTTCTGCTCCTTTTTCATGGACTTGTGGCCATAATAGAAAATGCAATCCAGTTTTAAAAGTCTATAACACCTTTAAAATTTTACCACTTTAAAAATTCAGAGTATCATAACTGTAAGTTCCTTTAAATTAAAAAGAAATTAATATACTTGTAAACATATAATCACACTGAGCACACATCCCTATCTCAAAATAGAAGAGCTGGAGGCCAGCATCCTGAACCCTAGGTAAGACCTCCCCCAAGCTCACCCATGACTACCCAACATAACCCCAACCATCCCTCCTTTCCTTGTCACCACATCCAGGCCCACAGGTCTGGTAGGAATATCCTCTTCCCCCAGAGGCCAAGCCAGCATCCTGAACCTCAGGTAATATTGCCCCCCCCACTCTGCCTGAGCTTGCTCAGCATAACTCCAACTTCCCCTCCACTCCTTATCACCATATCCCAACCCATACCTCTCTCAGAAGCCTTCCACTCCACCAGAGGCCAGGCCAACATTCTGAAAATTAGAGGCCAGAAAGCATCATGAACCCCAGAGACCAAGTCAACTCCCCCAAAACAAGACAGAGGCCTCATATCTCAACAGAAGCCAGACCAGCATCTGAATCCTACAGAACCCCCAGCCAGATCAGAAGGCACACACATATGCAGCCAGAATTTCACTCCCAAACTTGGACAGTAACTCCCTGCTGGACCAGAGGCCATCCAGACCTTCAGAAACTAAGGAAGAAAACATCCATCCAACAAATATAAATCCAAAAATTGGCACATAGATCTATAATCACTCCACATCCAGATGCCTAAACATAAGTGTAAGAACTCAAACAACAACATCCAAGGCAATATTTCACCACCAGAGCCTAGCAATCCCATTAAGGCAAGCCCTGAATATTTCAACGCAATGGGAGCACAAGAAAATAATCTTAAACCAAATTTATGATGATAGTACAAGTAATCATGATAGATGATAGATGATAAAGAGGATATGAAAAACTCTCTTTTATTTCTTAAAGAAATAAAGGAAAAAACAACTAAAAAATTGGAAGAAATAAATAAATCTTTTATAAAAATGTCAAGAAATCCAAGACAAAACAACCAAACAGATGAAGGGAACTATTTAAGATATGAAAATCAAAATAGAAGCAATAAAGAAAAGAAAAAAAATGAAGGAATTAGGAAATGGAAAATCTGGATAAGCAAATAAGAACTACAAATGCAAGCATCACCAACAAAATTCAAGAGATGGATGAGAGAATCTCAGGCATTGATGATACAGTGGGAGAAATAGATTCATAGGTCAAAGAAAATGTTAGAACTAAAAAAACTCCTAAAAATATCCAGACAATCTGGGACATTATTAAAAGATCAAACCTAAGAATAGTAGGAATAGAAAGAGAAGAATTCCAATTCAAAAACACAGAAAATATATTTAACAAAATCATAAAAGAAAATTCCCCTGACCTAAAGAAGGACATGCCTATAAAGACACAGGAAGCTTACAGAACACCAAATAGATTATATCAGAAAAGAAAGTTTCCAAGTCACATAATAATCAAAACACTAAATACACAGAACAAAGAAAGAATATTAAAAGTTGCAAGAGAAAAAAGCTAAATAACATATAAAGATAGATCTATAAGAATTATACCTGAGTTCTCTTTAGAGACTCTAAAAACTAGAAGGGCCTGGATAGTTGTCTTGCATACTCTAAGAGACCACTTGATCCAGCTTCGACTAATACACCCAACAAAACTTTCAAACACTATAGATGGAGAAAAAAGATATTTCATGACAAAATCAAGTTTAAATAATATCTACCCACAAATACAGCCCTACAGAAGGTACTAGAAGGAAAACTCCAACCCAAGAAAGTTAATTGCACCCATGTAAACAAAGGCAGTAGATAACCTTACACCAACAAAATCAAAAGAAGGGAAACACACACATACACACACATACACACACACAGCATACTACCACCACCACCAACATAATAAAAGGAAAAAACAGTCTATGGTCATTAATATCTCTCAATATCAATGGACTCAATTCACCAATAAAAAGATACAGGCTAACAGAATGAATATGAAAACATGATCCATTTTCCTACTGTATACAATAAACGTGCCTCAACATCAAAGGTAGATGTCACCTCAGAGTAAACGATTGGAAAAAGATTTTCCAATTAAAAGGACCTAACAAGCAAGTAGGTGTAGTTTTTCTAATAGCTAACAAAATAGACTTCAAAACAAAATTACTCAAAAGGGATGGAGAAGAACATTTCATACCCATCAAAGTAAAAATCCACCAAGATGATGTCTCAGTTCTGAGGATCTATGCCCCAAATGCAAGGGCACCCACATTTGTAGAAGAAACATTACTAAAGCTTAAATCACATATTTACCCTCACACATTAATAGTGAGAGACTTCAACATTCCACTCTCATCAATGGATAGATCATCCAGACAGAATATAAATAGGAACTAACCCACATTATGACTAAAATGGACCTAACAACTATCTACTGTAGATGTAACCAACCATCTCATTAAATAAGAAACACAGAACAAATGTAAAAGAGAAAGCCAAGAAGTCAGAGCTCAGAGCTAAAATCTTACCCTTCCTCCTGTGGTGGTCCTAGCTTCCCGAAAGAGAGCTATTTCCCATGTGTATGTCTTTTCATAGTCTTTTGTTCTGCCTTCTCATTGGTTGTAAACCCAAACATGTGACTGCCTCGTCACTGTCTGTATGTACAGCCCCCCAGGTCTTAAAGGCATATGTCTCCAATGCTGGCTGTATCCCTGAACACACAGAGATCTACCTAGCTCTTCTACCAAGTGTTGGGATTAAAGGTGTGTGCCACCATCGCCACACTCTTGCTATGGCTCTAATATCTCTGACCCCCAGGCAACTTTATTTATTAACATACAATCAAAATCACATTTCAGTACAATTAGAATACCACTACAATCTACAGAACATTCTACCCAAACATAAAAGAATATACCTTCTTCTCAGCACCTCATGGAACCTTTCCCAAGATTGACCACATACTCAGTCATGAAGCAAGTCTCAACAGGTATAGGAAAATTGAAGTGACCTACTGCATCCTATCAGACCACCATAATCAAAATAGAATTTCAACAACAGAAATTCTACAAACTCATGGAAACCAAACAACTCTCCACTGAATTATCACCGCATCAAGGAAGAAATGAGAAAGAAATTAAAGATTTCTTAGTATTCAGTGAATATGAATGTACAACATACCTAAATTTTTGGGACATAATGAAAGTGGTGCTGAGGAAAGTTCATAGAACTAAGTGCCTGCATAAAGAAATTAGAGAATTCTTACACCAGTGACTTAACAGGACACCTGAAAGCTCTAGAACAAATAGAAGCAGACACACCCAGAAGGAGTAGATGGCAGAAAATAATCAAACTGAGGGCTGAAATCAGTAAAAGAGAAACAAAGAGAACAACACAAAGAATCAATAAAACAAAGAGTTGGTTCGTTGAGAAAATCAACAAGATAGACAAATCTTTATCAAAACTAACTAAAAGGCAGAGAGAGAATATCCAAATTAACAAAATCAGAAATGAAAAGTGGGACATAACAATAGAAACTGAGGAAATCCAAAGAACTATTAGTTCATACTTCAAAAACCTGTACTCCATAAAATTGGAAATCTAAAAGAAATGGACAATTTTCTCAATAGATGCCATTTGTCAATGTTGAATCAAGAACAGACAACAATTTAAATAGATCTATATCCCCTAAGGAAATAGAAGCAGTTATTAACACTCTCCCAACCATAAAAAGCCTAGGGTTAGATGGTTTCAACACAGAATTCTACCAGACCTTCAAAGATGAGCTAATACCAATTATCCTCAAATTATTCCACAAAATAGAAATAGAAGGAACATTGCAGAATCACTTTTGTGAGAGAAATTGGAGAAGAAATCAGAAGATGGAAAGATCACCCATGCTCCTGGATTTGTAAGACTGACATAGTAAAAATGAGCATCTTATCAAAAACAATCACAGATTCAATGCAATTCCCATTAAAACTCCAGCACTATTCTTTGCAGACCTTAAAAGAACAATACTCAACATCATATGGAAAAACAAAACAAAACAAAAAACAACCCTGTACAATAAAAGAACTTTAGATGGCATCACTATCCCAGATTTCAAGCTCTATGACAGGGCTATAGTAGTAAAAACTCCAAGGTATTGGCATAAAAACAGACAGGTGGGTCAATTGAATTGAATTGAAGACCCAGAAATAAATCCACACACGTAAGGACACCAGATTTTTGACAAAGAAGCCTAAATTATACAATGGAAAAAAGAAAGCATCTGCAACAAATAGTGCTGATATAGCTGGATGCCAACATGTAGAAGATTGCAAATAGATTCATATCTAACACCCTATACAAAACTCAAGTCTGTGTGGATCAAAGACCTCAACATGAGTACAGATACACTGAACCTGATAGAAAAGAAAGTGGGAAATGTCCATGAACCCATTGGTACAGGACACAACTTCCTGAACAGAATACAACTAGCACAGACACTAAGATCAGTAATTAATAAATGGGACCTCATGAAACTAAAAAAACAAAAGATACTGTCAATAGGTCAAAACAGTAGCTAACAGAATGGTAAAAGATCTTCACCAAACCCACTTCTGACATAGGTCTGATTTCCAAAATATACAAAGATGTTCAACATCCTTAGCCATGAGGGAAATGCAAATCATAATGACTCTGAGATTCCATCTTACACCTGTCAGAATGGCTAAGACCAAAAACAAAAGTGACAGCTTACGCTGGAGAGGATGTGGAACAAGGGGAACATGACTCCATTGCTAATGGTAGTGCAAACTTGTGCAGCTACTTTGGAGATCAATATAGCTGTAGTGGCATTCCTTCTGAGTTCCTGGCTTGGCTCCAGAGAGCAGCACCTAGACCTAATGCCTCCTTTGTTTAGCCACACCTTTTGTTTCTCTTACCTTTTGTTTCTCTTATCACCCTATGTGAATCTTGTTTGAGAGTCAAGGATCAGAGAGTCCTCCAAGGATCAAAGGCCTGTGCAAAACTTGGTCCAGGAAACCCGGAAAACCGAGGTACCTGATAAATCAAGTAATTTGCACTTGGCATTTGGTCTCTGGGAGCTCCTTTTGGTTTGCTTTGAAGGTATGGAAATTAACTATCTAAACCATAAAAATGAGTAAATAAATATGCCCTAGGTGAAGGGAAGAGTGCTTCAGTCCGAGGCTGGACCCCCCTGCAGCCTGGACGCTGATAGGCTAGATTCATTCTTAAGATGCCTCTGTGTCTTCATTCCATGGATCCACGTGAACCCATACACTCGTATAGTGACCATACAGCTACATATAGCAGTTTCTCAGAAAATTGGGAATCGATCTACCCCAAGACCCAACTATACCACTCTTGGGCATATACCCAAAGGATGCTCAATTATGCCACAAGGCCACTTGCTCAACTACATTCATAGCAACTGAAGAATATATGAAGAAAACATGGTACATTTACACAATGGAGTATTACTCAGTGGTTGGAAACAATGACATCATGGAATTTGCAAGCAAATGGATGGAACTAAAAAAAATCATTCTGAGTGAGGCAATTCAGATCCAGAAAGACAAACATGGTATTTACTCACTTATAAGTAGATATTAGCTATAAAGTAAAGGATAACCATGCTACAATCCACAGACCCAGTGATGCTAGTTAATAAGGAGGGTAAAAGGGAGGACTGCAGATGTAACCAACCATCTTATTAAATAAGAAACACAGAACCAATGTAAAAGAGAAAGCAGAGAGGTCAGAGCTCAGAGCTAAAATCTTACCCTTCCTCCTGCGGTGGTCCTAGCTTCCCGAAAGAGAGCTATTTCCTGTGTGTAAGTCATTTCATAGTCTTTTGTTCTGCCTTCTCATTGGTTTTAAACCCAAACACGTGACTGCCTCGTCACTGTCTGTATGTACAGCCCCCCAGGTCTTAAAGGCATATGTCTCCAATGCTGGCTGTATCCCTGAACACACAGAGATCTACCTAGCTCTTCTACCAAGTGTTGGGATTAAAGTGTTGGGATCGCCACACTCTTGCTATGGCTCTAATAGCTCTGACCCCCGGGCAACTTTATTTATTAACAAACAATCAAAATCACATTTCAGTACAATTAGAATACCACCACAGAGGACACTCAGATTTCCCTGACAAGGAGAAATAGAAGAGATTTCATGGGTGACCTGGAGGTGGGTGGGGATGGGATCAGGTGGGGGCGTGGTGAGGGGGAGAGTACCTAAAGAGCCTACTGGAAAGGGGGTCATTTTAGGGTCAGGTAGTAACATGGTGTGCAAAGGAAAACCTCAAGAATCTACAAGGATGACCCCAGTTAAGGCTCCTAGCAATCATGGATATGTAACCTGAACTGGTCATCTCCTGTGACCAGGCAAGCCTTCCAGTAGAGGGATTGGGACAGCAACCCCGTCATATAACCTTTGATCTAAAGTCTGTCCTGTTTGTGGGATATACTGAGAAGGCTGGTAAGGGGTAATGGTGGCACAGAGATTTGGTAGTGGCCAATCAATGACTGGTCCACCCTGAGACCCATGCCACGAAAGTGAGCTTACTCCTGAAATTACCTGGAGTGCCAAGACCCAGAGGCAAGATGGTCCAGAACCTGAGGATGGAACCAAACAGGACTGGAGGAAAAAATCTTAATGTAGTGTTGCCTAATGATATTCTGCTGTATTCATAGATTAGTGCCTAGTGCAATGGTCATCAGAGAGGCTTCATCCAGCAACTGGTGGAAACAGATGCAGAGACCCACAGCCAAACATTAGGCCAAAGGAATCCTGCTGAAGAGAGGGAAGAAGGATAATAGGAGCCACAGGGGTTAAGGACATCACAAGAAAACCCACAGAACCAATTAACCTGGGCTCTTGCAGCTCACAGAGACTAAACTGACATCCAGGGAGCCTGCATGAGACTGACCTACACCCTGTGCATATGTGTGACAATTATGTAGTGTGGTCTTCTTGAGGGACTCCTAACAGTGGGATCAGAGCCTGTTTCTCACTCTTTCACTGGCTTTTGGGACCCTATTTTTCATACTGGGTTGCCTTGCCCTTCCTTAATAGAAGGCAAAGTGCTTAGTCTTACTACAACTTGATACATCATGTTTTATTGATGTCCATGGGAGGTCTGCCCTTTCCAAATAGAAACAGAGGAGAAGTGAATGGGAATGTGAGAGACAGAGGGGAGTTGGAGGAAGGGAATGGGAGGAGAGGGTGGAGGGGAAACTGTGGTAAGAATGTAAAATAAATAAATAAAAATAGAATAACTGGGGCATAGCAAAGAACAAAATCAATCCCAAGAAAGTGAATCCAGAGTCGATCTGGTTAAACATCACATCTTGTCACTCTATGTCCAGCATCTGGGACTTACAATGCCACCAACTGAGTTCCAACTCAGGCAGCCCCACTTTTCCAGTTCTGTTTCTGTAACACATGCAGCTTCTGTAACAGGATTCTGCAACCTAGGCTTTACCATGGAGTCACACAGTGGTCTCTCAAAGGCCTTTCTGCAGGTAGTCCAATCCTCACACATAACACTGCAGTACTCTGAATCTTCACATTTTATGTCTTCAAAATAAGTACAGGGTGTAACTACCACCAAGTTATGCCATTAACTGGAGATGTAGTCTAGCCTCCCCTGGACCACAGCTATAAATGATTCTGTGTGCTGACCTGAAGAAACACTTTCCTATTGTCCCTATACAGAGCATCAGTTTTTCTTTAATGGTACTGATCTTCTTAACAGTTACTGCTACTTCATTGTCTGCAGTTTTCTTGTCTGACACTTTAAGCTCCTCCATGCATGTTTGTTCCATCATCAAAAAGATTAATCCATTATCTTGAAATTCAACTTCATACAAGTTCTCAGGACATGGGCAGAATGAAGCCATATTCTTGGATAAATGCCTCATAAATAGTCCCTAGTTCTATTCTTGAGAGAGTCCTTATTCCCTCCCTACCCTGAAACCTCATGAGTCAAACTCCTTTCAACTCCTTTCAGTGTTCTTATCTTCCAAGCTCCCAAGAGAATGACCCATTAAACTCTTATTCTAGCCTTTAGAGGATTTTTAGCCAACATTTCATATTATTTTATAGTCCTAAAAAACAAAACAAAATGAAAACAAAAAAACCCACAGTTTCAAATGCATAAAAATTGTATGGTTAGTTTTATGACAGCCATGGTTCCACTTCTCAATGCCATTTCTGACTTAGCTTTGTTTCCTAATGTTGTGATCAAGTACTCTGACAAAATCAACTTAAGGGACAAAAGGTTTATTTGAGGGTCACAGTTTAGCACTGTGGGGTAAATCATAGCAGCAGAAGATTCAGAAAACTTACCACACCACATTCATAATCAGGATGGATCCATGGATGTATGTATAAAAGTGCTCAGCTTGCCTTCCCTGTTTCTAATAGTCTAGGATCCTCTGATCAGGGAAATGATCCTACATACAATTAGGGTGTATCTTCCCATATCAGTTAATTCAACCAAGACAATTCCTTACATATATTTTTAGAGGCCTACCTCCTAGATGTCAAGTTGACAATTAATACTAACCAATGCAAATTATCCAGAGTAAATAATCTAATAAATGATGGCTCCTGTGCCACTTTTCATTTTTATCTCTACCTGTGGCATACTTGGAAGAATTTTAATATTATTTTTTTTTTGGTTTTTCAATATTTGTACAATTTGGGATATTGGATTGATGGAAAATTTCTTATGACTCATTTATACCTTCTCCCAGGAGTACTGCTTCTAAGCTTTCTTTCCCCAGAAAAGTCCTGAACATGCCAGCCCTCTTGCTTTTAGGGAGACATCCTTATGTACTTGAAGATCTTCCTTATGCCTTGGAGATTGTGACACACATAAATAAGCCAGAGGTCTCTTTATGAGATTATGAGACATTTTTGAAACATCTGTCCCTGTATTTACTCAGGAACAAGATATTCAAAACAAAGTAAACCTTAAAAGGTCAATAAGATTTGGTGGGCTAGAGAATTGGTCACAGTTCAGACTATAAACCTCTTCCCACTATACACTCAGGTAATTATGTGACATATAGGACAATAAAGTTAGATTAGCTGAAGTAATCTCTGCCTTGTTGTAGGATAATGCTCTTGTATACTGTAAAGATTTGTCACTTAAATTGGTTTAATAAAGTGCTGATTGGCCAGTAGCCATGCAGGGCAACCAGACTAGGAGAATTCTGGGAAGAGGAAGGGTGTCACCAGCTAGACACAGAGGAAGCAAGATGAGAATGCCACACTGAGAAAAGGTACCAAGCCACATGGCTAAACATAGATAAGAATTATGATTTAATTTAGGTATAAGAGCTAGTTAGTAATAAGCCTGAGCTACTGGCCAAGTATTTATAAATAATATTAAGCCTCTGAATCAATTACTGGGGAAGCAGCTGCTGGGTATTTGGGAACAAGTAGGCAGGAGAGAAACTTCAGCCAACATTGCCCTAAACAGAGACTAATATTGATGAATGAAGAATGATGTAAGTAGATGATATAATAATGATGTCAGGACTACTCTTCCTTAGAAAAGTTAGTACATACAGACCCACTGTGGTGTCATATGACCAAGGAATAACAGAAGGCCAGGATTAGACATATAGACAAATTCTATAAGGATATAAAATTAAACATTGTATTATGCCAGAATTTGAAGAATAACTGGAAGAGCTTTGTCCTGAAGATTTTTCTTGGGCACTCTGACCATTAAGAGTTAATAATACACTGCTTGGGACATGGCAATATGCCTGGGCTGGCTTGAAGATTTTGCTTTGGTCTTTTGTCCTTGTAGCCACAAAAGCTACTAACCTGCCAACAGGCTATCACATGCCTCAAGATTCTTAAAATTGAGTTATGGGGTTAATGAATAAGAACAATAAATGTTTATTAACAATGCCAAAACGAGGGAAATTAATTGAAAAAGATTATTCTGTTCTGTCATAGTTTATTAATGATGACTAAAAGATGAACAAAAGGAAGTGAAACACTTGTCCAAAACCAAAAATGATGTGATCTATATTTTGGAATATCATGAATCTATCTCTGCTTACTAAATTCTGTATAAATAGAAAAGCACTCCAGCTGCTAGCCAGTCAGGCTGCAAGATTATCATCACCACCATAGCCTGGAGAACCTCCTTCCCCCACCAACTCCTTATATCCTCTGCTGGGACCTGTTTACTGCTGGAGATGGCTTCTGGTAGTTAATGATATCACAATATACATATTATACATGTATAACTTTCATACATATTGTAAAAAAATCTAACATAATAAAAGACTTCGATGCTTGTATTTCTGAGTTTCTGAGCCTGGCTTATTTCATTTAACATGATAATCCCCAGTTATGTCAATTTCCCAACAAATAGCACAATTTCAATCATTGTTATGACTGAATAAAATGTCCCTCTGTGTGTATGGCACATTTTCTTTTTCCATTCATCAGCTGATAAGTATCTAGGCTAGTACCACAATAACCATGAATATTCAGGTATTTCTGTGAAAGACTGACTACTTTGGATATCTCCTCAGGAGTGAGATAGCTGAGCCATGTGACACCTCTATTTTAGTGTTCTGAGGAATTTCCATAATGGCTGCATGAATTTAAATTCTCAACAATAGTGAATAACACTTCCCCCTCCCCCATCATCCTAGCAAGCATTTCATGTTTGTTCTCTCAATGATAGCCTTTCTGATTAAGGTGGGATAGTTGGAAGTTGTAGATTACAGTAGACAATATGTTGTATAAGATGGTTTTGGGGTTGAACAACCTAACAACCTCTGGTTTGGTGATATGAGCTCCACCAGTATCCTCAGATGGTGGGATCTGCCCTTATCCATGGAGGGCCAGGATACTGACAACTCTGTCTTTAATGCCTGAGTCTGCTGCTGTCTGAACACAGCATGCCCATGTCTGACCATTCCTGTGTATGACTGCCCTCAATGCCTGTCTTCCACCCGGAAGCTATGGCTAGTTGCTCCCACAGTCTCTGACTTGTGATTGCTTCATTTTTAAAGCCCAGCCCCTGTCAAGTACCACATTCTTAGGCTTCTCCAAAGATGGCATCCAACCATAGCCTGTAGAGACATAGAGAATTATAAAATGTATCTCTTCTTAAATGTTGAGCCATTAAGCAAGAGGTGTCACTGTCTCACCCTCAACTCTAGATACAAGGCTTGTGAGTGTTGTGCTCTTATCCTATAAATACAGTTGCCAATATCTTTTCACAAGGGCTACCTGGATCTTACCTTTGGGAGAGGCTTTTGTTTTTCCTTCTCCAACCTGGCTGGGAACCATGACTAAAGGTGAGTGCTACACATTTCTTTTTGCTACATCAACTTTCTGCTTCTATGTGCTTTTCAGCTGCTCTGCCACCTCCTCTGGGATGTGCAAGACTCTTCCTGTCTTCCTCTCTTTGCAATAGAATCTATTCTCTGTTTTCCCTACTACTCTTCCAATTGGCCTTCCTACCCCATAAATGTAGAAAGACCCTCACATCTTTCCTTTTTTCTCTTCTAGTTGACTTTTTTCCTCTCCCCTTTCTACTTCCTTATTTCCCTCTGTCCTTCCTCCCTTCCTTCTTGTCTCCCTCTTGTCCATTCATCCTTCATTTCCTTCATCCCTCTCTCCTTTCTTCCTCCCATCTTCTCTCCATTTTTACTTATTCACCAGGCTTTCCTGAGCCCCTCTTTTTTTTTTTTTTTTTTTCCGAGACAGGGTTTCCAGGGTTTCTCTGTGTAGTTTTGGTGCCTGTCCTGGATCTTGCTCTGTAGACCAGGCTTGCCTGGAACTCACAGAGATCTGCCTGGCTCTGCCTCCTGAGTGCTGGGATTAAAGGCATGCACCACCACTGCCTGACTCCTGAGCCCCTCTTATATGAAACACAGAGTGTCAAGTATGGAGAATGATGCAGACCTCTGTTCATAGCTAATAAATACCTCTGTGATCTCAAGAAAATCTTAAACTACTAGGACATTTTTATCTAAAGCTATATACTAATAGTAAAACTGTCTATAGATGAAAATCCAGTGAAAATTTAAGAGGATAATTGTAGAACTTTTGAATGGAAGCACATTTTAGGGAAGAAAAACAGATTTTATAATAAAAACTCATATATATGTATAGCAAAATGTATGATATGTTAGTAACCCTCTTTCACTTCTATTTTTGTTTTATTTATTTTTTATCCATTTTACATACCAACCACAGATCCCTCTCTCATCCCTCTTCCTGCTCCCCCACCACCTCTGCTACTTCTCATTCCCTCCTCCAAAAGGGTAAGTTCTCCCATGGGGAGACAGCTAATCCTGGTACACTCAGCTGAGGCAGAACCAAGCCCCTTCCCCCTGCATGAAAGGTTAGCAAAATGTCCGACCATAGGTAATGGGATCCAGAAAGCCAGTTCATGCACCAGGGATAGATCCTGATCACACTGCCAGGGGCCCCTCAAACAGACCCAGCTATACAACATTCTCCCATATGCAGAGGGTCTAGTCTGGTCCCATGCAGGTTCCACAGCTGTCGGTCTAAAGTTAACTGGCTTAATCCAGAAGAAAAATGTGAGGCCTTTGTAAGTAGGTGGAAATCCAAATTTCAAATGGCATTAATGGTCATTTTTCTAAATAAATCATGGGTTGCTACATCTCAACATATATGTGACTGAGTTCAGGTATGAGGAATATATGGCTGTACCTTTTTAGGGAAATACTGTCAGTATATTAAAGGCTACTAAAAATATTCATTTTTACTTTTAGGATGTTTACAATAAAATATGTGCAAATCTATGTTTATCACAGGAATATAATCTATAATATTTAAAATAATCAAACCATAAAGAAAAACCAAGCTAAATATAACCAAAAGGTGCTTGATTGATTAGGTTGCAGAACATTTTTATTATCAAATTTCGTGCTACTACTGAGCCAGGTATAGTAACACATGTTTGTGATCCTAGCACTTGTGGGATGGACTGAAGCAGAATGATCAATAGTTTCAGGCTATCCTGACCTACATTGTTGGATCTGTCTCAAAGCAAATAAATTTAAAATTAAAAGAATCAATATTGTCTATGTGTGGCACAGATCTTCAAGTCAACATCACTAAGTGAAAAAAAATCAAATTGCAAAGTTATGTAGATAACATCATTATATTTCTATTAAACCTGTGTGTGTGTGTGTGTGTGTGTGTGTGTGTGTGTGTGTGTGTGTGTGTGTGTAGTCTTTATCCAATCACAGGAAAAGGTAAAGATGAAGGTACATATACCCAATAGCTAATGCTCATCAATTCAGTCAGGTGGGACTAAAGTGTTTGTAAAAGTTCCTGCATACAACTGTCAGTTAAGATCCAGTAATATAATGCTGAAGAGATGTGGTTAAGAGCTTGTACTGCTCTTGCAGAGGACCTGAGTTGGTTGCCATGTTGGGTGGCTCAAAACAGCCTATAATTCCAGTTCCAGGGATATCTGACATCTTCTGGCCTCTGATGACATCTACATTCACGTGCACATACCTCCACAGAGACACACATACATATAAATAATAAAAATAAAAAATAAATCTAAAAAAATACCAACCCCCAAAATGGTGATCCATGGACGCCATAAATATAAGGAGTTGGCCAGACTGGCCAGTTGTCCAGTTTTAGTCTTACAATTAGAGTGAGTTCATGGACTTAAGACTCATCTTACAAATAGGGAAACAGGTTAGCTGGAGTACAAGAGATGTGAAAATAGTATGAATGACTTATAGCCGACTTAATGGAGAATAAATGAGAAAATGCATGTGCTGCAGGTTGTGTGATTGAAAAAGCTTTCAGTTTTAATTATGATAAGGGAGAAAATGAGATGGTTTTAATCTGTGTTATAAATCAGCATAACTTCCTTTTGTTGCCCATTGTCATCTATTTCATGCAGGGCCATTGATGTTCCTCAATTTGAGCAAGTCCCAGGTTCACTTCAGGCAGCTGCAACAAGTTGAATCATGACTTGTATCTTTTAAACAGCCATGAGACACTTGCTGAAGTGAGACAGCTTGGGGATATTTTCTTGAAGTGCAAATTGGCTACCTCACATGGGTTCTAGGTGGTTGTATTAGTGCCAAAGGACATGTTGGTTTTCTCAGATGCCGCTGAGCAGCATAATAAAGGTTGTTGCACAGGCTTCCAGTGCACGGTGGTTGTTTGATTTCAAACTCCACCTGTCCTACAAGCAGCTGAGTCCTTAACTTAAAAATGCCAACTATTTACATTAATGTGAAGTGAAATACAAACCAAAGAGGCTTCC
Source organism: Peromyscus maniculatus bairdii (assembly GCF_049852395.1). Lineage (NCBI taxonomy): Eukaryota > Metazoa > Chordata > Mammalia > Rodentia > Cricetidae > Peromyscus > Peromyscus maniculatus. The sequence continues at coordinate 12,495,383 of NC_134860.1, forward strand.
AGAATCAATAGATATAATGGGTGTATAGAAAATGCTCTATTTTCACACTTTTCAGTCCCTACATATGGAAATGTGGGGAAAGCAGTGTATATATAGCACACAGGAGTCTATGTGGGCATGACACTAGCCTGATCAGAGAAAAACATGGAGTTTAGAGGGATCAGGATGCCAGAGAGTAAAAGACAGGGGGTAGGCTGAAGCAAAATGCCAACCATGAGCATGTGCTGGGGGAATTCCAGATAGGAGGTGCAACTGGGAGCCCTGTAGTTCAGCCAGAGGGGTTCTACTGGGTGAGAAAGGAATGCCTCTGAACTCAGCTTTACCCACATTTCTGTGAGCCAGAGCTCCCCTCGCCCTATCTCCCTTCTTCTATAATCTCCTGGCCAATGCCTGGGAATCTCAGATTCTTTTTTATAAATTCACTAATAACATGACTGGCCAGTTTACAAATGCATGAGTTTTTTTCAGAGTGGACCCTGGTTTGGTTTTTGTTGCCATAGTAAAACACGGTGACCAAAAGCAACATGGAAAAGACAGGGTTCCTTTGGATTGTACACCCCAAGCCCCAGTTCACCTCCGAAGGAAGTCAGGCAGGAACTCAAGGCAGGAACCGAGAGCCAAGACCTGAAACAGAGACCATGGAGGAATGCTGCTTACTGACTCACTTCTCAGGTAACCCAGGATCATCAGTGGCACTGACCCTAGTGGGCTGGACCCTCCCAGATCAATCATTAATAAAGAAAATGCCTTCACAAAGTTACCTAAAGGCCAGTCTGATGGAGGCATTTTCTCAGTTGAGGTTTCTTCTTCCCAGATGACCCTGGCTTGTGTCAAGCTGACAAAAAAATTAAACAGCATAGAGTGCCATAAGAAACTACCATAGGCTGCCTGGTTTAAACAATGGATATTTATTTTCTTTTTTAAATTTATTTTTTAATTAATTAATTAATTAAAATTTTAATTAATTTTATATCCCTACCACAGCCTCCCTTCCCTCCTTTCCTCCTACTGCCTCACCTACCCTCTCCCCACCCCCAAACTCCATATTTGCTCAGAAAGAGGCAGGTGTCCCATGGGCATCAACAAAGCATGGTATATCAAGCTGCCATAAGACCAAGTACAAACAGTTCTGAAGACTGGAAGCACAGGCTATGAGTGTTGGTAGATATGATTTCTCTTAAGTTCTCTTGTCTTGGTTTATAGATGTCTGTCTTCTCCCTATGTCTCATGTGATCTTCCAAGTGTGTGTTTCTCTGTCCAAGTACACTCTTCTTTTAAAGACACAACTCATGTTGGATTATGGCTAGTCCAACCATAGGAACTCATTTAACTTCAGCTACACCTTTAAAAACCAAATATGAAGTGTGGGGGTGGGGAGGGGAGGAGGTAGAACTTCAACCCATGAATTTCAGGAGAACATAGCTTCATTTCAGGACATCGATTTTTTTTTTCAGAATATTTGTCCTTTCAATACAATTAAGTGTCCAAGTTTGTCTGTTTCTCTGTATGAGACCAAAATGAGCCATCTTAGAAATAAGACCAAAATGCTTTCACCCTAAAATTAAGGCCTAAGATTTCTCCTTTTGGGAATAGGCCATTAGTTACTGAAACCAGTCAGTTCAGATTCCAGAAACCAGGAAGTGTAAAAGTACAGAGTCACAAGATAGTCATGAGGTAATGCCTGCCAGACTATGGAATGTCCTCTCCCTGGTTTCCAGGGTAACTGACCACAGAAATGCCCCCACCTGAGGGCAGCCAATGAGAAATGGTGGCGGGCAACCACTCCCTTAAGAAGTAATTTCTAGAAGTCCCTAGAAGCGAGCCAATCAGAATTGTACCTGTACTAGCACCCCTAAATGATGTAACCTTGTGACTTTTCCCTTTAAAAGCTGAGCTTGCAGACAGGTGGGCACTTCCTCCAGCCTCCACTGCGTTGGATGTATTGGACGAAGTCCCTGCCTAGGCTTGTATTGCTTTTGGATATCCAGAATTAAACCTTGCTTTTGCATTCCGGCATGCTCGTCTTTGGTGGTCTCTCTGGGGGTCACGATCTGGGCACAACATGTGTCTGTGTAAATGTTCATGAATGTGGGAATGGGAGTAAGATGACTCATTTTATCTTTGATAATACTTTACTCTTAGTTTTAACAACTAAATACAAGCATCTCCCTTAGCTGTGTACCTCTAAGGAGGATACCAATTTCACACTTTGGAAAAGCAGCAAAACAGCTCCAAGGATAGTCACACAGAATGGCGCTAACACTCACCTCCATCAGTGCCCTCTAAATTGTGCAGAAGAACTTCCCAAACAGAGCTTGAAGTTAGAGTGAGTGTCTAGGTTTGTCAGTTCTCATGTCTCATGGTTCCTAAATGCAAGGCACAGCTTGTGGTGAGCCACAGGAATATATTGTAGAGATTCAGCTGTGTACTAAAGCTATACTTTGACCAGCCAAGGGTCTATCAAAAGGCAAGCCATTTATTATGAATATTTGGTGCTATCCAGTTTTTAATATTTCAGCTGTCTTCTGCTATGAAATTCTTGCGTACCCAAATATTTCCACACCATTGGACAAACAATTCAGCTCCTCACACCTGTTGAACTTCTAGGTAACTAACTTCCCTGCTGAGCCTAGGAAACAAGCTGGCTGGAGTTGCATAGCTTTGTTTCTTGTGCTAATGAAGCTCAGACCATCCCCTTGCCTTGAGGCTAAGTGGCTCTCCAGAGCAATTGACTGAGAACAAAAGAGGTTTTTACATATCAAGGTGGAAGGTAGGGTGGAGCAACATTCCTGAGGAGGCAGAGAACCACGTGGCCAGGGAAAGAAGGAACAGGTGTTTTCTTTAGAGACAGACAGAATGGCATGGCCAGGGAGAAGGAAAGAACCCAGAGGTTTCTAGATGGTAAGGCAGAAGATTTGTAGAGTTCATCAGAACCAGGAGCAGAGAGCAAGTGGAGATGGAGGGCGAAGAAACAGAGGATGAAGATGAGGTTGAAAGCATAAGAGCTTAATTGTTAGCAGGACTAAAAGGAACTGAGTGTTAGGACAGAACTGAAGCTGTGTAGACAGGATTTCATGCCAGAGAAATAAAGTAGATGGACAAAGAGCTTGATGTATCAAGATTTGTTCTTGCCCTGAATGCCTGATGGAGCTGAATTTTGTCTTAGAGGAATAAAGTTAACAGACATAAGAGCATAGTGTATGTAGATTTTTTTCCCCCTCATATCCCATGCCAGATAAAGCGTTATGCCTGGACCCTGGGCAATCTATAACAGCTGAACAAATACTTGCTTGGGACAGATTCTCTAGAGAGTTTAGTCCATTGGCCTTGTTTGACTTCTTGTAATTCAATGTACAATGTAGATACATATGGACATTCTCAGGTTGATCATTATATGTCATGTATGTAGCAGGAAGTGTGGTAAGGGATATGCAGTTAACTTATTAGTTCTTGTAGCAACCCTATGAAATGAGCAGCTTTAGTATTCCCATTCTACAGATGAGAAAACTAAGCCAAAAATAAAAAAAAAAAAAACCCAGAGAGCTCTGAGATCTGACAGTCAGTGACTGATGTCACATCTGAAACTAAGAATCCAGAACATATTTATTCTTCACACAGTCTTGACAAGGCAGGATTGCTCTCTTCATTTCTCAGGTAAGGTGAAACATGTGCAGTTATTTGGACCCAAGGATGCCCATCTTAAGTTACTTCTCTTTCCACTGTCACATTCCTCATGGATACTCAAAGCCAGGCATACCTGCGTCTTTGGATCAACATTCAATAGCATGTAGAAATGGCAGGTTCACTTAATGAAGTGGAAAAGATAGTTATGTAGCTATGTGACACATGTTTCAAACCCTGGCTTCCTACATTCCAGATTTGTGATCATGATCAAGTTACTCCTCCAATTATCAGTTCCTCCATCGTTAAAGTAGGTATAAAAATAACTGGGTGATACTGAGTCTTAAGTGTTAAACTCTCACCAAATTATTGATGGGCACTGCCATGAATTGATTGCCCTTTGATGGTGGCTGATCAGGTGCTGATCATCTACTCCCCACTCTTGAGATCTAGGTTAGCCCAAATGGATGTTTTCTCAAAAATAAAGTGACAAATATGACAATGTATTAGTTTTGAGCTTAAGACCCCCTTTACCCTCAACATTTCCTCTTGAGCTCCTATTGTTTCATAGAGAACAAGCCTGAGTTAATCTGCTCGAAAATGAAAAGTAACATGGCACAAAACAGAATAATTCTAGGTGAAGTCATTGTAGACCAACTTGACTGGTCTATTTTCCACAGATGCATAAGCAAACTGTTCCAAATCAGCATGACACCTAGTCATTCTGTAGACTTGTGAAAAATAATGCATGGCTATTAAGTTACAAATTACAGTCTGGTTTGTTATGCAGCAATAGCTAACTGATACAGTCAGGTATCAGTTTTATTTATACTATTTAGTAAATGCTCAAAAATATCTCAATTATATGCTGATTAGTACTTTCTTGTGTGTGCTCTTGTACATGCTCTCAAGCTTCTCATCCCAGGCGTTCATGAAAGGAAGTTAGTGCAAGCTACTGTAGCTGATTCCAACAACAAACAGGGGTAATAATTGTTTGTTTCCATGGGCTCAAAGAAATTTCCTTATTCATTCTTCACATTGTTCTTAAGTCAATATTAGCTGATGTCTTTGTATGATGACTTTATAAAGCTTGATTTTAGCAAAGAATCTCATCCTTCTGTTGGCAAACAGGCCATAATTCAAATGTCATTGAAGTGTTTGGCAAAATGGTTAGCAGCTCTCACCCAAAACAGTCAGTCTAAGAGGCAGAGGTCCAAAACCATGATTCAGGGTCTTTTCTTCTGTTTCTTAGTTGCAGCCAAAATACTAGGGCCTCTTGTCTGGACAGCCAGAGTAAAGCCCAAGTTTCTATGACAACCAGTGGCCTCCAAGAAGCATTGGTCTGTAGGGCTTAAAGCATTTACCAAGCTTGCTGTGATTAGAACAGTGTGTGTGTGTGTGTGTGTGTGTGTGTGTGTGTGTGTGTGTGTGTATGTGCACATGTGTGTACAGATATGTACTCACGCATGTAACATGAATATGTTTCTCACTTTCAAATCACATTTCACAGTGGTAAGATTAATGAAAGCTATCTTGTATAGGGCTCTGAAAATTTAAGATATATTTTTCTTATTAAGTGGCTCACATCATAGTGACTGAGAAATAGAGAAAAAAGACACAAGACATGGCTAGGGCAAGATAGAGCTTCCAAGGATGTGCCACAAGTGACATATTTCCTCTAGCTAGGCCCACCCTCTAGTTTTCCTTGTCTCTCAATCATGCCATCATATTATGACTCTATCAAGAGTTTAACCCATTCATTAGCTCAGAGTCTTCATGGTCTAATCATGTCTGGAAACACTATCCCTAACACACTCACCATTGGGCTTTACTCATCTCCCAGGTGTCTTAATCCAATCTAGTCTGATAACTAAAATGAACTATTACATCCCTATAATGATTAGGTGCCTGAATAGGTTCAGTTCAGCTCCATAGCAGCCTACCTGAGTGATCGCAGATAATTTTCGTTTTAATATTGATGCATCTTAGGATGGACACACACACAATGAAACACCCAAACTGTTTCCTCTCTCATAGTGTTGTAGGTAGGAATTACAGATAGATAATTAACCAATTGGTACATATAGGCCGCTAAAAGTACACCTGACACACAGAGGCACCAAATAAATGCCAGCTACTCTCCATTTGTACTTTCATGTAAATCACTCAGAGCAGTGACTATTTGGCAGGTTGTAAAAGCCCAGAGCTCTGAGAGGAAAGTTTGACTTGGGAAAGGGACAGTTACATGTGACACACGGGGAAACTCTCACGCTGTGAAAACAAAGGTCTAAGGAAGCCTCTAATTCCTTCTTGGTACAGGGAATTATGGAGAAGTCTCAGAGTATGTGGCATTTGAGTTGTGTTTAGAAGGATAAGGAGGATTTTGACAGTTGAAAAGGTCAGGTACTCCAGGCAGAGGGAGAGGTCTGTGAGAAGGGGGCAATCTAGGGCTGGCTTTCTGTTGTGGGGAGTGTGGAGAATCTGAGCAGCTAGACTCATACACACTCAGGAGACAGGTGTCAGGGAAAGAGCTACAAAGAAGATTAAAGACTGAAGAAGGTCCCCAAGCTCCTGAAGATGGCCTTATTTCCTAGTTCACCACAAGAAGGGAAGGGTATAACACTATTTTGGATGCTGGGAATATAATTCCTTCGAGGACAAGAATTGTGATTGCTAGGAAATCAGCCTCCATAGTCCTTTCTGAACATGATTGGAGGTCCTGGGCATCCAGTCTTAGTGTGTTGGGGGGTGTGAACCAATGTGAAATGACTATGTGGTGGAATTAAGAGAAGTGGGAATGGGGAAGGAAGGGAGGCAGGGCTGAGCTGAACCTGACATGGTAGGTGGGTAAAGGGAACAGAAAGGAACCCTGGAGATATTTCCCTCAGTGAGAGATTCTGGGGCAGGGAAGGGGGCTGTCCTGGCTACTGGGAGATGCGAGGCCTTCTGTGGTTTGGTTTTAGGTTGATTCTTGAGAAAAGCTGTCATGCTTGTTCAAAGAAAAGGAGCCATTCAAGCAAAAGGCCCACAGCAGTTGCATCTAAGAGACATCAGGAGACAGGTACTGGTTCTAGGGTAGAGATGTGTAAAGCCCAGAGGGACAGGAGGCATCAGCAGAGGGGAAGGGCAGAATTCTGGTGACTAAAGGCAGAAGCACCCTTAGAGGCACAAAACTAAAGGAGATGTTGAGCTTCAGAACAGGAACAGCACACACTTTCGAACCAATGTTATTTAAATATTAAAGAACAGGGAGACACCAGCTGTTTCTCTTGGCTATACATGCTTGTCATATGTCCCCCTAGCATTTGCATGTATAATGATTTTTTAAAATGCAATATATAAGATGCAAAAAGTACAGATATTTGCATCTTCCGGGGGAAACAAAGATGGCTCATTTTGAGGCTATTTTAAAATTGAGATCATTAAATATATAATAAAATTTTATGGCCATCTTCCTTGTTTAGTGATGTTAGAATTTCTGATGTTTTAGGTTTTCTTAGAGCCTCCTTTTCATTAATACTGTAAATAGGATGGTACCAGATCAGGGGATGCCAGAACTGACATATCTTTATTAAAAGTGGAAGAGGGTACTAGGAAAGATCTAGAAATCCCAATGTGCCAGAAACAGATGAGCATATTTATTTGAGTACCACTAAGTAGAAAGGAACAACTCACCCATAATTCCATGAATGAAAGGGAGACAGTCTTGGAGGGTCATAGCAATTATCTCAAGAAACTCAGTGTGGGGTGGGGATATGACTCAGTGGTTAAGACTACTTGCTCCTCTTGCAGAGTTCAGTTCCCAGAGCCCACATGATGCTCACAACCATCTGTAACCCCAGTTTCAGGGGGGATCTGATGCCCTCCTCTGCTCTTCTGGAAGCAAGTATGCAAATTTATGAGGCATTATAGGCAGTTTTGTTAGGGATAAACACAGAAAGGAAAAGCCAAGGTTTAAGGTCATTGCTGCAAAGTCACCACCTGCCTTCTGGACACCACATACTCTCATGTTCTTTCAATTACATTTCTTTATGTCATCTTTTCAAATTATTTCCTATACACCAGCATGCTCAAGATGCTCCATGCCCTGGCTCCATCCAAATGTGCCACAGAGGCAGACCAGATCCCTTCACCTAAGGTCAGATTACGGGAAGCTTAGATTTCATTGGCTTGTCATTGTGCATTGGGCACTGGGGGCGGGAGGAGACTTCCTTTCAATCATCTGTATCTGAGAATGGAGAAAGGTTACATGACACCAATATAGCTGCTGTGGGTGATGCCCAGAGAGGATGAGGGGTAGGGAGAGTGGGAAGGGGCACGCTGGGAGGATATTCATATGTATAAAATGTACCAGTGCCAAAGAAGATTAATAGAGAAATATCCAGGTGTTTGTTGGGCAACATTGATGGAGATTCCAGTAACTTAACATAAGGCCTCATGACAGGTACTTTTATCTCACCTTTTTCTGTGAGCCACTTTAGGCAAAATAGATGGTGGTCCCTGATTTATGATGAGTGCATATGTTTAGTTCACTGATGTAGTCTGCTTAATTACTGAGTAGGAGGAAGTAGCAGATGTATCTGACCCAAACACTAACCCTCTGTTGCCAGGGCTTATTCTTTGGCACCTCTCATCCTCTTAACTCCTGTCTCTTTTGGCACCTGGAGTGTGCTAGATAAATTGGAGTAGCCCCACCAAAATATCTGGTCCTACATCTGCTTCTGTTGTAGCATCCGCTCTTCAAGGGGCCAAAGGGACACAGATGGTCATTCTGGCAAAGTCAGCTTGCGGATGGTGAGGCTTTGGGGAAAGTAGTCAGTTAGAGATGGCAGCCAGACTACAAAGGTAGTCTGAAGAATCCTCTTTGCAGCAATCACCAGGTCCTGTCTATGGACAAAGACCCCTATATGAGGATCTTCTTTCATATGCATGTGTATATATGCACACATATACACATGCATATTCTTTTTTTTTTTTCTGTTGAAGAGTGATGCCACACTCAGGTAATGACTTATTTTCTCGGTTAAAATAACCAGCCCACAGTACAGCATGCAAATCACCAAGTACAAATTCAAGAAGGGAACGCCTTTACTAAGTCACAAAACTTTGGCAAATCAATACAGTACCCGTTAATACAATAAAATACTATTTTGGCTGGAGTCAGAGATTACCTTAGTGATAATTTTCACTCCAAAAATATCATTTAAATCCAAATCCAAACACTGGTTTCCAACAGGGCAAGTTATTTTATACAAATTAATGTCATTTGAAATTATACAATTTCTCTTTTTAAAGAAAGTTCCTCATGCAGGTGGCTCTAGTTCACCGCATCAGTCAGCTCTGTAGACGCCAGGGCAACTGGACTGTGTTCTGGTTGGTCCGCAGCCAGGTAGTTTTCCAGTACCTAAAAGGCTCTCAGATTCTCCCTAAGGAGACTCGATCAACATGGATTTCTTCTAAGCACTTAAACAACAACAAACCTGTTAACTGTTCACATAGACACAAGACTCTCCTCCAGTCAGTTCCCTCAAGCCCTCCCACCACAGATGATCACTTTGATTTAGAAGCTCTCCATCTTTTGACCAAAAGTCATAGCTTTACCCCAGCTCATTAAAAAAGAAAGAAAGAAAGAAAGAAAGAAAGAAAGAAAGAAAGAAAGAAAGAAAGAAAACTATCTAAAATAGCGGTATCTTTTAAATAACAAATAAATATGATGTCAGCCTGAAGAGTCCTGGGGCCCTGTAGCTGCACACCAATTTCCATTGTCATTTTTCTACCAACGCTGCTGCGGCCGCCATTGGTGTCCTTATGCTTCCTCTTGCTGATGCTGTCAATTCTTCAATTTCGGCGTTCAGTTTGTGTATCACCCATTCCATTGCTTCTCAGCCTTTGTTAGCATTGGAAGATATGGTGCTTGCCATGAGTCGTTCAAGGTAGCTGCTGAGGCTGACCCCTTTCACGGTATGATGGCTTCCTGGGTCAGGGCAGTTTTCTCTGGGTCCTGGGTGTGCGGCCTGTATGTGAGCCTCTCGTCTACGGAGACCATATTTGTAAATGAGATGTTAGTGGACTTGAGCTCCATTGTCTTTCTTACCGGGTCAACTACAGAATGCTCTTGCACGTACGTTTTTGTTCTTGCAGCACCAATAAGGGACTTCACAATGGAAGGCAGGCCCCACTCTGTGCTGAGGAGTCTATGGCTGTGCAGCTTTCCAGAGGGATTGACATGTCTGTCCAATACGTCAACGCCACGCTTGGGTTCATGGGGTTTGGGTATTTCTGCATTGCAGCTGTGGTAACCATTTCCCATGGGTGGTCAAAGACGTGCTCCGAAGTCCAGATCTTCATGGTGCCAGCTGCCTGCCCGATGTCCCGCGGCGGGACGATGAGGCACAGAAGTTCACCGGCCCTGCCCCGTCCCGGCCTGCCGGCCTCGCAGTGCGAGGGCGCCCGCCACATTCGTATTCTTAAACAATATACACATGCATATACTGTGATCTCACTTCAACAACAGTCTGACTTCTACAGAGTCAACCAACCTTGGATGAAAAATACCCTAAAAGATGTTTTGCCTGTACTGAAGATATATGGAACATTTTTCCTTGTCATTATCAAGTGAAAATACATTACAACATGTAATAACAATTAATAAAAAAAGAGGCCATGGATTTGAAAGAGGCATAATACTTGAATATCCGTGATTTGGATATCTGGTATGAACTTTGGCATTAATCTCTCGAGAGCATTATAAGTGTGTGTGTGTGTGTGTGTGTGTGTGTGTGTGTGTGCGCGCGCGCGCGTGCGCACGCACGCACGCGCATCCTCATGTATAATACATGTTAGGAGTGATGAGTACTGAGAGTATATGAGATAGGGATTTAATATTACGTTTGACTTTGCTGCTCCTGCAATCCTCTACAAGTCATTTAGTCTCTTAGATATATTGGTGAAAATGAAAGGAATTATTGACATTAACAAGTAACATGAGAATAAGCATATACTAGCTATGAAAAATATCATCCACATATTTAAATTGATATAAACTATTATTAAACTACATATAGGTAACATCTCTATATTTATGCATATGCATACATCTAATAATGTGATAGCTACAAATTCCAGTACACACAATGATATTATGTGTATGCATGGTTAGCATTAGTAGTCACATGCATTCATATAAATATATGTATATATACTTACTAAAATCAGACATGGGCATAAACCATCCCACTTCCAGACATCTCCTATCAAACATATACATACATATATACATCTTTAGATGATAGATGAATGAACATGTATGTGTATTCAAGCACATAAGGAAAATTCACATTTTCATAGTACATATGTTTATTTACTTCTAAACAAATGGGGTTAATTCATTACATGGCTTTAAAAACAACCCTTTGATTGATTGCTTACTTTACTGCCCATCCATTAGGCTATGTTGTTACTTTGGGGGGGGGAATAAACATGCATGCTTTTGGTTTTCCTCTAGCCTATGGGTAATAGAGAAGGTCATTGTTTCATGGCAAGTATACAGGATGGATAAGGCTTCCTTGCTGTGCTCACTTCTCAGCCTAGCATGAACAGCCAGCCAGCACTTTACTTTTGCTTATGGAATCTTAGTCTGTAGTATTGATTTCTGAAGATCAGGCTTGTTCAGAACAAAATGTTTTTGTTCTTTTGTGCTATATTCTGGAGTGAATTGTTGAGGAGTTGTGCTTTTTATTTTTTGGGGGGGGGCAGGCAGTGGAAGGGTGGACAAGATTTTGTTTAAGATCCCTGAATCCTCTCAATCTAGCTGCAGAGCCCTGAAGTCCTTGGGAAATTAGATGTGTCATATGACTATATAGTTATTACAGGAGCTTTTAATCAACACTGCTGCCTGGGCTTCTGGGACCCCCATGCTTTACCCTTGAAGCCCTGGCCACTGGCCTGTGCACTGGCTGGATCTGCAAGCTCACCTTGGAGAAGGGATTCAGCATAAAGGACTAAAGCTATAGCCAGAATTGGTGGGAAGCAGGTCTTTTCCCAGAAATGGTAATGTTCCATGAAGGCCAGCAGGCTACCTCGTTTATATGGTCTCACTTTCATTTGTAAATTATAAATAGGATGAAGAGAGAAGACTTTGATCTATCAAATTTATGGACTCAATAACTGTTGCCATTTCAGACTGTAGGGATCCCTGGGGATTATTTTTCTAAGTATGCTTTGGTAGTAGCGCTCAAGAGAGACAAATGCTTAATATTCTGCTGTATTTATGAAATGTCAAATGTGCTTTCCAGGGTAATTACATGAATATTGAATAGCTTTGCTGAAATTTACAACTTGCAATTGAGTGTTTGGGCATGTGTCTTGCCAGCGCCCCCCTCCCCCCTTGTAGACAGGACATCAGCTCTGGATCAAAGGACACAAATGGAATGAAATCCAAATTCCTGGCCTGCCATTGCCTGTACAGCTGGGCAACTTGGCCTGGCTTCATAAAGAGCATGTGAAGGGTCCATTTCCAACCCAAAGGCTAAATTCATCATAACAAAGGGGCTTAGGTGACATGGAATATCTCCTGACAATTCTTAACAATAACACAAAAGGTTTTCTTATAACTTCCCCAGAATTTGGAATAGTGAATAACACAATAAAACCCAGATAATTCCGTAGGGAGATGAGTTGTCCTGTTGGTTTTTCCAAAACTCTAGCATATTATTTGACTGAGCAGAACATTAGGGATTCTGAGTAAGGATGCTCAGCTGTACCCAAAGCAGAATAATAGGGACTTTTAAATCCATAGCCTACAGCAGACTTAAGATAAAGGATAAACTGTAGTGGTGATTACTTTCTGTTAAGTTTTCAGTTCAAGTAATTTTACGAGGTAGTCTCAGTTCTTGTTTCTTTTTAACTACTAACAGCTATCCATTAAAAATTTTAGTACTATAGCACTAAATTATAAACTCAGAAGTAAATCTTAGGGCCCCAGCTTGCTTCGACCCCATGTTGACTTTTCTTTATGATACCACTACTTTTCCATATGACATCATCACTGTACTTTATGTATGTATCACCCGCTGTGTCTTCATCAGCTCTGTGATCCATCAGCTCATCATTACTTACTGTATCTTTAGTCCCTCCTACATTTCCTGAACCTCAATATCTTGAACATGCTGCTACTTTTCCTCAGTGGCTCCTCTGCCCTTTTCCACCCTACATACCCACATACTCACTAAAGTCTAGCTTGAATGCTAAGGACACTCAGTTGTCTCAGAGAACAGAGTCACCAAATCCACACTCTTTTCTACCAGGCATTCCTACATATGGATAATACTCAAGCGCTGTATAAAAACTCTGGGGTTATACAATAGAATCAGACATTTGGAGCACAGAGAATGGATAAGAGGGACAGACAGAATCATCAACTGATGGAGGAAAGAGGAGATGACAGAACTCTGATCCCATAGGTGTGGAGGTTATTTTACCCATACTCATATTACAAATGGAGATCCAGGGTCCAGAAAGGGAAGACTGATTTGGAAACAAGAGTAGGTAACACAGGAGAAAACTGAAGGAAAGAAAATTGCATTGTAATATACGGATCATTGGAAGACATCAGAAGTGAATTAGAGAGAAATATGTCCATAATACCAAACCACCCACCACTATAATTTTAAAGCCCATGCAACCTTGAAGCCTTTGAAACCCACCTTTGCTTTTACTGAGTAATGGGTTCTAAGAGCCAGTTAAAGGCATTGCAGCCCTAGCTGTAAATTCCCATTTTGAGCACAATTATAGTGTTCCTCAGTAATTACACTCTTCTTTCTCATCCCATTGTTCTTCATCCATGCTGAGAGGGCTCCTAACAGATGTGTGGAAGCTCTGCTAGCCTCTGTGCTTGAGCTCTTGTGCCTGACATTATCTTCCTTTGATTTGGCTCTGTCATATCCTATCTCCTTTTTCATTTGCCTATCCATTTAAAAAAATGCCACTCTGAAGTCATTGAAGCATCTCGGCTTAGAAGATTTTGCCTATTCCTGTCCTCAGGTTTTAGAATTAGTGAATCCTTTCTCCTTTTCATCTACTGATGTTCTATTGGGGGATTTTTTATGAGACCCCACCCAACCATTATAGCTCTTTACTAGTTAAAAACTTGAACTATTTTGACCATATATTGCATTTCAAAAACTCTAAAAGTCCTCACATTTCATCCCTGATGGGTTGCAAGGCTAGATAACTAAAAAAAAAGTGGGGTCCAGGTTTTTCCTCAGGCCCTTCTCCAAATTGGCAAGACCCTGAACTAAGAAGGGATTGCATATCCATACATATTTATACATCTATAACTATTCACACACATGTGAATGTGTATGGTACTATTTTAATACCTACATACCATAATGTGTGTGTATTCATAACTTTAGATGGCTATATTCATACACACACATACTTGTATATAAATTTTGAATACTGCAAACTCAGAAGTAATATTTGAAGCTCTAGTTTGCTTTGACCCCAAGGTCAAGTGCCCAAGAAACATATATCGGAATATAGGTACTAAGTAATGGAAATACTTTGAACTTGGAGGAGATTGTACAAGATAGAAAAGAAACTATATCTATATATCAATATCTGCAGTTATATATCTGTAACTGTTCACATGCATTTATGCATATTCTATTACTAATTATATACCATAATGTGTGTCTATTCATAGTTTCTGGTAGTTGATTAATGCATATACATATGTATACATATTTGTGTATTTATATATACTCAAAGTACATATAAACCCATATGTATAAACTATGTAACTATAGAAATATACACAATAAGTATTCATATATATACTCAGTATTAGTATGAGCTAAACCGGGCCATGATTAGTCACTCCTTTTGCTAATGACAGTGAGCCTTGTGAGGTTAAACAAACAAGAAACATAGCAAATCACTTCTAAATGACTACAAGACAGATTGGTCACTGTCATATCAATATGACCAAAGACTCTCCAGAGCTCTGATCAAAATATGTGGTGGAAAATTGAGTGTGTTGGTACCAATGAACCTTCTTGAACCTCCTTTACAATATGATCACACATCAGAGTGGAAATTTCCCAAGCCATCTTCTCTGTCCATTAGCATTCTCTCAAGATGAATGACATTGTGTCATTGTGATTTTCTTATCATAGCAGTTTTAATACAAAGCCTGCTATCCAATGAGTTTTTTCTTTCCTCAAAGCACATGTCCTTGACAATATTATCATCAATATAAATAAAAATTGACAGTGCTAAATTGTATATGCACAGATCACATTGAGCTTTTCTACAAAAATTACTACTCCATCTTTCTTGAATTTTGAGAAAGCACAATAAAATCTTCTCTGGTTTAAACCATCCATTGAAAGATTGAAACATTGTTGTTTATTTTATTGAACTTTTGGATATCCAGCAATTAATTTAAAAGCCTTCTGTGTTTATGAGAATCTATTATACAACACGCAGTCATTATGGATACGTATGTACATTCATATTAAGATATAAAAATTGCATTCATACATAAGATCTGGCTCACTTTGCAATGTTGGTACCTATGAATGCACAGGCACAGCACCACACAAGGTATTTTTACTTTATCTCCAGCAGTTAAATATCTGAAGCTAGAGACCTCTCAGTTTTACAATGTAAAGAGGAGAATGTGTGACTTGAAACTACTAAGTCATGGGGTAAGTTTGCTCTGCCATTCTGAGAAACTTTTCCCACTTCTCCTGAGGTACAGATATACTGGACTCAGAGAAGAACGGGGCTTGTCTTGTCTTGAAATTATTTTAAGGTATCCTCCTACAACATCACCCCCGATAATTTTTCGGAATTATCTAATTCTTTCTTCTCATCTTGTAGTCTTCCTTTCAGCCCTGCCTGTCTGGTGATTCTGCTATTTAGTATTCTGGGTTATTCCACTCATGCTTCACAGCAACGACCCTGTCTAGTCCTCAATTTCTCTTGTAGCTTATTACTCCCAATTCCCAGAATGTATTACCAATAAGTTCTTCTAGCATCTGGGTTCTGGTTTCAGTCCTACTGGATTTGAAAAAAAAAAATCTCTACATGTAAAACTTGATGGTAGTGGGTGGGGGTGATCATCCAGTAGGGACTGTGCTTGAAACTCATTTCCATGAGAACTAATTGTTTTATGAAGACCACCTTGTCTCTTGTTTTGGTCCTTAATTCTTTTTAGAATGGCAGCCCTGGCCTCTAATGCTAAGGGAACAGTCACCTATCTCCTTACTTTTGGTTTCAGTTGAAAACCATTCTGGCATCAGTAGACAGTAAGTATATCATGCTTAATTTGTTCTGTCAAATTATTGGAAAGAAGAGCAGACTAACATTGGCACCAGACTCAAATCCTCCTCATACTTTATCCTTACAGCATTGTACCGTATACTTAGCCCTTGCCATTGAAGATCAGATAGTCGTTAACAACGAGGCCATTGCCTGATTTTTGCCATATATTTCAAGTAAAGCAACAGGGGATTGAATGTCAAGATCCCTTTCCCAGGCACCAGTGGATTCCTGGGCTGCTTGTGGGAAGAGTGAGTTGAAGTGGTACTCTCAGATATAATGTGCTATTTACATTGACTGGAACCAGGGAAAGACAGAAAAATATCTGGGCCCAGCTGCTGACAACAATTCTAGGCATCTTATAAGATGCCAAGCCAGAAAAGGCTTCCAATAGGTAGCAAGGCTCTTATTGATTGCACAATGAATTTCTCTAGCAAAAGCAAATAAGTAAATAAATGAGTTGATTAAAACGCTATCTTTTACTTGCCTTATCTCAGGAGGGTCTCTTTCAGGGAAGTATTGTGGAAAGTAATGGGAATTAAAGAAAATAACAGTCTCTTTGCTTGGGAACAATATGATTGAAACAATGTGGCTTGGTCCAGGGGAAATTTGCTAGGAGTCTTATTTCCAGAAACTGCATATGTCCAGAAAAACTCATAGAGGAACAGCTGTGACATAAGGTCACATTACTAGGGATTAAAATTTCTCAAAATTTAGTGTGCATGCAGATTGCATTAATAATTTTGCTAAAATTTGGACTTTGATTCAATAGGACTGAGAAGAGGTATGAAATTCTGCATCTTAAATAAGCATTTGAGTGATGCTGAGGCTACTGATCCCCAGTACGTGTCTGAGGATATTTGGCAGTATCTGAGGACCTCTGGGAAGCATGGCTATAGTGGTGCTGCTGGCATCTAGTGGGTAGAGGCCAGGAATGCTGCTAACAATCCTGTAATGTGCAAGAGAACATGACCACAAAAGGTTATGTGCCTTATGTTATCAATACTGCTGTGGCTGAGAGGCCCTACTTAAGGGGAAACAGGTTTACAACCTGTGGAGCTGTGCTTAAACCATAATTATTTCACTTGATTGCTATATCCTTTGTGAACTTCAAATCTTTCTTTGGAGAGCTTCCTAACGAAGACCAACAAGTCCCTGAATATGCACATGCTACAGATGTTTAATAATCCTTATTATTAGACCAACAATTTTAGAGGAGACTATTCTTTGCAAATCTATGGAAAAGAAGTTGCCATTGTTGAGTACTTATTATTACCTATCCAGATATTTTGAACATTTAAGATACAATATGCAGGCAGAGTTGGGGGGGGGGCAGGTAAGACAGTACTGAATCTATAATATTTGGTTTCCAAAAATAACTGGTCCCCTCATTACTAGGCAAATATTGACCACAGATGTACTCACAAATAAACAAATATAATGTCCAGCTGATTTGTGGAGTGGGCATCGCATCTTTGACCTTTCCAATTGTAGCATTTTCTCCTTAGCATAGTTCTTGGCTTTGACTTTTAAAAGTATGGGTATGTCTTTTTTTCTTGTGATTCTGTGGACTGCCCTTGGTTTGTTCTCAGAAAGAGACTAGAGGGGTCCCAACAAGGATGGTTTGGCAGAAGGAGGCTGAGGCCAAATAGTTCCCAAGTGAATAGTGGAGAACAAATTGAGTTAACTGGAGTTTAATCTTCTCCATGCATCTCAGCATGCTTCCTCTGCCATATCGAGTTTTCTCTATGTATATAAAATAAGGAGATGAGTGAGTACACACACACACACACACACACACACACACACACACACACACACACACTCACACTCACATGCACACAAAGCAGAGAGAGGAGGAAAAAGGGAGAGGGGGAGAGAGAGAGATAAAAGAGAGAGAGAACTCCATCTATGTCTCCATAGATAAGTCTTATTCTGACTATTACAAAGAAAAAAGCCAACCAGATGGCACAGCTGGAAAAAAATGTCTGTGTTTTACAGGGTCTATAAAGCTCTTTATCACCCCAGCAGGAATGGGCAAGAACCTGGCAGGACACCAAGGTGCTCAAGAAGAATGTTGAGCATCTGCTTGACATGTTGGTGAAGATTTCCAGAATCATCTGCAGTCCTCTAGCTTGCCAAAGATTCTGCATGGTAGCCATATGTCCTGGAGGGTGTCTTTTTCTGTGTCTTCCTCACTTTAGCTCACTGTTCTCCAGCTTGTCTGCCTGTAGGATTTCTCAGAGGCCATGACTCTAAAAGTCACCATATCTTTGCAGATAGAGTTGATTGGTGTATTGGAGCAGTGCTACAATAGAAGGAGTTAGGATGTTGGATTGACTTCACCAGGAGGGTAAGCAGGACTCAGCTTATATTTGCACTCAAAGCTATAATTCACTATCACAAAAGGAAAGCAGACACAATTAGCAGACCAAGGCAGACTGTGTCTGGAATCAAAACTGAGAGACTAGCTTCAAGCTTCCAGAATCTTCTCCCATTGGTATTATATAAGATAGACTTGATTTAGTCACAGATCTGAGAGCCCATTGATCAGGGAAGTTCATTAGAGATCTAGCAACCAGTGTTTTTAGTCCCACACTGACCACTTAAGCAGCCTCTGCTGAGGGTGCATCCCAATTCCAGATTTCAGAAAGAAAACAAAGCATAAGTTACATTTTGTTTTGTTTTGTTTTTGGCACAAGTAGTTTAGCCGTAGCAAGCCATAGTGATTAGTGAGAGGTAGGAATCCCCTAATCATTTTAAGTGTAAGTTCCTAGATATGACCCAAGAGCACATCTTGCAACAGGTGTTTTTTCAAGAATAGCACTTTGGACCGAAAGTGCTAGATCTTTTCAGTACCATGATGTATTTATGCTCCCAGGGCCAGTTGGCAGCTCAGTTGGATCCCAGGGCTGCAGAGCTCTAGCAAGGTCCCATTGGGCTCAGCTCCCCCGACAGAGGCTGAGACAGCACGTTCTCAACCATGCTGACTGGAGTCTTTGAAGATGCAGTCTCATGGAGGAGTGCTTCTCCTCCCAGGGTTAGGAGGTTATGCCAAAACAAAGGCAATTCCTTCTCAAAACCTCTCTGTCTGTAGCATCAGCTGCTCCATTTTCCTCTACTTTGAATCAGAACACTCAAGGTTTTATTCTTGTAAGTCAAAGGGTCTTTTTGAAGGATGGCTTGTAAAATTCTTTCTTTCTTTCTTTTATTTGAAAGCTTGTAAGCTTCTTTATCTTTGAAATGGAAAGATCTTCCCTCCCCTTAGGATATCTTTTCTGATTAACTCTGGTGAGCTTGTAATGCTTCCTTTCAATTTCTCATCTCATATCCCCTTAATGCTTATTTTCAGTTTTGCAAAGTTTTCTTCTACTACATCTGTAATTGTTTATGTTTGTCTTTATGAATACTAAACATTTGGGGTAGGCATCTCCATGTTGTGTCTAATCATTTATTTCTTAAATTATTCTTCTATTGACTTGGGATTTTGTTTATTCATGCAATGTACTAACAGACACTATAAATGCAAAGATAATTAGGGTATGTTGTCTACCATTCAGCATCCCAACAGTGAAATGACATGAATTACCTTAACTAACAGTGTGTTAGAGAAAATAAAGGATGAGGTGGAATGGGAACTTAGTACGATATGCTCTTAACTTTATCTTACATTCCTCTGGCTTACTTCTCTGCAGAGTCATATTCATTTATTTTTAGTTTTTATTGTTATTAATTTTTATTGCTTTTATTTGGTTGGCTTTGACATATGTGCTTTTAGGTTTTTTCATAAGCTATTGGATTTTATATATTCTGTGATGAGATGCTTAACTCTGCCCTAGTTGTCTTGAGGAACTGTGTCTAAAGTTCAGATCCAGGCAACACAGACTAGTCTCAAATGGAAAGTCACTTGGAAAAGTATCATTCTCTTTCTCCTGTACTGTGGGCCTGGCAGTGTCCTCACTCAGACCCAGAAGCAGCAAGTAGAATAGGGGAAGCTTGGTTCCTTTTTCTTATGTTCTGCTGTACGATAGCTTCTGGAACTAGGGATGGACAGCAAGGCTCTGAAAGCTTCCAGGAGAAAGTCTTAGACATGCCAGGACTGCCTGGCTGTATCAAGGCACTCTACCTGGTATGCAGTTTGATGGAGTGAGCTGCTTCTGACATATACCTCCAGGGCCCAAATGCTCATCAATGATCTCCTAAACTAAACTCCACCTATTATACCTGTAGGATGAAGAAGCAAACAATGGGCTGGGGAGATGGTTCAGCCACTAAAGGCCAGACTTACCACCGAATAGATAAGAAACAAATTGGTGCAACCAAAGAGGAGGTGTGTCTAAATGTAAAACAGGTCCCCAGTGGGGTGGGAAGATATGACTGAAAGGGAAATTTCTCATGTGCCTCCCCTTCCTGGAAGCCCTTGCTATTAGTTGTAAATGCTTCTGCTATTATTGTTCATTGTTCATGCTAACTCCTTGAATTGGATGGCTTAATAGTGATGATGATGAAAGTATGGAGAAACAGGTTCCTGAATATTCAACTTATTTGGCTGCCTCTTTGGAATTCTTTTTACTAGATTTTCAACAGAATTATTTGAAAATTAGTTTCTGCAATAAAAATAAGATTCCTCTTAATGTACTTGGAGTCCCTAGGGGGCTTTTCTTTCAATAGCAACCCATCTCAAACCCTTTTTTTTTTTTGGCGTTTGGGGACTGTAGTAAGATATCTAAGGAGAGACAGAGGTAGACTGCCTTCTAGTGAATACTTAGCACCCACTAGTTTGTGGAATCAATCTGTGTCTTGGTAATTTTCTTTGGTTTGCAAAACCAACCAACCAACCAATGATAAAAGTCTATCCTTGCCTGAGAGATGTTAATGCCTAATGTTAGGGGATCAATGCTTGAAAAAAGATTTCGAGTTTCATTGGCTTTTGACCAACTGGAACTGGGAATATATTCATCTCTCAAAGGCCATTTTACCTCTCACCTGCACATGCGATAGACTGACATGTGTCTTTCCCTTAGTATTTACAGTCAAGGTCCCTCCTTGTTAGAATTTGAACAGTCATTTAGGGACAAGTGACTGTGACCTTGCACTCTCAAATGAAAGTTCCCCTGCAGGCTATTTCTTCTTCATCTCCTTACATTTTAGTAATTGAGATGTGTTTAAGACGCAGTTCTATTGTGAAGATTTGATGGAAGTTGCCAGTTTTCATGAACATTGATTATCTGCAACTGTTATTTTCTAGACTTTTCCAGAAGAGTTAACATGTGTTTGACCAATTTGAAGAAGGAATTATCTTCACTGAGGCCAGCTCTCTATATTGTACCTGAAGACTTCCATTCTTGCATTTGACTAGACCCAGCAATAGTAGGAAAGATACTCTGTGCACCAGAGAAAATATTTTCACAGGGCAATACCCATGTCCCAAATTAAAATCCACATTTCTGATTTTATTTATTTGCTATTTCATTTTTCTTTTTTCATTCAATGATTGTGTCAATCTGCATCAGAGAAGAAAGTGGAGACAAAATGATTCTATAAATTAAAATGTTTCAGAGAACTGTAATACCTCAATCACATAGTGGGTTTTTTTTTTATTGTTGTTGTAACTGTTACACAGTCATCCAGTAGTTCATAAATTGGATCCCCTCCTTGCACTGTTTGCAATAATATAGCAGGAATTACTTATTTTATATTTTAGTATTGTAGATCCATTTTATTCCCTAATGCCAGCAGTAGAAAGCATCTTGTTTTTCAGGGTGTTTCAAATTATCTTGGCACTAAGTACATGGGCCCCAAATTTAGAAAGCATGGACTAAGAAAACATTGTCACCTCCTCTAGTTCTTAGCTCTCAAGGTTCTTTTTGAATTTTAACATGCAGATAGAAGTAATGAGAATTCTGAGAGAGTTAAAAGGCTTCTTCCCATCCTCGCCACCTCATGCAGCTCTGAACACTCAGACTTGTTGGATTAATAGAATCAAGTGTCCAGCTTTGACATACAAAATTTAAAATATGGATTTAATAGGGAAAGGCATAGCCCAGCCAAGGTCTCCACTGGGAAAGGCCTGAGTGGAAGCAAAGATCACACCTGTGAGGCCTTGTGGAGCTGGAGGGGCAGGCAGGCCGGGGGAGCCTCTCTGTGGAGCTGATCTGTCTGCAGTCACAGTCCCTCCTCTCAAAGCCAAGTGCCCTCATCAGGCACGTAGGCGTCAAAAAGCAATGAGGCCCTAATTAAGGAGCTGCTGAGTTTCTCAAGTAGGCCTGGGCCATTGCCATTTCAGACTTCACTCACACTTTTCATCTGAAGGGGCAAGCCATCTTGGAAGTTTTAATTCTCAGCCAAAATGCACCATGATTGGACCCTCTCCTTCAGTCCTGATTGTAGCTGTTAAGACAAACTTCCAGTTACTTGGGAAAGTAGTGGAGGCCTGGGGAGACTGTTGTTCCAGTTTGGGAGGGAGGCCTCAGGGTGAGGACACCATTGCCTATAACTGAGCAGCCGATGTGCATGCTCATGCCAAGGAACATGTCTAGGAAAAGGAGCAGAAGAGAGACAGTTCTCTCCAAACCAAGGGATTTCTCAACAACAACATGAAAATGGAAGTGGAAATATGGATGGAACTCTATTAGCAGCAGCACTGGGGGAGAGAGAAAACAGCTCTCCTCATGAGCCCAGGTTTTCAGGATTAAAAAAAGGACAGAAAGAAAATAAAGAAAAGTGTGTGTGTGGGGGGAAGGGGTCTGAATGACAGTTTTCAAAACTGGAGGGTAAGATAGAAACTGTTGAGGTTTTTAAAGATAGAATTTCTTGCTGAGACACACTGTCAAATTTTTCATTATATCCATTTCAAGTCAGGCATTTATTGCCTTTCCAGTAACTATATATCTCCTGTAATGTTCTAACTGTGCTTTGCCTCTTAATTACCTGCAGAATTTGCATTTAAACCAAGTGAAAGGGTGCTATCTACTCTTCAGCTTCCCATGGTGGTTTCCATGGTAACTAAAGGGGTCTCCTTGTGGTTGGATGGACTGGAATGTCTGCTTCCTATAGCATAGGCTACATAGTATAGATCTGTCTCCTTCACTGAGAGCAGACAAGGGAAGCACCTAAAAGTCCACTAACGCCTGTCAGATTTCTATGGCACTATTCTCAGCTGAGACATCTCTCATTGCTGAGTCCTTGGCAACAGGGCTTTGGTGGCTGGCTTCTCCCAAAACAGTGGAGCTGGACTGCTTCCTTCAGCATTATGATCCTACATGGGTAGATCTGGTGTGCACTCCCTTTCCTTGACTCAGTTCTTTACACTAGGTTGAGTGCCTCCATGTGCAGTGAGCAGGAAGGAAGTGTAAGAAGCAAGCATGTTTTTCCTCTTTCCAGAGGGCACACCTAAAGATGATCATTAAAGACAAGGTCAACATAAGGCTGCACTTTGATAAATATATGGAGCTGGTCATCAGAGGCATGGAATCCAAGTCCAGTGCTATGGCCTGGGACAAAGTTGGTTCAGCTCTATCAAGCCAAGCAAAAGTAATAGAAAAGTGCATTTGTCCCTGAGCATTTCAGTGGATTCTTTTGTCAATGAAACCCCGTGGTTCTACAATCACCTTTTGCACAAAGAAAAATGATGAAGAAGAAATAAGTTTGCAGACAAAAATTCTAGGAAAATGAAGATTCCTTGGCCTTGTATGATCTTCAAGGGATGACACAGGCTTCTGACCCATTCTATCATGTGTTGTTGAGCTCGTGAAGTATGAAGGTGTGAAGGGGAAGTAGAGCTTTCTGCATGGACCCTGGCCCTCAACAGTCTAAAAAAGCTAGACAGGTTTCTCCTACATCATGAAGACCAGAATTCTTTATACCTTGCCTTAATGTTCTCTACCAACCATTTCTGGAGTTAAGCTACAGAAAGACCAACATCTTAGAGTTGCTACAGATCATTTTAGAAGAAATAGAGCAAGTCAGATTGAGGTGACTGAGAGTATTCTGAATCATGGGAATGATTGTAGGTGGCCAGAACCTGGAATTTTATACTTTTGTCTGTGGTCTAGCCTTTAATGGCTGAGCCATCTGTCCAGCCCTGAGTCTGAAATTTTAACTTGCTCTGTTTGGCTTTTCTGTTAGTCAACTTTCCCAGGTAACCAAAGAAGGTAAAGGTTTAAAAGATCTCATTCTCTGTTTAAATTAATCCCGATTAAAGTCTTCAAAGAAAATTCTGTGGAATGAGAAACATTTAATCTAGTTTGTCCTAAGAATTAGCCATAATCAAGCACAGAATTATGTCACTCTTTGGCTGTATATTTTTGTTTCCTTTGCCTATTGGATGCTACACTGTACTCATTTCAAATATCTTAATTACAAATTTATATTTTATTCAGCCTGAATGTCTATGACACATAGAGAATATTGCATGTCCCCTTAGCATAATGCTCAGCAGGCTTCTGGCTTAGTCCCCAGGCTGCAACAAGCCGCCTTACTTAGCTTGGCCTGTTTTTGTAGGATTCAAACTGCACCACCCTGCAATGTGCACATTTTCCAAGGTAATAAAGAGGAAAACAATTTAATCATTGAGATTTGTAAAATGACCTATCTGAAAATGATGATTTCAGCAGATCCATGCACAGGGGAAGGACCCATGGGGACCAGTAGGCACGAAGACAGAGAGTCCTATCAGGAACTGAGATTTAAACCACAGACTTGTATCTGCCATTGTCAATTCCTCTCTTTTTATATAACTGTTTGAATATAGAGCTTTCAGTAGGGGCTCTGTTCCCTAGGGTTTAGACTTCAGTATTCTTGTGTCTGACCTTAATGTCTTCCATTTTGGTTGTTACTCTAAAGGGATTCACAACAATATAATTTTATTGAAGACTGGCCATAAACAGGCGGGAGCCTGGCAGTTTGTTTAGTCTTATCTCGAGGAATCATTTTGTGCCACAGCCAGTGTAGGAGCATTGTCAGAATCCCAGGATAGAAGGGAACTTATTCGGACATTCACAGTGCCACAGAAGCAGTGGCAAGGTCCCCATGGCCTTCTTACAGTAAGTAGTTAATGCCACTTTAGGGTTGGTACTTTTAAAACATATTCTTGAGTCTGATGACTTTATTAATCATTTCTTTTTTTAGGTAAGAACAACTAATGCAACTTACTTAATATTTTTTGAGTAAAAGATTATTATAATTTTGACCTTTTTTTGAGATTATCCTATAATTACATCATTTCTCCCTCTCCTTTATTTCCTCCAAACCCTCCCATATACTACTTGATCTTTTTAAAAGTCACAGCCTCTTCTTTTCAATATATATATATATATATATATATATATATATATATATATATATATATATATATTGCAGCTAGAAGAGATGAAGACAATTTCCATGGCGTTATTGACTGTGGGCTCTCCACATTCACAAGTTGAAGCTCTAATTCTCAGTGTAACCATATATGGAAAAGCAGCCTCTTAGTAAGTAATCAGGGTTAAATGAGGTCTTGAGGGCCAGACCCTGCTTGCATTAAATTAATATCCTGAGAAGAAGAGACACAGTGTTTGCACATACTCTCCCCCATTATCATGCTTTCCATACTACCTGAGGACAAACAATGCAATGGCTTTCTACAAGCCGGGAAAACTCCGACTGGGCACCAACCTTGTAAGAACTGGATCTGAGTCTAAGTCTAAAGATACTACATATTTCGAATGTAGGAAACAGAAGAGTCAAGCCGAAACTGAGCTGGAAGTTCGCTTGCTGATGATGAGTATTTATAATGCTGGCAGGTGCTGTGCAGGCTATGGGGGGGAGACATGTCAACAGTGATCTTACCCAGCTGTGACCTTACGTGGTACAATATCGAGCCCTTCCAGGCAAGATACTTCCAACAATGTGGTCATGGCATGATTCTTCTAAGGGTGCCAACAGCTTTCTGTTTGGATTGAAGGTCCACTCTAAAACGGGAATAAATACATGCCAAGTACATCTCATTAAAAGCCTATCACTAGGACTGTCATGGGCCCTAGGGGGGAATCTACTACGGATTGTTAGCTGTATGGACACATGATCAAACTCCTGTATAAATATTAATGTTTATATTAGTGCAGCCTCTGAAAGAGAAGTCTGTTTTTGGCAGTAGTGATAGTTAAATCAGAGATTGATGACTAGTCAGAGTGCTGAGAATTAGTGAGTGTTGAGTGCTCAGCTCCAAACAGGACATGTGTCTCTTCAGGAAACATTCAAGAAGATAGCAGTGGAAAGACCGTTAGAACCAGATGATGAGCAGGAATACTGCTACACTCTTTCCAGACATGACATGGTCATGACAATCACAAATACACAACCACCTGCACAAGACTACACACACACACACACACACACACACACACACACACACACACACACACACGGAAAGTAAGCTGAGGAGGAAGGAGGTCAACAGAAGTGGAAGTGGGATACGAGAGTAATGGAAGATAAATTTGCTCAGAATGCATGGTATACATGTATGAACTTGTCACAAGTTTAAAAAAATAATCACGAAAAAGAAACATTCTTTTTTCCTCTGAGAGGTCACTCAGCTTGCTCTATCCCTTTGCTTACATGTTATTTTTCTCTTGCTAACACAGAACCCCTGAGGAGGAGGGTATCCTTATAGCAGAAACCTTCATTTGTTCTGATAGAAAAGGAAAAAACAAAACCATGTGGCATTATCCAGCGGAAGAGAGCTCTGCTCAGCAAACTTGAAGACCACTGTGGTGACTGTAAACCACATTTGCTGTCACAGCAAGAGTTCCAGACATCTTGGTCGGCCCTAATTTGTTTTTGTTTTCCTGAAGTTCTCTAGTACTAGACTAAAGAGCTGCCACTCTTCCACTGTGACTTGTTCAAGGGACACCTTTCTTTTTGTTTATCTCCCAGGACCCCCTCTTAGGAAGAGGGGGCATCTGATGAGTCTGACCTCAAATTAGTTTTGGCTGTTTGTTGGTATGAAAGGTCCCTTCTCTCCAGGTGGAGACAACAGCATGCCAAGGTTTCGGTAATGGTGGAGGAGATTGTCTGCAGAGAGTCTGAAAACAGTATGAAAATAGAATGGAAGCTGGTTTGATTTGGGACACCGTGATGTTCAAACAATTCTAAACCCTAATGTTAGAGACAAAACCCTTCTTCCCAAGGAGGTAAATGTTTTTACTGCCACCCAACCCTTTATTTGCCAATCTAAAGTGTTCATGATAGATGTAGAGTTTGGGGACATTGGAGGGATGTGCTCTGTGCATGGTTTACAAAAGCCAAACCTCATTTTCTTCCCACTTGCACACCCAGCCCTTACTGCCTGCTGCTGCTCTGGAGGAGCAATTTTCCAGGGAGGGGTCTACTGATCTATAATTGAGAAGTGTCTGAACTCCATTTGGGGGTTTTCTTTCCTCAAGTTACTCCCATCCAGAACAAGCTGAGCTCAGCAGTGGGAGCTGCAGGGGTGATAGAATGACCCACACTATAAATGAAATTATTACCATTGTAGCACTGGAGAGTGAAAAAGAAAAAGGGATGTGAAAGTGAGAAGGGGCTCTGAGTTGGAAAGTGGGAGAAAGAGATAGAGAGACAGAGATAGATGATAGATAGATAGATAGAGAGATAGATGATAGATAGATGGATAGACAGAAAGACAGAGGAGTAGGGTTGGGGATGGCTATGTCACTGTGGGTAACAAGAGAGGCAGCCTTGAAGAGTGGGAGGTGATTTGCACCTACTGGACATGGGTCTCAGACAGTTACTTTTTCTTTCCTTTACTTCTTTGTTTTTTTTCAAGACAGGGTTTCTCTGTGTAGTTTTGGTGCCTGTCCTGGATCTCAATCTGTAGACCAGGCTGGCCTCAAACTCACAGAGATCCACCTGGCCCTGTCTCCCGAGTGCTGGGATTAAAGTCTTGTGCCACCACCACCCTGCGACTGTTACTTTTTCATCAGTGGTTGTTCTCACCAATCAGCCCTCATGGGAGGGGTGGAGGGTGAGTAGTAAAGACACTCAGAGGCTAACTTTCTGAGAAAAGGAAGCAAAGAATAATGTTAGGGTCTGCAGAAAAGCCATCTCTCTGTCCTCTACAAACTTGTATTCTCATTAAATGGCCTCATTTTTACACTTTGTGACAATGTCTTTCCTCTCCTGACATGGAAAAATGACATTAAAAAGCATTCACGTGCAAATCAGGAAGCTACATCTCTACCTTGAGGGCAGAAGCCTCACTCTTTGGGGCACTGTGTCTAGGAGGGTAACTGTAGAGACAGATCCAGGTAGAGTTCTGTAAAGTCTACTATCTGGGCCTCCCTGTTCCTTGCTCTGACCTTGGGATGTCATTGTCTTGAGCTTTGGGCGTCATCTCTACAGGGCCTCTTTAGTGAATCCTTTACTGGGCCTCTTTGATCTCTGGGCCAGAGTGTGTTTCCTGAAATATTCATTGGTGTCTGAAGATCCCCTGGTGTCGTAGCCCTTTTCCCAGGCTAGGTCCAGAGAGAAATCTCTGGGTGAGCCTGTGATTGAAGTTGGCTTGTTTTCTCTGCAATGTGTCAACACCACTAAGGCTGCCTCTATGGAGCACCTAGGACTTTGCTTCTGACCTGCTATGTTTAGCAGTCCTGTGAGCTCTCAGTCTCTGGATCCTCACAAAGGGTGTTTCCTATTAAAGAGGCTCCTGGGTCACTGTGATCCTTGCCTGTGTGTATCCCAAACAGGTCCTTGCCTCTGTGATTAGAGTGAATTTCTCCTGCGTTTGCCAGCCATCACTTAGGATTTATTGGGGGAATCATGGTACTCTCAAAGCAAAGCGACTAGTATTGTCTGGCATGAGAGCTATCAATTCATGCTCGAGGGCTTCTGGGCAATCTCTCAGAGGACAAGTCTAAGCTGAATTAGGAGAGCAGTGAAGAGCAGCCGATGGAAGGAGAAGTAGGCAGAGTTCACCTCAGGCTGTGTTGTCTGTAGAGAATTAAGAACACCGCAAGTTTCTGTCAACTCTATAGCTAGGTAGCTGAGGATGCATATTAATTCCCAATCCTCCTGCCTCTGCCTCCTGAGCACTAGGAATATAGGTATGTGCCATGATGCTCAAAGATTTTGTGGTATAAGTGACAACCCATTAATTAATTGCTTCAGTTATTATTGTTGACATTTTATTACTTATTTATAAGGTACCAAGCAGCACGGACTATTTAACGTGGATTGCCACCACAGAATGTCATATGCTGCATGTTTTCAGAAAGAGAAATGTGTTTTCTCAAAGTTCTGGAGATTAGATATTCCAGATCAAGGTATTCCTATACGCAGGACTGGTTTCCTATCAAGTCTTCCTTTTGACTTACAGATGGCTACCTGCTCACTGTGTTTCATGATGTCTTGACTCTTGTGTATAGTCACACGACCCTGATAACTTCCTTTGGATTCACATTTTCTCACAAAGACACCAGTCAGATTGGATTAGGATCCCCTCTGCTGACCTCATATAAAGTAAGTACTTTATAAAATATTCTATATGCAAATAGAGTGATATCACAAGGAAGAAGAGGTTAAGGTTTTAACATATAAACCATGACAGGCACATTATAGCTCGTAACTATATTATTTCTATACTTCATGAATTATAAATAAATTCAGTAATAAAATTTTCACCCCTGATTTTTTTGAAACAGGTTCTCATGTAGCACAAGCCCCCCACTGTGTCCAGGTCCTGAGTTCCTGTATTTCAGCACAACCACATCCAGTTTTCATCCCTAAATAATTTTCTGGTCTAAGTTATAATCAATTGCTTCAATTACTGTTGAGTTTTTAATTACTTATTTTAAGTCAACATTTCTTTCAACAACATCCACATTAATTTACAGAGACATCAATATACATTTGGCCCCTGGCACACAGACTCAGCAACACATGTTTATGTTGAGAACATTTGGAATCATTCGGGCTCATCTCTGTCCCAGTGGATGTCTTCCACTTATGCGTACCTCCACATGCCTGTATTTGAATGGGAGATTGGAAGTTGGTGGTAATTTTGAAGGTATCTTGATATGGCTTGAGTTACTTCCATTTGAGGTTCTGCTTAGATTTTAAAATAGTGAAAGTAATTGTAGACTTAGGAAAAATCACAGGGCATTAAAATTCAGTGCAAGATTTTCCTCTGTGTATTTACTTCACTGGGTTTTTTACTTCTGGCCATTATTACTATTGTGATTAATACTGAGATTAATTCTGTTACTAGAGAATGAAAATGTTTTCCTTAAAAAGTTGCTGCATGATGACTCTTAGCTCCAAGGCAACAGTTGACACTGGGTATTTGGGATTTACAGATGAATGCAGATTAAGTTGAGGGCATTCAATAGGCAGAATCTTAACAGAAAGCCTGAGATTCAGCACTCAAGTGGCATCCTTCAGAGGTGTGCATACACACATGCTTGCACACACATAGAATGATAGATGGCATCTTGATAACAGTCAAGACAGGACTCAGTGACATGAATGTCAGGAAAGAGACCACATTCTGCACAGTTTTACCTATTCAACTGATGATCTTTTGTGTGGAAAAGGCAGATTCCAAGTATCCATACTAAGACTCAGGTTCAGGCTCAGGTTTGTGGTAAGGGCCACTCAGGGACAGTCACATCCCTTTTGCTCCTTAAGGTAGCCACATATTCTACTCTTCTGCTACCTATATGAGAGTGCACTCCAAAGCATGGTTCATACAAACAGAATAAGAACAATTCTTTACCTTCAGGGAATTGAAGTCAGAAATACAATCCAGCATATCTCATATTCCCCCCAGTTTTACCCTCAGGCAGTGAGGAGGGATTGTGTGTCGCTTTGACAGCGTACCGGTTGTAGAAAGTGATTTGTTGCTTGGTGAGCAAACCTCACCAAGTGTCTAGCTGGAAGCCATCATTATCAAGTCCCAACAAGGTCCTATATCTGAAGGGCCAAGATAGATATTGGAGGTGGAATGTTTCAGATAATGAAAAAAGGGTGGGGTAGGAATGGAATAAAAGGGACTGGAAGACTTGGTATGGAAGAGAAATCATGGGCTGTCTTAGGGTGTGTGCTAATTCTCTAGTAGTCATGACTGGTTGGCAGTGGTTAGAGCTAGTGTGGTCTATGAGAAGACCCATTGTCATTGTCACTAGTTCAGGACATAGTAACATGCAAAAAAGAAGGTGGGCATAGAAGAGAGCGTCTGGGAAGCTTCCCAGGTGTGGCAGGTTAGTGCTTCAAATGAGCTTGAAGGGTGAATAGAGATCAAATTTGGACAAGACCAAGGCATGCGTTATGCTTATATCAGGAAGAAGCATTTGAAAATTAACATGGCCACATGAGGTAGCCTGAGGTAGCTTGCAGAAAACTTCAAACGTTCCTAGTATAATTAAGGTGGGCTGGGAGCCTTTGGATGAAAATGGAAGTGCAGAGATGGTGCAGGCCCTGGAGCAGCATTCCAGACTTCCTGCTGCCAGAGAAGGAGTCCAGGTCAGATTCCATGTTCTAGGTCAGTCCTCAGGGAGGTGGGTACAGTGCCCCACCATCTGACTGCCCCTGGAATTGGGGCAGGACAGCTCCTGCAGGTGGAGAGATGAGAGGCCCAGCAGGTAGGAGGCAAGGCAGGGAAGCAAGCTTCTGTAATCGCCTCTGTGGGGTGCATCCTGTGAAAGCAGAAGGCAGCTTGTTAAAATGCAGGTTGAATTAAGCTCAAGGCGTTATCTCCTTTATGTCCTCTGATCCTGGGTTAACTTTCTTCAATTACTGCAAGAGACAAGAAAACGCCCAAATGAGCAAGAGGCAGGAGGAGGCTGGCACTCTTCACCCTGCTAAGAAGGAAATGTAGGAGAAAGAAACCCAGTTTGTGGGACATAGATTCATTCCTGAGCAAATTAAAGTCAACAGATTACCTCAAATCAAGGATATGCTCATTAACTCTACCTAAGACTGGAATTCTCAGGAACCTGAGCACTTACCAGCCTAAGACTATCCAGGTCACCTGGCCTTCTTGAAGGCTTTTACTTAAAATGGGGATCTCTAAAATGTATTTTTCTTGCTATTCAAGCATATGTACACTAGAGAGCCTTTGGAATAGAAAATAAAATGAAGTCACCTTAAGTAATACTCATTAGTTATCAATGTTAAAGACTTACAGTTCAATCTTTCCAAATTTTACAAAGTCATTCTGTCCCCATGTACATGCACAAACATTCACACACACAGGCACACAGTTTTCCAGACTTTTAATTTTACCACTATAATGGAAAGATCCTGTTTGGAAACAGGTTTACAGATTTATTCATACCCTATCCATGAACTTAATGAAGGGCAGTCCTGGGGATGCAGTAGAGGTCAGCAGTTGACCTGCCCCTCTGAAATGCACAGAAGACAGGAAGTACGAAGTCAGAAACTTTAGCTCTGGGTTCTAACAGGGCTGGGGGCATGACCAGGCAATGAAGGCCAAATTAGGGGTACAGGGGGGCATGCAGGGGCAGTGACATGAAGCCTATGACCAAAGCATTCAAGGAGAGGCATATAATGATTTTTTTTTTACATTTATTTATCTGTGTGTACATGTGTGCATGTGTGGGAGCACATGAGCATATGGAATATCACTGCATGTGTGAAGGTCAGAGACAACTTGGTTCTCTTCTAGTATGTGGGATCTGGCCAGCTCAAACCTAGAAACAAAAATGTCTTCTTTGACTCCTGTGTGGAAATATACCATAAGGGAGTGAATTAGAGGCAGAAAGAGACCACTAGGAAGCTACTGCTGTAGTCCAGACAATAAGCAATATGGGTGGACTTTATTGGAGAGGGACCAAAACACAAATCTCTGAGACACATTTGGAAACAGACCCAATGGTCAGGGAAATGGATGCATGTGAGTCAACAGTTACCTCTCTGAGGCTCCAGACAACACCGGCTCAGTAGAAAGAAGACTAGCTTGCATGAGTTCTTTTGATAGGTAGCTCATAGTACAACAAAGTCAAGTCAGAAAGGATTATAAAAGCCTTTAATAAACATGTATTGCACCATGTGTGCTGTGACACCAGCATTAGGTGCAGCACTTGGACGGAAGGAGCTCCCCAACTGCCAGGTTTGCTACAAGTTTTGAAGATCTGAGCCAGCCATCAGCACTTCCTTTAGCTCACCTGAATTCCCTAACAGTTTTTCTCCAGTGGTTTCCCTTTGCCCACTCTAAACCTACTCCATGGCCCCTTTTCACAGTGGGAACATTCATCCACTTCTTTTTAGTGCTGGACAGCTCTGTTTTGTCTTCTCAGTCTCATGAATTCCCTGACTTTTACTGATGACTAGGCATTGGCCCAGTACTTCTGATGGGCTTACCTCAACTATGGATCCATTTTCTTCAGGGTAGGATGTTGCAGGCACCTTCTGCCATGTCACTTAAGGGGGAGATGCTGAAGGTACTCAATGTTATCTTTTTCAACTCAATAAGTATTCACCAACAGCAGAAAGAAATGTTGGAAATTATCAACTCATCTGATAAAAATCACAAATGATAATCATTTCATGTGTTCATACATGATTAATATCAAAGTTTAGAAGCAGAATTATAAAGTAAAAGTAGATATTAGTAAAGATTATAATATGTAATAAAAGATACCTAACACATCATGCTATGTGTTGCTCAGTTTACAAATTTCAGTGTTAATCCTAAAGCAACACTGTGCTGAAAATCATGCATACATTTCCAGGTAGTCCAAGCCAATCCTGCATGAGAAAAGTTAAGAGAGAGCAAGCACATGCATGCCATGTTACCCTTGTCTAGGGACAGAGTTTAACTCTGCCTACCTTTGTTTTATTGTAATACAAAACTGCTCACATGAATAGAGACAATATCATTCACAGAATTGCCACAGGGTTGTGAGAATCAAAGGAAATCTCTCCTTGCCATTAATAAAACCTCAGTGCACATATCCTAAGCATAGAAGTATATGCAGCAAAATGTCTCACTTCCTGCCAAAGAATAAAAGGGAGGAAGAGGAAGATAGAGGGAGAGAGAAGAAGAAGAAGAAGAAGAAGAAGAAGAAGAAGAAGAAGAAGAAGAGAGAAAGAGAGAGAGAGAGAGAGAGAGAGAGAGAGAGAGAGAGAGAGAGAGAGAGAGAGAGAGAGAGAGAGAGCATTCTGGACTAATGCTTTGTAAATGAATCATTATAGCCACAGGAAAGGAACTGTGGTATGAGGGGTAAAACTTCCATTTCTGCCTTACATCACCAGTGTTCCAGGCCGTATTTACTTTTTTTATGACCTTAGAGTCAAGAATACTTTGTTTTAAACTTTCCTTCCTCCCTCCCTCCCTCCCTCCCTCCCTCCCTCCCTCCCTCCCTCCCTCTCTCTTTTCTTTCTTTCTTTCTTTCTTTCTTTCTTTCTTTCTTTCTTTCTTTCTTTCTTTCTTTCTTTCTTTCTTTCTTCTTTCCTTCCTTCCTTCCTTCCTTCCTTCCTTCCTTCCTTCCTTCCTTCCTTTCTTTCTTTCTTTCTTTCTTTCTTTCTTTCTTTCTTTCTTTCCTTCTTTCTTTCTCTTTCTTCCTTTCTTCCTTTCTTTATTCTTCTCTCACATATTACATGCTGACCACAGTTTCCCCTCTCTCCACTCCTTTCATTTCCCTACCATACCTTCTCTCTCCCCCAGATTCATTCTTCCTCCATTTCCCTTCAGAAAAGACAGGCCTCCTAGGAATATCAACCGAACATGGCATAAGTTACACTAAGACTAGGCACATTCTCTCATATCAAGGTTAGATGAGACAATTCAGTTGGAGGAAAAGTGTCCCAGGAGTAGGCAAAAGAGTCAGACAATCCCACTCCCATTGTTAGGAGTCCCACAAGAAACTAAGCTACACAACCATGATATTCTGCTATACTCGTAGACAGAAGTCTAGCCCAATGGCCATCAGAGGCTTTATCCAGCAACTAATGGGAGCAGATGTAGATACCTACAGCCAAACATTAGGTGAAACCCAAGGAACCCCACAGAAGAGGGGAAGGAAGGATTATAGGAGCCAGAGGGATTGAGGACACAAGAATCAACTAAGCAGGACTCATAGGGATTCACAGAGACTGAAACGACAATCGGGAGCCTAGAATACTTTTTAAAGACCAAGTCACACATATGCTGGGCTGGCCTTGAACTTGTTTATCATTCTATGGTTGCCTTGAATTTCTTCTGGCTATTACATTTCAGGTACTGGGATTACAAGTATGGACAGGTTTCTGCTGTTCTGGGCTTCAAACCTGCAGCTCTGTGCATGCTAGGATGTTCTAACAGCTGTGCGACATCATCAGCACCCAATTCTTTGCAGAGAACTGTGTAGAATCACATAGGGCTATGAATTTAACTCCTACATTACAGTCAACAGACAACTTTCAGGGGTTGGAGATGTAGCCCAGTACTCAAGCTCTTTCCAAGCAAGCATCAATTGTGATGACTGGAGTTTTGATCCCCAGGGACTCCATTGATGCCATGTGGGTGTGATGACTCATTTGTATTTCCAGCATTTGAACATAAGAAGCAGGTAAATTCTCTGAGCAAGATGGAGCAATATGTAATAGCTCTGGGCTTAAGTAGAGTCCTTACCTCACCCAAGATAGTAATGAACACCTTCAATCCCAGTACTTGGGAAGCAGAGTCAAATGGATATCTGTGAGTTTGAGGCAAGCCTTGTCTTCATAGTGAGTTCCAGGACACTCAGAGCGATGTATAGAGACTCTATCTCAAAAAACAGAGAGAAGGAGATGGAAATAGAGCTAGAGCTAGAGCTAGCTACCTAGCTAGATACCCTGTCCCAATGAATAAGGTAGAGAGTGAATAATGAATACTATCAAGTCAACCTCAGACCTTCACATGCATGCCCATATTGTCACACATTTGAACACACATATACATGTACTTGTATACCACACATAATCATACAAAAATATGGAATAAAGAGAAAATAGGCAAGTTTCTATCTACTGTCCAAAAGAGATCTCCATTAATAACAAAGACCATGAATTTGTGGTCATCTTCTGTATTGGTGAAGCATGGCGCTTCCCTAAAAGGAAACTGAGGCTGGGTAGACTCAGGGGTGCACTCTCATGATGCTTATTCAGATGGAGGCTGGGTAGACTCAGGAGTGCACTCTCACGATGCTTGTTCAGATGGGGGCTGGGTAGACTCAGGGGCGCACTCTCATGATGCTTGTTCAGATGGAGGCTGGGTAGACTCAGGGGTGCACTCTCATGTTGCTTGTTCAGATGGAGGCTATGGCACTTTCCTATGCTTACTGACTTGGTCAGCACTGCTTCCTCCAGATGCTCTCTTTTCCATCTAGACATGTATTGAATGACATCTCTGGATCCCAGGGTTGAGTGGAATTATCTGCCTCACTTTAATCTCTGACTTTTGAGCAGATGGAAATGTTCTGGCCTGGCTGGAGGACCTAATGCAGCTTGAGAACAGAGATTTCACCTCCTCTCAAATCCGCATAACAGTATCCAAGATATCAGCTGCTCTCTCAGCCCAGATTGAAAGGTTGCAGGTTTGGGGCTCTAGGAAGACACTGTGGCTGATTGTCCTTTAAGATGAGAGAGTTGTTAGAAGAGCTACTAATGTCACAGACAGACAGACAACAGTGTGGTAGGAGCTCTGAGGAGAGTTCAAGACCATGTAGCCAAGTGGAGTCCCTTCTAACAGGTTTCAGGGGGAAATTCGATTCCATATGGCTAATGAATAGTTACTTCACAGTACTTGCTTGCAATGAAGCTTTCTCTGATTTCTAGAAATTTGGAGAGTAGAAGGGATCTTACATGTTAGGGAAGGATACACCCAGAGGTTGACTTTCACAATGATTCTAAATCTTGTCATTTGGCAATCCAGAGTAACCACCATACCTGCATTATGCTATGCCCTACTCAGCTCATGCATGACCAAGGTGTTACAGGATATTGATCACACTGACACTGATCATTGATTGTTAATAAAGTTAACTTTTAATCAAGGGGTGGACTCAGTGACTAGCTGACCAGAATTAGTCATAGAGAAGCTAGGAATGAGGATAGAGAGATGCACAGGAAAGAGAAGGGAGGGGCTTGAGTTTTTGTGGTCTTTTCAATCTGGGAATTGGGGAGAGAGGGTCATCTGGTCATTCCTCTGGCACTTTCTTGAATTATCAGGTTTTCACCTCACTATCTGACTCCCAAATTTTTATTGATAATAGAACAACTTAGGTAAACACATCATCTGGCATCCAATATGGGGCATGAGATTATGCGGCAGCTTCTGAAGTGGCCGGCTCTACTGCTGCCTGAGTCACAGCCTCCCAACACCACTGGCTCTGTCATTCAGGGAGCTCCCATGTCCTTGCCTCCCACCATATGGGCTTCTCCTGCCAGGCCCCCTGTGTCCACTTTTCAGGAGGCTGGATTCTCTTCTCATGTGTCTCTGGCTTTCCCTGGGTTTGCTCTCTCAACATCCACTTGAGGCCTATTTAGGCTTCTGTTTCTGTGGCCACCACCACATACCCCAGGCCCTGATGTCATATTTGCCTTGCTGTGGACAAACTGAAAAATCAGCAGATCTGGTGAGACACTTTAGATTTCTTAAAGAGAGAATTAGGTTATATTAAAAAGATCTTTTCCATATTAAGAATGGGGAATATTATTAAAATGTATGGAGTTAGGACACTGTATAGTTCCACAATAGATGGCTTGAAATTGGAGAAAATAAATGAAGGAATAATAAACTTAGCTGGAATTGACATAATGTCATTTATAATTACTATAAGTTTCGTAATTCATATTTTATCCTTAAAAATGGTTTGATAACTATGCCAAATATAAAAAATTGACTGATAAGATACAAGCCTTAGAAAGACTTACTATTGATAAGATGTAAGCCTTAGAAAGATCTATTAATGAAACTAAGAAAAATATTCATACACAGACAGAGGAATTTAGAGCAGAACCTACCACATCATTGCACGGTGAAGCTGAAAAGCAGCAGCCAAGGTTATAGAAAGTGAAACTTAGCTTATCCAGCTTCCATATTAAAACAATCACAAGATGATAGGGACCTCTGAGGCTATGCAGAAGTTAAATGAAATCCTGTAAAATTAGATTTGAGGAGATTTAAGGAAGTGGTTATTTTATAAGGAATGCATTTACCCTATATGAAGCAGATGTTAAATTCCTGGGCAACACAGAACAGAATTATCCATGCAAGCTGGAAATATTTAGCTACAGCAATATTGGAAGCTGGTCCTCAGTTAAAATGGTGAACATGATGGAAAGAGGAAGCTAGGGCCATAGAACAATAAAATAGGGCTATTGGTATTGATGTTTGCCAAGAACAGTTTCTGGGTGAAGGTCTATATGCTGAACTGCAAAGGCAGTGTGAATTTAATGTTTATATCTTGGCTTGATGTCATTTAGCAGCTTTGAATGCTTGGGACAAGGTTGAAGAATCAGGAAAGATGACTGAGTCATTCACAAAAATTATACAAGGCCCAAAAGAAGCCTTCACTGATTTTTTTTGCAAAGATTAACTTCAGCTGTAAATAGAATATATCAGATCCAGAATTAGACAAATATTAATTGAATCTTTGGCTTTTGAAAATGCTAATTCAAAATGCAAAAGGGTGATTAGATTTTTAAAGGCAAGATCAGTATCCATAGATGAATGGATCAGAATTACAGCTGATATTGGATCCCATACTTATGATGCTACTTTGATAGGAGCAGTGATTTCTAAAATTTAAAAACTAAACAAAATATCAGATGGTTTTATTGTGGTGAACAAGGTCATCTGAAATGGGATTGTTGGCAAGGCATTCCTAGAAACAGTGGTTTTTCTTAAGATAATCCAAACAGAAGGCCCTAGCAGAAGGTGTGTTAAAGGCTGGCATTAGATTAATGAGGTAGATCAATAAGGGACAGGTAAGGCAACCCTTTGTCATCAGGAAAAGCCTTAGGGGGCCTCTTTCAGGCAAAAACATCAAATTTGGTTTGGCCATTTTTCTGAGAATTATCATTCAGAGAGCAATTAAAACACTTAATGCCTATTGATAAAAACCATATTGCTCTGGATAAAATAACAGCTTCAGTATATAAAACAAACAAAATTTCCATAAGAGACCATGAAACAAGCCTTTTGGCATACAGTTTTTAAATTTTAGAAATCATTTCTCCTATCAAACTAGCATCATAAGTATGGGATCCAATATCAGCTGTAATTCTGATCCATTCATCTATGGATACTGATCTTGCCTTTAAAAATCTAATGCCAAATGATCAAAGACCAAAGCTAAAAATACAAATAAATGGCATCATAATTGAAGGTTTGGTTGACACAGGCACAGATGTAGCAATCATTTCCCCCAAATCTTGGCATCCTGATTGGTTTCTTCTGGAGGTAAATTTTCAGCTTCTGTGGATTGAAACTTTATCTCAAGTAAAACAAAGTACAAGGTGGGTTGAGTATATAGAACCAGAAGATCAGATAGGGAAATTAAAGCCATATGGTTAACATAGCAATGAACTTATGGGGACAAGATTTGCTACAACAATGGAAAGCACAGATTATTATTTCTCCAATCTCAGAAACAAAACATAAAATAAAGAATGATTCTGAGAGAAATATTAAAAAATATTATCAAGAACAGTCACTGACCACCCAGGTTTTCATAAGCAGAGCACAACAGCTGTTGATCTTTCAAAGGTATCAACATCCATACCTTTGAAATGATTAACTGACAAATATGTGTGGGTAGAACAATGGCCTTTAACATTGAAAAATTACAGGCACTATAACAGGAGCAGCTAAATGCTCAACATATTGAAGAATCAACCAGTCCTTGGAATTCTATATTTGTCATTAAAAAGAAATCAGGAAAATGGAGAATGGTAATAGACCCAAGAGCTATTAATAAAGTGACCTACCCAATGGATTCTTTATAGCCTGGAATTCCCTTCCCTTTATTTCCTCAAGAATGGTTGATTATAGCGATTTATTTAAAATATTGATTTTTTTTTTAAAAAACTATACCTTTACAGGAACAGGATAGAGAAAAATTTGCCTCT
This sequence comes from Peromyscus maniculatus bairdii, assembly GCF_049852395.1. Classification (NCBI taxonomy): domain Eukaryota; kingdom Metazoa; phylum Chordata; class Mammalia; order Rodentia; family Cricetidae; genus Peromyscus; species Peromyscus maniculatus. Next base: position 12,535,421 of record NC_134860.1, read on the forward strand.
ACAGTGCCTACTTAGAGTTCTCAGGCTATTAAAGTTATCAGTGGAAAATTCTTCCACAGAGAATTAAACAGTCTCACTTTGTGTCAATATTTTGCACAACAACCATTCAAAATAATTTGTAAGCAATTTCCTCAATTTATAATTTACCATTGTATGGATGATATCTTACTAGCTGATTCAGATGTAGACACCTTAGAAAAATGTTTGATGAAGTAAAGAAAATTGCTGGTGGCTGTGTCAGAGGAGAAGCAGGTGGCAATTAAAGTTCAGGTGTCAGCCCGCCAGAAGGAAAATTCCTGATGGATAAATCTCAGATAGTCAAGACCCCAAGACCACACACTCCAGAAGGTCTTTTGCTTCTGCTGTGCCTTTACATATTTGCTGCTGCTATCTTTCTCTGCTATCTGGCATGGTGTGAATGGGTATGGGGATATTCCTACTGCCTGTAATGCAGTGTGTTTATCTCCTAGAAACATTTTGTTCTACTGGGCATTTTTACCTGTGGATTAGTATAAAGTACAGTTCTTAAGCTGTGCTGTCTAATTGATAATAATCATAATAATGTTAGTTTAAATAGAGTTTTGATGATAAAAAATAAAACAAGGAAGTGTCACACATCTAGATCATATGAGTTTCTACAGAGGCCACATAGACTGTGGCTTTGGTTAATAATTAAGAGAACAATTGCATGCTAGTAGCTCAGCTAGCTTAAATTGTTTTAATCTTAACATTGAAAGATATGTTCACAGGTTTCAGAGTGCATCACAGCTGAAACAAAGCTTTGAAAATAATTTAAAGTTAGACTAAGATGTTTTGTTAAATGGCTTTGAGGTTAAAAACCAAAGAAGAAAGTAAAGTTTTAGAAAGGCATGTTGTTGAGTGAGGAACTCTTTAAGGTCAGGGAACAAGAACAAAGCAGCCCAACTGTCATTAGCTGATTCACTTTTCTTTCTGGGATTGGTTGATGACCAAAAGCAATGATTAATTTCTTATACCCATTCCTGCCCTCAGTCTCCTGATATAAGAAACTTTTGATGAGTGGGTATGCACCCTAAAGCTTTAAAGTAGATCTGGCTGATTCTTTTTCATATATAAAGGTTTAGATATGTGATTCTTTTATGATTTCTTATAAAATTACCTTTTGAGATAAGTAATAAAGTGATTGGTCTTTCTTTGCAACCACAAAATGCAGCCTGACAGTAAAAGCATATCTTATTTGCTTACACTCTGTTAGTCTATAACAAGCTGTTTGGATATGAATGTATATGAGTTTTTGGGATAATTGTTTTTCACCTGTAATATGTAAAATGTTTAATCAAGTAAGGGCTATGGAAAACATGATGTTTTTTACTTGTATTCATTCACTTGAAAAAATAGAATGTAACCACATTGGAAATTTTATATTGCCTGAAAGATTTTGCTGGGATATATAAGCTGTAAGGGAAAGAATAAAGATAGAGTTAAAATTAGTTTGTAGTGGGTAGCCATTCCAGCTTTGATCCCCGGCTGGCGGGCACTTGAAGCTGCAGGGTACCACCTGCAGAGCTCCTTAAAACCAGGAAAAACCTACATGGTTTCTTTCCTGAAAAAGAGCTAATCCGATCTCAACTCCATGGCAAGTTTAACCCCCAGACCAGCAAAACTGCTGTGAGTGAGGTGTTCCCCCTCCTCCCTGAGTGCCAGCTCCTGGAAGCTGAAGGTGGGAGCCACCCAGGCCTTTGGAATTTGCCCCACATGAGAGCTAGATATTGGTGAAATTATTAAGGCCACTCCACATAGTTAAAATTGAGGTTTATTTTGTGGGGTAACTTACAAGTAAAGGGATAGGTAACAGGGTCTGGGAAAGGTGTAGTTGCAGTCCGGTGGTGTTCTTTGGAGAACTCTGCTGGGTCTACCTCCAGTGTCCAGCTTCCAGAAACCAAGAGAGCTGGCTCATCCAGATTTTGGGTCTTCAGGGTTCTCTCTTGGTCCTGCCTTGTAGGCGTGACAGTTTCTGAAGCCTCAATGGGGGTTAGAACTTCCAGATCAAAGCTGGAATGAGGAAAACACCAAGAATGAGAGCGTTAGAAGGAATTAGAAGGAAAACATCAAGAATAAAGATAGAGTTAGAAGGACAACATCAAGAATAAAAGAATAAGGGAGAATAAAGATAGAGTTATAGAAAAAACATCAAGAATGAGAGAAGGAATAGAGAATGCAAAAGAATATAGAATAGTTTTGTAGAAAATCATCATGATAGTGTGTCTTTTCCCTTAACTCTGTCAGACAAAAAAAATCATAGTACACTCTGACTCCATAGATTCCCTTTCAGCCATGTACTACTGGATGCTGGACCCCCAGGCAGTCAAAGATAATTTGGCGTTGTTGGGCATTAAAAATTGCTACTAAAAATACAAAGGGGGGATTCTATTAACTACCTAGGATATAAGATAGGTTTATAAAAAATTCAACCACAGAATGTACAAATTAAGAGAGATCAATTATGAACTCGTAATGATTTTCAAAAACTGCTGCATGGTATTAACTGGCTATGGCCTACAACTGAATTAACAACTCAAGAATTAAGAAATTTATTTCAAACCTTACAAAGTGATAAAGATTTAAATAGTCCAAGAAAATAGTCAGCCTAGGTTGAGAGAGAATTGGCTTTGAGAGAAGAGAAATTATAGGATGCATATGTGGATCTCTTGGATCCAGAACATGATTGTATTCTAGTCAAACTGCCTTCTGCTCATTTTCCTGCAGATATTCTTATGCAAAGAGATGACAATATCTTAGAATGGATATTTTTACCACACAGAGTAAAGATCTATAAAGGGTTTCTAAGTTGATTTTGAAAGGACAGTTGAGACTCTTAATTAACGTGAATAGACTCAGCAGAATTGTGGTACCTTTTACTAGTGCTGAAATTGCCTCATTATGGGCAGAAAATGGACATTGACAAAAAGTTTGCAGTAGTATTTTGAAAGAGATTAGCAACAAGTAACCCAAAAGTAAGAAACTTCACTTTATAAGAACTAATTGGTTCCTTCTTCACATTGGATTAGGAACACCAATTTCTGGAGCCCCTCCATTTTATACAGATGCAAATAAATCAGGAAAGTCAGGTTACAAGTCAGGAAAAATAAGTGGCTCAAAACCCTTATGATTGAGTTCAAAAATCAAAATTATGTTATTCTCAATGTATTATTAGAATTTCTAGAACCTCTTAATATAGTTCCTGACTCTCAATATGCAGAAAAAGTTATTTTAAATATTAAAACTGCTAAATATATTCCAGATGATTCAGAATTAACTTTTATATTTTTTCAATTACAACAAATAATAAAAAAAGAAATAATCCCTTGTATGTAATACATATCAGATCCCATGTGAGTGTAATCAGTTTCTCTAGCACAAAGTAGTGATAAAATCAATCCACTATCAGTAGAAAATGTGCTAAATTTTCTTCAGAATTTCATAAGAAATACAATGTTAATAGCAAAGGTTTGAAGAAAGATTTTTTCTATCACTGGGCACCAAGCCAATGAAATTATAAGGAAATGTCCTACCTGTTCTTTGTATAACCAAATTTCACTACCTGCAGGAATATTCCAAGGGAACTCAAAGATACAAAACTTGATCAAAGAAGCTGTGTAGACAGAGAACTGACTCAGAAGAATAAAGTGAATGGACAAAAGGGAAAAAAAACTGAACAAATGGATGTGTTTCATTTGTGGAGTTTGGAAAATTAATGTATGTGCACCATATCATAGATACATATTCAGGATTTCAATGGGCAACTGCTTTGAGTTCTGAAGAGGCTGATTCTGTAATTACACATTTATTAGAAGTTATACCCATTATGGGACTACCTACACAAATTAAAACTGACAATGCTACAGCATATGTCTCTAGTAAAATGAAACAGTTATTTGTATATTACAACATCAAGCATATTATAAGTTTTTTCATATTATACCACACAATCCTATAGAACAGTTATAGAAAGATCTAATCATACTTTAAGAGATGCTTAATAAACAGAAAGAGGTAATAAAGACCTACATAGAAAGATTATACAATACTTTATTATCTTTAAATTTTGAAAATGCTAATGAGAAAGGAATGACAGCTGCAGAGAGACACTGGACAGTAAAAAAAAGAAAAACAAAATGCTGAATTAAATCAGCCTGTGTATATTAAAGATGTGTTGACCTCAGAATGGAAACAAGGATATGTATTACAGTGGGGAAAAGCTTTTGCTTTTGTATTCATAGGAGAAGAAAAGCTATGGATGCCATCAAGATGGATAAAGATTAGATTTAAACAGGAAAGACCTCTTGATTAGGAAATGCAATAGTTCATCAAACAGTCTGGCCATTCAATCTAAACTAACTTATAAGACAAACAAATACCTATTATTTGAATCAGATATAACCTGCCAGAAAAGGAACTCCCAAATTTAGGGTTGGGGCAAGGTTTTGTTTTTGTCCTCCCAGGAGAATAACAGTATCCAACTAAAGAATCTAAAGGCCACTGGACATTGGAAAAATAAGGATGGATCATCAAGAGAAAATGTCCCAAGAAAAAGAATAGATTGCCATAAATATCAAACCTTTAACAGGGTAGAATTTCATAAAACTTCTCAAATGCTTGCTTTTGCTATTCTCTACAAACATAAAAGACAAATGGTCTTTTTGTGGTCCCAATTCAATTAAAAATCAAATCTAGCTTTGGAGTTGGAGCATGAGTCTCTTCTCTACATTCAAGTATGCTTGTTAAAGAAAACTCCAAAATCTCATGTCAGAAGATCCACTTGGTATGGGACAGAAGAAAAAACAAAATTAAGGGACTATTCTAGTGTCACCAATCTTGTGATCTTTTGGTTTTATTTTGACTCTTTAAAACATTTCTTAAGGTATAAATATTAACTCAAAATTTATAAGATATATATATTTTTAATATATATATTTAAACTTTCTGTCATGATATTAGTGGTCATATAGAGTGCTAATTAATTCTAGAAATAATTTTCATCTAGCTTCCTGTAAGTGATTTTGGGCTTAAGTCTAAAGCAGATAACTAGGAACTAAGTTTGTGTACCCAGATGTATTTAACAGATTGTGATCCTCTAACCTCTCTGAGATGTGCTGCATATGACATTTAAAATGTTTAAATTTTCATCAGTGAACTGTGACCATTCCTGGCAGTGACCTTTGAGATCTCCAATACGATGGGGCCCTGAAATGACAAATCCACCTGGATTGTGGTAACCCACTAAGCTGACAATCATCAAATAAAGATGAGCTTTGGACTACAAACTACACCAGACAACTTGAAAACAGTTTGTTAAGATGATCCAGGCTCATAGACTATTGCAGCCAGGACTTCAGATAAGCCTTGCACTTTCCCATCATACCAAGACTGGACAACAGTTAGCTCTCCCAAGACTTGACCATTATCTTAATTCTCTCAAGGTCCCCTAAATATGCCATTGGCCCTAGATAGCAGGAAGTAATTTTAAAACCTGAACCACATTCTGAAGAAGCTGGGTGGGTGTTTTTTGGTTGTTTAGTGAGTTATGAATGTTTATTATACTTTAGGGAAGTTGGTTGCAAGTTGCTACTGTTCATGGTCAGGGAAAGAACTAGACAAGGGAAGTTAGATTCAGAGACCTCTTTCTAAAAAAGATGGGATATAGGAATGGTAGGATAAAAGTGTAGATTATTGAATCTACTTTTAAACTAAAAAGCAACTACTCAAATATTTTACATTGGTATAGATTTTTGTATATTGATACAAATTTAAGGTTATTTTGGTTATACTGTGGATATGTTTATATTCTTGTTGAAGGTATTATACTTATGCTGCTCATTTAAAAAGTAAGGTAAAGTTCTAGTCTTTGAAAGCTATTATTGCAAACTATGTAGGATCATTAAGAAATGCAGGTGACCTCTTGGGCCCCCAACTGGATCAGGCCTTCTGAATAGGTGAGACAGTTGATTGGCTTGATCTGTTTGGGAGGCATCTAGGCAGTGGTACCAGGGCCTGGGCTCGTTGCATGAGTTAGCTGTTTGAAACCTGGGACCTATGCAAGGACACTTGGCTCAATCTGGGAGGAGGGGACTGGACCTGCCTGGACTGAGTCTATCAGGTCGATCCCAGTCCTCAGGGAAGACCTTGATCTGGAGGAGGTAGGAATGGAGGGGTGGGTTGGGGGGAAGGGGAGGGGACAGGAAGGGAGAGAACAAGGGAATCTGTGGCTATTATGTAGAACTGAATAGTATTGTAAAATAAAATTTAAAAAAAAAAGAAAAAAAACAAGAAATGCAGGTTAGTAGTTAAGTCATCTATAGCAATCAAATTTGTAGCCATGTTAGGTATGTTTTCAAGGTCAAACAGAGATATATTTTAGATAAATAAATGGTCTCCAAACACTCCAGAGATATACAGAATACGGCATTTAAGATCTTTTAGTAACATAAGGCTTTTCATGACAGTGAGATATGTTTGCTTCTGGCAGCACCAATCTACTTCAGAGAAGATGATGGGCACTGAAGAACCTCCACATTGAGTTTGCTTTCATTGTGGCAAAGTTAGCTATTAGATAAGACACTGCCCTTGACTCAACTGCTGACAGTATGCTGTCCAAATTTGACAAGCAGAAGACAAAAGAATGTGACTGCTGGACTTTGCAAAGATAAGGTAGGACAGTCCTTCCAAATCCATGCTTCAAGAAAAAGTCTGTCAAGATATTGTAGTCTGTAGGCTGGAGATGGATGCCCCAATGTTGCAAAGGAACCTTGGGGCATCCAGGCAGCCAGGTGGTTCTGTCATTTCTACAGTTTTAGAAGTTGTTTACTTAGATAATAGTGTATCCTTCTCAAGTTTCTGATAGGGTTGAATTTGTTACCAAATTCTAAAAAGAAACTTATAAAAGAAATATAAGGTTTATAAGGTTGAGAGACATAAAAGCTTAATTTATTTATCTAAGAAATGTTTTAAAATCTAAAAGGACAATTTAGGCTGGTAATAAAAGTTATGAAAGTGATTTATCTATAAAACACTGGATTCATAAATGTAGAATAGATAGTAGAGTATTTTCTTAAAATTTGCTAAATACAAATGGGCTGGACATGATGAATGTAATTCTTACCTGATAATTGCTCTTATTGTATATAGTTTTACTTTTTTAGAGCTAAAACCTTTCTTTTTCATTTAAACAATACAGATAATTGTTCTTATTGCATATAATTTACTTTGTTAGAGTTAAAACATTTCCTTTTTATTTGGACAATGCCTGATAATTGTTCTTAATTCTATATGGTTTGACTGTGTCAGAGTCAAAACCTTTCCTTTATATTTAGACAAAAAGGGGAAATGTTATGGGATATTTGATTACACTTACATGAAGAGACTGTTAATAATGTTAACCTTGAATTGGGGTGGAGTCAGTGGTTAGCTGACTGGAGTTAGCCATACAGAAGCCAGGAACATAGACAGAGTGATGTGCATGAAAGAAAAGGGAGAGACTTGTGTGTGTGTGTGTGTGTGTGTGTGTGTGTGTGTGTGTGTGTGTGTGTGTTGTCTTTTTTGAAATGGGAAGTGTGGAGAGGGTATCAGTTGGTTCTTCCTCTGCTGCTTTCTTGATCTATTAGATTTTTTACCCTGATATCTGACTCCTGAGATTTTATTGGTAATAAGACAACTTAGATAAACACATCACCAGGGGACCCTTGACTGGCATGTAGCTGAAAGTAGAAGCCATGCTCCTCTACATTTATTTTAATATTTTACTGCAGCTGAAGATTTGACTTTTAAAGCTTTAAAAAGCCACACTAACTGTTCTCTCAGGCTTACCTATGAAGAGCAAAGAATAAAAAATTCTATCTAGAAGACATAATTTAATATATTGAAATGTTGTTCTGGCTCATGCCTATCATTCCAGGCCTCCATAAAGCTCTTTATTAAACTGTGCTTTTGTGTGGTGCCACTTGATTACATTGAAGGACACTATAATGAGTGGCCCTGCAAAGCTTATTATTGTGAGTACTTTCAGACTGTTGCTGAGGACATTGTTGATTTTATCACATGTTGTCTCCTATATAACAATCCACAGGGAAAAAGCCTGAATACTGAGAATAGTTATAATTTTGGGCAATTATCTTGTTTGTATTTTATGGACATGTGAGTTATTCAAGTAATTAGGTATGAACCCATTTGCCCACTTATTTCTTACCACTAATCTACATTCATCTCAGTGTTTAGACAGTAAATCAAATAACACAGTGGAGACTGGCTTGACACTGCTGCAGTGTTGGAACATTGGCTCATACTTTGAGCAGGGGCCCATAGGCTTTCAAATGCATCCATGAGGAGCAAGAACTCTGTTAAAATCGACTCTGTTCCTTCTTTGTATCTTGAAGGCATTAATAGAAGCTGTTATATAGCTGAGATCTAAGTGTGTGTCCTGTATTAGAGTGACAGAGAGACAATGAAATTAACAGATGATATGTTCACAGGACTATAGCAAGAAACTCAACACTGCTTTGATGCATCAAGTATCCAATAAGAATGATCAAGCATCATGACTCATAGGAACCCTTTCTTGACTTCTAGCACCAACTTTGCTAAAGAGATGTTATTGTCAACTCTGTTAGGTTGAAGATTCTTCCAAGAAGTCCCTGTTTTCTGTGTTTCTGTCTAGTTTGGGCCACAGGGGGATTTCTGAGTGACATGGAGGCAGAAAGGAATCAATATCTGTATGACTGTCCTGTGTGAGTAAAGGTATAGCTGTAATCGTTTCAGCTTCCTTTAGATCTTGTTTAGTTTCTTCTTCTGGTTTCTGATTCTTATTTTGGGTTTCAGTTTAGATAACAACAGGGCTCTAGATTCTGCTGTACAACTACACCATAGAGGTTGCTTCACTGATGAAGCCCTAATTGTCACATAGGCATTCATAAAATACAGGGTGAGGGACCACACTCAGAATAGCAGTAAAAGTAGCCTCTTCTATGTCTCTATTGTGAAGCTCCATCACCATGATGTTCTTTTCCTTTCAGATGTGGTGTTTCCAATATAATCCTTCATTTCTTCTTCACTGTCATGTCTCCTAGTGAATAAACCTGCATGTATCCATTCACTTAGCCAATAGATGCAGAAAATTAACACCTGATGTATCTCAGTCACTTCCCAGGTTCTAGGAATATAGATAAGAGTGATGTGAGTGGAGATAACTGCAATTGCTAGGTAGTGGCAGGAGATAAGAAATGATGAACATTTTCATGTAGGCATTGGAAGAGAACAATGCTTCTTCCCAGAATAGACTGAGATCAGGGAAGACTTCACAAGGCGGTAACTATTGGTAGACTCACAGTGACAAGTTCATTTGCCATCAGTATCCTCCAGAACAAAAGAAAAACCTAGCAATAAGTGTAGCTTTAGGGAAATGAGATAGAACATGCTAATTCTCTTTTTAAAGTGTGGATTATAAGATTCCAGAAAGAACAATTAGATAAAGACTGCCAAGAAAAACTACATGTGATTTGAAAATGTCTTACATGTATACAATACATTTGGATCATAGCCACTCCTAATCCCAGTGCAACTTCTTCTAGGTCTCTTCCCTAACATATCCCTGTCTTGATTTCATGCCTTCCTTTTGTATCTCATTGAGCCCAATAAGTATTGTGCATATGTACATGGGTTTAAGACTATCAGAGTGTGGGAGATCTACTAGGAGCCACTTCTCAGAAGAAAAGTGACTCTCACTACTCCAAAGGACTTCTACTGCCAAAGCTAGGCAAGAGCCTTAATCTAAGAATTATAACTGGCCTGTTTCCCTGCTCACTTTAGCCACAGCCACAAGTGTGTGTAGACCCTTCTTCATGGCTCGGTGAAACCATAGTCTCTGCACAGGAGAAAACCAACAAGTTCTGGTCTTTTCCTAATGTTAGTACGGCAGCCCTGTCCTTGTGACCTCATCTAAATTTAATGTCCTCCATAGAACTCCACTTTCAAATATCATCACGTGTGCGTGTGCGTGTGCGTGTGCGTGTGCGTGTGAGGGAGAGGGAGAGCGAGAGGGAGAGGGAGAGGGAGAGGGAGAGGGAGAGGGAGAGGGAGAGGGAGAGGGAGAGGGAGAGGGAGAGGGAGAGGGAGAGGGAGAGAGAGAGAATATGAATTCTGGGAGGATATAAACGTTCTTCCCACTACAGAATTCCACCAAGTTGTATACTCTGCAACACTGTCTTCAACACTCAGTTTATGGCAACAAGTGGATACTTTGCGCATTCATGGAACATCTAGCTGACTTGTGCGTCTTGCTCCACTGTGAGTTTACAAAGACAATACTTATCTTTACATTCCTGTGTGTCTCTGCTGCCTAATTCTGAGCACACAAGCTGTTCAAAATTGCTACTGCTCTTTCTGCTGTTGTGCTCTGTGTGCACATGCATAAGTGTGTGTATATGGTATGTGTGTGTGGTGTGTATGTGGTGTGTGTGATGTGTGTATACGTGGTGTGCATGCACTATATATGTGTGTATTTGTGTGGTATGTGTGTATTTGTGTGGTATGTGCGTATGTATGTGTGTGTATGGTGTGTGTGTGTGATGTGTATGTGTGTGGTGTTTATGTGTGTGATATGTGTGTATGTTTGTGTATGTGGTGTGTGTGTGTGATATGTGTATGTGTGGTGTGTGCGTGTGGTATATATGTGTGCGGTGTGTGTGTTTGTGTGGTATGTGTGTGTGTGTGATGTGTATGTGTGTGGTGTATATGTGTTTGTATGATATGTGTGTATGTTTGTGTATGTGGTGTGTGTGATGTGTGTATGTATGGTATGTGTGTGTGGTATATATGTGTGTGGTGTGTGTGTTTGTGTGGTATGTGTGTATGTATGTGTGTGTATATGGTGTGTGTATGCTGTGTATGTGTGGTGTGTGTGTGTTGCATGTGTGTGTATGTATATATATGTGTATGTGTATATATGTGATGTGTATGTGTGTGTGTTTGTATGGTATATGTGTATATGTGTGTATGTATGTGTGGTATGTGTAGTGTGTGTATGTGTGTGGGTTTGTGTGCATGTGTGGTTTGTCTATGTGTGTGTGTGGTATATATATATATATATGTGTGTGTGTGTGGTGTGTGTATGTGTGGTGTGTGTGTGTATGTGTGTCTATAACAGAGTAATATTGCCCTACCTGTTTGGAAGGGTTGATTTGCTCATTTATGAGCCCACTGAGAGGTAGATGTCCTAGGGAATAATATGTTTTCAACATTTTGTGTTCTAATGTTTTCATTTAGCTTAATTTCATATTCATTCCAAGTTTGAACATCAATCCAATATTTTTTATTTAGAAAGGTAATGCTGTATTTCTTTGTGCTGATTTATTATCCTTTCCATGTGCTTGGTAATTGGATTATTTACTAGGTTCCCCCCCCCCCCTCTATTTTCTACTGTATTTCTGAGTACTTAAAATTTAATTTATTTCTCTTCAGGAGAATTCTTTGGGATATAATTGTAGAAGTGGAATTTCTAGGTCAAGAATATGAACAGTTTTAAAGGTTCTAATACACTGCAGCAGATTTGGCCTTAGAGAGACTGACTCCATTTGCTATGCCCCAAATTGTGTGCAACCGTTTCTATTTCCCCACAATCTTACCAACAATGACTTCAGACATCTTTCAAACCAGTTTCCCTTGTTTTGCTAATGTCTTTATGTTGGTAAGCACTTTTTCACAGAGATGGAGAGGACTCATATCAGATCCATTCTCTTCTCTAGCTAACTTTGGTTTCCAGAATTCTAGAAATGTGATTTTATCAGAATCTCTGTCTATGGAATTCTGCAGGTAAAGGAAGCAGTAAACCAAATTTAAAATGGCTAAGCCATCAAGTGCCTTTACTTAGGCAGTGAAATGTTCTGTTTATCTGGACTTAAGTCCTTTGCTTTCCATTTCAGCTTCATGCTAGGAGAAATCCACTGAAGCGGTTACATCCTCTGTTTTATGTATGACAATATTAGACAAAATGGTTACTCTTCTTTAAGACTGAAGAGACTTCTCCCAAGTGACTGTCCCAGCTTACAGAATGGGAAAAGATCTTGATCAACGCCCCCATCTGACAAAGGGCTGATCTCCAAAATATATAAAGAACTCAAGAAACTAGACATCAAAATACCAAACAATCCAATTAAAATAAATGGACTACAGAGCTAAACAGAGAATTCTCAACAGAAGAGTCTCAAATGGCTAAAAAACATCTAAGGAATTGTTCAACATCTTTAGTCATCAGGGAGATGCAAATCAAAACGACTCTGAGATGTCAGAATGGCTAAGAGCAAAAGCACTGCACACAGCTTATGTTGGAGAGGATGTGGAGCAAGGGGAACACTCCTCCGCTGCTGGTAGGGGTACAAACTTGTACAGCCACTCTGGAAATCAGTGTGGTGATTTCTCAGAAAATTGTGAATCAGTCTTCCTCAAGACCCAGCCATACCACTCTTGGGCATATTCCCAAGGAATGCTCAATCATACCATAAGGACACATGCTCAACTATGTTCATAGCAGCATTATTCATAATAGCCAGATCCTGGAAACAACCTAGATGCTCCTCAACTGAAGAATGGATTAAGAAAATGTGATATATATATATATATATATATATATATATATATATATATATACAATGGAGTACTATTCAGCAGAGAAAAGCAATGACATGATGAGGTTTGCAGGCAAATGGATAGAACTAGAAAATATCATCCTGAGTGAAGTAACCAGACTCAGAAGGACAAACATGGTATGTATTCACTCATAAGTGGATACTAGATGTAAAGCAAAGGATACCCAGACTACAACCCACAGCTCTAGAGAGCTAGCTAACAAGGAGAACCCAAAGAGGGACGCATGGATCACCCTGCGAAGGGAAAATAGATGAGATCTTCATGAGCAAACTGGGGATGGGGGGACAACAGAGGGGAGGGGGATGAGAACATAAGAGAATGGGATGGTTGAGCTGGAACAGGAATGGAGTGGAAGAACAATGAAAGAGATACCATGATAGAGGGAGACATCATGGGTGCTAGGGAAACTGGGTGCTAGGGAAATTCCTAGGAACCCACAAGGATGACCCTAGTTTAGACTAATAGCAATAGTGGAGAGGGTGCCTGAACTGGCCTATCCCAGTAATCAGATTAGTGAATACCCTAATTGTCATCATCTACCCAGTAACTGATGGAAGCAGATGCAGAGATCCACAGTAAAGCACCAGGCCAAGCAAGCTCCAGGAGTCCAGTTGAAAAGAAGAGGGATTTTCTGAGCAAGGGGCATCAAGATCATGATGGGGAAACCTATAGTGACAACCAAACCAAACTAGTGGGAATTCATGAAATTTTGACCAACACCTGTGGAGCCTCCATGGGACTGGACTAGGCCCTCTGCATAGTGAGACAGTAGTGTAGTTTGATTTGCTTAAGGGGCCCCCTGGCAGTAGGATCAGGATCTATCCCTGGTGCATGAAAAGGCTTTTTTTCCTCCTTTTTTTTTTATTAAGAAATTTTCTATTTATTCCACATATCAACCGCAGATTTCCCTGTCCCCCCTCCCCTCACTCCCAGCCTTCCCCCACAACCCACTCCCCATTTCTACTTCCTTCAAGGCAAGGATGAGCAGGCTTTTTGGAGCCCACTATCTATGGTGGGACACCTTGTATGGCCTTGAGGCGGGGGGGGGGGGTTGGCCCTGCCTCAACTGAATTTACAGGTCTCTGCTGATTCGCCCTCAGAGGCCTTACCTTCTTTTAGGTGGGACGGGGGGGGAGGGAGGGGATGATGGGGCGAGGCTGAATAGGCAGGAGGAGGGAAGAGGGGAATCTGTGATTGGTATGTAAAATGAATGAAAAAATTCTTAATTAAAAAAATTAGAAAAAAATGACTGTCCTTCCATGTCCCCAAGTCTTTTCCCTTGTGTCTTACTGAACTGAACTGGAATGCAAGCTCCTTTCTGAAGGGGTTGCCACCTCTGAGTTCATGTTATATTTTGTCTGTGTTCCTGCACTGAGACCAGGTGGACCATTGAAGGAGCAGATACATACATGATGGGTTACCAGTCAAGCCATTTCTCCAGAAAGGACAGGAAAAAAAGCTGTCTGCAGAACTTGAACATCTGGGTAAAGTCAGGAGTACCATGAAGAGGGATTGGATACTAGATTAATAGCAACAGTTTCCAAGTAAACACCAAAATATGATCATGCTCACAAAACCGAACTCAAAGAGAGTAAGGCAGAGCCTGGTATAAAGATATACACTGAAAATTACAACTGTCAAGAGAAAATCATGTTACGCTGAAAAACTGAGACACTCTCTCTTTCTATAAACAACACGACAACCAAAACCATTTGGTCCACTTAACAAGTAGAACAATGCATCAAGTTTGCTTATTCTTAACAATCTAAGCGTTTAGGATGAGGGCATTTATCTTACCTGCTTCTCCACAGGTCAGAACTGCCAAGAGAGCCAGCAAACTGCTGCTCCTGACCTGGGTTTTCCAGTCTGTGGTCAGTTCATGGGATCAACTGACTTGTCCATTATAAATGCCATGCTGAGAATTCCTCACCTGCATCAGTTTTCATAAGAACAAATACAATGGAAAAGATCCAGTTTCAGTGCTCAGGGCCACTGAATTTAGAACTCCCCAATTAAGCAATGTGTCTGGGTCACATTGTATTCTTTGGAACATCCACCCTCACAGGGCAGTTTGATTATACTTTAGGAAGTAGATGTCTGTTCTTGGGTCGTCCACTGCTGTCTTTCCAACGCTTCTGTCTGAGCTGCGTAGTCTTTCCCTCTTGCTAAGTGCCCAAACATACCCTCAGTGCTGGGGTCTGTTGTCTGTGCTCCATCTTGATTGAAGATTTCACCTCTAGACACATACTGGATGGCTCTCTCTCATGGTTTCTTCAACTTCTGCTGAAATTTAATTTTTTTAGTATTAAGAAAAAAATTACATTTGGCATCAATATATAATAGAAACATTTTATAAGCAATAAAAATTTACCTGCCCATTATATACACAAATACCTGTTTTTTAAAGTGAGACTGTCTGTGAAGATCTTGTTATAATACCTTGCCTATCTTTGTCTATACCATACCAACCATTTATTTGCTTTGTGCCTCTCTCTTTGTTGGTTGTCTTATCTGTCTGATTCACTGCTGGACCTCCAACTCCTAGAAAGTTGGTATGAAGTGGATGCTCAATGAATCAAATGTCTCTCTAAATTAAATGTAATTTTTTTAACAGAAATTATTTGTGATTAAGTTTATTTGTTATAAAATGTATGTGTATATAATCAGTGTTAAGTTAGATCAAGTTTTCATATTGATCTCTTAGATGTATAAGAACAGTTCCTTTTTTCTGCAGTGTTTTAGCTATTTTGATCCTCTGTGTTTTCATGTAACATAAATTCTGTATAAAATTCATAATCAGGTTTTCCAACTGTGTTTAAAAAGAAAGGGCAGCAAACAGCTTATGAGGTAATGACTCAAGGTTGCGTTTGATGCCTGGTCCCCACATGGTTGAAGGAGAAACGTGGTCAAAAGAGAAAACCAGCTTCCACAAGTGACTCTGACTTCTAAAGATGTGCTGTACCACTCACGTACACACACACACACACACACACACACACACACACACACACACACACACGCTGAATGAGTAATGAATAATTTAGGAGGCAAGAGAGAAAACTTAAGAATGTGTACTGCTCTTGCAGAAGGCCCAAGTTCCTAAGCATGCTTATTGGATTTTAAGGAGGAACTGACATGTCTTTTCTCTGAGGGTACCAGCACAATGCCCCTACAGAGACATACACACATGCATTTTATTGAAAATAAAAGAAAATCTAAAAAATTAATTAAAAATTAAAAAAAATAGTGAATTTGGATAGAGATTTCACAGAATCTAAACATTATTTTTGGGTAGACTTATCATGGAAAATACTGAATTTCTAATTTATATTTGTTACTTTTCTTTTGCTGTGACAAATCCCCATGGCCAAGGCAACTTATAAAAGAAGTATTTAATTGGGCTTGCAGTTTAAGATGGCTAAAGTCCACAATGACAGAGAAAAGGCGTGGCAGCAGGAAGAGCTGAGAGCTCACATCTTGACCCCTTAGCAGGAGGCAGAGAGAGAAAGCTTGCTGAGAATGACCTATTTTTGAAACCTCAAAGTCCACTCCCAGTGACATACTTCCTCCTACAAGGCCACACCTCCCAATTTTCCAGAAGCTCTATTAACTGGGGAACAAGTATTCAAACACAGGAACCTGTGGAGACCATTCTTATTCAAACCACCACACAACCTATAACCACGGAGTAATTCAGTTTATTGATGTCTATCTTCAGGTTTTGGCAATACATTTAGTTTTCTGTATACAGGAATTTATAAAACTTTCTAATCTATATTAATATAATGTGAAAAATATTACTTTAATTTCCAATTCAGGTTGTTCATTGCTATTATTCATAGATGCATTTGATTTTTTGTGCATTGATTTTGAACCCAATGATCTTGTTGATCCCTGTTATAAATGATAGTAATTGTATATGTGCTTGTGCAGATCCACTAGTTATCCCTAGATTATTCACTCAAATGCAGCCTTATTTCTTTCCAACAGAATGTACTATATTACAGTGTAACTGACTACATGTAACTTCCCAAATAAGGGCAAAGGCAAATAGCAAGAGCAGAACATCTGTGCTTTGATATGAATTTTAAGAAAACAGTATTTAGTCATTTAGGATTAAGTATGATGTTGTCTATACATTTTTTCACAGATATTGTTTATGATAGTAAAAACACTTCATCTGTTATGGTCAATATTTATTGTCAACTTGACAGTATTTAGAATCATTACAGAAACAAACCTTTGAGCATGTCTGTGAGGGAGTGACTAGATTGAGTTAATTGAAATGGGAAGAAAACATTAAATGGGAGTGATACCATCCCACGGACTGTGGTCCTGGTCTGAACAAAAACGGGAAGCAGAATTGACTCTTTGTTCCCTATGTGACTTGGTCAGGTTTTTGATCACATAAACTAATATGTTGGCAATGTTTATTTTTGTTTGTTGACAATTTCATACATGTATTGTATTATGGTTGCTTTCCTTACTACCTTCTCTTATTTTTCCCCCCATTTCTGGCAACTCTACTCTTTTCTTAGAAAATTCTTTCTCACATTCATGACCTTTTATTACATATGCAGATCAAAAGACTAGAACAGAGGACTCATATATAAGTCCACACAACTATAGCTACCTGATTTTTAACAATGAAGCCAAAATATACAATGGAGAAAAGACAGCATTTCCAATAAATGGTGCTTGAAAAACAGGACCTCAGCATGTACAATAATGTTAGATTCATATATGAAATTTTGAATAAAACTTGACTCTAAGTGGAGCACAGACTTCAATATTAGACCTGATACCATGAAAGTGTTAGAGAAAAAAGTAGGGGATATGATTCCATATGGGTAGAGATAAAGATTTCCTCAACAGGACTCTGATAGCAGATAAATAAGACCAATAACCCACGTGTAAGATCTCACAAAACTGAAAAGCATCTGTACTGCAAAGGATGCTGTAAATAAAAAGAAGAGGTAACCCACAGAGTGGGAGAAATCGGAAGCTAGGAGAGTCCCCCCTGCTGACTAAGTTTTGTAATATCAGATGGTGCTGTGCAGAGTACTGGAAGAGTAGGGATTGATAGTTTTACTCAGTCGTGAAACCTAAGAACTACAATATGAACCTCCCAGCCAAAATGTGGTCATTTATGCAATAGTGGCCAACTGCTCCATGACTGTACTTGAGAGAGAATCCATCCCTTGTATTGTGAAGTGTATCCAAAGCCTATGACTGGGGAGATCTTAGACTCCAGAAAGGAACTTCCTACCACTACTTATCTAAACTAACACAGCATTTAACTACTTTCTAAACATATTTTCTTATCCCCACAGACAGGTTACTCTCAGACTCAATTAGAGAAGCCTCTCCTTGCTGTACACAAAGTGAATACAGGAATGTATGGCTGCACAAGAGAACAAAGGATGACTGAGTGCTCATTTTGTACAAAGCATTTATACCACAGCCATAAGGTTCAGAGAATACTGCAGAGAACAGGGAAGAAAGAGGGTTAAGAGCCAGAAGATGGAAAGGAGAACTATGAAATGTCGTCTTCTATGTCATCAATCACGAGCTAACAGCATTTGTGCCCAATGCCACTGGGCCCACAAAAGTTGGCCTTCCTAATAATCAACTATGGATGAAGAGGCTGCTTACAGGATCATACCACTTACTAGTGAAATATTGGCATCTAACAGTTCTCTGGGAGAGGAGGACACTTAGTACCCAGTTGTACAGTCACTAGTGAACCCACCAGGCTCTGTTGAATAGTCTCACTTTTGCCTATTTTGTTGAAATAATTATCAGTAGAGATGTGGTTTTGTTCAATGATTGTTCTGTGTCTACAATGCTTGGCATATTCATGTCCTTATTTTATTAGTGTGACATAGCGCTTTAACTATATTTTGCATGTTAAACTAACTTTGTGTTTCTAGCATCTATCCATTTGGTTATGTTATGCTATCATTTTTGTGTTATTGGACTTAGTGTGCTAATATATAGCTAAGTAATTTTCATCATTTGTCACTTGGTTTTGGCCCCATGGTTTGGCATCTGATACGACCAGACAATAACCATTTTCTACTTCTTTCTCTCTTTTCTGAAGATCTAAAAAGTTCAACTCTTTGAATAATACTCTTTAGAAATTTGATAGATTCCACAAGTCATATCCTCTCTACATGGAGATATTTTGGTGCAATATTTAAAATGAAAATATAACTTAAGCACTTGTTACATACCTATCCGTATTATCTATTACACTTTAACTCTTGGATAATATGTCCCTAAGAATTCATATTTCTCTAATTTGGTTATATCAGCATATCATTCCATTAAGAAAGTTTTGATTCTGATATGATCAGTAGTGATATTTGCTTTTCCAGCTTTGATTTTGATAGTTTCTGTTCTCTCTACTTTTATTTTGACAGTTTAGGTAATGTTTTATCCATTTTGTTTGTGTTCTCTAAGAAAGAACTGTTGAGTACAATACCTTTGTTTTTATGTATTCTATTTCATTGATTTCCAGTACAATCTTTATTATTTTCTCATTTCTTCTTACTTTGGGTTTATGTTTCTCTTCTTTTTCTAGTTCCATAAAGCCAAAGGTCAGGTCAATGACTTGGAACCTTTCTTCTTTCTTAATATTGTCCACTAAAGTGATATATTTCCCTTTCACCATACACAGCAGCACATATCTGTAATCTGTGTGCCTGGGAAGATGAGAACAAAGGATTGAGACCAGTATAGAATATATAACAAACCCTTACCTACAAAACAAAATTAAATAAATAACAATAAAGTGAATGTCTCTCTCAGTAATGACTTAACTGTGCTTTTTTTTTCTGACAGTGAGGGTACCACTCCCTGGCCTAATTTTGAGGCTATAGCCTGAGGAAATTTCCTGAAGGTACTTCATTCAGCTATGAAAGGATTTTGACTTCCACTGCAGAAAAGAATTTCTAAATTAAGAAAAGTTGAGTTTTTTTTTTTTTTTTTTTTTTTTTTTTAAAGAAAGGTAAATTAGGGAGGCCGGAGAGATGGCTCAGCAGTTAAGAGCATTGACTGCTCTTCTAGAGGACCTGGGTTCAATTCCCAGTATCCACCTGGCAGCTCACAACTGTCTGTAACTCCATGAGCTGAAATCCTCACACAGACATACATGCAGGCAAAACACCAGCGCACATAAAATAAAATAAATGAATAGTTTTTTAAAGAGAAAGGTAAATTAGTATACACCAGGAGGTGGTGAGGGGGGGGGGTTGTCCTAGAGAAACGCTGTTGCTTTATTCTGTTCTCTTTCACCTCTGGAATCTACTTGTTTTGCCGCTGTTGCTGTCATCATTTTATTGATGTTGAAACCCAGCTTTGGCTCTCCAAGGTGGAATGAAGATGACTGGTTCTTCAAGAGTCCTCAGTCTTCCATTGGGATTGCCGGGGCACCCAGCCTTATGTACTGTGTAACCAGATTTTCAGCTACTCCAGGGTGAAGACAGCCGTTGCTGGACTAACCAGACCTTATCCTGTATATCAGTCTGAATAATTTTATGGCCTTTCAAGTTACATAGCTCTAAGAATGTTATGAGCACCAGGTCAGACAAAACACATTTTGAAAATTAAGTTCGAACTAAAGGGAAAATTTATTTTTCTTTCTTAAAGAATTTCTTCCTGTGGATAAAGTGTCATATGAGGCACACATGTTTCAAACTTAGGGATGAGACATATTACTCTCTTTGCTGTTGCTGTGATAACACACCACGACCAAAAGGAAAAGAGGGTTTATTTTAGCTTATGTTTCCAGAGGTTTTAGAGAGTCCATAACGGAGTGGGGAGGCATAGCAAGGCAGCAGGAAATCGGAGCTGACTGATCACACTTCCATCCACCCGCAGAAGCACAACCACGTTCAAGGACCCAACCAATGTGACCTTTGAGTTTAGTATTGCTGACACTTCCCTCCTGTGTTGATTTGAATGAAAACTGCCCCCCCTAAACTCATGTATTTGAACACTTGGCCCCCAGTTGGTGGCTCTGTTTGGGGAAAGGTTATGGAACCTTTAGGAAGTGGAACCTTGCTCACAGAGAATGTGACTGGGCGTGGCCTGAGGGGGTTCACAGACTCATCCTGTTTCCTCTTGCAACATTCTCCATGTAGTGCTGTGGCAATCTCCATGGCAGGTTCCAGCCTTCCTTCAGTGATGCTGTGGTTAATCACTCAGCCAGCCAGGACTGCAAACCAGATCTGCAGGTGAGAGGGTCCTTTCTCTTCTCATAGTGTGACCTTTGAGTTTAGTATTGCTGACACTTCCCTCCTGTGTTGATTTGAATGAAAACTGCCCCCCATAAACTCATGTATTTGAACACTTGGCCCCCAGTTGGTGGCTCTGTTTGGGGAAAGGTTATGGAACCTTTAGGAAGTGGAACCTTGCTCACAGAGAATGTGACTGGGCGTGGCCTGAGGGGGTTCACAGACTCATCCGGTTTCCTCTTGCAACATTCTCCATGTAGTGCTGTGGCAATCTCCATGGCAGGTTCCAGCCTTCCTTCAGTGATGCTGTGGTTAATCACTCAGCCAGCCAGGACTGCAAACCAGATCTGCAGGTGAGAGGGTCCTTTCTCTTCTCATAGTCCTTTAATTTTCTGGCTTTTTGTTCATTTGTTTTTAACTTCCTTGCAGTCTAGCAGTTTTAATATTTTCATCATTATTCTTGTTAAATTGTTTTCAATGCCCATTTTTAGTTGTCTTGTTGTTCTGTTTATTTTGATGAATGGATTATTTAGAAATGTGCTATTTGCTTTTCTCCCAGAACTGTTTCCTAAACAGTCCTTTTGGTGAGATTTGTTGAGGGTTCCAATGAGATCTAGTTTATTATTATTCATTTAGGATTATTACTTGTAGTGACTTCAGTAAGAACATATTTAATTTTCCCAATAAACTGATCAGTCTACTGAGCTAGAGAGCTAGAGAAAGAGATGGAGAGAGAGAGGGATACTTAATTCATAAATATATTCTTGTAGATTTTCCATAACATCTCTTTAGTTATAATTTATACATTTAGGCCCATCATCCAATGTAATTATATAGTGGAGGGATAGATTGATTTGCTTCTTCTTAATGTGTTAAGTAGTTAGTTAGAAATTAGCAGGCTTTAAGATAATTGAGGATGGACTGCTTCCTTCATAATCAGCTTAAGGCCTCACTTCCTGTGTCCCTGTTAGCAAACTAATTTTTCAAGTGAAAGAGAGTAATATGTAATAGAAGGGGGTGAAGCAAAAAGCATGCTTCTAATTAAGTCTAAAATATCAGCTAGGCATTCAATCCATGCTTATATCCTAATTATTTGAGGCAAAGACAGAAAATCGGGAGTTCAAAGCCAGCCTTAGCTAAGTATGGAGTCTGAGGATAGACTGAGCTACACAGTATCTTAGAAGAAAAATGTAAAAGAAATGGATAAATTTCCAGATTCTTCCATCCACCATAGTTAACCAAGAAGAGATAAAAAACTTAAACAGACTCATAATAAAGGAGGAGATTGAAAGAGCAATTAAATTTTTTTTTCCTACAAAAACAAAGCCAATGAACAAACTGAGGCCAAGACAGATTCACAGCAGAATCCTACCAGATTTTCAAAGAAGATCTACAGCTAGTACTTCTTTATTTATTCAAAAAATAAAATAAAACCAGAGAGAACACCCACTCAAAATTCTTTTTACAAATCCAGAGTTACTGTAATACCAGAACTGGGTAATGACACACCCAAACACCGGAAGTACAGACCTACACCTCTGGTGAATACAGATACAAATCCCTCAGTGTCCAATTTTTTGCCATTGCCTTTGAGATTTAGTCTTTAGGTCAATTTGAAAATGTTAACTGGTATTCCTAAAAGCATGGTTCTCTCTCTCTCTCTCTCCCCCTCCCTTTCCCCCTACTCTCTCCCCTCCTCTCTCCCTACCCTCTCCCTTTTCTCCGCCCCTCTCTCCCTCTTTCTGTTAACCTTTCTTGGAATTTAATAAGTTTCTAAGCCGATATATTCCTGGCAGGTTTTTGTTGTTTTGTTTTGTTTATCTGAGATGGAGTCCCATGTACCCTAATCTGACCTGGAATTCCCTATGCAGTGGAGGGTGACCTTGAGTTTCTAATTCTCTTGGTGCCACCTCCTAAATGTACCTGGTTAGTCTGAAATTTGTGATGTCATAGTTTAGTCACCCACCCCCACAGAATAGGATGCCTCCCTCCTTTTCTTCACTGAAAACGGAAGGCATGGCAGCCCTTTCCAGCCTGACAATGTCACAGACACACCAGAGGGACAGAGGGGTGTGAACATTTCTAACTGTCTTGATACAAATTCTAGGGGGAGTTAGGCAGCTTCCCAAACAGATCCCAAATGGCATGAGAGATGTGAACAAAGTTCCGGAAAAAAAAAAGGCTGAGCGTTCCACTGAACCTTCTGCAGGGTTGATTAGCTGCTGAGATCTTCGAAGATTGGGAAGAGGTTGGAGCATTGTGAGTCCAGAGCCCGATTAAAATTTATGCTGAGCTGTCTTTAGCCCTCATGTTAACCATTTCTTTCTCACCTCTATTTTAGACCTAAAATCCTTGTGACTATCAGGTGAAAGAAACCTTTTGAAATGTGTTAACTCAGGAGATTCTAGTTTCCACCGACTCAAAATCCAAGAATCATCTGATAGTATCTGAGGCCTAGAGTTGAGCTCCCCCTGCTTTGCATTGACCCATCCGACTAATCTCTCCTCTAATGTATTTGAAAAGTGCTTTGATCTGTGACTTCCTTTGCTCCTTTGCTATGAAAACTTCATCAAGCTGTTACCAATTTGGAACATGGAATTTGAGGTGACCAAAATCTTTTTCCTGGGCCATATTCAATCATAGTTGGCTCTCGAATAAACTGTCTCTTATCCCCTTTGAGATAAGAGCTGTGTTTTTGTATCCACAGAGGGTAAGTCAAGAGGATTGGCCTGTGGTTTTCATGGTGGTTAGAGATTAGGGGTCAGGATGTATGTTCCTGCGCACAGCCAGGACTGCATGGTATGGCTTCTCTCTGATGCAAAAGAAGGGCACAGTGGGGCATTCTTCTCTTCTTGCCTGATGTGGAGATAAAGGAAGCAGAGGTGTGGGGATCAAAAGCAGTCAGTGACCAAACATCAAAAATGACATGAAACTCACAACATGTCACAAATTAGGAGCATTTAAGAATTTTTACTTTCCAGGGGCTTGTCTCTGGAGTAGACTGATTCTCCCTTTCCTAGCAGTCATTCATTACCTCTAGCTCTTCATCTCAGGGCCTTGTGAAATTGCCCCAGCCATGTTGGCCTATCCGTTGATGCTGTCATTTTCCAGGTCTTGTTTGGCAGCCATGTTGAGGCTTCCTAGATGCAGCTTCGCTGTCTTATATGGAAGATACTGTCTTCCATCAGGCTTCTTGTTCCCATGGCTCTTACAATCTTTCTGCCTCTTCCTCTTTTATGTTCTCTGAGCCTTCAATGAAGAAGATGGCCAATCCCAAGTGCTCATTCCTGAACACATACATAAAAACAATGTTACGTGTGTGTGTGTGTGTGTGTGTGTGTGTGCAATAATAACCATTGAAGAATAAGACGATGAATTTGAGTAAGGAGGGAACACCAGAAGAGTTGGAGGGAGGAGGAGATGATGCTGTGGATATCATTCTATATAAATAAAACACTGATGGTCAGTGATCAGGCAGGAAGTAGGTGGCCAGGCAGGAAGTAGGTGGGACAAGGAGAGAGGAGAATTCTGGGAAGCGGAAGGCTGAGGGAGAGACACTGCAGCCACTGCCAGGACAAGCAGCGTGTAGAGACTCTGGTAAGCCACCAGCCTCGTGGCAAGGTATAGATTTATAAAAATGGGTTAATTTAAGATAAAAGAACAGTTAGCAAGAAGCCTGCTATGGCCATACAGTTTATAAGTGATATAAATGTCTGAGTGATTATTTTATAAGTGGATTGTGGGACTGCGGGGCTTGGGGAACCTGGAGAGAAGCCCTCCAACAACAAGATGATGTAAATACAGTACTCATTATATAAAATTCTCAAACAATTATGTGTATTAAAAAGTAAAGAAAGGAAAAACATCAAAGGGAAGATGTGCAAACACCAAAGGAACTTTATCTTTAAGATGTGTTTGTTTAGCTCCCGCTCACCTGCCTCTTATTCCTCTTCTCCTGTAGGCCATTTTTCTTCTTTCTCTGGCCTGTAAGTTTTTCATTCCTATTGCTTTAGATTCACCAAGCTTTTTATTGATTAACTCAATAATAATGTTAAATCTATTTCAGCTGATCAAATCTATAAGCACTATAGTTTTCAGTTTTAGAATTTCTACTTGAATTTTAAATATTTTCTATTATTCTGATTGTATTTCCTAAAATTCTATTTACATGAGCATGTTTTTATTCACTTACAATGTGCTGGTAGTATCTGTTTAAGAATGCTTCTTGGCACCTAGATCATACTGGTGCTGGATTGGGTTGACTCTTTCTCTCTCAGGTCTATGCCAAAGCTCACGATACTTTGTACATTGCAATTTTAAGATCCTGTCATGTGTTCTGTGACTGTGCTAATGTGGGGACTCTGGGTTTCCTCTCCTTGGCAGTGTAGGCTTTGTGGCTCTCACACTGATCAATAGCCCGGTTTCTTCATCTGGAAGCTCCAAGGTAAGTTCAGGTTTTCAGATTCTGTAGTAACTTTGCTCACTGTGTGCTTGAGGTCAGGCAGAGGTGGGCACAGCTTAACCTTCTCCCTTTCCAACATTTCCACTTTGCACTGTTTCCCTGCCTGGCTTTGATTTGTATTGGATTTGATTTACAAAATCAGGTTTCAGGGTCTCTGTTTACTCTAAGTCATAAGACTATTTTCCTGCTTTTCTAGGTACATAACATTTAAAACTGTCATTTTGAGGTTCAGTTGATGTATGTAAAACTCCCCCTCTTCAAAGTGCACAGTTTGATTAAATTGTGGCTTTCTATGCACTTGTAAAGCTACTAAACAGGTCAAGATAAAGAAGAGCTTAATATCCTCAGCAAGCTTCCTCAGATTCCTTTGTAGTTCTTTCCTCTTGGCCCTCCCAGGTCCACTTATCCCTTCATAGTTTCGCCTACAACTTAACTGTTGCTGAGTATTTGCTATATTTCAAATGGAATAATGCAGCATGAATGCAATGATATTTTGGCAGGATTTCTGACTACTTCCTCCCCAGCATAGTTATTTTGAAATCATCACAGTATTGCTTACTTTAATTTTTTTTTTTGTGGCTGAGTACTATTCCATTACATGGATATAGAGCCATTTATTATGCAACTTGTTCACATGCATTCAGATTTCTCTCTTTCTTTGCTTATACAAATAGAGCTTCTATGAATGTCTGTGTTAGAAAAAATATGCTTTCACAAATGCTTCTAATTTGAATTTTCAGATCAGGTAGTAGCAGTATATAAAACATTTTGAGAAACTGTCAAGTTTTGTTCCATTTATTTGGGGATTTATTTCCTCCACATTTTCTAGTTTCACAGGATACAGTGAAGATCTCTTTTTGATATTTGTTGACTGTTTAGTTCCTCTACCCAAACTGATTTCTTGTTCTATCAATGCTTAATGCTATAACTTTCCCTCCAGACACTGCTTTGGAAGTTCCCACCAAGTCTGATTCTTACATTTTTGTTCCCATTGACCTCAGAATGCTATCTCCTTTGGCTTTCGATTTCCAACACTTTGACACAATCACTACTGAGAATCATGCCACTTAACATCCAAATATTTGGGCATTTTCAAAATAATATATAGATATTTACCATTTCAATGCTAAGTGGTCAGAGCCTGTGATCTGCAGCGCTTGAGTCATTTTAAGTTGACCAACATCTATTTTATGGTCATGGACATGATCTGTCTTGCTAAAAGTTTCCTGTGGGCTTAAACCAGAGGCATATTTTGTCTTGTGAGGTGGAGTGTAGGTGCATGAAGAAACCTCAGTTGGGATAAATTGTTGCTAGGCTTGCTTGTGACTTCTTGTCCTCATGGATTTACTGCCTAGTTAATTTATCAATTATTGAAAGAAGAACATTGAAGTCTGACTATAAATGCAGATCTGTTGATCTTCACAGTTAGATGAGTTTTTGATTCATATATTTTGAGCTCTTTTATTAGGTGCATAAACATTTAGAATTGCCATTTTTCTTGATGAATTGACTCCCTTCTTGTGAGGAAATAAATTCCTCTATTCCTAGTAGCATTCTTGGCTCTGAAATCTACTTTAATATACAGCAACTCTAGCTACTGGTATTTAGTTCCAACATTGTGTATTTTTTACCCTTTTACATTTAACTTATTTGTGTCATTATTTTGAAAGTTAGCATCTTAGAGGCAGAGTACATTTGAATCTTGCTTTCTCATCCACTACAAAAATTGCTGCTGTCAGTTTGAGAGAAGAGTTGACTTATGCCACTTACACTGAATGTATACATTGATGCTCCAGTTTAAATTTATTATCTTATTTGTTTTCTTTTTGTCTCATTTGTTTTTTCCTACTATTTCTTCTTTCTCTTTTTTCTTTTTGACATATTCAATATTATTTTTCATTCTGTTTTTTGCTGGCTTTAAAGCTTTAGTTTTGTTTTGCCATCTTATTTGTTGTTTTAGGAGTTCCTGTATCCTGCTTTAATTTTCATGATCTTAAGTGTCATGCCATCCCATATACATCAGGTTAATTTAATAGCAGCATATAAGTTGAATATCTCTAATTTAAAAATATCAAATATGAAATGTTCCAAGATTCAAAAGCATTGAGGTTGATTTGATATCACAAGAGGAAAATTATATGTGTCCTCATGACGACTAGTTGTAGGAAAAACCCAGGCACACAACAAACTCTGTACAAAATAACTTTCAAGTAGATGAACGCACATAATGCCATGTTTGTACTTGAGACTCATCTCCAACAGATCACATTTGGTATTTGCAAATATTCCTAAATCTAGCAGTTCTGGCCCCGAGGTCCAGACAGGATGCTCAGTCTGTCCTCACTATCTATCATTTTCCTAATTCTGTCAGTCATTTTACTCTCATGTTTGAAAACTTCACATCACCTTGTCATTTTGTCTTACGAGCTAAACATATTGTGAACAGGAATAATTTCTTCTGTGTTTATCTATACATTAACCATTTCTGGTTTTCTTTTTTCCTTTAAAAAATTTGCATTTTGGCCTGACACCCTTGGCTTTTTGTCTAAGGGACTTTCTTTTATATCCTTTGGAACAGAGCCCTGCTGGTAATTGAAAATTTTCTATGTTAAGAGAAACTCTTTTTTTCCTTTACTTGAGGAAATCTTGGTAAATTAAAAGTCATGGAATTATTACTTAGAAACTTCTTCCTGTTTCATTGTTTTAGAGAGGATAGGAAACCTGCTGTTATCTTTGCCTTTGTATCTTTGTACTTAGTCTTACCTGTGTTTTCACCCTTTGTTATGTGTTTGATTTTTTTCTTTATTCTGGTTTTGAACAGTATTGTTTGTCTGCCTGTCTACCCGTTCCTATCTGTCCCTCTAGCTTTACTCCCACCCCTCAAAAATCTATGATTGTCCTTTCTGATCTTCTCTGTTCATTACTAATGTTAAATCAAAGTCAAATAAGCAATTTAAATACATCCATGACTCCTAATGACATATAGACAATAATTAAAAGTCTCTGAACAATAAAAAATGTCCAGGGCCAGTTGGATTCAGGGCAGAATTCTATCAGGTCTTGAAAGAAAAATAGTGCCAATACTCCTCAAACTATTCCATTAAATAAAAACTAAAGGAACAGTTCTTAATTTGTTTTATGAAGGCACAGTTATTCTAATGCTAAAGCCATACAAAGACCCAACAAAAAAAGAAAAAAAATTGAGAAAACTGTAGAACAATATTTTTATGAACATAGATGCAGAATTTCTCAATAAAATATTTCCTAGTTAAATACATAAACACACAAAGAAGTTAAGCCATTATCAAGTTAGCTTTGTCCCAGATTAGCAGGGATGACTGTTCAGTCAATGAAACACAAAAACTGCATGATCATCTCATTAGATGCAGAAAAGACTTAACAGACTCTAATACCCCTTCATGATATAATTCCTGAGGAGACTAGGAACAGAAGAGGCATACTTCAACACCATAAATGCAATTTAAAGTAAGCACAGCCAACATAAACCTAACTGGAGAGATAATATAAACATTTCCACTAAAATCAGGAACAAGACAAAGATGTATACTCTTTTCATGACTACTCAATATAGTACTTGAACTAAAGGAGATCAAGGAGAAAGAAATAGTAAAGAAAGAAGTCAATTTACCTTTATTTGAAGAGGATATGATTTTACACATAACAGATCCTAATATCTCCACCTGGAAACATCTATGGCTGATATACACTTTCAGCAAAGTAGAAGAATACAAAATTAAAATAAAAAATACCAGTAGTTTTCTTATATACAAATAACAGACTGAGAATGAAATCAGGGGTGCAGTGCCTTTCAGAACAGCATCATAAAAACTTTCTTGGGGTAACTAACCAAGCAAGTTGACAGACTTGTATGATAGAAGCTTTACTACACCAAAGAAAGAAATTGAAGAAGACACCAGAAGATGGAAGGATCGCCTATCTTGATGAATCAATAGAGTTAATACAGTGAAAATGGCCACCCTACCAAAAGCAATTGCATTGAACCAGATTCAGTGCAATCATCCTGAGTGAAGTAACCCAGACCCCAAAAGACAAAGTATGTTTTCTCTTATATGTGGATGTTAGGTTTTAATGCTTTAATATGCATGCTAAGGATCCATATAAACACACTGGTGAGGCATTGATTAGAGGTCAAGGGAAAGCAGGGTGTGGGGGGAGGAGTCTCTCCCCAGGAAGGGGAAGTAGAGTATACTGTTATGGAGAGGTGAGGGGAAACTGGAACAAGTGGTTTCAATAGGGAGGAACGTGGAAGAGAAAGGTAAAGGAGGGATAAGAGGAGGGACAAGTGACACTAAAGGCTATTTGAAAAAAAAAACAAAAAAAAAACCCCAAAACTTGGAAACCTACTACTGTAGAAGCTTCCTATAATAAATAGGAAAATGTTTGGACACACAGCAATTGAAAAGATGCCATCTCTGAAATGCCCACACTGTAAAGAAAAATGTTAAAGTCCCTTTGTCACAGTGAGCATATGTGAGGTGGACATTGGATAAAATAATGGAAACCATTGGAAATGGTCCAATATGCAGGGAAATAGGAAGAGTACTTTTCTTGCTGTATAAAATATAAGATAGTTTGTCATTTTGATTAACAATAAAATAATTTATTAAAAACATGTGGAAGTGAAATAAATAAGCAGAAAGAGAAACATCAGGAGAGAAATGGTAGTTCTCTACAGATTCATATACTTTATGTGAGATATGCTGCATTATTCACAAGTGGACTGCATAAAATTAATGATGCTGACTCGACCCAAATCAACCACTAAGAGCCCAAAGCAAGAATGTCTAATAAGCCATTTAAAGAAATAACATTAAAAAAAAAAAACCAGAAATCCATTCTACCTGAACACGGGAGCACATACACGAGTTAGAAATGGAATTTTTATGTGTTTAGAAATTTCCAAATATAGATTTTCCATGAGCACTTTGCCAATTTGTTAAAATACCAAAATGAAATATCTTCTCATTAGTGAATAGGAACTGCTGATTGACTTCAGGAATCAAGGAAATACATAACTCCAATTTCTGCAAATACCACTGCCTAATTGGGATGAAAAATGATAGTGTGATTAATTATGCACAGCCAATGACGTCCTTCTTCATTTGGACTCATGAATTTTTGGGAGCCATCTTTTTCAGACACTACAAGAATCAAAATAAGCTGAACTTGGCACCAGGCAGTCTTTTGTATCTCTGATTCACCAAGAGTGAAGCAAATATTATTAATAAATAATGATGCATATCCAAACATATTGCTCTTCTGGAGATTTTATTACTGTTAATATGATTTATATTTTAGAAGGTGTGCTGTGTACTTAATATATAAAATAAAACTTTAAATATTGAAATATTGTTTATTTTGACCTCATGTCACGTTTCCTTTTCCATTTTGTAGGATCTATTATGTGCATGATGAAAATTTTATTTAGATTTACAACTGCAATTTATTCTATATTCTTTATTGTAATAATGTTTTAGGTAGTAACATAAATGTAAATATTACAAAGATACATGTAAAGTTTGTAATGTGAATATACTTTATACTATTGTGTATTGTTGACTGTAGGAATTAGTCTCCTACAGAATTTGTTGGTTGGAAAATCAGGCAAGCCCAGTGAGATCTGTGTGAATTGGAGCCTTGTCCTGCTCTGAGGCAGCATGTATTGGGCTCCTGAGCCTTCAGAAATTCACATGGACTTAGATGACTTTAACATTGTCCAGTTATATGACTTTAGAAAAGGCCTTCAACTTTAATTTTCCCTTGAAAAAGGAACATGTAATAATATACAAAAAAATTACTGAAAAGACTAGGTAAATTACTGCTTGTAAAGCAATTAGAGGAGTGAGTAAGACTCATTAGTACATGCTGCTATCACTGACAGTACTGCCAGCAATAGTTAATGCGTACCCCATACTTATGAAGTGCCAGGAAGGTGCTATTCTATAGCTCTTTACATATGTCAATTCACTTAACACTCATTAACAAGAAACAAAAACCAGGTGACAAATGTGTTAGAAATCCCAACTTGGGATAGAAGCCAAGGACAGTTATTGTTCTATGGCAGGATGCAGTCACTGCTTTCTGTGTGAAAAATCCATACTTTGGGGCAGAGAAGATGAATGGACTGGGAGCTTCATTGAGATAAGCTTGAAAAAAATAGTTGGTCTAATTGTCCTGAGTCAGATGAAACTACACACATGAGCTTATTTTCTTTCCCTGAACATCATATTTGACCATCAAAGTCTCATTTGTTTCTTAAGAAATGAGCAATTCAGTTCTAATATTAAAACTTACTTTGAAATGACTTTGGCAGTATAGGAATTATTTAGTCATTAGATATTTAAAAAAAACTAAATTTGTCTTGTCTTTCTCTCTCTCTCCTTCCTTCTGTGCATGTGTGTGTGTGAGTGCACGTGTATGTGCACATGTGCACATTTGTGTTCGTGTGTTTATATGTATTAATGCTAATTAATTATGGAATACTTTGAGCCATGTCTATTTGTTCTCAAATGATGATGGGAAAATATCACCTCTACAGAGATAAGAAATGGAAAATGGTACAGGAAAGGGGTAGGGATAATATTTACCCAAGGACTCACCCCCAGTGACCTGTGTCCTGCAGCTAGTTCTTATCTCCCATAGGACCCACAACTTCTCAAAATAACAGGAGCATGTGGTGACCAAGCATTCAAATACATGAGTATATGGATGGGGTTTAATATATTAATCATGACAGACATGATCTTTAGCCTTTCTTAGAATACCACAATGAGGGCTAGATTGGTGGTAAATTGTTGAGTAGCTAACTGATGGACATTTCTAGTATCTCCTCCACTCTGAGGATTTTTTCTTTGAAGGAATATGTATTTGGTTCTTAGGTCTGAAGATAGTCTTAATGTTTCTAGAGAAATACTGAAATACAAAATTTTAACTACCTTAGGTTATCTCTTCCAGGGTTATCTAACACTTTACCTGAATATATGCAACCTATGAGGATGGTCAGTTCTGAGTGAATCTCCAAGTTTTCCTCCAATGTGACAAACCAAAAACCAAAAACCAAAAACCAAAAACCAGGAAGTGACTTTGGGCATCATCTAGAGAGGGAAGAGAGAACCAGGAATCCTGAGACATTTGCAGCTATTTCCATTTGTGTGCTCTGCTTCTTAAAGACTTCTCTGTGCTCCTCTCTTTTTGAAATTCATGTTCTTACCTTCCCTCCCTTATTCATTACCTTCTTCCTCCTCACTCACTCTCTCTCTGTGTCCTTTTTTCACAAATAGACATTGAGTAAGGGCCAAGCATGTTTGTCCTGACATGTCTGCTGCTTGTGAAGAAACTCACTTCTGATCTGGGGCTCTATATTTCTATTAATAAAGGTCATGGCCTTCATGGTTGTAATAAGTGGGCATGTTAGAAAGAGTGTTATTCCCAAAGGTGCCTTAGAAGGAGCGCTAGTGGTTTATGCAGTGCCAAATCTTTCTACACAACCATGCTTGAAAGTCTAGAATGGAGATCCCATGTGGCTTTAGTGATGCATTCCAGAAGCCTGCTCCTTTGCAAGGAACATTCTCCTGAAGTTTAAGACAAAGTCTGTCTGCTGGATATTCTGTGAAATTATTTCTCTACTTCCTACTTGTGCAAGGCCAAGGCCATACCATAATTCCAGCTATGAACAAAAAGCAAGCAGAGAAGAAAACACAGAAAACAATATGAATCTGTGGGAATAAACCAGGAGATTCAGTGGGAAAATTAAAAGGAAATTGTATTGAGATATTTACAATATTATGAACAGAAAAGATATATTTATTTATTTTATTGCTGATTTGTAAAGAATTCTTTATGTATTTCTCTCTGATGTTGCAGTGTATTTAAGACTCTGGTCATACTTTGTATTTTCACTCTCAGCCACAGTAAGTGCCATATTATGGATCTTTTGTTCCTTCATTTAAAACAAACAAACAAAAACAAAGTCATGCCATGAGCATTTACAATTTGTTGTTAACTGAAATATATGAGCTATACAATATGTGGCCAAGAGAGACATGCTCCTACCTAAAGAGATTCTAGTCCATTGATTACAGGTCAAAGCAAATAAGTCAGCATATGACTTAAAATTCTTACCCTATGAAACATAAAGGAAGCTGATATTGTCAAAAAGTGGTGAACAAATTCAGAATGTATGGGATGAAGCCAGACATAAAAGAGGGGTAAAGGTGATGAAGAAAGGTTTAGATTTTATTCTATATGATTCATAATCATAGTCAAAATTAAAGACCATGAATTCCTAGCTAGACTTCAGGTATCATATGCTGCTAATGCTTCCCTAAAAGCCTACCTTGGGGAGATCATAATACAGTCTTTAACCCATGACTCAAAACAGAGTCAGAGAATCTTTCAGTATTGACTCCAATTGTCCCTTGACCTCTATGATATTTGAATGAGAAATGCCCACATGGGCTCATGCATTTGAATACTTGGTGCCCGGTTGGTAGTACTGTATGGGAGAGCCTATGGAATCTTTAGGAAATATGGCCTTCCTAGAGGAGCTATGTCACCTCGGGCAGGCTTTAGGGGTTTGTGGTCTTGTCCCACTTCCAGGTTTTTCTTCTTTCTGTGTATTTAAAGTGCTGCCACACTTTCTACTTGCTGCCGTGCATCCCACTCTTACATGCTTATTTCCACAGGTTGCTTTTGATCGTGGTGTTTAATCACAGCAACAGAAAGAAGCTAGTGTAACCCTTGACAGCAATCTCAGCTTCTCTCTTGGATATCACATTCAGTACTGGCTTGCTTGGGATAGGATACCTCATCACCTGTGAGTTCATTCTTTGCATTTTGATTATGGGTAAATGTGTTGGGAAGACCCTTTGGCATTTATTCCATCTGGTGTTACAACATATGAAATGAATTAAAATATAATCTTATATGTTACTTTCCTTTACTGTTTTTATAGACACCTAGAGAATGTGCCATGTGAAACATCTTGCTTGACATCCTCCCAGAGGCATGTAACTTCTGCAGTTCTTCAAACTTTGGGGATAGAAATGATAGAAATACTATGAAATGCAGATGCAGAACTTTTTACTTGCTTTTTACCTAGACTGACTCCTGGCCAAACTCCAAATGCTGTTTAAATTTGCATAGTATTTTGCTATTAAAGTGGAAATTTTTGTCTACAATTTCTCAATAGTCAGCATATAGTTTAAAACAGTTGGGTTTATCTCTCCACATTTGTGTGTGTGTGTGTGTGTGTGTGTGTGTGTGTGTGTGTGTGTGTGTCACATACACATACATATAATATATACATTAAATAATGTACCCCTTCCCTTACTCCATGAAGCTCAGACTGGCCCTAAAGCTCATGATTCACCTCACCTACCTCCAAGTAAAGGCACGTGTCATCATACTTGGGTTTCCCCAGTTAGCATCTTGTATAATTTTCCTGTCTAGAATTTTTTAAATTAAAGAAAACTTATAGAATTTCTGAACAGTCTAATGCATTAGGATAGAGATCTTTGTATTTCAAGAGTTCCACTCTAACAGTGTCCTTAATGGAGTGACACTTTCCAGTAAGATTTAGAGTTGGCAGACAGATGCCACCTGCCACTGAAGTCATGTTTTCATGTGGCCAAGTTACTGAGAGGCCATCCATTTGTGCATTGTTTATACTGTTAACTAGAGCTGTCATAGAAAAGTGTGCATGTTTCTTGGTTCCTAAAGGCAAGTTTTGGATATCAGTAAGCTTTCTATGTTAAAAAAAATGTACAATTGGCAAACACAGGGATCATTACAGTCTTCTCTCTGCTTCTGATTTCTGTATACTCAAGGATGACAAATGTGGGAAGCAGAAAATATGGGAGGAGATCATAAAGCATTTTAAGGTAAAGTGGAGTGGGAGGAGGATGGAGTTTTTGACAGGCACAATGGAGAGGTAAGAAGGGGAAAGGGAAATGATAGAACGGAAGGTTTAGAGAGGAGAGCTGAAGAGGTTTGCTATTCCTAAAGGAGAAGCTGTAAGAAGGTGTAGGGGAAGATCTCTAAGTGAGTGTATCAGTCAGGCTTTCTTACTGTCTTACTGAGTGGCAAAACCTGACAGGACAACCTCAGGGGTGAGGGAATTTTTGGGGGTTCACTGTTCCTGGTTTTGTTCACTCAGGGTGCCTGGTGAGGCAACATCATTGTGGTTGGTGGGTGCATGCAGATTTCTCTTTATGGTGAACAGGAAGCATGCAGAGTTCACTTCATGGTGAACAGGAAACAGACAGGGGCTAGGTTCCACATCTCACCTTTTAAAGCAAGTCTGAAGTGTCCTTCCTAACCTCCTGACATTTCCACAACCTCTTTAAAGAGTAACCCTAGCTGGGAACTCACTATTTAACACATGAACCTGTGAGAGACATTTTATACTCAATCTGTAACAGGATATAAGAGAGGAAATGAAGAGAGGTAGAGAATTAGGAATCCACAAGATGGAGAAGAGCTTGCCAGTTGTTAGACTGAAAGTGAGTATATCCTTCTGTCATTTCCTAGGTTGGGAAAAACTGGATAAATTCTATAGTTTAAATAGCAAAAATACGGGTTTTCCTGTTAGATGAGAGGCATTGGTCTCATTGGGGCTGTGTTCCTTTCTGAAGATCCTCAAGGGGAATTCATGTCCTTACTTTTCAGATAATTCTCAGCTTGTGCTGAGGGTTCAGTACTGTTGTTAATGCTAACATTGGCAGATTGTCTCTCACAAGTCACTCTTGCCTCTTTTTTGTATTAAGAAAATTTTTATATTCATTTTACACAACAAAGATCCTTCTCTTCCCTCCTCCTGCTCCCCAAACCTCCCCCTCCTAAACCACCCCTACTCCCTCCACACACGAAGGCAAAGTCCCCCATGGGGAGGCACATCCAGTAGAGGCAAGTCTAAGCCCTTCCCCCTGCCTCAAGGCTGCAGAAGGTGTCCCATCATAGGTAGTGGGCTTCAAAAAACCCTCTCATGTACCAGGGATGGATTCTGATTCTACAGCCAGGGGGCTCCCAAGCAGATCAAACTACACAATTGTCTTGTCATGCAGAGGGCCTAGTCCAGTCCCATGCAGGCTCCACAGTCATTGATCCAACTTTCATGATTTCCCACTAGTTTCGTTTGGTCATCTCTGCAGGTTTCCCCATCACGATCATGATGTACTTGTTTGTAGAATCCCTCTTCTCTCTCTTTGACTGGACTCCTGGAGCTCTGCCTGGTGTTTGGCTGTGGATCTCTACATCTGTTTCCATCAGTCATTGGAGAAAAGCTCTGTGATGAGAGTTAGGGTATTCACCGATCTGATAACTGGGGTAAGCCAGTTCAACTCAGGCACCCTCTCCACTATGGCTAGTAGTCCAGACTGGGGTCATCCTTGGGGATTCCTGGCAACTTCCCTAGCACTGGGTTTCTCTCTATCCCCATGATGTCTCCCTCCATCATGGAATCTCTTTCATTGCTTTCCCACTCCATCTCTGTCCCAGCTCAACCATCCCATTCCCTTATGTTCTCATCTCCTATCCCCTATCCTCCATTTGCTCACCCCTCACCCCCAGTTTACTCATGGAGATCTCATCTATTTTCCCTTCCCAGGCTATCCATGCATCCCTCTTTGGGTCTTCCTTGTTAGCTAGCTTCTCTGGCGTTGTGGCTTGTTATCTGGTTATCCTTTGTTCTACATCTAGTATCCACTTTTGCTTCTACTCCACTCTCTTTCACTATGACTACTCTGGGCTCATCTGAACAGTCCAGAGTCATTCCATTATTCAAAGGCAGCTAATTACCAACCGCAATTCCATGTGTAACCTTAATTAATCTTTTCCATGTAACCTAACACATACACAGATTGTGGTGATGCATATGCGAACATAGTTGTAGCAATAATCCTGGTAGCCTGACAGGTTTTCATGATTCCCAGACTGCTCTGCCTAGACAACCAGTCTAAGGGGTGTGTGTATGTGTGTATATGTCCCACATCTTGGTATTATTTTTCACTGAGTCTTGATTGAGGAATATGCAAATTTATTCAGGTATTTGTTCTCCCTCTGAATAACCACCTTGGCTTATACAAAGGATGTTCTCCTGTTCTGTGTTATGCCAGATGAAAGAATGTTGATTCATGTGGCTGAAAAACTGGGCTGGAGTTAGAGATGATTTTCTAAAAAAGAAAAGACCCCAGGTAAAGAAAGCACATCAGAAATATAATTTCTTAGCTCTTTATGTTTCCTGACTTCATGGAAAAATTATATTTTTTCATATAGAAACAGACAGTTTTTGTGGTTGATCAAACTGGCTACTTAGTGACATGAATTAGGATACCCATCTTTTTAAAAAGAATTAATCTGTTTATCATTTGTCTGTCTGTCTGTCCATCTATCTGTCTATCTACCTATCTATCTATCTATCTATCTATCTATCATCTATCTATCTATCTATCTATCTATCTATCTATCTATCTATCATTATCGTGTGTGTGTGTGTGTGTGTGTGTGTGTGTGTGTGTGTGTGTGTGTGCATTCTCTTGCCATGGCACTATGTCTGGAGGTCA
This sequence comes from Peromyscus maniculatus bairdii, assembly GCF_049852395.1. Lineage (NCBI taxonomy): Eukaryota > Metazoa > Chordata > Mammalia > Rodentia > Cricetidae > Peromyscus > Peromyscus maniculatus. The sequence goes on from NC_134860.1 coordinate 12,573,397, forward strand.
GAAGCCAACTTGCAGGAGTTCCTTCCTTCCTCCCACAGCATGGGTTCCAGGCATCAGCCTTAGGTCATCAGGCTTAGCAGCAAATACTTTAGCCTAGTGAACTATCTTACTGGCTCTCTCTCAACTGCTTAAATTCTGCTAAAGTGACAAATACTATAGTTAATAACAAATAAGAAATCTGCAGAGTAAACAGTTTTTGATGTTCATTCCACACAAGAGGATTCCAGAGTTACATATATTTGAATATGCATTTATTGTGGACTACTTTATCCAAATATAAGTGAATGATACCTAAATACAAAGTTATAGCCAACATCTTTTTAATAATGTGTTATTGCAAAAACACTTTAATATAGTACTGCATAATATTTATTTCTGAAATACAATAATGTCTAGTAAATACTCAGAAGGAGACGAAGAACCAGGAATTGACAAGGATAATAGTAAACAAAATCTTTATATGTAACCAGAAATCAGTAATAAGGTATGCTGTCTGTGAGCATATCCAAGTCCAAAGTTAGATAATCAAATAAGATATGAATTCATTCTATAAAGCCATGGAGGGGATACGAAAGACTGAGATATCTGACTCTTTCAGGCCAGTAGGATCTTCAACAGAGACCCTAGAAGGGGGCATGGTGAATGAAGGAACAAGAGACACAAAGAATTGACAGCAAGACAGTATTCTGATCAAGCTGCAAAATTTTATTTTTCTCAGGTGGGTTTTATAGTAAGCAAACCAGGAAACTTTCTTTGGGAAAAGATCAGGGGACTGTTGCGTTGCCATGCAACCCAACCAAGCAACCTAACCACAAAACATTGTTACTAGTGGTCACTGTAGCAGAAAGATAAGGAAATGTTAAGTTATTTTCTAATAACTCAGAAATTGTCCAGGCATGTCAAAAATTTCTGGTTAGGGGCTCAATACTGGACAACAGAAACTTAACTCAGACAGGCAATATGCATGGCTCTTGAAATTGTCCTCAGTAATTACTAACAAAAGAAAACACAGGTAATAGTGGAAAAATGTCAAGCTTGAGAAATTCCTGAACTTCCAAGTTCTGGCTTGTGTGCCTGGAGGATCCCAACAGCTAAAATATGCTGTATGGTTTGAGTTTTTTAAAAAAAAATTGGAATACAAGCTAAAATTAAATTAATTGGTTTCTTGGAAAAAATACACTAGGCATCCAGTTTAAAAACCAAATGCATATAGTGTAGTGTCTAAGGAAGGAGAATTTATTAGAACAAAAATGATAGATGGAAAAGAGATTAAGGATAACTGATACATAAAAGATCATAATTATAAATAGATATGTATGTATATAAATAAGATATACCTAGAAGACACATGCTACTGCAGCTTTTAAGCCAGAAAAACAAATCTTCTACAAAGAAAAGAAAGAACATAACCTCAGATCTCTGACAGTATACAGCAGCATGCTTGGACTCCTACGGAAGTAAACGACAAACAGGACAAAAATTCATATGTTTACAAAAAATAATCTGCCTATTAGGGTAAACAGGAATATGTATGTGTGTGTACATAGACATGCATGTATTTGTGTACCTGTGTGTGTGTGTTTCTCATATGGAGAAAAAATATAAGGATGTTTGGATTACATTTATCAAATAATAACTTAACTACACATTTATATTAAAGAATAACAAAGAGGAAATATGAGGAACAAATACTCTTAAAGTACTTATGCATATATTTGCATACATATCATTTAAATGTGCTTTTATGGTAGAAATAGATAACATGACTCACTAATAATTTGTACTCTAAAATTCAATAGAAATATATAAAATAACTTACATAGAACAATAAGGATAAGCTATCATGACATGAAAATAGAAGTGTTAAAAATAGCCTCAAAGAAGGCTTAAGGTTCATGGTTTCAAATTGGCTAGATTTAAAAGCCCTTGAATATTTTCTTCCCTTTTTTGGGGAAGGTGTTGTGTAATATTTGGAAATCAACATTTTTGTTACAAATAATTTTATTGATATATTAACATAATAAGGCAAGTTAATAGTGTTATCATTGAGAGATAATTGAGGCAAGGGAATATTTGTACGGTTGGCAGGCTAATAATTGAGATAATTAAAATATACTAGAATCTGAATCCATAGACCCAGAGAGGTTAGGTAAAGAGGAGGGTTCTAGGTGGGGGATACACGAATCTCCCTTAGAGTGGGAAATAAAATAGATTTTAAGGTTGGACTGGGGACAGATGGGACAGAAGCTGGAGGGGAGCATCAGGTTTGGGAGTTGGAAGGAAGAGAGTGCAGGGATAGCTGGAATTGAGGGACATTTGGGGTTTGGGAACCTAGTTCAGTGGAATCTTCCTGTAATCTGTGAAGTCCTAATGAAAACTCCTAGTAATGGGGGATATGGAGTCTAACTGGCCATCTCTTGTATGCAAGAGAGACTTCTAGTGGAAGGAGTGGGTTGCATTCAATTGAGTTGTTGGCTGGCCAAGGGGTCCCATGTAAATCCCCAAATAACCCAGGCTGTTGCTGAGACAGAAGGTTGCTCTTGGCAAACTGACAGCATGGCCCCATTGCCAATAACAGCACCCATACAACTCATTGAACATGAAGAAGTTGATCTGGTGTCTACATGGAGCCTTCATGCTACCTCTACTCTCCTTGGTGAGGTAAAGTACTCTGCATGCTACCAAAAGAGAAACATAGACACCAACCCAGGCACAAAATCTTTATAATTTGTCCTGCCTGCAAAATATTCTAGGGCAATGATGGCACAGAACTTGTGGAATTGGCCAACCAATTTCTGATTTGACTTAAGACCCAATCCATGAGAAGGAACCCACATCTGATACTGCTTGAGTAACTAAGAACCAGAGACTAGATAGCCAAGAGACCAAGGGTGAAACAAATACTACTCGTCAAAAAAAATCAATAAAATGATTCCTAATGATATTCTACTGTACTTATAGACCAGTGTCTTATATGGTTATCCTCAGAGTGGCTTCCACCAGCAGCATATGGGAACAGATTCAGAGACACACACCCAGACATTATGTAGAGAGATAGTCTCAACTGGAAATCTCCATAAAATCCTTCCCCTCAGAGCTCCGGGAATCCCATGGAAGGAGATGCAGAAAGATTGTAAGAGCCAGAGAAAATGGAGTACATCAGGAGAACCTGGCCCTCTGAATCAACTAAGCAAGGTGTGTATGAGCTCACAGAGACTGAAGCAGTAAGCACAGGGCCTGCATGGATCTGCTCCAGGTTGTCTGCATATATATTATAGCTTTTAGCTTGGTATTTTTTATGGGACTCCTGACTATAAGAATGAGTGGATCTCTTGTGCCTGCTCTTGGGACCCCTTTCCTCTATTGAGTTGCTGGGTCCAATTTCGATAGGATAGTATTTTGCTTCATCTTATTAATTTTATCATGTTTGGTTGTTCTTAGAAGCCTGTTCTTTTCTAATGAGAGACAGAAAGGGGGTGTTTCCAGAAAAGAGGACAAGTGGGGAGAAGCTGGAAGGAGTAGAGGGAGGGGAACCTATAATCAGTATATATTATATGAGAAAAGAATTTATTTTTAATCAAGAAACGAATATACCTGAAGGGACATTGCCAATTCTAAATTTATAATGTGTTTGCAGTTGTATGAGGGATATTTATATCATCTTTAGGTTTAATTATGATCTGGTAATTTTTTGATTTGGAAATTAATTATGAAATAAGAAGATAGGATCATGTGTCAAGTTGGCAATAACATCACAATAACTTGTGATGTTATTCTTTAGTTGTTTTTCTTTAGGAATCAAGATAGTTGGTTGGTGTTATAGACTGACTATCTTTCCCAAAGTTCATTTGTTGGCAACACAATCCTCAATGAAGTATCATCGATAAGATAACCTCCAATAGATGATGTTATAAGGGCTCTGTTCCCAAGAATAGACTAATATTCTTTTCAAAACAAAACAGAATTTTATTTGATAGATATCATCAAATAAGCATCCTTTATTCCTTACATTATATACATTGTTTTTCATTTACAAAGTTCAATAACACCCAAAATGTCAGAAAGGTGAGATGCTTTTAACTTCCTTCCTTGTTCACAATCTTGTAAAGTAAAATACCAAGCATAAAACTAAATGAAAATTTAATATTATGGTAATTAGGACACCTTGCTTAAATAATTTCTGATGTAAGATGAGCACCAGACTGGAAATTTATACTGAGTGAGCAAACCACAGCTGACATTTATATGATGGTGAAATGTACAACTGTAGGAGATGGTAATGGTATCTTAGATTACTTTTTTAATTATATAAAAGCCAATAGAAAAATACATATAATAAAGTGTTGAAAATACCAAATGATGCAAGAACTTGAAAGACAGGAATTCATTAATGCTAAGAACTAACATTGCAATAATGTAAAACAATAGAATACACAATGAAATAAATAGAATCTCAACAAGCTCAATTTATGAGAAGAGTTAAAATTGAACAGCAGCAGACTCTTAGACAGCTGAGGTAAGCTCGACACATAGGCCAGAAAAGCTGTGAGCAAAGCATTTAGCATTGAGTGTAGAAATCAGGGAAAGTGTAGAATGCTCCAGAAATGTGAGAAGTTTTCAATCTCATGATGGCCACCTGAGGTTTATGCTAATTATTTCCCACTCATGTACCAAGTGGCTTCATGAAGCAGATACCATTTATTGAAAAACTAGCTAAACTAAAGAAAGCAGCAAGGCATCAACAAATGCATTATAATTATGAACATACAAGTGCAGTTACCTGCTCTGTGCCAGCATAAGACAGACCCTGTCAATAAAAATAATGGAACATGATTTTAAAAACTGGATAGATAAGTTTTCTTTGTTGAAAAATTATTTTCTTATACATCATTGTGAACTCTACCAATCATAAACAAACAAACAAACAAACAAAGAAACAAACAAAATAACCAAACAATTTGCAGGACAAGATGTGCTCACCTATATAATGGTGACACTGCTACTGTGGGAGTCACCAACCACCCTCCAGTTAGATTTGAGGCTCTAATATAGTAGAGAACCCATGTCTTGTACTGTAAGCCCAATGACTAATTCATTGCTAAGGAGGTTTTAAGCCTGAGGAACTAATAGAGATAACATCAAATTGCCTTCTACATGTGTATGTTAAAAGTCATAGAAAAAGCCTTAATCAAAGTATTTCTTTGCAGTGAGGGCAATGAGTGCAGAGACTCATGGATCAGTAGGATGCTGAGAATACGTCGGAATTGAGAGCTCAGTCCCAAATAAGCCATTTATGTCCTTGTCAAAGCCCAGGGAACTTTGCAGGAAAGGGAGAGAGAAGAGTTTAAGAACCAGAAGATAGGATAGAGGGTCATGAAAGTCCAGCCTCTAAACTTAATGTAACCTTTTCAGCTATGAACTTACAAATGAACTGAGTCTGCACAAGACACAGGCCCTGCCAACAATCCATTGTGAAGTTGGTTAACTAGGTCATAACCCTTACTGATGAACTAACTGATGGTTACTAGCAGTTTCTTGTGCAGGGAGAATCCTTGATTCTTGTTGTGTACCCATTGCTAAGCGCACCAGGCTCTAATGACAGCTCTGAAATTATGGATGCCCTGATGGCCTTGGTGGGTCACAAGGTTAAAAAGAAACAGACACAAATATGGGGTGGCAATTTGTAGAGTGGAGGAGAGTGAATGGTGGAGGTCGTGAGACAGAGGAGAATGAGATTTGAGAGTGGTCAGTATGCCTTGTGTGTTTGTGTGAAATATCAAATAACAAATTTAACTAATGAAGAAAAGGATTGAATGTGGTCTTGCTAAGTAGCTTCAGCTAACTTCAAACTTATCATTTTCCATTTTCAGCATTTCAAAGGCTGGAATTATAGGTTCATGCTACTACAGCTAGCATAGGTGGGTATTTTTGGTATAAAGTTAACAAAATAATGCCCAAAACACCTAAAACAGATAATTTCAAGAACAGAGAATGTGCACCCACAGATAAACACAAAGAGTAAAAAGGAATGCAGAAATTGTGACTCTTATTTCAAGTGGGTCTCCTAAACCTGGGGACAGAAGCTGCAGAAAGCAGATCTGGATCCTACTCCAAAGCAGGGCAGGCAGCCAGGACATAATACAAGGGCAACTTTGAAACCTTTCTATGATAGTTTATCTCTGTGATGCTGCATGGGCACAGCCACAGAGCAACCTAGTTCAGGGAATTAGCAGGAAGTTTGGACATGTGTGCCAAAATGATGAGATGGCACTACTCATCCACAGAATTGTGTGGTGTTCCCAGCTCTCTCTTCAAACACACAGCATAAGCTCACAAAGCATTTTCAGTCAGCCAAACAACACTCAAACACAAAACTCCCCTTAGAAACATCACCACCAATCATTTAATAAGAAACTATTCTATGATAAACAGAAACCATATCTAACCAATGGAAAGCATTGTACCAAGCAGAGAAAATAAAAGGGTTATTTGTGTGTCTTGTTTGATAAAGGATTGAAAGAGTTGTTGAGAGGAAGAATATAAATATGAGTTAATACCACTAGCAAAACTCTGATAAGTACATACGTTAAAATCTGAAGTATAAATACTTGAAACTGGAAATAAAACTAACTTCTTTCAAATCCTTATGACTGAGGAAATATAGGGTCTTTAAATTTGGCCAAAGCTTTCTTGATTGTCTTAGGTGGGCTTTAACTTGGGAGTTAGGGTGTCTGATGCTCACAGACATGCAGAATGTCCACCTAGTCAGTCAATATCTTCTGAGCTCTTATATTGCAAATTTGAAGAACTGAGTTAATGGATCACAGAAGGGTGAATTCATAAAGCAGTTTACTGTAGTTTCATGAATAGGGGCTGAAGAGAAAGAAGTCAAAGTTCCCATAAAGCAGAAGTGGATTATGTTGATATTTTATTTTGTACTAAAATGTTAATTATATGTTAATAAATAAAGTTGCCCGGGGGTCAGAGCTATTAGAGCCATACCAAGAGCGTGGCGGTGGTGACGCACACCTTTAATCTCAATACCATAGAAGACCAGGAAGTCTCTATAAATAGGCAGTGATGAGGCAGTCATGTGTTTGGGCTTACAGCCAATGAGAAGGCAGAACAGAAAGTCTATATAAAGTCCAACAGACAGGAAGTAGCTCTCTTTAAAAGTAGCTCTCTTGGCAGAAGAGCTAGCTGCAGCAGGAAGGGTAAGGCTCTTAGCTCTGATCTCTTGGCTTTCTCCTTTGCATTGGTTCTGTGTTTATTATTTAATAAGACAGTTGGTTACATCTACAGTGGATCTCCAAAAATGAGATGCCACTGAAGTACTTGTCTAGGGGCTTTTTACAGAATTTATCAAAGAAAATAAGGTAAAGTATGGGGAGGGAGATGAGCTAGTCAGCCCTGTCCGCACAACCGTGATGCATCCAGGTTCCTTTTCTCTGGTCATAGAGATTCCAGGAAAGGTTGCTTACTTAGGAGAATAGAAAAAGAGAGAACATGGATACCCTTCCATAATCCCTGGCCTCTAGGCATGGAGGAACCAAACCCATTTTGTCTTAATAATTTCTGGCACCCAAGAAAGAGAGGAATTGTGTATACTCATTATATTCCACCCTTATCCCTCAGGAAGGATTCTGGGAAAGGAGGGAAATAAAGGCCCCTTTCCTTCTCTGATGGTGTTGAGCAAGACAGAACACTAAAGCCTGGAGACTAAATCCTCCACAAAGGGATTGTGTCCAAAGGGCAATCACTGTATCCTCTCATGGTCTCCACAAACTACCAGGGAAATTGGAATTCTTTTTTGTGTTCTTAGTCTCTTTAATAAAAGAATCTAAAGATGAACTTGAAGGACATTTGAGGACAATTTACTAGAGTTTATGAATAGCAATGGAGGTCAGCAAGCAGCTGCATGTCAGCAAGAGGGAGATGGAGAAGAAGAACAGAGGAAAGAGGCAGATTCAGCTTCCTGTCTCCTTTATATGGACGGTGATCTCCTGGCCAGATGACTGACAGGCCCAGCTGGATTAGCTCTCCAGGGATGAGAGAATAATATGTAATATTTTAATCATTGGAACATCTGAATGTTATGTCTTCACCTGGAAACAGGCATAGATTCCATTATTTTGACCAAGAGGAAATAATTTTCCTTAATGAGCCTCAACAGAGCCCAGACAGCCCCACTTTTATATATGGTATTTGAAATTATAAAAAGTGACAAAGTTTGTGTTTATCTTTTTCATGTTGCCACAAAAGCAGCAGGTCCAAAGTAGATCATGAGGAAAGGATCCACCCTTAATGACCTCCAAGGATGTGTAAGCTGTCTACCAGAGGGGAAAAAATGACATAAGTCCCTGAAACAAATGTGGTAACAAACATATAAAAATTCAGAAATGGTGGTCATAGTCAGAATGTAATGGTAATTTAAGACAATATGTCATTAAATAGGATTAATAATGCAAAAATAGTAACCAGTGGGCAAAAATTCATGTACTAAAACTAGATACTCTATGAGCAAAAAAGAAACAAAGACTAATTAGACATAATTCAAGACAAAAATCAAAACCGCAAACCTTTTTGTTTGAAGAAAAGAATGATCAACCATGAAGATAACAGCCAATAATTTTTACACTTCCTGGAACATTTCTTGACATGCATAAAGAATAAATAATTAGTAATGGAAGACAAATTGGCAAAGCTAGAAATCTAGTGAGTTTATTACATTTTTCTCACTAATGATAGAATATATAAGTAGACCAAAGTAAATGTCAATTGTTGGTTTATAAAATGTTGACATAAGATATAATTTGAATTCTGTACATATTGCATTGTTTTGTCAATTTGAATAATGAAAAAACTTATTTGTACAAATATTTACTTTGAACTTAACAATAACATACATTTAAGTTAATATAAGAAACAAATATTGATTTTGAGTTAAGTCTCAAAAGAAAATCTGAACAAGTTACGAAGAATGTATTTTATGTAATCTATATCCCTTAAGCAAAGTGCAATAAAAGCACTAACATAAAAAAAAAGAAAAACTTGTGCCCATTGAAAAGATACACACTTTGTATGAAACATGCATAGTCATAGGGAACTACTGAGTTAGAAGAAACATTAAAACAAAAAGCTAAGAGTTACACCAAAGATAATGCTTAGGTCCAAAACTAGTTGTGATTTCTAGTTTTATGTATTGACTCGTCTGTGCCATGGAATGTCAAAAAATCTGGAGGGCATGGCAAACAGATATGTTCCTAGAGAGATCAGCATTAAGTTGGTGGCCTGAGAAACAGCTGGTGCTTCCCATGTGAGTGGGCATGATCCTAACTATTGAGGGTATGCATAGAACAGAAACAGAGAAAGGGAATGCACACTCTCTCCCATGCCCACACATAGACATTGATGTCTTTTCCTTGATGCTCCTAGCACTTTGGATTTCAAACACAGGTTAGAATCTACACCATTCTCAGACCTTGAAAATAGTCTCTTCCTTCCTTGATCTTTACTTTTGGCCAGCAACTAAAAGGGTCTTTTTAGTCTCCATTACCATGTGAGAAGATACTTATAATAAACCACTGTAGGTATAGATCTCCATTATTGTATTGGTAGTGTTTATTTGAAGAATTCTGACAAACAGTAGTAAATACTAACAATATATGGTATTAAAATAAAATACTAGAAAAGTAAATAAATTTAGGGCTCAGAGGTTCAGCATTTAGGTAAGGCCTTGGATTTAGTTCTTACCACAGAAACACACACACACACACACACACACACACACACACACACACACACGTATATATATAAACTGACATTTTTATGTAAAAGCTAGAATAAAGCATATCCATCAACTGAACAAAAGTCTGAAAGAAGATTAAAAACCAAAAAAGGGAAAATTTAGCCTAGAACAGAGAAGAACAAAATTAGCAACAACAAAGTAGAAAATTATTAAATGTATATTAAAAATATATATGTATACCAATGTGTTTGGGGTTACTATACTTCTGGGCTAATATACTTATGATTGGGCTAGTCATACCATAATGATGAGGAATTGACTCAGTTACATAATCCTCTGCAGAATTTGTCCACCTCATAACAAATAATCCCAAGTACCTGACCAACCTATGTGTTTAGTCTATGCATTGAACCACATTGGCACTTTTAGAGGAGCAGAGAGGGTGAGGAGTCCCATTAAAGTGCCATTCAGCTGCTGACAATTCCAAATGATCAGAAACAAAGCGAGACCTGGATGGCAAGCATTAGGCAGGGTGATGAATTGCATTTCACTAAGCCCAAAATAGTTCATGCTCATTTACCAACTTTAAGGACTTTCATCAAGACAGGGAACCTGTGCACTAAAGTGAACACTACAATGAGTGACCTTGAATTTTGGCTGACTGATAATGGGCCACAGAGAATTGACAAAATCCAACTGCTTGCTGCAAGATGCATGGCTTCCTTCAGCAGACAGGCAAAAGATGAAATGGATTGGCTTAGAAAAGTAAAGAGCTTTGGACATATTGATTTTTATAAACAAAACCCTTTGGGTTCCCTAGGAGTATAAAGATACTATGACAATCTGTTTTCTTGAAACAAAGAACCTTGATTAAACTAAATATGTTTCAATTCTGAGATATATGCTAAAATGGGAATAGAATTAGCTACAACTGGCCCTTTTTCTTTTCTTCTATTTAATAAAGATAATCTTGCTTAGATTTCTCTTTTTTGATCAAGTGAAGATAACCCCTTTTAAAACTTATGACAGGCATTAGGAGTTAGGTTGGAGCTGGGGTCTATAGATACAACACCCACCCTCATCCAGCCTCTTTCTTCACTAGACAAACTCATATTGTGCTGGCTAGTCTTTTGTCAACTTGATACAAGCTAGAGTTATCTGAAGGGAGGGAACTTTGAGAACATGGTTCCATGAGATCCAGCTATAAGACATTTTCTTAATTAGTCCTTGATGGGAGAGGGTCCAGCCTCTTGTGAGTGGTACCATCCATGGGCTGGTGGTCCTGGGTTCTGTAGGAGGGTAGGCTGAGAATGCCGTGATGAGCAAGCCAGTAACCAAGACCCCTCTGTGGCCTCTGATTAGTTCCTGCCTCAAGATTCCTGCCCTATTTGAGTTTCTGTCCTGACTTCCTTCGATGATGAACAACAATATGGGAACATGAGCCAAATAAACCATTTTCTTCCTGACTTGAATAGGTTATGGTGTTTCATCACAGCAACAGTAACTCTAACTAAGACACATACAAATTTGACCAACTCTAATTTGGATAATGGAATTTATTGTGGGACTCATGTTAATTTTTTTCCAGCCTCTGGGTTTATATGCTTTCTGTTCATTTCTCTAACACATCAATTCTTAGATTATATTGTTCATTTACCAATTTTCCTCACTGCTACCATTGTGAAAATCCACCAAAATTTATTCTGTGCCATCAAAGGTGAAAAAAAAAATCAGACCATGTTTATGTTTTTAGGGCTAGAGGGGAAAAAAAGGAGAAAACAAAGAAAGGAGGTAAAGGACTCCAAGAGTTAAAGTGGGAAGTCATTACTCTGCAAAATAGATCATCTAGATTGTTTCCTATTATGTTACATTTAGTACATACACCACATGTCAATGACACTAATATCTTCAGATTATCTGGGAAGCTTAAAAAATTGATTTTTTACTGAGGTTACAAACGTGCAACTTTGCTTTCATTTAAAAGTGCATGCTTTCTTTGTTATTATATAATTATACCAAATTTGAAGGCAAATTAAGTTGACTATAATATTGGTGTTCTATACAGAAATGTGCAGTGAATCTTTCAACTCTCAAGTCATCACTGAAAAATCTTAGCAAGTGTTATGTTACCCTTGGTGATGGTGATTTTGATATGTAGCTGAGAAAGAGAAAGTTTCCCTTTAGGATGGATGGAGTTGTCAAGGAAAATGCAGAATTTAACCTTCGGTCATCTAACAGCAATTGTAATCTGAAACCACCGATGGCATTTCTGTGTCTCATTTGATATCCAAAGTTATAGCAAGATCACTCATTTTGGCAGGATATCAGTTAATTTGTTAAATTCCTAGCTATCAAGTAATAATAAAGTACAGCATGCCTGCCTTCTTTCTGGTATGAGGGAAGGTTGGAATTTTCTATTTTAATTATACTTTAGTTTTTTAAACTGTTATTATATGTATGTATACATATACATATTCACACATTTGTCCATGTATGTTGCAAACATATATAAAAGAATTCTTTAAATACAGTCTTACATATAGTATATACACATATACATATGTAGAGATAATGTTTCAAGTAACACTAAGTAATCTTAAGTGGTGTCAGCATGTGTCAAATGTTTAGACATTATAATTTGCTGTCTCATAAAATTAAAGAAAACAGTGAATCAATAAAAGTCAAACAGAAAGTCAGGGAAAGCGTATCTATCTCAGTAACATCAATATTAGAAGTTGACAAATATATCTCTGTAACACTAATATAAATACAACTCAACTCATCATCTGTCGGTCCATATTGGATTGGTGCCCATTTGTGAACAACAAGAACTGCCAGGTGGCACAATTTGACATGTACTTGCCTGAAAGAGAGGGGAACAGGTTGCTTATCATTTCAATGTAGTTAACAGATCAGAGAGAATAATTGCGAGCCTGGATAATATATTCCTTTTTAAATTTTCTTCACCTTTTTTTCTGTTTTATCAATACAGGCTCTCATTTTGCAGCCCAGGCTGGCCTTGAACTCATGGTACTCCATCAATACCAGCTTTCTGATGTTGAATTACATAAGTGAACTATCATGCCCAGCCATTGATGAGAACTTCAATAAAAAAAGTGTTTGCTAAAAATTATTTTGTGTTTTTTAGCATGTAATAACTTCATACAAAGCTAAATCTGTTTAATCATTCATTAAATATTTGGGCCAAACTAGCACCCGATTCTACTTAAATTGGCTCCTTAGTTTAGGGATCACTATAATGATAACATTTAAAGAAAACAAACTCATGTATTTAGAATGACTAAGGCATAGTCTGTACAGATGCTTATCAACTTACAATGATTGAAGTTATGTCTCAAAAATATCATTGCAAATAAAGAACATAGCTAATATAAAATGCATTTGAGAATCCCAACCTACATAATACCATTGCTTAGTTTACAGTATTACATATATTAGTTTACAGTAGTGAAAAATTTAGTGTAAAGCATGAATAGATAATACAATTAATTGAGTATTGAAAATGAACAAAAAGAATGGTTGCATGAATACATGTTTATACCATTATGAAGTAGAAAACTTATTTTTTATTTTTAATTTTAATTTAATTTTACATATCAGCCACGGATTCCCTTGTTCTCCCCGCTCCCGCACCTTCCCACCTTCCCCCCAGCCCAGCCCCCATTCCCATCTCCTCCAGAGCAAAGACTCCCCTGAGGATTGAGTTCAACCTGGTAGATTCAGTCCAGGCAGGTCCAGTCTCCTCCTCCCAGGCTAAGCCAAGTGTCCCTGTATAAGCCCCAGGTTCCAAGGGGCAGCCCCAGCCAGCTCATGCACTGAGGACAGGACCCGGTCCCATTGCCTGGATGCCTCCCAAACAGATCAAGCCAATCAACTGTCTCACTTATCCAGAGGGCCTGATCCAGCTGGGGGCTCCTCAGCTATTGGTTCATAGTTCATATGTTTCCATTCATTTGGCTATTTGTCCCTGTGCTTTTTCCAACCTTGGTCTCAACAATTCTCGCTCATACAAGCCCTCCTCTTTTTCACCAATTGGACTCCTGGAGCTCCACCTGGGGCCTGGCCATGGATCTCTGCATCCAGTTCCCTCAGTCATTGGATGGGGTTTCTAGCACGACAATTAGGGTGTTTGGCCATCCTATCACCAGAATAGGTCAGTTCGGGCTGTCTCTTGACAATTGCCAGTAGTCTATTGTGGGGGTATCTTTGTGGATTTCTGTGGACCTCTCATGAAGTAGAAAACTCTTAAATCAGACCATCATCAGTCATGGTAAGTCAGGGATTGTTTGTAATGAAAGCTGTTTATATTATACTCCCATGTCCACATCAGTGTATTTCCCATCTCACACACACTTCTTACAGGGAGGGATTAATGCTTACACATTGCAGATATAGTTTGTGTTCCATCCTCTTAAATATGGCAAAGGCTTTTTAACTACATCAATTCATTTAAACATCAACAGAACTGACAATAAGTGACAAGGACAAATTATAAAATTCAAAACCAATCCTCTCTCTCTCTCTCTCTCTCTCTCTCTCTCTCTCTCTCTCTCTCTCTCCCTCTCCCTCTCCCTCTCCCTCTCCCTCTCCCTCTCTCCCTTTCTCTCCCCTTTCCCCTCTCCCTCTCCCTTCCACTCCCCCTTTATTACTCCTTCTCCCACCTCCCTTAGGTTGATTTAGTGGGAAACCATCTACTATACTGTAAGAAACTACCTAGAGAAGCTGATAAAAACACTAAATGCTGGGTCTAGGTCTCACCTCCAAGCCTTGGGCCATCTTGGTGCTACCGAGCAGAGACAACCTATGGGAAGCTGTGCAGAGATTACAGACCATGACTCCCTTCAATGTCGTTTTAGCTGGTTAAATTTTGAGTGGGTGTTACAAGCTAATCAACATAGACAATTGATCACCTGGTATTGGTTACAGTTCAAGGTAAGCAGAATCTAAAAGTGTGATACTAGCTTTGATCACCAGGCACTAGTTAAAAAGACCTAGAGGAAGCCTAATAACCTCGCTATGGGCTTTTGCTGACAAATTAAAGGGGAAAAATGAAGACCATCTCAAAAATGGAAGGAAAGGGAATCCTTTAATTGACTCATGGAAATCTAGTAACAAGTTAAGTGTCGAATGTGGCAAGTAGAAACTGAATCAAATGAATCAACTGATTGAACTGGAGAGTTATGGGCAAATGGTGAAGGTTCATTAGCATATTTATAATGTAATATGAGAGAAACTGGAGAAATAATTGTTAAAGACAAAGGAGCCAGAATTTGTGGGGGTTGAAATAAAACTTTCTCATTCTTGAATACCAAGTTCCAAAGTTCAGGAAAGACTTAAAGACAAATTCTACATGGAGTATAACATGCCTCGAAACTTTAGACTGTCTCAGAGAGCCACTCAGTCAGAGAAAAAGCCTCCCAGAGCCTTTCCAGACAAGAAAATGCTTTGTAAGCACCATGCCTCAAAGCTAACTGAGACAGAAAGTCCAAAATAGAGAAAAGCTTTTCTTAAATAGATCCATAGTTGTGGCTATTTGTCTATTACAGTTGATTATAAATTGATTCATGGAGAGTTCACAAGGGTAAGAAGAACTGCATCACTTTGACTGAAGAGATAAAGACAACACAAAATGTAAATGAGACTTTGAATTTCCAATTTAGTAGTTTTGAAAGCAGTTTGGGAAAAAATGCAGCTACAAAAGCCACCCATGGATGTGTGGAGAAATCATTTCTCGGCAACAGGGCTAACTTCTCTTTCAGAAATCTGCATTCTACATTGTCCCCTGGGCTTCAGAATTATTGGAGAATGTAGCTATTGTATGCCTTGTGGTTTTCTAATCTTTGCATAGGAAGGGCCAAAGTTAACAGATACCTTTTCCATCATTGAATGTTGAGTAGGCAAGTTAACATAACTTTTCTCTTTAGTTCATAAACTGACTTCAAGAAATTCTTTATCCCTTGAGACACTTCAGCTAGAAGTGATTTGTTTACTCAGAATCTGCATCTTTAATGATTCTTTAAAAAATATTGGCATAGTAGCCAAGAACCTGAGATGAGACAGATCACAAGCCCTAAGGGAGAACCTACTGCTACTAATCTGCTCAAGGGACACAGCAATAAAATGACTCCTAATGACATGTTACTATACACATAGCCCTCAACCTGTGAAGACACTTCTCTCAGTAGACAGCAATTAGCAAAGAGATACACAACATGACAATATGCAGACAGTGAGTCTTTGAGGCACTCAGTCCTAAACAGGAGATCTTCATCAAAACCAACGTCTGTCTCAGTGTTCAGGAATCTATGTGGAAGAGGAGGTGCAAAGACTGTATGAGCCAGAGGTGGTGAATGACACTAAGAAAATTGTCTTCTAGTCACAACAGGACATATGTACAACATATGAGGCTGTGACAACAGGAACAAGATCTGCTCAATTACAAGCCTGACAAAATCCCAGCAGTGATATGGAACATTGGCATAAAGTCCTACATCTAACCAAGAAGCTATTTGCAAGTGATACCTGCTGGGAAAATGAACACAAGTTTTCTCTAGTGGAATGGTACTGGATATCTCAACCACAAGGAAATCCAAGGAAAGCCCTATGCTCAAGAGTAGTTGGCCAACATACAATATACTCCATGTGATTCTGTGCACTTTCTGTTCTATTTATTTATTTATTTAGTCTTATTTTCTTTTTTTCCCAGTCTGTTTTGATTTTCACATTTTTTGTTATTTTACCTTTTCATTGTGTGTGTGTGTGTGTGTGTGTGTGTGTGAGAGAGAGAGAGAGAGAGAGAGAGAGAGAGAGAGAGAGAGAGAGAGAGAGAGAGAGAGAATGAGAATAAAGTTGGGTGGTTCAGGAGGTAGGAAGGATCATTTAAAAGTTGGGGGAAGTTAGAATATGATCAAAATGTACTGTGTGAAAAATGTAATAACATTAGCATATACTTATAGTATGAAATGATGGATTTCTATTTCATCTGGTCAGAAACATTAAGAAAAATACTAACAAGTTTGGTAAAAAGTTAGGGGGATAAGGAATCCTTATACACTGCTGTGGAAATGTAAATCAGTTAGTCTCTATGGAAACCAGAACTGCCATACAATCCAGCCATATCACTTGGGTATATAACAGAGGATCTCCAAGTAAACATATCAAGCAAAACATTCACATCTTTTCTACAGTACATAATGTTAAATTAATAAGATTAGCCTAGGTATCTGTTAATTAAAGAAGTGATAGAGAAGACAAGGTATATATACACAAATGTTTTATTTGACCATGAAGAAGGATGAAATTATGTTGTTTTCAGGAAAATGAATGCAACTGGAGACCATTTTATGTAGCAAAATGATGCTTTCTTGAGATGAGACTTGAGGCTCTTGGGAGAGATGAATGTATTTGGGCATGAGAATTATTATGTTCAGAAGGTGATATGTGCCACATGGTATTTTCCAAGATGGAAGTACTATTATGTGTCTGATACCAAGAATTTTTTTTTACAGTGTGATACTAACACTTTTCCATTAATAGGTGAGTTCACATTTTATTCCCAGGATGCAAATATACTTTTGTATCTGCCCACACAACAACAATTAAAAGTGACACTGTCACACCCAGGCTGCACCACAGAAAGCAACGTTTCTAATTGATGCTTTCTTTATCTCTGTCTCATTGCAACACTCCCTGTCTGGGTAGGTAAGCATTTTAGAAAGAAGTCTGAATCAGCTCATGTAGAAAGACAATGTGAAGGTGCCAGGTGGATAGGAGATGAAGAACTGTGGTCATTATTGATAAGTAGGTCATGATCAAGATGCTTAAGGTCTTCATATGAAGAGAGTGTATGCATGGATAGATGTGCCTATATATGCTACATTCACATAAGCATACTATTTTAGGTGATGATTATAGGAACCAGCTATTCTTAAATTTTATTCAAATTTTAGGTTTATAAGCCAAATAAAAATTGGGAGGACTTACAATAAGACACTAGAGCATCAAAAAGAAAACACTGCTGTTAGAATATTTATATTAAAAGCATTAAAATGAATATATTAATGTTTTACCCTGTGCCTGTGACTACAAAATCAGAGTCATATGTACCTCATGCCAAAACACTGGCTTTCAGTCCCCCAGATGCTCAAGGTTGTGTTCTGTTTAAGAAGACACAGGGATCTAACATGCCTGAGTGCATACATGCTGCACATGGGCACACTGTCACAGACAAACACATGCATATAGATAAATATAATGATCCTATCCATCCATATCATTTGAATACCATCCATCCACAACATATCAAAGTCCTTTACTTCACAAAATAGCCTTCAGAAATGTCTTTCTACTCGTAGACTCCACCTTCACATTCCAGCTTTAGTGTATATTTTTCTGTGTGTGTGTGTGTGTGTGTGTGTGAGAGAGAGAGAGAGAGAGAGAGAGAGAGAGAGAGAGAGAGAGAGAGAGAGAGAGAGAGAGAGAGAGAGGAGAGAGAGAGAGAGGTACTTAGAGGTCAGTCTCTAATTGTGTTCCTCAAGATGCTTTCTACTTTGTTTCCTGAGACACACTCTCATTGATCTGGAACTTGCCTATTTAACTAGGCTGGCTGGCTCTTGTTTCTCCTTGACCAACACCAGAATTATAGGCCCATATCACCATGCTCAGATGTTTTTGTGTGTAATTCTAATAACTGAACTTAGATCCTCATTCTTGTTCTACGTGCACTGTACTGATAAGATATTTCCTAGCCCCCTGAACTTTTAACAAAATTAAAAAAAAAACAAAACTTGTGTTAAATCCTAATCAGAACCACTGCTAAAAAATGGGCAGCATCTGGGCTCATCCTAGTTTTGTAATGGAGATCCCCTTTCATGGCCAGTATTGATGTGCTTTTAATTGAACTGCTAATATTTGCTTCCTTGTTCTTCAGCTCTTAACCTTTGCTTACCTTTCAACTTCTCTGTGTCTTTCGATGACATTTAGTTTGTAGCATCATTGCTATGTGGCTTTTGTTTTAGTTACATACAGTTTAGGTTTAGTGGTTCAACTGCAGCTTACTGAAGCATTCCACTATTATCAAAACAGCAGACATCTTCCTACCCTTTGTGACTGTGAAGCCATCACACAGTGTACTAGTCATTGTAACAGTGTGTTCCTGTACTGGACAATTTCTTTAATCCTGTCTAGAACCAAAAGCTAATGATTCTCAACATACATTGATATTTTCTGAAGTGTTCTGTTCTCATTTTCACTGCTACCTTTATTAAACAAGAGAAAAGCTCCCTTAATCTTCTAAAGATTGTGTATTTATCTTTATATTTTTACATTTAACAAGTTTAAAATATAATTATCACCTTTGAAAACACTTCTTAGATTACTGATAAAAATGGAATTTTCTTCATTGATTTATCATAATGTTTATGGTTTATTATTTATGCTATATATTATCTGTTTTTGTCTACTTACTTCCTCTTACTAAAAATGATAGAACCAGTCCCAGTAAAGCCATCGTTTGAAGTCAAGATCACCAGACTTCAGGGACATCATGTCACAGTTTTTATCATCTGTAAAACTCACAGAGATGTGGTCTTTTAATGTCATAATGCTATACATGTTTAAGTCTATACATAAGAAAAATCCTTGGGAGTGTAGCTGGGGAATAGAGTGCTTGTCTAGCATGCACAAGGACAAGTCTATCCTAAATAATAAAAAAAAATCTTAATGAGTGTAGCTGAAATTTTCTCCAGTCCTGCCCAGCCCCTCTGACCCTGCAGCTGCTTATAAAATAATCACTCAGAAGCTTATATTAATTAAAACTATTTGGCCATTAGCTCAGGCCTACCACTGACTAGCTCTTGCACTTAAACTCAGCCCATTTCTATTAATCTATATGTTGCCACATGTTCTGTGGCTTTACCTGTGTGCCATCACATGCTGCTCTCTGGACGGCATACTGGCATCTGCTGACTTGGCCTTCCTTTTCCCAGAATTCTCCTCTCTGCTTATCCCGCCTATGCTTCCTGCCTGGCTACTGGCCAATCAGTGTTTTATTTATCAACCAAATCAGAGCAACACATTCACAGCATACAGAGCAACATTCCCATCAGATGAGAACATCATTATTTCTGTATTTTACGCATATATCTTGATTGTTCATGAATCAGCAAGCAAAGCCATCATCCTTTTTGATTCCTGGTGTTTACAGGAGGAATTCCTTTGCTTTACTGTTAACTGTTGTCTTAAATAGTGATTCACAGTAAATGCCAACTTCTAGAGTTTTATAATAATTTCAGGAAGCTTTTTGTTTTTTCTTGGAATCAATTTTATTTTGTTTTGTTTTCCTTTAATGACCCATTGATCTTATGTTCTGTGACAGTAAAGTCGCTAATATTTAATGAAAGAGGGTCTCATATAGACCAGGCTATGTCTCTGAGGATGATATGAATACTAACCACCATGCTTGTTTTAAGGGGCACTGGGGACCAAACCCAGAGCCCTGTGAACTCAAGACAGGTACTCTACCAAGTGTTCTACACCCCAGCTCAGCCACTGCCTTTTATTAAATACTTGAGGGTTTTTAAATCTACAGACATTGATTTGCAGATTTCTATTTGCATGCTGCTGCTATATTTTAATACATGGCTTTTCAAAACTTCCCTGACAAAATAAAGTGGTTTGTTGTATTCATTCTGAGTATTAAATTGTATTTTGTTGTGTGGAGATATTCTGCTGCTAAGTCTTTGCAAGGACTCATTTTATCATCCGTGAGGCCTGAGGCCTTGCTTGCATCATCCCTTAACACATTCATCAGCTGCTTTTCATGTTATCTATTATCAGTTTTTCCATGTCACTTTGTAATGATATTGCAATCTAGATTAATGTTTTGCAAAACTGATCTGTTATATGAAGAGCCCAGATTAAGATATGCCATCTGTTCTATTTGTTATCAATTAAGCATTTCTTTTGAACTTCCTCTTTTACCTCTTTTTTTCCCCTTTCACTTTTTTTCAGGTTTCTCTAGTTTTATTCTGATTTGGTTTTTGAGTAATTTTCAAAGCTTAAAATTTCATGGTCCTATACTTCATGTTAACCAATTTCATTATCATTATCATTATTATTACTACTACTATTTTGGTATTGGGAATCAAATCCTATATATGCAAGACAAGCACTATACCATTTAGCTACATCTCCATACCTTTGTTGTTCTTACTTTTAAAACAAATTAGTATTTTTATTAATTCTTTGAGAATTTCAAACATGAATAGAATGTATTTTTTATCATATTCACTCCTAACACCTCCTCCTACTTTCTTCTCTATATATTCCTGACCTCTCCCCTATAATTTTGCCTATTTTTATATTTGATTTTTTTTCTCTATGTAACCCACTGGGTCCACTTTGTGCTTCCCATAACATTCTCACAGGTATGGGGTCATCCACCAGAGCATGGCTAACCAAAAGTGGCCATACCCTTAAAGTTATTCATTTTCTCTCCTCTGGCACCCATGAACTGTCAATAAATCATTAGCTAGTGGTGTAGCCTTTAATACCTACTCCCTCCTCCACAATGGAATATCAACTGGCTTAATCTTATATAGTCTACCAAGGTTTTAATGAGTTCATGAGTAGAGTAGTCGTGTTATGTTCTCAAGACATTGTTTCACTCTGGTCCTCATTGACCTCTGGCTCTTATAATCTTTCTTCACTTCCTGATGGTCCTTTAGCCTTATAAGGAAGGTATGTTATATATTGATGTCCCATTTCATCTGAGCACTCTACAGACACTTATTCTCTGCACGCTAGACAGTTGTAAGTTTCTACATTAACCATAATCTACTGCACAAAGAAATGTCTTAGATGAGATCTGGGAGCTTGGCCAAGCTCTTGTTCTAAAGATACAAATTCAGTGAAAAATTTAATACTGTGTCCATTTAGCAAAACAAACAAAAATAACAGTACCTCTACTCTAGTGCCTAGGAGCTCCTAGACCATGCATTCTTAGCTAGATTTATAGTCCCAGGCATGGGTTTTCTCCTGTAGAGTGGAGTCTTAAATCCAACCATAAGGGAGTTGGTTATTCCCTTAACCATTCATGCCACTATTGCACCCATAAGCATATCTTGTCAGGCTGGTAATTATTGTAGCTCATAATATTAAGGGCTGAGTATAATTACTGAAGACTTTCTCTCCCAGAATCTTGTCAGGCTGGTAATTATTATAGCTCATAATATTAAGGGCTGAGTATAATTACTGAAGACTTTCTCTCCCAGAATCCTCCAAAGCAGCTTCCAGTCCTGTGAAAGCTTGTTTGCAGGGAACAAGATCCAGGTCACAAGCAGCATGAATTCTCCATATTCTCTGACCAAAGTCTGTGGTGTCATCATCAGTAGGGTCTTACTATCAAGTTTGTGAAGGCCACTAAGAGCAATATCAATTGGCTGCATTGTTTGGGGATCTCCAGGACACCCCCTGATCAAAGGCAAGTATTCTGCACTTGACACTGGGATTTTTATTTGGTAAACTGTATCTTCTAGGATGAACACTCTCTCCTTTGTAGGGTAACTACAATTAAACTTTTTTTTTCACACGCATAGATATGTATCATATCTATGTATATATGAAACTTATAAAACTGTAGGTTACCATATGACTTTTCTAAACCTCCTTAGTGTCAGTTATCTCTCTGCACCATTCTTCTCAGTCCTTATGTTCATCTCCCCACTTAAGTCTCCACCTCCATCTCCCTTTCTCCCTTCATGTCACCCGTGTTCTCCTACCCTCTTGTCATCACATTTTTAAGCTCAGTTTTTCTGTCCTTAAATATCTAACATATAACATTATTTATTAGTATCAAAATTTTATTACAGTACACTCACTCTTATTATTCACTTTTTCTGTAATGTTTAGCTCTAAATGGGGTGCTATTGTAGACTTCTTTTAGATGAGGTCTAATTTACTGATTGCCCACTGTTGAATTAGGCCACCACTGACCATCTGCAATGTAATTTTGAATGTGAAATTTTTATTATAACTTGGGAATTACATGAGTAAAATATAGAACATAATAAATAAAGATAATAGAAAAGAACAAAGATAAGCTTTAAGAAGTAGCCAATCCTGCAGAAATACAGAAAAGAACCATATACAGCAAGTACAATATAATGTCATACAAATATTGAATATTGCTTTAACTTTGCATTTTTTTCCAGGATCTTATTAAGACATTACTCAAAATACTTGATTCTACTATTTTGTGCCTTTCCTTCCATTTATTCTTCTCCACTCCTCATATTAGACTACAAAGTATTAGTTCTTTTCTTTCCTCCTATTCCCTTCCTTCCTTCATAGCTTACCACCTGGTTATCTCCTCTGTTTGTCCATACAACTGCTGGCTCAGAAACTTCTCACTCCTGGACTGTCCATCAAGTGGTGGAATCAGCCTAGAATAAAAACATTCAGATTTGATCTAATGAGTGTAATTTTGTCTATTGCAGCATAGTTTTTTTTCCCAATGTGGATCCATAATTAATAGGAATCAAATGAGAAACAAATTGGGTATATCTTTATTAAGAAACTGTCTTCTCTATTAAAAATTTCACAGGCAATAATATGTTTTGGCACCTTCCAGAAAGGAAAATAGAATGAAGCATTTTCCATGTTAATTTTATCTAGGATCCTTTGGAGAGAACATTTTTCAATATAACAGATTTTGAGAAGAGCTCATTCATACTAATGTGGGTACTGGGGGTTTGGAATCCTGCCAGACTCAGAAATGGAGACATAAAATGACCTCTGAAGTTGTCCACATGCATTGGGAAACATTGTAGGATAAGCTACAAGTAAAGCCGAAAGTGTGTGTGTGTGTGTGTGTATGTATGTGGTACTGTTTAAACTGTAAATTACCTTGCAGTAGTATAAAACAAAATTGCTTTAGTGAGGTTTTTTGTCTCACATATATAATGAAATACTACATAGAGAATGACTAATTGAAGATTTAAGAGGAAATTATAATCTTTTTAAAAAGAGAAATATGGCATAGAAATGTAAAAATTTGCTACAAGACAGGATTTTGATTTTTAAAGTTGTGAGATTCATGACTTACTTTTATAGGAACCAACCTCTACCTGACCAGGTAAACTATTTAACAAACTGAATTACCCTCAGACTGGATGTTGATGAAGAGGGGCTAAGAGAATTTCTATATTCTGTAAACATGGAAATCACAAGGACCGACTAAAAGCTTGTAGAAGTCAAACCTGGGAAGGCAAAGCAAGTCTTCATTCAGAGAATCTTTATTTCCCTCGTAGAATATTATTGGACTATGTGATTTCATTATTTTGAGAATTTTCACTAATTCTTTATGAGTATTTGCATCCTAGCAGGAAAAAAAATGTAACAAAACGTTATAAACTTAGTCCAGTCATTCTTCCATATTCTCTTGTAGAGTCTCGGCCGCTTCTTTCCGCATGCCAGGCACTGTTCTTCGTGACGTCATAACCATCACACAGGACTTAAAGCTATTGACATGAGCACACTGTCAACAGCTGAACTGTAGACTTCATTAGTGTCTCTCTTCCACTACAGTGCATTACAGTCAGTTGTCATCAGTCTTTAGTTCAAACATGATGATCCCTCAGTTATTACTTGCCATGATGAGCTTGCCACCTTCACCATGTGTTGGTCAGGAAGTTTATAAAATCTCTGGTTTATGCTTGTTGATGTGCTCAGACCCACTATACCTTTTGGGCAAGAGCACCAAAGAGGTGATGGCATTTTTGTGTCCCATCATGATCAGAGGATACAATGTCAATGTGACAGGTGATGTTAACCTTGATCACTGGGTAAAGATCATGTCTGCTTCCATTCTCTATTTCAAAGTGATAGTTTTCCCCCTTCCTGATTCTATTAGCAGTGAATCATCACCTCCAACCCACATGGAAGGAGTGGGGAGTCTGGCAAAGTAATTGGAGACATCCTAAAAGCACTTTCCTTTTTTTTTTTTTTGTGAAGATCTAATATATGTATGAAGTCATTTCAAAAGGAATACCACTCCTTTTGGAAGCATTTTTACATATCAGAAATTCCTTTTTTTTTTCTGGCTTTGCGCTTGTCTAGTTAAAAATCAATGCTTCCTAAAGATAATGGTCAACTATTTTCTTTTGCACCTTTTGTAGTGAGGCTAAGCTGTACCTTGGTGATAGAGTGGGACTCATTTATCAAAGTCTACATTGTATCTTATGTCTTTGAGACACACTGATTCTCCACCTCATTGTGCTATCAGTTGAGACAGTAATGTGCGAATCCCCAGCTCCAATCTTGTTTTTCTATCATTTCAGATACACAGATTCTTCTCATCTACATCCAGCTCCCCAGATCTATGAGTTCTGTATCTGTAGTTCCAAATGGGGATATTCAAACAATTGTCCTTAGACATTCTCTGCTTTTCTTCTCATCATTCCCTCAACAATGCAGCAGAACAGCTGTCTACCCAGTACTTAGACTGTGCTAGAGACTCTATGTAATCACGTGATGAAGCACTGTATACAGGAGGGTATGCACAAATCTGCAAATGGCAAGATTTTACATAAGAGCCCCGAGAATCCACACCATGTACTCATACAGATTCTGTGATTTCCTGTGGCTACTGAAGGATAGCTGTAGTTTGAATCTCTATTACATGTAGACACATTGAGGAGTAATCTGCCTTCTCAGAAAAATGAGAGTTACCAATAGTTAGTTTCCATATTTGTCTCTGAAAACACTCCATGTTTAAAATTTTATTTTGTGAAATTAATAAGTCATATGTTGCTTAAAAATGGGGATATATTCTCAGCAGTACAGCAATAGAGATTTCAACATCTTTCAAGCCAAAGTCAGACTCTCCATGTGGCTTTTTGATGCAGTTAAGACACTTGTAAGCATAAAACATATGAGACTGATGCTGGCACAAAAGCACATTGCTTTATATTCATATTTTTCAGTAGAAAGAGGATACAGTGATATAGGAAGTGTAGCACAGTAAATACATAAACCAGTGGCATGACCATTTACTCTATTTGTCAAAAAGTTCTGCATGCTGAATGAACTTCATACAGCTTGTAGCAAAATAAATTTATTTGCACCAGTATCACCACAAATATGTGAACAGTAATGTTGCTATGATGCTAACATGGTTACTACTTGGTTAGACAATAGGATTTAAAAAATGTCTTTAATTGGACATAGTTTATCCTGCAAGTGTTCATATACAGGAAACTTTTATAAATGTATTTTTAATTGAAATGGAAATACATCACTTCCCTGTCCCATTCCTCCATCAAAATCTTACCCTCCCTTGAGCCCCCCTCCCATGCTCCCAAACTCTTTTTCTTTTATTATATTTCTATATGGGCACATAGTATTTTTAGAAACTGTTGGAGCTTGATTGTAGGGAAGGGGCTTTCAAGTGAGGTTTGGTTTGAATAATCTGAGTCATGTATTCTAAGTGTGTGGTATCTTCAGCAATAGTATCCATATTTCAGTCTCTGAAAAGCAACCAAGAGCTACACTGATAATTTGTATTATTTTGGGAGTCACTTTTCTATGATGGACAAACCTTCCAAAGCAGGTTTCCCATATCTGTTACTGGGTTACCTGTTAGTCTGTGGTTCTTGTGTGGGCATTGTCAGCCCAAGTGGCTTAACCCAACACACACACACACACACACACACACACACACACACACACACACACACACACATTTACATGTATCATACACACACATTTACATATATCATACACACACACTTACATGTATCAGTATCATGTATACTTAATTATAATCTTATGGGAACACTCTTACAAACTGGTGCATTTTTGATTGAAAGTTCTCATGTGGTGTATAATTATAGCTACCTTGTCTTTCTTTTGGTTTATTTGATATGCATTTTTACTTTTTATTTATTTAATTTTATAATTAATAATTAATTTAATTTTACATATCAGCCACAGATTCTTGTCCTCCCTCCTCCCACCCCAGCCTTCCCCCGCCAATCCACCCCCCATTCCCACCTCCTCCAAGGCAAGGGCCTCCACTGGGGATTTAGCTCAGTCTGGTAGATTCAGTTGAGGCAGGTCCAGTCCCCCCTCCCTACACCAAGGCTGAGCAAAATGTCTCAGCATAGGCCATAGGTTCCAAAAATACTACATATTGATATTTTTAACTTAAACTAGAATCTTGTAGACATTGATAGCAGGGTATTGTTTTTAATCTAATGTAACAACCTCAATATCCTAAATAATTCATGTTTACCAATTATATGATAATCATTATGATTTAATTAATATATACATGTTAGGGCACTGCTTTCTGTTTGTTCTACCAATTCTTAATTTTTCTGACTAGTTTCTAAGTATTTGAGATTTTCATTTCCTCCATGAACTGATTTACAATACATAAAAAAATTTCCTTTTAAGTTTTCAAGATGCATCTTAATTTATCTGAGTTTACATTCAAACCAAAGCCTACACCTTCACATTTAGCATGAAGCTCCTAAGCTCAAAGAGTTTGTCCCTGACACTTCTCACTGTCCTCTGTCATAGTTTTCTCATATATTTTACTTTTATATGCACTATAAAATTTAACACGTGGGCAAGGTGTTTTCCTTAGAAAGTTGAGTATCATCTTCTACAAACAAGAGTATAAATCAAACCTTTAGTTATTTCTTCTATTTCCAATTATCATTCTTTTTTTGCTACATTTGAATTTCTAGTTGCATGTTACTTTGGACCCTGGAATTTTTATGTTTCTTGTTGAATTGTTTGTTAGGAATAGAGTATTTTGGCTTTTGTTTGCATGGCATCATCTTGATTCCTTATTCATTTAAAGATTTGCTTTTAATATAACCACCCCATAATGAAGAGGCAATATTGTTTACCAAGGCAGTTTTTGTCAATTAAAAAATTTTAATTTCTCTGGGGTATGCATTTTCAATGAAGGAAATATTATTCCAAATGGGGGATATTGATTTTAGGGATGAAACATCCTACTCTTCTTTGGCATAAAGTATAGAAATACATATTTAAATAGATATCAGTCTGCCTTGGTGTTAAATTTATTGATGAGATAACTAACAAAACATTTGAAAAGGCTTGTTACAATTTTGGTAGCAATTTGCTGAGAAACATCTTCCTAGAGCAGACCCCCCCTCCCCCCCCGTGAGACTGTGTGATCAAAGTATAGGTTTGTTTCTGTTCAAACAATTGCCAAAGGTTTTGTTTGTTTGTTTGTTTGTTTTTGTTTTTGTTTTTAAGACAGGGTTTCTCTGTGTTGTTTTGGTGTCTGTTCTGGATCTTGCTCTTTAGACCATCAAACTCATGAGATCCACCTGGCTCTGTTTCCCAAGTGCTGGGATTAAAGGCATGTGCCACCACTGCCCTGGCCAAAGTATTTTGTTTACATCATAGTTTACATTTCTTTCAGCAATATGTGAAGGCATCTCCAGGCGTTCCTCATTTCTTCTAGATCTTTGCATTGCCACCTTAGAAAAAACAAAACATTCTTTTAGATGAGTAATGATGCCTCACTATTGTTTTATTTTGTATTTATCTGATTTCTGATATCAGTCAACATGCTTTTATGTGCCTATTTGTCATTCACATATCATCATTGGTGAAGTATGTTCACATCCTTTTTGGGTAAAAATCAATGACTACTTTTCACAGGAGTTTCATCTTTACAGAAAAATTTGAGGAAAACTATTACTCCCACACACTATCTTAACTCCTCAATCCCCTGTATGGGAATTTTGCATTAGTGTTGTACACATGTGTGATGGTTAGTTAGTGTCAATCGTCAACTTGGCAGAATCTAGGATCACTTGAAAGATGGGCTTCTTGGCATGCCTGTGCAGGGTGATCTTGATTATGTTCATTGTGATGGGAAGACCTGCCCACTGAGGGTGACATGGTTACCTGGGCAGGAAAACTGGACGGTGTAAAATGGAAAACAGGAGCTGAGCTCTGGCATACATGCATGGCTCTCTTGTGCCTGCTGCTGTCATGTGACCAGCTGCTTTGTGCTCCTGCTGCTTTGATTTTCTTGTTTGGGTTGACTTTACCTGTAAGTGTGAGCAGAAGTTGTTTTAGTCAGAGAATTTTACTACAATAACAGGAAAAGAAACTAAATTAATCTATGGGCTTTAATAAATGCACAATGTCATATATCCATCTTACAATATCGGACAGAGTAACGCATATTCATATGTAATCCCTCCCTAGTACAAACTGTGATGTAAAATGTGAAATCTTTCACTGTCAACAGTTTTCTTGTTCCCAGAATGTCATATAGTTGGAATAATTCAGTACATAAACATTTTAGACTGGCTCCTTTAACTTATAAACATCCATCTCTTAGTGGTTTATTATGTTTTAATGCAGAATAATATTTTACTGTGTCATCATTTCTCAATTGATAGACAGCTTGATGGCTTCCTCCTTTTCAAATTGTGAACAAACTCACTATAACCTTTGGTGCATAAGGTTTCACATGTACATTTTCAATGCATTTCCACTTTTTATGAGATAAGCATAACTTGATATCCAAATCTGACAAGGAGTTTGTGAAGAAGAGACATCTGTGTGGGAAATACAGGCATAAAACTTTCTAAATACTTATTAAGTCAAATGTAGTGTTATGTAAAAGTAAATGTACCTTTTAACTAAGTTCACTCTTTTATTTCAGGAATTGACATTTGATAATCAATCATGTAATTTACTACATTAAATAGAAGAAAGAAAAGAAATCATATAATCATCTCAATTCCTGAAGTAAAACTAGTGAAGGTTGAAATAAGATATTACCAACAAATGATGAAAGAGGGTGTGTTTGTACCTGTGTGTGTGTGTGTGTGTGTGTGTGGTGTGCATGTATGTGTGTGTTTGTGCGTGTGTGTCTGTGTGTGAGCGCATGCACAAGCACACATATACCCTGCCTATCAATTCTTTTAAAAAAGTTATTTTCACATTTTTTTAATTATGTGTACATTTGTGTATCTGTGTGTGGTATATGCATGTGAGTACAGTTTACCACAGAGATCAGAGGATTCCCTGGAGCCAGTTACTGGAGGTTATGAACTACCCAGGACAGATCCAAACAACAAACTCAGGCTTTCTGGAAAAACAAGAAACACTCCTAACCAACATTTTCCAGCACACCTTCCATTTGTCCCTAATTTCATTAATGAATCTGCAAACTTCAAATATGAATGAAGTTTAGATTCTGAGATTAATTGGAATGACTTTGGAAATCATGATTTCCAAGGTGTAGTAGAAAGAAGAATCTGTTTGCCAGAACAAAACAGTTATTGTAGAGATGTGTACCATATTTTGGGTAGAATGCTACTTGTCATAGGATGGAAAAGAAAATTCCAGTCATACCCATGACTGTTTTGTCAGCTGGATCCCAAGGATCGGATCAAATCCAGGACAGAAATGATTTGTCTGTGTAGACAACCCAGAAGGTCTCAGAATCCTTCACACTAATATTTTCCCAAAGAAGGAACACATTGTTCTGTAGTAGGCTTTCTTCTGGACCACCAGCCAGCTCCCAAATCATGACATGGAGACTTACTGTCAGTTATGAATGCTAGGCCTTCTCTTATACTTGTCCCACTAGCTCTTATAACTTAAATTAGCCTGTTTTTCCTCATCAACATTTTGCCTTAGGTTTTTTTTTTTTTTTACCTTCTGTTCGTTCTGTATATCCTACCCCGAGTCCGTCTGTCTGACAGTTACCTGGATGGCCATGGGTGTCATCCTCTCTTTCTCTCTCATTCTCTCCATTCTCTCTTGAGCCTAGATTCCTCCTCCTATTTATTCTCTCTGCCTACCAGCCCTGCCTACCCTTTCTCTGTCTAGCTACTGGCCATTCAGCTTTTTATTAGACCAATAAGATGCCAATAAGGTGCCTTAGGCAGGCAAAGCAACATGCCTTTACGTCATTAAACAAATACAGCATAAACAAATGTAACACACCTTTGCCTCGTTAAAGTAATATTCCACAACATAAACAAATGTAACACATCTTTACATAGTTAAAGTAATATGCCACAACATTGTTCTGCACCACGAGAAGTATGGATATGGTTGAACAGTAGACTTCCCAGGGAGCAGGGGAAATAGTCCAAATATCTATCAAAAAAAGGGATAGTAATGGGAATTGAGAAGTGGGGATGAAAGTTATCTGTGTGGCCCAATATCTAGAAATCAAACCTGTCACTATTCTATACCTGGTCACACTGCTTCTCACATAGCACATGAAGACTTTGAGGAGCCAGATATCACAATGAACAAGATGCAGGTAGCCCTGGGTGACCCTTGCATTTTTATGACATGTTATGTTTAATTAGAGGAAAAAATACCAAAGGATACACTTTACAGAATTAAGTTTGTGAATCATGAGTGTCTTGGGGCCAAAGACTCATGTATGGCAAAGTGCATGAGTTTCAGAGATGCCTCGAATCAATAGAAACCTGTGATTGTCATTAGGAAGAGTGTGGTCGGGTCAAGGATGGTAGTCAAAAAGCAGGTTAGCCACAAAGGGACTATCATCATCTGTCTTGGAAGGTGGATTCTGGAACTAGAAGCATCATGGAATCTGGATGGAGAGGACCAATACGTTCTCACCTCTGGAAACATGGATATTTGTTTATTTCAGGCTTTTATTATGAGTTAAGAGCCTAACAAATAGTGATGATCCACTGGTTTATTGAGCCTCCACAGAGCACTGGGACTCAGGAGCCATGCCCCCCTCACTAGCCTACAGAATCATTTGGCCCTCAGCTCAACACCTGCAAGAGGCCTCCCACCAATCCTAGATTTAGTAGGTTGCAGGTTTCTTAGGGATATATCAAGTTGTTAAAAGTAGACCCCAGAAAATGAGATTCACAGGGAGGTGTGAGTGCACACGTTTAGATCCTCATCCCAATTCTGCTTCCAAAGAGGAGAATTTGGGAAGCACCAATTGAACTTTTCAAAAATTTTCAACAAAAATAGGCTCTTGGGTCTGAATACTGATAACTGGAATGCCTACCAGGACCTTAAAGTGTAGCTTGGCACTTCTTTTTATATCATTAATTATCAAAATATGGAAGTCAGTATTTATTGTCCTAAAATAGGAATGGCCCATATGCTGGATTTAAACATAGAATAAAGTTTGCATATCTGGCTCCCCCTTCCCTCCAAATCTATCCCCTCTGGGCTGACATATTTTTTGTTTGCTCTGAACTTGGAAATAGAATGTTTGTGGCTCTGAGGTTCCTCTTGTTTCCTCCTTTTATGGGAACAGTGTAAAATACACTTCTATTTTGGACAGAGACCTTCTGTTTTGAAAGTTTTGGAAAGAGAAAGGCCTGCGGCCCTTTGTCAATACAACATATGCTATTGAGAGGCAGAATTTTTGTTTTTGTAAAGAGGGGTATGCTTGTCTTTAACCTTTAAGGTGCTATAGTGAAGGTCAGACAGTTGCTATGATTTCAGGAGAGACGGATCTGTGAATGGATAAGTAAGCAGTACTGGAGAAAGCCAGGCAGAGATTTCTTTCCTGAGGCTATGAGTGTGAAGTGGGGATTGCAAGTTTCGGGAAGAAACTTAGCAGTGTGCACACTGGAGAAGGCTGAGGTGCTCCCATGTCAGGGACAGAGGGGATGCTGAAGAGGAGCAGAGGCCTTCTACTACCAAAGAAAGCACTTCCTCCAGAGGACCACATGATCCAGTGCAGAGTTTAGCATGGGGTACTGAGAAAGATTAATGCTTTTAATAGTTGAACTACTCTTTGTGCTGGTTTTACTGGTTATCTTTGGGCAGTGTGTGCACTAAAAGGTACCAGAGCTTAAACTCAGTTGGAAATTGCTGGCTGTGGAGGGTGTTCACACCACATCTCTCATCAGTGCTTTATTATCTTCAGTGTAATGGAACAATGACGACTATTTTGTGCAGATTAAATAGGGAAACAAGTTCTATGCACCAAGCAAACATACAGTGCAAAGTGGCTGTTTTTATTATAGTTACTACTATTACACAGTCACTTTTAAAACATGAAATTAAGATAAGCATTCTCCATAAAAGCCTTAGCCCATTCAACATCCAACTCTCAGCATCCTTCCCTACTGTTATTTTTTGTATCAGTTTATATAGGATACATTTTTTTCTTTTCTATTGTTTTTATTAAGTAATCACCAATCAAAAAATACGATCTATTTATTCCTCTAATAACATGTGGTTAATGTGCCAGATACAGCTGTGTGATACAGAGTCTGCACCAGCTATACTTGTGAGTAGGCTCATTTCAGGACACAAGCACTCATAGATGGCTGCAGAAGTTTAAGCTGTTACTCAGGCTTTGATTTAGCTTCTCTCCTTTTGAAAATGACTGAACTGGTACTGAACTGAGATATGGAGTCAGAGGTCCTCAGGCTCAGAGTTGTCCTCAAGAAGAGCAGCTATTTGATTGGGGGTTGTGTTTCTCCCATGACATTGCTGACAAGCCTGCTTCTTCCCTGTTCTTTCAATTCCAGGAAGCTGTCTCTCTCAGAGGACATTTTCTCTAAGAGCTAGGAAATCCAACATCGTCCTTTCAGTTTAGAATGAAAACCTAGGTCTGTGAAAAGTTCACTGTCATGCCAGCTGTAGCAGTTTAAGTGGAATTGTCCCCCATAATCTCATAAGGAGTGGCACTATTAGGAGGTATGGCTTTGTTGGAGTGTGTCACTGTGGGGGTGGGCTTTGAGGTTTCCTATGCCCAGGATACCACCCAGTGTCTCAGTTGATTTCTTGTTGCCCGCAAAATGTAGGACTCTCAGCTAATTCTCCAGGGCAATGTTTGCCTGCATGCCACCATGCTCCCAGTCATGATGATAACGGACTGAACCTCTGAACTGCAAGCTGCCACCTCAATTGAATGTTTTCCTTTGTAAGACTTGCTGTGATCACCGTGTCCCTTCACAGCAATAGAAACTCTAAGACATCAACTCTGGATTCCATAAAGTTGAGGCAGATCCTTCTCCTGATCCTGGTACCTTCATGACTTCTTACAACATTATGGTAGAAGTCTTTCTTGTATCAGGGTCTT
Organism: Peromyscus maniculatus bairdii; assembly: GCF_049852395.1. Taxonomy (NCBI): domain Eukaryota; kingdom Metazoa; phylum Chordata; class Mammalia; order Rodentia; family Cricetidae; genus Peromyscus; species Peromyscus maniculatus. The sequence continues at coordinate 12,607,275 of NC_134860.1, forward strand.
TCATGGTATCCTTTTCCATCCTACGAGCTGATGCTCTGAATTGGAGTAGTGTACAGAAATGAGAAGTATGTAGTGGAGACATAGCAGCAGACAGGATCAGACAAGACTGTAGCAGGAATCTTAACAGTTCTTATTAATAAAATCAAACCTGAGCCAGGTATTGGGGTGAACTGGAAGATCAGAGAACCAGAACAAGCCACAGCCACCTCACCTTGCCAATTCCTTAGCTGGTCCTGTTTCCTCAGACTGGAAGCCTCTGAGTTCTCATCCAGAATGAATCTCAGCTGAACTGCTGCTCAAAAGCCTGAAGCTTAACCAGCTAAAAGCTTAACCAGCCAAATGCTTCTAGTTCCTGGTCTTCACGCCTTATATACCTTTCTGCTATCTGCCATCACTCCCTGGGTTTAAAGGTTCACTTTCTGGGATTAAAGGCGTGAGTCACCATGCTTGGCTGTATCCTTGAACAGATGGATTTCTGCCTCTGGAATGCTAGGATTAAAGGTGTGAGTGCCACCATTTTCTAGCTTCAGTATATAGTGGCTGTCTGTTCTCTGACCTCAGATAAATTTATTGGGGTGCACAATATTTTGGGGAATACAATACCACCACACAGGACACATGAAAACAAATTTCTGATGTGTAGAATGGGGACAAGTATCTACCTCACAGGCAATTGTGAAAAGTAAATGTAGCAAATGTGTGTTCATTTTTAGTTTCCCCTCCTCTGAACCCACATGTTGTAAGAAGAAATGTACATTAAATTAAAATATGGGGCCATGGCTTGTGAAAAATCAAGTTATATTTTTTGATGGCTACAGATAGAACCCAATAGAAAAAGAGATAGAGAGAGCTTCTTTGTATTGCATTAATATGTATTTTTCAAAAACTGTTTCAAAATTGCATTGCTTTCAAGCCACATAATTAGAGGTTATAAATCTTATCCCATTATAGTAACTTTGATCTTTGAAAATTTTGAATTTAAACAAAATGCACGTGACCTATTGTTTATAAAAATAAGAGAGAAATAAAAGTATAGTAAAGCAGCAATTTAAGTGGCAATCACTTTGAGTGATCTCCATTTCTCCAGTCTGGGACACACAATAAAAACAAGATCTAAAATTGTAGTGTCTTACCATTGTTTGGCTATATGTTTCACCTTTTTGGAAGTCATCAAAAAATAAGCCATTACCAAATTATTTGAACATTTTATTTTTAAAACAAATGTATTAATGATCTATCAAGCACTAAACACTGTGCTGGATGGATTTAATGTTTCTTTTGTAATAATAATGTTATTCCAATGTCTGATAAGAGTAAGGTCTCTGAATTTATGAGTCCTGGTCTAGAACAAAGGCTGCCCCCTCCCCACAAAGCTAGGTGTGGTGGCCTAGCATTTAGGTGGCAGAGGCAGGTGGGTCTTCTAGTGCAAGGCAGCCTTGAATTAGGAGAGCAATTTCCAGTGCTCTCAGGACTACACAGAGAAACCCTTCCTCATATCACAAGGAGGAGGAAGAGAAGGAGGAGGAGGAAGAGGAGCAGAGAGAAGAGGAGGAGGAGAAGAAGAGGAGGAGGAGAAGAGGAGAAGAGGAGGAGGAGAAGAGGAGGAGGAAGAGGAGGAGGACTCACTCAATTGGCTGGTCCAGGGCAGGCTAAAATGGAAGTGCTGTGCTAGGGAGGAATCTGTGAAGGAGGCTAAAGGAGGTAAGCAAAATCCATCCCCCCAGGAAGGCAACCTCATACCACTTCCTCTGCTCAGGAGGATGGAATGTCAAACCCTACTCTATTTGAGGCTGAAGTTGTATTTGTTTAAAGTTGCAAGGGACTGTGCGATCCCGGGATTTAGAGATGTCAAATTTCTAGTGTCTAGTGAATATTGGAGTTCCAGGTTGATAAGAGTAAGGTGGGAGCTTGATACCATGACAGCCTAAAGGGAAAGACAGAAATTCCTATCTGAACATCAGCCCATGAACAACATACTGAAGGTAGCCAGTAGGGCTCCACATGTTGCTCCCTGCTTCAAGGTGGCCTCTGTCTTTTTGTGGCCACCTCTGCTCACTCATTGCTACAAGAAAGGTCCTGGTATCCAGTCAGATGAGCAAGTATTCACAGTACTGAGACTCATTGATGAACTTCTGCCTGCCTAAGAACCTTTTCTTGCCTAAGAAGGCAGATTTTCCCCAGCTTCTAGGCACAGAAGAGTAGGACCACATGTAACAGCTTACTTAATGATAATGGAAAGTCTCAGGACCTCATTCTGAATCTTCAGCTCCCCCCCACCCCACCACAGTCTTTCTCCTGTTTAGATAAGATGTTCACAGAGGGGTGCCAAAGACTAATGATTTAGTGTCAGGAGAGTGGTATTTTTGATGATGAAGAGTTTCACGTAACTGTTAAGTATTATTATAATTAGAGAGCTAAGCAGATACATTTATCTTGCATCTACTAATTAAGCAGGGAAGTAAATTAATTTTTCCCTATCCATGCTCATTTTGCATGTTGGTTATTTTTATATCCAGTACAAGGAGAAAGCCTTATCTCTTTCAATATGGATTATATATGCTTTGCAACTCTGTCCAGCCAATTTAGATAAAACTAGATCCACCCCAGAGAAATTTTACTTGGGGTGGGTGGGGTGGGAGGAGGCTTCCTTGTCTAAGAGAGTTAAAAATAGCTGGCAAATAAATAGAAAGTCCCAGCTGCTGTTAGAAAAAAAATGTTACTGTATAATTAGCGTGAGTCACTATCTTCTTGGTTGAGAGTGTGTGAGCCAGAGAAAGAGGAGGTACAGGGGAGATCTAGGCTGGGCAGGGGGAAGCCTTTAGTTGGGAAGACAAGTGGGTCTGGGTCTGGGTCCTCGTTGTTCTCTGGTTAGTTTTCCAAAAGACAGGACATTTAGAACAATGGGGGCACCAACCATCTCTGGTTCTTTGGGATAATGCAGGAGAAAAGTAACACTGATGTTTAATGATTCCCCTAAAGGAGATGCTAAATTCAGTTGTACATGTCTATGGTCCTCTGCTAGCCTAGTCTACATGGTGAGTTCCAGGACAGCCAGGGCTACATAACAAGTTACCAAATATATATACGAAATACACAGTACCCGAATTTCACTTTCTCTTTGAGACCTCATTCTCTTAGGAGATTCAATTGCAGCCAATCTATAGTCTTCCCAGGGTTGTTTCCTAGGGACTGGTATTTTGCCAGCAATCAGATTCCCTAATAAAGGCAAAGCCATCTTGGTGTGTGCAAAATCTGCTCTACCCTGAGGTGTTACTGGAATGCAGCATCAGTTTTGGATTTATGGGGCATCATCCAGTTGCTCTGTTGCATCATTGGATTTATGGGACATCATTCAGTTGCTCTGTTGCATTGTTGATATACACCACCTATGTCACTATTAAACACACACACACACACACACACACACACACACACACACACACACACACACACACACACACACAGTCATTCATACAAAGAAGCTCAGCTCCTGGAACCAGTCGGAGTTCTGCTCGTCTGCCTTAAGGCTACTGGCTAGACACACCATCCCTGCTCTACCATTGCTTTGCCCTGCAGGATCCCTGAACCTTTCCAAGACTGGATTCAGATGAAGGGAGGGGTGGGTGAGATATGGTTTGCATGGAATTTAAGCAGGTATCAGCTTTAGGTATGAAGTTTATTTAAGTCCCTGGGATCAAGGACCTCCTTCAACCTTGTGCTCTGGATGACTGGCTTGCCTTATCCTAGTTTAGGTCAAACTTGGGGCCCAGGTATTAGTAATTATAGGAGTATCATGAGTTAAATAACAATCTTTCAGAGATGTCCAGGTACTAGTCCTTGCTGCTGTCAATATATATGTTTATAGATGTTAAGTTACAGAATAGAGATGGGGATATTTCCCTGCATTTTCTGGGTTGCCCTAAATACAACCACAAGTGTTTGGTGGTGTTGTATGTTTGTGTATATGTAAATGGGTAAAAATGTATGTTCATGCCCATGGAAGCCAACGGTCAAACAGAGGTGTTATTCCTTAAATGCTATCCACTTTGTGTGTGTGTGTGTGTGTGTGTGTGTGTGTGTGTGTGTGTGTGTGTGTGTGACAGAAGCTTTTCTTGACCTGGATCTCAATTTGTCTGATTGGAAGCCCAAAGGATCCTCTTGTCTTTGCCTTTCAGCTTTGGGGTTCCAGGTATGTGCTGCCATGCTTTACATGTGTGTTCTGGGGATCCAAGTCAGGTTCTTATGCTACTACAGCAGGAACTTTCACAGCCCATTCACAGATATTTTCATAAGAATGAGACTAAGGGATATTTGGCTGTAGGAAGAGGAGAGTCTGGGCAATGTTATAACCATAGTATAGATAGAAGGATTTGAAGAACAAGCTGTTAACTTTGAAGATGAAAGGAGCCACTGAAATTAGGAAAAAGACAAGGATCTGCTTTTCTCCAGGAGCCTCTGCTACTGACTCTTTTTGGCTCCCCAAAGCCAATTCTTGGAATCCACACTGTTAAGAGAATAAATGTATTTCTTTCTGCTTTAAATAACAACTCTGTGGTACTACCTTCATGGTAGCACATTTGTGGTGCTTAATCATAGCAGGAAATGAATATAGAAACCCAGCTTTCCCCTTCCACCTTTAACTTCTCCCAAACCACCTTAGAAGCTTGGGATTAAGGCTCAGAAAAGGGATGGAGGGCTGTGGGCCACTCAGCAATCATCTAGTTCTTGGCTTACCCTCTGACTCTGACTTCCAAACCATTAGCCTGTCGCCAGACATTTGGCTTCTGTTGCTCCCAAGCTCAGGGTTGACACAGGTGGTAATTTTGCAATGCCCAGGGAAGGAATCTTGGTAAACAGCACACGGCACTTTAACTGCACAGGGGTGGCAAACAAGACATTCTCTACACCAAGATACTTATTTAATAAAAGAAGCCTAGCTCATTTCCAATATGTAGATTAGTAAAAAAAAGTACAAGAGGGTTAATTTATGTGCTCAACTCTCATATCATAACAGAAATTCTTTTTTCCCCCTCCTAACCTATCTTTTTCTCCTTCAAATAGGAAATTTAGAACCCTGTCCTGGAGTTTGCAGGATCTGGAATAAAATGGCTGCCACTTACAATAAGCCTGGGAACAGGGAAAATGGAGTCTGAAGAAGACCCTTCAGCAGAGTGACCTTTCCTTGTAGACAGGGGCTTGCTGGGCTTTGGGGAGTCCTCTGTGTGGAAGTGGCCCTGGGCTCTCACACTGCTGGCCATAGCTGCTCTCCCATGACTATGTGCTTCTCTCTGCCTTTTGGCCCATGCCTTCTCACCTATCATGGCACAGATAGACACATTTGCTTTGCATGTGCCCTCTTTCTCTATTCAGCAAAGACTGAGTCCCAAGTGCCCATCTGCCCAAACTTCAGCTGATACCCTTTGGGCAGAAGGAGAGGAGCTTCTGTGTGCCTACGACTCCCACACTGCTTGCTTTCTCCCTGCCCATAGAATCTGTAATTTACCAATTCTGTGTTTTAGCCTTTAAGTGACTGGGCTTAGTGCCTGGTCCATAAAGGTCACTCAATAAATGTTTGTTCAATGAGCGAATGAATTAATACATAAATATGATAAAGCAGAATGTTATTATTTCTAGAAAATTAATTCTGGTGTCTCTGAGGAGCACCATCTAAGGCTTGCCCCTGGGGTGAGATAAAGCTGAGGAGAATGCTTCAGAGGATAAATTCCAGTCTGACCCTTTGGAAATGAGGTGAGGGAGTGCTGCAGCGATTTTTTCCTTCTTGGTTTTTATATTTCATTTCAGTAACTACATCCCATCTCACCCACAGTGGAGCTGTATGTCTCGCCGAGCACATCGACTAAGAATGAGTGCACCTGGGAGATTATGCGGGGAATTGAAGATGAACATCAATTTACTTGGGCCTGAAATAAAAGTTTCATGGCAAGAAAAATCAGTAATGTGAATCTTCTTTCGAACTCAGAGGTAGACAAATGGGCAAGTCTATGAAGTGGCTCTTAAAAAACATTCAACAGAATCCAGGTAGGCAGAGGAAGAAGAATTTTGGCCAGTGCCTGGTACAGGTGGGGGTGGGGAGGAGAAGCCCGAAGGAGAACAGGCAACTGGACAGCCTTCACCCATTCTTCTACTTCATTTTCCTCACTTGTCACTCTGAGGTTGGCCTGAAGAGTACACAGCTCAAGAAACTCATATTGTCCCCTAAGCCTTTTATCTTAATGATTATATGTCTTACACGAAAAATGCTGCCATTTTTAAAGCTACTGAAGACCTGGAAGGTGTGAGTTGAAGAGAAAATGGCAAGCTGACTGAGGAATAGCTTTCAGTCTGGTTGTAGAAAAAAAAAACAAGCTCGCAAAATGTGTTTGGCTTGAGGATAAGTCAATATCATGAGGAGGGTAGAGTTTCCTGCCTCCTCATTAGTGAAATGCAGAGAATGTGTGTAAGTTAGACAGGTCAGAGAGAGTCTGACCTCTGCAACCAGAGGATACTAGGTCCCTGTCTCAGCCTTGTCTCTTGCTAAGTGATAAGGTGACAGGGTTATGGGAGGGCCAAGCATTATATCTGACACATGTGGGCCTAACCTGTAAGTTACTCTTTCCCATGATCACTTGCCTACCAGTTCAAATACAGAAATACTACTGATACCGTTGTGTAACATGTTAATAGTGTATTATATGTTTTATTATTTTAATGTCATGACATCACACTCCCTGACCATTTCCTGGGAAGTTAATTGTAAATTTCTCTAGGTTAAATTACAGACCTGGGGCAAATGTTTTCCACATTCTCTCACACTGTTCTTCAAGCTTAAATTATAGATTTGCCTTTCCTTTATATTTCTCTTTTTAGGTTTAGGACATTAAGGGAAAATATTGAGAGTCATGCCTGCAGGTCAATGTCATTAGCCCTGAAATATTTTTTGAACCCTACTATCAGAAATAATGACCTTGGGCCTGAGAGATTGCTAGCAGGTAAGATCACTGGCTGTTCTTTTAGAAGATTCTGTATAGTTCCCAACACCAACATGGCAGCTACTAACTGTAACTCTAGTTCCCAGGAATCCAACACCTTCTTTTGGGCTCTGTGGGCACCAGACATGCATATGATACATATACATACATGCAGGCAAAACACTCACATACATAAAATTTAAAGTAATCTAAAAAGAGAAAACAATGATTTTGATATATGCATGTATATGTGTGCACCCATGTGTCCAATGTGAGCATATGTCCACACATACAGATAAGCACTGTGAGTTTAGACATACAGATCTGATAAGTGGCTTCTTGGTCAGCATCAGCCTCTAAGCAGTGCCAATGCATCCCTTATCTTTGCTTCTCTGAAAACTCTTGAGAATTTGAAGGTAGTTATTTATAAAAAGCTGTCACTTTTGACACTGGTGTGATTTGTCAGTGATCTATGTTATAAAGAGGAGATATGCACTCAGAGAAGCTCAAGAGGCAGTGGGCTGACTTCAAGGCAAGGGGCCATTTTTGAGATCGCAGGCAGGTCTCCTTGGGAATGCAAACACTTTGACTAGCGTGAGCTCCCATCCCTGTTCTGGGAGAGGACATGACACTTTGTGCCTGAATCCTGGTGACTGCTACAAAGCCTAGTCTCTTCCACAGTCACTGTGTTTTCATCCCTGTGTCTTTGGTTCACTTGCATAAGGTGTGGTTCCAGCCAAACTTTGAGTGATCTGGTTCTGTCTGTACATATGCTGCAAATCCAAAGTCCAATGCAATTTTGCTTTTACACAGCAAAATAAAATAGAACAAAATTTTTTTTCTTACGCTGTCAAGGGTGCATCTCTTACGGACATAGGCAAGGTCAAGGAAGAGGAGAATCTTATTTTCTATGTGGATTCATGGCTGTTTTGCATTTTGAGTATAGAAGGTAAAAGTACATACTACAACCTTTTAAAAATATTGGAAGTTTCAAAAAAGAACTTTAAACATTGCCCTGAATCTTTGATCCATAAATTCAACTAGCAGACTGTGAGATAAAATCATTTAGATCTGAAGTCAGAAACAAAATAGTCACAAAATTTTTCAATGAAGCATTGATAAAAATTCATAAGTTCTAAGTTTTCATCAAAAAGGACTGGTTAGATGACTACTTAATGCACTTTGATTCCTTTTATAAATGTTCATAAAGTTTTAAATTATTTGTGACATTTCACTAGCATGTATCAAATGTATAAAATAATAATTTCCCTTGTAACATTCATATAATGTGTATAATGTAATTTTTAAAAAAATTATAGTTAACACTCAGAGTAAAAAGATTCATTATGGTATTTTCACACCTATTAATAACTTTAATTTTATTATGCCATTTATTATTATTATATTAGCTGTTATTGTTATATAATATATTTCACACCACAGATTATTTATTCTTAATCATCCCCTTCTTTCTTGAACCCCCTGCTGCATATTTACTGGACCTCTTCCTGCCCTCATAGTCACCTTCTTCATATTTTGTATCCCATGCATTTTACTCTTTTTAGTTCCCTCCCCATCTCCTCTAGAAGTTCTTCCTCCCATCTCCTCACTTCTCTTCTGTTTTTATCCCATACTCACACATGTGCACACACACACACACACACACACACACACACACACACACACACAAATCTAGGCTTTGCATGTAAGGGAAAACACTGTTTTTCTTTTTGAATCTGACTTATTTTGCCTAATGTAATGATCTCCAATTGCCTCCCACCTTTCTGCAAATGCTATAACTTGATAGCCATTTACATAAAATTCTCTTTTCTTTATCCACTTATCTCTTGGTGGACATCTAGAATAGTTTTGTTTCCTGGCTATTGAGCTGAGTGCACAGATAAATGGGGCTGTACAAGTACATCTGTGGCATATTGGCAGAGTCCTTCAGTTATCAACCCAGCAGTGGCATAGCTGGGTCATATAGTGGATCTATAGTCAGATTTAATAAAGAAAATTTAAGCCAGGTGGTGGTGGTGCATGCCTTTAAACCCAGCACTTGGGAGGCAGGGGCAGGTGGATCTCTGAGGTTGAGGCCAGCCTGGTCTACAGAGTGAGTTCCAGGACAACTAGGGATGTTACATAGAGAAACTCTGTCTGGAAAAACAAAAACAAAAACAAGCAAAACAAAAAAAAAACAAACAAAAAAGAAAATATATTGGTTTTCTCTATTGATTTCTGTATCTACTGATTTTCACAGTAGATATAGCAGTTTATATTCCCATCACCTATGGATAAGGCTTCCTCTTTCCCAATATTATTAACAGGTTATATTTCTTTTAAGTTTTATTAACTCTTTGATAACTTTATACAACCAATGAGTTCACCCTCCCTCAGATTCCCAGATCCATCCTGCTTCCTTTCTTGCCCTTTATGGTCTTTTGTTCCCACTATCAAGGCCAATTTTTGCTGCCCAAATATTCTTGGACATATGACTTTCTATTGGAGCATGGTTGAGTTATCAGGACTATACTCTTCAATAAGGTTGGCCTTTCCTCTCTGGGCAGCTAAGAATTGCCTCAGCGAGGGATGCCCACTTCTCTACTCCATGCTGGGATTGTCATTTGTTTTCTCAATAATAGGTAGTCTGACTAGGGTGAAATGTAATCCAAAATCAATTCTAATTTGCATTTCCATGCTGGCTCAGGGTATTGAACACTTTTCCAATATTAATTGGCCATTCATATGTGGGCTTTTAATAGGAGTATATTTAGTTCATCATGACATTTACAGATTAGATGATTTAGGTTTTTTTGGTGTTTAATTTTTATAGTTCTTTATATATTCTAAATTTAATCCTCTGACTAATATGTAGTTGGCAATGACATTTTTTCTATTCTGATATTATTGCTTCCTCTGCTCTGCAGAGCCTTTTGATTTCATGTAAGCTCATTTGCCAATTGTAACTCTTTACTGAGCCATTGGAGTCTTCTTCAGAAAGTCCCTGACTGTGTAAACAGTCAGTGAACTGTTTCAAAGCTTCAGGTTGTAAGATTTTGGACTAATTTTAAAGTAGATTTTGTGCAGGGTGAGAGATATTCGTTGAATTTCACTCTTCTTTAGATGGATTTCCAATTTCATCGGCATCATTTGTGAAAGGGGCCTATTTCCAATGTACGTTTTTGAGAACTTGTTGAAATTAAGTGGCTTGTAATTGTGAGTTTATTTTTGTTTCATCCCCTCTATACCATTGGTCTATTTATTAGTTCCTGTGACAAAATATCTGACCAAAGGGGACACAGGTTTACTTTGGTTCATGGTTTGAAGGGACACAGTCCATCATGGTTGAGAAAGTGTGAGAAAGCTGCTCATGTTGTGCATACAGTCAAGAAGCAGAGGTGAGCGCTCAAGCTAAGCTTACCTGTTTTGCAGCTCTGAATCACAACCCATAGGATGCTGCTGCCCACATGCAGGGTAGGTCCTCCCTCCTCAGTTGGTTAAACTTTACTGGAAATACCTTCAAAGACACGCCCAGAGGTATGTCTCCATGATGAATCTGGATCTAGTCCGATTAACAGTGAAGGTTAACCATCACATTCTACATGGCTATTATGTGCCAGTGCTGTTCTGTGTTTGTTACTGCTGCTCTATAGTATAGTTTTCAGATATTATGAAAGCTCCAGCCTTGCTTCTTTTTGTTTGGAACACTTCTGCTATTCAGGGCCTTTTGAGTGTATGTGTGAATTTGGAGAGGTGTTCTTTTTTACTAGTTTTGTGAAGAATATAATTGGAATATTGATAAATATCAAATCTGTAGATTAATTTGGCAGAAAAGTCAATTTTGCAATATTGATTCTGCCAGGTCTTGAGCAAGTGAGGTCTTCAATCTTTTAGTGTCTTTTCTAATTTCTTTCTTTGGTGCCTTAACATTTTCATTATAGAGGTCTTTTATCTCAGTGGTAAGGAACATTCTTTTGTGTTTTATATTTTATGGAGGCTCTTTGGAATGGTAATGTCTGATGATTAGAGGTCAGTCTGCAAAACACATATAGAAAAATGAGAATGGCTCTTGCAAGTTGTTCTTTGAAATACATGCCTATGCTATGATGCAACACAATGTGCATGTGCACATGGGTATGTGCATGCGCATTCGCGCTCGCGAACGTACATATAAAGTAATAAAAACTAAAGATGGGATATTGAAGTCACTACTATTGTTACATCAGAACTTGTCAGATTTTCATGCTCATTAGTGTTTGTCTGGTAAAATGGAGAGCCCAGCAATAGATGCAAAACACTCCAGCAGTTACATCTTCTTGAATTGTTCCTCAATTAGCAGGTATTTGTCATCTATTCCTGTTCTGACTTATTTTGATCTGATGTCTATTTATCAGATATCAGAATAGCTATGCTGCTCTGTGTCTAGCTTCCCTTGGCTGAGCAGACTGAAGCCTGTTCTCTACTTTTTGATCTGGGGAGTCTTTGTCAGTGAGATGTGTTTCTTGGAGGTGCAGATGGATGTTTTTTGTTTTAATTTAACATAATTTTTTTATTGATTCTTTGGGAATTTCACATTATCCACCTTAATTCTGCTTACCTCTCAGTCCTTCCATATTCTCCCCTCAACCCTGCAGTGCCTCCCCCAATAAAATTTTAAAAAAATGAAATCAAAACAAAACAAGGCAAGCAAACAAACAAACAAAAACAAGAACAACAACAAAAAACCCTCTTCACTTCTCCATCTGTTCCATTTCTCCATCATCTCTTCATTCATCCTGGTGGCATTGGAAGCAATGTATCACATAGTATATCCTTTTGTCCAATCAGCCTTACTAGTAAATCTTCACTGCAATGAGTCATTGGTCTGGTTCAAGGCCTCTGGTACACCACTACCACTAGGTCCTAGCTGGAACTCCTCTGGGATATCCAGTGGCTGCCTGAGTCACGGAGGTCCTGTGGCTATGGTTCCATGGGACCAGTGCCTTCAGGAGCTCCATGAGCCAACCCAAGGCCTGGCCATGGGCCTGTGTGGTAGCCGAGCTGGTCATTCCGGGCCACTGGGGCCACCTGCCTCAGGTAAGGAGGCAGAGTCAGCTCCCCTATGCCCATGCCATCAGGGTCAGTTCTCTCTCTTCTGTGGTGAGGGGTGGGGCCATCTTTCCCAAGTGCAGGAAATTTCTTCTTGTGAGGGTCAGAGCCACCTCTCTTACTGCAGTGTCCAGAGAGAGACAGGGCCAGTTTTCCCATGGATAGCAAAGGGCAGGGCCAGCTCAGCATGGCCCTCTGATTTCATCAGGCATGTTTCTTGTGGCCCCCTGAGGTGATACAGGCAACAGACATCAACCCAGTCCCCAAGTGAAGAAGGATCATGGACCCAGACATGGCCCTTGGCAGCAGCCCTGACTACATGACATCCTGGCTCTGTCAGTGCAGATAAGGATGACTCTGGTGGAGGCATGGCCCTTGGACACCACTAAGGCCTCAAGTTGTAACCCCAACCCTGTGCTTCTGAGTGACCTGGTGGCAACACGGGCCTAGGACTTCAACACAGACCCCAGCTGTGGTAGGACCATGAGCCCAGACATGGTCCTTGGCAACAGCCAGTTCTGGATGTCACCATTGTCCCAGGTGGCAGTGGAGGACACTCAGATTGGCATGGCAGTATGACCCTCAGACACCAACGTGGCCCCAGACCTTGGGCCTTGGCATGGTCTTCCATGGTAACAGGAGCTTACAACATCCTGGCTGCAGTAGGGCCATCCTGACATGGCCCTCAGCTGCAGCTCTGCTCCAGATGTCACCATGGCATTGGGTAACAGTAGAGGCCACTCATGTCTGTATGGCCCCTGCTACACCATGGCCCTCAGACACCAACATGGGCTCAAGCAGCTGATCTGACCCTGGGCATCCACACAGCTCCTGGTGGCAATAAGAGTCACATATATCAACCCAGACATTGGTTGCTACAGGGCCACAGACCCAGACAGGGTTCTCAGTAACATCCTGGGGAGGATGACACCATGGCCCCAAGTGAAAGCACATGCCACACAGATCTGTATGGCCCTGGATGTAGCATGGTGCCCAGACTCTGACAGGACCATATGTTGTGGCCCAGATACTAGGCCTCCATGTGGGTCCTAGTGACAACGTGGGCCAAACTTCAACACAGACCCTGGCTGTGGTAGGACCATGGACCCAGACATGGCCCTTGGCAGCAGCCTGGGTCTGGATGTCACCATGGCCCCAGGGAGTGATGAAGGCTACCCAGATTGACATGGCCCAAGCAGCAGCACAACCATTGGACACCAACATGGCCCCAAGTAGTGGCCCAGATTCGTGGAATCAGCATGGCCCTTAATGGCAACAGGAACCATGGACAACAACATAGACCCTGGCTGCAGTAGGGCCATGGACCCAGACATGGCCCTCAGCAGCAGCTCAGGCCTGGACAACACTATGGCCCCAGGTGGCAAACAGGCATACCAGATCAGTGTGGCTGGCTGCAGCGGTGATCCTTGGACACCTACATGGCCACAGGTGGCATCCCAGACCCTGGGCAGTCTCATGGCCTTTGGTGGCAACATGGGCCATGGATGTTCACACAGACCCTGTCTGTGGTAGGACCATGGACCCAGATGTCACTATGGCCTTGACAGCAAGCAGGCCTCCCACATCAGCCTACCATTCACCACCTTTATTTCTTCCATTCCATCTCCTTCCACAGCACACGAACCATTCTGCTTCTCTTTTTCTCTGGTTTCTCCACCATATATTTATTCATCATAATTGGTGCCAAAAGGACCCAGGCAGGCCTGTGGCTGGCTAGCACCTGCCTGAGCAGATAGATCTATTCTTAAAATGCAATTGATCAATCCTTCTTGGTAAGTTGAAGTTACTAAGATATTTCTTATTATTTATATATTATAATATAATTATTAAAATATTATTATTAAACATTAACTAAATAATTATATAATATAAAATATTTAATATATAATTATTAGCCTGTGCTGACCTACTCTGGTGATCAGATAGCCAAACACCCTGTCATGATAGAACTCTCATCTAGTGACTGGTGGAAGCAGATGCAGAGATCAACAGCCAAACCCCTGGTGATCAGATAGCCAAACACCCTAACTGTCATGATAGAACTCTCATCTAGTGATTGGTGGAAGCAGATGCAGAGATCAACAGCCAAACCCCAGGTGGTGCTCCAGGAGTCCAATAGGCGAGAGGGAGGAGGGATTATTTGAGCAAGAGATATCAAGACCATGATTGGAAAAAGCACAGAGACAAATAGCCAAACTAGTGGAAACACATGAATTGTGAACCAATAGCTGAGGAGCCCGCATGGAACTGGACCAGGCCATCTGGGTAAGTGAGACAGTTGATGAGCTTGAACTGGTTAGGAGGCCCCAGGAAGTGGGACCAGGACCTGTCCTTAGTGCATGAGCTGGCTTTTTGGAACCTAGGGCCTATGCTGAGACATTTTGCTCAGCCTTGGTTTAGGGAGGAGGGCACTGGACCTGCCTCAACTGAATCTACTAGGCAGGGCTGACTCCCCAGGGGAGACCTTGCCTTGGAGGAGGTGGGAATGGAAGGTGGATTGGTGGGGAAAGCTGGGGGGTGGAGGAGGGATGACAGGGGAATCCGTGGCTGATATGTAAAATTAAATTAATTATAAAATAAAGATATTTATAAAAAAAGATAATTCTTGAGTGATATTTATTAACTGTAGAGAGCTGCATGCAGCCGCGCCTCAAAGATGGCACTGGCTTCCGCCTTCCACCCTCCCTACAGTGAGCACTCTCTGTGATAAACAACTCCTTATTTGGCTAAGGCTAAGGATTTGGCTTGCTTCCACGTAACTGGACCTATCCGCAGTACCCACGTGGCAGATTGGGGTTGGCTGCCCCGAAGCTATTTAGGTTGTGGGTTGGCTTTCCCCGGGGTCAGAAGATTGTTTCAAGGTTCCTGAATAAACTGCTTGGAGAAGAGCCTGGTGTTGCGTCTTCTTGCTGGTCAAGGTGGACACGACAATTAACTCCTATGTTTTTTAATTGTTTTCTGGGATTACTGTTTGTTCTCTTCTTCCCCCCAGTTAGTATTTAGCTTTGCTGATTATTGGGTTTGGGACAATGGCTTCTTTTCTTGTGCCCTTTGTTCATTTATTTTTTATATGAGATCTGTTTTTGTGTGTGTGTTC
This sequence comes from Peromyscus maniculatus bairdii, assembly GCF_049852395.1. Classification (NCBI taxonomy): domain Eukaryota; kingdom Metazoa; phylum Chordata; class Mammalia; order Rodentia; family Cricetidae; genus Peromyscus; species Peromyscus maniculatus. The sequence goes on from NC_134860.1 coordinate 12,622,449, forward strand.
TTAGGATTGAGACTAATTTTCTTTCTCTCAAAGGAATTCTTTGAATGATTTCTGCAATGTAGGATAGATTGGTCATGAATTGCCTTAGTTTAAGCTTATCTTGAAATGTCTTTATTTTTTTTTTTTACTAATGTTATAAGATAGTTTTTTCTGAAAATAGTAATCTTGGCTGGCAGTTAATTACTTTTGGGGCTAAAAATATGCTACTCTGTGTTTTCCTAGCTTTTTGGGTTGCTGACAAGACATACTTTATTTATTGTATTTCTCTCTCTCTCTCTCTCTCTCTCTCTCTCTCTCTCTCTCTCTGGTATACAAAACATAATAAACAAATAAACAACAACGACAAAACTCCATAAAGTTTAGGGAACTTTCTCCCTCTCCATGTGAACTCCAGAGATCTGACTCAAGGCATTGGGTTTGGTGGCCGTTGTCTTTAGCCACTGAGTCATCTCTGTTTTTTTTTTTTAATGACATTAAAAAAACAATACCATCAGTATAAATATTATTAAAAGTACAATAGACTCCATCTGTTACAAAGAGAAATTTCCTTGATAAAACATGAAAACTTCACTGTAGGCATGTAACAATCCTTAAAGAGAAAAAGACCATTAATTAATTTGGAGAGAGAAAAGGAAAAGGGGAAATGATATAGTTATAATCTCCAAAATAAAAAAGAATGAACAGAGAAAAAATTACAATGGAAATGATAGGAAGGTGAACCATAGGGCTTAAAAAGAAAAACACGAGGAAAAGATAAAAGACTGTACAATCATGAAGAATATGCAAAAATGTTAGATGAACATACGGAAGCAATCTGAAAATAAAAATATATTTTCTTAAATATGACTAAGCAAAGCTACTGCTAGAAGTTTGAGAAGAAAATCATAGGAATTATGGGGGCGGGGGGCAGTGGTTGCAGAAAATAAAGATGAAATAGTGGAACATCTTCTTATGCATGGAGGCAGCAAAATCACTTGAATCTGTGGACTCTTTCCCTTCGTTCCTTGGCTAACGCTGTTGCTAGGACTTTATTCGACTGTCATTTAATGTCTCCGAGAATAATTCTGCTTCTTTGTGTACTAGGGGCTTCTGCTGGCCATCCTCAGCTTGGTAGTCTTTGATCTAGGAATGTTCTCTCACCCCACCTCTGACTCCCTGATATTTACCCCATCCCAGGAGTGTTTAGTGCCTTGGCATAAGATAGGGAGCTGTCTAGAGAACGATACGCACCCATAGCCCTGAGATATGTACAAGCAGGGAACTTGTCTTCATATCTTCAAGACTCACTAAGTATTAATCACTCTACCAGAGTGATGCATATTGTAGGTGTCAGTATGGCAGGGAAGCTTGAGAGTTTTCAGGTTCTATAGCAGTGAATGACAGATAAGTGTCTCCAGGCATTGATGTAACCATTGAGTTTACAGCTGGTGAGATCAAAATCTAGGTTTATCCTCAGTGTTGAGATTTGCTCCAGTAGCAGAAAGCAGAGCTACCTGTGCCTACGCCCAAGTTGAGCCTCCTGTGGACCTGTACTTCTTGGCCTCTCAGTGTCTGCTAAGAGAGCCTCCCTCTCTCCATCACTGCCTTCTGTGGTGTCTGTCATCTGGCGGCTGAGGCAGATTAAATCCAGGCTCTCTGTTTTATAGTTTTTTTTTTTCATATGTATTTAGGTCTCTGTTGTGGCTCAGTTTCAAACAGTTTGCTAACCCTCAAGATGTTACCTGTGTCTTGTCTATAAATCATACACAGACATATAGTAAGACTGCCTCTTGACTGATGACCCATTCATCTGATATGATACAATGTCTCAGCAAATCTTGTAACTCTTTTCGAGGCTTGTAAGGATTGTGGCTTGCCCTGAAGGTAGGATTCAAGTCCTTCACTATAACCTCACCTTTAGAAGGAGTCTTTTGCTTCCCCACCACCGGTCACTGCCGAGAGCCAGGGGCTAGTGTTTGGTGGCTTCTTTGCTGATCCCCTGTCTTTTTCTCCATGCTTATCTGGATTCCTCTTACTATCATTTCTCATAGTTTGTCTACCTTTCTCTTTTTGAAAGAGGTCCTGTATTTTCTTATTCTGATTTTTCTACTTTTCCATCAGCTTGTAGTTTGCCATCTTACCTGAAAATCTTCCCTTTTTTTTATTATATAATGTTCCTTGATCGTATTTAATCTCTTATTTTTCTCTCTTCTCTCCAATCTCTTCCTTCTGTGTCCTTATCTTTTCTCAAAGAAAAGCTTCCCATCTCAAGAATCCATGTGAGAGAAAAAATAGTAAGTCTATGGAGTAGCTACCTTGGATAATATAATGTCTTGTCACCTTGGAAGCTTTGTCGGGTTGATTCTGGTTAGTACTTGTGTAGGAAATAAGTCAGTACAAAATTATATGTACAATAAAACCTAACATATAATTTGTCAATAAGCATAAATGGTAAAATTTACTACATAAAGATGACTATACATGATAACTATAATATGAATCTATATGTTTAACTTCCTTTTTAAATTACGGGTTTCAAATTTGAATGTCCACATTAATTATTTTATACTAAAAATGGACCTTTACTCTATAATCTTCTGGGTCCCTCTTACACTGGAGTTCATGAACTGATATTGAAAGAAGCCTGGGAATTGTGATAAGATATGATAATAAGCAGAATTGTACAGATGTGAGGTTCAAGAAGTTAATCTGTTATGTTCCAAAGAATATAAAGAAAAGCATTCTAAATAGAGCATTTATTTTGCCAAATATCAATTAACCTTATGCCTCTTTTATATATGTTAACACTTCTCTTTTCCAATATAGAAAATGGTAATTACCTAGTCTTCATCTCTCCAAACCCTAATGAAGCCTTCTATTGAAATTTTCACAAATGACAGCATTTGGGAGATACATTATGCCACCCAATTAAAGGGAAACATGTAAAATACCATTGATCATTTTTTTTCTCTTGGGGACACACAAATCTTTAGTTATATCTATTGGAGAGTTATTAATATAGACTGCATAGCATCCAATCTGCAGAATTGGTGTAGTGATTTTTTTCTTCACATTATAATGATGCTCTTCATCCTCCCTTTCTTCTGGCTTGCATGTATCCCTCTGAGAAACCATTCTTCTTTCTGAATGAATGGGTACTTTTACTCATATCCATTGTTTGAGCTCCTCATTTAGAAGCCAATAGTCAATAAAGTCAATTTTAACATTACTGGGAAGATAGAAATACAATATAGCATTGCTGTATGCCAAATAATGCTTTTGTCTTTATGTGAAGTCTAAACATTAATCTATACAACTATAATTTTTGAAGTTTCATTTTAATTAATTCATGTATTCATTCACTTAAGTGTTCAATCTTTTACCTAACAAATATTTGTAGAAAATTCTAGAGACTACCTATGGGGCACACTTGGCAAACTATTACTTGCAGGAATTACTATACTTCTTATGACCAAAACCTAAACACAACTCTTTTGAACTAGCTGGAGGAGGTGACCCTATCCTCTACCTATAGCTATCAGGACTGTGTAGAACAACTTGAAGATTGGTACACACAGTTAAAGCTCCTGCTTCCATAAGACTTGCATTGCTGTGAGGAATACACAGCAAAAAGCATACTCATGTATTAAAATGATGTGAAATGTATACATGCTATACATATGTCACAATAATTAAATGCGTGTGCGTGTATGATATATAATAATACAGACAATTATGACTGATAAATGTGTGTGAATGTGCAAACACACGTTACGTGTATGTGTGCTTATGCTTCCTTCAAGCCACACATTACACATACAATCGTGTTTAAACTCTAGTTCTCTTAAGTATCAGTTTTACGAACCTCGTTTTCTGAAAATGTAAAAGAACTATGTGGTATTGATCTACAATAAACTACAAATAAATATTGGCTATTATTGTACTAGAAACATAAGAGGTCAATAAAGTAACACACCATGTGTGCACAAATGTATTATTTCATAAAGTAAAGAAAATGAGCTAAGCAGATGGAGAACACCGGCACCAGTATTTCAGCAAAGCTGCTCCTCTGAGAGGCTGATATTTGAGTAGATACCAAAATAAAATGAAAATAACAGAAAAAAACCAAGTTCCAGAGAAGAAAAAAGAATGCAAATAGATTGGAGAGGAAGGGGTTAGGAGCTGAGAACAGTGTTTATGCATGCTGTTTGTTCTGCTTTTTATGTCAATATGGCAAGGCTCATGTTCTCTGTTTCAACTGGGTGCAGAACGTTTCCAAGGGGCCAGGAATTCAGAGAGAGAGAGAGAGAGAGAGTCACCAAGAAACACAGTGTCCTGAGTCTGAACTCTTCAAGAAAGAAAGGCTTGTGTGGAAAATAACAAGTGTCCACTTCTAAGTCTGCTCTAACACGTAAGGGGCTTAGAACTGCCGATCCATCTGAACAACAGCTAAAATGCTAAACACTTTGAAAGATCAATGACTCCTGTTAGTGCTGCTGGAGAAATGAGTTCACAGGGCACACGTGTGTCCTGATAATCGGACAGATTCATAGACAGATGAAGATAATCAAGACTTGGTAGATCAGAGATATAAGGAAATAGTAGCAGAGAAGAACAATGAGAAAATGAGGATGAGTGGCTGAAAGTTGGTTTGGTTTGACAGGCCTGTGACACAAAACTTCAAGTGAAAACCAGTCAGTATGGGAAGTAGCACACTCTTGTGAGTTTCCCTCCTAGAAGGTCCATCAGGCTGTCAAAGGGAAAATTACAGAAAAATCCCCTCATTCTCATACAGAAACTAAGTAACATGTAAGCTAGGGTTTTTCAGGGTCTTACTGGCCTGCCAGTGGAAGAATCTCAAAGCCAGGCCCTTCAAGCCTTCCACATGGTGGAGGGAAAAAACTGAGCCCACCCACATGTCCCGAATCATGTAACAGGGTGGAAACAATCTAAAAGGCAAAACTACAGCTTGTGTATGTGGTGTGTGTGTGTGTGTGTGTGTGTGTGTGTGTGTGTGTGAGAGAGAGAGAGAGAGAGAGAGAGAGAGAGAGAGAGAGAGACAGACAGACAGACAGACAGACAGACAGACAGAAAAGGAAGGGGAAGGAATGAGAAAGATATATGTGAATGTATGTGAGGGTGCATGTGATCACCTAAGTGTAAAGAGGCAGGGCATTGAAACATTCTGCTCTGTTTCTTTATGTCCCTCTGTCTCCCTTGTTCCCTTGAGACAGTGTCTCTCACTGAACCTGGAGCTAGACTGTCAGACAACAAGCCACAGCAATCCTGCCTGTCCCCACAGAATCCTTGGGTTACAGACATGCATAGGGTCAAACCTGGCCTTTTACGTAGTACCAGGGGCCAAACTTAGATCTTCATGTTTGTGGGACAAATGCTCTTACCCACTGAGCCATCTCTCTAGCTCCTGCCCTGTATTTTACCATCATAACATTCACTACACTTTTTTTACTAGCATAATTTTAACACTTTTTTCATGATTCCAGAGGTTTTACTTCTTTTTCCTTTTACTGAAAGTAGATTTTTTCTTATATAATGTATCCTAATTAGAGTTTCCCCTCCCTCCACTCTTCCTAATTTCTCTCCACTTCTCCTCCCCTCCAGATCTATTCCCTCTGTTTCTCATTATATAAGAGCAGTCTTCTAAGAGACAACTAAACATGAGAAAATAAAAAATAATAAGATAAAGCAAAAATGATCATATTGCAGTTGGACATGGCAACCCAAGAGGAGGAAAAGAGTCATAAGAGCAGGCACGAGAGTCAGAAATCCACTTGTTCTCACAGTCAAGAGTCCTAAAAGAATACCAAGCTAATGGTATTTTTGACAATATATAATCAGAGGATCTAAGATATACTAAATAGTAGAAATCATAGTTCAAAGGAACACAGAAATCATAAGTAGCAGTTCCAAACATGTCAAGGATGTTGTATTTATCAGAGTATGGAATTAAAATAACTGTAATATATAACTAATGGAAAATATGTACAACAAATAGAATAAGATAGATGATGTTAGGTGAGAAATAAAAATTCTACCAAAGAACAAGAAAACATGATATGTATAAATACCAACCATTGTAATACAAATGAGCAATGTTTTGACCATCTAATTAGTGAACTAGATACAGATGAGGAATTATATTCTTAGCCTGAAGGGATTGTACTCCTTTGGATGGTCACACATCCAGGAGTTCATGGGGTAGCAGAAATTAGACTTGATGTTTGTTTGTTAGTATTAGAAGACACTAAGTTGGGTGGGCCATTACCAAAGTTTTATCAATATGACACAAGTCAGAGTCACCTGAGACTCAGTCGAGGATAACCTCCATTAGATTGGCCTGTGGGCATGTCTATCTAGAGGGGGATTTTCATGATATAGGAGGGCCCAGGCCACTGTGGGTATTGCCATCCCTGGGGAGATGATCCTGGTTATATAAAAAAGCAGGCTTAGCAATGCATAGTGCGTGTGTCAATGAGCAATATTCCTCCATGTCCTTTGCTTCAGTTCCTGTCCTGAATTTCTTCCATGATGAACATAAGTCAAATAAACTCTTTCCTCCCCAAGTCACTTTTGGACTGTTTTATCACAACACTAAACAAGTAAGCTAGGGCAATAGGGAAGTTGGGGGTAGATATTGGAAGAATTAGGGAGTGAATATCAACAAAATACATCACATGGAATTCCCAAATCACTAATAAAAGACTTGTAAAATTTCCAAACTGAAAAGAAAAAAAAAATAGTTTGAATAAAGAATAGATCCTCAAATACTTGTGGGATAACTACAGAATTATAGTATATGCAAAACAGGATACTAGAAAAAGGAACCAAAACTTAAAATAATATAGACTAAGAATTTCTCTAGAGTAAATTCTTACCCAGGAAGCTCAGAAGAAGCATAAAGGCTGAAAAATAAAACGAAGAAAAGCTTAGAAGACACTGGGGTGGAGAAACTTACCTACAGAAGACCAGAGATAAACATTACATTGGACTTAACTACTGAAATTACAAAAGCAAAATGATTATGGAGTGACATTTTTGAAGTAGATAGAGGAAGAGTGGGAGAAATGAGGAGGAGGTAGAGGAGGAAGAAGAGCAGAGAATTGTGTAGCTACAACATCATTCCACAAAAATGAAGGAGAAACAAGAACTTTCTCATGCAAACAAAAATTGTGGTAATGTTTTCCTAGGTTATAAAAAAGTGCTTCAGGGACAAGAACTCTAATATGACAGAAGCCTGAAGACATAAAGGAAAACCATGGGCCAATGCATAATGGAAATTAAATCATATATGTGACTCTTTGTTTGACTAGACAACAGTTTATTCAAAATAACACCAGGAACTATATAACTATATAACCATATGACTACCCAGGAACAGTTAATTATGTATACATGTTTATATATAACTAGAATAAGTGGCAGCAATGATATAAGTAATGATAAGAAATTAAAAGTATTTACATCTTGGTGTATTGGTTCAAGTTTGTCATCTTAGCATTTGCAAGGTTGAGACAAGAGGATCAAAGTTCTAGGGTAGCCTTGTTACAGAGCAAATTTCAAGGCAGCTTGAGCAAAACTGCCTCAAAAAAGTCATTATAAGGTAACTGTAATGTTGATGAAGTACAATTTTTATTTGAGAATATAATTGGCTGAGTTATATATTACAAATTCCAAGATAATCATTCTCTGAAAGAATTGTAAAATCTAGGTACATAAAAAAGGAGTCTTATAAAGCACTGAATTAAAACAATAAGGGACAGAAAAAAACAAAGGAGAATAGCATGGAGACAACAAATATAATAAAACACTATGTAATAATGCAGATCATAGAAATTATTGCTCCCATGCCCATAAATCATTTTGTGTATCAAGAGTTTAACCTTACCAATTAATAGTCAGGCCTGCAGGGGCATATGGTATTTCAGCTATCCTACTCCTGGGCATATACTCAAAACACTTTATATCTTTCCACAGAGATACCTGCACATCCATTTTTTTTTGTTGTATTATTCACAATAACTCGGAATTTGAACCCAACTAGATATCCACAATAGATGAATGGAAAATGAAAATGTGAAATACATACACCATGGAATTTTTTCAGCCTTAAGTAAAAATGAAATCATGAAAATCTTAGGAAAATAAATGAAACTGGAAACTCTTATACATACAAAGAGAAGTAACTCAGATTTCAAAAGACAAAAGTGCCTATTGTCTCTCATATGCAGATATGTGCTTACAATGTTTAGGTGAGTATATAAAAATGGGAGGTGAGTGTAGATATAGGCTATGAAAGTAGAATGGAGATCATGGATGAGGGAAAAGGTGTAGAGGAAGAGGGAGAGTATAATAAGATATGAGAGGGAGGCAGGTAAAGTAGAAAGATATAAGAAAGAGTCAGGGGAGAGGGGATAAAATGGGATCAGCAAACACATATACATCCAGAATGAGCTTCTAACAGACAATACATATAGTTGCATATTGATTTTGGAACAATTTTGGCAACCCCCCTCTGTATATGTGTGTGTGTGTGTGTGTGTGTGTGTGTGTGTGTGTGTGTGTGTGTGTTTCTGTCTCTCTCTTGCTTGCTTTTGCTCTCTGTGTGTATGTATGCAGCATATAGTGAAATTTATAGCTTTTTCATTTTTTAAATTTATTTATTAAATTTAATTTTACATATCAGCCACGAATTCCCTTGTTCTCCCCCCTCTCACCCACCCCTGCCTTCCCCCCAGGCCACCTCCTATTCCCATCTCCTCCAGGGCAAAGACTCCCCCGAGGATTGAGTTTAACCTGGTAGACTCAGTCCAGGCAGGTCCAGTCCCCTCCTCCCAGGCTGAGACAAGTGTCCCTGTATAAGCCCCAGGTTCCAAACAGCCAGTTCATGCACTGAGGACAGGACCCAGTCCCACTGTCTGGATGCCTCCCAAACAGATCAAGCTAATCAACTGTTTTATTTATCTGGAGGGCCTGATCCAGTTGGGGGCTCCTCAGCTATTGGTTCATAGTTCATGTGTTTCCTTTCGTTTGTATATTTGTCCCTGTGCTTTTTCCAACCTTGGTCTCAACAATTCTCACTCATACAAACCCTCCTCTTTCTCACCAATTGGACTCCTGGAGCTCCATCTGGGGCCTCACCGTGGATCTCTGCATCCACTTCCCTCAGTCATTGGATGGGGTTTCTAGCACAACAATTAGGATGTCTGGCCAGGTGGCCTTCGAATACTTCAGAGATCTATTCAGAGGGCCTGATCCAGTTGGGGGCCCCTCAGCCTTTGTTTTTTTATGAGCATTCATAGTATTATATTTCATTATAGATATGCTTATATTTTAAAGATTCATTTCTATTTCATTTTTATGCATGTGAGTTTACATGCTGTAGATGAAATTCTAAACAGCCTTAGTAAATAAGAAAGATAGAGCCAAATACAAAGGAAATAGCCAAAGAGATCAAGCAATAGCCATGACTAGCTTTAGCTTACCACCAGCAGTAGCTTCCCCAGAGAGAGAGATTCTTCCTGTCTGACTTGTATTTTTTATTGCCTTTCTGTTCTGCCTTCTCATTAGCTCTGAACCCAACCACATGACTTCCTCATCACTGCCTATACAGACCTCCAAGTCTCTATGGTTGGTACTGGGATTAAAGGCTCATGTCACCATGCTTGACTGTGTCCTTGACCACACAGACACTCTGCCTGCTATGTGATCAGATTAAGGGCATGTGCTACCACTGCCTGACTCTGCTTATGACTCGCTTTGACCTCTGATCTCCAGGCAACTTTATATATTAACATACAAATAAAATCACATTTCAGCACAAATAAAATATCACTATGACATGCATCTAGGGTAGTATATCCAGTGTGCTGCTGATGCTCACAGAAAAGGGTGACAGATCCCATGAAACTGGAACTATGGATGGTTGTGAACTGCTAGGTTGGTGCTAGGAACTCAATTCAACTCCTTTACAAAAGCAGCAAGTGCTTTTACCCACTGAGCCATCTCTCCAGCTCCAATATGCTGTATTTTAAAGAAGAAATCTAAACAATTAAATATTTCTAGCATTGTAGCAAAAATAGGACTTAGCAAAAACATATAGGCTGTCACAAAGGTAGTGCTTAGTAGGAAATGCATCTCCTTGAATACATATATTAGAAAATAAGAAACAGCTAAAATCAATCATCCTAGAACACCAGAATAAAGAACATTTGAAATCCAAAGTAATCAAAAGAGAAAGATTCAAATTTATACAGGAATCAATGAAATTATAACCAGGAAGTAGAGAAAAATGAATTAAGCCAAAATTTAGTTCCTTGAAACTATCAATAAAATTGACAAACCCTAGTCAAGATAATTAAGAAATAAAGGTACAATTCTATAATGCTATGAAAAGACATCATTTAGATGCCACAAACCTTAAATGATAGTGAAAGAACATGAGGAATAACTCAATGATCACAGACTTGAACATCATAACCAAACAGACCAATGCATTTAATGACACAGTATGTCAAAACTCATCATGAAGAAACATACAATAAGCAAAGTTCCATCTCTACTCAATGATCAGATCAGTAATTGATAAATTTCCCAAAAGAGAAAGAACCAGGCTCATAGGGATTCATTGACAAATTCTACTAAACATTTAAAGGAGAAGTCATTCCAATTTTCTGCCATCTCTATAAAACATTGACTATAAAGGAATATTTCCCAGTTCCTTCTATGAGGGCAAGATTAGCCAATACTCAAACTAGAACAATATATTTAGGCAAATACAATCATAGTCCAATACATGAATATAGATGCAAAAATGCTCAATGAAAGCAATTAAAATACAAAGTTTATTGAAATAAATTATACACCACGACCCATTAAGATTTGTTTCAGATACAGAAGACCGGGTCAACACTCACAAGTCAATTAATCTATTTTTCATATCAACATAATAAAATAGAAAATATTACCTATGATTGGGTCAATAGGTCTAAAAATTATTTGACTAAACACAGGGCCCATTAACCATAGAAACTCTCAGGCTTCCAGGAGTAAGATGGGACTTCCTTGATGTGATAAAACACACATCTGTAAATGTCTTACTTCTAACATTTTACTTAACTGTCAGAAAGTCAGTGTTCCCACCCAAAACTAGGGAAGGAGGAAACCATAACCTTTAAAAATATTTTATTAATCACCAGAATAGGTCAGTCCTGGCTGTCTCTCGGCCATTGCCAGCAGTCTTTTGTGGGGTATCTTTGTGGATTTCTGTGGGCCTTTTTAGCTCTTTGTTTCTTCCTTTTCTCGTGTGGTCTTCATTTACCATGGTCTCCTATTCCTTGTTCTCCCTCTCTTTTCTTGATCCAGCTGGGATCTCCCGTTCTCTTTCCCTCGACCCTCACCCTTCATTGCTCCCACTCATGTCCAGGCTGTTCATGTAGATCTCATCCATTTCTTCGTGTCTTTCTTGGGGTCCTGTTTTCCAGGCAGCCTCACTGGTGATGTGAGTAGCATTCCAGTCATCCTTGTTCCAATCTACCCTAATAGCTGTGCCAGAAACCCCATCCAAGGACTGAGGAATCTGGATGCAGACATCCACAGCTAGGCCCCGGGTGGAGCGCTGGGAGTCTAATTAGCGAGAAAGAGGAGGGTTTATATGAGCGAGAATTGTTGAAACCAAGGTTGGATAAAGCACAAGGACAAATAACCAAACGAATGGAAACACATGAACTATGAACCAAAGGCTCAGGGGCTCCCAGCTGTATCAGGCTCTCTGAATAGGTGAGACAGTTGATTGTCTTGATCTGTTTGGGAGGCATCTAGGCAGTGGTACCAGGTCCTGGGCTTGTTGCATGAGTTAGCTGTTTGAAACCTGGGACTTATGCAGGGACGCTTGGCTCGGCCTGGGAGGAGGGGACTGGACCTGCCTGGACTGAGTCTAACAGATCGATCTCAGTCCTCGGGGGAGACCTTGATCTGGAGGAGGTGGGAATGGGGAGTGGGCTGGGGGGAAGAGGAGGGAGGTAGGAAGGGAGAGAACATGGGAATCTGTGACTGTTATGTAGAACTGAATAGTAAAATAAAATAAAAAAATAAAAAAATTATTAATACTTGGAGAATTTCAACTTGAACAATGGATTTTGAACAAGTTCACTGCCCTTAACTCCTGCTTTATAATCCTCTCTTCCCTTCCTACTCAATTTGGAGATTACTTCTTTTGTGTATTCTTCTTTCCCCTTCAGTCCTGGTTGTGTTGCTTGGCCCCTTTTGGAAGTTCGGAGTATTCTGGTGTGTGGTCAGTCTAACAAGGTTCACAACATTAATCAAACAAAGCAGAACAAAACAAAACGCTGACTTTCTTTCTCCCAGTAGTTATCAAGTACTAGTAGCTCCTTAGTCAACATAATCTTTACTAATTCCTTTTAACATTATCCTGGCAGTCCTAGCTAATGCAGTCAGCAGAAGAAGGAAATGAAAAAACTATAAACTGGACAGGAAAAGAAAACTATTTGTTCATGGATGACATTACCTCCTAAGTAGAAAATCTTCAAGAATTCAATAAAACCGCCCTGGAACAAATACGTGATTCTAGCAAGATTTTAGATTACAAGGTTAATGTACAAAATTTATTGCCCTGAATTTAAGGAAGAATCAAATGGAATATTGGATTTGAAAACATAAACATTTGCATTAACATATGCAAATAATTAAATGCTCACACTTAATTATAAATTAAAATATGTATGAGAACTACAGGGGAATCTATGAAATTCTAGTGAATAAAATCAAAGAACAGAAGGAAAGAAATCCATGAACACTAGAAAGAAGATTCAATCATGTCAAGACAGGTTCTTTTCAGCTTGATTTTTCAATAGATACCATTTTAACAAAATAGCAAGGGAATTAATGACAAACTGATTCTAAAGTAAACTTATTGGAGAGTCAAATGACCAAAATCTCTAACTCAACATTGAAGTCAAGGAGCAAAATTAGGTTACTGACAATAGTCAACTCCAAATAATCTTAAAATGAAGCTATAACAATCAAGACAAGTGTAATACTGGTAAGGAGGCAAAGAGCATACTACAGAGCAGTACATAGGTCTGTGTAATTGTGGTCAATTAGTCTGTGACATAGGAATTATATACACAACAATGGAAAATATTTTTAAATTATGCTGGGACAACTAGACATCACATGATCAAAAGTAAATACAGGCAAAGATTTTATACTTTACCCCAGAATCAACTCAAAGGGAATCATAGATTCATTCACAAGTTACATACCTGGAAAATAACATATGAGAAAATCTCAATACTTTTTCATGAGATGACGTGAAGGGTGTAACACATGAAGAAATAATTAAGAAGCTGTACTGCCCCAAACTTAAGAACTCTTGCCTTATGATAGGCAAGGTTAGTGGATTACATAGCAACATCATGAATGAGAAGAGAAGATGCAGCCTAGAACATACATCTGATAAAGGACCATCTCTAAAATACACAAATTACTAATAAATTTCAGTAAGGAGAGAATATATATCTTGACTTGAAGTGGACGAAAGATCAAGGCTGACATCTCCAAAGTACTTACAGAGGTGGTAAATAAGCTTATGAGTAGTTTCTCAATATTATGAATCATTAGTTAATTATACACTGATACACAATCTAGTTTTGAATTGTAATGGCCCACATCCAAACCCTGATAACAACAGACACTGGTGAGAATATGAAGCTACAGGAACTCTGAAGAGGCAGAAATGATAAAAGAGAACAACCACATTGGAAGAAAATAATTTGACAATTAATCCAAAATTTAATTCTAACCATATAATCCAATAATTACACCCCTGGATATTCATACAAATTGCTTGAAATATTTTATTCACCTAAAGGTCCATGTACTGATACTTATAGCAGCTTAGTTTATAATCATAAAAACTAGAAAGCATCCAAAGCCCTTCTATAGATGAATGGATAAAATGTGTATCCAGGGCTGAAAGGAAGCACTCAGCCAAGCCATCAAATGACACTGAGAACATCTGCATCCACATGGCCAAGTGAAAGAAGCAAGGCACTGAAGAGTTCCAGCCTCTTGGCATTCGGGGAGGGGGTGAAGCCGGAAGTTGGGATAAGAAGATATAAGCACAGATATTTTAGGATACTGAATGGATTCTGTGGGATGCTGTCAGTTGGCATACCTGATTACGTATTTGTCAAATTAAAAAAAAAAAATTCTAAGGATGAACCTTAATGGAAATCATGTTCTTTGGATGATAATAGGGGAAACCTTTGTGTTCATAGAGTATGAATATATATATATATATATATCACATAATAATAAATATATAACTCGGGCAAAAATTTTTGATTGAATTGTCAGTTATCCATCAGAGGGGAAGCTAGGGAGCTTGTGGGGACCCTCAAATTTTTGTGAATCTAAAATTGCTATGAAAGAGAAAGTTTATTTAAAAGAGGAATAATCCAAGGGCAGCTGTTTCTGTTTTAAATACGAGAAAACCAAGATTCTGGCAGATTGAGTCCCTTGGTTCGTAAAGCCAAAGCCACTGAAACCCAATTGTATATGCCTCCCAAAGTCATTCTAAGAGCCCATGGTCCTCCTTGGTGCACTCCATGGGAGTACATTTACATAGTAACAGAAACTGATAGCTCACTCTGGATGATGAGTTTAAAGGGTACTTACCATATTACTTACATTGTATAAGACATGCTTCTATCATCCCATTTATTAATATTTATGATGAAGGCATTGTATAATCCTTTAGGTCAGGAAAAAATTAGTTATGTAAGGTTTGCCATTTTCCATTCCAAATTCTATGGTTCTTCCTATTTGCTTGCATGATGAGAGTATTTTCACTTTGGCAAGGAAAGCAGATTACAAGATGCTTGTCCAAGGCACAAAGGAACCGAGGACACTGTACAAGTTGACTGAAGAGTTAGCCACAAGTTGAAACTAACAATGAGCAAATCCCTAAGCAATGGGATAATCTCAGTGCTTAAGGGGCTGAGCTATAATGTGTTTCTTGTCCTCTTTTGCTATCTAAACTGTTCATACCCCTAATAAGAATGGCCACGCAGCTTTTTAATGACATCACAAACTGCTCACTACTTTCCTCCATAGCCTATGCTGGGGTCCCTTTGAAGTGGAGACATGTTGCAATTATTGTTTCTTAAGAAAATGTGTCATGGTATTTTGTTGTTGCTCTTCATAGAAGCCAGGTTATCTCACTGAAAGATTGACATGCTAAAGAATGGGGAAATGGGAACACATTTCAGCTTTTAAGCTGTTCTTGAAAAGCATTGTGAGGCACCTGCTGAAAGAGACGTTAGTGCTGAGTGCTGGTGGTCAATATCACCACAAAGAGATGAGATAAGGCAAAGGATTTAGTGAAAGGTTAAGGAGAAGCAAGCCTCTTTGGATGCCATGGTAATAATGTCCAAGGTATTTCCCCTGATTGTTGAGGACTTTGAAGTGCTTTATAGATTTTAAGCTGTGTAAAGTCTCAGAGGTGGGAAGGACTTTTCAAGTACACTCTCAGTGATGACATTCTGTGTTTCCATCCATCAGGATTTATGTACTTGGATTTCCTCTACTTACTGTCATTATAATAAGTATTTCCAGCATTCTCTATTTTCATTCTGTGGGATTATTCAGTTTGCTTTTAAACAATGTCAGGTGCTGGAAAGATGGCTCAGCAGTTAGGAATATTTGCTGCTCTTGCCTTTCACATACATGGAGACTTCCAGTAGGGGTTCTGACACTTACCTCTGGCCTCCAAGGGCACTAAAAGTACCTGATACACGTGCACTCATGTAGGCAAAACACCCATACGCACAAAAACTTAACCAATGTTTCTATCATTTGGGATTTCTAGCTCTGGGACATTTTTATATTATAGATATAAAATTCTTTGTAAAATAATTCAGAATATATGTGGTGACATTTTGTGTCCCCAATATATTGTGCACTCTAATAAACTTATCTGGGGATCAGAGACAGAGCCAGCTACTAGATTAGACATAGAGGCCAGACAGAGGTGGCACACACCTTTAATCCTATCACTTGGGAGGCAGAGATCCATTTGGATCTCTGTGAGTTCAAGACCACAATGGGAACAGAGCCAGGTGTGGTGGCACACACATATAATCCTAGCACTAGAGATCTCTTCCTCCTTGGGAAGGACACATGCCTTTAATCCCAGGAAATGATGGCAGGAAGCAAAAAGGTATATAAGGTGTGAGGAACAGGGAATAGAGGTTTTTAGGCAGTTCAGCTGAGATCCCTTCCAGGTGAGGACTCAAGCTTTCAGTCTGAGGATTTGTGGAAACAAGTTCAGCTGAGGAATTGGTGAAGTGAGGTTGGCTGTGGCTTGTTCTGTTTCTCTGATCCTTCAGCATTCACCCCAATACCCGGCCCTGGGTTTTTTGTTTTTCGTTTTTGTTTGTTTGTATGTTTTTGTTTTTTATAGACAGAGTTTGTCTGTGTAGCTTTACGCCTTTCCTGAATCTTGCTCTGTAGACCAGGCTGGCCTCGAACTCACAGAGATCCGCCTGCCTCTGCCTCCCAAGTGCTGGCATTAAAGGCATGTGCCAACACCACTCAGCCCAGGTTTTTTTTATTAATAGGACCATTTAAGATTTGTATTAAAAATATGTTAGAAGATTTAGTTATGTTCAGAATGAATAATATCTTTGAAACTTGATTGATAGAACTCTCTTGTTCTTATAACCTCTGTGTCTTAGTGTAACACACAGTTTAAGAATATATTATTGTTGGTGTATCCTGTACTGTAGCTTATTCATATCACCTTATAACTCCTAGAAACATCTATAAATCAGTGGTAATTTTAGTGTATAGTGTCAATAAAATAATCAATAGACAAGTGAAACTTCAATAGGTTGTGCACTTTTACCTGGTAGGGTAAGTTTCTCACTAAACCTCTACTCTCTTTCTGCTACCGATGTGATGGAAGCAGTGGTCAAATACCCACCCAGGTCACCAATTCCACTTGTTTTTTTTTTCAGGGGAACCTCCTTTTTATGAAAACAAAATGTACCATCAACTCACCTTTCATTGGGGTAAAACTAACCAAAGATGAAGGGCCTTCTAGTTGGGTTGCCAAGATGAGCTATAAAACATGATCCTTTGAGTTTACAGTTATTGCCACATTCACTTTTGCATTGCCATGGATGGCACTGGTGGTCTGTCACAGTACAGACTTAGGATTCCTGATCACTGATAGATACTAGGCTGATTTGGAATTTATATAGAAAAACCATAAGACTTACTCACACATCAGAGCAGACAGTTTTATATGCAGCTCAGGCCAGACAACCATGAAGCTAAGTCCCAATAGACTCCAGAGCGTCCATAGTCCTGTAGCCATCAAAATACACAGGGTATGGTGTATTTTCAGTCTTAAAAATGGATATTTTAAGACAGAATTGCATTTATGTGATTTGTTTTCACTTTTCCTGATTTTACATTACTTGTTTACAATAAGGGTTCCTCAGCAATTTTCTCCTTTGAGACTTACAGTTGTCTCTATTCAAGACTATTGGCTGTTTGCTTCATTCACGTTCTCTTTCTGAAACACTGGAGATTAATCTTCCCACTGATTCTGTTCCCCCATAGCTGTGGGCTGTGATTTTTTATTATTATTTTTATTTATGACTGTGTAAAAATAAAATGCTATCAATCCATACACATGTCAATTGAAAGGGATTTATCTGGGCTTAGAGAGATCACTCAGAAGTTAAGAGCATTTGTTGCTCTTGCAGAAGACCTGGGTTCAGTTCTCAGCACCCACACTGCAGCTAACAACTGTCTATAGTTCCAGTTTCAGAGAATTGAATGCCCTCTTTGTGTTTCCACAGGCATTGCAAGAACACCAGCACAACATAAATACACACAAAATACATAAATTAAAAACAAATCTTATTTTAAAAAGAGGTATTTATAGTTTGCAAGAAATTGATATTTGCTATCCTTATAGGCCACCTCATGGACCAGGCTGTGGATTCCCTTTAGTCTATTATCAGAGTCAGAAAACCCACAAAACTTCATCTCACATGCTCATACATGGCAGAGTCAAGTTCCCATTGATTTACTTAAAGAGTGAAGGAAGGGGCTGGAGAAATGTCTTAGTACTTAACAGGGCTTCCTACTCTTGCAGAGAAACCAGAGATTGGTTCCTAGCACGTACATGGGATGGTTCATCACTGCCTGTAACTCCATCTCCATGGAATCCAGTGCCCTCTTCTGGCCTCCACAAGCACTTGCACACTCATGGCACGCACATGTGCGCGTGTGCGCACACACACACACACACACACACACACACACACACAAATAAATAAATAAGAATTAAAAAAAAAACATGTTGCTGGAAAATTTCTCTCCAGGTCCCACCAGGCCCCCACAGTCCCACAACCCATCTATAAAATAATCACTCAGACACTTATATTACTTATAAACTGTATGGCCATGGCAGGCTTCTTGTTATCTACTTCTTCTATCTAAATTAACCCATTTCTATTAATCTATAAGTTGCCACGTGGCTCGTGACTTACAGGTGCCTTACATCTTGCTTATCATGGCGGCGGCTAGCACGTCTCTCCGCCTCAGCCTTCCACTTCCCCTAATTCTCTTCTCTTTATCCCACCTATACTTCCTGCCTGGCTACTGGCCAATCAGTCTTTTATTTATTACCCAATCAGAGCAACACACTTAACATACAGAACATCCCACAGCAAATACAGCTAAGGCAAGGTAAAATAACTAGAACTCTTTGAGGTTCGTTTGCCCTTGGTTTGTTTCATTTTTTGCTAAGGGTGTGGACAGAAGGAAGGCCAACCTCTGATTTTGAAGCTGTGGACTTTTGTTTCCTATATGCAATTAATTAAGAAGTCTGAAAAATGAAAAGACTCACCCTAGGTATGGCTCCAATCATTTTCCTTTTTATCTTTGTCTCTCTTTTTCCTTGCCTATATGTCTCTCTCTCTCTGCCATTCTTTGTCTCTCTGTTTCTCTGTCTCTGTCTCTGTCTCTGTCTCTGTCTCTCTCTCTCTTGTGTGTGTGTGTGTGTGTGTGTGTGTGTATGTAGGAGGAGGAAAGTGGATTGATAAACATTTTCTTTCAATGCTAATTAGATAGCACTGTAGTCAAAGTAGTCACTGAGTTTTCATCAGTTGAGGAGGTCTGGCCATACACACTTGCCTTGGGGGGAATTGCCTCCCCTTGAGTCACTGCCTTGTGATGTCACCCTCTAATAAAGAAAACACTAGCTGCTGTGTATCTGTTGCTGTGTCTTCTGCTTCTCTTTAGATTCTGACTTGAGCAGTTGTGCTAGCCTATTACTTAGAATAAAAAAAATTCAGGCTGAATGAATTACTTAGGTAATTTTGAGTATGGTCTTCTTACATGAGTTTTTGTAAATCAAGGCAACAAATGACTGAATTAACGAACAATTTCTAAACTTCCTTTATTCTCTCTCTCTCTCTCTCTCTCTCTCTCTCTCTCTCTCTCTCTCTGTGTGTGTGTTTGTGTGTGTGGTGTATGTGCTTCTCATGCTCTTTTTTTCTCTGTTTTGTCCTATTTTTTATTTTTTGCTTTTTGACTGATTTCAAGAAAGAGAGAAAGAAATTGTGCAGTTGGGTAGATGGGAAGGTGGAGAAAATCCGTGAGATGAGGGAAGGGAAGCTGTGATGAGAATATATTGCATGGAAAAAAATAATCTATTTTCAAAAAACCCCAAAACTAAGGTTGCCTTTATTAGCTATTTGGTGATGATTTGGGACTTTGCATTGTCCTACTCATCCTCTGTAAAAAGGTTATGTTATGTGTAGACAACATATGCTAATTTTAAATGTTTTGCAGACCTAGAGAACCATTTAAAAGACATACAAGGACACCTAAAGGGGTAAAGAAAACAGATATTCCCAGAAAGTCATAAGGGTATCAAAAAATCCCAGTGCTAGGGAGGGATTACCTCTCTAAAAGTTATTGGTCAAAGAGGCCTCAGAAGACCCTTAAAGTATAAAGGCTATTGCCATTGCTGCTGGATGCATTTCAGAACTGGATGCTAAGACTCTATTGCTTAAGATGCTAAATGTTTGGGTTATAAGAGAAATAACACTAGGAATGAACAGATAGTGTACCCTACATGAAACCTAGCTCAGGCACTATCAGAAGGTGCTACTGCAGTTGTTGAGGATAATTAGGACTCCAATACTACTCAGTGGTGGGTTCTGCATGCTCCATTATGGAAATGCCTGGAAAGCTATGCCACTTCATGTAATAGTGGCACAAGTGGTTATAGATAAAATCAGTTTTCTTACTGGACTTAAGTCCTAATCTACAGGGGAAATTCACAGCTGTTTCTGGGAAATCAGACAAAACCCGTGTGACCGGGGAGTCATGAACCTTAGTGAAAAAAATAAGGGCTGTGATACATTGGTTAAGATGCTTCCCAACATTTGTGTTTATGGCCATCTTATTACTGTTGTCAGTATTTATTTGGATTTTTCTCTGCTGTTCATTTTCTGACTTTTCCTCATCAATGATTTATAGAAAAAGAAATACCACCAAGACTTACCATCACCCATGCCTTGGAAACAGAATGATAAAAAAGACACAAATATTTAATGCCAAATTAGAGTTATAGGACCATAGTCAGACTTCTATGTCATCATTTCCAAGACTCTGGGATAATTGTAGAAGAGGGAGCAGAAAGAATATGAGCATATGTTTGACTGTGTAAAAATATAAAAGAGCTATTTTCCAATTAACTTTAAGATAAAGTCACTGTCTTAAGAAACATAGTATATGCACATCACTTGATAAAATATAAATTCTTGCTGACTACATCTTTTTAAACAGAAGAAGACTCATATTCTTATAAATAAATTAATTTGATTGAGTATGCTTTATCAACATAAAGTCATCAAACAAACCACTTTTAGAGTGGTGGATAATCTCTTGAGTGATGAATAGACTGTATGTTATTTGGAAAATGTAAACGCATTATGTGGGTTTTTAGCAGATATTATCTATTAACATGGATAAAATATACTCTGATTATATATAATTTTAAGTTTAAAAACAATAACCTTACTGTGAAATATAGTATGTGATTGACTTGATTATTAATATTAATTGCTAAGCATTCTTGTTGCTTTGATAAAATTTCATCAAATGCTACAGGTTTTGTGATTGAAGCTTTTTCATACACACACACACAGAGAGACAGAGAGAGACAGAGAGAGAGACAGAGACAGACAGACACATACACAGTGAGTGAGAGAGAGAGAGAGAGAGAGAGAGAGAGAGAGAGAGAGAGAGAGAGAGAGAGAGAAGAACAAGGACATGGACACACACCTAAAAAGTTTTTCTTTGAACATTACACAAGTGTTCTGTTGACTCCCTTTGTCATATTTCTCCAGGAAGAAGCTTTTGGCTCTCTCGAATCCCACCCTCAGGCCTCTAGGAAGTGACTTTTCATCCTGTGAGAACCTTGTGTGCCGCTGAGCTCTGCTTGGCTGAGCCTTTTCTATCTATAGAACCAGGTGTCTGGAAAGAACTTCTTCATAATGTGTGGAAGTCATTACTCCTAACTTTCTGGTTGGCCCTAGGATGAGTTATCATATTTTCTTACCTTTTCCCTAATTTCCTTGGACTCATTTTGGACTGAACATGTTGCCAAGTGTGTGATATTCTGTTTGGATCTCCAGTGTTGCAATAGCAACTATGTCACAAATACCTGACAAGTGATTTTCCCTTCATATCCTAGCTTCATTGCATACTAGGAAAAATTTTAACCCACAGAAGCTAAAGAGCATATGACCATTATAAAATGGAAATGGAAGCATAATTAATAACCTCAAAAAGAAATATTATTCAGTCAAAACTTTTAAATTTAATCTTTACACAAAATACAAAAGTTCAAACTTACATTGGCAAACATGATTTATTAGCTGATTTTATTATAGATGTTTATTACCATAACCACAACAAAAACACCAAGTAGAAATACATTAGAAAATCAAATAGGAGGTGAAATCATCAAAGGTGCTACTGGCTTCCCACTCATTGATGCCTATTTACACAAAATTATTAATACCCTAGCCTGTCACTGAGAAATGTGCATCTATATAGATGAAGGGTCTTATTAAATAAGAAACAGAGCCAAATGCAGAGTTAATAGCCCAAGAGGTCAGAGCAATAGCTAAGAGCTAAAAACCTTACCCTTCACTGCCTCTGCTGTCCTACCTCTCCTCAAGAGACCTACTTTCTGTGTGTTTGTCCTTTTTATTGACTTTCTGTTCTGCCTTCTCATTGGTTGTAAACCCAACCACACGACCTCCTTGTCACTGCCTGTCTGTACAGACCTCCAGGTCTTAAATGGTTGGTATTGAGATTAAAGGCATGTGTCTCCATGCTGGCTGTATCCTTGAACACACAGAGATCTGCCTAGCTCTGCCTCCCAAGTGCTGGAATTAAAGGTGTGCACCACCACCGCCCAGCTTCTGCTATGGCTTGCTATTAGCTCTGACCCCCAGGCAACTTTATTTATTAACATACAAATAAAATCACATTTCAGTACAAATAAAATATCACCATACATCTATATAAAGTATTGTGCAGTAGCTGATCAGCAAGACAACAGACAGCTCAGATGCCACTGAAATGTTCTTATGCAATGCCAGTAAGGGTGACTGCTATAGTTTGAATCTGAAATGTTCCACAAGGGCTCATGAACTGAAGACTTGATACCTAACTAGGGTGACTCTGGAGCATAGGGGAAGCTTAGGAGGTGATCCTGGTAAGAGGAGATAACATCACTGAAGGATTCCCCTGAAGGGTGTCTTGGGGCCCAGATACAACAGAGCCAAGTGATCAGGATCTAAAATGTCTGATATATTGAGCCCAAACAATGTTTTTCCTCTTTCCATCGAGTTAACTTTCTCAAATATTTTTTCTCAGTGATGGAAAGTTGACTAAGAGTGATTCAAGGTAAAAGACTCAATAACAACTAAAACAGTTATAAAAATACAGGAATAACATTGAAGACTTAGCAAGCTGCTGAGCATCATCAGTTCATCACTGACTGAAAGTAGAACATGATGAGGAGAGGCTTTAGGACATGCTCTGTGGACCTCTTCTTCAGAATCAAGGAGGAGGCCTGGAAGTGGAGCTGTGGAAGCTCAAGAGTGGGAGGAAGTGTTAGTAAAGGGGTATAATAAGAATCAACAAAATTCCTCTTTGTCATACACATGAGTGTGCAACAAATGTATGTGCATGCGCACACACACACACACACACACTCACATAATCTCACACACACACACACACACACACACACACACACACACACACACACACACACACAAAACCCCCAAATACAAACAAATTCATAGAGCCTGTTTGACATCTAGAAAAACTTGAACAATGGTTGAGGGGTGAGCACAGACATTAGGCTATGGTTAGGACTGACAGGGTTGGAGATTAGATCCACCAAATGATAAATCCATGGATAATATCCCATTTTTCAGAAGTTATTTTTTTAACTCATGGTTCCTTTGGATATTAATGAAACATATAAACAGCCATCTTCTCAAAATATTTAACCAAAAGATGAAATTTGAAAGGGCACAAAGAAATCAATTATACTGAAAATGTTCTCAAAATATGCTTTACAGTAACATATAACCCTGCTGTTCTGATTTTTGACAAAATACAAATAAGCTCATCGTAAATAAGATATAAGACAGGTCTAGTATCTTCAAGAAAAAAAATTGATCCCCACATCTCTTTATAGTCATTCCTTCCCCCAATCTTCAACTTTGGCAGCTACTCGGCCATGTTCTCTCTATACTCCATTGCCTTTACTGTAATACTGTCTGTTATAAACAACGCCTGTGCCTTACACAGACTAAGCATAAAAGGCCATATTTAAAATCTATTGGTTTTTATTCAGCAAAATGAATTTGATATCTTTTTAAGTTACTACACAGACCCATGGTTTATTCCTTTTTATGCCTGCATATTATTTCAGTGCATTGGTGTGTTAGGCCTCATTTAATAGTGTGTCCCTTGAAGAGATTTTTTTTTTTAGTGTATGTGATCATAAGTTTTCTTTTCCCTTGGGAACATATGGATTGTTGAGTCTTTGTTTTTACTAAAAACTCTAAGTTCTAATGTATTCCTGAATGTGAGTTTATTTAAATCCATCATAAATGCTACCTTGTCTCTGGAAGAATATTGTGTTTTAACTAATGGGAGCAGTAGCTTATAAATTGTCAAAGAATTAGCTCCTTCTGGGGCCCTGTGCACTTGAACATTTCTTGAAAGGTTAGAGCTTCCCTTGTTTATCTGCTATGTCATCTTATCAGTGAGCATTTTCCTATTCCTTAAGCAGCAAGGACACATTGTGTGTGCAGTCTTAGACTGTGCACATTGGTCATTATGCCAACCCAATGTAGGTCTTACCCAGGCTAAGGGGCTCACCACTCTGATCTGAGGACATACCCTTTGAACAACAGCAGGAGTGAAGGCAGCCTGGTTTGAAGGGAATGATTCAGATCTGTATGAAATTAGCTGTGTGAACGGAGGAGGCACTCTCCATCATTATCAGAGCACTGTGGCAAGGGGAGTGTGTTTCTTAGGCCACAGCTTCCAGGGCATGTTTTTTTGGGGCTGGCTCTGCTTTTCAAAGTTTTGCACACCAGCTGACTCAGTTGAGCAAGCCCAGCTTGGATTGCAGTTGGGTAGTTTGCTCACCTGTGCAAACTTTCTAGTACTAGCATTTTATCTCCCAACCTTCAGGTTAAAACAACACAGAACAAGTCAAAGAGAGACCCATCATTATTCAGTGTTGATTAAGAGCCAAATATAGCAATTCAGATGTGAAATATCCCCCTTTTGCTTTCATGAGAAATGCATTTTTCTCTTCCATTCAATTCTGAAGGCTGTATAAGTGCCTTTGAACTCCCCTCCAACCTCATTATATCACAGTACTTAGTGAAAAAGCTTTAGTGTCTTCTTTGATATTTATTTGGACTACCCCTTTTCTTTCATCACGATGATACATTCTTTTGTGTAGTATATTTCCAAAATGTGTATTTGTGTGTCAGCTGGGGAAGGAAGCATTAGAAGATATGATAGCTACACCCTTAGGAGAGTCATTTATTTTAACCTGAATTTCAAATAACAGGAAAGGAGGATGTCTAAGTGTTTTTAAAAGCTAATGCCTAATATGATAGTATATTTGCTTTTTTATTTGGCCATTCAATATGAAGATCAAGTTTTAAAACTATGAAAATTTCAAGTAATGATGGGCATAAATGGTGCTTGGAGAAATTTGCAATTATTGTAATGTGCCTCTTCAGGAGAGGTTCTCAAAGTGGGATTGCTGAGTCCAAGAGTGGATATGTATATGCAATATTTATAGATAATATTTCCAAGGTAATTTTGCTAAATTCTCCTCCAAAACCATCATACCCTTTACATTCCCACAGGCACTGCACAAGGTTGCCTGTTTCTACACAGATATATCATGCACTACATTGGACAGCTGGGGAATTTTTTCTTTTGCCATTTTGATGGGTGAGAAATAATATCTCATTACAATTTAAATTTTCATTTCTCTTACTGTATAAACAAGCTTGAACAACTTTTCATGTGTTTACAAGTCATTTGCATTTCTTTTTCTGAGTATTTTCTGTTTATCGAGCCTCTGCTTCTGTAAAGTTGTTGGCTTTGTTCTCTTCTATTTTTGAAAGTACTCACTTTGATAGGAGAACTTAGAATTCATTTGTCTTATTACAACTACGTTTTGATTCCTGAATATGTAATGTGCTCTTTTAATTTGCTTATGGTATTTTTTGATATATAAAGCTTTTCATAATGTATGTGTTTTTAGTTTTTCTTAAAGATTCTACATTTTTGAGTAATAGATTAAAATTAG
The DNA here is from genome assembly GCF_049852395.1 of Peromyscus maniculatus bairdii. NCBI lineage: Eukaryota > Metazoa > Chordata > Mammalia > Rodentia > Cricetidae > Peromyscus > Peromyscus maniculatus. Next base: position 12,648,430 of record NC_134860.1, read on the forward strand.
TTCTCAACTCACAAATTATGAATGATTCATGTAAAGATTTTCTGATAATTGCATGATTTTACTTAACATTTTTGACCATTTGAAAATCGACATTATAGGGAATGATAAAATGTTGTCTTTTGTAAACCATAGTGAAATTACTGAATGTTTTATCCCTATTGAATACCAATTTTCCCTGTGCTACTGAATTTTCACATGTAACTAGATATGCTTTCAGATTCCTTTTCTAAAATTGTATAATTCATTTTCTTATGCTATTTCTTTGAGAATTTTGTACAACATATTTGATCATATTCATCCTCCATCCCTCAAATCTTCCCAGATCTACCCTTTTGCCTTCCTACCCAATTTGTAATCCTTTAGTTGGGTCTTGTGGTAGATTGATTCCTAATTTTCTGAGAAATGACCATATTGATTTCCAAAGTGGCCGTACAAGTTTGCACTCTCACCTGCAATGTAGGAGTATTTCCCTTGCTCCACATCCTCTCAAACATGACCTGTCATTTATACTTCTGATATTAACCATTCAGACAGGGACAGGTGTAAGATGGAATATCAGAGTCCATTTGATTTGCATTTCCCTGATGGCTAAGGATGTTGAACATTTGAGATTCCTCTGTTGAGAATTCTCTGTTTAGATATATGCCCCATTTTTAAATTAGATTATTTAGGTTGTTGATGCCTAGTGAGTGATTATTTTATAAGTGGCTACAGGACTGCAAGGCCAGGTGGGACCTGAGAAAACTTACAGCTACATGCTGCCATCCCTGGGATGGTAGTCCTGGGTTCTGTAGGAAGGCAGGCTGAGAAACCATGGGGAGCAAGCCAGTAAGCAGCACCCCTCCATGGCTGTTTCATCAGCTCCTGCCTCCTGATTGAGTTTCTGTCCTGACTTTCTTCTATAATAGACTACAATGTGGAAGTATAAACCAAATAAACCCTTTCCTTGCTTTTTGTCATGCTGGGTTTTTTTTTTCAACAATAGGAACCGTAACTAAGACAAATTGGTACCAGGTTAGTCGGATATTGCTGTGACATATATGACCATTTAGTTTTTGGGAGTCTTGTGGAAGGACTTTTGGAAAAGCCATTGAGTGTTGAGAGCTCAGCAAGCTATTCTGTGGTAGCATGGAAGATAAGAATATTGAGAGCAATATAGACAATGAAGGCCTTACTTTTAAATTTTCAAAGGGAAGCAAAGGCTCTACTGGGGCTTTTGTGTGAAGAATCTATGGTTTCTGTTCAGCTGGAGGTGAAGAATAAGCTGTGATTAGCAAGAGACCAACACCCATTAAAGTGATTCAGCACACAGAAGCTATGTTCCAGAAGTGGCCAAAGTTGTATCTCATACTGGAAGCCAAACATGGTAGTGTAAGAGTCACCCAGGTGGTTCTGGTTTTGAAGGAATGAAGGGATCATGGAAATCTGCTAAGGTTTGGCACTGTGTGGCAGGGTTGGAGTCCCTGAAGAAAGCCCAGAGTAGCTAGTAATGTAGCCCAGTTGTAGCAGAAGATACCAGAATTTTGAAGATGACAGTATCATAGGATGAACACCAAGAACAGCAGCACCAGTGGAATAGAGCCTGCTGGAGCCTAGAAGATCAGCTGCCTGTGCTGCTTAAGGCAGAGCTAGAGAAGTGACCTAAGCCCTTTGGAGGAGTCTAGAAGATCATGAATGAATCCCAGGCATTGGACATTGAGTTGTACAATGGCTATATTGTACAGCTAAAGAAACCAAGAGACTCTGGTAGAGACATGTCAGAAAGAGGCACAAGCTCAGTGAACCAGAAGGAAATCAGGGAAATAATTCTATGCAGATCCGGCCCTGGACTTCCCTTCTGGACAAGAGGTGAGTGCCTGGGCTCAGCCTAGATCCCATCCCTAGGAAACAGCCACTCCTGGAAGACCTGCCCAACTTGGCCCCAGGTTCTGGCCATCGGGCAGAATCCCTTCTACCACCACCCCCACTGGGAAGGCACCCCTTCGTCAAGACCCCCAGCAGACCCTGCAATCTCCATGCACTGCTCCCACGCCCATCCACCCAAGACCCCAGCTACTTCCTAACACTTAGAGACTGGCCCTCAGCTCCCATCCTGCCCTAGACTTCCTGTCTGGACAAGCGACTTCCCATCTGGACAAGAGAGCTCCCATCTGGACAAGAGAGAAAGACTTCCTGAATCTGTCAGCTCTGTCTGGACCAAGTGCACTGATAAGACTAAGAACGAACCACAAGGAGATGGGCAGGCATCAAGGCAGAAATACATACAAGAAGATGAAGAGCAATACAGCATCACCAGAACCTAGCTCTCCTCCAACATCTAGACCTGAACATCAAAAATTGGAAGAAACAGAAGGAAACAGCCTTATGAATAACATCATGAAGAAGGTAGAAGCTTATATAGAAGGAATCATAAATGAAATGGAGGAAAAGACAAAGAAAAAATCGGAAGAACACTATAAAAAACTAGAGGAAAGGACAAATAAAGCAGAAGAAAACAATAAAGCCCTGGAAGAAAACAATAAAGCCCTGAAAGAAAATCATGAAAAAAGCAATGAAACAGATGAAGGAGGCAGTCCAAGACTTGAAAAGGGAAATAGAAAAAATGAAGAAGACACAGACAGAGGGAATGCTGGAAATAGAAAATCTGAGTAAACGATCGGGAACTTCAGATGCAAGTATAACCAACAGAATGGAAGAGATGGAAGAGAGGATCTCTGGCGTTGAAGATACAGTAGAAGAAATAGATGCATCAGTCAAAGAAAACACTAAAGCCAACAAAGTCATGACCCAAAATGTCCAAGAAATGTGGGACACCATGAAAAGACCAAACCTACGAATAATAGGGATAGAAGAAGGAGAAGATTACCAACTGAAAGGCACAGAAAATATATTCAACAAGATCATAGAAGAAAACGTTCCCAACTTAAAGAAGGAAATGCTTATGATGATACAAGAAGCCTATAGAACACCAAACAGACTTGACCCCCCAAAAAAGTCCCCTCGCCACATAATAATTAAACAACTAAATGTACAGAACAAAGAAAGAATATTAAGAGCAGCAAAGGAAAAAGGCCAAATGACCTATAATTGCAAACCCATCAGAATAACACCCGATATCTCAATGGAGACTTTGAAAGCCAGAAGGACCTGGACAGATGTAATGCAGACACTAAGAGACCATGGATGCCAGCCTAGACTAATATACCCAGCAAAACTTTCAATCATCATAGACAGAATGAACAAGACATTCCAAGACAAAGCCAGATTTAAACAATACCTATCCACAAACCCAGCCCTACAGAAAGCACTAGAAGGAAAATTCCACCCTAAGGAAGTCAGATACACCCTCAAAAACACAGGCAATAGATAAAGCCACAGCAGTAAACCCCAAAGAAGTACACACACACCACCACGAAAAATAACAGGAATGAACAATTACTGGTCATTAATATTCCTTAATATTAATGGACTTAATTGACCTATAAAAAGACACAAGCTTACAGAATGGATATGAAAGCAGGACCAATCTTTCTGCTGCATACAAGAAACACATCTCAAATTCAAAGATAGACACTACCTAAGAATAAAAGGCTGGGAAAAGACTTTCCAATCAAATGATATTAAGAAACAAGCGGGTGTAGCCATCCTGATATCCAGCAAAATAGACTTCAAACTAAAATCAATCAAAAGAGATCAAGAAGGGCATTACATACTCATCACAGGAAAGATTCACCAAGATGAAATTTCAATTCTGAACATTTATGCCCCAAACACAAGGGCACCCACATATGTAAAAGAAACATTACTAAAGCTTAAACCACATATAAAACCCCACACATTAATAGTGGGAGACTTCAACATCCCACTTTCACCACTGGACAGATATCCCAAATAACAACTTAACAGAAAAATAAAGGACCTAACTGATGTTATGACTCAAATGGACTTAATTGATAGCTACAGAACATTCCATCCTAACAAAAAAGAATATACCTTTTTCTCACCACCCCATGGAACCATCTCTAAACCTGACCACATTCTTGGCCACAAAGCAAATCTTAACAGATACAAAACAATTGGAATAACCAACTGTGTTCTATCAGACTACCATGGTTTAAAGTTAGATTTCAACAACAAAAACTACAGAAAACCTACAATCTCATGGAAACTGAATAATGCTCAACTGAATCACCAATGGGTTAAGGAAGAAATAAAGAAAGAAATTAAAGACTTCCTAGAGATCAACGAAAATGAAGACACCACATACCCAACTTATGGGATACTATGAAAGCAGTGCTAAAAGGAAAATTCATAGCACTAAATGCCCACATAAAGAAGTTGGAGAAATCTCATACTAGTGACTTAACAGCACACCTGAAAGCTCTAGAACAAAAAGAAACAAACTCTCCCATGAGAAACAGACATCAGGAAATTATCAAAGTGAGAGCTAAAATCAATAAAATAGAAACAAAGAGAAGAATAAAAAAATTAATGAAACAAAGAGTTGGTTCTTTGAGAAAAATTAACAAGATAGACAACCCCTTATCCAAACTAACCAAAAGACACAGAGAGAGTGCATTCAAATTAACAAAATCAGAAATGAAAAGGGGGACAGAACAACAGACATTGAGGAAATCCAGAGAATCATCAGGTCATACTTCAAAAACCTCTACTCCACAAAACTGGAAAATTGAAAAGAAATGGATAATTTTCTGGACAGGTACCACATACCTAATTTAAATCAATACCAGATAAACTATTTAAATAGTCCAATAACCCCTAAGGAAATAGAAACAGTCATTAAAAGTCTCCAAACCAAAAAAAGCCCAGGACCAGATGGTTTCAGTGCAGAATTCTACTAGATCTTCAAAGAAGAGTTAATACTAATACTCTTTAAATTGTTCCACACGATAGAAACAGAAGGAACATTACCAAACTCCTTCTATGAGGCTACAATTAACCTGATTCCTAAACCAAACAAGGATACAACAAAGAAAGAGAACTACAGACTGATCTCCCTCATGAACATTGATGCAAAAATACTCAATAAAATACTGGCAAACAGACTCCAAGAACACATCAAAACAATTATCCACCATGATCAAGTAGGCTTAATCCCAGGGATGCAAGGGTGGTTCAACATATGAAACTCCGTCAATGTAATACACCATATAAACAAACTCAAGGAAAAAAAAACCACATGATCATCTCACTAGATGCAGAAAAGGCATTTGACAAATTCCAACACCCCTTCTTGATAGAGGTCTTGGATCAATCAGGAATACAGGGAACATACCTAAACATAATAAAGGCAATTTATAGCAAGCCAGCAGCAAACATCAAATTAAATGGAGAGAAACTCAAAGCGATTCCACTAAAATCAGGAACGAGGCAAGGCTGTCCACTCTCCCCATACTTATTCAATATAGTACTTGAAGTTCTAGCCAGAGCAATAAGACAACATAAGGAGATTAAGGGGATATAAATTGGAAAGGAAGAAGTCAAGCTTTCCCTATTTGCAGATGACATGATAGTATATGTGAGTGACTACAAAGATTCCACCAAGGAACTGATAAAGCTTATAAACACCTTCAGCAACATAGCAGGATACAAGATCAACTAAAAAAAAAATCAGCAGCCCTCCTATATACAATTGACAAACAGGCTGAGAAGGAAATCAGAGATACATCACCCTTTACAATAGCCACAAATGATATAAAATACCTTGGGGTAACACTAACCAAGCAAGTGAAGGACCTATATGACAAGAACTTTAAGTCCCTGAAAAAAAGAAAATGAAGATGTCAGAAAATGGAAAGATCTCCCATGCTCATGGATAGGCAGGATTAACAGCAAAAATGGCAATCTTACCAAAAACAATCTACAGATTCAACGCAATACCCATCAAAATGCCAACACAATTCTTCACAGACCTGGAAAGAATAATACTCAATTTCATATGGAAAAACAAAAAAACCCAGGATAGCCAAAAGAATCCTGTACAATAAAACAACCTCTGGAGGCATCACAATCCCTGACTTCAAGCTCTACTATAGAGCTACAGTAATAAACAACAGCTTGGTACTGGCATAAAAACTGACATGTGGACCATTGGAATCAAATTGAAGACCTTGACATTAATCTGCACACCTATGAACATATAATTTTTGACAAAGAAGCCAAAACTGTACAATGGAAAAAAGAAATCATCTTCAACAAATGGTGCTGGCATAACTGGATATCAACATGTAGAAGGCTGCAAATAGATCCATATCTGTCACCGTGCACAAAACTTAGGTCCAAGTGGATCAAAGACCTCAATATAAATCCAGCTACTCTGAACCTGCTAGAAGAGTAAGTAGGAAGTAGTCTTGAATGCACTGGCATAGGAGATCATTTCTAAATATAACACCAGTAGCACAGACACTGAGAGAAACAATCAATCAATGGGACCTCTTGAAACTGAGAAGCTTTTGTAGAGCAAAGGATACGGTCAACAAGGCAAAGTGACAGCCTACAGAATGGGAAAAGGTGTTCACCAACCCCACATCTGACAGAGGACTGATATCCAGAATATACAAGGAACTCAAGAAATTAGACATCAAAATGCCCAACAGTCCAATTAAGAAATGGGCTATAGAACTAAACAGAATTCTCAACAGAGAAAACTCAAATGGCTGAAAGACATTTAAAGAATTGCTCAACATCCCTAATTATTAGGGAAATGCAAATCAAAACAACTCTGAGATACTACCTTATGCCTGTCAGAATGGCTAAGACCAAAAACACTGAAGACACCTTATGCTGGAGAGGATGTGGAGCTAGGGGAACTCTCCTCCACTGCTGGTGGAAATGCAAGCTTGTTTGGAAATCAATATGGTGCTTTCTTAGAAAATTGGCAGTGAGCATGTCTCCTACAGCTGGCAGTAAAAGCACCTCCACCATGTTAGGAAGCCAGACGGGGTGGAGTCAACAGCCAAAGCCACTGTACAGCTTAGCAGTTTAAAATCTTTCCTGGTCAGAAAAGAATTATAGATACACAATAAGGCAGATTCAGATGGAATAAACCTCTAAATGGGTTACAGTGTGTATAAAGATGTACGTAGGCTTGGAAGAGAGAGAGAGGAAAATGAGTATAGGAGTTATGTAAAGAAATAGTTTTAAAAAATAAACTCTTTAAAGAGACAATAAAAGCAATATACAAGAAATAGCCTGTGGTTGATATATTGTGCACCCCAATAAACTTATCTGGGGGTCAGAGAATAGAACAGCCATAATATTAAACATAGAGGTTAGGCAGTGGTGGCACACACCTTTAATCCTAGCATTCCAGAGGCAGAGATCCATCTAGATCTCTGTGATTCTAAACCACACTGGAAACAGCCAGGCATGGTGACTCACGCCTTTAATCCCAGGAAGTGACAGCAGAAAGCAGAAAGGTATATAAGGCATGAGGACCAGGAACTAGGCTGGTTAACCTTTTAGGCTTTTGAGCAGCAGTTCAGCTGAGATGCATTTGGATGAGGACTCAGGGGCTTCCAGACTGAGGAAACAGGATCAGCTGAGTAATTGGCAAGGTGAGGTGGCTGTGGCTTGTTCTATTTCTCTGATCATTCAGCATTCACCCAAGTACCTGGCTCAGATTTGTTTTTTATTAATAAGACCTGTTAAGATTTGTGCTACGCTGGGCGGTGGTGGCGCACGCATTTAATCCTAGCACTTGGGAGGCAGAGGCAGGTGGATCTCTGTGAGTTCGAGGTCAGCCTGGTCTCCAAAGTGAGTTCTAGGAAAGGGGCAAAGCTACACAGAGAAACCCTGTCTCGAAAAAAAGATTTGTGCTACAATAGCCATGTAAAAATGGAAAATACACAGAGAGCCTGGATTATGTTTTCCTTAAATTTTTGACTGTTAATGAGCTAACTGCAGAAAGACATTTGATTGTAAAGGCTGCTAAGTTAAATCAATATATATATATATATATATATATATATATATATATATATATATATATATATATATATATATATATATATATTTTAAAGGTTTCTTGACTTCAAAATTTGGTTCTAAGGATATATTTCTTTGGAACTGCGTTCCCCCCACTCCCGCACAGGAAGCAAGAGGCTGTGGATTTTTTCCAGGTTAAAATGGATCAGATTTGTTGAAGTGAGACTTTCTGAACCTTAACAGATGTTGTCTATCACCAAAGGTTACAGCCAGTATTCCCAAGATTTGACCATTATCTTGAATTTTTTCAGGATCCCCATAAGATTGCCAGTGCCCCCAATCAGCAGGAAGTAGTATGTAAAGCTATGCCCCAATACCACAAATATTGTTTATAAATGTTTATTTTTATTTAAAGTGGATTGATTATTAATTCAATCTCTTTCTAAAGAAGAAAAAGGAATATAGATATGATATGATGAAAGGGTAGATTTTTGAATCTACTTTTAAAGAGCAACAACTTGTTTGAAATGTTTTATATTGCTATGGATTTTAGTTTATTGATATAAATGATATAAATTTAACTTGTTATACCGTATACACACACACACACACACACACACACACACACACACACACACATATATATATAAATGTATAAATCTTGCTTAAGGTATTACGTTTATGCAACTCATTTAAAATTGTAATGTACTATACTTGATCTTAGCCAAAGGCCAAAAATTGTAATGTATAAGAAATACAGGTTAATAATTAGTCATCTATGATAATCAAATTTATAGTAATATTAGTTAAGTTTTCTAGGTATACATAGATATATTTTAATTAGGTAGGTAATCTTCAAACACTTCAAAGACCTACAGAATATGGGATTTAAAATATTTTAAAAACAGACTTTTCTGGACAATGAGACATGTCTGCTCCTGGCAGCACCAGTTTACTTTAAAGAGGAAGATGGGCATTGAATACATTCTATATGGAGTTTAACTTCTTGGTAAAAGTGGCCATTTTTGCAAGAAACTGCTCTTTCCTGGACTGCTTGACAATATGTATAAACTGGACATATAGAACCCACAGGAAAATGACCATTAAACTTTTCCTAAACAGAGCGAGATGGTCCTTCAGGTTCCTGCTTCAGAGAAGATACTGCCAGCCATTCTGAAGGACCCAGAGGAAAGCAACTGATGAACTTTGCCAATAGGTGAGATAATCCTTCAAACTTTCTGCTTCACAAAAAAGCCTTCCAGAGACTCTAGGCCTGTAGGCTGAAGATGGTTGCCCCAATGTTGCAGAGGAACTTTGGGTGACTGTCCAGACAGCCAGCTGTTTCTGTCATTTCTAGAATTTTGGAAGTTACTTACAACATAATGCCTATTTACTTAGGTAATATTATATTCTTCTGGTGTCTTTGATGGAGTTAAAGACTAGATAGTTATAATTATAGTTTTACTTAGTTATGATAAAAGATAAATTAGATATAAAATTTTAGACTCACAAATATATGAAAGATGATAGAATATTTTCTTTAATTTTACCCAGTACAAATAGACTAGATATTGTAATTGTAATTCTTGCTTGATAACTGTTTTATTACATATAATTTTGCTATGTTAAAGTTAAGAACCTTCCTCTTTGATTAGACAGAAAAGGGGAAGTGCTGTGGACTGTCTTTCTGTACACTATAAATATATGTTGCTTTCATTGGTTGACAAAACTGTTTGGCTAATGGTGAGGCCCAATAGGGTTAGGTGGTACATTCAAACTGAGAATGGAGATGAGGAAGGGTGGAATCAGAAGAGAAGCCAGCCCACCGCCAAAAGAGCAATAAGATGCCAATAGACCAGTAATGCTATGGCCATATGGCAACATATAGATTAATATAAATGGGTTAATTTAAGATAAAAGAGCTACTAGCATGAAGCCTGAGCCATAGGCCATACAGTTTGTAATTAATATAAGCCTATGTGTGTTTACTTGGCAACTGCAGGACCAGGCAGTACACAGGAAAACTTCCTTCTACATCTGGGAGACACAGGAAAACTTCCAGCTACACTTGTCTCAAACCATTTATCTGGGTTTAGTGGCAGAGGCAGGCAAATCACTATGAGTTCAAGGCCATCCTGGTCTGCACAGGGTTACATAATGATGCTCCATCTTAACAAACTAACAAACAAAAACCAAGGTGAACAATCTCTGAGGAGTACAGCCTAGGTTGACCTCTGGCTTTGAAATAAATACAGAGGCACAAAACCCACACATGTGTACCTGCTTTCTCTCTTTCCCTCCCCACTGTCCTCTCTCTGACCACACACACACACAATTAGAAGTCATGTATGTTGCAGTAAATTGTAGTGAGAATTCAGATGCTCCTCAGATTACAAAGGGCTTGACCCTCAGTAAACTCATTGTCATTTTAAAATGAAATAGCAGAAGTTGAAAAGGCTTTGGTATACTCACAAAGCCCATTTTATAATAATGTGTTGAATACCTTACATACATATACATATGGTGTGTTGTAAACATAATGGGGTGTGAGAACATAATAAGAGTGTGATTCCTGGGTCATATGGTAAGTTCTTATTTAGTTTATGAAAGATATTCCACTAATTTTATATTCCCGCCACAGCATACAAACACTGCAAATTCATTGTCTTGCATTCCTTGTGGTTCAAGTGGCCAGAGACCCAGAATAAATACAACTTGGCTAGCATCAAAGTATTGGCAGAGGTGTGCTGCCTTCTGATGTTCTAGGGGAGAGTTGGGTCCTTTTCCTTTTCCAACTTGTCATAGTACCTATATCCATTGCTGAGACTCCATTCCTCTACCTTCAAAGTCAATAATGTCACATCTATCTCACTCTTTTTTAGTTGTTCCCTCTCACCCTGACTATAGCCAGAGATTTTGTTTATGTTTTTCACAATTTGAAATGATTACATTAGTTTATTCACATTACCCGGGGTGATGTCTCCTTCTCAAGGCCAAGGTCCTTACCATCTGTTATTTCTACAACATACATTTGGCTACCAAAGAGCTTAATTTGTAACAGTCCAGGAGAATTTGGGTTATTACCAATATTGGGTTATTACAATTCTCTTTAGTGATCAAATGGCTAAACTGTGCCACACACATCATTTAATACTACACTTAAAAGTCACAACCTGTTGACAGAACTTGGCTAGAGCTCAAGGACAATATGATAAACACATAAGGCAGACCACAAAGACCATGTAGAATTCTACTTATATAACATTCTTTTTATTTTAAAAAATTTATACAATATATTCTGGTCATACTTGTTCCCTCCCCCAACTCATCCCAGATTCCTGTTACCCCCAACACCATACCCTTTCTTTCTTCCTCTCTTTAAAATACAGACAAACAAATCAAGAAATACACATAACAAAAAATCCCACAAAAACATATGGCTAAGTGTAAATGCAAATACCAATAAGACAAAGTATGCACAAACAAAACAATATGAGATAAAATACCATTGAGTTTGTTTTGTGTTGGCCAAAAATGAGCAAAATATGTATTCACACATAGCAATTGTTAGAAAAATTACAGATTCATTTACCTTTCACCCAAAAATTCTGCTTCTAGGAACAGAAGTCAAAATGTACATTGATATGAAAAAAATCATATTGTCCAGGTTTCTTTCCAGGAATATTTTAAATATTCATGGAAAATTGGGAAAAACCCATATAGCTATGCAAGACAGGCAGTTCTAAACAGTTTTGTTTCAACATCTTAATTTGGAGCTTTCTGTAATATTATAACATCTAGAAATAAAAAGATAGTGCTTGCCTCAGCAGCACAAATACTAAAATTAGAATGATATAAATACAGAAGATAAAATGTGCATAGCTTCCTACCATTTGTCTAAAAAATGTGAGAATATGAAACTGTGTATGTATGTGCTTGGATGTCTATATTTAACTATAGTTGGGTAAAGGAGAATAGAAATATTATACAAGGGAAAAGTTAGAAACTACATTTCTTTGAATATACTTTGTTCTACAAACTTGGTTTTAGAAAAAGATTCTTGAAAATTTGAAAAGTTATATAGAGAAGGTGAAACTAAGATTTTTTTCTGTTTGATGAAACATTCTCAGTAGAGACAGTATAGCTGACTAAAATCCCAATCATCTGACTATGTGTCCATAGCAGGATATTCTCCTGGAGAAGGAATGGAAACAAAACTTCTCAAACTGATACAATAAATGTACTATGTATAATAGTTTTGTTATGCTTGTTCCTCTGTTTTGAAACCATTTAGTATGTGTATTTTGAAATTTGTCAAACAAGTAAGTGTGTGATGTTCTGTTATCTCCCACCTAAAGTCCTAAAGTACTAGCTTTCAAAGAACAGAGGTGGGCAAATGATGATGATGATGATCATGATAATGATATATGCATTCACATACATGTACTGCACACATATGTGTATCATCTAGTTGCTAGAATGTGTTCTGTCTTTCATTAGAAAAAAAAGGCTTCTAAAGGATAATAAGAAAATATAATAAGATAAATAAAAAAATTACATTGGAATTGGAAAAAATAAACACACAGAAGGAAAAGAATCCAAGAAAAGGCACAAGAAACAGATACAGATGCAGAGACCCACTTGTTCACACACTCAGGAATTACATTGAAATACAAAACTGGAAGTCAATATATATATATATATATATATATATCCCGAGGAACTTTAGGGTAAAAAGAGGGGAAAAGAAAAAAGAAAATGAAACAAAATATATAAAATGCTTTGGCATGATATTATGAGATGAGGAGCATCCAAAGATGCTGTTGAGTTTGTTTTCTGTTGGTCATCTACTGATGGGCATGCAGCCTACACTTGAATAGTTTGTTTCCCTAGTAAGACTCCCTTGGATCAAAGTACATTTTCATTTGCAAGTGATTGTCAATTGGAGAGACTATTTTTCTCACCAAAAGAACCATAACTGTCTTCAGAATGGCTGATTACAAGCATGAAGCCTGAAAGATATAAAATGATTTTTGGAAAAGTTTGTCATAGTGGATAACAACTTCCTCACCAAAGAATAGTGGTGTCATGTTTAAATAAATTTTAATTCAATTCAATAAGTTTTTGTTGTTCAAAAGTGGAGGTAACTTATACACTATAGCTGGTTTCTAAGATCTAATTGAAAGCACAAATAGGTAAAACTACAGAGTACAAAATAATGCCTAAAGATATAAAAAACTAATCCACTTTGGTCATCTTTGGAACATCAAATGGAAGCGAAAAATTAAACATGTTATCATCATTCCATACTACTAAGTCACCAAAAAGCATACAAGGCAGCTTCTCTCATTATCAAAGTATTCTAGCTAAAATGGACAAGATGTGCCTGTCAAATTGCCTTCTAAATAACTATGATTATGCCATAGATTAGTGCTGCTATCAACTTTGGCCACTGAAGCTCCTTTGTACAGGGGTCAGTGATGACTGCAGAGACTAATAATTTGTCAAAGCATTGAAAATAAATGACTGCTGAGGGCCTGCACATAAGCAAAACAACTGTATCACATCCTCTTTCCTACTTTCAGCTTTTATCTTGACACAGCCTACAGTCAATTCAGTAGCTTCAACTCAGAGTTTGGCCAGATCAGTTTGGCCTCTGGCCATGTTTGTGAGGGGTTATATCAATTGATGATTGATGTGAGACCAACATACTGTGGGCATAAGCATCACTAAGCAAGTTGGTCTGAGCTATATAAGAGTGTTACCTGAACAAGAACCCGAGTGACATGGATAATAAAGCCGGGAACCACTGTTCATCAAGAGTTTCTATTTGAGGTCCTGCTTTGACTTCTCTCAGTGATTGACCTGGGGGTGTAAGTGAACTAAACCCTATCCTCTCACAATTTGCTTTTAATAATGCTATTTATCACAGCAACAAAGATCAACCTAGAATATCCTCCATGGCTCATTGTAGAAGAGAGAGAAAGAATAAAAGATCTAGAGGAAGGGAATGTAAGAGATGTGGAAACTTGACTCTAGGTACCATGATGTGACAGCTGCACTCTTAAACTTGTAGTAGCCATGATTATTTACATAACATCTCAACAAGAATAGGCCTATGAACAATCTGTCACAGAAGGGGAAAGGGATCATAGGCCATCAGCCTTCCCTGAGGATTTATATGTAGCTATAGTAGATTTGGGAGGGAGAAACATTTTCTTCAGTGGTATATCCACTGGTAAGAATATATGCCCATAATTTCATTAATCAAGCTTCTCCCATATTTCAGAAAACAATCTTAGGGTAACTCATTGGACCACAAAATAGACAGTAAAACCAAGTAATCATGAAAGAAGAAGGGGAGCTCACTGGAAAGAGTAAAAAGAGTAACATGAGTAGAAGGGGGATGAGATAAGGTAAGTGGGGTGGTGAGTACGATAAACATTCTATATGTGTATATACATTTCATAATGATATAACTACATTATAATCTCAAAATACAATAAAATGAATAAGTGTGATTTCTTTACAATATAATAGAACATAGTAGTATATGTAATTAATATATGCTAATTGGACACTTACAAAATCATTCTAGCTAATAAATGAAGAGAAAAAAATACCATAGGACATTGGCATCTTTGTGACACCTAATGAATTCATACACTTAAGCACTCTGATAATTAACTTCTGCTACTATTATAAAAATGTACTAGTATTATGCATTTTCTTATGAAATATGTAAAATTATGTATAAATTAATCTTGACCCCAGCAAAATCATTTGCAAGTCCAACCAGAACTGCAGATCAATTTAGTAAAGATAGGGAGGTGAAATAAAATATTGGACAACAGATGTTTAACAACACCACTGGGTTGCAATGAGCAGAATTCCACTTGTAGAAAGCGACATAGGACAAATGAAGAAGTTTCTTTGCATGTAAATGACAAGGAGGGTTGGCAAGTGACTTAGGAGCCTAAACCTGAAAGTCACATGTTTACTAATGTACTGCCTGTAACTTGTTTTCATATTTGTTCAGAGAACATATAAGGCACTATGCTTAAACTAAGTTTGTCTTAAAAATTCAAGATTTTAAATGACATTACAAAAAATTAGCAATTCATTTAACCAATTAATAGAGGGTAATATAAATTTTCCTTAATGTAAGAAGGGAATCTACAGTAGTGTACAGCAAATACCAAATCATTAAGGTCTAGAGTGAGATAATAATAGTGACTATTTAAAGTCACAAAATCAGACAGAAAAACCATGATAAATGTCAAATGATTATAATTATAGGTAGTCATGTGTTGTGGAATATTATTTTAAGATGTGCTATACTTGTTTATGCTGTGGAACATTTGTTTTAATGATGCAAAGATGTGTTGTATTCGTTTATGTTACATTTGTTTAACTCTGTGAAGCTGTGTTACTGTGCCTGTCTAAAACACCTGATTTGTGTAACAAAGAGCTGAATGGCCAATAGCAAGGCAGGAGAAAGGATAGGTGAAGCTGGCAGGCACAGAGAATAAAAGAGAAGGAGAGGGAAGAGGAGGAAGAGAGGAAGACTCCAAGGGCTAGCCACTCAGCTACACATCAAGTCATGGAGAAAGAAAGAAAGGTATACAAATATAGAGAAAGATAAAAGCCCAGAGGCAAAAGATAGATGGGAGAATGTGAGTTATGAAAAACTATCAAGAAACAAGCCAAGCTAAGGCTGGTCATTCATAAGAAAGAATAAGTTTCTATATGATTTATTTGGGAGCTGCGTGGCAGGCCCCCTAAAGAGTAAATGAGTAAAAACAACCAACAACAGTCATGAAATCACTAAATGAAGCCAAATATTGTTGCTTGAAGATTGTTTCCACTCTGTGTGTCTGCAGAAAATCTATTTACTGTTGTTATTTATATTACAGTGCATGAAATATCATAGATAATGAAGTCCAAGCTTTGTAAGTCATAAAAGACCTCATTAGTTACAACTAGGACTGCTCCATCCACATTTCTCCTCTCTCATAGCACCTTCATTCTATGGGGTACATGTCTCTCTTGTATTGCACATTGGACTACCACTCTACTATAGTGCTTACAGTGAAATATAGCTCAATTCTTCCATTCTCTTTGTTTTCACTTAGAAGTCATTTGCTGTGGGATGTTCTGTATGTTAAATGTTTTGCTCTGATTGGTTAATAAATAAAACACTGATTGGCCAGTAGCCTGGTAGGAAGTATAGGCAGGACAGAGGGAGAAGAGAATTCTGGGAAGTGGAAGGCTGAGGCAGAGAGACACTGCCAGCTGCTGCCAAGAGAAGATGTTAAGATACCGGTAAGCCACGAGCCATGTAGCAACTTATAGACTAATAGAAATGGGTTAATTTAAGATATAAGAACTAGATAACAAGAAGCCTGCTGTGGCCATACAGTTTGTAAGCAATATAAGTCTCTGTGTGTTTATTTGGTTGGGTCTAATTGGCTGTGGGACTGGCAGGCGATAGAGATTTGTCCTGACTGTGGGCCAGGCAGGACTGGAGAAATCTCCACCTACAGTCACTTTATCAGCTTCCTCCCTCACCCCTTGCCAACAATCCCTTGTGGCACCAGTAACCACTGGAGCCATATAGCTCCCCCTGCACCTATTAGGAAAAGGTAAGGCCCTGATCTCCCCACTGGACAGCCCAGTTCACTAGCCCCTAGGCCCCTGGGACACATTCTGTGCCCCTTCCCCTGAGCCATTATAGCCCCAGAGACCAGTTAGCAGCCTCCTCCCCTGGCCCCATGCCAACCATCCCCTGAGGAACCAGTGATGATTGGAACCATCCTACACCTTCTTCAATGATTGGGAAGAAGAGTGACTACTGGAGCCATAGGTCCTGACAGTATTGATCAGAAGAAGAGTGATCTGGAGCTCCATTTGTATGGATTAAAGGAAGAAATGGGTAGATGCCCATGTGAGAACACATTCAACAACATAAACAGCAATATGACACCACCAGAACCTAGTGATCCTACAACAGCAAGACCCAAACATCCCAATGCAGATGATCCAGAAGAAAAGAAGAAATCAAAAATTCCCTTAAAGAAATGGAGGAAATGACAAAAAATTGGAGAAAATCAATAAATCCCTTAAAGAATGCCAAGAAACCTAAGAAAAGATAATCAAACAAGTGAAGTAAACAGTTCAAGACTTGAAAATTGAAATAGAGGCAATAAAGAAAACACAAACCAAGGGAATTAAGGAAAAGGAAAATCTGAATTAAATCTGAACAAAAATAAACAAACAGAAACTACAGAGGCAAGCATAACCAGCAGAATACAAGATATGGAAGAAAGAATCTCAGACATTGAGGATATGATAGAGGAAATAGATTCATCAGTCAGAGAAAATGTTAAATCCAGTAAAATTTTAATACAAACACTCAGGAAATCTAAGACACCATGAAAAGACCAAACTTAAGAATAATAGGGATAGAAGAACTTCAGATCAAAGGCACAGAAAATATATTCAACAAAATCATAGCAGAAAATTTTCACAATCTAAAGAAAGACATGCCTATGAAGGTACAAGAAGCATACAGAAAACCAAATAGACTCGACCACAAAAAAGTCACCTCACCATGTAATAGTAAAAACACTAAGCATACAGAATAAAGAAAGAATATTAAGAGAAGCAAAGGAAAAAAATAAAATAACATATAAAGGCAAATATATCAGAATTGCACCCAACTTTTCAATGGAAACTATGAAAGACAGAAAGTCCTGGACAGATGTTCTGCAGATACTAAGAGACCACAGATGCCAGCCCAAACTACTATACCCAGCAAAACTTTCAATCACCATAAATTGAAAAAACAAAAAATTCCATGACAAAACCAGATTTAAACATTACATATCCACAAATCCAGCCCTACAGAAAGTACAAGAAGGAAAACTCCAACACAAGGAAGTTAGCTGCAACCACAAAAAAGGCAATAAATAGCCTCACACCAGCAAATTCCAAAGAAGATAAATATACACACACACTACCACCATCACCAACAAAACAAAAAAATAACAGGAATTAACAATCACTGGTCATTAATATCTCTTAATATCAATGGACTCAATTCACTTATGCAAAGACACAGTCTAACAGAATGGATACGAAAACAGAATTCATCCTTCTGCTGCATACAAGAAACACACCTCAACTTCAAAGACAGACATTACCTCAGAGTAAAGGGTTGGGAAAAGATTTTCTAATCAAATGGACCTAAGAAACAAGCTGGTGTAGTATTCCTAATATTTAATACAGTAGACTTCAAAGGAAACTTAATCATAATATATGGAGAAGGATATTTCATATACATCAGAGGAAAAATCCATCAAAATGAATTCTCAATTTTGAACATTTATGGCCCAAATACAAGGGCACCTACTTTTGTAAAAGAAACATTAATAAGCTTAAATCACACATCAAATCCCATACACTAATAGTAGGAGACATCAACCCCCACTCTCACCACTGGACAGGTCTGCCAGACAGAAACTTAACAGTGAAAGAATGGAACTAACAGATGTTATGACTAAAATTGACCTAACAGACATCTATAGAACATTTCACCCAAACACAAAAGAATATACATTCTTTCAGCACCTCATGGAACCTTCTCTAAAATTTATCACATACTTTGTAACAAAACAATCTCAACAGATACAAAAAAATTGGAATAACTGCCTGTATTATATCATACCACCATGGCATAAGTTAGAATTCAACAATAACACAAATTGTAGAAAGCCAACAAACTCATGGAAACTGAACAATTCTCAGTTGAACCCTTACTGTATAAAGGAAGAAATAAAGAAAGAAATTAAAAACTTCCTAGAATTCAATGAAAATGAATGCACAGTATACCCAAACTTATGGGACACTATGAATGCAGTGCTAAGAGGAAAGTTCATAGCACTAAGTGCCTACATAAAGAAATTGTGGAAATCTCACACTAGTGACTTAACAGCACACATGAAAGCTCTAGAACAAAAAGAAGCAAACTCACCTAGGAGGAGTAGATGACAGAAAATAATAAAATTGTAGGCTGAAATAAATAAAATAAGAACAAAGAGAACAATACACAGAATCAATGTTTAAAAAAAGTTGGTTTTTTGAGAAAATCAAGATAGACAAATCTTTATCCAAACTAAGCAAAAAGCAGAGAGAGACTATCCAAATTAACAAAATCAGAAATGAAAAGGGGGACATAATAACAGACACTAAGGAAATCCATAGATTCGTTAGATCATACTTCAAAAATCTGTGCTCTACAAAACTGGAAAATCTAAAAGAAATGAACAGTTTTCTGGATAGGTATCACTTATCAAAATTAAATCAACATCAGATAGACAATTTAAATAGACCTATAAAACCTAAAGAAATAAGGCCGGGCAGTGGTGGTGCACACCTTTAATCCCAGCACTCAGGAGGCAGAGCCAGGCGGATCTCTGTAAGTTCGAGGCCAGCCTGGACTACCAAGTGAGTCCCAGGAAAGGCGCAAAGCTACACAGAGAAACCCTGTCTTGAAAAACCAAAAAAAAAAAAAAAAAACACAAAACAAAACAAAACAAACAAACAAACTAAAAAACTAAAAAAATAGAAGCAGTCATCAAAAGTCTCCTCCCCACACACACACACAAAAAACCCCAGGATCAGATGTTTTCAGCACAGAATTCTAGTAGAATTTCAAAGGAGCTAATACCAATACTTTTGAAATTGTTCCAAACAATAGAAACAGAAGGAACATTGCCAAACACTTTTTATGAGGCTACAGTTACTTTGATACCCAAACCACACAAAGATGCAACAAAGGAAGAGAATTACAGACCAATCTCCCTCATGAACATTGATGCAAAAATATTCAATAAAATACTAACAAACTGAATCCAAGAACACATCATCCATTATGATTAAGTAGGCTTCATCCCAGAGATGCAGGAATGATTCAACATGTGAAAATCTGTCAATGTAATCCACCATATAAACAAACTAAAAGAAAAACATCAAATGATCATCTCATTAAATACTGAATAAGCCTTTGATAAAATCCAACACCCCTTCATGATAAAGATCTTAGAGAGACCAGGGATACAAGGAACATACCTAAACATAATGAAGGCAATATACAGTAAGCCAACAACCAATATTAAACTAAATGGTGAGAAACTCAAAGCAATTCCACTAAAATCAGGAACAGACAAGGATGTCTACTCTCTCCATACCTATTCAATATAGTACTTGAAGTTCTAGCTAGATTAGTAAGACAACAAAAGGAGATCAAGGGGATACAATCTGGAAAGAAAGAAGTCACACATTCACTATTTGCAGATCATTTGATAGTATACATAAGTGACACCCAAAACTCTGTCAGGGAACTCCTGTTACTGATAAGCACCTTCAGTAATATGGCAGGATACAAGATTAACTAAAAAAAAAATCAGTAGCCCTCCTATATATAAATGATTAACAGGCCAAGAAAGAAGTCAGAGAAAGATCACTCTTTACAATGGCCACAAATAACATAAAATATTTTGGGAAAACTCTAACCAAACGAGTGAAAGACCTGTATGACAAGAACTGTAAGTCTTTGAAGAAAGAAATTGAAGAAAATATCAGAAAATGGAAGGATCTCCCATGCTCATGGATAGGTAGGATCAACATAGCAAAAATGGCAATCTTACCAAAAGTAATCCACAGGTGCAATGCAATCCTCATCAAAATCCCAATGCAATTCTTCACAGACCTTGAAAGAACAAAATTCAACTTCATGTAGAAAAACAAAAACTCAGGATAGCCAGAACAATCCTATACAATAAAATGACTTCCAGAGGCATCACTATCTCTGACTTCAAGCTCTACTATAGAGCTATAGTGATAAAAACAGCTTGGCATTGGGATAAAAACAGACACATTAATCAATGGAATCA
This sequence comes from Peromyscus maniculatus bairdii, assembly GCF_049852395.1. NCBI lineage: Eukaryota > Metazoa > Chordata > Mammalia > Rodentia > Cricetidae > Peromyscus > Peromyscus maniculatus. Next base: position 12,669,333 of record NC_134860.1, read on the forward strand.
AATTGAAGACCCTAACATTAATTCACATACCTATAAACACCTGATTTTTGGCAAAGAAATCAAAATTATACAATGGAAAGAAAACATCTTCAACAAATGGTGCTGGCATAACTGGATATCTACATGTAGAAGAATGCAAATAGATCCATATCTATTTCCATGCACAAAACTCAAGTCCAAATGAGTGGAAGATCTCATCATAAATCCATTTACACTGAATCTCATAGAAGAGAAAGTAGGAAGTAGCCTTGAATGCATTGGCACAGGAGACCACTTCCTAAACATAAAACATTAGTACAGACGTCAAGAGCAACAATCAGTAAATGGGACCTCCTGAAACTGAGAAGCTTCTGTAAGGTGAAGGACACTGTCTATAAGAAAAAATGGCTGCCTACATAATGGGAAATTACCTTCACCAACCCCACATCTGACAGAGGGCTGATCTCCAAAATATATAAAGAACTCAAGAAACTAGACATCAAAATATTAAATAATCCAATTAAAAAATGGGGTGCAGATCTAAACAAAGAATTCTCAACAGAAGAATCTCAAAGGGCTGAAAGATATTTAAGGAAGTGTTCAACATCCTTATCCATCAGAGAAATGAAAATCAAAATGACTCTGAGATACCATCTTATACCTGTCAGAATGGCTAAGATCAAAAACACTGATGCCAGCTTATGTTGGAGAGGATGTGGAGAAGGGGGACACTCCTCCACTGCTAGTAGGAGTGCAAACTTGTACAACCACTCTGGAAATCAGTATGGCAGTATCTCAGAAAATTGGGAATTAACCTACCTCAGGACTCTTGGGCATATACCTAAAAGATGCTCAACCACACTACAAGGACATAGGCTCAACTATGTTCATAGCAGCATTATTCATAATAGCCAGAACCTGGAAATAACCTAGATGCCCCTCAACCAAAGAATGAATAAAGAAAATGTGGTACATTCACATAATGGAGTATTACGCAGTAGTAAAAAACAATGCCATCATAAAATGTGTAGGCAAATGGATAGAACTAGAAAATATCATCCTGAGTGAGGTAACACAGACCCAGAAAGACAAACATGGTTTGTACTCACTCATAATTGAATATTAGATACAAAACAAAGGATAACTAGGCTACAATCCACAATCCCAGAGAAGCTAGTTAAAGAGGAGGACCCTAAGAGCTACTTGAGTGCATTGCTCCAGTAAAGGGAAAGGTTAAAATCTCCTGGATAAATAGGGAGGGGGGAGTGGAGTCGAGGGGATGGGAGGTGGGAAAATGGGGGTTCTAGATGAGATGGCTGAGTTGTGGGAGGAGTGGAGAAGGAGAGCAATGAAAGAGATATCTTGACAGAGGGAGCCATTAAGGGGTTAGGGAGAAATCTGGAACTAGGGAAATCCCTAGGAGCTCCACAAGGATGCCCCTAACTAAGACTCATAGCAATGGTGGACAAGGTGCTTGAACTAGTCTTCCACTCTACTCAGACTGGTTTCTACCCTAATTGTCATCACAGAAGCTGCATCTAGTGACTGATGGAAGTAGATGCAGAGATCTATAGCCAAGCACTTGGCCAAGCTCCTAGAGTTCAGTTCAAGAGAGGGAAGAGGGATTATTGGAGCAAGGGGCGGGGGGTCAGGATCATGATGGGAAAGAAATCACAGAGATAGCTAATTCAAGCTATTGGGAGCCCATGGATTTTGGACTGACAGCTGGTGAACCTGCGTGTGTCCACACTAGGCCCTCTAAGTGCAGGTGACAGTTGATGTGTTCTTGATGTGTTTGTGGGTCCCCTGGCAATGAGATCAGAACTTATCCCAGGTACATGAAGTGGCTTTTTAGATCCCATTTCCTATGGTGGGATACCTTGTTCATCCTTGATGCAGGGGGAGGGGCTTGATCCCACCCCAACTTGGTGTGCCAGCTTATGTTGACTCTCCAAAGGAGACCTTACCCCCTATGAGGAGTGGATGGGGATTAGGGTGTGGGGGAGGTGGGGGGGATCAGGAGAAGGGGTAACTGGGCTTGGTATGCAAAATGAAGAAAAATTAAATAAATATAAAATATTTTTAATGATTTATTTTTTAAAAAAGTCATTTTATGACTGGACATGGAACTTTTACAGAGCAGTCCAGTGTTCCCTTTTAACTGGAATGATCAATTCTTGAGAAAAGCAGGAAGTGAAAGCAAGAACTGGGCTCTCAATGGCAGCAGCACTTTCCATTGCAGGGCCTTACGTTGGCTTGAATGAGGGGTGGGAGAGAGTCTTTGAATCAGGAGTCTTTCCAGACTCTCCAGTCACTCACTGTCTGCCAGTCCTTCAGAAAATACTCTGATCTGTGCTTTCCCACATGGGTTCCTGCCACTTGGATACAGGGACCTTCTCCCTGACAGGTCCATCTTCTGTTAAGAGAAATGGGAGAGGAATATTTTGGCAAATTAGGGGCAGGAGAAGCAGGGGGAGAGGGGAAGTCTGTCTTCTGCGCCACCTGCTTCCTTCCCATTGCTCTTTTAGTTTTCCTAGCTTCATGATAATATATAAAGCCTGATATGCAGAAATCCACAGAGCTGAGTTTGAACATTAGCGTGGTCCCTACTGGGTCAGCTTTTCATTATTTTAATAGTCTACCTGAAGCTGCTTTAAAGGGGAAAGAGGCTTAGGTTGCCTGGTGATTTTGAAGGTTGGAAGTCCCAGAAGCATTTTCCAGGCTCGCACAGGGCCTCTTTTACATCACAACATGGCTGGGTATGTGCTCATCTCCCAGGCTTTGTGTTGCCTCTTCTATTTTTTGTAAAGGCAAGGTCACCAGGATTCAATGACCTTCATGAGAAAATAATTATCTAGTCACTTCCCAATGGACTCAACTCTAAATGTCATGGTCACACTGTTTCCACTTCTTAAAACAGGGAGACTTTGGGGATGAAACTCATGCTTGTCTTCAGTACAGCCCATATACAAACTGCAATACAGACCTAAGCTCCAAGGTAGCCTGCAAGTAAATAAGAGGGAGAGAAAAACAGTCCTCTCAGGAGTGAATGAAAAAATAAAATAAAGCGAGGAGAACATGCCTACTCCTAAAGATTCTTATTGTAGAGGAAAGAGTCCAGGCAGAGCATGGCCAGCAGTTCAAACCAGACCATGAGAGGAGAGACAAGAGAAAGAACAAGCAAGAGAGGAGCCACCAGCCAAGAGGACAAGCAAGAGGCCAAAAGCCCCAAATAGCCAAAATGGCTGGGTTATATCCACATCAGGCTGGGGGACATGATGGAAGGCCAGGCCCTGGAAGGGAAAGATTTAGGGTAAGGGGTGGGATGACAAGTGCTGGGAGGAGCCATAGGTACTGAGTGATCCTGGGAGAGCTGGCAGGAGTCTGCTTTGAGATGTTAATATGCACCTCAGTTAACCATTTTGTGCCAGGTTTCTTAGACTTAACAAGAAGATCATAGAAACCACTGTATTTCCCTACTAATTATAAAAATGTTTTCTGGTGAAAAAATCTGAGCTCAGCGCATGTGGGAATGTGATTATACAATGATAAAGAAAATCTGTTTTCTATCCTCAAGAAGCTTCATGCTCTGGGTGCTTACATGCACCAGTAAAAAGAGAATTATAATTGTGTAAGTAGGCAAACAGAGGTTTGTGCTGTGTTCTCCAAACCTTAATACACATACCAATCATCTGGGACACTTGCTAGCATTTGAGGACTGATTCAGGAAGTCTGCATCTGTAACAAGCTCTCACATGATGCTAATGTGGTTGGTCCAGACACCATCCTTTGAAAGGCTAAGGATGGAAGACACTAAGGAAACAAGGCCTTCTAGATGCAGCAAGACTGATTAATGTGCCTATGAGCTCACAGAGACTGTGGCAGCATGCACAGGGCAGTACTGGTCTAGGCCAGATGGGGCCCCAGTGCTGAGAGGGGAAGTGACACAAGCCCTCATCCCTATCCTAGAAGCTATCTTCAATTGATAATTGCTTGCAAAGGAAAAATTAGTTTTCACCGAGGGAGTCTCATTCAGTATACAAACCACACTTAAGGACAGGCTTCGTGCCCAGCAGTAGATGACCAACACAGGACAAATTCAATAGTGTTTGGGGAAGACTTTTTTTTATTTTGGGTTTCTTTGTTTTGTTTTGTTTTTTCCTCATAATGTTTTGTCTGGGCATTTATTTTTCTATGCCCTGTAGTTCTTTTGCATATATATTATAGTTTCTGGGTTTATCTTTATAATATTTCTGTGTGTGAAGGTGTGTGTCTCTGCGCCTATATGTGTTTCTTGTGCTCTTTTTATTTTCTGTCATTTGTCATGTCCTATTCAGGTTTGTTTGATTTCATTTATTTTATCTTAATTCATTTTCTTTTGTTACTTTTCTTTTTTACATGCCCTTCTTTTCATGTGTGTGTGTGTGTGTGTGTGTGTGTTTGTGAGTGAGAGAGAGGGGGGGGGGAGAGGGGGAGAACAAGAAAGGGTATGGATTTGCGTGGGTGGGGAAATGGGGAGAATCTGGAAGGATTTGGGGAAGGGGAAACAGTAATCAAAATAAATTGCATGAAAAAAATTATTTCAATAAAAAGCAAATAATTTCCAAAATTACTATATTGTTGTTACATATGGAAATTTATTTTATCAAAATGGAAATGAAAAAAGAAGAAAAGAAAGAAAAGTTAAGATTTGGAAGCACATAGAAATGGCCATTTATCTTGTCTGGTGATATGTAAACAAAATAGTCCCCTGATGGATTCAAAAGGTAAATAAAATCTTGACAGAACACAACTATTTCCATAATGATGAAACAATTAGATACTTAAGGCAGAGCCCTAAGCCCAAGGACCATGACATCTGGGTAACTGCAGAGGTATTATCGGGCAGAAGAGAAGTATGACTGAATGGCGGATGACGGCCAGAGAAGGGCAGACTGGGTGTGGAAAAGTAGCACAGGAACTTTATATTTCATACTGAAGATAGTAAAGGGCCATAGAAAGTTGACAATATTTAGAAATACTTGTGCCCTTTCTTATTATGTTAAAAATGAGTAATTGAATCTTTTGTTGTACTAGGGAAGTAGTTTGCAGAAAATGGTATCAACCCACTTGTTTTATGTAGATGTGTATATATGTGTGATTATATGGTATGCAGAGTATTTTACACTTTTCAAAATATTTCTTCATAAATATATGCAAAAATATGTGGATTCAAAATTAGGAGAACCTATGATTTGGGGGAAGGTGTGAAGCTTCTTTGTATTAATTGAAGCACAATTTACATAGTGTAAGTCTCACCATTTTAAACTGAGCAATTCAGTGCATTCACAGTGCTACACAGTAGCTGCCTATATTCACTTTCCAGACATTTTAATCATCCAAAAGAGAATCCAATACCCATTAAACACTCTTTCCCCACCTTCTTCTTTTCCTAGCTTATGGAATAACTGATCTCTTTTTTTCTCTGTAGACGTACCTATTCTACATTTATTATTGATATGGATGAATGTTCATGTTCTTCCAATTTTTAGATGTCTGGTGAATGAAAAGAAAAAGAAATAAAAAGGAAAAGAAAATGCATGGCTGCTCCTAGGTATGGTGGAGGAGAAAGTTTATTATATATAAATATGTGAGTGTCAGGGAAGCATAGGTAGAGGCAGGGACATCTGATAGAGTGCAGAGTGGACATGATCAAACTGAGCTGGGACATATGGGGAGAGGGGAAAGGGAGGGAAAGGGAGAGAGGAAGCAGATGCATCAGCCAGGAGGCCAAAGGTACAAAAGCAACAGGTAACCAAAATGTCTGGATTATATAGGGAAGAGCCCAGCCCCTGGGCTAGAGAGTGCAGGGTAGAGGGTGGGGTATTCAACCATCCCTGAAATATGTAGGGACTGAGAGATAGTGGGAGAGCCTGGAGGATACCCTTTGATATGTTAAATAGGCACCTTAGACATTTGTCCTGGGTTTGAAACTTAACATTTAGATCCTAACCTCCCACTTGATAGTATGAGGAGACAGAGCTGGAAGGAACATGTTAAAAGGTGGGGTATTTGGCAAGTCATGAAGGTGAACTCCTCAGAAATGGCTTTAGAAGTGTGATCTTCTTTGCTCTCTGCCATGTGGGAACACAAAAGAAGACAGGTGTTTATAAGCCAGATAAGAGGCTATCACCAGGCACAGGGTCTGCCAACACCTAGATCTTTAGGTTCAATCTTAAAATCTGTGAGAATGAATGGATGGATGGATGGATGGATGGATGGATGAGTGTATTTTAATAGAGTATCTCACTATGATCTTAAAGTTGCTATGGAGTCTAGGCTGGCCTTGAACAGATTTTGTTCCTCCTGCCTGGGCCCCCAAAGGCTAAAATTATTTTTTAAGAAATTTTATTTCATGTGTATAGGTGTTTTGCCTGCATGTATATATGTACATCACATCTGTGCAGTGTCCAAGAGGGTCAGGGGAGGATGTTGAAATCTCTGGGAACTGGAGTTACAGGTAGCTGTGAGCCACCATGTGGGTGCTGGGAACTGAACCTGGGTCTTCTGCAAAGGCAGCATGTGCTCTTAACTCCTGAGCCATCTCCCAAGGCCCGAGGCTAATATTATAGATGTGCCTCCAAGCCTGAATAGAGAACTAAATACATTTTGAATAAATCACTTTATGTTGCAATTTGTTTGAATGTCCCATACCAATTAAGGTACGTGAAAATAGAACCATAAAGTGTGTGATGTTTTGTGACTTGTTCTTTTACTTAGCACAAACCCAGGTTGTTCAGTCATTTTTAATCTATTAATGTTTTACTTTTGGCTGGACAGTCTTGCATTGAATTAATATATTAACATTTTAAAAATATCAGTTGACACACAACTTTGGGTTATTTCTAAGTTTGGGCTATTGTGTCTAAGGCTAGTATGAACATTCACATACATGTTAACATTTATAAACCTTTTTCCATCCTTAGGGGTAGATACCTTGGATTGAGGCTGAGTTATAAAATGGCAAAACTGTATTTAATCTTTTGAGACACCATTAAAGTAACTAGGCACCTTTATTCACACTAAAGAAATCTTACATCTCCACAAGCAATGTCCAAGAATTCCAATTTATTCATATTTTTGCCAACTTATTTCTTCCATTTTAAAAGAATGGATATCCAAGTAAGCAAGAAGTTTATATTTTATTATGATTATAATTGTGTCTTTTCTTTTGTAAATATTCATTTGAGAATTTCATGCATGAGTATACTATATTTAATTACTCACCTTAATCTACCCCTTCCAACTTTACCTCCCATTGGGACTCTTCTTCTATAATCTTCAGAGTTAAATATAAATATTATAGATGTACTTAGTGGAGCTGGGAACCCCAGGGTCATATATTCTCAGCATTATAAAAAAATTGTGGATCTCTGTAGTAGCGTCCATCTGCTTCAAAAAGAAGATTCTTTGGTGAGGTCAGAGACTACATTAATTCTTGGATATGAATAAATGTTTATTCTATAGTTAGAAGCTATATTGGTTCAGAAAATAGTGGTAGTAATTTCTCCTCTAGAGTCTATGACTTCTCCAGCTATGGATGATTGGCTAGATTACTGTACTAAGCATGAGTCTCCTCATTTTAAATCTGTTTTACAGTCTGATTACACAGTCATTGGTTACCCAGGAGATACAAGTGCCACTATTGCATCAGTAGGGATATCTTGACAGGGTCATCATTGTGGTTGGTAGACTTAACAGCTGGGTGGGACTACTGATTACTTTTCTCCTTAGGTAGCTTGCATAGTATGTCAATTACTCCAAATCCTATGCTTGTGTTGTTTCAGAAAATAGGGTCTTACCTCCAAGTTCTTGGAAGCAGCTAAGGAAAAGGGCAATAGCCTATATTATTTGGGGAGTCTTTGGTACAATCACTTAGTATCAGTGTGAGAATTCTCAAAAATCTAAAGATAAATTTACCATGTAACCAGATTATTATATTATTATATTATATATGGTATGTTATATAAATATGTTATATTAAATTATATATATATATATATATATATATATATATATATATATATATATATATATATAATATTATTATATTACCCAGATATACCACTCTGGAGCATACCCTCAACGGATTCCACATCCTCCTCCAAAGATGCTTGCTCAGTCATGTTCATTGCCACTTTATTCACAATTGCTAGGAAATGGAAACTGCCTAAAAACCCTTCACTGAAGAATGGATAATGATAACATGGTACATATACACAATGGGATACTATTCAGTTATTTGCATTTTAAAGCAGAAACAAATGACTCTAAAAATAAATGGCATTTAAATCGTAAAAAGGTTCAGTCACTGTAATTGATGAACTCCACCCATTTCTTTCCACTGGAAAACCTTTCACCTCCAAGTATGCCCTTCACAGACCAGCATCAGAGCCATAATGATCTGCCGTCCAGCGACTAATGAAACTTGCATCATAACTGCAAAATGGAAATAAAAATGACTAGTTAGCTATGTTATTAAAATTTCCATGAAACCAATTAGGGTATGTAATGGGAGTATTTATCCATGAGAGAATAAATGTTGGATTTACTAGCCTTCTGTAAATAATGAGAAAATGGAACAAAATGAATGAAAGAATTATTTCACTAGTTCCAAACTAGGCTGTGAGGAGAGTAGTGTATGAATGAATAGAAATAAAGAGAAAAGACTGGTAATGGTTCTGGATTCTGAGCTGCCATCTATGGATTTCTGAGCTCTGTTGTAGGGAACAGATTTCCATCCAGAATGTACAAAAATCCAGTAGAACCCTGGTCTCAGTGAGTTGAGAGTATAGAGGTAAGAGTTCATGGAGATTGACATAATTGAAATCCCCAGGAGAGAAAATAGGAAGAAGCCACACAACAAAAAAGTAACAAAAACATCTGTAGGTTGTGTGAGTTGGTGTCACTGTATAGGTAAGGTGACCCACCCATCAAGGCTGGAAAATGAATGCTCAGAGGTCTATAAGTAACATGTCTGAGAACACACACTGGGATGAGAGACTCTCCAATTCCACCATACCACTAGGAAACTATGATTGAGTAACTAGGACATTCAGGAAATAAATCATTGGAAAACCTCACTAGCAAAGCTAAAATGGCCTTGAAGGGAAAATGCAGTTATGAAACATATATTAAATTACATTTCACACTTTTCAATTGTCCATTTTGTCTGTTGTTCAACATGGTAATCTGTGGTCACTATATGCCTAGCAATTCCATGATTATGTATACAGAGAAATGGAAACACATACCCATACAAAGATTTGAACTCAAATGTATATAGGAACATTGTTCATAATTCCTAGAGGGTAAAAAGAGGGAGGTTACTTATGAAACCACAGCCATGCCGTGGAGTTTGCCTTACCTGGTCTGGATTATTCAGAAAAGAATAACTTCTTTTTTCTCTCCTTTACTATTTCTTTCTTTTCCAAAGTGGTCATAGACTGGGTATGCATTCCTAAACACTCCGGGATTTCTTAATCTTTTTCTTTAAAGTAGTCAATCCCTTTGGCCATGTGTCTGATTACAAATGGTAGGATTTCCCTCATCCTTTTCTCCATCATCCTTCAGGTGATGGTCAAAATCTATAGCTTGCCTGCCCTGGGTTGTTTCTTTAAAAAATACTCTTTGAACTTCCTTCTGAGATGTTCTTATTTTCTTAGTGGATCTTAGAACTCACAGAGAGCACCTCAATTTATCTGATAACACATCAGACCCATCTCAGATGTGGCTTCCTCAAATCTCTAGTCAAGAATTATACGTGGGTCTGCTCATATTTTTCACAAAAAGAGAGAGTCAATTTATGCTGAGTTCCACCAGGATAAGAGAGTTGGGCCTTTCCATGTCATTTGTCCATACACTGTTCTCAGGAGACTGGACTGTCAGAGTTGCAGCCCAATCACAGGAAGACAGTTTGCTTTGCTGGATGCTTTGTAATATGCATGTTTTCACTGCCTATCTCAGGAGGAGATCTCACTGCAACTCTGTGCTATCTCTTGAATCAAGTCCAAACCCGTTAGCCTCAAATTTGTTCATTGCTGTTTCCTTTGTGACTAGAGACATGCCCAGAACACAGGGAGGTCAAAGATGGAGGACTACATCAGGCAAGGTCAGGCAAAGTCTCCAGGAAGGACCTGTGGAAAGCTGCAGAAAGGCTCAGAGAAAAGCAATGGACTTTGTAAACAGATGAGGGGTTGGGCACACCCAGAGCAGTAGGAGCAATAGCAAAAGGAGAAGCTGAAAAAAACCCTCCCTGGGACTTAGTGCTCCACACTAGCAACCCAGAGAACAGAAGACACATTTCTAAAAAGATTCAATGCTGTAGTGGCTCAGCAGCCTGAGAATCTGTGAAGGACACTCTCAGGAAACTAGGGCCAAGGTAAGGGACTATGCTGAAACCTGACAAACAGAACACCATGAGACTGGGAAAAGAAACTTCCAATCAGGTGGGAAAAGGATCACATGAGCTGAAAATCTGGTAGCAGTCTTCAAGCCTCAGCAAGGACTTTGGCAAGGGCTAGACAAGGACAAGCCCAGCACTATCCAATGGAGCCTGTAAGAAATAAACACCAGTGTGATCAGATCAGAGACTCTACCTGTGAAATACTGCCCATGGCTCAAATCAGCACAGCATAAGGAATAAGACCACCCAAAACCTCAGAGGGGACAATGGGACTACTCATAGTAGAGAGTTCACATAAACACCTATGATCAATCCAATTAATGTTGCTCTCAACCTCAGTCAGAGAAGTTTCTGTTTGCAGTAGGCATAAGTTAATGCAGTGACTCATAGCTGGTCAATATGCAAACAAGTGTCTGCTGAGTGCTCAGTCATAAATAGGACATCTGTATTGCCCACTCCAAGGCTGCTATAAAATGCTGTCTTCTGGACATGATATGGTTGTTGTATTCACAAACTCAGCAGTGGTGATTATCTGCACAAGACTGAGTTCACCAACACTCCTAGAGGCTGGGGAAGGAGCTCCAGGGATTCCACACCTCCCTGGGAGCTATAGGCAGGTAAAGGTTGTTGAGAGAGGGCAGGTCATATTGCTCAGTCATTGATAAATTTTCCATGCTCCAGTAAACAGCTCCCCACTCATGCTTATGCAAGCAACTTTGATTATGTTCTGTGAGGTACACTGCAAATGGCAAGGAGATATGATGGGAACATGAAGAAAAGAAGGGACTCAATATAAAGAAGATGGGGATAAGAAAATAATTGGGTGAACATGATCAAAGCATGCCATGCATGCACGTGCACACACACACACACACACACACACACACACGCACACACACACACACACACACAAACATGCACATGCACACACAGATGAAGCTGTGAAGGGATAAATGAGGAGAGTAAAAAAGTTAAGATAGTTAAAATGTATTTAAACTAGTCAGTGAATAAACAGAATGCGGCATAGCCAAAAAATGGAAAACCTACTGTAACAAGGAAAGTGCTTGAAATCATTATGCTAAGAGAAAAAGCTTATCTCAAAAGACCACATATTGCATGCTTTCCTGTGTGTGAAATATAAGTAGGCAAATACATAGAGAGTAGCCTATTACTGTAGAGGGATGTGTAGAAATGGGAAGTGACTGTTGATTGTAAGAGTGACAGACTATCCTAAAAGTAGATTATTTTGATGTCTGTACAGTTCTATAGATATATCCCTGCCATGTAGATCACTGAGATAAACTGATTTCCCTCCATGAATGTATCCCCCACTTCCTTATCTTTCCCCTTCTTCTTGCTGCTAGGGGTTGAACCCAGTGCCTTTATCTGATTAGTGCAGTATTAATCCATTGGACTATACTGGACCCCTCTATGAAGCTTTAAAGGGTATGACTACAAGACTTACATTGAATTCTTGGGTGAAAGAATCATTTAAATGGTTAGGAAGTTTGAACAGCCAGTATCCTGGTGAAAAATATCAAACACCCATATGAAAACATGGAAATACAGATGTTAATCCTCCTAAAAAACAAAATAGACAGTAAAAATATTATAAAAATATAATATGAGCTAAGGATTAATTCAGTTGTAGAGTAATTGCCTAGGATATGCAAGACTCTGGGCTCAATTCTATTACAAGCAAATGAAAAATCAAGTAAAAATTACTCAAAACAAAACAGAAATCCATATATTAACAAATCATGTATATTAGGCTTCAAATTTTGCATTTTGATTGATTGTGTTTTTCTGTCATGGTCTCCATGTGTTACAGAGAGCATTTTCTTTGATGATGGCTGAAAGCTACACCTAACTGCAGGTATTTTGAATACACATAGAGATTATGCTGGTTAAATAAAGTGGACATTGTAGGTTTTTCTCTAAAATCCATGACTTCTCTAGCACTGGGTAGTTGGTTAAGTTTACAGTATCAGGCATATTTTCTGTTTCCTTGAGTAGATTTTCAGTCAAATTAGAGAGCTATGGATCCCAGTCACAACTGATATATTTACAGCATAACTGCACCCAAAGCTCAAGGATCATTGTGGAAAGTGGGGACGATGACTGTAAGAGCCAGAGGAACAGGGAGTTTACTATGAGACTGTGTCTCCTAGGAATGTCAGATGCTCCACCCATAAAGTCTGACCAGTATGACTGTCTAAACGTGAGCTGAACAAGGATGACACCAATAATGAAGCTAAAGTGTATGGGGGAAAGCTCAGGAGGCCTCAATCCTGAATAAAGAACTATAGGCAACCAAGGAATGTTGAAAGCAGAAGAAATAGTTTCCCAAGAGAAGAGCACACCAATTGGTTATCTAATAACTAATGATCAGCCTTGAAACCATATACGTGGAAGTATCATTATACCACCTTGAAAAGGTTGTACTTATATATTTAGGAGTGTGTGTGTGTGTGTGTGTGTGTGTGTGTGTGTGTGTGTAAAACAAATAATGTAAAAAGAGGCCATGAATTTGAAAGAGAACAAGGAATGGTAGATGAGAATGTTTAGAGAAATAAAGGAGAGGGGAAAGTGATGCAACCATGTTATAATTGCAAATGTAAAAGAAAAAATTTTTAAACATGCATACTTTAAATTTGGTTAAACAATAGAGAAAGGAACATCTGTGTATGTGGGCAACTGTACACATGTGAGTTTCTAAAAATGAGTGCAATATGACAGCTGTAAGTACAGTAAATTGTGAATGGTGGGAATATGGTAATTTTAGTTTCTTGTTTTGTCATTCTCATATTTTTTGATTCTTTACACTGTGCACATACTTGGTCTAGAGTAAAAATTTTTTATTTTGTTTAAAATTTTAATATATCAAACATGAACAAAAGTAGATAGAAATAGTGACACACTTCTGTGTATTCATTATGGTATTTCAGCCATGACTTGTACAGTTCACTCGGTTTGATCCAAATCCCACCAGCTGTACTCTTCTCATTCCTTAGCCTACATTAAAGAAAGCAAAGTGTTGCTTTTTATTCATAGATTATCATCAACTTGATACTTCATTAACTACATATGAATATGGAAAAGAAGCCTTTCGGAATGTATATCAAACTTCCACTATGAACCAAATGGGAGGGAAATAGAGTAGGTGATGAAAAATATTCATGTATTTTTTGCAGAATACTTTAAATATTAAAAAGAAAGATAATTGAACAAAAAGATACATTCTTCTTATATAATAGAGATACACACAAATGCTTACATATATGAGCCAAGATCCTGTAAAGTAACTGAGAGACAATGACAGAAATCAGGAGATTCAAGTTTTGTGAATTACTGTTCTTAATTGTTTATAAGGATGAGCAGGATAATTCACTCTTTCTAATAATTCTTAGTATCTACTCTGAATCTGATTTTGTCTTTCCTGATAGAGATTCAGCAGGACCACATTTCCATATTAGTCAGGGCTCTTGCTTATGAGTAAAGATAACTTCAATACAAAATAACTAACTCAATGAGAAAATATAATGGCTTACATATTAATAGAATTTAGGGATAGACTTGTTTTCTGGTGTAGTTTAAGTATGAATAGTTGCATCAACACTTGGTCTCCCTAACTCTCCCTCTATCCTCAGCTCTGCTTTCTTCTATGTGGGCTTCTCTTTCATAAGAGCTCTCTCAATATGGCAATCCATGGCAGCACCATGCCAATATCCTTATTGTGTCTTGACACTTATTGTGTCTTGACCAAGTATTGCAGGCACTGACTTCCTTTGCTCCTCTGTGTCCAATTCTATCTCAGTACATTTTGTTTAAGACCCAATCAGTGTCCAGGAAGTGCTGAGCAGAATTTATGGCTATGAATTAACTTTTCAAAGTAATTATTTTCTTCCATGCCTTTTTAAAATTATTTTTAAATTTTATTTTTTTAGAATTTTCTACATGCTTACTGTATTCATACCAATTTTATTCTTTCCTCTCCCCCTTCAGCTCCTGCCATGTTTCGCAACTCGCTATCAAATTCATAACCACTTATTTTATAACTATTATGTTTTGTGCATGTATTTTTGTGAATGCATCTTTCTAAATCCATTTAGTGTAGCTTGTATTGGTATGTGTTTAGAGCTGACAACTTTGGGGTTTGATGACTTCTCAGAGGGCTCCGTTCTGGAAGAGAATGATTCTTCCTCTCAGCAGCCATTAATTACCTGTAGCTCCTCATCTAAAGGTGAGGCCTTACAATATTTCTTTCATCAGAATTGACATGTCAGTTGATATTATGCAGGTCTTATGTAGGATACCACATTTTTGAGATTTCATACATGTAGCCTCCCTGTTATACATAGAAGACATTACCATGCAGCAGACAACCTGGTCATCTGGATTTTAAAAAATTTCTTGCCTGTTTTCTATGATATTTTCTTCAAGCCTTAGTTGGAGTTAGTATCTGTAGTGGTTTGAATGCAAATGGTCCCATAGGCTCATGTATTTGAATACTTGATCCTCAGTTAGTGGAACTGTATGGTAAGGATTAAGAGGTATGTGCTTGGAAGAGGTGTGTCACTGGAGGTGGTCTTTCCAAAGACTGTCATTCTCAGTCTCTCTGTCTTGTGGTTTGTCTCAAGATGTAAGTTCTTAGGTACTGTTCTAGCACCACGCCTGCCTGCCTCCATGCACTCTATCATAATGGTCATGGACTCTAAATTTCTGAAGCTGTAAGCCCAAATAAAACTCTTTCTCCTATAAGGTATCCAATCACAGCAAAAAAAAAAGTAACTAAGATAATAACCCACAGTCTGTTTCTCTCTGAATTTCAACAAGTTGTGGATTTCTACAGAGGCCTCCCTCTGCTGCAGCAACAAGTGTCTTTGGAGAAGAGTGAATGCTACACTTATCTGTGAGAAGGAGAAGATGTTTTTAGAATACAGTTATACATTATACTGGTTTAAAAAATTAGCAGTAGCAGGTTCTCTTCTGGGGTCTAAGACCTCTCCGACCACTGGTAGTTGGCTAGGTATATAATACCAGGCATAATTCCCTCCTACTGAGTGGGCTTAATGTCTAATTAGATGGCTGTTGGTTACCTCCAAGATAGAAATGCCATTATTTCACCCTTGGGATACTTTGAAGAGCTGGCCATTGTTGTGCTCCATAGGTTTTATAGTAGGATATGACTATTGATTGTTTTTCTCTCTTGGTACTTGTACAGCACCATTGGATACTAAGAGACAGTTCTTGGGAGAAGTTTTTAAGGTCAGTTCCAGCTCAGTTCTCACAAGCCCTGTGTCAAAGTGTGTTGTGCCTTCAGCAATAAGGTCTTACATCCCAGTTTGAGGAGGAAAATAAGGAAAATGTCATTACCTTCTATTTGTAAGAACGTGTTCTTTAAGATTGCCAACCTAAGCCAGGCAGCAGTGGTGCATGCCTTTAATACAGAGCGAGATCCAGGACAGGTACCAAAACTACATGGAGAAACTGTCTTGAAAAACCAAAAAAAAAAAAAAAAAAAAAAAAAAAGATTGCCAACCTAGCTTTTCCTTTCATGTTTTCAATTTAAAATCTTTAGTATTTTTATCTATCATCTATTTTCTGAGGCCACAGTTTAGAAAATTTCCATGACCCATTTATTCAGGATGATATTCTGGGAAGATTTCCAATACAGCCTCATTAGATGTTTCTCAGTTGTAGCCATCAATGATCCCACATGAGGTTACTTAGACATTCCAACCTATGGTATTCATATCCAGAAATAATGAGAAAAATTACTTCTGTTTTCACAGTTACAAGTTTAGAAAAATATGTTCATGATCCCCACTTTTCTTGAGGAACGACTTGCTTCTCTGTTCACCAGCAATCAAGCAGTTCTTCTCCCCAGGGATAACACAAACATATCTCTGCCTTGACTCTCCTCAGCATTATTGAGAGCTTTTAGAAAAAACAAAATTTAAGAGTTGGAATGCTTAAAATCCCTTTCATTGTCTACTAGTTGTCTGGCCCTTCTGAGGCTCGATTCTCACAATGATTAAATAGAGATAATAATGAAGTACAACCCAGTGTAGCTAAAAGTATTACAAGGACAAAGTTTTTAAACTTTTAAAAATGCCTTGGGACAAAGAAGATACGGGGTAAATACAAGTTACCCTTTTTCCTCCAATGGTACAGCATTTTAGAGGTCTTTAGTCATGACCATCATTCCTCTTATCTCTCCCAGTCATTCATAAATCCCTTGGCCTATGAATCACATTGTGTTCCTTTTTATTACCTATGGAGCTGAACTCAATTTCTTTCCATGGTGAAGAGGCCTGAAAAGTGATTTGAAGATGAGGAACATATAATAACTCAGATCAATCTTCTATCACCAAACTACAGGTAGAAATATAGAAATATGTTGAGGACAGAATCATTTCAGAATCTTATTAATGCGCGCGCGTGTATGTGTGTGTGTGTGTGTGTGTGTGTGAGAGAGAGAGAGAGAGAGAGAGAGAGAGAGAGAGAGAGAGAGAGAGAGAGAGAGAGAGAGAGAGAACAACTTGCTGAGTGTGTTTTGTTGTTTCTGTGTGGGTGACTAGATGGTTTCAGGGCTGACCACTTTGCACTGGACAGCTATAATGGGGCTCATCCTTTAATTCCCCCTCTCCCAGCAGTCATCAGTTGCTTTGTAGTTCTTTGTGTAGGTGTGGGGCCTTGTGAATCCCCCCCTACTCCATTAACACATCCATTGACATTACCATTGTTCTGGTTTGATTTATGCAGCCATTCTAAGAAAGTCTGTTTTGCAGCAGACTTCATGTTATCCTAGCCCTTAGAATCATTCTTCTCCCTCTTCTCTATTGTTCCCTAAGCCATAGATGCAGGAGATGTGTTGTAGAGACATTCATTAAGGCTGAGTTCTCCATGATCTGTTGATCTCTGTCTTGTGTGTAGATGTGGTTTTCTATGATGATCTCCATTTCCTGTAAATAAAAGCTTCTTTGATGCGCAGTGGTAGTTACACTTACTGTGAGAATAAGGGTGAGCTTTTGAATTTAGTATGGAATTACACTGGACTAGTATAATAATAGGAGTGGATTCTTTTCTAAGGCTCATGACCTCACTAGCGTCCAGAAGCTGGCTAGCTTTCCAATACCAGAAAAGACTTCTCTCCTTTTAATTATGAGTCCCGTGTTCTATGTGTGTAGTGTCTTCAGTAATAGTCTCCTACCCTCAAACTCTGAAAAACAACATTTGAAAGGGGGGCAGGGGAAGGGTTTGAAGAGGGGTAGCTGAAGAGGGAGAAGAAGGAGCAGGGAAATGACATAATTCTTTTTCAGTGAGGAACACATTAAAAATTAAAAAAGGAAGTGCTTAGTCTTACTGCAACTTGATATACCATATTTTGTTGATATCCATGGGAAGCCTGCCCTTTTCTGAATAGAAACTGAGGAGGAGTGGATGGGGGGAGCATAAGGGAGATGGCGAAGGGACTGGGAGGATAGGAGGAAGGGGAACTGCAGTTGGGATATAAAAGAAATAAAGAAATGGAGAGAGAGAGAGAGAGAGAGACAGAAAGATAGAAAGAGAGAGAAAAGAAGAAGAAAGGAAGGAAGGAAAAAAGAAAAAGAAACAGACAAAGAAAAATCAGGTTCTAGGGGAAAAAAGAAAACATGCACAGAATCAACTTCTGTTTACTTTTCACCTACAATCTCTATTTTTCATTATTTTACAGCTTATTTTAAAATTATTAATATCATTGTAGACTAAGAGTAAACCATAGAAGTCATTGCTCCCTTGTACAATGCACATTGTACCCTGATTAACTTAGTATCACCTAGGAATAAAGATATTCTTTTATATAAAAAATAAAAAGGAAAAAATCCTATTATGGGTTAGAATGTTACAGGCTTTTTATTTATTCCTCCATTTAATTAACTATTGTGAGCATAAGTACAATTCTATAAAGAAGAAAACTGTAGTTTATAAATGCTAAGGATTCATATCACAGTTATTTATCTATTATGTGGTAGATCTTGCCTTTAGGTTCAGGTCTTGTTACTTAGACTATGACCCAGTTGGATCACTCTTACCTACCACTCATCTTTCAGATTGCTCTGTACTAGGACCTTTAATCCTCTCAATATGGTATAGTTTGGGCCAGTTGGGATCACTAGACAAAGCTGTGGAGAAATTTTAAAGACTCATATTTGTAGTGAAGAGACTCATCACCATGGGAACACTGACACAGCAAAGCAGAAGGAAGCAGACTACAAAAGTTTCCCTCCAGCCCCAAAGACCAAGCATCTATGAACAAATTACCTCCTTGCTCCATGCCTCAGGGGAACTCACTCTGAGCTCTCCCTCTTCTGAGGATCCTCTCCAGGTTATGGTCCTAGTTTAAGCCGGGTTTTTTCTACTCATACTGTGAGCTTGAGATCTCTGCTTTAGAAGGATCTGATGTTTCAGGAACCTTCTCAGATCCTCTCTTAGAAGGTATTCTGATCAAGGACATCGTAATGATGGGAATACAGGAGAAACAGACATCCCTCCCTTTGCTAAGTGAAGAAGCATTGAGCCTCCCTCATTCATGAAATCTAAGAAGCATCAGTATGTAGGGTAACAGGAAAACATTCTTTTATTCATTCCACTAGCTTCCTTCTTGCTACTTTAACTTTCTTTTCTCAAATGAGCCAAAATTAGATTATTGAAGGCTCATTCTAGCTGGTGGCCGGTAGATAGAATTAGATCTAGGGTTCCAAAGTGCTGGGTAGAGATAGTAGAATTTCTAGGCACAGATAGCATCAACTGTGATAGCAGAAGTGCCCTGAAGGATGCTCACCAGAATCAATACAAAAGAAAATGAAGCATTGATATGAAACCAACTGCAAGAGTACAGACACAATAAAGAGCATGACTCTGGAAAAGAGTCAATGATGGAGAAACCCTATAGGTTTAGGGAATGGGGATTCGACATGGAAATGTTTAACCTGCTCTTTAATACTAGTAACAGTGTTTGTCAGCAATGTACAGGTACCATCTATTTTCACTCTTCAAAGAGGGATGTGGCACTCATTCTTATAACTATTTTAGAGGTCAGAAATTCAAGATTGAATGAGGTTAGGGAATTTCTCCAATATCTCCAAGGTAATGAGTTTATTAATGCTATCTATAAATGCACTTATCTGATCCCAGACTTGATGGTATTCCAGAGAGTACAGCACTTGGATTCCATTCCTAGAGAATAAGGTAATCTTCAAACCTAGGAAGTCAATGGAACAGACTGTTACTGAGGTACACAGTAGTGTATCATGGTGATCATACAACTTCGGTGATGAGGCTCTTGAATTGGCCAGAAGAGATGAATGCAAGAAGTAGAAACCCATACACATGAAGAAATGGTTGTAGTAGAGGTCTTAGCTTGATTTATATGTTGTGTTTAGTACCCTTGGTTCTTATCAATAGCTTTCAACCTCTTCGTGAACCTGATTTTTAGTATTTTTCTCCCATTGTCATATTTCTCTCTCATGTTCCCATAGTGTGTTTACAAGGATTTGTGGAGGTTTGAATTGTCTTCTGTATCCCTCAAAGCTTTTACTTCCACAAGGAATATACTAAAAATAAAATGAAGTGATTCTAAAGTAAGAGTAGTCAAGCTCATAGAAATAAGCTTCTAGGGAGTTCTAGGCAGATATTGGCACTATTATAAAGATCTTTCCCTACCTTATATCAGTACTGGGATCTGCTTTCATAACTTGGAAATATTGCAACACTGCTTTGTGATACCAAATGCCTTGCAAAGGCTGTCATTTAATTGGAGGAATAAATGCATATTTGTTGAGGATGAAAGCTTATAACTCCAGAAGCTTCTCTAGAACCGTAGTGCTGATGCCTTGGGAGTCATCAGTGAATCCTCTGGCATGGATAGTTGTAGGGAACAGAAGCTAAATGGGCTTGTGGAGCCAGGAATTGTGGGGAGACACAATGGAGAAATCAATTGAGACCATATGCAGACATTGGCACTTCCTGAGATGCTCAAACCCAAAAGGACCATTTCAGGAAGGAATGTGTCTCTTGTCAGTGAGGTCAAAGTTGAAGGCATACTAAGTTGTTAAAGGAATAGCTTGACCCTCAACATTTCAACACCTGCCCCACAAGACAGTCTATATTTCTATGCCAGGACTGTTTGGTCATGGAATAGGATTCTTGAAAATAATTATTTTGGGATTCTCAGTACTAAAACAGCAATTAACTCAGTCCCAGCCTCTCTGAGGGATTGTTCCAGTTTTGACTGTTATTGGAGGAGAGTGTTAGTTTCAGGAATCCAGATACTGGTAGTAATCAAGTTTAGCAGGCAGCAGAAGATCAAATAAAGTAAAGAGGATATTTGATGACACATGGAAAATTAGGGCCAGCTTTTCTTCTTCAATGTAGTAGGAGGTAAATTGCAGAATCAGCAGTAGGGTCTGAGGTTCAGAGAAATTGTGAGGACTTTCTGGAACCAGGCTACAGACATAGACAACATGAGGGGTGAGTGGAAGGCAGGAAGGCAGTGCTTGCATTGGGTAAGACCCCTTTGCACTGGTACCTGCCATAGGCATGACATTACTGTAGAAGACCAGAGAGACACTGGACATGAAATGATATGAGACTTTGTGGCAAGGCAGGGTTAGTAGGAGAGAACTGTTTAAGAGACAGCTTAGGTGATTCTATTGTACACTTCTTTCAGTTGAGAGACAATAGTTCCCCAGGTCTGAAAGACTGGTGATAATCCAGGGTTGTGTTCATTACATTTAATAATGTTGGTCTTTAACCTAAAGCGGGGATTATCAGCATTTTCTGTGAGTCAGAATCACATGGAAGGCTTTTGGAAAGACTGACATTAGTGATACATCCCCAGTATTTTTGATTCCCTATCCAGCTAGATCCTGAGAACATATCTTCAGAGCAAATTCCCCAAAGCTGCTGCTGGCAGTGGTGGTCTTGCCACTACACCTTGTATCATTTATCTAAAATAATATAGGACAAGCTTACCTGTTGAAATGATACTTTATTTCCTTCATAGTTATTTGGCAAAAGCAGCAACTTTGTGGTCTCAACAACTGTCCCAAATCCAGAGCTGTTTGTTAAATGAGATGTCATTCCTGACATCAAAAGGCATTTGGTTCAGAGACACACAAATGCGGAGTTATGAGACCCAGTTAAGTACTAAGACATGATTACCTACCATGGTACTAAACAAATAAACCTATGTATTTGAAGCATAGTTTTCTTTATCATATGACCCTGAGATCTGAGGCTTTTAGGGTCAGTAGAGTCTGAATCAACTCTTAGTTCTACTGATGGATAGCTGGCTGACCTTGTATTCCTTATCATCCAAAACAGTGGTTCTCAACCTTGCCAATACCATGACCTTTTAATTCAGTTCCTCATGTTGTGGTGACCCCCAAACATAAAATTATTTTTATTGCTACTTTGTAACTGTAATTTTGCTACTGTTATGACTCATAATGCAAATATCCATTATGCAAGATATCTGATATTTGACCCTTGAGACTGATGGTCTAAATGGACATGATTCATTCAATAACTTGACCCACAGACAGAGTTTAAGGATGAGGCAACAGAGTAAACAAGACTAAAGTCTGAGTCAGTATTGTTTAGAGAACAGCCAATCATACATATGTAGATAAACAGAGGAAGATTAGTTTGTAAGTATTGGCATGATGCAGTTATGGAGAATGAGCAAGTACCATCATCTGCCACCTTTAATCTAGAAACCCACAAAAGCTGGCAGTTTTTATTCAATGTGAGTTGAAGGAACTAGAACTTAATAACACTGATATCTAAAGGCAGAAGCAAGTAGAGTTCCAAGTTCGAGAATAAATAGAATTCCTTCTTCTTCTCTCTTTTGGTTCTACTAAAGAATGCAACCTAAAAAGCCCTGGAGCTGAATAATCACATTGTAAGAGTCCTGTTCTCTTATTTCATCAATCTAAATGCTAGTGTCCAGCAGAAACATCCTCACAGACATACCCTGAAATAATGTGCTACCAGCTATCTGTAATCCCTTAATATAGTCAAACTAACATGAAATCAATCATGTGCCTGATACAATATCCATGTTGTCTCTGTTCTCCAGTAATTCATAATCTGTCAATGGTAGTTGCACTAAAGACAGAACATAACTATCCATGGACACACATACAATGAGTTGTGACCAGACAATGATTATATATATATATATATATATATATATATATATATATATATATATATGGAGAGAGAGAGAGAGAATAGCATGACAGGAAGTATGAGTCAGATGACTGTAGGGAAGATTATAGTTGGGGAAGGTCTGTCTAAGAAGGTAATATTTGTATCAAGAAATGCATCATTAGGTTGTGTTTTTCAAACATTTTGTGCCACCAGGTAGACATCTGAGTACATATCTATAAGAAATAAGTTAATTTTCATAGTGAACATCAAGAAGTATTCTCATCACTGCATTTCCTAGTATTCCCACTGATGCTGTTATTATGACAAAGATCATAATTACAATAATTCTAGCAAGGCCCACACCTGAGCGAGAGCCCAAAGGAGGAATACTTCCTTATTAGCAAAAGGGGACAGGTATGTAGCACTGATGCTGAGAACATCGGGGAGATATAAATAATGATACATGAGACTTAGCAACAGATCTCGCCAAAAAGACTGGACCTAGGTGTTGTCCTTGGGAGTCCCTGGAAAACATGAGTAGGAATAATAAATCCTTGGCTTTATGCTTTAAGAAAATACCAGCTAGCCACTTTATCCTCTTCTGCACACAGCAGTGAGGAGGGAGGAAAGGGAAAGAGACAGTGGGACAGGGAGTGGGAAGGGATAAAGCAGGATGGGTCAGGGGAACTGTTGGTGATGGGGAGACTTATCCTGAAAAGGAAGAGAACACAGCTGTCAGTTGGATGTGGTTGGTGGAGGGATGTGGGCTATGCTATCCCCAACTTCCTATTACACCATGCCTTGGAAGAAAGACCACTCACGTTGTGGAGAATAATCAGTGATGCTAGGCAGGTGACTTTGTCACACAGAGTTCTCTTCTGTCAAATGGGATATTGTCCTTCCTCACAGAGAAGTGTATTCTGAGGACCGAGCCAGATGACAGGTATGAGAAGCACTTTGGAAATTGTAAAACATTTTTCAAATGCAAGGTGCTATTTTTATTACCCTGTTTCCCTGTATAGAATGTGACCCAATAACTGAGTGACAGTGTCTGGCTGCTCCAGAGGGATCATCACAGGAGGAGATGGAAGGGTCTGAGCTGCATCTGCACAGGCCTAAGCAAGCCTCCCAGGGGACCCCCATTCCAGCACTGCCCTTTACGTATATCTGCTTTAGAATGATTCCCTAGGCAAAGCTGTGTACATCATCAGAGGAAAGCAGGAGGCTGGATGATTCAGTGGCTGGAAAGAAGTAATCCCCATCAATTCTAATGGGAGCTCAGACGGCAATGACATGATTATCATCCATCCTTCTATTATTAAGCTATGCAGGGAATCTGTCTCCTGATGCATACAGACGCTCCCAGCAGGGGCATTCCCTGTGTAGAACATTAAGGAGAACTTAAGACAAATTCCTCTTCACTGGGTTTCACAAATGAAAACCTATTTAAGGCCAGGCTGAGCAAGCTGTATGTGGAAATCATTTTATTCATAGCTGATCTCTTACTTTTATTCCTCCCTCCCATTTTTGTTTTTCTATCTCCATCCAGGTCTCAGATTTTTCTATCTCTTACTGTAAAATCAGAAAGGTGTCCCTGATGTATTCACTGTGATGCACTGGGACGTAGTAATTCTCACTTATAGGGTGAGGGTACCAAGCTTCACCGTGTAGGTGGTGAGCATAGTAGGCAAAGATGGGAGAAAGTCTGTATTAGCTTCCTTCTTGCTTCTCTTGTGTGGATCATGTAGACCAATATTTGGCTTCCTTACTATTACAGTAATGATGCGTGTGTGTGTGTGTGTGTGTGTGTGTGTGTGTGTGTGTGTGTGTGTATGTGTGTGTGTGCGCGCGCACGTGCGCGCCTCCTTCTGTCTTTTCACTTCGGCCAAACTCCCAAGACCTAGTTTAGAGTCCAGGAATTTTGTGTGCACTGAGTTGTCTAAGCTCCTAAAGGAATGTACAAACACTGGCAGATACATTTGCCGTGAAGGACATTTTATCAAGATACAGCAAAATAACTCCATCTTAAAATGCATCAACAGCCAAGGTTGATTCTTTGCTTTCTCTCCTCTCAGTGATTGACAGAGCCTTTCCTGTCCCCGTCCAGCTCCTTGGAGCTTAGCTCCCACCTTCTCTCAGACTTGGACCTTGGAGCAAGTTTCACATCTGTGTGGAAAACTATGCCTGGCTGGCGCTCCTCTTCTTGGATCCTCTCTGACTATCTTTTGGGATCTCTGTTATATTATTCTGTCACCTTTCTCTCAGGAATCATGCTCTTTTCCATGTAAAACCTCATTCCATATGACTGAACTGTTCTTGCAATGGATGCCACTTTATCTAGCCCCTACTCACAACTAACATTTGCAATAGTGTATTCTTTTAATACTAGGGGTAGAAATGAAAACAAGACACTACCTGGCCAATCCATAATCCATGGGAGAGGGGAGGTAAGACAGATCAGCATACAGCATTATTTAAGAAACTTTATCCCTTCGGGACGCTGGCATTTACTCAAAAGTATCTGTCCCTGGGAAGCCAATATGAACCAGACCATGTAAAGTATAATCCCTGCTACCTTGTGTTACCACTGGTACATGTGGTAACATCACAGACTTTACCATGATCCACAATGGCTGTGAGCATAAACTCCATTTTACAATTGATGACACGGAGGCATGAAATAGTTAAGTGACATGGAAAAAACCTGTAAATCAAATCTATGTTTGTCTCCCCCCAAATCTTGATTTTGCTCCAGTCAACTTTTCTGTGCTACTTTTTGGATTGGTCTTTACTGTCAGCAGGCAAAAGGTGAAGAGGAAGCCTTTTTAGCTCATCACCATGAAAGATTATTTCAGCTTCTGAAATCTGGCTAGCATCAGACATGTGACATGACAAGGGAACATTTCCCCATTCAGAAGGTCATTAAAGGAAATGAAAGCTGACAGATCATTGTTATGCACGAGAAAACAACATAAATGGGAAAAGCTATGCACATCACCTCCTTAAGTCTCTGGGAAATTTGCAGCAGAAATAAATGGGCCAGAGTGTGAATGAGTAATGTTTCACCAATGGCAACCTGGGAACTGTGAGGCCAACCTTGCAGGAAAAATGATCTGTTCTGTTCAGTATGAAATGAATTCTCTGGTGAAATAGAGGTGGTGCTTAACCACCTGCTCCTACATTACAAGATCTATGGAACTGGGTTGAAACTTCTGGAGAAGAAAAGATGCTAAAGCATATTTTTCACAGCACATATGCAAAGGTATAATGGTCTCTTCTACAGGTGGACTGAAGCCTATCAGCACTGCCTCTGAAAACTGGGCAGTGCCTTGAGATCAGTAATTAATTGTTCTACCCTCCCAAGGCTCTTGCTATAGTTTAGAACCAGAAAACAAGGACATGCTGAGGACCTTCAACATGGTGTCTAACGTAGTGCCTCTTGTAGCAAAGACAATTCAACAAGCATCTTTGTGATGAAGAGATGGCTCCTAGTTAATTCAGGGAAAGAAATGGTTTGCTTTTCAGAGGATAGTTGATCATTATGTCAGTTTCCATTCTTATCTACCTCAGATCACAGCCTATGTGGAAATCTGATATGTTTCTTTCCAGGAGATGATTTATACAGATTTTATTGATCAATTTGTGGCTAACAGGCCCACACCTTTATAATTTTTATGTATCCCTAGGGAAGGCAAACTATAAGCTAAATGCAATGAGATATGTTTTTCTACATTTCTCATGATGTGTAACAGAATCTAGAATTTTCCAAAGTGATATTTGGAAATATCAGATATTTATATACTGGATCCTGTAATTTCATAGAAAGAGGTTCTGGTCCCTTTAAAACTATTTAATAGGAGTGATAATGCTCAGTTAATATTTATTGAACATTGAGTGCACAAACTGGTCAGTACATTTCTTACATTATCTCACTTATTCTTCACATAACTCTATGAAGGAATTATCATTATCCTCATTTTATACATACAGAGGCTGAGGATCACTAGGCCAGGTAGGACAGACTCAGTTGTTTATCTTTCACTACAAAGTCACAACTCTTGTCTGCTCAGCTCTTTGCGCCTTATAGACCTTCTTTGAAAATGCAATGCCAATTAAAGAATTGAATGCTCCCAGAAGTGCTTAGTAAAAACCTATTTAATGTTCTGATTCCTTTATTAAGACCTTCCAGGTAGTATTGCTGTAATCAGTAGATCTACTACATCCTTGCACACTTGCCAGAATAGTACAGTTGTGCTAAAAGAGAGTACCAGTAATGATGATGATAATGATGATAGTGGTGATGATGGTGATGATCGTGCCATTGGCTTAGAGATTACTATATGCTGGATGCTTTCCATACACTATTTTATCTAGTCCTCACAATCACCCTAAAAGGTGAGTACTACCTATCTGAAACATGAGGTCACTGAGCATTAAATAATTTTGTTCAAGCTCAGACTCCAGAGCAATGTTAGAACAGGGGCTTGAACATAGACTTTCTACCTAGATAGTATCTGCATTTGTCCTAAGCATTTGCAGGTGGGGCTAACCCTTTCCACTCATAGAGCTCTACACATACCGATATGTGTCATACTCAAATGACCTGATTTTCTTTCAACACCCAAAACACAATGAAAAAAATAATTCCTTACCCTCTGCATTCTTGGATCATACAACCTTAGGGACATGTTGGAAGCTCTGCTCTCAGCCAGGTAGTTCTCCTTTGAGAGCCTGGTATGAGAGGGTGGTCCCATCAGGCTCACTGCAACAGCATGGGCATCTCTGTGTGTGGAACCTTGTAGACCCTGAATAGATTATGACTCTGAGATATACAGGTTTCAAAATTGGAGCAATAAAGCACATTTTTCCCCTCAGCTTGCAATTGCCCCTTAATTGGACCATGAATAGCAATTATACTATAAAGCCTAAGAGGAATTTGTGGGTAATTAGAGTATGTCTTGGGCAGTGGGTCTTAATGGAGGAACCCAGCTAATAATTATTGAGCGACTTTCACCCTCCACCAAGTGATAAAATCGTCATGAAATCACTATCAATCACTCTGAGAAATTGTAAGTGTGATGTTAATTCCAGGAAGAGCAGTACTGAGGGCTGAAAAACCTCGCCCTGCTTAGGAGGATCCTTCTGTCTGTGGAAAAAAAATGGGAAAAGTAGAAACTAAGGTGTTGTCACCGCCTGAGAGTTCAGAACTCAGGGTTCTGTCTACTGTCATGTTGCAGAAGTAGCATATTTCCACCCCTGACAAGTCTTTGCATGATGAATATGTTTTTTTTTCTATTGTACAAATGAAAACATAGAATCATCTCAGATCCATAAAGCTAGTAAGCTGAAGATTTGGAGTTCATGACTTTTGGTTTTCTTTGTTCTAAGCACTGCCGAGGAGCTTGGCATTGCATGTTAGGCAAGTGCTTTGACTCTGAGTTGCACCTTTAACTCCTCCACATATATGTTAATCACCAAATCCTGTAACCTTTTGATCCTACTACCATCACAGATGATTGAGCACCTATGCTGGGCTAGCAATTTTCTATACATCTGTAACGTAAGACTTTAAGAGCTATGTAAAATAGGATTTTTAAAATATCACATGCACAAATGGAGTAGAATTTGCACAGGAGTGGTAGTTACTATTTTAGGCTATTGCCCTAGTTTACCCCCACCCCCACCCCCATCTTCTTTCTGACTCTCTGTTTCCAGTATCTAAAACTACATACCTTTGTGTTCTAATAAAAGCAGGTCATAAGACATTGATAAGAGCAATTTTCTTAAAAACACCCCCAGGGGATTGGGTAAATGACATAAGGAACAAAAATCAGTCAAAAAGGCTGAGCCCGGGCTGAGAAGATAGCTCAGTGGGAAAAGTGCTTGATGCACAAGCATGCAAACTTGGGTTTGGATTCCTAGAACCAGTGTAAGAGCTAGACACAGCTGTTTGTATCCATAACCCCAGGTATAGCAGTAGGGAGAAACATAGAGACCTCGGTGGTGGTGATGGGGCGGCTTGTTGGCTAGCCTGTGTATTTAAAACAGCATGCTTCGTGTTAAGTGAGAAATTCCATCTCACAAAATAAGGTAGAGAGCAATAGAGGAAGTAACCTACCATTGATCTCTGGCCTTCACACTTGCACACATACTACACACACACACACACACACACACACACACACACACACACACACACACAGGTTGAGTTAGCAGACTTGCTACTGCTGTCAAAGCCAGGAGCCTAGAGAAAGAGGGAAAAAAACAGTGGCACACCTTATTACTTTGCTGGCAAACATTCGCTCTAGACTGTTCTCCCAAAGGCTTACGTGGTAAAGCACCCCAGCTTGGTGAGGTAGAACCCTGAAAAGTTGAGGCCTAACAGGAAGTTTAAAATCACTGGAGACTTTTTCTTGACCTTGATTGAAGTGTATGGATTTCTTTCTCCTTTTCTTTCTTTCCTAGGTGCCATGAGATATACAATCCTAGCACATTCCCTGCCATGATGAGCCACCTCACCACAGGTTCCACAGACCTTAATAAGATAATTAGCTTGGATACATTGACAGTAACAGAAGACTGACTGAGGTACTCACTGAGGTGGGGTGGGAAACTGTCCATCTATCAAGTCCATTAATCATGCCCAAGGTGCCTTGAGGACGGCAAAGTTAACTAGTAATTTCAGCTAATAGAAAAGGGAACAACATTGGCTTCAGAAGCAAAGAAATCCCTCTGCAATGAAACTCAGAGACTGACAGTTGGTAAAGACATGGCCAGATTGCCAGTCCATCAGAAAAGGAATATATGAACCTTGCACGAGCCCAGCAGTAGTGGGGCAGCACCAGGCCACACATCTGGAATCAGAGATACCTGGCTAGACATGGTTGCTGCATCATTCTCTGGCTCCGACATACTAGAATTTACTTGTTCACCCTCCTCTATATACCACAGGTCAGCTTACATGTGAACAAAGAGGCCTGAAACCCATATTGCAGCATAGACTAGAAGTCTCCTCCCACATCCCTGTGCCCCACTTACCTAACATGCAATTTCTGTTCAAAATATTTCAATTCATCTATTCCTTGAAAACTAACCATAGAAAGCCAATAAGGGGTCATTTTCATTATAGTCAATTATTCTTCTTATATCGCTCTAAATAAGTAAATTGTAATGAAGAATGACTTCCTTTGAGACATGGCTGAAATCAGTAGCTCCTTTTCTAAAAACAAATGAATATTGAGGGCTCAATAACACTTTTTGCTTGTTTGTTTGCTTGCTTTTTTTCTTCAGAAACGGAAGGTGTACTTCAACAGTATCTGGTGGAGAGGCAGACAACATGTAAGCAGAAACACATTAGTGAATTTTGGTGAATTTGTTTCTTGCGTGGTGCGAGCATTTCAGAGCTCATCTTGGTGGTAACTCACGTGAGCCTGTGCATACCACTGGGAGAAAATCACCCTGAATAACAAATACGAGTGGTTGAGAGTCAGATAGGATCTTTTTCTCAGTATTGCAGTTCCAGGCAGCATCAGGACCACATGCTACAACGGGGACAAACACATTTTGTGAATCATTTGCTCAGTTCAGTTTTGGGCCATTGGTTTCCCTTCATGTCAGCATCCTTCCAGAAAATGATTTAGGTCAAGCTCAAGGATAAATGCTGACTGGTTTATTCTCAGCTCACAAGAAAAGGAATGATAAAAATAGAAACCAACTTTGGAATTATTTAATGCAATGGTCTGAAAATCTTCGAATCTTTAAGATACAAATATTGAAATGCTCATCTCCAAGCTGATGACATTAGCAGACATGACCTACAGGAGGTGCTATGGCTTGAATATGTCTCTTCCAAAACTTGTGTGTTAAATCTTAATCCTTATTGAGGGGTCCTTGCAAATGATTAGGCCATGAGAGAGCTGCACTCGTAAATGGATGAGTGACATATAAAGGCTTGAGGGGCAATTTCATTGATTCCAGTATCCTGCCATATGAATGAAGTTCAGCTCCTTTTGTTCCACTATGTAAGGATACCACCATGAGATGATGCTATCAAGGGAATAGACTCATACCAAACTTTGAACTTGTCACTGCCTTGATTTCAGAATTTTTTCAGTTCCCAGAACTGGGAGAAATACATTTGTGTTCATTGTTAATGATCCAGCTAGATATTATTTTTCTATACAGCACAAGATGCTGGTGATCATTAGGTCATGGGATGAACCTTCTTGAACAGGGTTGGCTGAGTGCCCTCACAAAAGAATGCAGAGGAAATCTTCTTCATCTTACACCGATGTGAAGCCACACTGTGAAAGATT
Source organism: Peromyscus maniculatus bairdii (assembly GCF_049852395.1). Taxonomy (NCBI): domain Eukaryota; kingdom Metazoa; phylum Chordata; class Mammalia; order Rodentia; family Cricetidae; genus Peromyscus; species Peromyscus maniculatus. The sequence continues at coordinate 12,700,272 of NC_134860.1, forward strand.
TGTCTATGAACAAAAAACTAAGCTCTCATCAGACACCAAATGTGTTTTGATCTTAGTTTTCCCATCCCCCCAAAATAGGATAAATGCTTTTGTATTATTTATAAACTAATTCATTCATGGAGATCCTTATAATATCCTAGATGGTGTCATAAAGTTATCAACATATAAGGAATAGAAGCTTGTCTGATAGCATCCATATCTTGGCTTACATATTCTCTTTGAGAAGGGACATTTCTGCATGAGTGTGATGGAGTATTTCTATATCTTTTCACAACCAAATTCCTCTATGATGCTGCCTGAGGTGTCTCTTCTCTACTACATAGAATAGGTCAAAACTACTGAGTATTGAGACTCATCACTTACTTGACATTGCCTGCTGTCCTCATTCTCTTCTCTTTTATTCCCCTCTCTGACTTTCCAGGACACAGAAACCTACTCTACACCTTCAGAAGATCTCAGCTGTCTCTGAGAGTGCCAAGAGGCCTGTAGAACAATAGACCTGTCTGTTCCACTTGGGTTGTGAGTGACCAAAGAGGGACCACTTAACAGCGAGTTTACAACAAGAGTCCCCCTGCTGGGCTCATTTTCTGTGAAAGAGGAATCTGCCACCATCTGTATATAACAAGAGCAAGTGGCTGGGGGCCTGTTTAAGTCATTGTAAGAGGATTTATTCTGCCTTCAGAGATTAAAAAAAGAGACACATTTTATGTCTTTTCCACATTTTCCTTGTCTTTTCTTACCTTCATTTGTCCTCAATAAAGTATATAGTTATCACTAGGCCTTTCAAATGTCATGCCATAAGGGAACACACTATCAGCACAAGGGAGACAAAAAACAGTAGCAACTTCAGTTCTTCCTCATACTTCCCACTTTCCACCTGCTTCCCTCAAGATCAGTGCGTGTAGCGCTATAAGGAACAGGCATAGAAGCTTCAGACATCTGAATCACAAAGCTGAGCTACAGCTCACCCACTAAGTTACCTGGGCAAATCTTCCTCTGGCTTTGTTTCCTCCTAAGTCAAGAGGGTGCATGTACATCTGTCCATTCTGTTGTGGGAAGGAAGGTCACACTGAACAGTTGCATTGTAAGTGTTAGGTAGATGTGAAGATTTTGCCACTCTTCACTAGCTTCTAGAGTTCTAATACCCTTTACATCAACAGCTTAAGCCAGGTGGGGGTGGTGCACACCTTTAATGCCAGAACTTGGGAAGCAGAGGCAGGCAGATCTGTGTGAGTTTGAGGCCAGCCTGGGCTACAGAGTGAGTCCCAGGAAAGGTGAAAAGCTATACAGAGAAACCCTGTCTCGAAAAACAAAACAAAACAAAAAACCATCACAGGTTAAAGCTCTGGGAATCCTATAAAAGAAGAAAGCAGACATGTAGGACATACATGTACATAAATATATCTGGCCTCTCTGTACCTTGGGGTTTCTTATGATAGGGCAATCAAATAAATTATAATACAGTCAGTTAAACATATCAAAATATAAAATAAAACCCACTCGTGCTAAATAAAAATGTATTTTTATATGAACCTTGGATTCATCTTATGGATATGTATTTACTTTATTAGCTCTACAACCTACCCATGCATGTGTCTCTCGATTCAAGTTGCTTTGCCTGGCTGAGACGTTGTAAGAGTCCAAGGGTGCAGGTAAAATTAGGTCACCCTAATTTGGATCCCAAGTCATGATGACTGCCCTGCATAATTTTAATCAAGTTTGAGGTAATCTTGGAGAGATATTAGCAAGCTTCAGACAAGAAGACACAATATCCTCTTATGATATGTAGATTTGCCAAAAGCAATACAATAGCAAAATGGAAACATGACATCTAGGAGGAGACAAATAAACTGTGCTACATCTTCATTCACAGCCATCAATATATAAAGGAATTTCTAACTGTTTTTTGTTTCAAGAGTATAGAGATTTACTTTTATTATAAGAAGATTTGCTAGAGGCAGTAGGAGAGCAAAATGAAAGCCGAGTGGCTAGAACTTGTGGAAGGCTTGTTATTTCTCCATCTAGGAGGATCAGTCTCCAAAGAGAACTGTATACTTTTTATTTTAATCGTATTTTTGTCTCAATTAGAATAAGCTATTCGAAAAGAATGCTTCTCTGAGGACAGACAAGAGTTATCCAAATGAATAGTGTCCCTGGACATTCCTGATACGTGGTATTTAGAGGAAGTGGTCTTTGGAGAGGGTCAAAGGCACATAGGCTTGTAGATAGATGTTAACATTTAAAGTCAGATAGAGGATTTAACAACATATATATTGAAAGCATCTTTATGTCCCCTTCACTTGCTACAATGATTGCTCTGTGATCATGTCCCTGCTCAAAGTGGCTTAGAAACAATAATTACCATTTATTATATTTCATGATTCTAAATCCCACCATAACTTAAATGGGGTTGCTTCTGATTCTCTGTTTCTGGAACTGCAACTGCCATTCATTTGGAAACAACCTGAACACATAAGATAACTAACCCAAATGCCCTGCTGCTGGCTGGGAGCTCAGCTGAGGATGTCAGCACACAGTGTGCTTGTCCTCTGCCCTGCCCTGCAACCTGCCTGGGCGCCTCACAGCTCAACCATTAGACTCCAAGACTGTGCTTCTAGTGTAAAAACACTGCCTCTGTCCTAGGGCCCAGAACCATAAGTTACTCAGAATCCCTCCTTCAACATTCTATTAGTCAAAGCAGGTCAAAAGGGCAGCCAGCATCCACAGAGAGGCGAATGAGGCTCACCTCTAGATGAGAGTAGCTGGCAGAAGAATTACTATCCTATTTAATTGGATACACAGTTCACCCTATGCCCATGGATTATTTACTCTCCCCTCACCTCATAAGATATGCTCAGTATCCTAACAGGCATTAAAAATCTTATTGTTTTATACCATCAGACTTTGACTTGAAGTCCGGTCTTATCATTTAATCAGGTTCAAAATCACAGGTATCTTGCCTTGAGAACAGAGCATCTATGGTTCTTATTAATTTGATGGACTATGAATTAAAAAGGCAAAGCCTGATATACAAAATTAGCAAAGGGCCAACTGTGATAGACACGTTCAAAGATGAAATAGATGGAGTTGCAGAAGCACTGGTGCTCCACAGTAATTGTAAAACCCAAGCTAGATACGTGAATTAAATCCCCAGCTCTAGTCAAGGGTGGTACATCCATTGGGACCCAGTTGTATGCTTTGGTGACAGCCCTAAGCTCTTAGCTTGGTTGTCTGGAATCTTGGTTCTATCCCCTGATTCACCTCTCTAAACCTTGCTTTTGTTGATAGTTAACTATATTCTCGATGTTCTGCTAATTTGAAGCTTTATCCTAGAGAAACCAGAGGCATCAAATTACTTCCTAAGATCATGAGGTAAATATATAAACAACCATCCATGTCCAATATCAAATCTCACATGACAAATCAATAGCCCCCTTGCTCCAAATCCAGGGCTAGATCAGAGATAGCTAGCATGGCTTACTTAGCCTTTCATACAGTGTAGAACTGGCTCCAAGTTATTCACTGTCCACTCTGAAACTTACTTGATTTACACACTTTTCCTTCCCTATTCTTTGCAATGAAAACTCAAATAAGGGCTTTGGGTCATATCCATTTTCCACTTCTCTCTACTTCTGAGTCTTCCTAATGTTTTCCTGCATAGCATGACAGTCTTCCTGTTTCCAGAGATCTATAAATATAAAGTCCTTCCTTCATGATCCCTGTTTCCGTGTCTGCTGTTTTACCACATCAGATTAAAAGGAATCCTAGGTGTATTTGTATATGTCACCATTTTCATATGAAGTATGTTCAGAGTGCAAACCCTTTTGTAAGCAGCTTCCTGTCTAATGAAGAACGGATATGTAGGGGCTCCTCATTAGTTGGGGTCCATTCAGGGAAGGTGATCCACTTCAAGCACTAAGGAGCAAAGAACTTCCTACATGAATTAGACTTTCCATGGCTGTGTGGTCCAGAAGGTAAGTGAGACTCTAAGAGAAGTAGAGCAGGCAGACAAGCTGATACTTGTAGAGAATGCACTAAAGTGAATCGACAAAGAGGATCCCGGGGAGAAATCTGTGGAAAGCGGCCACATGGGTGTGGCTGTTGCTTTGAAGAGCCTGTGAGCATGTGTCTTATATGGCCTGGGACCACTTACTGGAGAACAGCTTTGGTGTTTGGTGTTGAGGCTGAGCACAGCAGTGGAAGCTGAGGACCAACCAGGTGGAAGTCAATGGGCTCTTCTGTGTTGTCGATCATCCAATCTTTGGCCCACTGGGTTTTACATCAGACACTCAATGTTTCTCTGCTTTGTTTTTTACAGTGTTTCCCTACCACCTGTGACAGAAGTCTGTATTTCTTTTTGCTTGAGCCTTTGTGGGCAAAGTTGACACATAACATCTGACTCATTCTCAGTCTCTCAATATTAACCACCCACACTTTTGCTATGTGGTTCATATGTATAGGACTATAATATAATTCAAATCCACCCCTACTTTAAGTTTATTTCCCCCTTCTTGCCTGCTATCCTCTTAATCAGTACTCACATGCTGACGACATATGACTCACCCATAACTGTGAGGTATGGTCATAGGTCACAATATGACTAAGTGCACCTAGTTGTATCTTCACTTTTCTTTGCCTGTCCACATTGTTTATGTATTGAACAACTGTAATTTGGGGTGGTATTTGAAAGACAGTGTTCTGGCCTTGTAGAAGCACTCACATCAATCTTTTGTAGAAATCATAAGACATAAACTCTTAGGAATTGCCAGTATGTGTTGAAAATGGTTTAAAATAGTTGAAGATAAATTCTCATAAGTATTACAGTTGAAAAGATATATTCAAGATAACAGGAGTCCTTAACACTGGCCTATGGATGTGAAGTGCTTCCTGTATCTAGTAGAGAGCCTTAAAGAGATCTGAGCTGGTGAGACTATCTCAAGAGTTGATCTTCAGAAAAGTTTATCAAGTGATGCTGTATAAACATCAAAGATAGAAATGACTAGAGGTAGGCTCTTGGTAATCATCTGAGGGCTGAAGAAGTTGATAGTTGTTACAGAGATGTTTATTAAATGATCCTTGGAGCTGCAATATGTATGACTTTCACTAATTGCTGTGTCTTTGAGATTTCATTTCTTATGTAAGTATGTAAGTACTGTAGGTATGGAAGATATCAGAGAATTATTGTGTAGTTCTATTGAAGTTAGTGGGACTTCAAGATTCTAGAGCCATATTGATTGAGTTTGAGGCCTGCCAAAAGCAGCAGTTCTGCTGAACTTAGGAGACCATGTTACACATGACAAATGCACTTGGTCACAGTAGGGCAGTAAATGGTTTACTTGGCTCTGTCTTTTCTGTCAAATGAAGCTTCTTTTGCAATGGGATCAATAGCCACAGAGCTAAAGAATTGTTGGAGATAATTTTTAACTCAGTGAAGCTTATTTTCCATAAATCATATTTATCTGTATTAATTTGCAATATTTGCTAAGCCTCTGCATGGCCTCATATTGTGGAGGAGAAGTGGGGTATACTGGAAACACTGGTTTCTACTGGGCTTGCTCTAGAGAAAGGAGGAGAGTCAACTTTAAAAGTGTAGGTTCATGGGAAAGGCACATGGTAGGTGGATCATGCATGGTAGCTCATGGTAAAATTATGAAACTAAGAAAACTTTATGAATTTTTCTTTTCTTTTTTTGCCTTTTTTGAGACAGGGTTTCCCTGTGTAGCTCTTGCTGTCCTGGAACTCACTCTGTAGACCGGGCTGGCCTCAAACTCACAGAGATCCACCTGCCTCCCAAGTGCTGGGATTAAAGGCATGAGCCACCATCACCCAGCATTTTTATGAGTTTTTGTACAATTAAATATGTAATATAGACATCTAAAGACAATTCTTGAATTTGCAATGATGTCCTTCCTGCTTTTAAATAATCTTTCTAGGATGGTGATAATGATAGGTGGTAACCTTTTCTCCTCTCACTTTCTCCCTCTCCTTCCTTCCCTTTTTCTTTAAAATAAAATTCTTTGACATAATAAAGTATTTGTATTTTTAATTATTTTAAAAAATAAAACGTTTAATGAGACGTGCAGTAAAATTCAAATGTAGCTACAAATCCTGATGGTTCACAATAGTTGGATTATTTTTTCCTTTTATTAAAAAATACTTATTTTTCACATACTATATCCTGATTACTGTTTTCCTTCCTTCTGTTCCTCCTTGCCTCGTCTCTCATCCATAGCCACCTGCTTTCTGTCTCTCATAAGAAAACAAATAGGCTTCTGAGAAGCAATTATAAAATTAATATGATAATATAAAAATTAATTCATCATAATAGGATAAAAACCAAACAGAAGGAAAAGAGCCCAAGAAAAAGCACATGAAACAGAGAGAGACTTAGAAACCCACTTGTTTGCACACTCAGGAATCCCATAAAAGCACTAAACTGGAAAACATAATATATATTATGTTTATTATGTAAAAATACACACACATGTGTGTGTATTCTTTATATATACCACATATATTATGTAACACACACATATGTTACAATAAAATAAAAATAAGACTACAAAAGTCCTGACATTATAAGATAAAGAACCTCAAATGATGTCCCCGAGTTCATTTTCTGCTCATCATCTACCACAGGGAATGCAGCCTACACTTAAAAGCAGTTTGTTTCCTAGTGATACTCCCTTGAAGAAAACTAAATTTTCATTTTTAAGTGGTTATCCAATAGGAGATTGCTTCTGGATTAGGGCTAGGGGTATGTGTCTACTTCTTTCAGCTCTAGAACCCCATCAATGCAGACCCATGTAGGCCCTGTGCATGCTGCCTCAGTCTCTGTGAGTTCATATGTTCATCAATCCTGTTGACTTCGAGAGCCTTCCTTTCTTCATGCACTCCAATCCCTATGGTTCTTACACACAATCTGCCTCTTCTTTCTCAAGGATCCCTGAGCTCCGAGGGAAGGAATTTGATGGAGACATCCCATTTAGGGCTCAGTGGTCCAAGGTCTCTCATTCTCTACATAATGTCTGCTTGTGGGATTCTGTATTTGTTCTCATCTGCCAAAAGAGGAAGCTTCTCTGATTATGGCTGAGCAAAGCATTGATCTATGAGTATAGCAGAATGTTATTAGGAGTCACCTTATTTCTAGTTTTTTTTCCCCCAGAATAGCAGTATTTGGCTGTACCCTAGATCCCTGGACTATCTAGTCTCAGGTTCTTAGTCCTCCAAGCAAAGTCAGATATGGGTTCCATCTCACTGAGTGGGCCTTAAGAAAAATCAGATAAAATTTGTTTACTCCCACAAGCTTTGTACCACCATTGCTGTATCATTTCTTGCAGTCAGGAAACCACTGTAGATAGAAGTGTTTGTGGCTGGGTTGGTGAAAGAATTGTATTTTATATTAATGACTCAACTTTTGGACCATAATTATAGAGTATAAACCACTGCTTGGTTAATAAACTAACACATAAGTTGCACATAACTTGTCTTCTTCAAATGTTTTAAACAGTCTTCTAAAAGTACCTATGGCATTTCTATTTAGTACATATCAAGTATCAATAACAGGAGTAGATAGAAATGTTTAATATGTAACATGACAGATAAGGGTTAAAACCTTCTGGAAAAATTGCGCACTTCAGGAAATGGACTACAGAGAAGCTAGAGGCACCGAGGACGGTGGGGGCTCACACAGCACTGGCCAGACCACACTGCACACTGATCTGGCATGGAGGGTTTTTTTTATTCACAAAGATTAGCACCAGCACCCAGAGGGAAGCCAGGAAAGAGTACTCCGGATGCCAAAACCATCGTCTTAAAACATAGGACAGGGAAAAGACTCTGGTGTTTCCTTAGAAGAGAGATGACTTGGGCTAAAAGGAGAATAGTGTAAGAACACTTGGAAACATGTAGCATGATAAGGACTTTTGAAAGTTCTGTGGGTTCCCTAGGGAATGAACAGAAGCTACAAAAGATACAGTTTTGTCTCACTATAGGAAAGTAAAAAATAAAAATCAAATTCACCAAGATGTTAATGTAGTCCCCAAATGGAATGAATTGCTGGTGTGGTTACTTCCTCATTTGATATGTATCTTTCCAATGGTCAGACCTTACCCTGGAGTTTTTGGTGTGTTGCCCAGATAGTCCTGTGGTTTTAAATTTCAGACAGGGAAGTGTATGTTGAATTGAACTCAATTGTTTCATTTCTTCAGTGTTGACTTGTGTCCAGGATTTCAGTTTCTCCAAAAATTATTCTTGAGCTTACTCAGTGTAGTTGATCCACAAATATCTTAAAAACTTAGCACACTTAAACCTTGATTTATGGCTGTCAGCATTCTACTTCTGTAACAAAGTACCTTAGAACATTTAACTTAAAAAGAAGAAATGTTATGATTTCTTATGATTTCACAGATTTCATCCTGCGGTTTTTAATCCCATTGTTTTTAGGCTTGTGGTGGATTGGGATACCACGGTGTGGCAAGAGTGTTTGCACAAAGCTGCTCATTGCTTGGTGGGAAGAGAAAAGAAAGAAAGGGAATGGTGACCAGGGTCACACAATCTCTTTTGAAGGCACATTCACAAGGAACTAAGTGTTCCTACCCTTTAAAGCACCTTGGAATAGAACTTCATCATGAGAGCTAAGCATGTACTTAACACATGAATCCTATAGACATTTTATATCCTAACAGTGTCCCCTATATGCCCTAGGTTATGATAATTGAGGCTAAACCAACATTTTCACTGTTTCTCTAATAGGTTTGAACAAAAACCATCAGAGTTCCAGGAGTTGAAATGGTGAGTACCTGAAGATACAGACAGTAGTTTTGACATTGCTCCTTCTGTAATTATCATTGACTGGTAATGGCTAAGGCTCATTGAAGCTGGAAAGAAGCAATAGAAATGCCATGCTGCAGCTGTGGTAGTTAGAAAGAGCCAAGAGAGGAGGTAGTATATGCATTGAACTTTCTAAATGGTGTCTTAATTACTCTTGCTCTGAAGAGACACCATGACCAAGATAACTTACAAAAGAAAGCATTTAATTAAGGGCTTGCTTACAGTTTCAGAGGGTGAGTCCATGACCATCATGGTGGAGAGCATGGAAGCAGGCAGACCAGCTTGGTGCTGGAGCAGTTAGCTAGGAGCTTACATCTTATCTAAAAGAAAGTCTTTCATAGACATCAAAATGTCCAACAGTCCAGTTAAGAAATGGGCTATAGAGCTAAACAGAGGATTCTCAACAGAGGAAGCTGAAATGGCTGAAAGACATTTAAGGCATTGCTCAACATCCCTAATCATCAGGGAAATACAAATCAAAATGACTCTGAGATACCACCTTACGCCTTTCAGAATGGCTAAGATCAAAAACACTGAAGACAGCTTATGCTGGAAAGGATGTGGAGCAAGGGGAACTCTCCTCCACTGTTGGTGGGAATGCAAGCTTGTACAGGCACTTTGGAAATCAATATAGTGCTTTCTTAGAAAATTAGGAATCAACCTCCCCCAAGACCCAGCTATACCACTCTTGGGCATATTCCCAAGGAATGCTCAATCATACTACAAGGGCACATGCTCAGCTATGTTCATATCAGCATTGTTTGTAATAGCCAGAACCTGGAAACAACCTAGAAATAGCCTTTTACCTGAAGAATGGATAAATAAAATGTGGTACATATACACAATGGAGTACTACTCAGCAGAGAAAAACAATGACATTATGAGGTTGCAGGCAAATGGATGGATCTAGAAAAAAAAATCATCCTGAGTGAGGTAACCCAGACTCAGAAAGACAAACATGGTATGTACTCACTCATAGTTGGATACTAGATGTAAAAGAAAGGATAACCAGACTGCAACTCACAACTCCAGGGAGGCTACCTAGTAAAGAGGACCCTAAGAAAGATACAGGGATTATCCCACGACAGAGAAATGGATGAGATCTACATGAGCAAACTGGACATGACGGGGGGGGGGGGGGTAATGAAGGGCAAAGGTTGGAGGAAAGAGAGCTTAGGGGAGAGGGAGATCCAAGAAGGATCAAGAACAGAGAGGGAGAACAAGGAAAGAGAGTCCATGATAAATGAAGACTCCATGGGAATAGGGAATAGAAGAGTGCTAGGGAGGTTCCCAGGAATCCACAAAGATACCTCCACAATAGACTACTGGAAATGGTTAAGGGAAAGCCCAAACTGACCTACTCTGGTGATCGGATGGCCAAACACACTAGCTGTCATGGTAGAACTCTCATCCAATGACTGATGAAAGCAGATGCAGAAATCCACGGCCAGGCCCCAGATGGAGCTCCAGGAGTCCAATCAGAGAGAAAGAGGAGGGATTGTATGAGTGAGAATTGTTGAGAACATGATTGGAAAAAGCACAGGGACAAATAGCCAAACTAGTGGAAACACATGAACTATGAACCAATAGCTGAGGAGCCCCCAACTGGATCAGGCCTTCTGGATAAGTGAGACAGTTGATTAGTTTGAACTGTTTGGGAGGCCCCAGACAGTGGGACCAAGACCTGTCCTTAGTGCATGAGCTGGCTTTTTGGAGCCTGGGGCCTATGCTGAGATACTTTGCTCAGCCTGGGTGAAGGGAGGAGGGGACTGGACCTGCCTGGACTGAATCTACCAGGCTGAACTGAATCCCCAGGGGAGTTATTGCCCTGGAGGAGATGGGAATGGGGGGTGGACTGGGGGGAGTGTGTGGGGAGGCGTGGGAGAAGAGAGGACAGGGGAATTCCGTGGCTGATATGTAAAATTAAATTAAATTATAAAATTAAATGAAAAAATAATAAAAAGACAGTCTTTCAAAAGAAAGACTCAGCCTGGCATATGCTTGTGAAACCTGAAAGCACCCGCCCCCACCCTGCAATGTCTTGCCTCCTCCAACAATGACACATCTCCCAACTCTTCCAAAAACAGTTCCACCAACTAGGGACCAAATATTCAAATATAGGATTCTATGGGGGCATTCTCATTCAAACCCTGACAAACTGGTAGAAATTTGGGCCAGTTGATAAGAGTGGAGTGTGTGGATAGAAAATCTTGATGTGTTAATTCATGAAGCTTATTGTATGATTTAGCCTGCTGTACCAACAATGCTAAGGAGCAGAGAGATGAAGGGATGAAGGGACAGAGAAGAAGGCAGCACACACAGATGAGGGATGCATCTGGCCTCACATGGAAAGTGAAGGGGTTCCTGCCATCCTTGGGGTGACAGGACCTCTTGTCAGGGTTATCTCTTCTGTGAACACTTCTAAACTCCTTCACTTCTCTGAAATCCAGATCTCTCTGAATAAAGGAGGCTGTACCCAAGGGGCACCACCATGACCCCATCCCTCCCTGCTGTTCCTAGGGAGAAAGAAGGCTGGAAAGTATGCTAGGAAAGACTTTATTATGTTCTCCTTTACGATAAACACTCTCGTCACCTCTTCTTTGCCTGTTTCTCTCATTTTGTTGGCAAGAAAATCACAAATTTAACAAATTAGCAGGTGAGCAGCCTTCAACAAAACAACAAGGTAGTCTTAAAAAATAGTGCTTCATATTTAGCAATGAGTTTGGCTTCTATAAATCTTGCTTTTTCAATCTGTGACATCCCAAATGGATCTGCACTGTGGACAATAAGCATTTCCAACACAGCCCCTTCTCTTTACAGGGCTCTGAAGGTTTAGATTCTATGAATGAGAATCATGTTTTGAAAAAAAAGTCATGTTTAAATATTTCTTTTCTCCAGCAGTCAGCAGCAGGCATTCAACTGAGTATTGACATCACAGGTTGGGCAGAGAATCCTAGGGCCACGCATACAAAGGGCTTAAGTACTCCAAATAGCTTTAATGAGTTAATTAGAAACCATAGCCTGAGAAGGAGATTAGACTCCCTTTTCCTTTTCAGTAGAAAGAACAAGAGAAGTAATAACTCTTAAAGCCACCAGAGCAAGAAGGAATTGTCTAGAAAAGATGGAGGTGTCTGGGAGAGGGGGGAAGAGGATACCAAGCAGAAAATGTGCAGTTCACCTCCATGATGAACACACCTGGGCCGACTGTCCTACCACACGTGCTGGTCAGACAGGAGCTGGTGTGGAATGTTGATGAGGCAGAAGCCAAGATGTGTTCCCCCAGCCAAGTTGCCTCCCAGCCCTCCCTGAGCCACACCACATACCCACAGACCTAAGAAAATGACCTTCCAGCTTGAATCAGTGAATTTTATGATGCTATAATGCTCACATACAGAGTAGTATTTCCTGAAGAGAATTCACTGGCTCATAGTTCTAGAGGCTGATAATTCCAAGATAAAAGGCCTGGGTTTTAGTGAGAGCTTTTTTGCTATGTCATAACATGAAGGCATGATGGAAGGCCAGATAGACAGCAAGAGTGAATGAGAAAATAAGAGACAAAGAGAGGGAGGGTGAGAGAAGGGAGAGGGAGCAGAGGGAGAGGGAGAGGGAAGGAGGGAGAGAGAGACAGAGACAGCGAGAGACAGAGACAGAGAGAGACACAGAGAGATGTTAATAATTGAAACACTGAAGCTACTCTACGCCTAAGCACTTATGATGACAGAATCATCTTAAAGGTCCCACCTCTAGTAACACCACAATGCAGCTGCCTTCAACTGCCATCAATGCTATTCAAATCATGGCACACATTCATACTTCCCTCCCTTCCTTTTTACTATGTCGTAACATTGGTGAAGGCATGGCATGTTGGAAAGCCAAAGAGACAGCAAGGGTGAATGAGAAAACAAGAGAGAAGGAGATGGAGGGGGTGAGAGATTACGGAAGAAGGGGGTTCCTGGAACCCCTGGACTCATCTCTCTGTAGAAGATGATTCTGGTCCCTAACAAAGCATGTGCATCTGCTGCTCCAGTAGCATCCCTGACCCTGTTGATCTGTTCATTTCTGTCTCTCACCACTCTCCTCTCATGATGACCAAATATCTCTAGGTAAACGTACTGCTGATTAAAGGGTTATGACAGAACTCTGGCTGTCAGTACTATTCACTCAAAATCTAGTCCCACTACTGGAATATATCGAGCACACAACCAAACATGACTCAAAATGCTTAAGACAGTCATGACTGGTGAGGTGGCTGTACAGAGGGCAAAAGCACCGGACACCAAGAATGACAACCGGTTTGCTTCCTAGATTCCATTTGCATGGTAGAAGTAGAGAACTTCCTCACCTTTGCTCATGTGCTGCAGAAACTGTCTTCCCCAACACACACACACACACACACACACACACACACACACACACACACACACACACACACACATCCACATCAAAAATAAAAAAAACAACAACCTTGCTTTCTCTTTCTAAGGGATAATGCCATTTCTTACACAATTCTTATTTCTTAGCTGAGGAAACAGAAGGGCTAGAAGTCCCAGGGACCACATGAGTGGCAGTGTCAGGTTTGAGTGCCAGCCTGTCTGACTCAAACTCCCACGTCCACTGTTAGCAGTAGGTTTCCACCTGCACCTCCCTCCATAACCACAAATCTGTATGAGCTTAAAACCAAGCATGCCTCTTGATAATTCTCTGAAAGCCCCAATCATTCTGTCAGGGATGGTTTTCCTGGGATTGATTCCTTTGAATTTCAAGGAGGAGAACCACAGTAAACACTACAACCAGTGTGGCACCTCATTTCTCTATCACAGAGAACCCAGGCATTCTCACATTTCTCTATCACCGTAAGCCCAGACATTCCCACATTTCTCCATCACAGTGAGCCCACAGAGACAACTCACAGGCCCTGTAAACCTTCTGTGTTTCAGTTTTCCTATGGAGAGAACATTTTTCTCATGCAGTTATGGTGAGAAAGGAATGAAATCTTATATGTAAGTGAGCCTGTCTCAAAAATATGTGCCCCAAACAGGCACATCTTTAAGCCTCAGTCAGCTGCTTGCTCCTACCAGACAAGTAAACAGAGTAGAAGGCCTTTCTGAGGAATAGTCAAAGAGAGTGGCGGCCAATCAAATCACCTAGTGATTGCTTGCACAGTGGCTTGGTGGCTCGATGTCCTCTGTAGCGTGAGTTTTCTCTCTGCCTCTGCCACCATAGAGAGGAACTTCTAGTTTGACAAGAAAAAAAATGTCCTAATCCTTATTATTTTGGGGTTCAAGGTATAACTGTGGTGATGTCGAGGCAGCCACAGCCTGGCTTATCATCCTGGTAACAATAGAAGGCAGGCTGAGAACAAGAAGGAACCTGATTTAGTGATGCTGGAGTCATAAATGAAGGAAGAAATTAGACTGAGAAAAACATTAGACAGTTTTGGCTTCACCTTTGGAATCATCTTCAAACCCCTGATGCTGAATATTTTAGAGTTTTCTCCCATTGAAAGTATCTGAAAGTATTTGTTCCTTGCCTAATTGAAAGGAAGGAGTTAATGCCCGTGGGTTCTCTCCTCTGTCCTCTAAATCCTTGTCATGTTTGCATTCTGTCATCATTGAGGGAGTGTGCCCTGGCCTGAAGGATTTGGAAGATTAACCAAATGAGCCCTGGCTGTAGTCGCATCCCCATTTCTGTCCAGGTGAGAGATGCACCTCACCCCAAGGTGAATGTTGCCCTCTGGCTTGGAGAAAGCGGCATGAAGGATGAGTCATGCTTCTTCCCAGTTCTGTGGAGGGTGAGGTCAGGGAAGCAGAAAATGACACTCACCAGGAGATGCTTTTCATTTTCTGCAATGAAACTTGGAGAGCTCATCTTCAATCAGTGTTGTTCTCAGAAAGAGAAGAAGCCACTTTGTGTGTTCACTCTGAGTTAGTATAAAGGGAAACCTTGTTGAGACTGGCCTTTGCATCTGTCCTTTCCCATAACATCATTGTCTTAGTCACCGTCCTATTGCTGTGAAAAAACACCATGACCAAGGCAACTCTTATAAAAGTAAACATTTAATTGTGGACTTGCTACAGTTTCAGAGGCTTAGTTCATTATCATCATGACAGGGAGCATGGAAGCATAAAGGCAGGCATGGTGTTGGAGAAGTAGCTGACAGCTACTTGACCCACAAGCTGAGAAACGATCTGGTCCTGGCATGAGCCTTTGAAATCTCAAAGCCCATCCCCAGGGGCACACTTCCTCCAACATGGCCACACACCATCAAATCCTATCAATGAGTTCGATTCCCTAGTAACTAATCATTAAATATATGACCCTATGAGAGGTCATTCTCACTCAAACCAGTCATCCCCTGTTCATCACCTCCTCCCACCAATCTCCTCTTCCCATCATTTCCTGAGCACAGCTGTCAAGTACTGGAAGCTGTTGAACCCACTGTTTCTTCCTATCTTGTTGGCAGTGTTTTGTTTTGTTTCTCTCTGACACTTCACTCTGCACTGAAACTTCATGGGGCTTTTTGCTTCTGTCTCCTGTGGCACGGCTTGGGAACTCTAACACTCAGCACCACAAGTCATCACTGTTGACTTGCTTTCTGTCCCCTGACACTGTCATCACACCCACCATTCCTTTATGCCCTTCATGCCTCATTTTCAGGGTCTTAGGAATCTTCTTCCCAGACATGAGCTTGTTCTTCTGCCTGTGACTTCAATGTGGCACTTTTGCAAATTGCCTTATATTCCTTGACCTTAGAGTCTCTCAGTGTCACTCACATCTTTCGATGACGACTGAACTTGTTTCATCCCTGTCCATGGATGACCCCATCTATGATGTCATTCTCAAAGCGGCCCTCTGCCATTCTCTCCACTTCTACATCTTGGTGGAAGCCATTCTCAGAAGTGTAGTGACATTGTAATAATTGTTCATCTTATCTGCCTGCTCTGTCTTGTCTTGCTATTCCTTGTGCCTCTAGACACAAATCTCTGCACAGTAGCAGCAGCAGCAAATAGCAGGAAATAGACACAAGAAACATATGAGAGCTACTCAAACCCTTTGGGTGGTTTCCCTCTATCTGGAAAAAAAGGTTTTAGGTATGCTAGCTCCCACCACAACCTACCCTACTCATTCTTACATTCACCTCAAAGGTCCACCCCTTCCTACCCTACCCATCCTTACATGCGCCTCCAAGCCCTACACTCCCATCCTGAGGATTAGTCCTTGTTTCAAATAGGCCAGGCTTACCTCAATGTTCAGGGAAGAATATTTTTTTCTTTGTTGCCATCTCCTAATTTTTTTCCTGAGGTTTCACTTCCTTTTGAGGTCTTCATTAAGCAGTTTCTAAGTCTCAAACCTCATGTCCTGCTCCTGACATCCAACATTCTTATTCCTCCCTCTTATTATTTTGTTTTCCTTCATAGCACTTACCCTTTTCCACCACATTTTACTGCTATTTCTCACTTGACCTTCAGCCTCATAAGAATAAGAGTTCTATCTGAGCATTTGAACATATCTACTTGAGCATATAGAGTTCTTTTGATGTACAGTAGGCAATCAATTACTGTATATTGCTGGGGATGCTGTGAATGTGTTGTTCTGATAGACTGATAAATAAAACACTGATTGACCAGTAGCCAGGCAGGAAGTATAATGTAGGTGGGATAAGGAGAGAGAATTCTGGGAGGTGGCAGGTTGAATCAGGAGATGCTGCCAGCCACCACCGCCATGAGAAGCAAGATATAAGATACCAGTGAGCCACAAGCCATGTGGCAACTTATAGATTAATAGAAATGGGTTGATTTAAGATATAAGAACTAGATAGCAAGAAGCCTGAGCCATTAGGCCAAATATAATTAAATAATATTAGCATCTGTGTATGTATTTGAGTCTGAGTGGCTGCAGGTCTGAGCAGGACTGGAGAAAACTCCAACTACAGTATATTGACTAAATGGACCCTAATTACTAAAGCCACCATGGAGGCCTGGTCAACAGCCATCTGTTTTCTCAACTTTGTTCCTCTTTACAGCACATATAGCCTTGTGACAAACCTTTTTAGGATTAAAAGATGACAAAGGTGTGACCTTTTTCTTCAGGAAACAAATAATCTGACTCTCCAAGCCATTATTTATGTCCTAACTCTAACTAGATTTTCCATTACCATGTGTCACTGGCTTTAAGGAGTTCTACAGACTGTAAATGACCTTGTACACCCCTGTTCTCCATTCAAGGACCATGTTCTACTTGCCTGACAGTTGGTTATCATGGAGGTGAAGGATGGCCCTGTTATTATTACAAGTTGTCAAGAAACCTCATTGGCTTGATCAATCTAGGCAACCTTTATTTAGAGGGACGAGGAAAATCAGTCAAAGCTGTTATTTGACAAGGTGTCAAAGACACAATCAGTTATTTGAATGAAATGACTTTTCTATCAGGATGGGATGGATTTGTTTAGGCATTTTTGCCTTCCTCCTAAGTCTCCGTAAAATTATACCTAAAGCCAAGTCCTAAAGCTTGAGAAAACTTGCTTCATTTACTTGTCATAAATCCAGTAACTTCTAGTGGAAACAGATCTGGGAGACCTGAATCACTTCTCTATGTCAATATTGCGAAGAAAGGCTTAGAGTGGGGCCCTGATCATGAATATAGTGGCTATCCTGGCAGTACATTTAATGTCATGAAGATGATTGTTCCTCAGAATGTTTCCTATGAAATGAATTGTGTCATCACACTTCAGTGATGAGACAATTAAGAGATGAGACAATTAGAGTTAGACAACCTAGAGATGCTCAGCAGTTCTTCAAAGTTCCTAGATACGTTGTAGCAGAGCTGAGATTTGACCCAACTATGGTTTGATTCCCAGCCCAAATCCTTTAGTGTTTCAGTCTTTTTCCTTATCCCTCATTCCCTTTCATCTTGGCTAGTTCAGTGGCTAGGAGCATCAGAGCTCTGTTTAAGGTAGTCAAAAGTTCAGAAGGGAAGAGCTATTTGAAAATTCAGTTCCTTCCCTTTGCCTGATCCTTGAATGATGTCTGCTCCCTTGCTGTGCACACCAGCCAATCACCAATTAATTTCTAAGGTCACCCATTACCTATTCAATTCTATATTAAGATTCATCGAGTTGCTAGTGAGAGACATCCACTTTAAATTGTCTTAAGAAGAGAAGGAAATGCATTGGCTCCTTAAGAACTAGTGTTTTAAGGACACTTCAGAAATAGTGGAATTTGGGTGGAATTCAGATGTTCACAGTACAATGCTACGGCTCTGCCCCTCTCTATATCACATCTCTGTATTCCTTACTGTCAGCTTTTTGTCATCAAGTTCACTTTTTGTGGATAAAAGTTGTCACCATCAGCTTCACCTACCTTACCTGAGCAATTCGAGAAGAAAGGAATAATTTCTTTATCAACATTTCCAAGAGAAGTCTAAAAGCCAAGTTTTACCTGCTTAATTGGTTCTTCTCTGAACCAACACAATGACCAGGACAATGGAACAATCTGGCTAGCAGATATGGATCATGGTATGTGGTGAACAAAATTCTAAATGCACATACTCAGAGAAGGGGATAGAATTCGCTGAAGGTAAATCAGGTTGTTTAGCCCAAAAGAATCATAAATAGAAGAATAATAAAGAAATCAAAGCAAGAGCCAGAGGGGAATGAGGACATCAAGAAACAAGACTCTCTAAAGCAACATGAGCAAAGCTCATATGAACTCACAGAGATTGAACAGGTCTGCACCAGATCCTCTTCATATATATTATGGCTTCCAATTTAATGTTTCTATGAGATTCCTGAGTGTGAGAAAGAGTGAGTCTCTGCTTCTTATGCCTTCTCCTAGGCTCTTTTCTTTCTGTTAATTTGTCTTGTCTAATTCCAAAGTGATAGTTTTGGTTTCATTACATTATATTTTGTTGTGTTATATTTTAAAACATGAATGAATGAAAACCTAGACACTAGGGCAAAGGTCAACAACTGAACTGTTACTTATACCTGCTGGAGAGGGAAAATCGTATTTCTCCAATAGAGTGACACTGGGTATATCAACCACTCCAGGGAATGCCTCATGTACAGGAGTAGTTGATCAATGTATGATGGACTCCACAGTGGTGTGTGTGTGTGTGTGTGTGTGTGTGTGTGTGTGTGTGTGTGTGTGCTTTTATTTGGTTACAGTTTGATGTTTCTTGTTTTGTTTTCTTTGGGGGCATAGTTTTATTTTATTTTCTTAGTTTTGGGGTTTTTTTGTTGTTGTGTAATGTTTTTGTTTGTTCTTTGAGAAAGAACTTAATGTTAGGTGGGTAGAGAAAGGGAGAGGATCTGGAGGGACTTGGGGGAGAGGAAGAATATTATCAAATTATATTTTAATTTAAAAATATTTTAAATCATAAAAATATAGCATATAAAAATATCACCATAAAAAATCAAAATAAAATAAAATATTAAATACTGACTAAACAGTTTTATGCATATCCTCTACATATATCAGTTACCTTATTCTGTAAATAGTCAGATCATATATCTCTTGACATTCTGATAGATTCAAGGAGATTGTAGTTGAAAGTCCTACATCCAGTGCTTGTGCTTGGGAAGTGATTCAAACAGCATGTCATTGTTTTATATTACAAGGCACCAAACCTCACATCTCTTATGTATTCCTACATGCAGCAGTATTGCCTTATTTTCTTCATGCCTCTGGCTCTTTATTTAAGTGGTTCCAAACTTAACAGACAATCCTTGGAAGTGTTGATGGCCAGAAGGTCTGTTGGAAGCTGAAATTTTCAAAAAGACTCCTATAATAGTTGTTGGCATCCCTCATTTTTCAACAGGGGGTATGCATTCTGATTTGTGCAGTCACAGTATGAAGCAGAGGTACACATCTCATTATCCTATTAATCCTCTAGCATGTCGTTATTTGGCCATAATCTCCTTTCCCAAAAGACGAAGAGGGGGGGAAGGAGACAGCAGCATTAACACACATAACAGATTGTGCTTTGATATACATGAAAGGTCTGGGGGTATATTGCAGGGGGAATAGCTTCATCCCTCTAGCAATTAACTGATTGGGGAACATCTTCAGGGGGAAGTCACATTAAATAAGCAATGGAGATAAGCTACTAGGGACTGTTTCTTCCCTTCTCTTTCTTCAAATCCATTCTGTAAATATTTCAGGATAAGTGTTGAAAGCTGACTTTGCCTCCCTGGTGGCAGGTATCATTGTCTTAGGAAACACAGTTTTATAAGCAAGCATCTTTAAAATGCTTGAAAAAGCCAGCTGATTCTCCACTAATGGAAAATGAAAATGGTTCAGGAAACAAAACAACTCTGGAGATCAGGCGACCTTGACAAGGACAAGCAAGTGCTCACCTTCGCTGTTGATACATTCTTCCCCTGAAATGGAGCCTGTTTTCTGTTTCAGATGGGAAAGACATTCCATTGGCACATCAGCATTTGCTCCAGTGTTTAGAGAGCATCCACGGACCATACAGATGAGGGTCTTATTTTTAAGATCTTATATTCTAGTCATAGAACAAATAAGCAAAAGTAAATGTCATCCAAGAACACTGGTAAGTCCAAGAGTTGAAATCAGCTCATTATTAGAGTGTGTAAGTAGGCCAGTGGGCCTGTACGTTAACTAATATGTAATGGGTCCTTTTAGGGCACTCCTCCAGATGTAGGAGCATAAGTCAATACTGAACACCTTAAACCTTTAGCCACTTTTAGATTGATCTTTAGCTGGTAGGAGATGACTGTGAAGACCCCAATGACTGATTGCTGCAGTAGACAAAACCTTGGGCCCTTCCTTCAAGTCATACTATTCTGGGACAGTCATTTCTATCACCACCATCATAACCCATAGGTGAACCCTAGCCTAGATGTTACCCATGACCACACCTAAAGCCCTATCATTGCTGTTTCCTTTCACCTTTCTGCTTCCTCACTCCTCTGCAAGGTTTTCCTAAGGCCTCTCTCTTAGGAAACGCCAGCCAAGACATCAGGGAAAAAGCCCTCTCTGGAGTTGTGATAAGCAAGCTGGAACATATGTAGCAAGAAGTAACCAGAATCATAACTCTGGTAGAAGAAACTCAACACGATGAATGAAAAGTGAGAGTAAAATTGCCTGCCTGTCTGAGAGTGTAAGACAGAGCTTAAAGGCTAAAGGCCCTTGCTTTTAGCTAAAGTATAAGGAAGAATTGTTGGGAAATTTTGAGCAGATGTGCACTCTGATTTATGTTTTTCAAAAGATTCATCTGGTAAATGGGTCATCTTGAGAGCAGAATGGAAACAAGAAAACCACTCAGGATGCTCAGCCAACATGACCCCAGTTTATACTTCCAGTGTCTGTTGTATGCTGGGCAATTGACACACTTCCTACCATTTACTAGCTACTGTGGGTACAGGGGAATATCATCCTAGTCTTTTTAGTGATGTGAAAATTGAGTCATCCTTTTCTAAAATGATAAAGTCACACAGCTGTTATTTGGGATGTGAACCAGATAAGCTACCACTAAAACATGAGTGTTTGTTTTATTCTACTGCCTTTTAATATTTTCCTTTGTGTAAATTTTTCTGTGGAAATAGCTTGATCACTTTGAGTGGCCATGTTGGGGATATCAGGGGTATTGAAGGACTTCAGCTCTGCTTTCTACTGAAGCACTGGTCTGTTGGGACCCTGAAAGACTAGTTGCCATTATCCAAACACATCTGTTTGTAATTACCAGGTGCCCTTACACTTCCCCTTTTTGTCAACATAATTATTCTCAATCATGTGGATGCTGCCCTGACCAGCCCAGACACCCACTCCCCTGCCAACTACAGTTCCAAAGCCCTTGCCATTCTAGTCCAAACATATTGACTCTCCTTTCAGCTCCAAGATCAGGAGAGTTTGATTCCAAAAGCAGTACAAACAGAAGTTACTTCTTGCTTTCACTATGTCACCTGGCAGTGTAAGATGTAGTTAAATTACCTAAGGCCATGTTTGGAAGGGTAACAAAATCAATGACCTTGTCAACCAAAGGGGAATTTTTCATGGGCATTAATTTGGAAATGGCACTCTTGTCATGAAAAGTCATGGTAATCCAAAACCTCCTCTTCCCTATGTGAAGCAGATGGAAAAAAGAGAAGCCAAATCCATGGTCACTAATCAGTCTAGAAATAAGAAAGAGGGACCTCCCAGAGTCTAAGTAGAGTAGAGGCTGAACACAGGTAGTCAGGTATGAGAGTAGCTTTGCCCATGTTTGATGAAGACATAGAATTCAAGTCCAAATATGAGAAAGGTAAGATTAAAAGTCATCTGTAGTTCATCTAAAGCTGTGATACAAATATGGGATGAGTCCCTGGAGTTATTCCATCCCAAGAAGAAAAAAAGTATTATTTACTTAACCCCACTCTTAGCAGTCTGGCTTGAAGGTGCCTTAGCTCTGTGGTGACCTTTAATTCTATTACCAGTTCTTGTCTGGAATAGTGGATGCCAGGGGCTCAGAGAACTTAACCAAACTGAGGCTATGCGAACAGAACCTGAGCTCTTTGTGTCTACAGAATCTTTCAAATCTGCAACATTGAAATAAAAATGTGGGTAAACAAGGATGGCATCAAGAAGCAGCTTGAATAGCAATGGTAAAGATATAATTTTTTGAAAGATACCTGACCCAACGTATTAAAGAGCTCTTTAATTTGGTGATGAGGGAATTTCAGAGACAGCATAGAAACCCAAGTATGTGTGATGGGTGTATGTGCATGTGCATCAAAAATAACCACCCACAATTGCTTGTCATTGAATCCACTGTGTAGGGTTCTGTTGTTTGAAATATTCCTCTTTGACCCTCAGTGATACTGATGAAATATCTAAGCCCAGGGGAACTACTGTAGCTGAGCTCCAGGGACTGTACCAAGAGCTTGCAGCAAGCACCATTTACACTAAGATGGGCTAGAGCTTAAGCCTGTGTTCCTAAAAGAGGATTGTTAATGGTCCTAATTCTAATGCCAGACCTACCAGCAAAGATCACCTGAAATAAACTCCACAGTGGAGGGTTGTTCTGCAGCTAGTCTTTCCCAGATATTTCCAGTGACCCACTTGACCTATCTTTGCTCCATCTTATATATTCATCGGTTTCTTGAAGCAATTCTACTTTTTCTGGCAGGGTGTTTCAGCATGCAGCTAACTGGCCTGCTGACTCAGCAAATCTGCTGCCCAGGGATAAGACGTAGCTCTTGGGCTCCTAAAAGGAGTCCCAGCTTCCTTTTTGTAGTGGCCTACTTGGAGAAACCTCTTGGGAACATCTTAATTTCAGCAAGCTCTTTAAATCTCTCTGCCTCTTTTAAGGTAGTCTTGCCTCTATTTAAAACTCAGACAGCAACATTTTTTAGTACTTCCCTGCTTCACCTCCTTCTTCCATCCTTCTCTCTCTCTCTCTCTCTCTCTCTCTCTCTCTCTCTCTCTCTCTCTCTCTCTCTCTCTCCCATCTGATTGCCTTTTGGGTTTCTTTATTCTTCTATTTAGTTCAGCCTTTGCAGTTTTTCCATGTCAACCCAGAACTCAAGTTGGTCTCCTATGAGTTATTTTCTGAGCAATGCACAGACAACTACAGTGAATAGAATTTTCTTTTTTTTTTATGTATGGCCTTTGAGAATTGAGAAATACAACTGCCAATCTTAGCAGGATTCAGTAAGAGCTGTATTCAGAAATGATAAGTGGAAATATGATCAGCTTGCATTTTCAAGTTTCAGTAAAATGCGGTGTGCTGAACTGACAAGACTGATAAGGCAACTTCTAAAAGACAATCTAACCATGTCCTCTGGCTTCAGATATTGCCTCTCCTGGCCAGAAGAATGTGCACCAGGCTGTCTTAAACTTAGAGGGTCCTGCTGGAATATTTGGGTTTGCCAAATCCTGGGCCAACTCTCATGTGTTCTCTTCTTAAGTATTTAATTGGGTCTCTATGATAAATATAAACAATAAAAATATCAATTTTTGAATATCTTCCTATGTGCTTTTCTAAGCATATTTAGCTTTGTCAATGCTAATCTTATAAAGCATTATTAAAAATACTTTATCTATGACCACTTGGTATTGGTTAACTTCCTTTGGGGATGCTCTTCCATAGAGGAGGCAGTTACTTATACTCTCAGTAACCATTAGTTGCCTATACTTCATTTAGGGACAGGGCCTTGTATAAATTCCCCCATCTACATTGGCAGGTCAAATGGTATTTTGAGATTTAATGGTGCTGCTTCCATGTTGTATATAGAAGACACTATCTTATAGTAGATGTCCTGGTCTGGCTCTTACAATTCCTGCCCTGTATTCCTTGAGTCTTAGGGATAGGGGTTGGGTTATAGATGTCCTGATTAGGCTTGAGCACCTCAAGATCAGTTGATCAGAGTTGCATTTTGAGCAACTCTGGGTTTCTGTTATGTCTTTATCTCTTACAAAAGCAAGCTTCTTTCCTGAGGAATCAAAGCTACACTTGTTGGTGAGTATACATTGGTTGCATACATTTCAGATGCAGTTAGAATTTTACTGGTTTAGGAAAGTGGTAGCAGTAGGTTCTCTTCTAGCATCTAAAGCATCCAGATACCAGTAATTTGTTAGGTTTACAGTAGCAAGTACCAAGTCCCTCCTATTGAGTGGGCCTTAAATCCAATTAGACAACTATTAGTTGCCTTCAAGATATAAGTACCACTACTTTACCCATGGGGACATCTAGCTCTGCTGGTCATTATTGTGGTCTATATACTTTACAGCTGACTAAGAATATTAATTGCTTGTTTCCTTTGGAAGCTTGTATAATGTCTTTGAAAATTACCAGAACTAGTCCTCGGGAGGAGTCCTCAGGACAGATAAATCCTGTGTCTCGAGTATGTAGTGTCTTCAGCAATTACTTACCTTCAAGTTCTGGGAGTCAAGCAAGGGTAACAGAAATGGCCAATATTATTTTGAAAGTCTCTGAATCCCCTCATCAACAACTGGAAGGGATGCTTCCCATGCCTGGAGCTGAGGTTTTTGGGGAAGGGGGAAGGAATATCATCCCAAGTGGCATAACTTCATTCAATATGTGTTATATATCTATGTATGTATTTCTAAATAGACATAACATAATATGTTTCCCTATGGTGTTTTCAAATAGCCTTAGTGTTTGTCCTTCTCTTCCCCTTCCCAGCTAAATCCTCCCTTCCCATTTTTTTTCTATTTCCCCAATTCAACTTCGACTTTGCCAGAAACACAAGAATAGCCTCTTCACTGGCAAACACTTCCTTTCTAATAATCTTTATGCTTTTCATAGAAATTATGCTTAAGGCTTGCTAGATGCTCAATTCTTTCGGGTGCAAACACATTGCCATCAACTGGAACATGTTTTCTGTTTATGTCTTCTGCCCACAGATTTAATGCCTTTTCCCATCTTATGTTAGCACTTATCACACATCACAGCCATAACTTTTGCACTTGAGCTGCAACAGCAAACCTAGCACAAATTTCCTTTTGATTCATCATAATTTCATAGGCAGGGATACCTTCCTACTGTAGACCTTAGCAACAGAGCATGCTTTTGAGTATCAGTTGTTTACTCTTAGAACCAGATGGCTGGCTGGCAAGTGAGGTTCACTGCCTCTGTCCAGCATCACAAAAGAGGATCATACCACACGTTAGCTTGGGAAAAGATAAAAATTCAAAATTTGAAATGCTTTCTACTGTATATTGTTGCTTTTATACTTCTATGAAATGAAAAAAATCTTTAGTGAGAGCATCTTATGTCTGAGACTTATGGAGCTATGGGCTCAGTAAGGGTTAGTATATTTAGAAGGGCATGCATTTACCCACTCATCTATCACTGGACTGATCAGATATATCATGCTTTATATTAAATACTGGCATGACTGGGATGAGTGAAATAATAGCCCCGGGAATGAGCTGGCAGCTAATTAAAAATCCACACAAGAAGAGATGTGATTGCAAGTGTCACAATTGCAGGTGGTGGCCCTCAGGGAGTGAGAGGCCTTATTAGGATGGAAATGGGAGGCAGGAAAGGTTTCTCACAGACAGTGACACTAGGCAGCCCAAAGACAAAGGTAACAACAGTCTGGTTAAAGATATTAACTTGTTCTACTTTCAACTCTAGCATTGGACAACCTATCATTCCATAACATCAGTAAGGATTTCTATGACTCCGAGGAAGTGGTTGCATAGACACAGAACTAAGAAAACAAATGCAAAGAATGAAAGTTATTTGGTCTCTTTTAAAAAATAATTTGAATGAATTAAGGCAAAGACTTGATTGTCAAGCCAACCAAAACCAACCTGTTTGGGACAATGAGCTATTGTCTGTCTTTACCTATGTTGTTGGGATAAGTAAGCAAAAAGTAAGTTCTAGTTCAGTAACCTGCAACTTGAGTGCCAGTAGCTCCAGCACAATGGTCCCTTGAGATGTTTATTTTACAGAATTAAAATCTATCCCATACATAGGAAGCACCCAGTAAAGAGAAGGAGGGCTATCTCAGACAGACATGAAGGGAATTGTGGAGTCTCAACAGAGGTGTGACTATTTGAGAAGCCTTATGAGAATAGCAGGCATGTAGGAGTATCAAGAGGTCACATAACCTAATGAGAGCAAAACCTCTTAGCAGGAGCAAGGATTTGCTGAGCCATTACAAGCACAGGGTAGGATGGACACAGGGGCCCTGTTAGTCTGCCCTGTCCTTTTGGACTGGACTACAGAGTTCTGCATGGTTGTTTACTGTCTACTCCAAAGATTAAGGGGAGGCTAGGGAAGGAAGTGAGCCTATTCTGCAAAAGGCTGACTGAGAAGAAGGGGCAAAGAATGCCTCGATCCTACTTCATAGAAAAGACTGGCTGTGGTCAGGTAGGGAAGTACAAGTAGTATTTCCAGACAAAGTGAGTGCCAGTTGTGCTATGGGGGTCATGTTTCCAAGTATAGTGATTGTGTCTATGCATATGGGATGTAGTGATGGGGCAAGTTCTTGATTGGATTGTTCTCATTTTTATTGAAAAATCAGAAGACCAAAAAGTATCTTGTAGAGCCTAAGGTCATAGCTCTCTATCAGGATTGCTCATTGATCTAGTCTGTCTATGAGGGATGAGTACCTGTGGTCTGGACTCACAATAGCCTCTTGTATCAGATGTATACAGTAGTCCCTCACCTCTTATCTGTATGTATCCATGATCTAAGTTCAAAAACGTAAAAACATTTCATGGAAAATTCCAGAAATAAGTAATTCAAAAGTTTTCAACTATGTTCCATTCTGAGTACAGTGAAGACACCTCATACCACTGTGCTTCATCTAATAGCAGTGTGAATCATCCTTGTGTCCTCTGGATCACCATGGTCTATGGGTTCAATTCACAGGACAGGTATCTTCGTCCTCAGATTAATTGTCATGGCACTGTATTCTGACAACCATTCCCTGGCCCTGATCACAAGAAAATTGGGGCTGAAAATTGTTATTATTAGTTACTATTATTAATAATTATTGATAGATAGGAGGGTCTGTAGTTGGTGTATAAAAAGTTGAGCCCATCCCTAGCTTGGAGGGGCCTTTGTGGAATAGAGAAGAGAAATATAGGAAAATAAAACTTTAAGAAGCTATAGCCATCATTGGTTCAGGGGATCACAGCTCATCTGACCTGTCAAGGATAGATAGACCTGTATTGGGATAAAACCCCATAAACAAAAGCCACACACATGTCATTGATAAGCCTGTATTCACTACACCAGCAATGATCTCCTCAGCCATTGCTGTCACAGAACAACCTACTTCATAATGTCCAGTCCCATTTGACTCTGCCATAAGAAAATAACCACTATTTATATAGCTCTATTAATACTTAAAATTGACCAATAGAGAACTTTGGTAGCAAAGGACATCTGTCTTTGTGTAATGGCAGAGTTAAGCAGATGCAAGTCATCTTGTCATATGCCAGCATTCCTCAGCTCACCAGTGTCTGTGTGCTGATTTCTGTTTTCCTCATTGTGTTACCTAGACCTCAACAACTATAGATGCCTATCATTAGCTGAATTATTATCTCCAGTAATCAACAGCTATCATCTAGCTACCTCCTGTAGTGCCCAGGACACCTGATGCCACCCGTCTGCCAATTATCTGTTCATCCTCTGCTTGAAGAGCCACTTTGGACACAAAATTCTACTTTAACCTCTTGCCAGAAACACTTGCCTGCCACCTGGTTCCCCTCACTGGGATGGAAGCTTTTTTTTTTTTTTTTTTTTTTTTTTTGGTTTTTCGAGACAGGGTTTCTCTGTGTAGCTTTGCGCCTTTCCTGGATATCGATCTCTAGAGCAGGCTGGCCTTGAACTCACAGAGATCCACCTGCCTCTGCCTCCCAAGTGCTGGGATTAAAGGCGTGCGCCACCACCGCCTGGCTGATGTTTGTTTTTTTTTTGTGTGCCCACCTTTGCATATTTGTGTTGGCTTCTGACCTCAGCAATCCTATTCTGCTGGAGTCTATGAGATACAGAACTTCTTGCTCAATCCAGACCTTGAGTGCAGCTTGCTAAGTTGCAGCAGGCCATTTGTAGAAGGAGAAAGTAGCTTATCCTCAATAAGTGTGGACCTTCACTGATCCCCCAGCATGTTGATCATGCAATGTGTTTGTCTTCTCTCCTCATTTATTTCTTTATTTTTTGCCTTTCTATACATTTTTTTTGGTCCTAAGATTCTGCCTACTTACTACCACCTTGCTCTTGTCCTTATAAATATAGTCTCAGGCAGGGCTTTCTGCTAAACACCTGATTGTGTGTCATCTGTGGCCTAGGGCTTCATATGTTCAAATTCTTCCTTAAGACCAGCCATCATCTGGTTTTCCCATTTGGACTATGGTTCCTATCATTGTGGTGAGTTCCATACCCTCCCACTGATGAATTTTCAGAAATATCCTACCTGGAAAGGTGATGTAATTCAAAAGTCAAATGGTTTGAATTCAAATCCTGTGTCTGCCTTCTGCCCACATGGAATCTTTGAGCGAGCTACTTAGATTTCTTGGAACTCTGTTTTCTCAGTTGCTGCTGGAGTTGATAATTATGTCTGCATTACTGGGATGTTATAAAGATTGAAATGTTATGACATGTGGATTTTATATAATGCCTAATGGTATACCTGGACCATCACTGATTATTATACTTATTTCCTGTCTTTTCCCACTGGTTTCCTGTGAATGGGTGTTTGCCTGGATTAGGTTAAGGTCTTAGGTCATCTCTCAGGCCCAGAGCAGTTAGTCAAGTTATTACAATTTTTTTTTTTAGATCTTCACTTGTTCAGTTCACAGAGCCTATAAGAACCAGAATGTGGGAAGGGGTGGACCACAGCTATCGATTCATTATTTTACTGATTTGACAAATGTTTATTCAGCCTCTGATCTATGCAAGACACCATGCTCAGCACTCTGTATCTCTCATCTCTTGGAAGCATTTCTCCTTGCTTTAGGCATTTCTCAGGATGTAAACTTTCATAAGTGGAAAGTTGAGTCTACACCTGCTGAAGTAAATTCTGCTGTGTTAGTAATAGGTTCTCTATGAAACAGAGTCATCTATGGAAGCAGCATGGGAAATCTTTCTGTAACCCACATGCCCCTCATCTCTGCAGATGTCACCACACCTAGAGTTGGGGTAGGAGGGAAGATTTAAAACACATTTTCTGGGACAGAGTCCTAGTTCCACTTCAGGACATTTCCAAGATGTCCTTTCAAAGGGTGTTGCTAATGTCTGTGGTTCTGACTGGTATGCCCCTGAGGGAGCAACTCCCCAGTGGATCCGAGAAACAGATCATCTTGAGTACAAGCTGTGTCTTTGAAGTTTTGAAGTTCCCTTTGGAAATGTGACCTCTGTGGCCTGAAGGTGGCTTCTCTGAACAACTTGAACACTGGTGTCACTTAGGAAGAGGTCACTAGGCAGCCAACACTAAGATGAACTTACCAACACAGATGGTTTGTTGGACTAATCTCCTCTTTCCTCTCTGCTCACTACCTAAATGGATACGTGCTACATTTCCCCAAGACACAATTCCTGCTAGGATCCTGCATTCCATCACAACATGGTGGATATGGGTTTCCAATGAATGCATGCAATCTGAACTCTGTCTCTGTTTTCTTTGGCAAGATGTCTTAGAAGAATTTGTGACATTAACAACATTTTGCTTAGTCAAGTCAGATTAAAATCATTAGTTTAGTGACCTTGGGGTAGTCACCAAATGTAAGAGACTTTTCACACTGTTGAGCTGAGCATAGTAATACAGGATTTAAAGCTCCTGTAAATGATTAAATAAACTATTACATATAAAGCAATAAATGAATAAATACACAAAAATAAAATAGGTTTCCATGGATCCTTCCCCCTTAAGTTCCAGCCACCAGAACTGTCAAACTCATGTCCCATCCCTTCCATCCTACTTGTCTGCAGCCATTCCTAACATCTTTATGTGTTTGTAAACCCTTTAGGGAAGATTCCCCATCTGTTCAAAACATCCATGTCCTTCACCAATCCAATGCTCTTGATTGCCATGATGCTAAGCAAGCACTCTGGGCAACTGCGAGTATTTTTTTTTTCTTCTGGAACAAAACATTAAATCACAGTCCAATATTTCTTGGGTACTCTGATCAGATTTGGAGAAATGTCCATAATTAAAATGGCCAAATTGAATGCTGGTTCTAAAAATTGGTTTCATTAGTAATTGGGAAACTATTTCAATGCATCAGATTATAGATAGTTTGGCTGCTTTTAAAAAAGAAATGAATCTGCACAAAAACGATGGGCTAAGAGTCTAGAAAATAGCCCATCTCAGGCAGCAAGGCAGCTAGCTCCTTTGACCACTCTTCCACCCTTTCTTTTTGTATCTTTATAAAAATAGCAATCAGATGGTCTCTGGTGATAGGAAGGCTAAAAGAAATGCTTGACTGACAACTTTCTTTTACTTATTTACAAAAAAAAAATGATTTTACTACTCTACCATAGTTAATTGATTGTTTGATTGACTAGGAGAAGGGTAGATGCTGTCTGGCTGAGGAGGTTGAAGGACTCTTTCCACACTGCCTGCCAGCTGAGTTGGGCTGGCAAACATCCATTTGATGCTTAAGTGGATATTAATCTAGACCATATCTAAGTGCAGCTGAAAGGCTCAGGGACATAGTGACTGTCATGAGCAGCCTGGGGGAGGAGAGAAGTGAGTTCTCTTCTAAATGTAGACTCTGTTACAGACTCACTGGGAATCAAGGTCAAACTGCTTCACTTCACTTGGTCTTGTTAACTCAGATGGAAAATTGGGTTAGGCTCAGACCACATGCATAGGGAATGGCTGCAGCTACCCAATAAAGCACTTCCTGGGCTATGTGTGAGGCCTCTGAGGACAGACAGTTAGGGCAGATGGGTAGACAGGGATACAGAAGGAGACAGACTCTGCGGGAAGTAGGAATTTATACTATCTTAGCAGTCACTATAATGAAAAGTCTTTTCCTGTCCCCCACCCATTCTTGCCAAAATCCTTGCCTCCTCTCAGATCCACAGTGGACATAATTGTCCAAATTTCGGTGGGAGTATTTGTGGCCTGCAGGAGCATTGAGTGGACATTTTGAGAATAAGTAGTATGCTAGGAATGAATGCCATCCAGTGTATACTATGTCAATGGAAACGGGAGAGGGAGCTGCTTTTAATCTGACCTCCAACTCAGAGTCAACTTGAAGCATTGGTCCCATTGCTTCCAATGGGACAGCTCTAGGCATTTCTAGTTAGTTTTTACTCAGCTATGATTCTGCCCTGTGGATCTCAGTGTCTGACAGTCAGCTGTGTGCTCTGCTGTGACTCAGAACCTCTTCACTATGTGTGGCCATCTCTGTCCAAATACATTCTAGCAGCCCAAATCTGAGAAGAGTGGACATCAAAACTTCCTATAGGAAGCAAAGGCAGAGCTGACTCCTTCCTAAGGTGAATTTATCCAATGCCTTTCTGCAAAGATAGTGATGAAAGAGCCCAAGTTAGGTGTGCCTGCTCTCCGCACTTCCAGTCAAGCATAACCTCAGAAAAGAGAAATAAATTGATGTTCTCCACCTGCCATATAAAATGAAAATTTTCTGCTGGATACCCAGAGCTAGACAGGAAACCATTGATCATCCTGAATAAACATCCTTTAATAAATCTTTATCTCTCCACAAGGTAATTGGGAGGACAGAGGCTTCCTAGTTTACTCTCTTCCAGGAGCACCCTCCCTTTCACTCTTCTAGGTATATTTGTTTTCAAAGCCAAAGTGTACTACATGGCCCCATCCATCAAGGTGACAGAAGACCAAATGATTTGCTATTTCAGCTCCAATGTGTCAAGCTTTTAAGAATTCTCTTAATCCACTGGCTTTGTAAGGTTCCTGGCATTTTCCATTATAGGTGGGCATGTTGTGCTACCTTGGTCCTCGTGAAGGATGTGCCCATACTTACGAATGTCATTGATTCATTAGGATTCAAGACATCTAATTCCCCTTGTATCACTCATGAGCCATTTCATGTATTACCAGTCAATGTTCATCATTGTGCCAACATGTCCAGTTGTTAAGGTAAATCTGATGTCCTACTTTAAGATATTCCTGGAGATATTTATCCAGGTGCTATTCCCAAGGTCTTGGCTTCTTGATCTCAGTGTTTGTAAGACATAAAGTTTAAGTAAAAGAAATGATTTTGATGGCCACCTTCATAACCAAACCAGTGTGCTTTTCATTCCTAAGAATCATTTGAAACATTGAAAGCTTTAAGCTTAGTAATTTTGATTTTTCTGAACTCTTAATTAGCTGCGTAGTTGGTACATCAATATCTTAAACCACATATTCATTTTTTAAAATCTAGGTTATTATAATGTATAACTTTTAATAAAACCTTCCAACTATAGTAATGCAAATCATAAAAGCCCTGAAAGGCCCATGAATCAAAGCCACCACCTCATGCCCAGCAGTGGTAGTTATTTGGTATTCACACAATAACCTTTAAATAGAAGAGTGTGTTTTTAAACATATTGGGTCTCTGCAAGGGGCCCACCCACATGATTAAGAGGCTCAGCCTCTCTGATGCACTGTTATGTGCAAATATAATGGAAAGAATTTTCAATGCAGCAGAAACAATTTCAGACCCTTACAAGATTTCACTGGGACCTATTGAGCTTAAAGGTTGCTGATACAATGTAAATGGCCCTTTTCTGTAAGTCTATGAAATGTTAGATAGTGCCAGTGAACCAAGGAAGATATCAATCATCAGTAACAAATGCTGTTTGAATAGATCTGGAAATAATAAATTAGGAATGATGACCTAAGTTCGCTTTACAGTGGAAAAGTATGGGTAATGCACATTTACTGATAGGTCAGTGTTAACCTCACCTACACTGTGTGGAATAAACTAGCACTATGCGTCTCTCTTTAGAGTACACTGGAGAGGATACAATGCTACTTCCATAGTAGAACCTACCAACACTGTGTAGCCTTTCTCTCATGGGTGAAAAACACAAGTTGAAGAATGTTCTATAAAGAAAGTATGTTGACCTTTCAAAAAATATTAAAGTTGTGAAAGAGACAAAAGTGAGCAGACCTATTAGAGAGCATCGGTTTGGATTTGAACCTGAATCAGTAAAAGGAGCCATATAAAGACACAAATAAGAGTCATCTGTCCTTGCTTATCTTCTATCTATCAACTATCTATCCATCATCTGTCAAATCTTTTGTCTACCAAGCACTTTAATGTACTTCTATATCACTCTGCATATATAATTTCCTATAAAAAATATACTCTGACACAATCATTGTACATTGATAAACATTAAACACTAATAACACAAAAGTATTATTCTTTGGTCCATATTCAAAATGTTTCAGGCATTTCTAATAATGACCTTTAGAAGAAGGATCTGCAAATCATAGAGATCCTGCCTCTGCTCTCCACAGCAAAGTTGTTTTGGAGCAGAACAATGCCTATTTGTTTACATGTTGTCTATCGCTGCTTTCACATCACAACCACAGAGTCAAGAAGTTGAAACATAGACCGTACCATCCATAAAGTCTAAAACACTTGCTATCTGGCATTTTACAGAAATAGTTTGCCGACCTCTGCTTTACAGTCACTTCACTCCAGTCCCTACCAGAGCTTCGCTTGGCACTCAGTCATAAGGTCCTCTAATTCTCCTGAGTTAGTTGTTTCTTCTTCCTTGTGTTTCTCTTAAAGATTTTATCCTGGTAGTTTTGTAAAATTTGCTTTATCTTGAGATCATATGGATTTTCCTTATGATTTGATTCAAGTTTATGTATATTTCATCAAACTACCTCTGGAAACAGATGCTGTTCTTCTCATTTCTTGCTACCAAGAGATGAGCTTTTGTGTCAAAATTGATAGTGCTAACTACCTTTTGGTTCAAGTGGTGCTCAATAGAAGAAAATAGATTATGCTATCCATAAATTCCATTTTGGGATAATTAGTATCTTTCAAATATGGATTTTTTTTAACTAACAGCAGATGTGTCAACATTAAATCCCACTATTTGACAATGTTACTATTACTACATAAGACTATTTTGTTCTTGTGAAACGTGTAAAGATAGAGGATCAACAGAATAACCCCTTATTAGTAAGTGATTCAGTACACACACACACACACACACACACACACACACACACACACACACACACCAGTAAATGATTGGAATGTTACTGTTTGACCAATCTATGTGGAGTACATGTTTTTCTTTTGTGTTATTCTTAAATTTGAATAGATATTTAAAAAACTAAAAGGTTAGAAAAATAATGTGCTAATATCACCTGATATACACGGGGAAACAGTGAGCAGAAGGGAGGAGGTAAGGGAGTCTGGGTGAGTAGACCATCACTTCCATAGTTGCAGAGAGGAGGACTTGAAGTTGACTATGGAGGATGATAAAGGAGCTTGCAGAGAAAGAAACCAGGTCATTTCCACATTCCAAGACCATGGCATTCACCCATTGTCTGGATAAAATTGATTTTTATTTAATTGAATTGAATGCCTCAGCAGAGTTTTTAATTTCCCCATGAAAGCTACAATTTCCAAATCACTCAGCAGGAAAAAAAAAGAAAGAAAGGAAAAGAAAAAAAGATGCAGCACAGACTCATAAGAAAATTGAAGTAAGTGAAAATTTTTCATATGCAGCAATTATTAAAATGTGATGTCTCTCATAAGGTCAAAACACAGCAGCAAACCAGAATGTAAGCTTTTTGCAAACAGTCAGCTCTGAGACAAATGCTACAAAAGGAAGAGAACATTAGAACATGGAAAGGAAAATGCAGGATGCAGATGTAGAAAAGTTAATGTCAGACAAAAAGAAATTTAAGCAGAAAAGTGTAAACATCACTGAATTGGTTTATTTTATATTTACTTTTGCATTTATTAATTTGTTTTTGGTCCTGGGGATTGAACCAAGGGCCTTGCAAATGCTAAAGGCGTGCTGTATTCACACCCCAATGTTTAGTGTAGCCCTGCACGCCTTCCCTCTTTCCTTCCTTCCATCCCTCTTTATCTGATCTCCTCCCTCCCCCCTTTTCTTGATCACTCATTTATGTTATTGACTATACATCCCAAAGTTTGTAAATGTTAACTTGTGATCTACCACAGCTCTACATCTCCAGCCTATATTATAAAAGGAAACAGACTGACTTTTCAAGCATGTACTGAGTACTTAATCATTGATGACCTCAAAAAAAATCACTGATAAAAAATTACCACCAAAAGAAACTGCCAATATCATTTTTGATACATTTTCACAAATTTCAGTATCTAATACCTTCAGAAATCAACAATTAAACATCACATAGAAAATGAATTAATCAATGAAGTATTAAGATGTAGGTATCAGATGTACATCTACATAAATATACAGTTTGGGGGCTGAAGAGATATCTCATGGTTAAGAGCATTGGCTGAGTTCAGTCCTCAGCACCCACAGTAAACGTCCCACAACCATCTCTTACTCCAGGTCCAAAGGATGTGACTTCCTCTTCTGGCCTCCATGTGCAATTGCCTTCAGTCTCTCTCTCTCTCTCTCTCTCTCTCTCTCTCTCTCTCTCTCTCTCTCTCTCTCTCTCTCTCTCTCTCTCTCTCTCACACACACACACACACACACACACACACACGTTTGAAAATAAAATAAATTTATGAGTTTTAAAAACAAAGAAATACACCTTTGTCATGCCAATGGAGTATTTCCATAGCTCAATTATAACTAATACTGAAAACAAGAGAATCTCCCCAGCACCAATAGTTGAAATTTTGCAAGTTCTAATTTATTAATTATAATGCAATATATATAATAATAACCTTTGATAAAATACCCACTTAATAATTATAATTATAAAACACTTAATATGGTTTTTTAAACTAAACAACAAATAATTCATTAAAAATATCAAACATTTTTAATTTTTAATTTTGCTTGTTGCAAAGCAAAAATACTTTCAGGGATTTCTTTTGTGATCTTATAGTATCAAGCTATCTCTACACTTTGAAAATTATCTCACACTGAGTCCTGCTAAAGAAATTTAGAGGCTAAAGATGTTATTCTTTGATATGAAATGCACAGGTGAGTGTGTATAATGTGGAGGTCAGGGGACAACCCTGACTGTTGCTTCTCAGTCACTATCCAACTTGTTTTGTTTTGTTCGGTTTGGAGACAGGGTCTCTCAATGGAATCTATGTGTGCCACTGAGCACCAAGAAACAACCTGTCTCTGCTTCCTCAGCCAGGGTCTTAAAAGCACCTAGCATGTTTGACTTTCTTTTAAAATGTGTTTTATTGTCGGGTGGCAGTGGCACATGCCTTTAATCCCAGCACTTGGTAGGCAGAGCCAGGTGTGTCTCTCTGAGTTTGAGGCCAGCGTGGTCCAGAGAGTGAGATCCAGGACAAGCACCAAAACTACACAGAGAAACCCTGTCTCAAAAAAATGAAAAAAATGTGTTTTATTAGTATATATTAATTATACATAATAGATTTCATTATGACAGTTTTTATACAGATGGAATGCATTTTGATCATTTACCCCATTAATCTCTCCTGCCCCCTCCTACTCTCTTGATCCTTTATTATTATTATTATTATTATTATTATTCATTAAATTTATTCATCTATTTTACATACCTACCATAGTTTCCCCTCACCTCTCTTCTCATTTCCTTCCAGCCTCCACTACTCTGTCTCTGTTCAGAAAGGGACAAGACACCCATGGGTGTCAACAAAGCATGACATATCAAGTTGAGGTACTACTACGCTCCTCCCCTTGTATTAAGGCTGGGCAAGGCAGCCCAGTATGAGCAAAAGATTTCTGGAAGCCAGCCAGTGCATTAGGGATAAGCCCTGCTCCCACCACTAGGAGTCCCATAAGCAGATCAAGCTACACAACTGTCACACACATGCAGAGGGCCTAGGTCTGTCCCATGCAGGCTCCCTAGCTGTTGGTCCAGTATCTGTGAGCTCATATGAGCCCAGGTTAGTTCTTTCAGTGGATTTCCTTGTAATGACCTTGACTCCCCAGGCTGGTATAATCCTTTCTCCCTCTCTTCAGTAAGATTCCCCAAGCTTGGCCCAGTGCTTCGGTGTGGATCTCTGCACTTGTTTCTGTCAGTCACTGGATGAAGGCTCTCTGATGACAACTGGGGTAGTTTTCAATCTGATTACAGGAGAAGGCCACTTCAGGCACCCTCTCCACGATAGCTAGGAGTCTCAGCTGTGGTCATCCCTGTGGGTTCATAGGAGTTTCCCTTGCACCAGAATTCTACCTGACTCCTAAATACCTCCCCCATCAAGATGTCTCTTTAATTACTCTCCCCCTCTACCCAACTCCCAACCCAATCCCTCATGTTCCCATGCCTGCAAGCCCCCAGTCTACCCATGAGAACTCTTTTATTTCCCCTTTCCAATCCATCCACAAAAATCTCTTCTATCTCTCTAAACCAGGGAGATCCTAGTGTCACCCTTGGACCCTCCTTGTTACCTAGCCTCTACAGGGCTATGGATTGCAGCATGATTATCCTTTACTTTACAGCTAATATCCGCTTATGATTGAGTACATACCAAGTTTGTTTTTCTCTGTCTGGGTTACCTCATTCAGGATGATTTTTTCTAGTTCTATCCGTTTGCCTTCAAATTTGTTGATGTCATTTTTTTTTACAGCTGAGTAGTACTCCACTGTTTATATGTAACACATTTTCTTTATCCATTCTTTGGTTGAGGGGCATCTAGGTTGTTTTCAAGTTCTGGCTATGAATATCACTGCTATTAACACAGTTTTACTTTCTTAACAAGTCTCACTTTCTACTTCTATTCTATTTGATGCTGAGTTTCATTAGAGCTCACACAGGAGCATAGGTGAGGGTTTTTCACTAGAGCAGGGACACCTTAGCAGTGGCCAGCTGTACCATTGAGGAAAACCGCTGCTCTTTCCCCATCAGTCATTAACTGGTATCAGTCCTAAGGATGGGGGTTGGGCCTCATGGGCTGTCTTCAATCCAGGCAGGAATGTTAAGGGACTCAGTCTTGTGCAAATCTTGTATAGGCCATCAAAAATTGTTGTGAGTTCAAGAATGTAATGACCATGCCATGTCTGGAAGACACTATCCCACATCACTCTTCCATTTCTCTGGTTATTATGTTCTTTCCTTCTCTACAGTGTTCCCTAAGTCAGGAATGAAATATATTCATGATAATTTTTTACATGGGTTTTGGAGATCAAAATCAATCCTTGTGTTGGTAAAGCCAGCACTTTACTAAATGATTCATCTCCTCAGCCTCTGAAGTTACCCTTAAATGTGATAAAATAGTTAATGGAATATTTATAATAAAAGAAAAGGATGGCTGAGGAGATAGCTGGGCAGTTAAGAGCACATACTGTTTTTACAGAGTATCTGAGTTCAGTTCTTACCACTCAGGCTAAGTGACTCACCACTTCCTGTAACTCCAGCTCCAGAGGATCTAAGGGCCAAACCTAGCTTCCATTGGAGACCCATATTCTCACATGTCCTTATGTCGCATAGGCATGTACTCATATATGTACAATTAAAAATAAAAATAAAATGTAAAAAAGAAATAAAACCAGCAAAATCTTCCTTGAGAAGGCATTGAAATAGGACAAAAAAAAGTACTACAATGAAATTGAATAAAATTGAGAATAAAGGCATAGTTATAAGAACAGTAATTATGGATATGGCTATGGTAACAATAATTCCCAAGTGTAAAAGCATGAAAATGTATGCAAAAGAGGATATTTTAAAGCTCAATAACATCAGACTGTGGATGATTTTTCCTAAAAAAATGTAAATTATCAATATCACTCAGAATGTAGAAGAGATATCAAGTGTGTTAAATGACAAAAGGTTAAAATAAGTTTCAAGTTGAATCATTCTTTGAAAGTTGTTAGTCCAGTGCTATTTGAACTGCCACTATATAATTGATGAATTGAGAGATGTGTGGATTTCCATTTTTCAAAATGTTTTTACAATTTTTTTTCTAAATGCCACTTTATTCCAGTCACAGCGGGATGTTAGGTGCCAGGCTTCATGGATGCTGTACAACATACTTTAGATATGCTGGGTTTGTTATTTAAAAAACTTAATTACAGGTACATTTAGGGGTGGGAGGATGTGCATGTATGAATACAGGTTCCCCCAGAATACAGAAGAGGGCGTTGGACCCTCTAAAACTGGTATTACAGGTATTGTGAACTACTTGACCTGAGTGTTGAGAACAAAACTTAGCCCCTCTGGAATATCAGCAAGCACTCTTAACCACTGAGCCATCTCTCTAGCCTCCTTAGTGGGTTTACACTAGAATGGGATAGCGGCCAGTAAACAAGTGAACTAATGTAAGTCAAATATAACCTGCATAGAGGTACTAGGAAGGTTAAGGTGGGTGGTAACTGGATACTTCTTCAGAAAAAGACAAGATTCTGTGAGAGGACAATACTAGAAATGAAACCTGGGAGAGGAGACTAATGAATTATAGGACTTGTCAGGAGTACAGGAGTGGAGAGAACAAGGAAATGGCTGGTGTCAAACTTTGGGCAGGCAATGGCCAAGTGTGTCACAAGAGCTGACAGGAAACAGTGATGACTATGGTGTAGACAATGGCCAAGTGTGTCACAAGAGCTGACAGGAAACAGTGGTGACTATGGTGTAGGCAATGGCCAAGTGTGTCACAAGAGCTGACAGGAAACAGTGGTGACTATGGTGCAGGCAATGGCCAAGTGTGTCACAAGAGCTGACAGGAAACAGTGGTGACTATGGTGCAGGCAATGGCCAAGTGTGTCACAAGAGCTGACAGGAAACAGTGGTGACTATGGTGTAGGCAATGGCCAAGTGTGTCACAAGAGCTGACAGGAAACAGTGGTGACAATGGCGTAGGCAATGTCTGGAGGATGTGGGTCAGGCCACAATTCTGTTCTTACTCTAACTTGAGGGTAATCCTCTGCGAGAGGCACAGGGTCTTCTCTAGCATAAAGACTGTGAAGAAAAGGCCATGCTAGAACACCAGGGAGACCAGCTGGCTGCTGGCTATGGCAGGGATCCAGCACAAGGAAACAATTCAGTCAACACACTGTATAGGTCAGGCAGAAATGTAAAAAAGATGTGATTATGAATGGTGTGATTCCTTTTTTAAAAATATAAAATATCCTGATTATGGTTTCCTTTCCCTCTACTCCTCCCAGTTCTTCCCCATCTCCCCTCCTATCTGGATGCACCCCCTTATTGTCTCACATTAGAAAACAAACACACTTCTAAGGGACAAAAACATCAGAATAGGGCAAAATAAACAGAAAGAAAAGAACCCATGAAAAGGCACAGAAATGGATCTAGACATAGAGACCCACTTATTCGAACACTCAGGAATTTCATTAAACTATAAAATGTTGTAATGATTGGTGAATTTTAGAACAAGAGGTAATTCTTGTGGAACCCTTGTTTCAACTTATCTGGTAGCTTTCATTCTCTCTGATACTCACCTCAACGGGAAGGGCAACCTGGAAGAGTTCTGAGGGAAATGGCTGAAGTCAGGCTAATGACTGAAAGAGAACAACTGGACTGATGAAGTTTGACATATGCTGAGGGGAA
This sequence comes from Peromyscus maniculatus bairdii, assembly GCF_049852395.1. Classification (NCBI taxonomy): domain Eukaryota; kingdom Metazoa; phylum Chordata; class Mammalia; order Rodentia; family Cricetidae; genus Peromyscus; species Peromyscus maniculatus. The sequence goes on from NC_134860.1 coordinate 12,741,202, forward strand.
GTCACAGGAGGGACATGCCATGTCAGGAGATGAACCCTGACATAAATGAGCTAAGGCTTAACTGGAATGGGGGCCGATGGATGGAAGTTCAGGAACTTAGACTGGGGCTGTAATAATGAATAACTTTTCATCAGAGTATCTCAGGGAGATGGCAGTGGTGGGGAAGTCAGACAGAGAAGAGGTCTGACCATTCACTCAAAGTGTAAGGGAATATCTAATGTCCTCCCATTGCCACTCCAGGCATAACTGCCACCTGGCTGCCCCATGGTAGCAATGTTCCAGGCCAAGAATCCTGGTCCTTTCCTTCCTTGTCTCCTTCTCTCTGCCACTCTCCCAGTCGACATGCAAGAATATTTACCTACAATTTCAAAATGTACTCAACACCCAGCTGCTTGTTGTCTACATGGGCTCTCATTATCCTCTCATCTCCCAGCTGTACCCCTCTTTTCCATCATTTCAGACAGCTTGGGGTTTTCACAGCAACCTACAACATGCTTTGTGGAGGTCAGGCTACTTCTTTCTTTAAAATTTCCCAGTAAGTTTTTGTCTTATTATGAACAAATTCAAACCTCTGATAACCAAGCATATGATTCCTATGTTTCTCCCTGATCTCTAGTTCCCCCTCAAGCCACATCCTGGCCCTTTAGGAGTTCTGAATTCCTTTATCATGGCCTCACTTCTGAAAAGGTGCTGGCTTTCCCTGAAGTCATTTAGGACCTTCATTTCCCCTCCTCTCTCAGGTGTCTGTTCCCCAGGGTGGACTCTCTGGTTTATATATGGAAGAGCCCCCCTAACTGTCTACATGAGCTGGATGAGAGTAATAAGCCCTCTGTTGCCTGTGTTTTCCACTCCCCAAACATCAGCATTCCTAAAGCAAACAAGGGAAATTTGCGGTAAATTAGGAAAAGGCAATGAAAGCTCTTTAAAGGTCAGAAACCACAGAGATTCGGAAGGAGCAAATACATGTTGAGAAAAAAGCCAACTATTGGCTAGAGCAGAAAATAAAAGGGTGACAGGAAAGGGCTGGGAGCAGCCACACTGTGACTTGATGACTGTTTGCCTCATGCAGAGTATCATCTTGGTAACCCTCACAATTTTATGACTAGGACATGTAGTTGTCACGCTGAAGGCGACACAAGGGACGGTGGTGGGGACCCATTAGAGGGCACACATGATCAATTTTTCAGAAACAGTTCAGGGTGCATGATAGCAATGTGGATGATACCAGCTACTGTTGTGATATTTCCTGTAAGAAATGCTCCCTGCTTGAACTTAAACCATGTATCGGTGGGGATGGAGATAAACAAATGGCTTTTAGAAAGAGGTAGGAGGTGGAACCCTAGAACTCAGTAATACAAAGCCATAAATCAAGCATTATCTTGAGAGGAAGAAGCTGTTCCCAGAAGTGTCTCCCTTTATCTGCTATAGTTTTCTTTTCATGCCACTTGATGGAAGCAATTATAAATACCTCCAGAATGTCTTCTTTTTCACAAACAAGGTTGTCATTCTGCACACTCAGGAGAGGAAGATGTAACTCTGATCACTCTCAGTCTTCTACTCTGTTGTCAGCTCATCAGGCTTCCAGAGTGATAAAACTCTATAAGGACCTGCCTCTCATAGACCTGTGCCCAAAGCCACAGGAAAACAGACATCTCAACATGTTCACTGCTGATACTCATTTGTAGGTATGCTATCAGTTTCATTTAAGCCTGATCTTGCCATTAAAGTAGTCTAAACCTGACAGATTCTATTGGATTCTTTTTTTCTCTTCTTTTAGTGGAATCATCATATTTATACTATACTGAGATTATAACATAATTACAAAAGTTCTCTCCTCACTTCCATCCCTCTGAAGCATCCCATACAACTTTTCTTACTCTATTTAAAATTCATGGCTTTTTTTATTAGTTATTGATACATATTGTAGTGCTTTGAATAAAAATGGCTCCTATAAGCTCATATATTTGAATGTTTAGTCATCAGGGAGTGGGACTACTTGAGGATTAGGCATGGCTTGTTCAAGAAAATATGTCACTGGGGTGGTCTTGGAGGTTTCAAAAATTCAAGCAAAGCCCAGTGTCTCTCTCTTCTGGCTGCCTGTAGACCCAGATATAGAACTCTGAGCTTCTTCTCCAGTGCCAAGTCTGCCTGTGTGTCACCATCCTTCCTGCCATACTGACAATGGACAAAATCTCTGAAACTATAAGCAAGCTCCAATTAAATGTTTTCCTTTATAAGAGCTGCTATGGCCATGGTGTCTTTTCAAAGTATAAAACGTTGACTAAGACACACACTCACACATTTATGTATATAAATACATATTCCTAAATACATAAATACACCCTGCTCAGTCTGTATACTGTTAATTATGTGTAGAAGTTTTCACAGCTGACTATTTAGTATTGGATCAACAGTTGGTGTGCTCTTCTCTAGAGAAGACTATTTCCAATGTTCTCAGTATTTCTTAGTGCCTGTAGGTTTTATGTAGGATTGAGGTCTCATGGGATTTCCTCCATCTATTTTAATGTGTCTATGGTTGTTGTTGTCCTTGTTCAGCAATAGTATTGGATAGACTTTATGGGTGTAGCTTTGGACATTACTAGGGGACATAGTCTCACAGCAAACTCCCTGACTCTCTGGCTTTCAAAATTATTCTTTCCTCTATTCTGCAATAATCCCTAAGCAGGAGTTGTGACCAATATATTTTGACATCATTGGTGTCCACAACAGCCACATACTCCTGGTTCTCAGGGATTTTGATTACCTACAGATCTTGAACTCTCTACCTCGACTTGTTTTGATTTTTATTTTATTGATTGGAGTTTTGCCTACATGTATGTCTGTGTATCACTACTTGGCTGGTTCCCATAGAAGTGAGAAGAGGGCACTGGATCCCGTGAAACTAGAGTTATGGATGGTTGGTTGAGAGTCACCATCGGCATGCTGGATATTGAACTCAGGTCCTTCGGAAGAACAATGAGTGCTGTTAACCATGAAGTCATCACTCAAGCCCATTTGATCTCTTTATAAAGTTGTGTGTGTGTGTGTGTGTGTGTATACACAAGGTGGTCAGAGAACAAGTTTGTGTAGTCCTTTTACCTTTAAATAAAGTTCAGGAATTGAAATCAGGTGCTTTATCCACTGACCCATCTTCCTGGCCCTACCTAATTTCTTTGCCTGAAAGCGTAAATAAATCAGAGGACTTTTTATCTTCTCTATATAACTGACTTAAAGGAAATGAAGGGGAAACACAGCAAAAGTTGAAGAAAGATTTTTCTTCTCAATGTGGAGATCAGCAATATATCCTGGGGAATGCCGTTTAAAGCAAAACACATAATACAGAGAAACAGGCACACACAAACAAAAACAGACAAACTCACATACACAAAAACAACAATATTTACAACAACAACAAAGACTTCAGTTCAAATAACTAGGTAGTAAAAACACAATCAAAATTAGAGAAACATGAAGCCTACACAGAAAATAAGTGCATATCAAGTAGAGGTAGATCTACGTTCTCAGCCTCTAATTTAGCACTGAGCCAGACTGAGAGAGGTTGAGCAGAAGGCTGAATGCCTCAATGTCTCTTGTGCACATGGTGTTACCGACTCTAAAATGAGGGCTTGATAATAGTTGGGAGGTCTGAGCAGAGGCCACATCAAAGATACTAAGTTAAGTAAAGTAGGATTTCCTTCAACAAATCCTTGGTGGGAAGACAATGATGATTAGATTAGAGATGCTAGCAATTCATTCACACCATGTAAAAATTGCTGCCTCTATATATCTATCCAAGTAGCAAACCATTTGTGGGCATTCATTGCTGGGCAAGAAATATGGGAAAAGCAGTTATACCTCTTCTGTTTTGCCTGCCTAAAGCTGGGGGTGACACAGATAGGTAACAGCCTCTAGTAGATGCCATGATACATATCAAAGTCCCTAATGTGCCCTCTGATATTTCTCCAACAACTCTCTATTGAAGAACCTCTATGCTCTCTCTGTCTCTGTCTCTGTCTGTCTCCATCTCTATCTCTGTCTCTCTCTCTCATACAACAGTGCAATGAGGTGCTGCTCTGATTTGATAGTGGGAACTTAACATACAGCTCATTGATGCTTTATGTTCCTGTGTTTGAATTCACAGGTCATAATAAAGCGTTGCATATCCACAGACCAGCAAGAAATTAATTAAGAGGAGCCTTTTAATGTAGAAAGCAGCTTACTGAGATAATGGGAAAGGCTTTGGTAAGTCTTGGCTTAATTGGAATTTCAAGCAATTCTTCCGTTGTTGTACCACGGATTTTTACTGTTATAGACTGGATGAGCAAGCTGTTTAAAGAGCTTACTGGAAGAACTGGACTCAGGTTTCAGCAGAGATGGATTTGCTTCAAAGATTCAGGGCTGTGTCAGAAAACACCAAGCAGAGGGTACAGACTGTTCTCTAGTCAATGCATGGACTTGTGAGTCTTGTAAATATCTATTGTCATATTCAATATAGAAAAGTAGAGGCTGAATTGGAAGGTCATGTCCAGATTACAAACTGGCTGTCTCTTTCTAGATAAAAAGATGAAATGTGGGAAAGATGAGCCAAAAGCAATGTGTAAGTTGGTATTTGAAAGGCATAGGTCTGTGTCCTGATTCTAACCCATGTTTCCTAGTAAATTCCATCCAATAATGCCTATGTTACAGGATCAGGGTAAGTATGAACTGTTAATAAACCTTGATAAATGCCTGATGCCCAATCATAGTATGCAGGATTCTTTGAGTTTGTTCATCAGTGGACGAGATACACACTTTTACACTTACTTTGAGAAGTATACAGTTGGACAAAGGTGGGAGACCTTGGCTCTGGTGAAGTCTTTCCCATTTGCATTGTGTTATATTAGTTGAGCAACTGAAATATAAAACCATTTAAAATGAAAGCCTTCTCAGGGCATGAACTTGATTCAGGACAGAAGACCATTGCTCTGTGTTTCTGTGGGGTGACCCAGGAAGGTAAAATGCACAAGATGATGGGGATTTAATACCACTAGCTTGCTGCCCCATAGCACAGTTGTGTAGCTTTCTTTCCTGGGTCCAAATGCTATGAAAAGACACATATCCTTGCAATTCCCTGGAATCATTTGAAGGGCTTTTTGTCTAGATAATTAGCTTGATTCATACCTGAGTTACTGATGATTACCAATGATTAGTTGATTACATCTTGACTTGAGCTTCAAGTGCTACAAAGTGCTATATGTCAGCCTGAAATGTATTCTACAGACATCTGATTCTGTTGCTTCTTGTCTTATTGGGACTGAACTCAAATGCCCAGCATATATCTTGATAGCTTCAGGTGGCATGTGTGCACTCTTCTTTTATGATGTTTAGCCTACCCACTAAGTTAAGGACTGCAAAGAGCCATTCCTTGGTTGCAGGATAAGGACAAAAGCCCTTTCAGGGGTGGCAATTTCTTCAGTAAAATGTGGTGTCCTCATGATAACAGGGAGGATGAGACTGAATGCAAGGTATTGTCCTGAAGCCTTTTCCAACACAGCAGATACATAAGCAACCTGAAAGAAGACCCCGAGGCAAAGAAAGATCCAGAAGAATATACATTTGCTGGAATAACAACCTTCTAAATATAGCAGAAGAAAGCATCTCTGGTGCAAAAGAAAATTCCAGGATGAGCTTCTCAAAAGAGGCTAAATTATAGCAGTTTCTGTGAAGGAAAAACAACACCATTAACTCTTATTCTTGACATGCATCATACAAATGCCTGATAAAAGTCTATCAGTGCTGAGAGCCTTCATGTTTCCTTCCGCATTTATCAGCACAGCAAACATTTCTCTTCCCATCATGGATGAGGCTGCTCAGGATGGCACAAGGCAGATTCTTTTCCCAGGTTCATGGAACCATCACTAATGAAGAAGGAGGGACATGGATGTAGCCTGGTGGTAAAGCCCTTGCACAGCATGCATGAGAGACTAAGTTTCACCCTCAACACTGAACTGGGAAGTGAAATGAAAGGGGTGGAAATAAAAAAAAATGTGACTCCACACTCATTACAAAGGGCTTTTATTCATGTCTGGAATACAATTTTGCTTTCCTGTAAGCAATTACCCAGAATACTTGGCTTTGTACCCTAAAACTTCTCCCAGAATACTTTCCCAGCTGCAAGTGGCCCTCAGAGTCTCCTGAAAGACTCATTAAGCACAGGGTGCTGTCTCCCACTCTAGAAAATATTAGGTCTGGGTAAAGCCATAGAATTTTCATGTTTTCCCACTGAGATACACTTTACACACAATAATATCTTCATTGAGATATATGATCCATATTATAAAATTCAACCATTTAAAACAACTACACAATGAAGTTTTGGAAACTCTGCCTACTTGTAAGGCTGTGCTAGTTTCATTCTTGTTGCAATGATTAAAACACCCTGACCAAAAGATACTTATGGGAAGGAAGAGTTTATTTGGCTTATAATTCTATGTTATATAAATAAATCCATGATGGCAGGAATGTCAGGGCAAGAACTTGAAGCATCACAGCCACAGTCAAGAGCAATGAGAGACTTGTGTTCCTTTGCTGCCTGCTGGCTGACTAGCACTCAGCTAGCTTTCTCTACTCTCATGAATATAAGGCTCCTCAACTCAAGAATGGTAATCCACACAAGAAGCATGCCCTTTGTACAGCAATAATCAACCTAAAAGGGCCCCCCCATTGACATGCCCACAGGCCAACCTGGTCTAGGTCATTCTTCATTAAGACTCTTCTCTAGTGATTCTGGGTTGTGTCAAGTTGGCAGTTAAAGCTGACCAGCATGAGTGTTATCAGTAGAGTTCAGTTTGGGAACATTTACACCCTTTTTCCAGGTCCCTGGCAAATTTTGCATTCAGTCTCTACAGGGACTGATTTGTCAAATTGGGGTCCCTAAAATATGTGGTCTTTTGTTTCTATTTCTTACTACATAGCACAATAATTTTGAGATCTTTCCATTTTGAAGCATGGATTAACTCTTCCTTCCTTTTTCTTACTAAGCAGTACTCTCTATTCACTGCACTTGGCAGAAATGCACACCTATTCTCTAATGCTGTACCTTCCTGATAAATTCATAGACTCATAGATGATGCCCAAGTCATTGTTCTGTGACTATTCTGATAACACATGGTAAGATCATTGGTTGCTGATGTTTGCTTGTTCGTTTGTTAACAAGGTTTGGTTTCTCTACACAGCCCAGGCTGGCCTTGAACTCACTATCTTCTTGTCTCTGCTTTCTAAGTGCTTGGATTTCAAGGCATGAACCACATGTCTGTCTCAACCTTGACTTTTGAGAATAAGAATTTATAAACTGGCAACATTGGTTGCTGTGATGATTTGAAACAAAATGGCCCCCATAGGAGGTGGCACTATTTAGGAGGTGTGGCCTTGTTGGAGGAAGTGTGTTGCTCTTGGGGGAAGGTTTTGAGATTTCCTATGTTTGAGCTATTCCCAGTGTGACAGGCAGTTGCTTCTGCTGCCTGAGGATCAAGATATAGAACTCTTAGCTCATTCTCTAGTGCCATGTCTGCCTGCATACCACCATGTGCAGGCAGGTCATTTCTCTCATTCTTGCTTGTCTTGAAATACTCTGCAGTTGCTTACTAAGTAATTGATTCAGAGGCTTAATATTAATTAATGCTCAATCTGTAGCTCAGGCTTATTACTAACTAGCTTTTACACTTAAATTAACTCAGAATTCTTATCTATGCTTAGCCATGTGGCTTGGTACCTTTTCTCAGTCTAAAATTCTCATCTTGCTTTCTCTGTGTCTTGACCATTGACTTCTTGACTCTGCCCTTCCTCTTCCCAGCATTCTGAGTTTGGATTTGCCACCTCACTCACTGCCCATCTACCAGCCAATCACTGTTTTATTAAATCAATTAGAGAGACAAATCTTTACAGTGTTCAAGAAGATTATTCCACAGCAACCATGTCCTGCCATGAAGATAATGAACTAAACCTCTGAAACTGTAAGCCAGCCCTAATTAAATGTTTTCCTTTATAAGAGTTGCCATGGTAATAATGTCTCTTCACAGCAATAGAAACCCTAAGACTGTTGCCTATTGGATGCATCAAAGAAAATTTTACAAAATACCATGTCCAAGTGTCACATGTATTTTCACTTGGTCTGAGGTAGGGCTTGGGGCTGGGTACTTTTATACACAACTCCCTGGTTGACCCCTCAGAAGGACACTGAGGCAGAGAAATACCCATTTTTACTACTCATTATGTCTTCTGCAGACTCAAGGCCACAGATCTTAACCTGGGACCTTCTTGGAATCTCTAACAATCTCAGACTCTAACCAGAAACTTCCAAACTCAGAGCCAGCACCTTAGCAACACTGCAGGTGATTCCCAGACACTTGATGCTTAAGGGTATGAGGCTTCCCATGGAGCAGAAAACGGGGACAGGAGGAAATTTCACTTTAGGCCAGAACTATGAAGATTCAAAAGGGGGCCTTGGCGAACAGGTGGTTCCTTCCGGCTGAATGGCTGAGATTAGCTCTCCATTGATGAAATCACAGGATAATTGCTGACCTTCCTCCCACTGCCTGCAGCTAGAGATGAACTTAGGGAGGGGAGCGGGTTAACTGGCCCTTCTAAATAGATCCCATTTGCTTTCAGGGATTGTGGATGGGACATCCTAATGACTTTTATCTATGCCCATTCTAATGAGAATGTACTGGCCGTCTTCCAACAATATCTTATCTGAATGGCTGGAGCAATTTGGATTGCAAAGCACATCATCTTCACTAGAATAATTAATCCAGATAAAAGTAACCATATTTTTGCTAACCTCTTTGGTTCTATGTATAGATGGGTAAATACCTAGGTATAAACTGGGTCTGTGTGGTAGAATATTTTAAGATGTGTTACCTTTGTTTATGTTGCATTTTTTAACTCTGTGAAGCTGTGTTACTGTGCCTATGTAAAACACCTGATAGTCTAATAAGGAACTGGCCTATAGCAAAGCAGGAGAAAGGATAGGCAGGGCTGGCAGGCAGAGCAAATACAAAGAGGAAGAAATCTGGGAGAAAAGGATCTAGAAGGAGCCAGAGAAGAGGAGGGTATCAAGAGCCAGCCACCCAGCCACAAAACCAGCAAGTCAGGAGTAAGAGTAAGATTTATGGAAGTAAGAGAATGAGAAAAGCCCAGAGGCAAAAGGTAGACAGGATTATTTAAGATAAGGAAAGCTGCCTAGAAACTAAGCCAAGCTAAGAATGGGCATTTATAAGTAATAATAAGCCTTGGATTATTTAAGATAAGGAAAGCTGCCTAGAAACTAAGCCAAGCTAAGAATGGGCATTTATAAGTAATAATAAGCCTTCTTGTGTGATTTATTTGGGAGCTGTGTGGAGGGACCCCCCAAAAAGAATAAAAAACAAACAAGAACAGCTCTGGAAGGGCTTAGAATAGTAAAAGGAGTTGGGGCAGGCAAAGAAGCAATAGCTAGAATGATAATAGATAGACGCCTCAGAAAGAAAGAGCCACGGTCACATGTGACTTTAGGAGAAGATAATTATTGGAACAATACTAGATAATTCATGAGGTACAAGGCTGTAGAGATGAGAACATGCAATGGAACCTTTAACAAACACTGGGAAGACACAGAGCAAGAGCCTGAAGGCAGGGGAATGCTTAGAGTATTGTTTCCTTTTGCCATCTATGGATTTGCTCTTGTGGTTTTTAGGTGGGTTTGGATTCAGAAGCTCAGTTTAGTATATTTTGAAGAGGTGCAAGAAAGTAAACTCTATGTTCAGTTTTGAATATGAAGTTGGGAATACTTTCAAAGCAGACAGAGAAGCAGGCTGTCACAGGAAGCAGCTGCAGTGCTCTGAGTCGCTGGTCTCTGGGACATGGAGGGTTACCATACATCTCACTGAAGATAAGCAATGAAAAACTCCTTTCTGGAGCCTCGTGGCATGATGTTACCCAAGGATATGACTTGGAGGAAGATGGTCCCCGGCCAGATATAGAGTCTTCATCTCAGAGTGCAAATAGGCCCAAGAAGGCAGATCAGAGATGAACAGAGATGTGGCTTCAAGCCAGAGTCTTGAAACTCATTAATTATGACAAGAGTATGACTTAAACATTAAACACAGAGCAAGTTGACACAGTAATCAACCAATGACCATTTCCTTTCCCACAGCCTTTTCATAATAATACTCTTGGAATCAAAGCCATATCTCAATTTTACTCATTATGACCCCTCCCTTTTATAGCCTGACCTTTATCTATATAGAAGAACCACTCCTGTTGTTGACTGTGGATCCCTGAGAGAGTCAACTAAAAAATTCAAATGTCCTGACTGTCATCCACTCCTTCCTTCCTTTCAAGTTAAATGAACCCCTCTGCAGCTGCCTGAATACTAAGAATTTAATCACAGCCATGAGTGGAAAGAATTAACATGCAAGGGATTATTTCATTTCAATACTCAAAATAACTCCATGAAGTAGATAATAACATACTATCCCCACTTTACAAGTTTAGAAACATTGAATCATGCAATCTTGCCTAAGACCAGCCAGCTGGTAAGAGGAAGAAGTTCTCTGTCCAAGTTTACCTTGGACCAAGTTGCCCTTCAAGGATATTATTTCTTTTTCTCAGTAGACATGTGTCCTTGGATGCCCCAGATGGAATAGTGTTTGAGTCACACCTTAGGAAACACTCTGATAATTTTAGGGACCGTCATGGGATTGTAAGATATTGATGTGAATGTGAGCAGAAAGGAATCATGCCAATCTGTAAGGCCTGTGACTCAGGTGAGAAAGGTGAGGTGCTGTTCTGAGTATGCGCACCTGATGTTTCTGTGAATGTCATTTAGAAATAACACTGTATTGGAATTGAATACGTGCTTCAGTAGTTCAAAAAAAAACTTGCCTTATAAGAGCTAGAGCCAGAGTCCAAATGCCCAGAACCTATATAAAAAAAGCAGGTGGAATAGATCTGCCAAAGTGGATGGAGGAAAGCCCTTGGGACCTCAACTTACACAAAGAACTATGGATAATTTAAAAAATGCTGAGAATGGGAGAAATGGTCTTCCCAAGAGAAAACATACTAATTCATTATCCCATATCAAATGATCAGTCCTGAAAACCTACATACAAATAACACTATATACACTGAGCAGGTTATATTTAGGAATATATGTGTATATACAAATATGTGTATAAATAACATGTAATGAAAACAGAGACAATGGATTTGATAGAGAATAAAGGTATGTGGGATAATTTAGAAGGAAGAAAGGGAAATGAGAAATTATATTTATACATATAAATATATAAAATCAGGTGGTCACATTAGGCAACCTGTAATTCCAGGGCTGGAAAATGGGGTCCTCAGAGCAAACTGTCTGGCAGAATAGCCTTATAACTGAGCTCTGTGTTCCACTAGGAGACCTTGCCTCAATGAGTAAGGTGCATAGTGATTGAACAAGACTCTCCATATCAATATTGAGTCTCCCTGTATACAGGCACACATATACATCAGCACAGCTGTACCTGTATATGTGTGAACGTGCATACAGACATGCACATATACCATACACACATACATATCTCTATAAAACTAACAAAAAGAAAGTGCTGATAGAATTTGTACTGTACTGGGTGTCAACTCGGGACTCAGATTCAGGGAAGGGCACCTGAATCACAGCTGCAGAACAATTCCATTTCGTTGGATACCAGCAGGCCAGTTATCTTGAAAACAAATTATGCTTACGAAAGGGTTGGATGAATCCATTGTGGACAGCCCTGCACTGAAGCAGGTTATTTTTTGTCCTTAATTAAACTGTCCTCTGGTAGGGACAAAAAATAAGGTTAATCCATTACATTCTGTTCTCAAAGCAGAAACCCTACTTGATTATTTCTGCCTTTAAGATATCCATTCTGTTTGAAAGAATGTGATTGTTGTTTTAAATTTGTAAATTAATATAATTAAAGAAGAAATTCTAACTGAAGTGTGGGATTACATTTATTTGGCATCTACTCCATTAATTTCTAGCATCTAAAAAGCATTGTTAATCATGTGCACACTGTTAATTATCTCAACGTGTTTAATTGTTGTTTTCTTAAATAACTAGTAGGCCATGTGTAAATGATCTTTCTCACATTAGCATTTAGTTCTGTGAAAAAGTATAACACAGTACAGATTGCATGATACATTAGCCCTTGCATGGTCTTAGAGCCATTCATATTGTATTAGAGAAATGGGACATGCTGGACACAATCCTCCCTCACTTAATACCCCAAAGACCTCAGCCAAGTATCTCAAGGGCCCAGACAAGCAAACAAAACTCCTCTTGGAATTGTTATAGGATTTCCAAAGGAGCAGTGGAGCTGCCATGCACACTGGCAACCATATGGCAGAATTCTGCTTTCCTGTGCTATGAACTTTGTGGATTTTGTCAGGCTCCGACATAAAATAATAATATCTAACATCTAGGGAGCACTTGCTGTATTCCCAGTGCTGCATGCATTTTCTCTCTTCCATTTTCATAATGGTAGTGTGATGAAGATAATGTAATTACCATCTCATTTTACAAATCTGGATGGAAAAGTTCATGGCTTGCCCAAAGTCATGCACCTAGAAAGATGTCCACTTGAGATGCTTTTCTAATATTTTCTTTTATTTATTCCTTGTATGTGGGATTGACCAACAATCTCTGTTAATCTACAGTCTTTGTAAAAATGTAATTACCCCATTTTACTGCTTGTGGAACATTTAACCTTCACATAGGTGATGTAAGACTCTCTCCCTTTCTCTCTCCCTCTGGCAATCCTGAAAAACCTCTTATAACCTTGCCTTCTATACAGTATACTGGGGATAACACATTAGCCTATTCAGGAGAAAGGTTTACTGAGTGGAAAGAAATGCTTTAAAAAAATATCCCCTCTGTAATCAGGAAGGCTTTAAGATGAATAAGAGCAAGAAGAAATGCCTTCCCTCGTGTGTGTGTGTGTGTGTGTGTGTGTGGAGAGAGAGAGAGGCGGGGGGAGAGAGAGAGGGAGAGAGAAAGATAGGAGGTAAGAGAAGACTGTATGGCTACTTGCATGACTGTGACTAAGGTTGTTTCCTTTCTTCCACTGTGTGCTATGAAATAGTTATATGCACCTCAAGATATCAGTCATAGGAATTGGAGACATAGTCTTCAGCCAGATATTTCAACTCCCTGAAGAACTCGCATCATTGAATTTATACCTGATCTATGAAGGGCATAAACTTTGACCCAGTTCTCTAATAGTCCAGAGGGATGGGAAAGTAATGACTGTATTACTCTCTAAAGATGGCTTCAAACAGACTATGGCAATTTTTGTGCTGTGGTTTGCATATGTATTCTCTTTGAGGGATTTGAGGCTTGGTTGGCCACCTGTGACACCATCAGGATGTGGTAGAACATTTAAGAAGGACCTAGAAGGAAGAAGAAGAAGAAGAAGAAGAAGAAGAAGAAGAAGAAGAAGAAGAAGAAGAAGAAGAAGAAGAAGAAGAAGAAGAAGAAATTAGAACACCGGGGCATGACCTTGAATGGGATATTAGTGTTTTAGTCCCTCCTCACCTCCCTCTCTTTTTTGCTTTCTGAATTCCATGGAACCAAAATTTTTTCCCCATTTGCCCTTGTGACATGTTGTGCTGTCTTTATACAGGCTCCAAAGCACCCAGGGCATCCAGAGATCCAAATCCACACTTGTATAAGTCAAAAGGCATTTACATTTCTGCATTTACTTTGATTTTCTCAGAAGTTCTGTTGCAGTGATACCAAGCTGACTAAGGCACTCTGCAAAGGAGACCCCGCCGCATTGTAACATGGGGGAACTTGTTCAGAGCGATGAGACTCACACTAGAGAGCAGGTGCTCAGCAATGCCAAAAGTAAGGAAATGTTGTGTCTGGAGCGGTAAGCCTATAGTTTATCAAGAATTACAAGCTTATCGTGCTTATGGGGAAGCATGTAGCACTTACCTATAAATACTAGCCTGAAAAATACTCAATCAAACCACCTATTCTACCTTAGAACTTTGTTAAATCTGAGGGAGCAAAAAACTTAGAAATTGACTGAATAAAGAAAGTCAAACATGGTGATAGGTGAGTATGATTTATTGATGTCAATGGATGGACATAGAAAAGGAGGGCAAGGAAATGATTTAGCCACAGGCACAGGCCACTGCCAAAGTCATTGTCCATCACAGATTTCCTGAAATGACACCAATGACACTAATTAGATCTCTTTAAAGGGAACTGAAAATTTTGAGTGTATTTATTGATTTTAAATATTTCTTCAAATTTTGGTCCATCTGGCCACATTTGCATTATTCACTCAAATTGCACCCAAATCAGTATCTGTTCATGGGTTCATGTCCGTATAGCTACTCAGAGAAGCGATGATGGTGGGGAGGCCTAGAGTCTGGAGGACATTGTTCTATCTAGATAGTTCCAATAAAAGCAAACCATGCAAATGAGGCCCAAAGACCCTAGAAGACTCTGTCAGATTTAGGTTGTAGATGTAGTGAAGATTTTTTTTTTATTTTTATTTTATTTATTTATTTATTTTTTTTGCAGAGTGTTTGTCCTTTGATGGCCTCCAGCATAAGAGCCATGCCACTGGGTAACTGCTCTAAAGAAATGACATTTTCTTTCCAGGGCCTGTTGGGTTGCAGTGTGGTTGTCCTGCATGAGTGTGGCTTCTTCAATGTCTTCTTCAATGTTATCATGTTTCCCACCTCTTTAATGTCCACCCTTCTATTTACACAATCACCCTATTCTAGTATGGATTAGTTTGTTTTGTGTCATTGTTACAACTGCAAAATACTTAAGATAGGGTAATTCGTAAAGAACACAAAAATGTTTGACTCAAAGATCTGGAGACCAAGAAGCCCAAGAGCAGGGGACTGAAATCTGGTGGTATTCTTGTAGCGTCATACCAAGGGACAGGTATGAGGTGGTGATACTGAGCAAGTATGTTCTTGGTGGTTTCTCTAACTCATATAGTGAGAGTTTCTAGACATTGTCAACAGTATCTTGGCTGCCAAGAAAACTATCACCATGACTACTGCCTAGGTGGCTGGCAGGATGTAGTAAAAGGAGGCTTTTCTAATGATCTCTCAAAGATCACTGCCATCTGTGATGGCCATATTGACAGCAGAACTGGCTCTTGACCCTGTTTATACATCTGGAGTTCATTAGCCTCCAAGCCCTCCAGTTGTCTCTGAGATCTGTTTGTCCTGAAATCTCATAGTAACCTGTTGAAGAGAAGCAAAGAGAACCACTTATGGTACTACCAAGACTTTCTGGAACTCTTGGATTGTGTCCTGGATGCCAAGGATGTAGACCCTGAAGAGCATGCAAAGCTCCATTCTAGCGAACAGGCTCCCTTTGCTAAGTGAGGCTTCCTCTATAAATCAAATATACCTACATAATAAATAATTGATGCACAAGCTAAGAGTCTATGTGAAGGATTCACAAGGAGAAATCTTCCTAGCATAAGACCAGCATCAGTTCCTGGGTCCAAAAACTTTCATAGTAGGAAACATCTAGATACTCAAATTCTGAAAAGAAAAAAGGTCAGGGGAGAGAGCCACAGACCTTTAACTGGGGAACACAGCAGAATCTGGATTTCTCCAGTTTTCATTTGGCTGACAGTTGTCATGGAGTGATTATGATTATCAAACATTTGATTTTAAATGTATTGTGTCCAGTTTACATATAAGGAAACTGAGGCACAGGGTCATAGCATCTGTTGAGCTCTCTGGGTAGTGGCTGCTGAGATAGATACTTGTGTTGGAGCCACTAAAGGGACAGACTTAGCCAATAGGAGTCTTCAGGCCATGTTGTGGACATGGGAAATCTCTGCAGACCCAGCTAAATGTAGAGCCGTGTGCTCACTTGCATAGGTCTCCCTTTGAAGTAAAGGCATACAGAGGAAATAAATGTTATACCATAGTACTTACACACTGGCAGGGGTTATTCCATGAGTAGCCTGACCTCCATCCAAAAGCTGAAGTGGACACTGCTAATAGCTGGAAGCTGACAGCTGTCCACCTTCCCTTCAACTGAATAATGAGTCTGTTCTTCAACAGGAAGCTAAGTGGTGTCATTGCACTTGACATAGGCAATGGACTCTCCCCATCCCAGCACCAATTCTAATAACTGGCACTGCCCAAATTTGCATGGAAATGGAAGGACTCCATTAGTGAGGAAGCCCCCTTAGGATAGCAGTTTTCTATAGCTGTCCCAAGTAGAGAGCTGCCATCAGAGAAATTGTAAGTGATTGCTTTCACTCCTTTTACCCATCCCTGGCACAGGACCAGAAAGTCTTTGAGTTTGAAGAGCTAAAACCACTCTGCTGTGGCTGCTTGTATAAAGCCCTGTCCTGCGCTTACCTGAATAGCAAATGCCTGAGCTTGAGCTCCCTCTGAAGCCTGCCTCTTTGCTAACAGCCCTACTCCCATCCCTTCAATGTCTTCCTACTTTGCAGATGAAAAGTTTTCTAAGTACAGTGTAAACACAGCAATACACTTGTGTTTCTCCATGTCCAGGCCCTCACCTCACCTTTACTTTGTCCTTTCTAGGAGCCATCCTGGTTGGTGTGGCTGTCTGTTTCTTTATCCTGCACCCTCTTTCTGCAGTCTTGAAGCATATCATCAAGAGGGCTGGTCTCAAGCAAACAGCCACTCCTAAGGCATCACACCCACTCTGATTTTCTTGAGTCCTGACATTTTATTTTCTCTGCCTAGACAGGACATCTACGCAAGCCTTCTTCATCACAGTGGCAATGGTTTTCCCCAAAGGTCTGTTGAACCCTTCCATAGATAGTCTCAATTTATATAGCTCAGTATCTTGGGTCCTATCTTGGATGGATTCATGGAACAGAAGCTGCCTTTGGACCATTCTCATACCACCAGTGAGATTACTAAACTAATACCAACCAGAGAGAAATGGAGAGAAACGTGAGATTTTTCTCTGTCTCTATCCTGTGTGCTGAATATTTTCTGAGCAATGATGACTTGCTACCTCACCATTCTCCTCAGGAGTCAGTTGTCAGTGTATTAATGTGATCCTTGCACAGCCCCGAGTGCATAATGATAACCTGGCAGGCATGCAATTACGCAGTGACAATTTCCAAGCTGCCTCTGCCAGCCCTGTCCTCCCCAGCAACTCTTGGCTTTCAGCTATTAGTCCTATGTGGTTTTTAAATCAGTTGTCACCTGTGCAAGGGACAGCCAGCTCACAGATGTGTGACTCTGATTTCTGTAAGGTTGATATGGGAAGGATGATATTGAACTCAGGTAGTCTGCAACTTTCCCCAAATGGTGACACAGTATTGCTAGAATCTGTTCACAACATGAAACTGCTTTCCCCAAAAGTTTTGACATTGAAGCTCCATCTGCAGCAACAAGCCAAGGCAAAACGTAGCTAAAAAGATGATAACGGGCTACCTTGGGAAATGAAACAGCATCAAAAATCTAATTTCTGTGAACAAATTTCCACAGTACTCATTGAAGGGATAGTCATATTCACCTAAATCTTTAACTGAGCATTTACAAACTACAATTCTATTAGATTTTAAACCAGGCTATGCTTGCAAATGCGTTTTTATAGAAAAACTAATTAAAATAACCTGATATTGTACCTAGTGTGAAAATTTTTATAAAAAGGCAAATATAAGGTACAGAACTCAAATAAGCTGTAGCTTTAGCTTCTGTGATATATATATATATTATGAAACAAAGAGATATTAAAGCCATGGTGAGGATTGGGATAAAAACTGCATGTGAAATGGGGTTGTGTGCCAATTTTAATTTA
Source organism: Peromyscus maniculatus bairdii (assembly GCF_049852395.1). Lineage (NCBI taxonomy): Eukaryota > Metazoa > Chordata > Mammalia > Rodentia > Cricetidae > Peromyscus > Peromyscus maniculatus. The sequence continues at coordinate 12,759,023 of NC_134860.1, forward strand.
ATCTCATGGTTATATTTAATTACATTGCTCCTGTTATGCACTGGTGTTGTCTCCATGCCTCCTGAGAAGGGCACACTCTTGGCCTGATGCTTCTTTGAGGACCTCTTGTTTTTGATCTCTGAACTGAGTCTTCCCAGGGCCCAGTGAGGAGATCAATCATGTGGGCATCTCCCTGGACACCAGGGCAAGTGGCACAAGTTCATCCTCCAAGACTATCAGTCCTCTGGACCTTTGCAGCACTTATTGTCAGCTTGACAAAGCCAGCTAAGTTTTTGTGTGTGCAATCTTCAAATAGCACTGGGCAGAGAAATCAGGAGATGCCAGTACCACACCCTCAGGCTTTCCAAAGAGGAAGGACAGAGCATCCTAAAGCAACTGAGAAAACAAACCATCAACCACACAGACACGAAGTACAGCTTCACCATGTGGAACATAGAGCAGGTGAACCTCTGTTCACAGTCTGCAAATGGGCTGATTGGCATGTCTTGCAATGAAAAGCCTGTGTCTGTAGAATTGTAACTTAGTGTCTTGTCACCTCACCATTTCTTCCTTTGGGATTGCTGAGCAAGGTTCAATTAATGTCATCCCCTCTCCTACTTGCTGATTCAATCATTTCACATGTACAAACAAGGGGCACATTACATCCTGTGTGCTCATGATGGAACAGGATGGAATATTAATGAGACCTGGAAGATGGTCTTGAAAAACGTCTTCAGTCCAGCATTTCCCTAGAAAGTGCAGAATCCATTGTGAAAAATCAAAATGAGCTTCCCATTAAATGATAAACTCATGAAGTTTAAAGTCACATTAGTAAACATTGTGGGAGGGTCATAGCCCTCTCAGATGCTCTATAAAAAATGTAACTAGGGGTTCCCCCAATGAGGTTTGTGCTTCAGAGTTTCAGTGGTGTAGTGTCCAGCCTGAGTGCTCTGCATCTCACTATTAAATGAAGAGAAAAGGCAGGCAAACTGGGGTCTACAGGCAGGGAGAGCTGGAATGCTCCTGAGTGTTTCCTCAGATATGAATCGATTCTAGGAAAGAATAGGAGAGAGAATTCTGTAGCCACATACAGGTTTAGGACAGGATGGATTAAGGAACATGATAAGCTTTTGGTATATGGTGGAACAGTTCTTTTCTTGTGCCAATATTTCAGATTTCAACTCCATATCACTTCCCTTTCATAGTCAGAGATGAATATGCTGTCTCGCCCAAGGTCCTATGGTTAATTATGTCGGAACTTGAATTTTATCTCCTGTCTGCCCTGCTCCCATGCTAGCAGTATTCTATGAGATTGTGTTCATTACAGAAGAAAGGGGCGGGGAGCTCTTTCTGGAGGGTGCTTTTAGAATTGCAATGAAGTTTTCCAGTGAAGACTACAGGGATTCCTAGAATGAGGCCTGCCTGTGCAGGGCAGTGCATAGTTGGTGCTGCCTCCTGCATTGAAGGAGTGACAAAATGTACCATAGCAGGGATGATCAGAAGCACGTTTTCCTTTGTACCTGCGGCAAAGCCTGAGCAATGGACACCAAAGTGTCTCTGTTGAGCTTAGACCACAATCCAACCACAAATGTGTCACTGGGGATTTGCTACTCTGCCTTGCAACCAAGTCATTTCTAGTCCAAGCCCCTTCCTGTCTGGGCCCAAGGATTATGTGGGTGGTCATAGGCTAGACTAACACTTACCAAAGCCAGGGGAGGAAGGGCTTCCTCATTTGGAAGGGGTAACCCAGGATCCTCCATCCCCCTGAGACCTGGAGCAAGCTATCTCACAGCCTTATCTTTCCCTGGGAAATCTACCCAGCTCTGGGTGTTAAGATCATATTCAGCTTTAGATTCACTTGCTCTCTTCACCACCACCAGAAATGGCTTCTTCTAAAACGTTTCAGTCTCTTCTTGTTTCAGTCTCTCTAGATGCAGTTCAAAGACTCATCTTTCCTTCTTGCTCTATGTCCCTGTGTTATGCAATCTGGTGAAACAATGTCCTCACTATGATTCTTTTGTGGTTTATGATACTGCAAGTGGTCTACCATTGCCCTTGATGCAGAACCTTTATGTAGCTGAAGCCTCTTAGAATGAAGGTTTGTCTGGACAGGATTTCTGTGATGGGTTTCTTTGAACCGTGTTCCTGTGAATATGTCTCTATGCAGGATACATTGTGTCATGGAGGCTCAGAGGAAAACTGACTTATCTCTCAATGAAGATCCAATCATGCAGAAGATACTTGGATATACTTTTCATCAAATAAAGGTTCTGTGGGCCCCAGGATCTCAGGGTTGAGTGCAGCAGGAAAGCAGGACTTCAGTGTAGTGTCTGTCCTGAAAGATGGCCTGGGTGCATGGTACAGAATGCCGGAGGCCTGTCTGCAAGTGACTAGATGAAGCAGGTCTCTGCCTTCACACAATAGGGGATATAAACGGCACAGTGCTAGGTGGCAGCAGGGCAAAGCCATCCTTCAACTGCTCATTATTTGGAAATCAAGCACTATTTTCTAATATGGAGAAATTACAGGTTGGTAATGTGATCCCAATGGAAACAAAATACAGTGGCCGATCCCTTCTGTCAGTCAAACTCCAGTGTCAGCAGGGAATCTCCAAGCTGAGGGTTAAATTATGATGGTTTCAAAAGGGGGAATTTAAAATATAAATATCAGGTATTTATATTTTATGTTATGGAAATTCTTGACCATTTAGCTGTTTGGTAATTGCTATGCACAGCTTAGTAAATATGGAGTGAATTACAACTCATTCAATACTATGGGAACTGAAGTTTCAATTCTCTGTCTCTTTCTCTTTGTTCCACTCTGTGCGTCTCTGTCTGTCTGTCTGTCTGTCTGTCTGTCTGTCTGTCTCTCTCTCTCTCTCTCTCTCTCTCTCTCTCTCTCTCTCTCTGTGTGTGTGTGTGTGTGTGTGTGTGTGTGTGTGTGTGTGTGATGTGTATATATCAACTTCTTTTGACCCCAAGGTTTGTCATTCTTTCTAGTTGTGACTGGAGGTCAGCTGGAATGCTATGAAATATTGGAAATGTCAAATAGTCTCTCATTTCTGATTTAGAAACAGTGGCCAAAGCAGCAGGGAAGAGAACATTAGTTTATCTTCTCCTCTCCCCACTCCCAGTCCTTCCCTCCATCAGCATGGTGGGTATCTCTGCAAACATAGCCATTCCTTTCCTTCCCTCCCTCTGGTAGCCATCTCTCCGGCAATGCTATGGCCAGGCAGAGCTGCCCAGAGGGCAGATTTTCTAGGACACACTCAATTAACTACCTCACCAGCCTTGTGCTTCAAGGTTTTCAGCTCTCACCTACTTCCCTTCTAGCCAAAGCCCCTCATACCCTTTGGATATCCTGCTAAATCCTTCTTCCCTGGACAGGCTTATCTGACCTCCACAGGTCAGACCAGGCCCCTTGTTATTTATTCTTCTTGTAGTGTATATGTCTCTTTACGACTTATCACAAAGAATAACATTGAAATTCTGAGTGGCCAGCAGGGGCCATGGAGCTAGAACATAATGCCTTAGAAGGCTAGGCAGCAACTGAAATCTAATCAGTATGCATACAATGGGTCAGTCTCCTCTGAAACATCAGTGGAGACTGCCACAGAGAGCAACTACCAATTAAAGATGGCCGGGATCAGCCTTTGCACAAACTTTGGGCAAACTTCTTGTTTTGTGGATACCCTCATACACCAAGGAGCCTACCATTGCCTCAGGCTTATTTTAGTATTCATGTATTTTCAACAGAGCTTTACTAAATTAAAAAATACATACATTCTGCTGTCTGTAAGATAATTTTTCCAATGTGGATCTTTTAAAAATTCCTGTTTCTCCTTTGCCTTTGTTTTAAGACCCTGTGTTTTCTTACCTGGTAAGCCATCCTCCACCCCTGGCTTCCTTCCCTGACGATTCTGACCACATGGGCTTTGATTCCACTGTAGTCTGAGCCATGCTCAGCTAGACTTGAAAAAAAAAAATAGGTCATGTTTTAGTGTTTGCCCCAGGGGTTTAAGGAGGGAATCCAAATCCCATAGCAAAAGCCAAATAGGGTCTCCATCTCTGAGAACTATGAATCTTTAGACAGCTTTTGTGACTCTGATAGAAAGCAGAATTTGCTCTTGAATTCAATGACCAAACTTGCAGATGAACAGGTGGGAAAAGGTCCTGATGGATGCAGAGAGGAAGGTAATGTTACAGTTTGAGTGAGAAATGCCTCCTGGAGAGTCATGTGTTTAAACACCTGGTCCCCAACAGCGACACTGTTTGAGAAGGTTTGGGAACCTTTAGGGGGCAGCCTTGCTGGAGGAAGCACCTCACTGAGGCTTTGAGGTCCCCTGGCTTTTCCCCACTTCCAGTTCTCTCTGTGCTTCCTGTGTGGTTTTGAGATGTGATCTCTTAGCTTGTTCTGGAGGCATAGCTACAGCCATGTTTCTGGGCCATTACAGACATCTAGCCCTGTGGTACTAGAAATCAAAATGAACTCTTTCTTCTTTAAGCTGCTTTTGGTCATGGAATTTCATCACAAAAACAAAAACATTACACAAGCAGGAAATCTTGAATTCCATTTTGCATGGATTGGGGGTTAACAGGGAGGAGGAGAAATGGGTCCCAAATTGTTGTTTAAAGTGTGATGTCTGCATCCTTGGACGGGTGCTATTATGCTTATACTTTGCCAAATCTACTCTCACTTCTAAATACGTAAGTGATTCCTTGGAACTCACCAGAAACTGCAAAACAAAAGAAGCCTTAGCAAATGTTGTTTCCCACAAAATATTCTCTTTCTCAAAGAAGTCATAGAAGCAGGTATGAGTGATGTTATTGCTATATTCTAGGACTCATCATGCTTATAGGAATGTGCTTACTGCTTATCTCACTTTACAGGGATTGCTACCCAACAGCTCCTTTGGGCCTTCACAGCTCATTATCACCTCGTTAGAGAGGAGTGTAGGTCAAACTCTGGCACCAAAAAATCCACTGTAGATAGGTCCTTGGTGACATGATTATTTGTGTTCTTCTTTTCAGAATTCAATTTACATGCTAATTACCTTTTGAGCATCTAAATGCATTTAGCACATTTACCTGTAGATAGTAGTGACTCTCTTCTTCCTCCTTGAACTCTGCTTTGGTTAAGTTACCTCATCTTGTTGAGATCACAAGCATCAGGTCATCTTGGTCTAAAATTGGAAAAACTCTTATTTTGATAAACTTGAGAAGTCTGTTCATTAATTTAGTTTCCAGGAACAGGGGTGGAAGGGTGATCATCTGCATCCTTCAACACAAAAGAGGCCTTCCTGCACGCTGCTGAATTGATTTACAAGGCAATATGGAAATTTGCTGTCTAACACTCAATATTGGAGATCTAGTCACTTCTCTCCATCCAAATGTGGCTCCGAAGTCTTCAAATGGTTACTAAGGGAATCATTTTGCCCTCTTTGCTGTGTTTGCATACAAGTGTTCTGAAGCACAAAATGCCAAACTGTGCATTAACCAAGGGCTGCTCCATGGCAGATTTTTACTTTACAGTTTTAATTCAAATGTAATTGACCATGACAAGGCTGGAAGCACTAGAACTCTTCTTTATTGAAATTAACTCCAAAACATTTCACCCATTGGTAAGATGTGCTGCACAGAGTTGGGCTTACACACCTGCCCTGCTGAAAAAAAATCACAGACATGACAATTGTGTGGGAATGAGTAAAGATTGAACTCAGGACACTAGCAGGAAAAGAGGAGTCATATAGGGTAAGTGAGCAAGCTCTTTGATTTCTCTTTGATCCCCACCATATATTTTTATGGCCAGTTAATAAGACAGACTGACTGTGACAAGATGAGCTGCTCTTGCATTGCCCATGTCTTCCAATTGACTTGATGCTGCTTTCCCCAGAATGATTTATAGTTTCCACCCACACTGAGCATTCTACTAGGTTGTGGCGTGGGAGTTGGAGGACAGGATGCTTGAGATTCTATGAAATCACTTTCAGCATTTCTCCTGAATTGGACCCTGCAAGTCCTTCTCAGAAAAGGGAATTGAACTTGAAGTCTGCATCTCTGGTTGAATAAGACACTACCTGACAAACTTATCAAGGACCTGAAAGGCCAAATAGTGTCTAGACAGGTGTTTTAACAGCAGTGAGAAAGCCCTGATGTTCAACAGAGAGTAGGAGGGGGACACCCATCAGACCACAAAGGTAAGTAGCAAAGTCACACTCTGGAACACTACAGGGGTCAATCTCAACCTGTCCTCATTTATTTGACCGACCACCTACCACCTCACCCGATTCCTCTCAGACATTTAAGCAATAACCAAGAGCACTAAGTTCTGCTTCTTTGTTCACACAGATGCCTCACCCACTTGCGTTTGTTACAAATACCATAACTACCTCTTTTGTCTTCATCTTTCTGTAATCTTAACACTTGATTGGAGCTCAGTGAAAATTAGAGCTGAATAATAAAAGAACCGAGGGTTTTGTCCTGGTGTACCTTTTAGGCTTCCATTCTGCAGGCAGATTAGTGAATAACAGAGACAAAACCTCTTACACACTCTGTATGATATTAGATTCTCTGGCTTGCGTAGCTGGAAAGTTTCTCTGGTTTTGCCCGGCCCCAAGGTCCCACAGCTGCTTGTAAAATAATCATTCAGAGGCTTAATATTAGTTACAAATTTCATGGCCTATGGCAGGCTTCTTGCTAGCTAGCTCTTATAACTTAACTCATTTGTATTTAATCTATAAGTTACCACGTGTTCCATAGCTTGCCGGTATTTTCACATTTTGCTTCTCCTGGCAGCAGCTCACAGCATCTGCCCCACTCTCTTTTCTTCTCCTCTCTCTCTCCAGCTTGAATGTACTGCCTATCCTTATGCTACCTCACCATTGGCCAAACAGCTTTATTTATCAACCAATCAGAGCAACACATATTCACTGCATACAGAAAGACATCCCACATCAGGCTTGTGTATTGGAAGCACCAATGTGTAGAAAAGTAATGCTTCCATGTCAATGCAGAAAGTAGGGCTCCTGATGCTATGAAAAGATGCTAGAACATTCTATTTCAGAGACCAGTATAATCAGAAAGAAGGTTAGACAGTCACTGCCTACCTTAGAAGTAATGAAAGAACCACAGATCTGGACAGCTGGTAGACCTCTACACAGCACCTATGCACAAAGGCAGAGGCCCTTGGGTCTTTGTCAGCAGTTCTGGGCAACCTCTTCTGTACATAGATTGCATTCCCTTGGAGCCACTTGAATCTGAAGAACTGCACATTCTGAGCACTTATGGTTTAGTCCTGACAAAATCAGGATAACCTGGGTCTGGGGAATATAGAAACTTGGGAATTTCTTGGGGTGAGTTGGGGGTATTTGCAGGATAGATGACTGATACTTATTCTGATTTCTTCCATTCTTTACTACAGAAAGGTCAAGATACATTTTATAGATTGGCTTCAGGCAGGTGGACCTAGCTGTATGCATAATCAAAACTGAGTCCTCCAGAAATGCTGTGATGAAGAACTGGAAGAGGAAGGGAACTGTGAGGGCAAAGGGACCTAGGTTTTCCCAATCTCTGCCATTGCCATAAGTTTCACGTGCATTATTTTATTATACCTTTCCAAAACTCTTAACCCGTGGCTCTCAACTTATAGGTCACTACCCCTTTTGGGGTCAAACAACCCTTTCACATGGGGTTACCTAAGACCATGTGAAAACACTGATATTTTTATTATGATTCATAACCGTAGCAAAATTATGATTGTGAAGTAGTAACAAAATAATTTGGTGGTTGGAGGTTACCACAACATAAGAAACTGTATTAAAGAGTTGTTGCAGCATTAGGAAGGTTGAGACACACTGATCTAGAGAATATGTAATTTTTGTAATTTTTTTATCTTTGAAATTAATATACAAGGTCTTAGCTATCATTGTTTTAATTCCAGACAAAATGTGTTACAGTAGTGTCTCCTTTTGGCTCATCTCCTGCATCCCTGATTTCCCTGGAATGACCCACCCAGCCTATTATCTGCTTCATGTCACCTGTGTCCTTTACCCTCCCCTAGACTTTTTTCAGCTCCTATTTTTACTCTCTTGGTCTCCTTTCTGGATTTTAAGCTTTATTCACCAAACACCATTTGCTCAGACACACAAACACATTGCAGGCTAAGAGTCGTGTGTAAAAGAGAATACGTGGGTTTTGTCATTCTTAGTTTGGCTCACTTCACTTAATATTATACTTTCCAGATTCATACAATTTTTGGAAAATTACATTTTTCTTTATGGTTGAATAAAATTCCATTTTGTATGAGTAACACAATTACATTATCCATTTGTTTGTTGATGAACATCTAGGCTGATTCTATTTCCCCCCTTCCTTGAATAGAGCAGCAGTGAACATAAATATATAAGTACCTATGTGATAGAATATAGAGTACTTCAGACATATTCTCAGGAGTAGTATAGCTGGGTCATATGGTACTTCTATTTTTAATTGCTTGAGAAAAATCCATAGTAATTTTCAAAATAGCCATACTCATTTGGTGTGAATAAGGTTTCTCCTTACAAACATCTTCACCATCATCTGGTGTTAGAGCTCTTGAGGATAGCCATTCTGCCTAGGGTATCTCAAAATAGTTTTAATTACTCTTCTCAGATGACTATGTATTTTTTTTCTTCCTTTTTAGTACTACAAGTCAAACCCAGGGTCCAGAGCCTACTGATTAAACATTTTTCTATCCCCCATCCTAGTATTCTTATGCCCACTTTGCAGAAGAGAAAACTGTAGAGGATACAATTCCTTACCCTGTGTTTCGAGGTCAATCAAGGACTAGACTGATGATTACACTGGGATACCTCATTCCTGAGGGGTGGGGACTGAAATAATTGTTTTAAAAGAAAAGAAAATTTAAAAAGCAGGATGGCAAGGAACAAAGCAGATCGAAAGGGAAGCATCAAGACAATTAGAAGTTGCATATAGATAAGAATGATAAGGAATGGGGCTGGACAGGTGGCTCAGGGGCTAAGTGAACATATTGCTCTTGTAAAGGACCTGAGTTTGGTTCCTAGCAGCCATGTCCGGTTACTCCTAATCACCCATAACTCTAAGTCTGGTTTTTCTGACACCCCCTTCTGACCTCAGTCAGTATTGTGCTCGCATGAGTACACATACTCAGACCATTCCCCCAACACATACACAAATTAAAAAATAAATGAAACCTTAAGACAGAAGAACGAAAGGAGAGAGGGCCCATTTAGACTCATGAGCTGTCCTGTTGTCTGTAATGGAGGCACATTTCAGGGCAATTTGCAACCAGAAGTAAAGTGCTATCCTATTTAGTCTTGAGAGCAAAAACCCAGAGCTAGATTTTGAGGATGAAAGCTGAAAGATCAGAGAAACAGAACAGATAGTGACTTCTTACCTCTATGAATCCGATGACCGAAGAGCAGGGAGGGGGCTCGAGGTCCTGTCTCCACCCACATTATATTCTTGTCTCCACCTCCCTAGTGCGGGGATTAAAAGTGTGCACCATCTTGGCTCAGCTCTGTTTCTCTTTTAGACTGGTTCAATCTCCTGTAGCCTAGGGTGACCTTGAACTCCTGATCTTACTGCTTCCTCTTTCCAAGAGCTGGGATTAAAGGTGTGTGCCACCACTGCCTGGCCTCTATGGTTAACTAGTGGCTAGCTCTGCCCTCTGATCTCCAGACAAGCTTTATTTGTCAAAACACAAACACAGTATCACACAACACAGCCGACCTGCTAGCCTCCAGTGCCTTCTGTATCTCCCCTCGCTGGACTTTATCTATATTTAGATCTTTTTCATTTCTGTGAAATTATCTGAGTTTTAGTGAACTCTGTTTCAGTGTGGCTGGTGGAATAGGTACAGCAGTGAATATTACATTTGCCATAGGGTCATTGTAGTAAACAAACCCATAGCCAGATAGAGTGTTGATGTGATCAGCAGTGTTTATACTTCCCCATCTTCAGCAGATTAGCATGGACATGGACCCAGTCATGGTTGTACTCACTGTCTCTTCTACCTGTTCTGACATGAGAGTTAGGGTTCCAGCTTCCTGTCTCACAGGCCCTCACTGTCTGCATTCACTCAGGAAAGATACTCGAGTTCTTTGTGTCATACTTGCATCATTCCAACATTTTTTTTTTTTTTTTTTTTACTTTTTAAGACTGGTATGACTTTAAGTACAACTCTTCTTGCTTTTCTCTGTTCAGATTTGTTATCTATTATAACCATTTTCTCCAGCCATCATTCGGCTTTGTTTTGTAGAGGGAGAGGGTCTTTCCCAGAGATGTTCATAAGAGGTAAGTAGTTTCCCATTGCTGGTCTTCTCCAGCCCTCCCGGTACTCCCTCCCTCCTTTGTCTAGCTCCCACAGTTTCCCAGGAATCCTTACCTCTCTACTACAATATTTTATCTTTTCCTATGATTCTAGAATAAATTGTCAACCATTCTCTTCAATGCTAATTCAATTTTCTGCATCATGTTTTTGCTTTTTGGACCCCAATGCCAATTTTAAATCTGATGTTATTTTTTAAGGGGTTGTGACAGTCTTTAAACCTTTCCTCTTATGCTACTTTATCTCAGAATCTTACTCTTTTGTCTCACCTCTTCTTTCCTTCTATATTATTGTTTTTCATTTCATGTTTCCTCTTTATCTCAGAGAACACAAATCAGATATTTTTAAAATTTGATCTATTTCCTCAGCAACTGTCAGATGTGTGTTTTCCCTCTGAGCTGTCCACATCTGTTGTGCTATAGTCTTCCCATAGATCATAGTTACATCTAGCAAGATAGCGACAGCTTTGGCAGGGATCCAGAGTGCCGTCCCTGTGGACTTTGAGCAGAGTTTTGTGCTTCTGTATGTTTTCAGAGATGAGATTGCAGGGAACGCCTCTGTGTCTACTTTGTCCCTAGCTTCCACAGGCTTGGATACCTTCTCAAGTAGGCAGCCATTTCAGATTCTCAGCTCATGGAAGCATGAAAGAGTACCGTGTGTGTAAAGGACTCCCCAACACTACTACAAAGATTAGATGGATTTTTAACTTATTTTCCTTATGCAGTCAAAATTTCATATCTACATGTATTTGTTCATTTGTTTGTTTTGCTTAGCACCCTTTCACCCCCAATGACTAATCCCCCCTCCAAAAACACATATGTGCATAGGCCTTGTTGGTCCATGTTCTGCTCATAGGCAGCTCTACCAGCCAGCCAGAAATGCAATGATATCCTCCTGCCACCATCCAATCTCCCAGTAGAAGAAAGGAAATATAGCTAACAGACAATCTATGGTGGCCAATTATCAACTTTATTTTTCTTTTCTTTTTGAAAATAATTGCAGGATTAGGAAAGTAGTTAGTTGTTGGTTATATAGCATATCTTGGACCCTGGGCTCTATCCACAGGTTTTCCAAAAATATTTAAATGAAACAGACACATACATATACCATAAACTAAAGGACTAAAGTCATGCTCCTTCCAGAGTTCTGGCTAAGCCTACCCCACCACACCTGGGAAGACCAGAATTCTAACAATATCCCTTTGCATCTTTTTCTAAAATTTAGCAATGGTATATAATGAAAGTCATGTCTAAGGAGGTGTAGATCTGAGAAGATATGAGGTGTAAACCTCATATCTGTGTTATACCATATCTGGCAGTGTTCACCACACTGAAACATATGCAGATCACCACAGTTAAACACAGATTCTAACTCTTGAGATCTCAGCTCACATGGAGCTCAGTGTTGCTCATGTGGTCCCAGAAGACACTGATGGTTGTGGCTGTCGGTGAGTACTGCATTTTTGTAAAAAGAAAGAAAGAAAAAAAGAAAAAAGAAGAAGTCTAGTGTGAATAGTTAAATTGCTTTAGTCTTAAACCCTGGGTTTCTTTTTAAATATTTGTGTCCTCAGTGGCTGCCTGTCATCTATCCTTTTGCACTGAAGATCTCAGGATATCTGCACCAAACACACACGGTCAACAAATATATTCAGAGATATACAACCATGGTGCCTTTCCCTCATCTCCCTGATGACTTACTAACAAATAACAGCCTTGTGGTTTTGATATAACATTCATTTTGGTGAGATGGGACTGGGTTAGTTCTATTTGGGAGACTTGAAATATATCAGTGATTTTCATGAGAATCTTTAATAAATAGAATTTTAAAGCAAGCACAAGGGTTATAACTATGTATTATGAAAGAAGCATGTATTGAGTGAGCTAGCATCCTAGAGCTGGAGGGGCGGGGTAGATTGGGATGATTCAAATTTAGATGCTTTATAGACAGGACGGTGTACACTTGAAACCCTGACTGTAAACACTGGTATCTGAGCTCGAAGGACCATTGCCTTCTCAGACCTGATGTTCTCAGAAAAGTGTGCCTGGTGTGTGCTGGTGTCTCTGAGAGATCTAAGATAAAGTTGACTATATAGACATTGGAGAAATTGTGAACTGGATTTAATTGCTGCTACAGGAAAAAACTGCCTCAAGCAGAATGAAGACTTGCTGGGTGGTGCTCACAGGAAGAGGAAGCAGAGCAAAAGAATACAAGGAAACAGGCAAGAGGGAGTCCTTTTCTCCATCTCTGCTCCAGCCTTGTGTCTCCCTCTAGTGGTCCTGCTTGAAATTGCCATCAGGGAGCAGTTTTTAGAAAGTGTCTGTTTTCAGAGATCCAGCCTCAACATTCCAAAGCTGAGCACAGAAAAATGTTTTGGGAGCTAATACACAATGGGCAATTTTTATAAAGAGTTTTATCAGTAAGATTTGGTCTAATTGGGATAAATAAATGTATTCAGTCTCTGAAATCAGGGTGCACTATGTTTTCTGCTAAAAGAAGAAAATAAGTTTTGTGCTGCTATGAAAACCTAGTGGTTTCATAGTCCATGGAAATCTAAGAGTAGAGTTCTGGAAAAGGGACAAGGAGGCCAGCAACTATAAACCAGACATAAGACTCTCAGCGGGTAAAACCTGGAGGATGTTTGAAAGGGATGCCATGTTTGGAATTTTAAAAGGAAACTCCATCATCCCATGTCCTTAGACAGACAGGGAAAAGCATTGTGAGTTTGGGGAGGGATGGAGCCGGAACTTGGCTACCACCATCCTGCTCGCTGTATTTTCCTGTGTGGTAAGAGGAAACCTAAATTTCTTAGAGCTTGAGGATAGGATGCAGCTTCCAGAATGCAGCTTCCAGGATGTAGGCAGGAGGCAACTGAGAATTTAGATCTATGTCTCTCCTCTGATCAACTTGAGAAAAAAAAAAAAAGGAGATTCTATGGCAGAGCATATCTCATGGTTAGGGTAGTGGCCTAAAAGCAAGGATTTTGAAGGCTAATAAGATCCACAGGAAGTATAATTTAGTAATGGAGCCAGCAGAGAAGTATGGAATAAAAGTGGGTCATGAATTTCACGACAATAATCCTGAGCTACTAATGTCAACTGAATGCCGGACAAGGTGATAGCATCCACACAGAGGGCTTGTGAATCTGGAATGTGGACCACGAACCCTTCAGTAGAACATATTCACCTGTTAATGCCCTGAGATCCTAAGGGAATCTTCAGCTCAGGAAATTTCCCACTTAGAAGTTTCATCATTGATTTGACTAAGTATTTATTAATTTAGCAAATGAAGTTAACCTAACTTGAAAAAATTAGTTTATTTAGATAAATTTGTCATCAAACCCTTTTTTGAGGAGGAAGAGAAAAAACAACTTATAAAAGATTAAGAATAATAGAATATTGAATTAATGTCAACCTTTTGTTCATTTTTGTTTAATAGCTAAACACCGTTTACACAATTTTGAATCTTTCAAAAGAGTGGCAGATATCTGACTTAACTTCCTCAATTCTTTAAGATAACAATGGGCATGTAACTCCTTTGTTTCCCCAGGAAATGTCCCCATACCAGTGCATGGCAAAACCAACTTTTAAAAGACTGGATTATATTTCATGATTGCTCTTATTCTTGGTAATAAAACCATTACTGAAGTTGAGGCTTCAGACACACTCCCCTTTCTTGGCACAATAGAAATCCAAGTATAAATCAGAGTAAACATAAACAAGTAAACCAGCAGACCACACATGCCCTGTAACAGGTGTTAGCATTCAAAAACACTTATTGGAATCCTGGCCAATAAGCAGATAATACCCTGGCCTGCCCAGTATCCTGATGTCATCCTACATTTCCCTCCCCTTTAAGAAAGGACTCATCCCCCTTTTCTCTCTCTCTCTCTCTCTCTCTCTCTCTCTCTCTCTCTCTCTCTCTCTCTCTCTCTCTTCTCACTTTTGCCATCAGGTAGCACACCTTCCCCTTCTCTTTCTTTCTTTCTCTCCCCCTATCTTTCTCTTTCCCTCTCTTTCTCTCTCTCCTCTCTCTTTCCCCCACCAAATAAAACTCTCCACTGAACGCTGTCTGCATCAAGTCTCTGTCTCTCATCCACTGTGGGGCACCTTGGCTCCACCCACCAAGACCTCTCTGCTATGGATGATTGATTGATAAATAAAACACTGATTGGCCAGTAGCCAGGCAGAAAGTATAGGTGGGACAAAGAGGGAGGAGAATTCTGGGAAGCAGAAAGCTGAGGCAGAGAGATGCTGCCAGCCGCCAGATGAGTAGCAAGATGCAAGTTACCGGTAAGCCACCAGCCACTGGCAAGGTATAAATTAATAGAAATGGGCTGAGTTTAAGTGTAAGAGCTAGACAGTGGTAGGCCTGAGCTAATGACTGAGCAGTTTAATTAATATGAGCTTCTCGGTGAATATTTTATAAGTGGTTCTGGGGTCTGTGGGGCTGGGCAGGACTGGAGAAAACTCCAGCTACACCTCTCTCTTGCCATATCACAACAGTGGGTTTGTCAACAACATCTCCGTCTTTAAGGTAAATACAAGGTAATAATAGAGAAAGAAGATAGTCTCTGTGAGACTGTTTTCTACTCTTTCCAGATAGGCTTCAACACCACTCCCTGCATCCTGCTTTATCTACAACAATTTTTCTTACAAAACTGTCAAGTGTTATCTCTAGATCTAAATTAATTAAAGTTAGCCGAAGGGTAAAAAGACCAAGAAACACACTTTGTAAGAATGCATTAGATGCTGTTACCCTTCAGTGATGCTCTTAATCACCACAGAAGTTGCAGAGGGCTCAGTCCAACTCATTTTTCACTCCGTGTCTTCCTTAGCAGTTTCTATGCATCCTGCCTTTGTTGGCTCACATTCTTTCAGCTCCTCTATATGAAGCTCACACCTACGTATCATCTATTTCTCTCCTTCCCATCTACAGGCCAAACCTGTATTCTGTGCTTTTAATTTTTGGTTTTTATAACATCCCGACTTGAGAGCCCTACTCCACTAACAGTTCAGAAGACATCCATGGAAAACAAACAAATAATAAAACACACTGAGTTCTTTGGGGTATCATACCATTTGGCCGAACTCCATAATTTCACACTGTCATAAACAAGTTGATTTTAAATTATTTTCTGTCCTAGAGGTTTATGGTGTCACTCTCTTTTCTTGCTCTCCTACTGCTGATACTTCATTTCCTTGTTTATGTGTTTTCTCCTTTTTCTACAATGATTTCCCAGACCTTTCTCTATGGCCATATTGGAAACTAAACTTATTAATATGAATTATTTTCATAACATGCATCCACTGATCAGTTTAAACCAGACTGAACTGGTCTGAACAAGTTTGAACTGATCCAAACTGATCAAACCAGTCTGAGCCAAATTGAACCGATCTGAACTGGATTGAACTGGTTTTAACCAGTCTGAACTGGATTAAACCAGACAACCAGATTGAACTGGTCTGAACCGGATTGAACTAGACAGAACCAGAGTGAACAGGTCTGAATTGGTCAGAACTGGAGTGAACCAGTCTGAACTGGAGTGAACCGGTCTGAACCGGATTAAACTGGACCAAACTGGTCTGAACCGGATGGAACAAGATGGAACCAGATTTTACTGGTCTTAACTGGGCTGAATTGGTCAGAACCAGATTGAACCAGTCTGAAATGGAGTGAACTGGATTGAACTGGTCTGAACCTGGATTGAACTGGTCTACACTGGTCTGAACCTGTCTGAACCATATTGAACCAGTCTGAACTGGATTGAACCGGTATAACCTACTATCATTACATTGTTAAATAGTCATGTTTCCAAAAATGCTTTTAAATACTCCTGGTTATACCTATAGATGTGTGTTGTCATCAGTCATCATCAGTAAAGCTTCTTACTGAAGTGAGAAGCAGTCATTGTGGAAATCCCTCACTGGTCAGTGCACTGAGTTAATTGATGATAGAATAGCAGGCCCTAAACTAGACAGCTGTATCACTCCCTCCAAGGCACAGAAGAGGAGGGAGGCAAAAAAAAAAACAGAAGTGATTGGGGGTAGGCAGTTGTGCAACAAAAGATATGTTTTAGACATGGCCCGGTTGTTGCTCTCAGTAGCTCATTGTAGCTCTGGTTATCTGGACAAGATCTGTAAAAGGTTGGGCTCAGCAACATTTCATCATAGACAAAGGGCTGTGAGGCCCACCCCTCCCTGAGGGAATAGTGGAGTTTAACACTTATTAGGTGAGGCTGTTTTGTTCAGTTGTATCGAAATTGACAGTTCATTTATTTTGAACTCTTGCTTTGTGATCCATTATGCTTTACTTTATAAAATACATCTTTAATATTTTGATATTTTAATGAGACTTGAATTACAGAATTTTGCTACGTATAATTCCACACCTGTGTGTGTTAACTAGTTGTTAAATATGTAATTTATTTTCTATCTAACACTAAATCTGAATCTTCTAGAGGATGAGTTCCTCAATCCAGTGTAAGAGGTCCTCCAACTTCTCTCTCCCCCTCCCTCCTCTTCTTTCCTTGCTCTCTCTCTTCCTATTTCTCCTTTCTCCACTCTCTCCTTCTCCTTCTCTCTTTTTTCCCCTTTCCCTCCTTCTCTCTACCTTCTCCCTCCTCTCAGTGTGTCTATCTTTTTCTCTCTGCACATTTTACCAGGCCACCATATTGCATTTATCATCATAGTTGCAAACACAGTAGCAAACTAAGCTTGAATAAGAAGAAAATTTTAAAAATGTGGCTGTTTAGGAGGAAAATTTCTGGAACACATAAGCATACTAGACAGCAAGAGAGAAGCACTATCATCTATCTATATAGAAACTCTCTAGAATATTCAGTATAAAAATATACTGGAAAACACCATTATCCAATTTCATGGAGTCAACAGAAAATGTGAAACTAGCCTGTGCATATTAGCCATTCCTTACACATAGCTGAATAATTATTTGAATGATTGTAGACTTCTGATTAGAAACTATAAAAATCAGAATATAGTGGAACAACATCCTTGATACCCTGCTGGTCTACTATCACCAGTCTATTGGTAGGTAGGAGAAGGTGGATTAGCTTTGGACAAATGGTACAAAATTCCAGATTGAGGGAAGGGATAAGTTCAAGAAATATATTGCACAGAATAATGACTATATTTAATAAAAATACTTCACATTTTTGAAAATCACAGAATAAATTTTAAATATTAACAATGCACCAACAAACATAATGTAATACATGTATTATTATCTCAACTTAACTAGTCTATAATATAGAAGTCTCTAAGCATCAGTAACAATTTCTAAATGAGGGTCAAACAAGGCCAAAGTGAACTTACTGTCAGATCACGCAACATGATCAATTATAAAAGAAGTTTATCAACCAGGAAAGAAATTACAAAAGAGAAAAACATAAATTTTCACAAATACATGAAACTTTTAATGTGATAAATATAAAAAAAAAACTATGTTCCTATTAATTTCTTTAAAAAGCATGTATTCTAAAATTAAATGAAAAACATATAGATAATATAAATAATCTTATGCTTTAAGTTGAATAGATGCACTACCTATCACTGCCTAAGCCTACAAAAAATTGGGAGAGTTAAAAGGCTTATATGGTTACAAAGCTCCTATGATTTACATAAGTAGCACTTTCTTAACTACAAATAGAATTAGAAATATTAAGAGTACATATTACAATCCCAACTGCAAACACACACACACACACACACACACACACACACACACACACACACACACACACACAAAGGGAGGGAGGGAGGGAGGGAGGGAGGGAGAGGGAGAGAGAGAGAGAGACAGAGACAGAGAGAGAGAGAGAGAGAGAGAGAGAGAGAGAGAGAGCCTTGACAAATAATAATGTCCAAAAGCATTTTTAATCCTGTAAGCATAAAAACATTATTAAATGACTGACAGTTACCCTTCATTCCCTCCCTGACTATTTCTGGGATAACTGCACCATGCTTCCCTGTCAGTGACTACATCCAGAAAGCTTGTTGATGAAATCTTCTCACAGAAGATAACCAGTTTCTGCTAATGCTTTCTGGTCTCAGGTTTTCAGCACTGTAATCTCAGGTGCTTCTAGTCCCATGGTCACCCATTTGTAGTCAAGTAGGCTCATGAGACTGTTGACTGCCAGTCAAATGATCCCACAATAAATGTGGTAAAGTAGAGAGTGGACACACTTGGAATAGATAAAGAAAATAAATACAAAGTCACCCCGTCACTGTGAAGGGTGTGCTGAGTCCTGATCCACTGTGGCTTTCTTCCTCGGGATATATTATAAATCCAAAACTATTCTATGGTTTGTTCTTGCTTTCACTTGTCCATTTCAAGTTCTACAAAGACTTCAGCAGTAGTAAACAAACGAATATAATTATGAGCATATATCATTTTTTAAAAAGATATGAAAATTCCAAAGTTAATGATGAGCTTATAAGTATGTCACTGTCCATCATGCAGTTGGTAGACTTTTTATCACTATACTGGTCACTACTGTCTTTGTTGTGACAGAAACCAGACAAAAAGTAATGTACAGAAGGGAAGTTTGTTTTTGACTCATGGTTTGAGAGTATAGTCCAACACAGGAGGAAGTTATGGTATCAAAAAGGCAAAGCAGCCGGGTGGTGGTGGCACACGCCTTTAATCCCAGCACTCAGGAGGCAGAGGCAGGCAGATCTCTGTGAGTTCGAGGCCGGCCTGGTCTACCAAGTGAGTCCCAGGAAATGCACAAAGCTACACAGAGAAACCCTGTCTCCAAAAAACCAAAAAAAAAAAAAAAAAAGGCAAAGCAGTTGGTCACAGAGCATCCACGTTCAAGAAGCAGAGAGACAATGTTGTGTTTCGTTCCCTTTCCCTCTCTTTGTTATTCAGTCCAGAATCACAGCCCTTCCTCTTCAGTTAAACCTTTCCAGAAATGCAGTCATGGACACACCATAGGAGTGTCCTCACTACAATTTTAAATCCAGTCAAAATGACAATCAAAATTATCCACTGTAACCATGACTGAACAACTTTTATAAAGGAAATGTTTATTTTGGCTCACAATGTCACTTACTCCTGTATGTGATCATCTGGCTCTATTGTGTTTAGACCATAGTGAGGCAGAATATCATGATGACAAGGGAAGAGAGTACAAAATTTGGTCCTCTTGTAGCAGAAGGGATCAGGACAGCATGTACCCCAAGAATACACTTCCAGTGACTTACTTCATCTCGTTAGGTGATAGCACTAAAGATCTGGGCTTCAATATACGAGTCTGTGAGGGCATTTCATATTTAGGCCATAGCATAGATATTGCCATTGGATGAAACCAAGCAGGCAAACATCTCAAGAAGCTTCCACTTTGTCTTGATTGCATTTGCTCGGCCTTCCAGTACCAGGTTGTTGCTGGAGGGCTTCTCTCCAGGTTCCCCAAGCCCCGCAGTCCCACAATCCACTTATAAAATAATCACTCAGATGCTTATATCACTTATAAACTGTATGGCCGTGGCAGGCTTCTTGTTAACTGTTCTTTTATCTTAAATTAACCCATTTTTATAAATCTATACCTTGCCACGTGGCTGGTGGCTTGCCAGAGTCTTTACATGCTGCTTCTCCTGGTGGTGGCTGCAGTGTCTCCCTCCTCAGCCTTCCACTTCCCAGAATTCTCCTCTCTCCTTGTCCCACCTACTTCCTGCCTGGCAACCTACTTCCTGCCTGGTCACTGGCCATCAGTGTTTTATTTATATAGAGCAATATCCACAGCACTTCCCCTTTTTTTCTTTTTTTTTTAAAAGGAAGGTTTTAACTTTAACATGGTAAAATTACATATAACAAAACAATTACCGAGCAAGAATTATAGTTACAATATTAAAGAAGATGCCCTATCTATATTATATTTGTGAGTTTAAGATTTTATATCTAACTTATCTTTTATCATAACTGAGGAAATTACAGCTATCTAGTTTTCAACCACATCAAAGACCTGACAAGGAACATAATGGTACCTGAGAAATGGTAGATGGATGCAAGCAACTTTCGGGAATCTTGCAAAAGTAGACCAAGACAGCTGGCAGCCTGGACAGTCACCTGATGTTTCTCAGCATTGTTGGTGCATTCAAATTGGCTACAGGCCTAGAGTATCTGACAGACCATTTTTAGAAGCAGGAATTCTGAGAGACCATCTTACCCTGTCTTGGCAGAGTACAGTGGTCGCTTTCCTTGTGTCCGGCTTGTCCAGAAAGGACAGCATTATATTTGTACTGTCAGCCATCAAGGCAAGGGCAGTTCTTCGCCCAGTAGGCCATTTTGTGCCAAGAAGACAAACTTCCAAATGGAAATGTCTTTGAAGCCCAACATTCTCTCGGGATCAATTGGTACAGCCAGGAGCAATTGTGTCTCATGTCAACAGAATTTTAAGTTATTTAAATGCCATATTCTCTAGGTCTATGAAGTGTTTGAAGATTACCTATCTATCTGAAATATATCTATGTATACCTAGAAGACTTAACTAACATGGCTACAGATATGATTATCATAGATGACTAATTATTAATCTATTTTTTAATTATCCATTACAATTTTAAATGAGTTACATAAACATAATACCTCAAACAAGAATAGAAATATATATATATATATATATATATATATATATATATATATATATATATATACAGTATAATAAAATTAACTTCAAGTTTGTATCAATAAACTAAAATTTATACCAATGTAAAACGTTTTAAACATAAACTAAAATCTATACCAATGTAAAACATTTTAAAAAAGTTGTTCTTTAAAAGTAGGTTCATTAATCTACCCTTTTATCTTATCATCTCCATATCCTCCTATATATCTATATCACCAGGTCAAATAGAAACAAGGAAAGAAACCATTTTGGTCTCACTTCTAACATCAGGTGTCAAAAATCAATACTTCAAGGAGAAATATGTTTTTCACAGTGGACATCTTAGAGGGGCTCATTCCAGTTTTCCTTTATGTTTTTGATATTAAAAGCTAGAGAAAGTCATCATATCTTTTCCTCTCTATCTGTGTCACAATGATCACATGGCTGTTCTCTTTGTAAATGTATAAATGAAGTCCATTGCTTTTCAAATGCAAAAAGAGAGTTCAAGAGCTAGATAAGCCTTGCCTGCTTATGACATATCATCTTTTCAATGTATCATTGAATTTTACTTACTAATATTTTGCTTAGGATTCTTAGAGAAACTATTTTATTGGTCTTTAATATAATCATGTTAACTTGTCTTTTGATAGATTTTTTTTAATTGAGCCCTTTTGTTATCTTAATGCCTTCTGTTTCAAAATTGTCTCCTTATTAATGATAAATTAGATGGTGGCCCTAACAGTGAAATGGGGAGAAAAAATGCAATACAAGGCAGATGCCATGGGACAAAAAGGAAAAGGCACAGCTGAATACTCAGTGGGGCAGCCAAGCCTAGTGTGTGCAGTGGAGTTGTTGACAGAAGGAAGACACAAAAACATCAAGAAATTGGCATCCTAACAACACTGCAGACAGTTCCTCAGTGAAATGAGAACAGCAATTTGTAAGCAAATGAAAGCCAGAGATAGGAGTCCAACAAAGTGACATAACAACAAAGGAGGTGAGATCTCCCAGGAGCTGGTGATCATAGATGGCTTTCAAGACAGCCAAACAGCAAAAATGCATTAAAACCATGTTAGAGACCAGAGGACAGCAGAGACCCGAGGCTGAACCTGCCATCAGCAGGACTTTCAGTTCAAATGCAACTTAAATCCACCCACATAATTGTCCCTGGAACAACTCCACTAATGTGACTGATGAAATATAAAATTGGGAGAAACATAGATCGCAACTTGAAGGGAAGAAGACATAACACCTGAAGGCAAAACAGAAACTCCAAACCTGTGTATAAGAGTAAGAGCAGTGGATAAAATGAGAAGCTACCTTTGCCTCCAGAATTGCCTGGGTTTGTGGCTGGGTGACAGGCCTCCAGCAAGCTCCCAACATCAAGACCAAGTTCCAAGGCGCAGAGCCTGAAGGCAACCGATGGCATTACATAATTGGCAGTGTGCAAAGGCAGCCGGGAAAGCCCCTGGGAGCAGCATGTGAGCTGTTCTTATGGACATTACACAGAAAGAAAGGGTGGGGCTCTGCACCTAAAGGAACCTAATGAGGAAGGCTCTGTCCCTGAAGAAATCTCAGGGAAGGAAATGGGAAAAGAAGTCTGAGGAGGTTTGCGGCAGAGAGACAGTTCGCCCTATCTACATGGGCATACAGGCACTGCTCGCTAGGGTTTTAGTACTGTCTGCTTCCATGAAGCCAGCTTTACTTATTTCACCATGGTAACTGAACTGAGGTAGCTATGTCCTTAAGAGGCATGAGGCAGTTTTCACAATGAGTCAGTTCCATGCCTCAGTGGCTGAGATTCCAACTCTCAGATGTGTTCTTGTAAATAAGTTCAGCTTTCTTGAAGTGTTCCCTTGATTCTTCTCTTGCTGTGGAAACTGCCCCATACTCATCCCTCACATGAGGCCATCTGTGATGTTAGGATTGAGCCTGAGGCTATCTCAGATGTGTCTGCTTTTCTTGGACTTTCAACCTCTTAAACTGTGAGCCAAGCAAACGTGCTTTTCTTACAAATCACCCAGCATCAAGAATTTTGTTATAGTGACACAAAATGGATGAAGATACTTTTTGTTCACTTATATTTGCTCAGACAACATAACAACCTTGCCCAAAAAATAAGTCTGACATGATGCCTTTCACTCATCTAACCCTAGAATTAAAGAGGAAAGCTCTGCCAAGTATCTACCCATGCCCATCTTGATTTCCAACACTAGACAAACATGGACATACATACTTCTTTAATGTGAGCAAAGAGATAAAGAAAGCAGCCTGGTAATAGGAGAAGCAGAGGGCTCATGTCACATGTTTCTTTCTAAAATAGACTGATTCTCAGAAGACAAACATCCTCAGGGATGCTTTACCTCCTATACTTATCAATACCTGATGGTTTAATGCATGTGAAGAAAAACTGGACAATCAGAAATCAGTGTTTTCAAATGAAAAGTTAGCAAAACATAGAGTCATAAAAGATGGAGATGATCTCGGGTTGGTAACTGTAGTAGTGGGATATAGGAGTAGTGGGTTAAAACCTGCTCTGTGGATGGAAGAGGGGGTCTACTGAGACATTAGAGAGATGAGTATCAGCCCTTGGACAGACGCTATAAAGACAGTTTTTATACATATTTCTGTAAAGACATACATACACACACAAGGAAAAATGAGAGATGAATAAATAAAAAGAAATCACATGGGGTTGTACCTTGGAACTTCACATAAAAAATCTTTATTAAATGGCCTCACTCAGGCTGGAGATGGTGAACTTTTTGAATTAGTTTTCATTCAGCATAAATATTTTTCTCTCACTTGTTTTAAAAGTTCCCTGAAAGATAACAAAACTACTCTAATATAAAGACTACCACCAGGAACAAAGAAATCTAGAGTATATTTTCTAACATAATATTCTTATTGATTATTTGGGAAATTCCTATAATGCACCCCAGTCATATTCACTTCTCAGCCCTCCCATGTCCACCCTCTGCCCTCTATGACCTCCTATAAAACAAAGAAGAAAAGAATATAAGAAAAAAATGACCAAGTCCAATTTGTGTTGCCTATATACTCATTGGAGCATGGTCAAACTCCCAGTCCAACCCCTTAAAGAAAACTGAGTCCTTCCCCATCCCCACCCCTACTAGAAGCC
The DNA here is from genome assembly GCF_049852395.1 of Peromyscus maniculatus bairdii. NCBI lineage: Eukaryota > Metazoa > Chordata > Mammalia > Rodentia > Cricetidae > Peromyscus > Peromyscus maniculatus. The sequence continues at coordinate 12,783,112 of NC_134860.1, forward strand.
ATCAACCAGGAAGAGCTACACTTTAACATCCCTCTCACAATTTTTAAAAGTTCTCTTTGTTGACTTCCAGTTTAGACTGTTTCTTTTCTGGGGGGATCAGAATGAGGGGGGGAGAGATTGTCACAGAAGCCTTCTTTGCCTCTCATTCTGGACTGTGAGTCTGCAGTCATCAATACCACTGCAAAAGAAGCTTCCTTGCCTCTTACAGTCAGCAGCAGCACAGATCAGACATCCACTTGGCCCCTGGTCAGCATAGACAACGGACCTCAACATGGTCTGTGGTGCCAATAGAGATCACAAATGTAAACACGGACCTCGGCTGCAGCATGGGACCAGGGACACCATCATGGTCCTATTTTTGAAGATACTAAACTAACGGGGTAATATTGATCCTTAAACCTAATATGGCCAGGGAACAATGAAACCTATGAGGAAACTCTGAAGGTTAAGTTTGTTTGCACAGAAGCCAGCAAGGGGTTATGGAGTCGTTGCCATTACTCCGCTGCTGGCCCTGCAACTGCTTCATTTTCCGACAGCAGAAAGTCCATGGGAACCATGTTCCAGAACATGGGGATTCTGATGTGAGTATGAGGAGGCAGTGAATGGGGACGGGGTGAATTGGGGTTCTCCTAGTGGAGCCCAGGCCTGCTTGTCCAGATGCATTCCTCATAGACCTCAAGGAAAAAAAAAATCTGTCTGCTTGGACCTTCTGCCAGCTGAGCAACATGCTCACTCATCCACACTCACTGCTGGGACAATAGTAACTATTACATTCGCCAAGAAAACTCCTGCGGATGAAGGCTGCAGATGACTCTATAAGATCCTTCATATACACAAATAAGGAAGCAGGAGAAAACATCACTCAATATTGGAGACAAACAAGTAAAAAACTCCGAGAGACTGGCAAGATGTCTAAGCATGAAGTGGAGTTTGCTGCCAAGCCTGAAGAACAGAGTTTGATCTCCTGAACCCAGAACCCACAAGTAGAATGATAGAGCTGACTCATGCAAAATGCAAAATCCCCTGATTGCTTCACACCCAAGTATGTAAGTGTGGGTGTGTCTGTGAGAGTATGCATGGTTGCATTCACACACACACACACACACACACACACACACACACACACACACACTGCTTAAAAATCCAAGCAAACAAGCAAAACCAACTAATATCACTGAAAGGAGAGCTCAGGGGAACACTCAGAATTTATATCTTAGAATCCAGATTTGTACCAACCACAGGAGGATTTAAAATAATTTGTCTTTTTTTATTTTCACATGAAAATAAAATATTATTATAAGATTAAAAATTATAACAATGCTCAGTCCAGGCAGGTCCAGTCCCCTCCTCCCAGACTGGACTGAGTCTACCAGGTCGATTTCAGTCCTCGGGGGAGGCTTTGCCCTGGAGGAGGTGGGAATGGGGGGTGGACTGGGAGAAGGGGAGGGGGGCAGGAGGGGGGGAGAACAAGGACATCAGTGGCTGATATGTAGAACTGAATGGTATTGTAAAATAAAATAAAAGGGGGAAAAAGTAAAAATAAAAAAATTATAACAATGCAAACTTGGCAACAAATTTGTCATGGTTAAAATGTATTTGGTGATTTGGAAAATAACCTACCAACACTGACACTGGACTACACACAAAGTGTGTTTGTACACACATGTAGTCCCAACACAATGGAGGATGAGGCAGGTGGATCTGAAACTCAAGAACAGCCTGGGCTAGGCTGCATAGCAAGACTTTGCCCCAAAAAGCAAGATCAATCAGTTTGTCAAACAATCAGGCACTTCATTCTAGAAAATGGTAAGCGGGAATGAAGAATTTGAACTAAAATATCCCAATTCTGTCAAACATTAAATCTAACTATGAAGAGAAATGCGTTTTAGTTACCAATTGAAAGAAACTATATCATTTCCCTTTCATTTTTACAAAACTGTATTTATTAGTAAACATCTTACAGATTAAGAAAGGAATAGTAGAAAAAGGGCATTCATGACAAAAACAAATTAAGAATATTTGCTGTTAATTGAGGAGTAGAACTTAACTGAACACAAGCTATATACAGCACCCCTGAAATTAGAACGCAAGAGGAAGAGATGTATGCGAATTGTGACAAAGGTGTTACCTTGTTCCGTGGGAGCGTAGGGTGGTGGTGGCACACACCTTTAATCCCAGCACTCAGGAGGCAGAGCCAGGTGGATCTCTGTGAGTTCAAGGCCAGCCTGGCTACAGAGTGAGTTCCAGGAAAGGCACAAAGCTACACAGAGAAACCCTGTCTTGGAAGAAGAAAAAAAAAAAAAAAAAAAGAAGTGGGTTGTCATTAGGAACCCACATGGCTTCAATGCTGATAAGAATCCTAACTGTAAATGCATCCCCTTCAAAGTTAATTCAGTGACTAGGAGAACAGGTACACACAGTAGAAAGTCACAGCGAACTTCAAAGATGGGCATGAAATACAGTGTAGCTCTCATCCTGGAGACATGAACAAGGTGTTGATGGATGGGCAGAATTTTATCTGATACATTTTCCTCATTCTCATTGTGAAATATTTATTTTATTAGGTGCTTATCCAGGCTGTGAATCTGGTCCAGAGTCCTGGGTTTCTAGGTCATTCTCATCCCTCCTCATCAGATTTGACTGTAACACTACCACGTGAAAATGAAGTCACCTGTCCACAGGACCAGTAAAGTATGGCTGTAGACTGGCCCCAGGAAGACAACCTTCTTTATGGTGGACAAAGTTCCTTGGATATTTTCTTTCTTTTCTGGTTATACCCAAAAGAGGAGAAGATGGAAATGCTTTTATTAGATATCAGGAGTTATTTTAAAGTTACAGAGTAACAAAATTATATTAATATTGCAGAAGTAGGTCAGACACATAGATTCCCACCAACAATAGAAGTATAACGGAGGAAAAGAACTAGAGAATCACATATATATGCGAACGTGGTAGACAAAAGAGTAAACATTTCTAACAGGTTTCAATTATACAATAGAAATAAAAAATGACCTCCTATGACAGTATATGTCCAAATAAACTAAATATTTGCACATAGGCATCTTTCTAAGACAAAAAAGTGAAAAGCGATTAAAGAACATGCAAAATTAAGGATTGCTGCAACTTACTATATTCATACTAATGGCTATATGAAAAAATAACTATAATGGTAAAAACTAAATTTCACAGATATTTTGGCAACTTATGTATATGACAATAAACAGTAATGGTTTGATGTCTGAAAAAAAGTACTGGGCTCCTAATTCCAGGGAAAAGGCAAGAATGCTGACAAACCACAATGTAAAACCTTCAAATATGGAATTTTAAAATGAGAAGTGAATGTATGAATGACTCTCCTCACAATTAGATACTTGGATATATTTTAAGTATCATGGCTTTCAGCTCTCAATGACATTAATAAAAATGGAGGCTCATATGAAATGAGAGTTTGTAATAATGTGTATTCTGGCAGGTTATTAAAGGTGACACTTATCCAGAAGCATATATCCACTACACAAATATAAAGGGGCAGTGGGTACAGAATATACCTGTGAAGTTATTCACATAAACCTGGATGATGACAGTTTTCACAAATGAAATCAATGGGATTAGAGAATAAAATACATGGGTCTTTCAAGATGAACTATCCTTCTTGCTAACCGTGGGAAATGCAATCTTCACCCATACAAGTGAAGGATATTGAAAGACAAATTGTTCATCATCCATTCCTCCTTTATTATTCCTTCTCAGTGCCTCACCTGGGCTCTGGTGCAGCAGTGATACACACCTGATATCCCAGCACTTGGGAAGCTGAGACAGTGGAAAACTAGTTATTTTTTTCATTGTTATGACTTAAACACCTGAAAAATGAAACTTGAGGAAGGAAAGGTTTACCAAAGTTCACAGGGTAAAATGATGTGATACATGATGGTAAGCAAAGCATGGTAGCAGATGGATGAGGTAGTTGCTTACATTGTGCCTACAGTCAGGAATGAGATTTGAATGTGGGTGCTCAACTGTCTTCTCCCCCTGTCTCTTTTTGTTCAGATTAGACCCCTACCCCATGAGAAGACACTACCTACTTCAGGGTGGGACTTTTGTCTTCAGTTAAACTTCTCTGGAAACCTCCTCACTACATGCTCAAAGGTAAGCACTCCAGGAGACTCCACACCCAGTCAAGTTGGGACTTGAGGGTTAACCAGCATACCTGTTCAACACAAGGAAAAGCTTGTCTAGGCAGTGATGATGTTGGTAGCTTACATATTGTGAGTGTGCTGCAAGAGGCTGGGCAGCCTGGAATTGGGCTGGGAGGTAAAAGCTTGCTGTCCTTGGAGGACATATCCCTCCCTTCCCATAAACTCCACTGTGCTGCTGTTCAGTGATTATCAGGCATCTCTAAATCAAGCCAGCACCTCTCCTTGCTTGGCTCCCTATTTTCTCTAAAATTAGAAACCAGAAAGAGGCATTTAGCTAAAAGAGAATGAGGAATAAAATAAGCTAAATAAAATTGAAAAAGTAGCATAATACATAACAATTAGTATAACAGAATTTAATAATGAAACAAAATTAGATTTTATAAATGAGTCTTAAAAAAGTTTAAATTTTTTATTTCCTTAAATGACCATCACAATGTGTACAATTCCAAGGAAACATAGAGACATAAATACATACACACACACAAAGAGAGAGAGAGAGACAGAGAGAGAGAGAGAGAGAGAGAGAGAGAGAGATGCACACTCCAAATGATTTTAGAAAAAACTAAAGAAAATGATATAAATGTATACATAAATATAGATTAAATAAACAAAATTTAACTAGTAATCTTTACTTAGGAGTTCTATATAACTTAAACACAACTCTAGTAATATAACAGCCTGCAAGAACAGCCACTCTGTACTCCAAAGATCATTAGGCCCAAATGGCTTCATGTCAAAGTCTTGATGATGGAATAGGGCGATGAAACAGGACCTTTGTGTCACTATGTTTTAAAACCTTGAGGAAAAGAAATTTCTGGATTTATTAGTAGCATAAAAAGTTTAAAATATGTATAGACATAGCTGACTAGGTCATCTTTTGAAACAGAATAGTGCAGATCGAGCATATATGCAGAATGCAGCTTTTCACACTGTGAAAAGGGAATAAGATTATTAAATTATTCAGCAAGTGAAGTTGGGGTGCTTCATTTGGGAGTGAAGCAGATATCCCGAAGGATACACTGATATAAATTCTTGGGACATTAAAACAAAACAAACTCTCCTGTTTTTTGTTTGCTTGTTTGTTTGAGACAGAGTCAAACTATGTAAGTCACAATGGGACTCAACACGCTATCCTCTTTCCTTACCATCCTGAGTGCTGGGATTATAATCATGTGGTACTATTTCCAGCATAACTTTGTTTTATTACTATTATAAGTAGACTATAAAATACACCAGATTATTTTTATATTCTTTTTATATAGAACAAGATCTTTCCTAATCAATATAAAAATCCAGAGGTGGTAAAGTAAGTGGCTGACAAATTTGGCTATATATTTTTAAAGGAAGTTTTTATTGCATAAGGCTTACTAAACAATGCCAGCAGGCAAGGAAACCTGGGAAATGTCACCCTCTGAAACACAGAGTAAAGTAGGAGAAATCAAAGGAATGTGTTTGGTAACAAATAGACAAATGGATGGATCCAAGGCCCATGTTTAGACTGGATAATAGAGTTCACAAAATGAATAGGTCAGTTCACATAAAAGGCAATTCATATTGTCATTGAAGAAAAAAGAAAAGCTAAGCAGGGCATTCAACCCATACAAAGCTATCACTCATTGAAAGGAGGAAAATTCAAAACAATAACCTGAGCTTTAGTGCATATGACTATCAATGTTGTAAGTTGGAATTAAGTTTACTGATATGAAAGACAATAGCTAGGTCTACTTTAAACTATAAACACCACATTCTAATAGTATGGATTCATAAGGGGCCACTTGAGTTTGAATAGAGCTTTGGTATCTGCACAGCATTTTTAGCTGTTTTATCTCATTTAATCCTTTGGAAAGTCTATTAGTGAGATAATATCAGGAATATTTATCTAAGGGAAATAGAAGCTTGATGAGATTTGTGAAACTTCCATGGACTAGTCAGAGAACAGGGACTTTAAGATTTAGATTCAGGTCCTACTCTGACATAGGAACAACAATACATTTTCTCTGCTTTGCTACCATCACTCACTAGTTATTCAGCTGATTTCAAGATGTAGGAGTGAGGTTAAAAGGACAAGTCATAGCCAAGCATGGTGGGACATGCCTTTAATCCCAGGACTCGGGAGGCAGAGGCAGGCAGATCTCCATGAGTTCAAGACCAGCCTGGTGGACAAAGTGAGTTCTAGGACAGCAAGGGCTATTACAGAGAGAAACCCTGGTTCAATAAAAAGCACAGATCATAACTTGAGGTAAATGATTTACTACATGTATAAAACAGGATTCTTCCATGTTCATACAGGATCATGTGCTTCTTTTAATAAATAATATTAAAGACAGACAAACCAATACAAAATGTGCAAATGAGAAAATGAATGGTTTAAAGTATAAAAACCGAGATGTCCAGAAGTATATGTATCCAAATGTTCTCTCATAGGAAGAATCATGAAGGAAGGAAGGGAAAATAGAATGTTAGCTCACGTCTTGCCAATCAGTGTGGTGTTGTTATTGTCACTCTATGTTGGTTATTTACATAGTCTGAGAATTACTCCCCATTTTTGAGTTGACTACATTTGGAGTCATTCAAGAGATACACCTCTGGTTGTGTCCGGGAGGGGATTTCCCACCTTGAATGTGGCACCATACATGGGGTAACAAAAGAGGAAAAAAGAAAAAGCAAGCCTGAGTTACTTAATTCATCTCACTGTGCTCCCTCAGCCTCCCAGAAATGACCAGGCAGTCTCTGAGCTCCATGCCTTCTCCACCATGAGCTACTGCATCTCCTTACACTATGAGTCAAAACAATCCAGTCCTCCTTTAAGTTCTGTCTTGGTGGGTGTTTGGTCACAGCAGTGAGAAGGGATACTCACATACCTAGTATTTGAATATTGTATGGTATGTCAGTTTGGTAATAAGAACACAAAAAGGACAACAGTTTATCTTGAATTGATTAGGAAGCAACCTACACTATATTTTCTACTAATCAAGACCAAGAATGTATCCCAGAAGACAGTGGGCTTTGGCTTCAACTCCCACTTGAACCATAGCAGACCTATGCACAAATTAAGGTTCTGGTAAGTGTCTATTTAAGGAGATTCCTAGGCGACTCCATGGCCAGGTGAAACTGAGCACCAGATGATTAGGTAGCAAGTCCTCTGTGATTTCCCACGAGGAGGAGAACACCTCCACTGGGGTCAGATATTGCTTTAATTTCCTCTTATATTTTATAAAACATGGTCCTAATTTCAAAACTGTTTGTTTATAAGTTGGTTATTGCTAATAAAATGGCATATTTAAATAATAAAATAGAGATGAGTTTATTTTTAAAAAAAAAACTGTTAGAGTAACCTAAGGAGAAGAAGGAGAGAAGGAAGATTAAACAAATGAACTGCAGACATGGGGAAACCCCCATTGTGCTGGGAAGAGCAGAAGCACTGTGGGAAACCCCTTCAGTTTTCAGTCTCTTCTGCTTCTTCTACATGTGTGTGTGTGTGTGTGTGTGTGTGTGTATTCATGTGTGTGCGCATATGTGTGGGAGTGGACATGCACATGTGTGCATGCATGTAGAGGTCAGAGGTTGACTTCAATGGTCTTCCTCAACAATCCTCTACCCGAAGTGTTTGAGAAAAAGACTCAAGAAACTTGGATCTCACTGATTTGGTTGGACTAACTGTCCAGCAAGCCCTGGGAATCCTGTCTCTACTTCCTCAGTACTGAAATAACAAGCTTTGTGTGGAGGCACTCCTGGTCAAACCCAGGGCATTAAGCTGATAAGGTAAGAATTTTACTCACTGGGTCATCTTTGAGCCTATCTAACATTTATTTATTTATTTATTTATTTGTTTGTTTGTTTGTTTAAGAGTCTCTAATTAGATAGAGCTCACCCAAGTAAACAAGGCTGGCTGGTGAGTAGCCTTAGAGGTTTTCCTGCCTCCCCAACCCCAGCTCTGCTACTACAAATGTGGTCCACCATGCCAGGCTTTTTATGCCATTGCTAAGAACTGAAATCGGGTTCCCATACTTGCACAGCAAGTATTTTACTGAGCTACATCCTCAGCCCCTCTTTTGCTTCTAATTGTCTGAATGGTCCGTGTTATATATTCACACGTACCAATATGTCTAGACGGCCCATGAAAATGTGAGAGTGAGAAGGGGGAGGGAGGGAAGGCAGGCAGGTAGGCAGGCTTTGAGATGCTCACAGAAGAATATGTGCTACTTATTTGCTTTCATTATGTCTTTGTTCGGTAGAGCACCCGAGTTTGCTTTCAAAGATATCTTCTCTAAATCCTTAGTGTTATGAGAACACTAATCTTCTCTTTGGGCCCATGTCATCATCATTAAGTATCACCATATTCTTCCTTACTGTCTTTCAAAAAGAGTCATAGTTGAGAGATTACTCGCTGAAGAACAGGTGCAGACATAAAACAATGGCAGGGACTTCCTCCTTCTCCACCTCTTTTCTCTGACTTCTCTGTACTTGACTCTTGTACTGCAGAACTATTTCTTCTTAATCCTGTTTCCGTTAGCTTATTCTGGAAACACAGATATCCAATGATACCGGCTTTCTTTTCTTTTTGTTGTTTGGCTTTTTTTTTCTTTATTAAGAAATTTTTTTTATTCATTTTACATACCAACCAGAAATCCACCTGTCCTCCCTCCCCTGTTTCTCCCCCCAAAAGGTAAGGCCTTCCATGGGGAGTCATCAGAGCCTGATACTTTCCGTTGAGGCAGGTCCAAGCCCATTCCCCTGCATCAAGGCTGTGCAAGGTGTCCCACCATTGGTAATGGGCTCCGAAAAGCCAGCTCATGCATGAGGGATGAATACTGATCCTATTGCCAGAGGCCCCTTATGCAGATCAAGCTACACAACTGTCTCACTATGCAGAGAGCCTAGCCCAGTCCCATGGAGGCTCCACAGCTGTTAATCTAAAGCTCATGGGTTTCCACTAGCTTGGTTTGGTTGTCTCTGTAGGTTTCCCCATCATGATCTTAATGCCCCTTGCTTATAGAATATGTCTTCTCTCTCTTCAATTGGACTCCTGGAGCTTGGTCTGGTGCTTGGCTGTGGATCACCGCCTTTGCTTCCATCAGCCACTGGATGAAGGCTCTATGATGACAGTTAGGGTAGTCACTAATCTGATTACCCAGATAAACCAGCTCAGTCACCTTCTCCACTATTGCTAGCAGTCTAAGCTGGGGTCGTCCCTATGGATTCCTGGGAACTTTCCTAGCACCGGGTTTCTCTCCATCCCCATGATGTCTCCCTCTATCAAGGCATCTCCTTCACTGCTCTCCTATTACATCCCTGTTCCAGCTTTGACCATCCTGTTCCCCCATGCTCCCATACCCCACCCCCTATTCCCCATTGCCCTCCATCCTCAGTTTACTCATGGAGATCTCATCTGTTTCCCCAGGGTGATTCATGAGTCCCTCTTAGGGTCCTCCCTGTTAGCCAGCTTCTCTGGAGTTGTGGGCTGTAGTCTGGTTATCCTTTGCTTTGCATCTAGTATTCACCTATGAGTAAAGACATACCATGTTTGTCTTTCTGAGTCTCGGTTACCCCTCTCAGAATGACATTCTCTAGCTCCATCCATTTGCCTGAAAACCTCATAATGTCATTGTTTTTTACTGCTGAGTAGTACTCCATTGTGTATACGTACCACATTTTATCTATCCATTCTTCCATTGAGGGGCATCTAGGTTGTTTCCAGGTTCTGGCTATTATGAATAACACTGCTATGAACATAGTTGAGCAAGTGTCTTTCTGGTATGATTGAGCATTCCTTGGGTATATGCCCAAGAGTGGTATCATTGGGCCTTGTGGTACATTGATTCTCAATTTCCTGAGAAACCACCATACTGATTTTCAAAGTGGCTCTACAAGTTTGCACTCCCACCAACAGTGGTGGAGTATTCCCCTTGCTCCACATCCTCTCAAACATAAGCTGAGACAGCCTTCCTTGGATCCATTTCAAATTCACTGAAACATATAGTAGTTGGCCCCATGTGGGTCAACCTATCTCTGACTCCTGAGTGAGCTTTTTTTTTTATCTAGAGCCATTCTGGGTCATCACTGCCATTAAGTGCAATGCAATGGTATCAATGAAGTGTGGGGGAGGAACTATTCCTGAGAAGGAGGACACTGGAGAAAACAGGAGGCCATAGGTACCTCAGAGAGAAACCTGGGAACAGAAAGCTATGGAAGGAAAAAGAAAGACATTGACAGGATTGCTACAAAGAATAATGGGCAGTGATTAATGTGGACAAAGGGTGCAGAGCCGTATCCTACCAAGGTTGAAAGCTGCAGGATTTAGACGGTTTAAGGAACCTTGACAAGAACAGCTTTGGAGAAGCAATGAGAAGAAGCCAGAGTGACCATATTGAAGATGGTAACAACACCAGTAACCAAAGCCAGAGGGACCCATGAAGATGTGACAAGAATGTTCCCAAATTAATTTTGTTGGCATTGTTAGAGTGTTAGAGAGATGCCATACTCAGGAGTCAAAAATGTCTGACCTTTATAATCTTTGGTTCTTCACTGTCCTATGCAGGTCATCAATGAGGTCATGAGCTTACTATCGTAGGAAGCACATGCCTTGCTCCCCAGTCATTCAGGAACTCATGCATGCTTATAACAAATTGTCTTTACCTCAGCTAAACACCTGCACTGACCACAGGGGATATTCACCACACAGTTTCTCACAGTATCTTTACCAATGAATCAATTTATATTTAAAATGCTCTGTTTGTCCAATTCCCTGGAGTTATATCCCTTCATGCTTATGAATCTTTATCTTTTCCTACAAGTCCCATGTTGCTATCAGTCTGACTGTAAAAAGACCTTTAATGCATTCTTTTACTGAGATTTTCTAGAGTCGTCCATAGAAAGTTAATACATTTCTCTTTTGTTCAAAGGTTGCATCTCAGAAAACCTGTGGGTTGCTTACATTACAATTCATAACAGTAGCAAAATAACAGTTATGAAGTAGCAACGAAAATAATTTCATGGTTAGGGGTCAGTACAACATAAGGAACCATTTTAAAGGGTCACTGCATTAGGAAGGTTGAGAACCACTACTCTAGTACAATGTTGACACCAGATTTCGATTGTTCTTATGCTTATCTGACTTGCAGATATACCTAGGCCAGGTCAGGAACAAGTGTCAGCAATGCCCAGTCTCTGTGCTCTTGAAAGGCACAGAACACTTGCTTAGGATCAGCCCAGAGCTTTTCTTCCTGAGCTGGCCTACCCTATAGGATTCTTTACATGCCCACAGGGAAGAACAAACAAATAAAACAAAACCAGTCAATAGGATGGTTTGGCCCCAAGTACCTGTCAAGAGTCATGCTGTATTCTGTCTGGTAGTTGAGCTTTTAGCACCATCCTGTGTCTTGCCTCACCTAATAGGAGAGATAGAACTTGTCTCAGCCCTACCCATTTGGACCTATTCTGCTTCAGTTTAGGCAACTAGATGCCTCAAAACCAAGTGCTATTTGCCCAGAAGCTCAGCTCAGCATGGAAGAATACTATGTATTTTGGGTATTTAGGAAGAAGGTACTTGAGTCTTAGATTGGAATCCCAAAGGCCAGGTCTGGGCTAAAGCCCTGCAGGAGAGAGAGTAGGTTAGCTTGTATAGAAGTCTTGGGATGGGGAAAGGAAAGTAAGCCAAGCAGGAATCTGTGCTCATGGTAGGAAAGATGCAAACACTGATTTCCAAGAGTAAGGTGACCTTTATTCATAGATCAGAGACAATAAGACCTTCTAGGATTGGGTGAGCCTGGAAAACTGGATGTCTTAGCATGGTGGTTTGCATTTTGGCTTTTCTCATTGGAGATTCATTAAAGACAGAGGCATCAGAACCTAGTTTCAGTTTTACCAGTTATGTGATCTTGTTACTTGAACTATTAACAAATTATTTAAATGGTTTCTCCTCAGATTTATCATTAAAATTTGGAAATGTAGAAGTTCTACCTGGCAAAGCTGTTAGAAGGATTAAAACAGGGATAGTTTGACAGAGTATATGGCTGTTCAACACATGATTGTAATTATCTGGAGGGTTTTTAATGTGTTCAGTGATTGGAGTTAGTAACGGTGAGTGAGGATTTTTGTTTGTTTCATTGTCTTTCTAGTCAATATGTTTGGGGTGGAAAGCTGGGAGAATCTGCAAGAGGACACTGTAGACTAATCTGTAAACTAATCAAGAAGAAGTTAAACCTAACTGGGAGACTCAAATAAAATGAATCAAACAATATTTAATTGCAAAGGATTGAATCATATTATGCTTATTTGCAATTTGATAGCTAAAAATGATCTAACTCATATAACCCATGAATCTAATAGCCTATAATATTGTTTCTCCTAACTCACTATTCTGTAAAATAGGCCTTCATTAATACTTTGATTTTCAGTGTTTTGACTAGTTTATTCTCTCTAATCATCTATGAAGAGAGGATAAATCAGAATAGACCTAAGGAAAATGTCACAAAGGGTTAACACATTGTCAGTGATTACAATTTGAAATTGATAATAATAGTGCTAGAACCAGGACCTCCATCATCATTTCATTTCCCATAATCTATAATAATATGCCTAGCCAGGGACCTGATTCCTCTTTTTCTCTGCCATCTGTGTGGGCTCTGGGGCTCTTCATGAGCTCAACTCTGTCTGCTCCTCAGTCTGCTGCCTCTGCCTGCCCTCCACAGCCCAGTGACATTGGCCTTTCTGGTTGCTGGATCTCTACCAGTCAGCTCCTGCTCCAATCTGGCCTTGCACACACTGTTTCCTCTACTGGCATGTTCTTTTGACACTATTGTCTGCTTACCTTAGGTCCCAGCTGCAGTGCCTGCAGCTTACAGGCATCCCTGATGGTCTGGACAGCACTGATCCCTCTTAAATCTTTCATAATGCCGCAAGCTTTTCATCATGGCCCTTACCCGAAGTATGTTTAAATGTTTATTCATACAGTTTTAGTTTACTGTCAGTTATCCCTATGAACATTTATTTTCATTTTGAGGAAGACTATATATTTCCAGTTTGCTGATGGTTTCAGCACTTGGAGTACTTGTTCAATAAGTACTTCTGGATTTGATGGGTAGGTGGAAGAGTCTGAACAAGAGGCTAAGGCTGCTTTACTTTGAGACAGTCTTCAGTCTTTGAAAGTAGATGATCATAGCATGGATAGTTTGCCATTTGCTTATCCTGTGATCCTGATAAAGAAAGTGAACATCTCAAAGCCCAGTAATACAGAGTAAATATATTATAGATATTGTGAGATATAAATTTGACTGTGGTATGTTCACAAGCACCTAACACAATGCCAAGCACAGAGTAATCACTCAATAAAAATTTCTCAGTGCCCAAAGCTCTTAACTATTATATTTGATGTGTAGAATAAATTCGAATATGACCATGATAAATGTCACACATGTGCCAGTCGCTAAAACCCAGATGATGGATACCATGTCTCATCATTGGCAAACAAGTTTTTGTCTCTGTGCTGATTAAGGGTATAACTGGTCCTGATGCATTACATGGTAACATGCCTCTTCTAGTTTAGCCTGTGGGAAGGGACACCATTCAAATTGCAGCACCACATAACTTCTCCCAGGAGGACTCCCTAGAGGCCTAAACTTTGGTCCCAGTTTCATTGTTTACACCAACAGATGATGTGATTCATGCTGGGAGATTTGGAATAGCAAGATCTCACAGTATTTCCCTTAGCAATACCTAGTCACTAGCCAGTGCATGAGAAGAGTGTTTATGTACCACCCTGATCTTGATATCAGCACCAGTTCTCCTCAGTGTTGGACACATAGACTGAGCCCAGAAATTTACACAGTGTGACAGGTCACGTGCATATGTTGAAACCAGCTTCTCCACATAGCCATCTCAGGTGTGAGTTCTGTTACTCTAAAATAGAAATAAAAACACTTTAAGAAATATAGTTAACAGCATTTCCTTTCTGCTTACACATTGTTGAAAATCATATTGAACCAAGAACAGCAGCCCTTCATCCTTTCAAATGCCATTTATAGAGAACGTTTTAGGAAAAGGGCATGTGTAAAAAAAATGTTAACTCTTGTTGCTATGGGAATTAATTCTATATTATAATTTTAAGCAATACAATCTAGAGAAGATGGCTAAATGGCCCCTAAGTCAAGGTGAGGTTTTCTCGGGTAGTATAGAGGACATCTTAGGAGAAAACCCTTCTTGGCCATTCCATCTAATGGAGTATAAATACAATAAAGTGCTTCATATTGAGGCTGATCTCAACATTTGGAACCCCAAACACAATAATCCTTTATGTTCCTTGATAGTCAACTGCATGCAGTCGTAATATACACCATCGCTGCTATCTCCTTCCAACACTGCTCTTCTCTAGGATTTCAAGCTCACAGTAGGACAATGTGATCTCAGAGTCCCTACTGCAGTGAAGTGTGTTGATGCCACTCAGCCCCTCTCCCTGAACACTCCATCATCTCATATGCTCATTTGTGAGCACGTCCTCCGTGTCTCAACAACACAGGCGAGGCTTGGGGAAGCTTTTCTGTGTGATGAAATATTCAGAGAAACAGTGACTTTTCCTGTGGACAGGCTCAGGGTGAGTGCCACTTAGGAGAACAGTGAGTTCTTTGCGGGTGAAAGGCTGTGTCGGGGAGCCAGGGACACAGCTGAAGGTCGTTCACCAGGGCCAGTAAAAGGCAGCATCAAAGGAGTGATCTGAAATGTGAAAAAGAATCAATAATCATTCTTCAAAATGAGGCCTTTTCAAACATGGCAAATGTCACTGGCTCTTGGCAACACGACTTCAGATTTATTCTCTCAGAAAGGGTACCACTACAGGGCTGGGATAAAAAGCCCTGGTATGCTATTCTTTGAAATGGCAAAATAATAGAAAGGCAGCCGTGGGGAATTCAGACTTAGATGTAAATTAAATATGCATAATTTCTTATGTATTTTGATCATTTTCTGCCTATGAGCAATGCTATTAAGATAAACATGGATAAAGTAAGTGTGCCTGGGTGAGGGGAGGTGTCTACAGTATCTGTGCATATCATTCACACTCACATCTCAGTTTTAAGTATATGTGGCTTATTTCTTAATTTCTCAGACATTTCTGTCTTAGTCTATAACTCAATTGTTTATCCAGCAAACCCATATTTTTATTTCTCTTTCCTATCCAAACATGTTTCTCACCCCACTCACTTGTCTGTCTGTCTGTTTGTCTGTCATTATTCCATTAGCTTCCCTCTCATGACTCCAAATCAAGCTGCTTGAGTTACTATAATGGCCGTTCCTCTGTTTTGGTTTGTTTGATTTTTTTGAGTCCAGATTCTAATAGCTCCCCTGCAGTTGACATTTTTACACAACAATGTGTCTAACACATCATTTGATCATGTCACAGTTCAGGTTTAAATAAATCTGATGATTTCAAGTGGAGATGATCATCAAGCTCCTCCAATACATCTATATCCTTTGCAGAATATCAACAATTCTTTCCAACCTCAATCTCCCATATCCACCACAAATTCCTATAAAATTTCTACAATTATTCCCCAATATATACTCCTTTTCTTCCCTGCTGGCCCTCCCTGAGCAGTGCAACCACATTCTGAAAATGTCTAAAAATGTCTAAAAAAACATAAACTAAGCTGAATTGGCCTCCTATGAGTGTGAGGCCAATGTTCCTGCCAGGAACATCTTTAAGTATGTATACTTATATTCTGTTAACATACAGAACTGGAAACAGCAGGGTTGTATTGCCTATGTATGTGTTAGTAAACTGTACTGTCTTCCTATTAAGAGGCTGAGTTATAAAGGGAAAATAATTTGTACTACATGATGGCAGGTGCAGCAGGCTCCACCAAGCGAGGAGAGCACAGAGTGAGTCTTGTCAGCTGCAGGAACATTTGGCTGGGTAGTTGTTTAAGAAAGCAAAATTAATTTGTAGCTGTCAATCAGCTGAGTGTGATTTGCGTTGGTTCTGGAATTTATTGACAGACTCTAATAACAGGCACTTAAATTGTCTTTTCTGGAAGCAAACAGCATAGGCTGAGAACGGGAAATACGATGCTCACCTTTGGCTTGCACACAAAATAGAAATAGGCTATTGTGGTCATATTGTTTTTATACCATTTTCAAATTTTAATAGACAGTTTGCTACTGGAAACTTCCCAATTAGCTTGCTGTTTTTCTTTATTACTACAAGGTTAATCTAGTCTGAGTGTTTTGGCAAAGTTACCACATAGTCAAGGGGGGGGGGGAACCTGATTGCCTATAACAGAGAGAGTATGGAAAATTCAGGATTCAACAGCCATTTTATTGAGTGACTTCTTGCAGTGACATATTTAATTCATTTAGTTCACATATAATATGAAGAGGGGGTTTTCAGATGAGAAAATTGAAACTATAGAAGTAAAATAATTGCCCAAGATTTTATAAGTGAGAAACTTAGATTACTACATTAGATGGAGTATTTTAAGAACCTGACTGATGACCAGTAACTTGTAATGTTAGAGCAAAAAAAAAAAGCCCTCTGAAATCTTTAAAATTCACATTTGTTTCTCTTTTAATTCAAGTAAGCCAAGCTAAACTACTTCTGATCACACCACTCAATGGAAGGCAACATGTACTGATAGCTACTAAGTACCGTGCCTTGATTTATCTGTTACATTTTGCTCATCCTAGGGACCCGGAAGAGAAATACGGAAGTTTTGTCTTCACTAAGGGCTGATCTATGATGAAATAATTTGGTCATTTCCACAATGCTTAAGAAAGGATAAAAGGTTGCGTGACAATCTGAAACTATTATTGTCAACAGAGCAAAAAGCAGCATTTCCCACAAAGTCACCTTCTGCTTGTGTTTTATACTAGTGATTACTCTGGTGGTCTAAGGGGACATCAGCAGGATGTGGGATCTGCAATGGCCAGGAGTCAGCTGCTCTTGCCACCTTAGGTTTCCCATTTGCAGTTACAACAACTCTTGAGTACAGTAGTTGCTGAGGAGGCAGGGAATGCCTGAATGCCAGGCATTCAGAAAGGAGGGTGCAAAATTTGATCCCTACCAAAGGGATTGATTATATTGATTCTGTGCATAGGAAGAATTTAATGGGAGAAGCTAGCTATGGAGTAAAGATATCTCATTTGACAAAGGTGTCAGGGCCAGTGTTTGAGGAGGTCAAAACTTTTGGGGCAACATAAACATAAGTAATTATCATTAAACATGGAACCAGGATAAAAAGTAGAGGCAGAGTGTCATTGGAGCAAAGGTAAGGTCACATCAAAATTGTTTGAGCAAGCTGAGAAATGCCACACAACGAAAACTCAAGACTATTCTAAGATGGGTGACCAAGATGTAACACAGCCAGGGTACACTGAAGAATGTGCTGTAGGTGCAGAACGATAGGAGCTTGACTGTGTTTTCACTGCATACTTGTGTAAGTGGTGGCTTTGAATATTTTTCTAATTGAAAGTGTTTTCTTTGGCTATTTTTGCTTGATTATTTATCTTATTATTTTTCCTTTTATGCATACAAATTGTGAATTACCTCATTTAAAAATAAATAATTAGAGAACCCTGTATATTATGGTTCTCCAGAGAAATAGATCAACAAGTTACATAAGTAAATACTCAAAATATATGATGCAAGATGTTAAAAATTGCCTGGCATAGTTATGAGACCTTTGAAAAGTTGTGTGCACAGGCTGAAGATCCAGGAAAGATTTGCAATCCAACTAAAAAATCAGACTGCTGATAGAATACTTCTGCTCCATGGACATTGTGCTTGATCTATTAAGATCTTCAACTGATTGATTGGATGGGACTCATCATACTGCACAGCACAACTAACCATACTCAGACTTCACCAAATTAAATGTTAACATGACCCCCAAGAAACCTACACAAAACATCCAACTTAATGTTTAATTATATGTATTGTTCCACCAGTGCATCAGGAGACATGCTTAAATTCTGAGTTTTAAAGAATATTTTATGGTATGTACTCACTCATAGGAGGATACTAGATGTGGGACAAGGATGACTGGACTGCTACTCACATCACCAGTGAGGCTACCTGGAAAACAAGACCCCAAGAAAGACACGAGGATCGCCCAATGATGGAGAAATGGCTGAGATCTACATGAACAACCTGGACATGAGTGGGAGCAATGAAGGACCAGGGTCGAGGGAAAGAGAGTGGGAGATCCCAGCAGGATCAAGAACAGAGAGGGAGAACAAGGAATAGGAGACCATGGTAAATGAAGACCACATGAGAAAAGGAAGAAACAAAGTGCTAAAGAGGCCCACAGAAATCCACAAAGATACCCCCATAAAAGACTGCTGGCAATGGTTGAGAGACAGCCGAGACTGACCTACTGTGGTGATGGGATGGCCAAACACCCTAATAGTTGTGCCAGAAACCCCATCCAAGGACTGAGGAATCTGGATGCAGACATCCATGGCTAGGCCCTGGGTGGAGCTTTGGGAATCTAATTAGTGAGAAAGTGGAGGGTTTATATGAGCGAGAATTGTTGAAACCAAGGTTGGATAAAGCACAGGGACAAATAGCCAAATGAATGGAAACACATGAACTATGAACCAAAGGCTAAGGTGCCCCCAACTGGATCAGGCCCTCTGAATAGGTGAGACAGTCGATTGGCTTGATCTGTTTGGGAGGCATCCAGGCAGTGGTACCAGGTCCTGGGCTCGTTGCACGAGTTAGCTGTTTGAAACCTGGGACTTATGCAGGGACGCTTGGCTCAATCTGGGAGGAGGGGACTGGACCTGCCTGGACTGAGTCTACCAGGTCGATCTCAGTCTTCGGGGGAGGCTTTGCCCTGGAGGAGGTGGTAATGGGGGGTGGGCTTGGGGGAAGTGGAGGGGGGCAGGAAGGGGGAGAACAAGGGAATCTGTGGCTGTTATGTAGAACTGAATGGTATTGTAAAATAAAATAAAATAAAATAAAAAGAATATTTTAGGTAGCATTAGTCAAATAGTAATAAAACCTATAATTTAAAAAATAGGTAGAGCTTCATTATGGGTAATGTCTTGGTTTTTAATTGAACAGACGCTAATTTTATTAACGGAGACAAATATAGATAGTAAAGTGGGGTTTGGGAGTGCGGCATTTGAAACGGCATCATGACAACTCTGTATAAATATGCACAGAGCATTGCAAACACAGGTGTGAGTGTGTGCAGCTTAGATAAGATGATACACATTTTGGAATTGTTGGTACATAGCTGACTGGTGAAATCATGCATTTACTAGACAGACAGAGAAAGAGAAGACATCTGAGGGTGGTAGTCTAGAGAATATGAGCATTTACATAGTAAGAGGGAACAGAGAGATTTAAAGACAACTGTCAAGAAAGATTTACAAAATTATCTGGAATGGTGGTGAGGGAACATAGAGCATCTCTGCAGATGTAAAGAAGAAATGGAGTTAGTTAAAGGAGAAACAGAATGTGAACAAAGTAGAGGCACAAAGCGTGTCTAAGCCATCCTGAATCCTCATGGGTCACGTGAAAGCCGGAATGGTGAAGATAGAGGTAATAAAGAGAAGCTGTAGAAAGAGACATGAGAATTTCAAAGACATGAAGAGGAGCTACCACATGGTCAACAGTGGTCAGCACCAATGACAGAGGGAGGAAATAATGTTTTGCAAAACAGTAGAGATGATGTGGAAAAGGAGAACACGCTGCTAGACAAGCATTTGAAAGCAAGATGGCAGAGGAATGAATGAGCAGACACTTTAAAGGACTTAGAGGGGCATTTACAGCAGAGAAGCAGTCAGCCTGTCTCTTCATCTCTGCTTTTCCTTCCAGTCAACATTACCATGACACACTTGGCCGCGGTCTCTCTCCTCGCTTGCCCTGTGGTGTATGATATGATTTATCTTATCAGTAAAGGTGGGAAGAAGTTCCCTTTCCTCTCAGGAGCAGGTCTGCCCACACCTGGTTTGTCTTTCCTCTTCTCGCTGCTATATGGTCAACGTAGTTAGACCGGCCCTGCCCAAGTTTGATTAGCCTGTGGTGCCCATGATACTGAGGATGTGAAAGGTCTGCTTCTCCAGTCCTGGGGATCCATGCTGGAGCCATGATCTAGAAACACATGCTTTCTTCTCCATTGTCAAGATGGGCAATAAGAAAGCTTGTGAGCCGGGCGGTGGTGGCGCACGCCTTTAATCCCAGCACTCGGGAGGCAGAGGCAGGCGAATCTCTGTGAGTTCGAGGCCAGTCTGGGCTACCAAGTGAGTTCCAGGAAAGGCGCAAAGCTACACAGAGAAACCCTGTCTCGAAAAACCAAAAAAAAAAAAAAAAAAAAAAAAAAAAAGAAAGCTTGTGATATGCCTCCTGCTGTTGTTTGACTTAATGTTCCACAGAAACAGATAATAGTGAATGAAGGAGAAATACTATCATGAATTCCTTGATTATTGTATTAATTATTAAAAATTCCATATATATGTGTATATGTGCTTGTATTTATATCATTTCTCTGCTTCATCTCCTCCCTCTAAATGCTTCCTAGGTGACTCTTCCTCTCAAGTTGATGGCCTCTTTTTAAAACTATTATTGTGATACAACACACACACACACACACACACACAGATACACACACATGTATACATATATATGAATGAATGAATATACAAATACAGTCTGCTAAGTCCATTTAGTGTTACTTTCATATATAAATTTTTAGGGATGATCACATGGTGTTTTATGAGTCTCATTGCTGAGGAAGACTAATTCTTCTTCTCCCAGCACTTCTTCATTCCCTGTACCTCTTCATCCCTACAACATGGCTACTCAAACAAGACCTGAACAGTGACAACAGTGGCTGACGTGTCAACAGAGATGGGGGAACTTCTTCCTTCCTTTTTGTTTATTTTTCTCTTTCTTTTTTAATTAAAAAATCTTAATCATTTTACATACCAACCACAGGTCCCCCTCTCATCCTGCCTCCTGCACCCCCCTTTTCAGCCTCCCAACTCCCAAACCACTTCCCATCCCCTCCTCCAAAAGGGTAAGGCCTCCCATGGGGAGCCTGCAAAACCTGGTGCTTTCAGTTGAGGCAGGACCAAGCTTCTCCCCACTGCATCAAGGGTGAGCAAGGCGTCCCACCATAGGTAATGGGCTTCAGAAAGTCAGCTCATACACCAGGGATATATCCTGATCCCACTGCCAGGGGCCCCTCAAATAGACCAAGCTACACAACTGTCTCCTGAATGCAGAGATTAGGAAGAAAAGAGTGTAAGAGCCAGAGGAACAGGAAGTTTGTTGTGAAAATGCATCCTCTAGAAATTTCAGAAGCTACACTGATGAGGTCTTAACACCATGGCTGCCTAAACATGGGTTGAACGAGGATGATACCAAAAGACATGGTAAAGTGAATGGGGGAAAGCTGATGAGGCCTCAACCCCGAACAAAGAACTGCAAGGAATTAAGAAATGCTGAGAGTAGAAGAAATTGTCTTCCCCTGGGAAGAGCACACCAACTGGCTATCCAACACCAAATTGTAAGTCTTGAAAACACACATTTCAGTAAAATTACATGGTCTAAACATTGTGTGTATGCATATGTAAAACAATGAAAAAAGAGGCCATGAATTTGAAAGAGAGTTGAGGGGGGTACATGGAAGAGTTTGAAGTGAGGAAAGGGAATGGGAATATGCTGTAATCATATTATATTCTCAAAATATTATTATTAAAATGTCAATATACAAGTTCTGTATCATCTACATGTAGAGTGAGCCACTGGCCGGCAAGGAAGGACAGCTTCCTAGTACTTTCTCACAGTACCTACTTAGCCCCAAATAATACCAATTGGCCAAGATCAACCAATCAAAAATGAAATATTTCCCAATTACTACAACCTTCATATAGTCCCTCCTTCTGAAACTTTCTTGGTAGTAGGATAAGGCAGATAAAACGTGGCTCTTCTGTGTTCAATATAAAATCATTTATATCAAGTGTATGAGATGACTGCTACATCTCAGTAAGAAGAAAAGGAGACTAATCAGAAGAAAAATAGATAAGCAATAAGGATGACACATTTGACATGGGAAAAAAAGCAAAATGGAAATTAACAGCCAAAATGGTACGTGACTTTATTCACATCATAGAACACAAATTAAACAACAAGGTGAGAAAGATGGATAATATACAGCATCATTTGGGGTTCAGGAAGTAAGTAATGCTGATTGCATTTTGACAGATAAGTTAAGGAAGTTCATTTCATGTTTTTTCTTGCTTTTACATTTTACTTATTTATTTATTTGATTTTGGGGGGCACACATGTGCCACACCATTCATGTGGATATGTTGCAGGTGTCAGCTCTCTTCTTCCATGTGGGTTCTCAGGATTAAACTCACCTTGTGCGGCTCTGTTGCTGGAACCTTGATCTGCTAAGCCATTTTATCATCCGAGGAAACTCTCTTTAGAATGTGGTGTCACTGTTCAAATATTAACTGTGCACAATCATGTGAGCAATTCTGGGCACAAGAACTTACATTGAAAATACACAGATTCACGCTCGTAAGGGCCATGGTACATCTTGGCATTGTTAAAAACAACTGTATCATTGATTAGTTGTGGCTGTTAAAAAATTATATCTCAACTAGGTTATGAAATACTCCAGAGCAGTGTCTCTCTGCTTCATCTTGACATTTCCATCTGAACCTTGACATTTAACTTGCAGAGTTCTTTGTCGTGGGAGAATGTCTGTGCAGTGTGGATGTTTAGGAGCATCCATTCTCCCTGGAATCTTCTACTCCCAAAGTTTTGACAACCAAACATATTTCCAGACATTTGCAAGTGCCTCCTGTGAGACAGGGGCATAATTACACATGTTTTAAAATCGCAAGCATACAGGGGCAAGTGACAAGTGAATACTTAAATATTTTAAGTAAAATTGTTCTAAGTCATTATTTTCACACAAGTCGAAACTTGTCATGGAAAAATATAAAGAGCATCCATTGTGTGCTGAAGAAATGAATGTGAGTGTGAACATGCACATTTGTGAATGAATCAAGTGTTCAATGCTCCAGAGTCACTTGCCAGGCCTGGCTATTGCTGATTGAGGTCCTCTGCTTGTCATTGCCATCACCTTGACATATTGACATATGTGGACCATTAACTTGGTCTCTGATTGGTTGCTCTTGAATTTCATCTCTACCTTCACTCATGCTACCATGCAGCACTTTGGTAATTAACTTCTGAGGCAGTGTTCTCTGATCACATGGTGCAGAATTACCCCATTATAAAGTATGCAAGCTGAAGGACAAAAGTTCACTTTCACCTTGGTCAAGGTCAACCAGCTTATAACTTTCAGAGATGGCACACTTAGCTTAGCCTCCTTTTTTCTCCCTTCTGCTAGCATCTGGAAAATCTCTCCACTTGAAGAGGTCAACTTTCATATTTCCCAGCTTTCCGTGACCAGCTGCATTTATATTATTCGCAAGCAAGTCTTTCACTGAGATCCTGCTGGAAGCTGCATGTGGAGCCAAACATCAGGCCAGGGAGAAACATCAGGTCAGGAAGCCATTGATTGGGCAGCAGAGTTAAGGTGGGACAAGTGCCAGCATCTATGACTTCTATGTTTTAATATTCACTTAACTTTGT
This sequence comes from Peromyscus maniculatus bairdii, assembly GCF_049852395.1. Lineage (NCBI taxonomy): Eukaryota > Metazoa > Chordata > Mammalia > Rodentia > Cricetidae > Peromyscus > Peromyscus maniculatus. The sequence continues at coordinate 12,806,920 of NC_134860.1, forward strand.
AGAGAGTAATTATATTCCACTCATTCTACACCAGCTGGTATTTACTTCATCCTCCATCAGGCATCAACAGAGCATGGGGCTGCAAGACAGAAATATTACTCTGGCGAGCATAAATATTTCATTTTTCACACCACAAATGTGTTGATGATTTATTAATTAGCCTGAAGGCTGCTGCTGCAGCAAAACTGAAAACTAAGGCTTTCTGCTCTGTGGATCAGGCCTGTTGGGGGCATGGTGCCCATGGGTGATGCCCAGCCAGGAACATGGGCTGTATTTTACAAAGTGCCTCTGGAAGATCCAGTCCAAACTCTACAGCCTGATCTTGGCTTGGCTTTTAACTACACAAAGAAGCCTTGCATGGAACTTTACCAGCTGCAAAAATATCTTCTCTGCTTTTCAAAAAAAAAAAAAAAAGCCAAGTCTCCACTCCAGCCAACTGTTCTACCTATACAAACTGGCTGCTGAGGTGAGGTTGCCAGGTTGTTAGAGTTGGTGCTTACTTTTGGTCACCCAACTAAGACTATAAGTTGGATATTCCCTTCAAATATATCCACTTGGTCAGTGGAAGTACCCAGAATTTTGTTTTTATCACCTTCCATATAGTAGGGAAGGGAACATTATCTCAGGTATGAGCATTCATATAACAGAGGCTCATCACCCTTGAGACCTCTGAGGTCTCCGAAAGTACTCATTTTTGTGTGTGGACAAGTTAAGTTGTTAAGAGGAGTAAAGAGAGTGAGGGTCAAAACATCATCTGTGCTTGGGATGAAGATAAATGAGAGGTCATGATTTGTCAGAAGTCCCCAAATGATCTGATGACTCTATCATACTGAGGGGTAGCTTTCAACAAAGCTGGGAAATTGTGATTCTGCTCATGTCTGGAGACATTCTTTGGTTATCGCAACTGTGATAATGAAATGACATTTAATAAGTAGAAGCTAGGATACAACCAAACATCTTAAAATGCATAGGAATGTTGCCTCCACCTCCAGAAACAACTTGGTCTGAGACATCTGCAGGGCCGGGGGAAGGAAGCTTATGCTATATTGTAGGCAGATTAGAGATATACTTATACAGGTCATTAACTCCCACTGACTTTGGAGAAAATATAAACAATGAGAACTCATCCATGTTCAGGACCACTGGGAAACGTGGGTTGATGATTTTTGCAGCCTACCGAGGTAAATCAAGTCACCTTAACTGATGGAGTAATGGTGGGGCAGAAAGTCAAGAACATTCTTGGAAGAAAATCCTCTCCGAAATATAGGAGTGAGAAAAATTTTTGTCCTCAGACTCCAGGCAGCCACACAGATCACCCTTGGATGCTAGTAAATGTTCAATTTTACAAACAGGGATGCAACTGTGATCTTATGCTAAGGTTCCGACAGGGAGAGAAACATTCTAAAAGACACTCATGCTCTTCTTGTTGACTAGCAACTTTTATTCACTTGAAAATTTAGCAACTTTTACTCACTTTAACACATTAAGCAGAAATGGAGGCATTCTGGGCTCAAGTTGATCTGCAAAGAAAACATGCAAAAGGCGTTTTTTTTTACTTCATATCTCAAAGTAATGTAGTTATACGTTCCTAATGGGTAGGGATTCTGTATCCTACAAAAGCTAATTCCTTTTATTTTCCTTTGAGGCAAGTTCTTGCTATGTAACCCAGGCTAGCCTGGAACATTCTAAGTAGACCTGGAATGACTGGCATGTGCTACCAAACTCACCTAAAATGAGAGGCCATTGAGATTCTGTGTTCCTCAGCTAGGAATGAAATGAAAACCCATCCTTGTAACACAAAATGGAGACAGCCAAGGGCCCAGGTACCTGTCCCTTCAGGAAAGGAACATTTAATCTGTCTATGGTTAATTAATACTTGTGTATCCCCGGTTGTTGCTTCATCTCTTCTATAAAATAGTGCTGACAGAAGGAAAAATCACACAGAAACTAGGAACCTGTCTTCCATCCTGAATCCAATGGCTTCCTCAGTTGATTTGTATGCCTGCCCTTGACCCAGTGTCTTGCCTTACCCTGCATTCCAGCTTCAGGATTCTCTTTATTTTGTCCTCCTTTGATTTATAACCATTTTTTAAAAACCTCTCCATAAATCACTAAGCCAATACACTGCCCCTGTTAGGAGACAGCTGGTAAGGGGACCAGGAACCAACACATAAGGTCCCTCAGTTGTACCTTAGTGCACATGCCAGTTAATCTTTTTAAACATTGTTCCTGACAAAACCACTATAACACTCTATATAAGAGACTGTTGGAATTGGGGCAGAAGTAATAGTTCCTGGAACATACTAGAGAACAACCAATGTTGAACATATGTGGATAAATTAACTGAATGAGCCAGCTGATACAAAGCAGAAGCTGAATGAAAAAGAAGATTTGGCTTACCCTGGGTTCTGGGTTTCTATACCATGCTCTTCTCTAGCTTGCCTCCATCACTACCTCTCCATCTCCTGCCCCTGGGCTTTATGGCTCTCCTCTTGAAATTGAAAGTCTCATATTCTTTCAGCTCTGATATATCCAAGCCATAGATATGTGTCCAAAGTTCTTTGGGGACAGGAAAATCCTATGAGACTTTGCACAATATCATCTTACTGCTATGATATCTACACTGAGAGCACTTACACATAATTTTTGTCAAGTTCTTCCTTCAAAAGATATGCTTATGGAAGCATAATGGCATGTTTTAGGAAGTTCAATGTAGTGGTGAAGAGTGAATTCTCTGGATTCACACAGGTTGGAATCCAATCATGCTTTTCTCACATCTTGTGACCTGGAGTGATTAGCCATCTTTGGTTAAGTCTCACCAACTCATGTGAATGAAAAGAATAGCAGAGCACACTGCATAACCTTTCTGTGAAAATTAACCAGATAAATTATTCTATGCTGTAATGTGTGGAGATAATTCAGTCATATGTTAACTCCACATAGATTTGATCTCCTTTCAACATAGAATGTGCCTTAATTCATTCAACGGCACTTTTTTGTGTGCTTTGATTTTTTGAGTTTTTTCAGTTGTTTTTGTTTTGTTTTTGTCTTTTTTTTTTTTTTTGTAATTTTGAGAGAGAATCTTAACCGTTAGTCTAGGACAGTTTAGAGTTCGAGGGTTTCCTGATTCAGAACTTCTGAGTTGGCTTACAGGTATTTCCTACCATGTCCACACTAAAACTTTTGATTTTAGCAGAAAATAGTTAATACTTTGGGTCCTTCTGCTCCCTTTCAGTACTTGTTCTTAACTTTTAAAATGTTTCTCTTGCTGTCACCGTGTCTCCTCTATCAGTTGCACACCACTATATCGCTCTGTTTGGATGAAGGATGCAAGGTGGAACTGAGCATTTTGATGTCCCCAATATCACGTGACTAATGATATGAATACCAACTATGTGCTAACAAGAAGGTTAGACGAAGGCAGGAGTGGGTATGGAGCCCTCACAGACAGCTGCAGTGCAGGGGACTGAGGTGCACATGGTCTCCAATCAGGATTTAGTGCTGTCAAACAATAAAGAAAGCTTCATACATGACGTCATACTTACTTAAAGCATGATATATGAAAGATGGTAGGATGGAAGACATGTGATAACCCCTTTACAAGTGTATGAATACATCAGAGCAGTTTGGTCTCACTGGATGATGTCTAGACTGTGACTATCAGCAGAACTGTGCAGGTCTGCCTAGGCCAGACTTTAGGAGAAAGGAGATGTTATTGGTAAGCGTCTGACTTCTTCAAGAATTTAATACCAAGTGCTGGGCAGTGGTGGTGCACGCCTTTAATCCCAGCACTCGGGAGGCAGAGCCAGGCGGATCTCTGTGAGTTCAAGGCCAGCCTGGGCTACCAAGTGAGTCCCAGGAAAGGCGCAAAGCTACACAAAGAAACCCTGTCTCGAAAAACCAAAAAAAAAAAAAAAGGAATTTAATACCAAGAATGCACAATAACATTTACATTTTCAGTTATTCCTAGCCATAGTGTTCCAAACAGAAAAGGGAGTAGATAAGAAAAGTAAAACCCAACCAAAGAAGTTTCCATGAGAACACCTTTACACAAGTGAAGGACTGATGAGAGAGAAATGTAGGTAGGAATTGTATAGGTTTAGGTTTGACTCTGTATAGGCAACATAGGAGTTTCCTAACAGACGCAGAGCCTGATGATGGCAGAACCCCACTTTACAGGCCTTGCTACCAGCAAGAGCATGACACTAAGGGTGGTACATGAGTTATAACTAGAAAATGGTAATAACAGGCATTCATCACACACCAGTAAACCTCTCCCTCAACCACTGAGCCTGCCTATCCAGTTCATAGGCTGCATTCATGGGCCCCAAGGACCTTCCTCTGGCCTGCATTTGATTGAGGAGACATGGACTGATTTGAAAAATGAACAATTTCTCATTTTTGGTTTAGCAAATAAAGAAAAATGTATAATAAGATTAGATATCATTCAAAATGACGACTTCTAGTCAGCTCTCATGAATTAGTTCACCCTGCTTGATTTAGAAGATCTACAAAGTTCACAAGGCTATTGTCAACATAAGGACAGTCTTCAGTCTGCTGTGGAAGTAGTGGGCAAAATGCTTTATGCTTAAAATATTGACTATATGCTGTCTTCAGAGACAGATGCCACATTCTCTCCCTTCACAGGCAATACCAAGGCTGAGTTCGGGACTGTGAGGTGAGACAAGTGCAGACCGCAGAGTATAAAGACTGCAGGACACCTGGATATTTATGGGGAACCTGCTGAGTTCAGATGTAGCCAAGCCATTTCCCAAGAAAAAAGTCTAAGAATATTTGCGGACCCTGTGAGTAGCTAAAAGTCAAAGTGAGGCAATTTGCCTAACCTACATCTACTAGAATAGAGCAATAATTTGTTAAACAAGGTTCTTTGTTGAAATACCTGCATATCAAATTTATAATATTTCTTATACAGTGTGCTGATTTTAGCAGCTACTGAGGATTCCACCTTCATGGTCCTTTTGGTGTATCTGTCTTTTTCTAGCTTGTCCATTTTTACCTATTTCAAACTAAAAGCAAAATTCAAATGAGTAAGTTAATAGAATACTTAGAGGAGATGAAATTAAAGTACAGTAAGTGCCCAAGCTTTCCTTGCAGTTAGTAAGAATAGGATCAGACTACACTGTCATCTTACTCTGTGTTACACCTTAGAAGATGAACAAACAGGAGACAAAGAGGAGAGAAATTAGTTGGACCTGTATGTGCTTCCAGTGGGAAGCTGTGAGCAGTACTTGCTCAGAGCTGCATACAGTATGAAAGGATAGGTTTTTGATGACCTCAATAGTTAATGGTTTTAAAATAGAATGCAATCAATTACTAGAAATTAAGCAGTGTATTATTTGGTTAAAGTTGAAATGAACACACAAACATATAGTAATATGAAAGTACCAAGGGTAAAGGGCAGATTATAAATAATATATTTAAATTAAGTCTCCAAAGTTTTGACTCATGCAAATAAAATACTACAAATGTTTCAATATAAGATATCACTAGGTCCTGCCCTGAACTTCCCCTCTGGACCAGAGACCCCCGGCAGACCCTGCAATCTCCACGCCCTGCCCCCACGCCCATCCGCCTGAGACCCCAGCCACTTCCTGAGACTTAGAGACCGGCCCCTAGCTCCCATCCTGCCCCAGACTTCCCTTCTGGACCAGAGGTGAGTGTCCTAGCTTAGCCCAGACCCCACCCCTGGGCACCAGCCACTCGGGGAAGACCTGCCCAACTTGGCCCCAGGTTCTGGCCACCGGGCAGGTTCCCTTCTAGCCCCACTGGGAAGGATTCCCTTCTCCAAGACCCCCAGCAGACCCTGCAATCTCCATGTCCTGCCCCCACACCCATCCACCCGAGACCCCAGCTGCTTCCTGAGACTTAGAGACCAGCCCCCAGCCCCCATCCTGCCCTGAACTTCCCTTCTGGATGAGAGGGAGAGAGAGAGAGAGAGAGAGAGAGAGAGAGAGAGAGAGAGAGAGAGAGAGAGCGCTCCCATCCTGCCCTTCTGGAAAAGAGTGCCCATCCTGCCCCAGAATTCCTGTCTGGACAAGAGCTCCCATCCTGCCCCAGAGTTCCCATTTGGACAAGAGAGCTCCCTTCTGGACAAGAGAGAGACTTTCTGAATCTGTCAGTGCTGTCTGAACCAAGTGCGCTGATAAGACCAATAAGGAGCCACAAGGAGATGGGCAGACGTCAAGGCAGAAGTACATACAATAAAATGAAGAGCAATACAGCATCACCAGAACCTAGCCCACCTCCAACATTTAGACCTAAACATCAAAAATTGGAAGAAGCATTCAGATTCCTCAGTCCTTGGATGCAGACATCCACGGCTGGGCCCCTGGTGGAGCACTGGGAGTCTAATTAGTGAGAAAGAAGAAGGTTTATATGAGCGAGAATTGTTGAAGCCAAGGTTGGATAAAGCACCGGGACAAATAACCAAATGAATGGAAGCACAGGATCTATGAACCAAAGGCTGAGGGGCCCCCAACTGGATCAGGCCCCCTGAATGTGTGAGACAGTCATTTGGCTTGATCTGTTTGGGAGGCAGCTGTGCATTGGTGCCAGGTCCTGGGCTCGTTGCATGAGTTGGCTGTTTGAATCCTGGGACTTATGCAGGGACACTTGGCTCGGTCTGGGAGGGGGGGAATGGACCTGCCTGGACTGAGTCTACCAGGTCGACCCCGGTCCTCGGGGGAGACCTTGATCTGGAGGAGGTGGGAATGGGGGGTGAGCTGGGGGGAGGGGGGGCGAGAGGGGGAGAACAGGGGAATCTGTGGCTATTATGTTGAACTGAATGGTGTTGTAAAATAATAAAAAAAAATGATTCTTAAAAAAAAATTGGAAGAAGCAGAAGAAAACAGCCTTATGAATAACATGAAGAAGATAGAGGCTTGTATAGAGGAAAAGACAAAAAAATGGGAAGAACGCTATAAACAACTAGAGGAAAGGGCAAACAAATTAGAAGAAAACAATAAAGTACTGGAAGAAAATCATGAAAAAGCAATTAAACAAATAAAGGAAAGAGTTCAAGACCTGAAAAGGGAAATAAAAAAAATGAAGAAGACACAAACAGAGGGAATGCTGGAAATAGAAAATCTGAGTAAATGAACGGGAACTTCAGATGCAAGTATAACCAACAGAATGCAAGAGATGGAAGAGAGGATCTCTTGCATTGAAGATACAGTAGAAGAAATAGATACATCAGTCAAAGAAAACACTAAAGCCAACAAAGTCATGACCAAAAATATCCAAGAAATTTGGGACACCATGAAAAGACCAAACCTACGAATAATAGGGATAGAAGAAGGAGAAGAATACCAACTCAAAGGCACAGAAAATATATTCAATAAAATCATAGAAGAAAACTTTCCGAACATAAAGAAGGAAATGCCTATGAAGATACAAGAAGCCTATAGAACACCAAACAGACTAGACCCCCCAAAATAGTCCCCTCGCCACATCATAATTAAACAACTAAAAGTACAGAATAAAGAAAGAATATTAAGAGCAGCCAAGGAAAAAGGCCAAGTGACCTATTAAAGGCAAACCCATCAGAATAACACCTGATTTCTCAATGGAGACTTTGAAAGCCAGAAGGACCTGGACAGATGTAATGCAGACACTAAGAGACCATGGATGTCAGCCCAGACTAATATACCCAGCAAAACTTTCAATCATCATAGGCAGAATGAACAAGACATTCCAAGACAAAGCCAGATTTAAACAATACTTATACACAAACCCAGCCCTACAGAAAGCACTAGAAGGAAAATTCCAACCTAAGAAAGTCAGATAAACCCTCAAAAACACAGGCAATAGATAAAGCCACAGCAGCAAACCCCAAAGAAGAGAAGTACACACACACTACCATCAAAAAATAACAGGGATGAACAATCACTGGTCATTAATATCCCTTAACATCAGTGGACTTAATTCACCTATAAAAAGACACAGGCTTACAGAATGGATATGAAAGCAGGACCCATCTTTCTGCTGCATACAAGAAACACATCTCAAATTCAAAGACAGACACTACCTAAGAATAAAAGGCTGGGAAAAGACTTTCCATTCAAAGGGTCTTAAGAAAAAGCAGATGTAGCCATCCTGATATCCAGCAAAATAGACTTCAAACTAAAATCAATCAAAAGAGATCAAGAAGGGCATTACATACTCATCACAGGAGAGATCCACCAAGATGAAGTTTCAATTCTGAACATTTATGCCCCAAACACAAGGGCACCCATGTATGTAAAAGAAACATTACTAAACCTTAAACCACATATAAAACCCCACACATTAAAAGTGGGAGATCTCACTGGTCAGTGGTGGTGCATGCCTTTAATCCCAGCACTCAGGAGGCAGAGCCAGGCGGATCTCTGTGAGTTCGAGGCCAGCCTGGCCTACCAAGTGAATTCCAGGAAAGGCACAAAGCTACACAGAGAGACCCTGTCTCAAAAAAAAAAAAGAAAAAAGAAAAAAAAAGTGGGAGATCTCAACACCCCACTTTCACCACTGGACAGATCTCCCAAATCGAAATTTGACAGAGAAATAAAGGACTTAACTGATGTCATGACCCAAATGGACCTAATAAATATGTACAGAACATTCCATCCTAACAAGAAAGAATATACCTTCTTCTTAGCACCCCATGGAACTTTCTCTAAAATTGACCACATACTTGGCCACAAAGCAAATCTCAACAGATAAAAAAACCATTGGAATATCTTCCTGTGTTCTATCAGACCACCATGGTTTAAAGTTATATTTCAACAACAACAAAAACTACATAAAACTTACAATATCATGGAAACTGAATAATGCTCAACTGAATCACCAATGGGTTCAGAAAGAAATAAAGAAAGAAATTAAAGACTTCCTAGAGATCAATGAAAAAGAAGACACCGTATACGCAAACTTATGGGACACTATTAAAGCAATGCTAAGAGGGAAATTCATAGCACTAAATGCTCACATAAAGAAGTTGGAGAAATCTCACACTAGTGACTTAACAGCACACCTGAAAGCTCTAGAACAAGAAGAAGCAAAGTCTCCCAGGAAGAACAGACTCCAGAAAATTATCAAAGTGAGAGGTGAAATCAATAAATTAGAAAATAAAATAGAAAAGAGAACAATACAAAAAATTAATGAAACAAAGAGTTGCTTCTTTGAGAAAATCAACAAGATTGACAAGCCTTTTTCCAAACTAACCAAAAGACAGACAGAGAGAATCCAAATCAACAAAATCAGAAATGAAAAGGGAGACATAATAACCGACATTGAGGAAATCCAGAAAATTACCAGGTCATATTTCAAAAACCTCTACTCCACAAACCTGGAAAACCTAAAAGACATGGATAATTTTCTAGATAGGTACCACATACCTAAGTTAAATCAAGACCAGATAAACTATTTAAATAGTCCAATAACCCCTAAGGAAATAGAAACAGTCATTAAAAGTCTCCAAACCAAAAAAAAAAAAAGCCCAGGACCAGATGGTTTCAGTGCAGAATTCTACCAGGTCTTCAAAGAAGAGTTAATACCAATACTCTTTAAATTGTTCCACACAATAGAAACAGAAGGAACATTATCAAACTCCTTCTATGAGGCTACAATTACCCTGATTCCTAAACCAAACAAGGATACAACAATGAAAGAGAACTACAGACCGATCTCCCTCACGAACATTGATGCAAAAATACTCAATAAAATACTGGCAAACAGACTCCAAGAACACATCAAAACAATTATCCACCATGATCAAGTAGGCTTCATCCCAGGGATGCAAGGGTGGTTCAACATACGAAAGTCCGTTAATGTAGTACACCATATAAACAAACTCAAAGAAAAAAAAACCACATGATCATCTCACTAGATGCAGAAAAGGCATTTGACGAAATCCAATACCCCTTCATGATAAAAGTCTTGGAGCGATCAGGAATACAGGGAACATACCTAAACATAATAAAGGCAATTTATAGCAAGCCAACAGCCAACATCAAATTAAATGGAGAGAAACTCAAAGTGATTCCACTAAAATCAGGAACGAGGCAAGGCTGTCTACTCTCCCCATACTTATTCAATATAGTACTTGAAGTTCTAGCCAGAGCAATAAGGCAACATAAGGAGATTAAGGGGATACAAATTGGAAAGAAAGAAGTCAAGCTTTCCCTATTTGCAGATGACATGATAGTATACTTGAGTGACCCCAAAGATTCCACCAAGGAACTGATACAGCTTATAAACACCTTCAGCAACATAGCAGGATACAAGATCAACTAAAAAAAATCAGTAGCCCTCCTATATACAATGGACAAAGAAGCTGAGAAGGAAATCAGAGATACATCACCCTTTACAATAGCCACAAATAACATAAAATACCTTGGGGTAACACTAAACAAGCAAATGAAGGACCTATATGACAAGAACTTTAAGTCCCTGAAAAAAGAAATTGAAGAAGATGTCAGAAAATGGAAAGATCTCCCATGCTCATGGATAGGCAGGACCAACATAGTAAAAATGGCAATTTTACCAAAAGCAATCTACAAATTCAATGCAATCCCCATCAAAATACCAACACAATTCTTCACAGACCTGGAAAGAATAATACTCAACTTCATATGGAAAAACAAAAAACCCATAATAGCCAAAGGAATCCTGTACAATAAAACCCAGGCTGCTGATAAGACAATGGATTGCTCTTTGCAAACTGACAATGGGGCCCCACTACTGAGGACAACACCCACACAACTCACTGAGCATGGAGAATTTGAGCTGGTGTCTACATGGAGCCTTCACTCCTATATTCTAGTGTCTTTGGTACTAGAAGGTGCTCTAGGCTACCAAAAAAGAAACGTAAACATCAATCCATCCACAAAACATTTGACCTGCCATCTGTCCTACCTGCGAAATATGCAATGGTGACACAGAACTTGTAGGAGGAGCCCACTGATATCTGATTTGACTTAAGACCACTCTATGATACAGAACACAAACCTAATACTGCTAGTCTAACCAAGAACCAGAGGCAAGATAGCCCAGAGACATAGGATAAAACCAAAACTACTGTTCTAAAAAAATACAAAAAATTATCAATAAAATGATTCCTATTGATATTCTGCTATACTCATAGATCAGTGCCTTATTCAGTCACCATCAGAGAAGCTTCCTCCAGTAGCAAATGGGAACAGATGCAGAGACTTAGAGCTAGACATTACATCGAAAGAGAGTCTAAATTGTATGTCTCTATCAAATCCCTCCCCTCAGAACTCAGGGAACCCTGCAGAAGAGGAGGCAGAAAGAATATAAGATCCAGAGGAGACAGAGGATAATTTCCCTCTTGTTGAGCAGAGCTTATCTAAGTAGAGAGCTGTTGCCTACTGCCATATATGCATGCCACTATTTGACTCTTAATGTTATCAAACTGCATTGGTTATCATTATAGTCCATAGGCATCATAGCTGCTAGAACTATTGGTTGCTTCCTTCCAAGGGAATCTTACCTTACACCTCTGGTACCAGACAAGATTTGTCCTTAGGGAGGGGGCTTTCAGCTCAGAGTCCTCTGGGTTCTATGTCTGAAGTGCATGGTGACTTCAGCAATAAGGATTACCTTCAACCTCTGGAGCACAAACAAGAACAACAGCAGAACACAAAGGGGGTACTTTAAAAAAACCTTTGTATGGCATAATACAACCTAAAATTTAAATATAAGAATTACTAGAAATCACTAAAATTACTAGAAATACGAGAATTAGTCAATCCGAAGTAGACAAAGGAGACGAAAATATTCCTAATAGGATGTGTACAATTATTTAACAAGGACAGTATCATCTATAGCCAATAAAGTAGACTTCATTGAATAAGCATGCATTTTAGATATCATTAGAAAGGTTTCCATTAATCACATTAATTTTGCTCAAATGATGCTTGGCAGTTTGCCTGCTCCAAGAAAAGTGTCAATCAATGATGACAATGTTTGTGAGATACACCAACTAACAGCAAACAGCCTGCAAAACAAAGAAATGCTTATATGTAAAAAATAGAAAGAATAACAGTGCAGCGAATAAACAATGCTGTGAATAGATGCATACACAGTTGCTTCACCTGTGACAGGTACCACAACAGGTACAGGTGAAAATTCATTAAAAGCACACAGCCTAAAGAGAGAGACAGAAATGAATAGCCCTGCAGTTAGAGCTCAGTATTCAGAACAGAGAGAAGAAAGTTCAGAGTGTGTTACATTAGTTCATGGCACGGGTAGGGGTGCACAGTAGCCCAGGAAATGTGAGGTTTGTTCTTGACCATAATCCTGAGCATTTGCAATAAAGAAAGCAAAGTTAAAGAAGGGAGAGAGAGAGGAAGAGAGAAGAGAAAGGGGCTGGAAGAAAAAGATGAGGAGAAAATAGTCCACTGGGGGATGGGAAGTGGTTAAATTGATGTTTTGACCTCAAGATTTGGCTATATAGTATGTATTTGTTTAAATATTCATTTATTGTCTGTATATTTTATAATAAACAAAAATAAAGATTAACAAGTAAAGAAAAGAATATTTTGAAAACCAATATCCAGTACTTAGTTCAAAATTGACCATGGATAGTGACAGGAAAATGAAAACAGGTAAAGACATCAAGAATTCTAATTATGATAACTCAGTGGACAGAAATGCCGTTAACTGAGATGTGAGTAGAACTTAGGAGAATGGGCTGATTGTCAAAGTGCTTGTGAGTTTGGTTTCAGATGTGCTGATTTGTATATTTCTTGGGTAAATACAGAAAACAGACACATAGCTTGTAACACAAATTTGTACTTTGAGTTACTGAGTTAGCTTTGTCAATTGAAGCCCTTAAACTGAAAGAATTGTAAGCAGAGTGTGTGCAGTCAGACACTACATAGGCACATGGGGAAATGTGTCACTAGGTGACATTGGCATTGTGCAAACATCAGAAGGTATATGTAAACATACCAAAGTGATGAAGGTCAGTCTTTACAAGTAGCCTCCTATTAATCTAAAGATGTGGCAATATGAAATATATGTATTCTGCTGAAGGTTTAACATAGCATACTATTTTACAGAATACTTCTTATTCATCGGATTAAAAATCTAAAATAGTGATTTAAAAATACAATGTAGTAAATATCTAAACCAGCCACACAGTCAATATTATGTTATTAGAATATTATGCCAGTATGTAATTGTATTGCCATACTCTTATATAACTTGGCATATAGCACAAATCTTAAATCATTACCACAAACACAAGCAATGAATTGGTAGTGGTGTCACAAGAGCTATGACATTTCTAAGTGGTAAGTATATATACATATATATAATTTGTGCATACATATTGGGTATTCCTTTCATAATCACATATTATTTAAAGTATTTTGCATATATTCACTTATTTAACTATTACAGTAACCCTGTGAGTTATGTAGTATATTGTTTTATTACATACAGGGAAACAGATTAATAAATTTATGACAACCCAGTATACAGGCTACAGCTGCTTTTAGTCATATTTACAGTGAGAATCATGAGCAAGAGACAAAGTGGAAATAATTTTTAAAATGTGTAACTTTGTCAAAAAAAAAAAGCCTTGTAAAGTTGGAGCTAAAGAAAGTGGAGTTGATGAAGAGATGAGCCCAAGTACTTTGCTGCAGGACAACAGGAAAGATGCTAACTGAGAATCTCAGAATTGGCTAGACTCTGTTATTCTAGGTACAAGATTATAGGTCTTTACTCATTTGAAAGCATTTTCTTTAAGAAGATGGCCATGTGTGCTAGGACAGAAGCAAAGTGTGTCTCTTTGGACAGTGATCCAGATACTCAGAGGTTGTTTCAGCTTCCATCCAAGGATGCTGCAGGATCTCTTGGCATTGTTCAAACAATGCTTGCTTGGAAGTCATTCAGAATGTGTGAGTTACACAGTGGCAAGGGCTTCCATCTAGATTTCAAAGGAGGATCTTAGAGACTAAGCAATATGTGGCATGGTGAGGACCCCCACAGGAAGCCTTTGGGAGGGCAAGTCAAGAGTGTGGAGGGGAAGCTGATGAGTCAATGGAGACCTCATGATATTAGGATGATGGGGAAATTGTGGGCATCAATGGAATTCAAGACAAAAGTAATACCAGGTGGCCATGCGGGCTACAGTCAGCAAAGCCACAGGAATAAAACTATCCAAGCTCTTTGGAGCTCACAGAACACCAGCGTCTGCCCCACATGCTGAAAATAGAGCTACAGGAATTAATTTTTTTCTGTGCTGGATTTCAATTTTGCTTCAGGTTTAGTATTCTATTTCTCCATTTTATAATGTGATTATTACTTTCTGCCAGAGTATAAGAGTACATACTTTCTTTTTATTTTACTATTTTAAGATATGATGGATGAAGCCTTAATTCTCCATTTAATAACCCATATTGTAGCAAATAGTCTGTCAAAGCCAGGGAGAAGCCTGGACATCAACATGTAGAATCAAGAGAAGTTCCCGGAGACCTTAAAGTAGTGTTCACATGAAGAGATATTGTAGATGTAACCAACCGTCTTATTAAATAAGAAACACAGAACCAATGTAAAAGAGAAAGCCGAGAGGTCAGAGCTCAGAGTTAAAATCTTACCCTTCCTCCTGCGGTGCTCCTATCTCCCGGAAAGAGACCTATTTCCTGTGTGTATGTCTTTAAATAGTCTTTCTGTTCTGCCTTCTCATTGGTTGTAAACCCAAACACATGACTGCCTCATCACTGCCTGTAAGTACAGCCCTCTAGGTCTTAAAGGCGTATGTCTCCAATGCTGGCTGTATCCCTAAATACACAGAAATTTATGGGATTAAAGGCGTGCGCCACCACCGCCACGCTCTTTCTATGGCTCTAATAGCTCTGACCCCCGGGCACCTTTATTTATTAACATACAATTAAAATCACATTTCAGTACAAATAGAATACCACCATAAGATATGAATTGTGAGGTGTGAGATTCCAGGGTGACTGGCCACAGGATGGCAAAAGAGACCTGGGACAACCCCCCAAGATTGAGCATGTTTGTAAGATGAACAAGATAGAGTTCTAATCTTCATATTGTCTGCACTTATGTAACTCTCTTTGAGTTAACAACCAAAGAAAACTCTATGATGGACCAATGTATCTTTGAAGGTTACAGAATCTGACCCAGTGTGGTAGGTACGGCAGTCAAGCCCGAGGATCTTGCAGGGAGACAAATTCACAATTCATACTTTGAAATATAAAATTATTGGGCACTCTGAGATGGTCAGAGAAAAGCAGAGATTCTTCTCTTTCAGTGAACTTTGATCTTGTGTGTAACTGACAGAAACTTTCTCATCTGAATTTGGACTTCATCTCAGAAAATGACAACAAAAATCTGTAGTTGGTAGCAGAGGGGCAAGGAAGTATAACTTGTTAGGGACAAGAAGGTAAGACCTCTCAGAACCAGCCCTATCAATGAATCTACTTGGCTCTTACAAACCGATGTCATCCCAAATCAATCAGGCATGTACCACTACCTGCTTGGCTTCTATCAAAGTTGATGAGAGACAGGCAAGAAAATAAGTGGCAGGTGTGAGGGAATGGAGTTTGTGTCCCTATCTGTCAGCTGTCCTGAGTGATTCTAGTCTCTGCCTCCCACAAAGAACTACAGGAATGCCCTCTCTTGTCACTCATCATATTTGGTTTGGAAAGAACAGAACCATTTTGCATAATGTATGGGTTCTTCCTAAATTATAAATATGCTATGACTGCAGACTTTCCCATTACCTCTGTGTATACCTTAATATCTGCTTAAAAATTGTCTTCTCGGAGTCAGAAAGATGAAAGGGTAATTAGATATGGCAAGATCAGGAGTCGGAGCCAGGAACCAACCATGTGTCTTGGCTAGCTTCCAAGATACATAAGGGTAGTCTATACAGTTAGACTTGCCACAGCCCCCAGGCTTGTCTTATGCTTTACATCCTTCCTGAATGGCTAGCGAGGAGTTCTGTGCCTTTCAGGAACTTTCTCTGGATTGTCCCTGTGGGATGACATTCTTATGTTCTAGACTGTTATCCAGCCCAAATGCTACCAACACCCTTCCTGAGTTATTCCTGGGCACTCAGATAGAATTCTTTTTTGTTTTCAATGGCTTTCTCTTCCAGGAGTCAACTTTCTAAAAATCTCTTTGATTGGTTTGGCTATTTGCTTAAAGAAAAATATTTTGTCATGCTAGATCATACCTAAGATCCAATATAAAGAAGCAAACATTTTGAAGATTTATTTTAAAACTTTTATGTATGGTTTTGTGTGTGTGTGTGTGTGTGTGTGTGTGTGTGTGTGTGTGTGCATGTGCATGCGTGCATGCACATACGCACATGTGTGCATGTACACATAGCATGCACAATCTTTAAAATGGCATCAGATCATCTGGAGCTGGAGGAACAGGCTGTTGTATGGGAGCTGGGAACCAAACTCTGTTCCTTTGAATGAGCAGCAAGCACTCATAAAATACTGAGCCATTTCTACTCTACCAAGAAGCAAACATTTTTAATACATCTCACCTTCAATTGTTCCAAAAATGATGAGATCAAAAATTTATTAAATTGCAGATAGTTTTTATATTTAAAACTATCTGAAATTTAATACACACACACACACACACACACACACACACACACACACACACACACAGAGTTCATGGCAATTTGTATTGTCTAACTCAGTGGTTCTCAACCTTCCGAATGCTGTAACCCTTTAGTATAGTTCATCATACTGTAGTGATCCCCAACCATAAAATTATTTTTGTTGTTACTTAAAAACTGTAATTTTGCTATAAATCAAAGTGTAAATATCTAACATGCAGGGTAGCTAATATGTTAACTCCTAAAGAGATCATGACCCATAGGTTGAGAACCCCTGGTCTAAAAGGAACATAACACTTCATTTCTGACACTCATCAGCTAGGCATGTTTTCCTAGTATTGTCATGAATTTCTTATTTTTAATACATATTTTTTATTTTACATCCCAACTGCAGTTTGCCCTCCCTCTTCTCCTCCCAGTCCCTTCTTCTATGTCTCCTCTGCCTACCCTCCAATCCACTCCTTCCCCATTTTTCTTCAGGAAAGGGCAAGTACCCCATGGATATCAACAAAGCATGGCATATCAAGTTGTAGTAAGGCTAAGCACCTTGCCTTGTATTAAGGCAGGGCGAGGACACCCAGTATGAGGACTAGGGTCCCAAAATCCATTAAAAGACTCAGAGACACAATTGTCACATACATGCAGAAGACCTAGGTCAGTCCCATGGAGGCTCCCTGGTTGTCAGTTCAGTCTGTGAATTCCCAGGAACCAGGTTACTTGATTCCATGATTTTCTTGTGAAAACCCTTGAGCCCTCTGGCTCCTACAATCTTTCCTTCCTCTCTTCAGTAGGATTTCCTGAGCTTGGTCTAATGTTAGACTGTGGGTCTCTGTATCTGTTTCAATCAGTTGCAGGATGAAGCCTCTCTGATGACAATTGTGATAGGCACCAATCTATGAGAATAGTAGAATATCATCTGGCATCATTACATTGGTATTTTTCCCTCCAGTTGTGTTTGGTTCTATTCTAAGTCTCTGGGCTATCCAGCCTCTGGGTCCTGGTGCTCCATGCAATGTCACAGGTGGGCTCACGATTCTGGCATGGGTCTCAGGCTGGACCAGTCATTGGTTGGCCACTCCTATAATCTCTGTGCCACCCTTACCCCTTACCATCTCCTATAGGACAGACTATAGGTCAAAAATTATGTGGCTCAGTTGTCCCACTTCTTATAGTGGAAGATTTGCCTGGTCACAGGAGATGACTAGTTTAGGCTACATATCCACAATTGCTAGGAGTCTTAGCTGGGGTCATCATTGTAGATTCCTATGAGTTTCCCTTGCACCACATTTCTACCTGACCCTGAAATGACCCTTCCATGTTCCCCACAACTCTCATCTGACACCTCATGTTCTCATCCCTAGCAGTCCCCAGTCCATTCACAAATCTCTTTTTTTCCCAAACCAGGGAGATCCTAGTGTCACTCTTGAGCCCTCCTTGCTACCTAGCCTCTCTGGTTCTGTGAATTGTAGCATGGTTATCCTTTACTTTATAGCTAACATCCATTTATAAGTGAGTACATATCAAGCTTGTCTTTCTAATTCTGGGTTACCTCACTCAGGATGATTTTTTTCTTGTTCTATCTATTTGCTTTGAATTTCATGACATCATTGTTTTTAATATCACCACATTTTCTTTACTTTTTTCAGTTGAGTGGCATGTAGATTGTTTCCAAGTTCTGGTTATTACAAATAAAGCAGCTATGAATATAGTTGAGCAAATGTCCTTGTGGTATGATTGAGCATCCTTTGGTAAAAGTCTTGGAGAGATCAGGGATACATGCAGCATATCTAAACACAATAAAAGCCACATATTGCAAGACAATAGCCAGCATCAAATTAAATGCAGAGAAACTCAAAGAAATTTCACTCAAAACTGGGTCAAGACAAGCTGTCCACTTTCCATATCTATTCAATATACTACTTGAAGTTCTAGCTAGAGCAATAAGACAACTAAAGGAGATCAAAGGGATATAAATTGGAAAGGAAGAAGTCAAAAGATCATTATTTATAGATGATATGCTAGTATACACAAGGGACCCCAATAATCCTACCAGGAAAGTCCTACAGCTGATAAATACCTTTAGTGAGGTGGCTGAATACAAGATTAAGTAAAAACAAATCACTAGCCCTCCTATATACAAAAGATAAATAGATTGAGAAAGAAATCTTAGAAACAACACCCTTCACAACAGCTACAAATAATATAGAATATCTTGGTGTAACTCTAACCAAACAAGTGAAAGATCTATATGATGAAGTTCACGTCTTTGAAGAAAGTGATTGCAGAAGATGGAAAGACATCCCATGCTTATTGATCAATAGGATTAACATAGTGAAAATGGCCATCTTATCAAAAGCAATCTATAGAGTCAACATAATTCTCATCAATTTTCCAACACAATTCTTTACAGTCTTTGAAAGAACAATACTGAAGTTCATATGGTAAAACAAAAATCCAGGATAGCTAAAATAATTCTGTACAATAAAAGAACTTATGGAGGTATCCCCACCCCTTATTTCAAGCTCTAATGTAGAGCTATAGTAATAAAAACAGCTTGTTACTGGCATTAAAGACAGACAGGTAGATCAATGGAATCAAATTGAAGATCCAAACATAAATCCACACACTTATGGACATCTGATTTTTGAG
This sequence comes from Peromyscus maniculatus bairdii, assembly GCF_049852395.1. Taxonomy (NCBI): domain Eukaryota; kingdom Metazoa; phylum Chordata; class Mammalia; order Rodentia; family Cricetidae; genus Peromyscus; species Peromyscus maniculatus. The sequence continues at coordinate 12,826,199 of NC_134860.1, forward strand.
AAAGAAGACAAAATTATACAATTATACAAAAAGAAAGCATCTTCAACAAATGGTGCTGGTATAACTGGATGTCAACATCTAGAAGAATGCAAATAGATACATATATCTATCACCCTGCACAAAACTCAAGTCCAAGTGGATAAAATACCTCAAACATAAATCCAGTTTCACTCAACTTTATAGAAGAGAAAGGGGGAAATAGCCTTGAATGAATTGGCACAGGAGACAACTTTCTTAAAATAACACCAATAGCACAAACACTAAGATTGGCAATTAGTAAATGGAATCTCATGAAACTGAAAAGTTTATTTAAGGCAAATGACACTGTTAATAGGACAAACCAACAGTCTACAGAGTGGGAAAAGATCCTCACCATCTCCACACCTGACAAAGAGCTGATTTCAAAAATATATAATGACCTCAAGAAACTAGACATCAAAATACCAAACAATGCAATTTAAAAATAGGGTACTATAGGAAGAAGATTTTTGTCCTGCAAGCTCCTCCCAAATAATCACTCAGAAACTTAGTATTAATTGTAAATACTTAGCCAATAGCTCAGGCTTGTTACTAGTTAACTCTTACATTTAAGTTAACCCATATTTCTTATCTATGCTTTGTTACATGGCTTGTACTTTTTCTCAGTACAATATGCCCATCTTGCTTCTCTCTGTATCTGTTGGAGACTCATCTGACTCCACCCCTCTTCTTCCCAGAATTCTCCTGGCTGGCTCTCCTATCCAATCTCTCCTGCCCAGTTATAGGCCAGTCAGCTTCTTTATTAAATCAGTCATAGCTACAAAATGTCACAGTGTTCAAAGAGAATATTTCACAGTAAGGTACAGATCTGAACAGAGAATTCTCAACAGAAGAATCTCAAATGGCCGAGAAACACCTAAAGAAATGTTCAACATCTTTAGTCACCAGGGAAATACAGCTCAAAACAACTCTGAGAATTTATTTTTGTAACTTTTTATTTATTATTAACATTTCTATTATTATTATTAGTGGTGATAGTAGAAACATTTGTGTGTGTGTGTGTGTGTGTGTGTGTGTGTGAGAGAGAGAGAGAGAGAGAGAGAGAGAGAGAGAGAGAGAGAGAGAGAGAGAGAGAAAATCTTATATAGTCAATTCTATCCTTTACACATTGCATGGATTTTGGGGATCAAATTTGTGAGATCATCAGGCTTGTGCAGCCAGCATTATTACCACTGAGCTGTCTCACGGGTCGCTGTTGTACATTTCTGTTCAAAGCATCCATTATGAACAAATCTTTGTGATTTGTTTTTCTCACACAGCATGGTACACATGTCATGCTCCTTTTAAATCATACTGTATCTCCAGTGTTCTTCTTTTTCTGTTTTTTTCACCAAAAGATCTCAATGTAATGCCCAAAGAATGGTCAAAGCATAGGTAGAATGATTAGGAGGAGACAAGATTAACTTATCAGTCTACTTCAGAGCAGTGAGATCTACACATGATCTGAAACAGATATCCTAGGTCAATGCCAGAATTTTATGATTGAGGAATTATTTCTGTGCATGCGTGGAGCTTGGCACAGTTTGGTGTTGACATGCACAAGAAGGCAAATAATGGATGGTAAGTTAGTGCTGAAAGGTTTCAAGACTGGTAAGAGCTTTTGCATGCCTAACTTCTATCCTACCATGAACCCATTCAGCTAAAACAGAACATACTTGTTAAGTACCCTCTTTGGGCTTGGCATACACAGTGGAAATTAATACAAAAACTTAGAGTCTATAAAGCAGGCATGGTTTCTTAAAGACATTTTACAAAACATGATACACACAAATATCTATAATACACAAAACATTCTTGCATATGAAGTTAGTAACAACTCAGTAAAAAAGGATGAAAACATTATTAAAATTTCTACAAAAAGATATACCGAGAATAAACTGTAAAATAATAGCTAATGTACTTTACTTGCAAATAAGGAATTCCTCTAATTATTATATTTTAATTGTCAAATAATTTACATAAGTAAAATTATATACATATGTTTAAATTTATATAAGTAAAATTATCTAGGAATATAATGCTTGTTTTTGGTAAATATAATGGAGATCTCTTACTTAGTGGTCAATAAGACTTTAAACTACTGTGTATCTTCAGGTTGTAACTTTGAAATAGCTATTTAAAATGGTGCCATCTATGGACTAAGAAAACCAAATTTTAGAAATATGTTGTAGTAAACAAAAAAGGCTGAAATGACTACCAACATTATAGAATCCTTTGGCAATAACACAATAATAAGAACTAGTTAATATTAGTGTAAGTGTCTGCTAGTAAGGAGTGGGTTAGACACACAATAGAATACTATGCAGCTGCTTCAAATGCTAAGATTAATTTGAGAGTAAATCACATCAGCAGTGCTCAATAAAATCATCCCAGGTTATAAGCAGAATTTGTGGTTGATCCACTTGGTGCTTACATTTGTATTCCTAATACTTTGCTCATATTTGGTTGTATCCCTCAAGGACATTCTTGGAAACTCCTGGGAAAGCCTCTCAATGCAACTCTAATGAGCCCTTCTTATTACTAATTTCTATGAATCATCAACACTGACTGTCAAGTTGGGACATAGCCTTTTATCTGTTCAAACAATTACTTTCTTGTTCAAGCCCAAGTGACAATGTCATCCTAGTCAATATAATACCAAGGGACACATTTAGGGGTCTAGTGGGTGGCTGTCATATGTGGGGCAGACCAAGAATCCAATACAGCTCATTCTTCACCTCAAATGCTGAGACTGAAACCAAGCATTGAGATACAGCTTGGGAGCTGGAAATATGAGTCAGCAGTTAAGAGTGCTACTCCTTTCCCCAGAAGATCGGCCCTGCCAGATAGCTAACAACTGCCAGTAACTCAAGCTCCAGGAGATCCAACAACCCCTTTCAGCCTTCTCAAGCAACTACACACATGTGACACAGACACACATAACATTTAAAAAATAAATATTTCTTTATTCGCACCACTACTATGTTTCTTGCTCAAGCTATTTTGGGAGAGAAGATGAAGGTAGAAATAAGTGGATCAAGAAATAAAGAAACTAAGTTGCTTCTAGTCTCTTATTTATTGGGGTTAAAGAGGTGGTCTTGGTACATGAATTCCAGGTGTGGCAAACTCACATTTGGTTCTGGTGTTTGATTATCCAGGAGCATCTTATATGAGGAGGGTAACAACCAGGTAATATGGACATGTTTGCTCAAGTAGATAGAACCACAAGCTTTCTGCCAGTTCTTGCTGCTTTCGTAAGTTCAGCCCACAGAACTCCAGTGAGGGTGTGTTTTAAGGGGCTAACAGCAAGCACAATACATTTAATTCCTATCTCACTGACCATTCTGTCTTGTAAGGAAGGGTGTGCATGAGTTAGCTGGACAATAGAATCCTGAAATAGGCTGGGGTACATAGAACATACTCCACCACACACACACACAAACACACACACACACACACACACACACACACACACACACACACACACACACACTACTCATTCCCAGACTTTAATTTCTCTTCTCATCATTTGTTTTGAAGCAGCTCATATTCATTTTAGAAAATGAGTGTCTGTAACCATGGAGATGACTGTTGTTTTCAGTCCATAGGGATATAGGATTACATGTTTAAGAAGATACTAAATAAGCTTTGACTGTTCTTTGGATGTCACTTTTAATTTCAACTCCTCCTCACTACTACCAAGGATTTCTCAGGGGACTAAAGTGGCAATAGGAATAGCCAATGGCAGACTCTGTCTCCCTTTTCCTTAAGCCAGTTGAGGGATGAATTTAGCTCAGGCATGCCCTAGAAGTTCATAGGAGGAGTAGAGGTTCCAATCCTCTCCCATCATAGCCCTGATCAAGTGGCAGAAGGCAGGACCCATTCTCAGGTGTAGTCCTCAACCCACAGAGGCCCTAAATCCCAGAACTGGGGAATACACCTCATGCTGCAGTTCTGATCTTCAAGAGCTTCTGGTGCCCTCCCCTGGCCATTTTTTTCTAGTTGAGATGCTGGGCCTACCTAGCCAGCAAATGATTTTTGGGAAGACCTGTCTACATTGACAGTTGACACTACTTGACTTGAAGTTAACTTTGTGTTTTTCTTTCTCTTGTACGATGTACCTTTTGATAAATCTAATAAATCTCTTAATTAAGTGAGAAGCAGTTGGGATCATTATTTTTTTTCCCCTTTGGCAAATTCTCAAAGTGGAAATCAAGTCACATGGCTCAGAAAGAAAGAAACATAAGTGAGAACAACAGCAGCAAAACCAATCTAATTCCTTGGTAGTAATCAGGTCTTAGCAGGATGGCCATGCTTTGAGCTAGAGACACCTGTATGGCCCTGGGCAGAGAAAGGAACCCAGCATCTGTTCAGGACTATATGAACCCTAAGAAGGTTGTTGGAAGCACAAACAATGCAAGCAAATGTCTCACCACCTGTGGTGCCCACAAGCTCACCATAGTGTGGAGATAACTTGGTGTTGTTTATCCACTTCTTTTTCCTTCAGGATTTCTGTGTTTGCCCAGCCAGCTTTCTGGCCTTTGCTTTATTGATCGTAGTAATCGTAGAGAAGAAAATTGAAAGACCACCGGAAAGGCTAAGTCAATCAGCATCACAAAGGGCAGAAAGTCTTGCATGATAGGAAAATAAATAAATAATACAGATAAACTGAAGGTGGTGGAGAGCTACAGAGTGAGAAGAGTCAGCCTAGGTCATGTTTGCCCAGAGTTTATGGGACTGTGCAGATATGAGAGGCGAGGTTGAGAGACAGCTTCAGCACCTTATAAATGAAAGGGTCAGAGAGAGACTCGGGAATGAGATTTAGAATTCTGGCTCTGGGTTAGTGAATAATCCCCGTTCAGTGCTTCTTAAAGAGCCATGATAAAGAATTCAGCCACTTGTCAATGCTCTTTGGATGTCATACCATTTCTCCCTCTGAATGCAACTCTCTGTATTTGGGCCAGTTTTATACGGATTACAAGTGATTAAACAAGTGTTCCTCAGTAGATTAGCAAGTGCCTGAGTCCTACCAGTCCAAAACGGAAACCATACTCCACAGGCTGAAGGTCTGAGCCAGCTAATAACCTACAGTTCAGGGCCAACAGCAGCTTGAGTGTGTTTTGTCTGCAGGTTGAGCATCCCCAGTGACCACAGTTAAGAGGATTCATAAAGCCTTATGCTATCTGTTCCTCCCAAATCTCCCCTCTGCAGCTTTTCTCTGCCACGTTTGACTAAATCCAGTGGCTGTGCCCAGCACTGACTGATCACACTGAGCAGGGTTTCATTTCCTCTTACTCCTTTACGCCTGGCATCCTTCCTCAAGCATGGACGATGCCCACCATTGGTCTCTCTCCCTCCCTTCCTGCTGGGCATTGATTCCCTGTTTCCTTCACTATTTCTTCTTCCAAGACTTTGATTTTTGACTATTTCTCTGCTTCTACCATTCCTTAAATCAGCTTAACTGGTCTCATAGCTATAACTGTGTGGAGACAATTTTCAAATGTAAATCTCTGGACCAATATCTTCCTGAACTCCGAACCATACTTACAACCCTCTATACGACATCTCTACTTAGATATTTGTCAGGAACCTCAAACCTGGACATAGAAAAACTGCCTACTACCCCATTCATACCCTTCCCCTTTGTAGTACAGCACCTCTAAAAATGTCATTCATCTATTCTCATTATTGAATAAAAATTATCCAAGATAGCTTCACATTATACTTTTTCTCAACTGTCTTGCAGCAGCAATACTATTTTCTATTTTAAAGAAACACAGAGCAGTATCTACCCATCTTTCAAAGCTCTTTGGCATTACCAGCATCCTGGGCCAACCGTTTTGTGGTAACCTGAGTTACCACAAAAACCCTGACCTCCCCATGTTGTTTCTGCCCAACAACAGGCAGAACCTTCCTAACTGGCATGAGGCTCAGAACGTACTTTGCTGTTATACCTTGAAATAGCTGTTGTAGGTTTATATTCAATGTCAATTAAATTAATTGTTTTCCAGCATCTTATTCTTTCTTTTCCCAAGGCACAAGTATTTCCTTCCCAAGTAATCGCTGTTCTTTATGCAAGAATATTGATTGTATTTATCTTTCTCAATATCTTACATTTTGTCTATTGAGTTTCTTGGCAAAAGTATAAATGGATATTCATACAGGATACAGTACAAGACTCCCCCACCCCGGATAGATGCCTGAAACCATAGATTGTATCTTATATACTAAGGTTTACTTAAATGTATATACAGATAAATTATAATGTATTAATTAGGTACACAGAGATTAACACTAATAACTAGCTTTAAATAGGGTAGCTATACAATATATGATAGTAAAGTAATAGAATGTAGTCTCTTTCTTAAAATGTCTCATTGAACTATATTCATTCCTCTTAACTAAGGATGATACAATGGCTCTGTGATGGTATGAAGTACAGTGATTGATATGGGTATTGAGATATAGTCATCTCGATATATATTGAGATATATTGAGGTATAATAATTAACCTATTACCTAAATGATACTTACGAATACTATGAGAGCATAGCAGATAACCTAACGGTTGCTGTGACTAACTGAAGGGTAGATTATACAGGATACCACTGTACCAGAGATACACTGGACAAAAGGATGCATCATGTTTTGGGTTTGATTTCTAGCACAATATTTAATCATGTTATAAAAAAGATACCATATGTAGAGCTTATAACTTGTTTACTAATGGAATTTCTCATCTAGTAGTTTTAGCCTGGAGTTGACTGCAGGTAAATGAAACCATGGAAGGTAAAGTCATGGATAAGGCAAAGCACTGAAGCAATGACCCCATCCACTCTGAGAGCTGGTATAATAAAAATTATTTTCCATGGTAGATTGATCACTTTGGTCTTTGAATGGAGAATATCTGTGACATAAATACAACCTATCTATTCAAGACACAGAATAAGAGTTTACAACATGTATTGGAAGCACCTGGGATAACACATTCATATTTTATGTATGATAACACAGCCTACACTTAGAAGGTGATGTAGAGAAGAGTGGATGCACATAGGTCCATGCATATTTCTACCATGTGGTGTTCTTGACTTGGTACGTGTTCCTAAAAGGAGTAAGCTTGACCTAATTAGAGATCTTTCAGGAATTATCTTCCATCCCTTTGGTTTGAAGCAGGAAAAAGGAGGAGTCATTTTAGCTGTCCTATCCATGTAGCTGTAATAAAGACTTATTTATGTTTCACCACATGGGTCAGGAGGAGTGTTTTAATTCACACTAAATGAATTGTTATAATAACCCACCTATTGGTAGTCCTTGCTCACTCAGAGAAAGACTGAGGAAAGGGGGCAGAGTCACTGTGGGCTTAGGGGCTCTATCAGAGTGCAACAGGAATGAGCTGAGCAAGAGGCATGATTGCTAGAATTTGTGTGAAGAGACAAAGGCACCAAGGTCTACTATTTCCTCCCCAAAGAGATTTATCCACCAAATACAATCTAGCATAATGTCTGTAGATAGTGCTGTAAGCATGAGCATATGAGTACTCTCTCTCTCTCTCTCTCTCTCTCTCTCTCTCTCTCTCTCTCTCTCTCTCTCTCTCTCTCCTCTGTTTCTCTCTCAACGTGTGTGTGTGTGTGTGTGTGTGTGTGTGTGTGTGTGTGTGTGTGTGTGTGTGTACATATTCACGTTTTCGTATGTCTTCTGCATTTCCCTACTATGGAGACTAGGATTTAGACTAGATTTCCCCCAGCCTATTTCACACCTTTGGAGACATTGGGTATCTGTGTCCACACACACTCAGTGTCTTTTAAACCACAGAGAACTCTCAGCAGTGAGGGCTCATTGTCTTTCCTGGGCATTCCCTTAGCTCTGGCTGTCCTCGGAAGGATACTGAGACAATGTTTTGCATCTTGCTCTCTGTACAACAGTGCTGCTTCCCTTTTTCCAACAAAGGAATTTTCCATCAAGTGAAACAAAGTACATTTTGTGAATTAATGAGACAAGGAGGCAGGATTTTGCTTCCTGTGGAGGCTCTGCAGAGGACTGAGCTGCCTATGAAATATTTAGAGGCATTTTCCAAAATAGTGGACTGAGAGGAATCAGCAAAACCAAGCTCTGCTTTCCACCGCTTATAGAGACTGGGGCAACAGAGGAGGCTCTGGGGTGACGCCTAACCTTTGTCTCCTGTGCTGCTGTCCCTGCACAGAGCGTCCACTGCCCACTCTCTGTGAAATATCGCATCTTTAATGTTGGATCCTCTGCCAGAGACAATTATATCCTGGCCATTGGACAACAGGATTTGATCAGATTATTCCAAGAGCGCAGAGAACATGCTGGACTGTGTTCATCATACATGGCTGTTGGTAAATTCTGTAACGAAAACCCTGTGGATGCTCAGATATTGAAGGATATGTTGGTCCCTGGTGCCCCAGGGATGAAACACCACAGTCCCATTGAGTTATCATCAGGGATGAAAACATGCCACATTGTTCTAGTAACTAAGGAGCTTATAGCCGGGTCATGTATTCACAATTTCATTTTCTGAGCATAAACCTGCTGTGCTGCTATTCTTAACAGCAGACCCAGAGTCCCACAGAGAAAAAGAGACTCACCAAACAGAACCATTGTCTTTGCAAAGCTCTGGTTATGATCATCGTCCTCAGAATAGGGGCAGTCTGCAGAGCATTAGGCTTCTTCCACACAGTGGTCTCAGCAGAACTGCATGTATAAATATCTGGCAACACTAGTCATGAGCTGTATCATTTTAAAAATTTGCCACAGTGGGAATACAAATGATTGGACTTGCTCAGAGCTCTGCCCCAGTATTATCCTAATGTAATTTAATGAAACCATTTGAGTTCATGACCTTTGAAATACTTGTGACACACCACTAACCCAAAATACTCACAAATATGCTTTGTTTAATATTTCAGTCTTCTTCCTTCAGTCTCCATCCTGTTCCTTTCTTCTGTGCTATCAGGGCCCCAACAGTGAGTCACTGCAAAGCATCTCTTCAGTCTACAACCACAGGTAAGGCTTGGTTAAACAAACTTTCTTTCTTTCTTTCTTTCTTTCTTTCTTTCTTTCTTTCTTTCTTTCTTTCTTTCTTTCTTTCTTTCTTTCTTTCTTCCTTCCTTCCTTCCTTCCTTCCTTCCTTCCTTCCTTCCTTCCTTCCTTCCTTCCTTCCTTTCCCTCTCTCTCATAAGGGCTTCTGTGGACCTTGGTCTCAACATCTTGTTTGGTGAATAGGTCTTATGTTCTCCCCAATTCAATTTTAGCCAGATGTATGCAGCAGTGGATTCCTTTTCACCTAGAATATAAACAAAACAACAAGCAAGCAAACACAAGCAAACAATCAAAACCATAGCAAATAAATACAAAATAAATAAAAAGAAGCTATTGGTGATCTAGAGAACTAGAAGAGCCACTGATCTTCCCATAGCTTGATCATTAACTCATGCCCAATCAATCCTTATCCCAGCATCTAACCAACAACTTCTGATCTAGAAAATACTATAATAGGAATTTCGCAGGTCTCCCTTGTATTTCTCTTGCATTTTATAATCAAGGAACTCCTGAGATCTCCTTTGGGTATCAATGATAACTTTCTGGAGGCAAAATCACTGGAAAACAATGTTGACAGTCTATGGGTCTTGATCGTTTTCACCCACAGATCACTGAATAGATATCTGCAGCACCCAGACCTCTATGCATTGGGCAGATTCTGGGTAGTTTGCTCACCTAATGACAAACCATGATCTTAGGAGCTGTTTTACCCTGAAAATCTCCTTTTGAAAATGTCTCACAGTGAAAATTTCAAAACACAATAAAATAATTCCTCTAAACAAAAAAAAAAAACCATACATTTCTGCATAGTGAAACAGTGTATAAGTAATCTTCACTCCTCATCAAGGAAACTTCTCTTTACAGCAGACAGAGACCACTACAGAAAGCCACAGTCAATCAATATTTAGGGTTTGGGATCCCAGTCCTTGTGGATACATCTATAAACCACTCCTGCACATGGAACTCAGGGAGCTTTGTAGAAGTAGTATGGGTGTGGGAAGACTGTTAGAGCCAGAGGATCCGGGAGTTTGCTGTGAGATTGTGTTTCCTAGGAATGTTAGAAACTACAGCCACGCAGTCCCACTAACATGACTGTCCAAATGTGGCTGAACAAGAGTGACACCAGCAAACACGCAAAACTGGATGGGGAAAAGCCCACGAGGCCTCCACCCTCTACAGCTACAGGCAACTGAGGAAAGCTGGGAGACTGAGAGAAAGACCACATCAATTGGTCATCTAGTGCCAAACTTTCAGCCCTGAAAACATACATACAAATAACATATGGACCCAACAGATGACATTTAGGAATATATATGTATATACAAATGAAGAAATATATTCAATAACAATTAATGAAAAAAGAGACCATGAATTTGAATGAGAATAGGAAGGAGGGTATGAGAGGGTTGGAAGGAGAGAAAGGTAGAGAGAGATGTCAGAATTAAATTACAATCTCAAAAAACAAGCAGCCAAACAGATCCTACACAAGTTCAAGAGAAAAGAAACAGTGCACCACTTGTTTGGAGTTAGGGAACACAGTACAAAGGATGAAGACAAAAGGATAACAAAGAGGGAAGACACAATACCTAGGAGGGCCTTGGAGAAATGGTAAGGTTGAGACCCACATTCAGTTTTTTTCCATCTCACTCAGGTTATAGAAAGGCTGACCTCACTCACTTATTATGAGCCCCAGGTTAAGCCAAGAAAATCCTGGAAACAATGGAAATACCACCCCATCACTCAGTGAGGTGAAAAGTTCTTTTAGTCTCCATGGCCCTGACTGCTGAGTCCAAGAAGCCAAATGTTCTCTTCGACTTGGAGTTGTTCATTCTGTAAAACTAAAGCTATGAAAAAAGGATTCATCCACCAGAATGGTCCTTTCCACTTGTTTCTGAGCACATTCTAGCCCTCACCAGACTCATATCCTGTATAGAATGCTCAGCTAACCAGTGCATCATTGGTCCTGCAAGTTCCTACCACTCAGGCATGGATATCACATTTGATATGAAATACGGTGATATAGACAAGTCTAGGGCCTTACCCACTGCAATGCTAGTAACTTTCCTTGCATTTTAATAAATGACTTTCCATGTGTTCCTGCTTTCATATGAATACAAGTTAGGAGCTAATAGATTGCCCAGTGGCTAAGAGCATTAGCTACTCTTCCAAAGATCTAGGTTCATTTCCCAGCACCTATAACATGTTTAACAACCACCAATAACTTCAGTTCTAGGAGATCTCCTCTGGCCTCTATGGGCACTGAGCATGCACATAGTTTACAGACAGACATGTAGGAAAAACACTTAGACACAAAAAGGAAAAATAAATAAATGTAAAAATATATTTTAAAATATGAGTTAGGATTTGGGTGTTGTTTCCCTCTTCGTGCCCTATTGTTCTCTTCCTCTCTGTCTCTGTCTCTCTCTGTCTCTGTCTCTGGCCCCTCCCTAATCTCACCTCCTTTGCAAACCTCTTCACTCCAGGTGGCTGAGTTAGATTTGGTTACAACAGAGCATGCGTGAACTAATCTAGAACTTTTTTTTCATCAGAGTTCAGATGATTGTAGAACAAAAGAAAATAAGTGAAATTCCACTGCTGTCACTCTGGGAAAGAACCCTAGTGCATTTTATTAATATTTAAGTCATCAAAAATTGTGAGGATGAAACATCTATTTTATCCAAAATTGCGATGTAAGTGTAAATAAGATTGTGTCATGCTTTCCCCCAAATTCTACAACTGTCTACTGCACTGAAGATGAAAGCACAACCTTGCAGCATGCATGTCCACAGTCACCACATGACTTAGCTCCAATTTATCTGACCAGCCTTGCCACACTCCTCAGTCAACTGACAACTTAGCTCTTGAAGGACACTACATGCTTCCTCTCTTCTAGACCATCATCCTTGTAGATCTTGTCTCTTCTGACATCACTCTGCAAATTGGCTCCTCCTATTTCTCAGGTCTCAGGCTCACAGCAGACTTTCCCTGCTGGCTCTTCTGGAGGAGGTCATGCTAACACTAAGGGCAGTCTATGCTGTTCCTTGCTAGCACTTAAGTTTAGTGACTTCATAGTAATCTGCTTTTAAATTGTATATAAACTAGATTTTCACTGAGGGCAAAGATATTGCTTTCTTTCTGTTCTAACAGATCTTCAATGCTTTACGCCATGTTAAGGCTGGATATTCATATTTGGATTTAGGAGCAAATTACTAAATTAGTAAAGTAATTGTCCATATTAAATTTAATTTTATTTTCTGAAAATTAATTTTACAGTTACCTTAAGTCAACCTATGAGCAGAAATGCAGGGAATCCTACATTGCTCTGTTTTATCTTCTGCCATTTTATTCTTGCAATGATCTTATCCTCTGGGCTTTTGGTAGGTCCCATTTGTCGTGTGCTGTCCCTTGCTTTTTCTACACAAGAGTAGTGTCTGTGACAGGGCCCAAAGCCCCTCTCTTTGTGTTTCATCTAGTCTTAGAAGTACAGTTGTGGCCTGGCTCATTCAGACTACCTTAAGACTCTGCCCACCTTTGACTTCGGGGACTGACTTTCCAGCCTTGGATCTCAGCATGTTCACAAGGGAAAATGTCTACCATTTCCGCGATGCCATGGGCTCTGTTGCTCTTTATGCTGCGTTTTCTTCTGTGAATTGGAGAAAAGTCAAACAGCACTTGAGAGAAGACCCAGAAGAACAAAAACTTTAATGGTGAATAATTCCTATGAGCTTCACTGGCATCCTAAAGGCAGGGTGATAACCAGATCTCTGGCCTTTGACACACCTTCTCAGAATGTGACTCCTAAGGTTTGAGCAGTGAGAACTTCACTCAGAATTTGTCCTTTAAAGATGAGCATGCCCTCATCTGGGAAGGGAGAATACTATTAACATTTCAGAATTGTTTTGAAGATCAAAAGAGATAGCAGGGCCTCCAGAACAATATATCTCACTCCAAAAGACATTTTATTCCATTTCCAGTCTTTGAAACATGCTGTTCACCTCCAGTTTTAGGAGGAGTAAAGGTCCCTTTGAGAAATTTCCATTCTGGCCTGTGTAGTGACTCTATGGGAGCAGGTTTGCAGGGCATCACAGGTAATGCCCTCTCTCATAGTGAGTTAGTGAGGCTCTAAGGATCTATGGTCTACAAGACAGAAATTAGTAGAAAGAATCAAATGTCTTCAAGGCTCGCCCTGATACAATAGGAGAGACTTTTCTGTCTTGAATCCTTGTCTGGGTTGGTGGAGGGCAGAAGTATGAAGGACTTTTATGAGATGTTAAGAGGTGAGATATGACAAGGACAGGAAATCTCTGTGGGATGGGGTCTTTGTCTTCAGAGCACCTGTCTCCTTTTATCAGAAAGTGAGTCTGGATTTAGGGCCTCAAGCTACTGGGGCCAGAATCTTTATTTTCTTTTCAGACAAGCACATTGCTGCTCAGCAAAGCAGTTCATGACAGTGCAGAAGAGTAGTGGTGGCACAGGACCTCTCTTTAGAACCTAGGAGGCCATGTGGAAAGGAAAGGTCCTTTGATGATTAGGGAAAGGATTAGAGAGGGAAGGAAAAGTGATAGTTCCCTCTTGCTCTGGCCCAATATTACTGCTGAAAGGGCAAAAGACCACTGAGTTCACAGCTCTGCCTGTTCTCCCCTTGCTCTGAGTGCTGTCAGGAGTCACTCAGTGAAGCATCTACCCTCCTCTTCTCACAGGAACATCTAGAGTCTAGAGGGACATCTTTGTTCTATTATTTTAACACTTTCCAGGAAGTATTGGCAACACGAGGGCCAAATTTTCTCCTGCTTATTTATTCAGATGTTTAAGAATGACTGTAAGCAGGGGACCAGGGAGGCTTCTTTTGGCAACCATACATTTTCTTTTTGTTTCTCTGCTTGTATATGTGCATGTATTGTAGAATATTATTTTAATGTGTGTTACTTCTGTTTATGTTGCATTTGTTAAACTCTGAGAAGCTGTGTTCCTGTGCCTGTCTAAAACACCTGATGTCCAATAAAGAACTGAATGGCCAATAGCAAGGCAGGAGAAAGGAAAAGTGGGGCTGGCAGGCAGAGAGAATATGTAGAAAGAGATATATGGGAAAAAAAGAAGAGAGATCCAGGAATGAGAGAGTAAGGAGAAGGATTCAGGGGCAAGCCACCCAGCCACCCAGCTACACAGCCAGCCATGGAGTAAGAAGGAAAGGAAAGGTGTACCGGAATAGAGAAAGATAAAGGTTCTGAGATGGTCAGGATGTTAAGAAAATCTGGCAAGAAACAAGCCAAGCTAAAGCTGGGCATTTATAATTAAGAATAGGCCTCTATGTGTGATTTATATGGGAGCTGGGTGGCAGGTCCCCCAAAAGAGCAAAAACAACCAAAAACATGCATGTGATGTGCTTGCAAGAGTATATGCATGTTTGCATGTGTGGAGGTGCAGATGTGTGTGCCTTTGCACCCTGCACACGCGTAGGGGTTCCAAGTTGATATCTGGTATCTTCTTTACTTTCTATCCACTTTTTATTTATTGAGGAAATGTTTCTCCCTGCACCTAGAGCTTTAAAGATGAGCATGCCCTTAACTACTCTCTTGCTTCATCCCCTGTATCTTCCTCCCCAGGGTTGGGATTACAGCCTGCTGCCCTACCTGCCTAGCCTTTGTGTGAGTTCTGGGGATCTGAACTCTGGCCCTCACACTTGCAGAGCAAGTACTTTATCTACTGAATGTTCCCTCCAGCCCTCTTTTTCTGGCTCCGTGCTCTTTGAGATTGAATTTATCCATCTACATGATAGTGTAAACCTCATCATTCAGTACCCTGTTTAGCTTCTATTTGGTTTCACCTTTAGTTGTCTTGCCTTGCCAACTTTTTAGGTATTTTTTTTTTATACAGCAATGGATACTAGACTAATCCTGGATGAGCAAAATAATCAAAGTTATAGAACTAATCAGTTTGCCTGGATTAACTCTAACTTATTTGCTCATCATATGGGGAGAAGTAAACTTCCATGGATTTCTCATTGGAAGCTTCTATCAATTTCTTTTATGCCTGGAATTAATATTTATATTTAACTGCCATGGAGAAGCAAAATATATACAGATATGGTGAAATGTGTTTTATATTTAACTGCCATGGAATTAGAATGCAGATTTGATAACCTAGTCCAAAGTATTTCTATTCATTTTTGATGCACAACATTTTTTTTTTTTACTTTATTGAAATGATTTCCAAACTTCATCACTTCCAAAATCTGTGTGACATAACCTTCCAATCTGGTAAAGTGCTGCAAAACTTCAAATATCCTTAGACAATGCTGACTGGCCACACATAAACATCATCACGGACTTATTTAGCTATAGGATGTCACTGAACAGAGGCTTCAATGTAGCTGGAAGTTTTCCTGTGTCCCGGTAGGCCAGCAGTTGGGACAAATCTGTCTCACTCATGTCCCTTAAGTAAACACAAAGAAGCTTACATTAATTATAACTGCTTGGCCATTATCTCAGGCTTATTACTGACTAGCTCTTACATTTACTTTAACCCGTAATTCTTATTTTTATTTAGCCACATGGCTTGGTACCTTTTCTCAGTTCTGCCTTGTCATCTTGCTTCCTCTGTGTCTGGTTGGTGACTCTTGACCCAGCCTTCCTTTTCCCAGAATTCTCTTTGTCTGCTTATCCCACCTATACTTCCTGCCTGACCAATTAGTGTTTTATTAAACCAGTGTACAAAAGCATTATCCCACAGCACTTCAGGTATGGAAGAGTGTGAGGAGCACAGGAGCCCTGAGTGGGTGAAGTCCTGTGTGAATGTGTGTTGTTGACATGGGCACAGCTATGCCAGGGATCCTCGATGTCTCGGGTGCATGGAGAGGAGCAAAGCCTTTCCTAGGTGAGCCACAGAGGGATAGCAAGGCCTTCCTCAAGTTTGAGTGTAAATGTTGATGGTGTGTGCAGAAAATGTCCACCATTGCTTTCTGCCCCAAAATGTTTATGCCATCATGTGCTCCCTGACAGAGGCTCCTCTGACTGAGATTAGCCAAACCTGTGTCCTTAATCTAGCTGTAGGCAATAACTTTTCCTCGCCACTCAACTGCATATAATAAACATGATGAGCTTCTCGGGTGCTGAATCTGTTCTATCAATGAGGCCAGTAAACTGATCCAAGCTTTCTAGCCATGTGTGCTTGCCCTTTACTTCATTCTCTCAATGCCCTAGTCAGGTCAAGTCCCTGGAGCCATGGTACATATGACAGAGGTGACCCAGCTTTGGGTGTTCAGGAGAGGTGGAGCCCCCTGCCAACCCCCCCATACATAATTCAGTGTAGACTGATGTTTGATGTCTAGCAGACATTATAAGTTGAGAGAGACAAGAAAGATTGATTCCACAGAATGGTTGTCCTCTTTAGGAACCCCCGCCCTCACGCACACCAACTAAGGGTGAAAGAAGAGACACTAAGACTCTGATGTATGGAATAAGAATAGTGACTTCATGCTCTTAATTAAAGTTAAGTACTCAGTGGAATCAGTGTGAATGCGGCCTAGGGCATGCACAGCTCACAGCAGCAAGCACAGTCATATTGCTAATTAGCCCACAGAGAGAGAATAATTTTGTAAAAAATAAATAGAGGTAGGCCAGAGCGAAGGAATTTATTGTTCATTTGTTATTGTATTTTGTAATTGTAGTAGTCTCAGTCCTTGGGACCAAACCCAATGCCTCAAGCATGTTAGGGAAGTGCTACACCAGCCAAGCTATATCTTCATGCTTATATTTAGATTCAAATCATTTCCAACATGTTTTGTTTATTAGTTTATTTTTTGTTTAGTTTGGGTGGGTGATTTGGCATCACTGCCTGTAATTGTGGAGAAACAGAGCAAGACCATTTAGAAATATCAACTAAAATACCACCATGGCACACACCTTTAATCCCAGTACCTGGGAGGCAGAGCCAGGCGGATCTCTGTGAGTTCGAGGCCAGCCTGGTCTACAGAGCAAGATCCAGGACAGGCACCAAAACTACACATAGAAACCCTGCCTTGAAAAACTAAAATAATAATAATAATAGTAATAATAATAATAATAAATACCACTTTTCACATGCCATGGACACTTTTTGGTTAATGGCTATTGAAATTCATATAAAGTCTTTTGTAGCAAACAAAATTTCCTCAATATGCAAAGGTGATTCAGAAAATTAACTAGCCTTGTTCATATTTAAATATGACTCTCCAGATGCTATTCATGATGTTGGTAAGTGGTTTTCAGATGGTCTCTTCACCTGAGAAGTTCTTGAATTACAATTATATCAAGGATACTCTATTGCTAGCTGAGTCTTGGTACTCTGTATAAAAGCTTTTTAAAAAGCATCTGTGTATTAACCTTAAGAATATTTTTGAAAATATAAAAAATGAGTTGAAAGACAATGAAGGAGCTACAGAAATAGTTTACTGGATAAAGAGATTACCCTGTAAATGGAAGGATTCCTCAGGATCCACGTATGTAGTTTTGGATCCCCAGAATGCACATACAAGCAAAATGCATATGATAGTCACCTACAAATCCAGAAATCAGGAGGTAGAGACAGGGAAACCTTGGGGTAACCTGGCTAGCTAGAATAGTTGACATCTGTCAGCACCAAGTTAAGTGAGAGACCCTGTCTCAATAAATTAAAAGTGGAGAGCAGGCCTTCACATGCATATTTACATACTTGCGTGCATACACATATGCACAAGTGTGCCCACAGACATGTAAATATACATGCATACATGCATTCCACACACATATGCATGCAAAAAAAGGACAATAAGAACCTTGAATTTTGTTCTTGTTTAGTCTTCTCATTTATCTGAAGCTGACCTTAAACTCACTATGTAGTTGAAGATAACCTTGCATTTTGGAACCTCTTTTGCCCTCTGACATTCTGATTGCCAGGGTTACAGGTGTGTCTACACTGCCAGTTAATATCATGCTGGAGATTGGAACTTGGATTTTGCAAAATCCAGCCAAGCACTCTACCAACTGAACTATTTCCTCAATTGAGAGTCAAGTTTTTGAGGCGTTACTCTATTTCATTTTTCAGTGAGGTCTTCTATTCATCTCCCATTTATTCAAACAAGCTCATTGTATATTTAATGCCTTAGGAGAACAATGAAAGGGGTGTTATGGTGAGTATAGTAAGGATTAAGGACTTGGACAGGTTTTCAGTCCCCCTGGACATTAAGTTTAATGGAGTGATCTCTGACCATAGGAAGTGAATAAGACAATGATCCAGCAAAAAAGTTCATGGACCAATAGTAAATATAGTGTTAGTCACTATACTGGGAGGGATGGGAGGCATATGATGAGGAGAGAGACTTAGGCAACTCCCAGAAGGAGAACGATTTATTGACAGGAACGGTCCTCCACAGGAGTGGATCCCTATTTCAGCACTGCTTATTTCCTCCCGAGGGCCGGTTATTCTCAGACCTTTACTCCATCTAAGGGCTCTTCCTTTTCCATAGGGAATGGCCTTGCTTTGCAGTCCAACATACTCTTAGCTTTCTCCTCAGCTATAGAAAGTTTGGAGCCCTCAAACTGCTGAAATTTCAGCAACCACAATTCCCTTTAGTTCAAACCATTTACGTCAGATTGATTTTAAGTATTTTAACATCTTCTTTGGTTTCCTAGGTATGCAACATGAGTCTACTTTATTAAACAAAACCATACCGATGGTTCTTTCTGAGACAGACTTTCTTTGGCATGTCAATGTAAGGTGACATTGTTAGTCCACAGATTTTTTGACACTATTTAGGCAAGCCATAAACACCTACCAAAAGCCATCCAACACCATGTCCATCCAAAGCTGTATAGCAAAGAAGAGTAAAACCTTCATTTGGGCTTCACGCTGGAGTCATTTCTAATCTTGAAGAAAAGCTTGAAGTCAGAAAGAGTTTTATTTTTAAACCACAATGAATTAGATCATCTTGTTTCCTCTAAACCCCCACTCCAACAATAGAGTCTATCATAAGTATTTAAAATAGAATTACTATACCCAGCAATCTCTCTTTCTAATGTTCAAAAAAAAAAAAGGAAAGGAAAGGAAATACCAGCCAAGACATCTACAGTTCATGCTCACAATAGTCAAGACATGAAATCAATCAATTTTTAAGTAAAGGTACAAAGAAACAGATATGTGCAATAAAGAAGTTGTTTATATTGAAAAACAAGTCTTGCCATTTGTCAAAATATGGCTGAGTCTGAAGACATTATGCTGACTGAAACACTGAAGACACCTTATGCTGGAGAGGATGTGAAACTAGGGGAACTCTCCTCCACTGCTGGTGGGAATGCAAGCTTGTACAACCACTTTGGAAATCAATATGGCGCTTTCTTAGAAAATTGGGAATCAATCTCCCCCAAGATCCATATGCCCACTCTTGGGCATATACCCAAGGAATGCTCAATCATACCACAAGGGCACTTGCTCAGCTATGTTCATATCAGCATTGTTTGTAATAGCCAGAACCTGGAAACAACCTAGATGCCCTTCAACCAAAGAATGGATAAATAAAATGTGGTACATATACACAATGGAATACTACTCAGCAGAGAAAAACAATGACATGAAGAGGTTTTCAGGAAGAAAAACTCTGTGTGATGTCAGTTTTATAGTGTAATTTTGAAAATTAGAGAAAAAAACAGTGATTTTAAAGGTTGAATGAGAGTAAGAGGGACATTAGTCAAAGGATGCAAAGTGGTGATATGTCTGGACCTGGGTAGGTCTGTAATCCTGGCATGTGGAAGGTAGAAGAAGAAGAATCAAGTTTCCAACAGCCTTGGCTACATAGTGAATGTGAGGTCAGCCTGGTGTGCATGCCACTTGGTCACAAAAAAAATTAGATAAAAAATATACCCAAATGGCATATATATAAGATAAACAAATCAAGAGATTGAATGTGCAGCAAGAAGATTATGTTTCATATTGCATTTATGAATTCTGTGTAATGAATATATTTAGGTGTTAGGTGTTCTCATGCAAAAATGCAAACATAGATAGCTATATGAGGTGATAACCATGCCAGTTTCATCATATATATTATCAATAGATGTCAAAATGGTGCTTACATGTTTCCTAAAACATCATGCTATGTATGTGTAAAAAACAGAATTAATTTAAAAATTAAAGTATCTTTTCATGCAGTAGTGAAAAGGTAAGTCACAGATAAGAGGACAGAGATGGCTTTGAGACAGATTTGATAGAGAGCACCAAAGCTTGACAAGATTTTCAAGGTCTTTCTGTGCAATGTGTTCCCACACACACACAAAAGTTGTTCTTGCAAAATTTATAAGACAAAGTTTTTTCTTCTTAACCATGAATCATTGATTGCAGGTGGTCTTAATCACTTCGGTAACAATGAAGAGGTCTCAATTGTTTTAAAATTTCCTGGAGCAAAATATTGCATTTGAGATGTGTTTAGATTGTGTCCAGTGGGAAACGCTCGCTTTATTCACAGCACCTCCTCTGTGAGACTGCATTTGTTCATGTTGTGTGTGGGAATGACTTCCAGGAACACTTGCACCTTGCATGGTGACACTTCACTCAGAAGCATGATGCAAAGGTGCATGGCCCAGAACATTCCAGGACATGAATGAGACACTGAATATTCAGCACTAAAACTATGTGAGTAAAGAAACATAAACAAGAATTTACTGTTTGAAACATCAAGACTTCTGGTCTTCTGGCCTGTAGAATAATAAGCAGAGATTCAATAATCTCTGATGTGAATCAAATAGAAGTACCATTTTATCAAAAATACACCTGGCAATGTGGGATATCCAGTTTCAAAGGCATTGTACTTTTTACTGCTTTAAAACAGAGTCATAAAGAGTAGAATTCATCAGAATTCCTTCTTGTCACTAAGGCAAGGAATGCTTAAGAACATTCACTTATCAAATACTTAAATATCCTTAAAATCTCAAAGACAATAAGTGAAAGAAACTTGATACAAAATTTTCCAACATTCACAGCCTTCTTAAAAGTATATATTAGTCTAATGATAACGACATGTAGAACTAAATGACACATTTCTAAACTACTCATAACAAAAGAAATGGTTTTGCTTAGCCATCTTAGAAAAAAGACAATTATGTTAATATTTTCTTATAAAATTGATATTACAAAATTTGTTCTGTTAAGAGAGAAAAGACTAATATGTAGACAGTTTTTAAAGTAGAGAAACATTAACAAATTATGGCATAGTAAAGAAAAAAATTTAATTTCTCACTTTTTCTATTTTTATAACAGATTTCACCTTCTAAGACATGTAGTTTCTTTTATTAATATGAGCACATATCCAATCCTATTAAACACAATGGTATTCATTTTCTTATATAGATTTCTTCCTCAAATAGCTTAAGTGTCTCTTATACAACAATCTCAGATTTATTTCCATTGTCATTAATCTAAAAGATAATCTATGAATCCATTTCATAACAATAAATTATCAAAATCAATAAGAAAGGACAGCCATTAGGAATCACTGACCCTAAATTTCAAGTCACTTCATATGAGAAGATACACAGAAAGTTAACAGAGTATGTGAAGGTAGGTATATTCACAATGGTTATTTACCAAAGGGACACAAAGTAAGATGCAATGAGACACTATTACACACCAAAGTGGCTAAGGTTTAAGAAGTTAGGAGCACTGTTAACAATGGTGTTGAAAAGTTGGAACTCCCCCTCATGCATCACTGATTCAAGGAGAAACCTGACCAACAGCTTTTGGCAATGTGCAATTGCCAAACAACATAAACATGCACTCTGACTTCAAAAATCTCATTTTCTGCATTTGTCTAACAGAAAGGTAGTTCTATGTGTAAGCCAAAGAAGATGAAAGAATGTTTGACAGAATGAGTTGTCATTGATCTGGTCTGGAAACCACCTGTCTATAAACAGTATCATGAATGGAAATTGTAAGAATCATGGCACAATTGCACAATGTGCAGGGGGCTTCTGTTCCTAGGATTATATTAATTTCTTCTAACCTGTCTAATTTTTGACTAACAGTTGTTCATATTTGTCCTTTGTAATCTTCCTTATTGATAGTGTTTGTAATATGTTTTCTTTCATTTCCTTCTTTTTCTTTGATCAGCTTTTCTCTTAGTTTACATTTTGTAAATTTTGTACAAATTTTAAGCAGCCAACTCTCAGTTTCACTGACTTTTCTAATTTTTCTGCTCTTTAGTTCAGTTACTTGTATTACTCTGAACATTTAGTTCCTGTTGCTAACACTGAACTATATCTGTCTCTTTCTGTGTCTCCTGCCATCCTTTGCTCCCACCACCCCATAGTTCACTAAAGTATAAAGTGAGTTGCTAGAGAGTTGTCTGTCTTGTATATAAGCCTCTGCTACTTTTAATGTCTTTCCTAGCTTTATTTGATTGCATACCACAAACTATAGCATGTTCTGGGTTTATTTTGTCTGGGGTATTTCCTAATTTCTCTTTTGATTTGCTTCTTTAACCCGTTTTATGTTTAAGAGTTTATGGTTTAATTTCCATTTGTTGTGAATTCTGTTCTCCTATCATATTCAGAGGAGACATGCCATAGTCTTAAATCCGAAAAGAATTATTTTATAATCTAGTATGTATTACCTTAGGCTGTATCTTTCTAGCAGCATTTATATTTATGTATACTTTCATATTGAGAGAGAGAGAGGAACAGAGAATATATGTGTCTTTCATTTGTTCTCTAGTATGCTGATCTCCCACCTACAGCTCTTTATTGAATGTTCTGTCTGGAGGATTGTTCCCTTTATTGAAAGTGGATTCCTTCACTCTTTCAATGAGGACTGTTTTTCTCTCCACCCATGTTGGTCTTTCCTTTTTAGATTTAGTACACAGTGTTAAATGTGGTTGTGTGTGTAGTATATACATGTTCATGTGCATGTGTGGGGAGATGCATATATATACACACATATATATACATATATATATGCACACACATATATGCACATATATATGTACCTATGCTTTATATGTGGGTACATGTATTATATATGTGTGTGTTTATATATGATATATAAATACATATATAAACACACACATATATAATATGTATGTATATGGCCAGAGGTCAAGGTCAGCTTTCTTCTATTCTCCTCCATCTTGTTTTGTTGAGACAGAGTTTCTCACTGAACCTGGAGCTCACTGATTTGGCAAGAGTATCCGTCTTGGTGAGCTCAAGCACGTTCCCATTGCTGCCTCCTCAACACTGGGATTAAAGGTTTATAAAAACACATCTGCCGGGCGGTGGTGGCTCACGCCTTTAATCCCAGCACTCGGGAGGCAGAGCCAGGTGGATCTCTGTGAGTTTGAGGCCAGCCTGGGCTACCAAGTGAGATCCAGGACAGGCGCAAAGCTACACAGAGAAACCCTGTCTCAAAAAACAAAAACAAAAAAAACAAACAAAAAAAAACCCCACACATCTAGCTTTTCCCATGGATGCTGGGGAACCACATTCTGGTTTTCATATTTGTGTGGCAAACACTTTACTAACTGAGCCTTCTCTTCAGTTTGTATTTAAACTCAACTGTGAAGTCTTTCTGCTGTTGGACATCTTATCATCTTTTTATCTAATTATCCATCGTTTTGTTCCCCCTTCCTTCTCTTTCCATTCTTCTGTGATTTAATGATTTTAGTTTTCACATAGTTTAATTCTTTTTCTCTTTGTATTTTATAACAGCTGTAGTTTGTTCTTTGTGGTTTTCGTGCTTTTTACATAAAACTTCTTATAGTTATGTATCTATTTTAAGTTGATAAAAATTTCAGTTTTATGCAGACTCCAATATTTTACTTTATCCATTTGCTGTTACTAAGGTCAGAATTTAAATCTCTTTTCAATGTGAACACATTAACAGATTTTCATAGTTACAATTGTATTTTATACTTCTGTCTTTCTGAGCTTGTACATGATCTATAGGCCATCATTACAGTCATGCATTTTCTGTATCTAGACCAATATTTTTCTTAGACAGTGGGGTTTATATTTTTTGTGTATTTCTATATTGCTGTTTAGAAAGTTTTCATTTTAATTTGAACAATCCCTTTATCACTTGCAAGACAGATCCACTAGTGTTAAACTTACTCAGTTTTTGTTTGTCTTGAAATTATTTATCTCTTTGATTTTTTTGTATGTATGATATTTCAGTGCCTGTGTGTGTGTGCATGCTCATCTGTGAGGTGCACTTATCTGTGCAGCAGCACTTGGAGTCTAGAAGTTGATGTCTGGATGCCTTCCTCAGTAACTCTCCATGTTATTTTTTAAGACAAGGTATCTCACTAAATCTGGAGTTTGCCCTTTCAGCTGTGTTGGAGATGGCCGGCATACTCCATGATCTGCTGTTTCCCCATCTCACACTAGCCATTAGGTTACAAATGCACCATGCCTGGATTTTACAGGAAAGCTGGGCAATATGAACTCTGCTCCTTGTGTATGTACAGCAAACACTTGTCACTTAGTAAGCCATCTCCCAAGCCTATCCACCTAGTTTTAAGGAGCAATCTCCCCTCAAGGTGGGGGAGAGGGGAAGAAGAGAGAAAAGGAAGGAGGGAGGAAGGAGATTTTAATGCATTAAATCTATCATCCCACTCTATCCTGGCTTGAAACATCTGCTAAGAAAACCACAGTAAGTGTTTTGGAATTCCCTTATATGTACTGTCTATTGCTGCTTTCAGAATTCTCTTTGTGCTATTTGACAATTTAATTATAATGCACATGTATTTACGTGGCTCTAGATACAACCTACTTGGGCTACTATCAAGGCTACTGAAATTTTGATTAAGTATAAACACATATAAGTAAAAACTATACTTAATATGGAGCTACAAAGAAAAGGGCTATTAGAGAATAATATGTATATTTTTGTTGTTGTTTTATTTTTACTCTTCTGGCTTTTTGGAGGGTCTTGCACCCAGCTCCCAAATTAATCACAAAGGCTTATTCTTTTTTATGAATGCCCATCCTTAGCTTGGCTTGTTTCCCAATAGCTTTTCTTAACTTAATTACCCCATCTATTTTCTGCCCCTGGGCTTTTATCTTTCTCTATTCTATATATCTTTCTTTACTTTTTACTCCATGGCTTGCTTTGTAGCTGAGTGACTGGGCCCTGATGGCCTCTTCTCCCTCTCCTTTTCTTGCTCCCTGGTCTCCCTTTTCCTCCTTCTATTTATTCTCTCTGCATGCCAGTTCTGCATATCCTTTCTCCTGGCTTGCTACTGACTGTTCATCTCTTTATTAGACCAATCAGGTGCTTTAGACAGGCAAAGTAATACAGCTTCACAGAGTTAAACAAATGCAAGATTAAAGAATGCAACAGATCTTTGCATCATTAAACGAATGTTTCGCAGCATAAACAAATGTAACGCATCTTCAACTAATATTCCACAACAAATATGAATAATTTTATTTAAATGTTTACATGTTTAAAAATTACTTTCACCAATATTAAAATACATAAAGAAAACAAAGAACTTGAATAAATTTACTTAGTTACATTAAATTTATTTTGTATATTTCATTTTACTGGTCATCTTTCCTGACTTCTAATCAAATTCCATGATAATGTGAATGTGAATGCAGTGTTTTATTTATTCTTTGGTAACTTCATACATGAATAAAATGTATTTAGATTATCTCTACTCTACCTCCCTCATCACCCCCATCAGTTCTTCCCAGAGGTCTCACTCCCATGCCTCCCTGCCAACTTGGTGTCATCTTCTACTTCTTCCTCCCTCCTCTTCTTCTTCTTCTACCTGCTTCTCCTCCTCCTCCCCCAGTGGGTCTGCTAGTGCTGTCCAGATGTAGATCATCACACATTGGAGCTGAGGCAGCCTGTCATGGGCCACACTGCTGAAGAAAACTGTCTCTTCCTCCTCCAGTGGCCAATGCTGGATACTAGCTCCTCAAATGGGAATGAGCATCCATGACTGCTTCCCTCTCTCTGAGGGAGTGTCTACAGTCTTGATCTTGTATAGGTCATGTGCCAGCACCCACAGTTGTGAGTTCATGATTACAATAACCCTGCCTTGTCCAGAGACTTTATCTCACAGCGATACAACTGAAATTTAGCAATTGGAGAATGTAGTAGCTTTTTACTGAAATGATTTCTACACAAACTTCTATAAACTCTCAGTACACATGGTTTAAACAAAATAATATAACATCCATTACTATAGTCCTGTAGGGAAACAAAATCATGTTTTTCTCTGGATCATGTGAATTTATTGTGAAAGGCCTTTTTTTGTCAAAATGTGTAATAAAACTGCAAGTGGGACAAGGAGATGACTCAGTGGGTAAAGCTATTGTCTTGTAAGTGTGAAGTCCTGAGCTTAGGTTGTCAATCCCACTTAAGGTGGTTCTACACATCTGTAATCCTAGCCCTTGGGCTGAAATGCAAGGTCGAGACAGGTGAGTCCCTGGAAGCTTGCAGTCCAGCTAGACTGTCCTGCTCAATGGAAAACAGTAAGACACCCTTTTTCAAACATGGAAGAATGTAAAGTCAACTGGCAAAGTTACCTCTGACCTACATGTGCCTGTCAGTGTGTGTGTGTGTGTGTGTGTGTGTGTGTGTGTGTGTGTGTGCGCGCGCGCGCGCGCGCATGCACTCAAGTGTATGCACACACACACACATTCACACTTTTACTCTATTTTTAAAGGCAAAGTATATTATTATTTGAATGGGAAATAGCTTTGATTGGCTTCTTACATATAAACATTTGGTCCACAGCTTATTGTATTATTTGTAGGACTGGGTATAGAGCCTTTATAATATGGGACCATGGTAATGAAAGTATGTTATTAGAGGCCAGACTTTATACCTGTTTCTGATTCAGGACTGTATTATCTGCTTGCTGGTAAGCCACCATGATGGGACCAGCAACCTCATGCTGTGCTATAGTATAAATTGAAAGTATAATATACTGCTATAATAAACTGAAAGTCCAGGAAATGGTGAGCCAAAACATGTCCATCTTCCTTGAGATGCTTCTGTTAGTTAAGTTGTCTTAAAGATGAGAAAAGTAAATAAATATTTTATTTTTTTAAAAAGAAGAATATGTACACCCACCATGTTATTAAACACAGCCTATAACCTTGTATAATCTCTCATTTTTAACTCACTACAGAGATGTAGGAATTACTCATACCATTTGAGGCAGTAAAAATGGGGGAGAGGCAACAAGCTACACAGTACATGGATCGTCATCTCTGATTTATTGCCTTTGTGTTAACATTAAAAATCAAATCAGAAGTCAAATGTCAAGTATAAACTACTAGTCTATACATGTGACATTGAACACAGCTGTCATGACCCCATTATATGGTATTATAGCAACACTTAGAAAGAAGACTTCCAACTGGGTAGATAGAATCTGAAGGAAATACTCCATACCAGCTCTTTAGGGAAAGTCAGACCTTCAAGAGGATGTGTGTGAGGCAACAGATCTTCTATACAATGGGTAGACATAGGGTAAGCCTCAGCTTCTGTTCCTCAAGATTAGGGCTTGCTTGTGCCATATTCCTCTTTAGAAGCAGCACTCTATACCAACCGTTCACCTAGGGAGTTTGAAACAGAAAAGACAGAGAGGGGAGTTTTAGAGAAGAATGACAAAGTAAATCAGACCTGGGTGTTTCCTAGAGATGGAGATAGTGAGAGGCAGATTAAGTGGGAACTACTCGGAGGAAAAGAAATGACTGGTTTCCTCAGAGCTTTCTCCTCACTGCAGGTCGACGCATGTTCTCACTCTGTGAGTGGGAGGGTATGGTGAAATACCTATGTCATTTCATTCAGCATGAAAAAGCCTGTATGGTGTAGCAAGTAAATGTATCATGTTCTGCCCCTATCTGAGGCACACAAGAAGAAAGCTTTAATCTGTTGCTTTGGTTTCTGCAGTGGGGCTTTAATCCATAGACAGCTACATGAGTGTCAGACAGCAGCAACCATTTCCAAGCAGTGAATTTGACTTTATTTATTTGTTTTTTGTCCCCTAACTTCTATCAAGATTAAAACCTGGTCTGAAATCCCGCTGAATTGGCTGAGATTGCTAATCCCTGCACCTACGCCCAAATAGCTCCAGTTCCCAAAATTATAACCTTGGGATTCCACATCTTGGTGTTCTCTACTTACCCAGAACTGAGCAAATTTAGTGTCAATCTCCCTCAACAACTGCTCCCAAACCATAACAGGCCAAGCTTCTGATTACACACTCCTTGAGTTTTATACCTCTAACCCCACAGTCTTGTCCCTGGATGTTGAACTTTTGGATAGAATATTAACAAAACACTATTAATCCTCTCTGGAGAAAAGTTATATGATTTACTTTACTACAGTTTGATTAAGCCTATCTATGTCAACCTAACAACCCAGTGGAAGAGAATAGCCTTCTATCTGGGCTCTGTGACTGATCTTTACTTAGATATTCCTCACCACTGAGCTCAACTCCTGTAACATATGCCCTTCTTTCTCCTCCTCCTTAGGTTTGATTCCAGGCTGTTAGCTCCCCCCAAGAGTCTAATCACCCAAGCATTGGTGAGCCCCAGCTGATTCCAGAAACCTACACCTTTATAATTAGCTAACAATTACATTACAGCTAACATAAAAAGGGAATGGCAAAAAAAAGAAGGAAAAGAAATCCCACAAAAACAAAACAGTGAAGCTGAGGTTTAATTGATACCTTGCAATCCCCCTAACGACAAGAGACGGGAGAAGTATGTTCCAAGTTACCTGCATGTGACGTTTTAGGTGGAGGCAAGAATGAGAACAGAACTGAAAACAGTTTTGGTACTGGGCCAGTGTGGCATGAGGAATCTAAATGCACACTGGAGATGGCACTGGAAGAATGCTGGAGTACACTGGTGAACTATGGGACTTAGAACAGTTTAATATAAGACTTTAATTTAAAAGGGGTGAATCATAAATGGCATGAGATTTTTTACCATGTTGTCAATGCCCATCCTCTTACTCCTTCAACATACACAAATGATTAAATAAGCCAAAATGTGAGGAGAAAGGAAATGATGGAGGGTACGTGGGAGTCAAGCTGATTCTAAAACCCTCTGGGTACAGATTTCTAAAAGTCCTTTGGAGCCTTGGGAATGAGAATTCTCAAGAAAATCTTCCAGTAACTTTTTGGTTTACTTTTAGAATAGTTTTAGATTTAAGAAAAATTGTGAAGATGATTGAGGCCAGAGGTGCCTACACCTAATTTCCTCAGTTAAGAACTTGGGCACTGTGATACATTTGTCAGGACTGATGGACCAGTGCTGCTACATTATTCATTAACAAAGGCTGTGGTTAACTACAACTTCTGGGTCCTTTCTCTGCCTCAGGATCCCATCAAGGGTAGAAAGGAATACAGTTATCTCCCTGGCCTCCTCTTGGCTATGTGGTTTCTTAGAAATTAGGATGATCTTGACAGCTTTGAATATTGCATTTTTATAGACTTTCCTTCAGGTGGAATTTGTGCCATGAATTTCTCTTGAATATATTGAGTTTATATCTTTGGGGCAGGGAAAATGCACAGATAAATGTCATCCACCTCAGACCACACCAAGGAAGGGGTCATACTAAAATACTGGACTGTGGTGCCTATCATTTGACTGAATTCATGGCATTCTGGTTTCTCCATATGAAAGTCTCTCCTTTCCATGCTCCACCCTATGAGTCACAATGAAAAGCCCACACTCAAAGAATGCTATGCTTTCTTGAAGGTGGAGTGTGTTCATAAATCTTAGGAATTCTTCTTTCCTGTTTTTGTGTATGTTTAGAAGCTAACTTATGCAATAATGTAATATAAATATATACCTATAGTTATATATTTTACATGCTGTTATTATCCAATATTATTTTACTGAACACAATATTGGATCCTGGGAGCTCTTTATCTCATTATACAGTTACCATTACAGGGTCTTTTGATTTGTCTGATGATTTTAGCACTTGCATTTTCTCATAACATAAGGTACTTCAAGTTCATTTTGTGTGTTTCATCCCCCAGTTTTAGACTCAGTCATTTGTCTAAGGATCCCTGGAACATTTCACTGGGCAACAAAAATAAAATCAAGTTCTGGTAAAAGTTTATATATAATTTTATAATAAACTGCTAAATTCCCTTCCAAAGTGGCCCTGCCATTTTGTAACAATAAAAGAGAATGCGTTTTGCTTGATATATTCTCAGCTTGTGGTATTGTCAGTTTTGTTTGTGTGCTTGATTCTGTTTCTAATGTTATCTGGCTATTTCAGCAGGTGTACAATTGTACCTCTATTTAATTTGAAGACCTGTAGTGGCATGTGATATTGCTCATAATTTCCTGTACCAACTTGCTGTCTGTATCTTTTTTGATTATCTATCTGTTGGATCATTTGCTCTTGTTTAAGTTGGATTTTTTTTCATATTTTAAAGTTTAAGAGTTTCTTACATATTTGAGGTGTACATTTCATATTTATCATAAATAAATGTGTTATAAAAAGTAAAAAAACATACTGTATTTTATATATAGCATATAAAAATATAAATGCAGTGATATTATTAAAGTACAAATATACTTATAAATAAATGCACTATAAACATACAGTTTTTTGCAATAATCTTCAATCTACCTTGGAGCTCATGATCTTTCCTCCTTAGTCTCCAGAGTATTAGAATTACAGTTATGTGCCACCACACCCAACTAAGACCTGCATTTCTTTTCATCAAATATAATTTGGAAATATTTTCTTCCAGTCTGGAGTGTACTTTTGTGTTCCCTTATTAGGTGTTTTCTCTGAGAAGATGTTTTAGATTTTAATAAAGTCCATCTTATCAATATTCTTCCTTTCAAGCATCGTGCCTCTGGTGTTATATTTAATGTTGTGTTGTGAAGCGAAGGCCAACTAGATTTTCTCAGTATTTTTAATAAAGGGTTTTATTAAATATAGTATACAGCATTAAAGTACTGCAATCTTCAGTTTTCAGCTTAATAAATCAGTAGAGTGAACAAAGACACTTAACCACAGGCCAACTCCAAAATTCAGTTCATGGTCAGACCTGGCCTGCCACCTGTTCCTGTCCAGCCTTCAATTCAAAGAAAGATTTTACAATTTTTAAAGAGTTAGAAAACATCAAAAAGAGCACTATGTCTCATACAACCCACATGAAAACTACATAAAATTTGTGTTCCAGTGTTCATAAGTTGATGTTATACTCAATTTAAATATACTGTCCACGATTGCTCTTACACTTGAATAGCATTCAGTTACTGCTCAGAGATCATGTGACCTGCAAAACCTGAAGTATTTATTCTCTTATATGTTACCACATGAGACCCAAAGCCCCAATATGGGATGCTGTAACACTGCAAAAGCCAATTCATGGCCATGTAAACCTGAAATTACTTTCACAACATTAGTTTTCCCCACTTATTAAGAACGAAAATGTATACCTTATAGTGCCATGTCTGACTTTTTTCCACTCAATGTTTTGCCTGTCAGAAATATCCACATTGTTTTCATAATAGCAGTTGGTTTTATTCTACCCTTGGTCATTTTGTTTTTGCCCTCTTGGAGCTGTTATTGTTACTGCTGTGGAGAACAATTTTTTCATATCTTATTTACTGTCAGGTTCCATAGAGGTACACACAGCTCTGCTAAACATACACCTAGATATGGAACTGCTGAGTAATGTAGTGTATAAAATTTAGGACTAAGCAGGTTTTGTCAGTTTTATGAAATATTTTATAAATTTAGATTCATACTCTATGAGTTTTTTTCTCTCATAGACATACAGGTAACATGTAAAATATATGATTATCTGTTTATATTTGTGCCTTGGGGAAATTCACTGTGGTTTTTAATTTTGTTTTTGAGAATTCTATACATGTATACATTAAATTATAACCATATTTTGCTCATTTCTTCCCTCCAACCTCAAATCATCCTCTGTATGCCCCCTCCCAAATCAATGTTTTTTTTTTTTAACCCACTAAGTTCAGACAGTGCTGTCCGTATCTGCATGGGTTTGGGGCCGTCCACAGGAGCATGGGAATCTTACGAGTGGCCACTGGTACACTTCCTTCTCTCAGCAACAGTCAATTGCCAGTATCTCCTCAGGTAGAGCCTGGAGATCATCTACTCCATCAATGCTAGTGATTTGGCCTGGTGTGAGTTCATGAGTATAATGGGTATGACATATGCAGAAGACGGAGTTTCATATCATCCTTTTCCATCCTTCAGTTCTAACCCTTATTCCTGCCTCCTCTTCTGTAATGTTACCTGAACCTTGGTAGCGAGGGTAATCATGATGTCTGGTTTAGGGCAGGGCACTCTGCATTATTTTCAGTATGGTAACTGGTTATACTTGTGTCCATTGGATGCTGTCCAGTGTTAAAAAGAAATATCTCTGACAAAGGTTGAGGGCAACTCAATTCTACAGTTATAAACATAAATATTTAGAAGGTAATTTGATAGAATGATCATTTATGGAAAAAAAAAAGAAATTCTGTGGGCTCCACTCTAGGGCCTGAAACTCCCACAGCCATGGACTTTTGAATAGGATCCCAGTACCAGGCAGAAAATTCTCTCCTGTGGATCAGGCATTAATTCCAATTAGAAAGTGGTTTGTTATCACTAACAGTCACATCACTACTGCACCAGTAGGCACCTCTTGCCTGGAAGATGGGTATTGCAGCATTTGGAGTTCAGTGCTAGGCAAGATTATCAATGTCTTTTCCTTCCCAGAAGCCTTCACAGCACATTCTAACTCCATGAAAGCATGCCAGCAGGAGGGAACATTCCTAGTCAGTGTGAGATTGCTTTCTCAATGAGCTGCAGCCAAGGTGTATTATGTCTCAGTAATATGGTCTTATCACATAGTTATGAATGATAGCCAAGTGCAATAGCAACAACCTGTGTTGTTTTAGAAATTTCTGAGATCTCTCTGGCCTATAACTCCTAGAAAGGCACCCCATGTCTTGCACTATGGTTTCCATTTAATGACTAACCCATATGGTCTGAAATCTAGACTCTAGCCTGTCATAAAGTTATTCTAGTTCACATTTCATGAATAATTGCCAAAATTGGTGTTGCTATGACAATAGATTTTGAGCTACCTATCCATTTGTCTTGTTGACATTCTGTCTTAATTAATTTTCTATTAATGTGAAAAGACACCATGACTAACACAACTTATAAAATAAAGTGTTTAACTAAGGGCTTGCTTACAGTTTCAGAGAGTAAATCTATGACTGTCATGGTGGGAAACATGGTATCAGGGAAGCAGGTATGGTGCTAGAGCAGATGGTGAGGCTTACATTGTATCCTCAAGTTGGAGGCAGAGAGAGAACAAGATTGGGCCTGGTGTAAGCTTTTGAAACCTCAAAGCCAATCCCTAGTGACACACTTCCTCCAACAAGGTCATACCTCTTAGTTCTTCCTCAAACTGTCCCACCACCTAGGAACCAAGCATTTAAATGCATTAGGCTATGCGGGCTATTCTCATTCAAACCACCATGTAGATGTAACCAACCATCTTATTAAATAAGAAACACAGAACCAATGCAAAGAAGCAAGCCAAGAGATCAGAACTAAGAGCCTTACCCGCCTGCTACGGCTAGCCTCTTCAGCCAAGAGACCTCTCCGAAAGAGATCTACTTCCTGTCTGGTTGTCTTTATATAGACTTTCTGTTCTGCCTTCTCATTGGTTGTAAACCCAACCACATGACTGCCTCGTCACTGCCTGTATGTACAGCCCTCCAGGTCTTCTATGGTATTGAGATTAAAGGCGTGTGTCTCCAATGCTGGCTGCATCCTTGACCACACAGAGATCTACCTAGCTCTGCCTACCAAGTGCTGGCATTAAAGGTGTGTACCACGAATGCCCAGCTCTGCTATGGCTTGCTATTAGCTCTGACCCCCAGGCAAAAATCACATTTCAGTACAATTAAAATATCACCATACCACCACACACCACTACACTGTATTTCTTATTATCAGATTTATTTATTTATGGGGGTGGGGGCACAAGCATTCCACAATAACTTTAGAGAGTAGGTTCTTGCCTTCCACTTTGCTGAGATGTAGTCTCTCTTATGGTACTTCTCTATATACTCCAGACTAGCTGGCCTACAAGCTTCTAGGTCAGTGATTCTCTTCTTGCCACCTCCTGTATTCCCATAAGAGTGCTGTAATTACTACATCTGTATTTTTACTTGGTTTGTAGTGATTGAACTAGGATCATCAGGCTTGCACAGCTACTGACTTTACCCTCTTGCTAACAAATAAAATCACCAGCAAAGCTGACTTTATTATTCCCAGTATTGCTAGCATGATCCTTTCGTCACTGATGGTCCACAGCCCTGCTACAATTTATTAATTTCAGTGATCTTTTCAAAGAAATAATGTCTAGCTTTGTTACATTCTGTTTTGTTGTGTTCTGTCTTATTATTTACTTCCTTATTACATATTTTTAATTTATATTCATTTATTTAATGTATGCATGCATGTGCATGCTTGATCACTGTGGTGTACTTGTGGGGGGTCAGAGGACAACTTGCAGGGGTCTCTTCTCTCCTTGACCACCAGGGCATGTAGGACTGAATTCATATCATCGGTCTCGGTTACAAGCAACTTTACCTAATGGATGATCTCACCACACCAATTATTAGCTTCTGGTTTCTCTGGTGTTTCCTTTTTCCTTGTAATGCATTTTCAGTCTTTCTTATTTTTGATATATGAACTTAAGTTATGCTTAAGCCATCTAGAAACAGCTCTTGTTTCTAGATACAAGATACAAGATACTCTTCCTGATAAATGCCACCATTTTGGTAGACTATACTTTCCTTACTATTTAAATATAAATATTTAAAGTTTTCATTGTGATTTGTTATTTGTCTCAAAGTTATTGTTATGTTTTTGCCTAATATTGAAGTGTTTGGAGATTTTATATATACATTGATTCCATTATAATCAGAGAGTGCACTCTATAAGTTTTTAGGACCTTGAAATATTTGGAAGTATTATCACGACCTATCCTGTGTTCTAATTTGATGAAGACTCAATGTATAAGTCATATTTTCAGAGGAAAAAAGTATACTCTCAAAAACATAAGACTGTGTTAACTTTATTGTATGTAAAGAACACTTATTATCTTATAATTTTCCAGCTAAATGAAGTATTTAGCATAACAGTCTTTCTCTTCATATTTTCAAGTTTTTAATGTTGCAGTATTTAGTATTTCACATTTTTGTAACACCCTTTTTGTCTTGGTTTGGGGCCCTGAAATCCATCCATTTCCACAACTAAAGTTAAAGATGTGGGGCAGATGAGTAAGAAACATAATCCAATATGAATCCAGGCATCGGGCAGGGGCAAATAGCAAGACAGAGTGAATGACAAGTAGTTCACGGGAAGGAATGTAGCATGAGACCCAGTTAACAGAGCCTCTAGAGGATCGCAAAGCCTACAGAGGATGGGGGTGGCCAATGCAGAGGTTAAGAGCAGAAGAAAGTGACTTCCAGTGACTTCTACTCCAAGGTCCAGGAGAGTAACCTGAGGAAGAGCTCACAGAGCTGGGAACCACCTCTCAGGCAGAAACCAGAACTATTGGCAATGAGTTTCCTTTTTATCTTTCTTACAAATGTTTATAATAGTTCACTGTAGAATTTGATTCTGCTCTACCCCACCTTGTCTGTGTCACTGTCGTTACTGTTCCTTGAATTGAATGAAGAGTCTGTTCCCCTGGTGGCTGTTGGAACTTTCACTTTGACGTTGGTTACAATGTTACTGTAAGGAGTTTAAGCCTGTATTTCTTTGCATTTATTCAGCTTATAGTGTGAAGACCCTCTTAAATTTGGTTTTGAGGGTTTCCATGAAACTTCTATGAAATTTTAGATGTCTTTTCTGCTCTATTCTTTCTGTCTTTCCTTTCCTCTTGAGATTTAAATTACAAATATTTAGGCTTATTGTCAAATTTTATCTCCTTTTAAGACATATGCCTCACATTTCAATCTACATGGTTACCGCTGAACCTGTAATTCTGGTTCCTTATTAACTGATTCTACTGTAGTAACCAAATTGCTCTCCATCCATATACTAAAACTATTTAGGATCCCAAATTTCTATGCTTGTTAAAAAAGTAGATTCTGGTTTCTGATATATATATTCTATTTTCTTGAACATGCCAACTATGGTTTCCTAAAAACATTCCTGCCTGATAAATTTCAAATTCTGGAGTTATATTGTATAGCTGGAGTTTTATTGCATTATGGCTCTGTTCCCTTTCTCCTTTTTTATTGATTTTTGGTCATCTGATCATTTTTGCTATCATATCTGGTTTTATTGTACTTTTTTAATATAGAGGCTTTGGATGATTTATATTCCTCCAGATACAATTTAATTTTCCTCTGACAGACCACCTTGGGAAGACCACCTTGATTTAATCAGAAATTAAGATGTCTAGTGATTGTGAATCAGACTTTGTGAGGACTGGTCAACTTCCAACTTCCTCTTATGTCTAGATAGGGCCATTCTGGACCTCAACTAAATGTCTTTGAGGTCTCCAAGATGCCCTTCTGTACAGTCCTTAAAATATTCTCTTACTTTTTCACTATATCTACTTTTTAAAAAAGTTTCTTCAATTCCATTTTGATTTCTTACTCATTCCAAAAGAAGTAGACAAGTACCTCAGGAGGAAAACTCATGGAGGATGAAATGTTGGTTCGTTTTTCTGTGATGCCCTTTTTCTGAAGGATCTAAGGCCTTGGAATCCACCCATGACTACAACTACAGTTCAAGATATGGGGTAAGTGAGTGACAAACATAATCCAACATGAATCCAGGCATCAGGCGAGGCAAATAGCAAGACAGAGTGAGTGACAAGTTGTTTAGTGGAAGGAATTTAATATGGGACCCAGTTTAAAGAGCTTTTAGAGGATCACAAAGGCTACAGAGGATGGGGATGGGCAATGCAGAGGTTAAGGGCAGAAGAAAGTGACTTCCAGTGACTTCTACTCCAAGGTGTAGGAGAGTAACCTGAGGAAGGGCTCACAGAGCCAGGAGATGAAGGTAGCAACCAGAATTACATGAAGATGCAGCTAATGACACACAGAAGGAAAAATATGAGATTTATCCTATCTCCTACCTCTTATCCACCTGCCAAGGCTCCCTTTTGAATGGACCTCAGTGGCAGGTGGGAAAAGAGCCTAAGGGAATATAAGCTAAGTCGCCATCATGCAAAGAAAGGATGGATATGGAATCTGGCTGCAAGGAAAAGACAAAGGATTGGAAAGGTTCTTTTGCATTCACTGGGAACGACAGAATCGGATATTTCCATTGCTCTTGCCTTTACTCCTGACAGAAAACATTTTATTAGACAAAGAATAGAGAACGGGGGAAAAATGGCTTTGCTACTTCAAATATTTTCCTCACCAAGTAACAAATAACCGCAGGACAAAGCGACAATTCCAGCAGCAGCTAATTTCCTGGGTCTTGACCAAGATACTTCAAAATAGAGTAGGCTGGCACAGGATAAAATAAACCGTCAGTGGCTTCCAAACACACAGGGGCTTGGAGAGAATATCTGTTCAAAAAGTTTTAAACCTCAGCTGTGAAGCAGAGTTATTTAAAGTTGGTTTCATTTTGCTTGAAGAGGAAGCAGACAGGGATAATTTCATTTAAGAATAGCAAGTCAAGACCTTTTGAAGAACTGAGAACAAGAAAAAAGATTAAATGCTCTAGGAAGAAAAGTCTAAAGTGGCAAGTGAAATGCAAATTTTAAATATTCCCCAGCTAGTCAATAAATCCTTACAAATGGATGGATTGTTCATCAGAATTGAAAGAAGCCCTTGAACTTTGATTTTCATTAGTCTGGGTGCACGATGTTGAAAGAATCTTTAAATTTAGGCCATCACCCATGTTGTGAAACATCTGACAGAAGAAACAAATTATCTCCTCCCGGACTCATCTCTTCCCCCTCCCCCCATTTTTCTTGCTTGTTCAAAATGATAATAACAATGACCCTCTCCCCTTCCCTGGGTCTTCATCAAGTGTTTTTGGCTGGGACAAGTATCTCTAGTCAAAAGAAAGGTTTAATTTCTGGGAAGCCAGTTCTGCTTGTTGTGATTAGACAATTCTGTAATAAAGGCAGAGGTATTGCATCCGAGTGCTGCCAGCTGGGCTTCCTTTGTTAGCTGTGGAAGTGCTTGGGAAGGCGGCTCAGGGGACCATTGACCTGGCAGGTGGGAGATGGATGGGTATGGAGTGTCCTGGGCTCTCCTTTCAGCCCAAACTATGATTGCCACTGTTACTAATAAAAGGGCTCCCTTAGATGTTTTATCCTTGGAGGGCCTATCAGTTAGGTACATTGGGATTAAGAAAGGGAGAGGGAAACTCGTGTCCTTAAGCAGGGTGTATTGACCTGTTCTGAGGAGCTCTGGGATAAAGGGCACTGGTGATACCCACAGCTTGAGGAGATTCACACCCCAAATCTAGGGTGACCTAATTTCTTCCACTGTTTCCTCTGCATGGTTTCCTGGCTTGGTCCAGTTGAAGAAGCTCTTGTTCAGAAAGGGTTGGATGCTGCTTAGGGATTCACATTCTCTCCAGATCTCAGCCTTGTGGAGGGGAAAATCATGGAGGTCCTTTTCCAGTGACTCCTGACATAATCTTTAAACTCCATCACTGCAGCCTGGTGGCCAGCTTTGACCGTAGTCATGTCCTCTCAAGAGGCCCATGCAAAGTATGTGGCTATGAACATGGAAGGAAGGAGAGACTTAAAGGGGGGGATAGGGAGGAAGGAGGTTAGGGGGAGGGACTAGAAGAAGAGGAGGGAGGGAAAACTATGATCATGAGCAGGCTAGGAAATAAATAATTTTTAATTTTTAAAAAGAAAGAAAGAAAAATGTGCCTTACAGGAGAGATGTCTATGTTAACTAGCTCAGCTTAGCCATTCCACAACATGTACTTGTTCTAAAGCATCATGTTGCACATGATAAATGTATGCAATTTTTGTCAATTAGAAACATAAATAAAAAGTTAGTTTACTATATCTGAGATACACAATTGATATTAAAACAACACATCAAATGCTTATACATTCACAACTTTAAAAATAGGTAAACATTGGCAGTGAAATGAAATACTTCTTTAGAACACACTCTAGCAATCTTTTTAAATTTTTTTTATTTTATTTTATGTGCATTGGTGTTTTGCCATGGGTGTCTGGTCCCCTGAAACTGGAGTGACAGACTGTTGTGAGCTGCCCTGTGAGTGCTGGGAATTGAACTCAGAACTTCTAGAAGAGTAGTCAGTGCTCTCAACCACTGAGCCATCTCTCCAGCCCCACAATCTTTTATTCTTTTATTTATTTTCTTTTTCTTTCTTGTGAGACAAGGCCTCCCTCCACAAGCCAAATGAAGCTGGTACTGATTATGTTACTCAGGGTGTCCTCAAACTGCTGAGCCTGCTGCCTCAGCCTCCCAAGTGCTGGTTACAGATAGAAGTCACCACAATCTTCCTTTCTTTACTAGAAAAAAAGAAAAAAAAAGAGCACCACTGCCTTGAATGTAACCAGTTTTCTATACCACTATTTCTGCATTAGCACACCCACATGAAACAATGAAAAACACACAGCCTGGTTTTATTACAAGGAAAATGGGAGAGACCACATTGACAGGCAAAACTTTCAAGCCTGGGAAACAACTGTATCTGCCAGAGAACTATTCTGATTGCAGGTTTCTAAGGCCTCCTTTATTCCTGGCAGAATTCTGGGAACCATTTGCATTGAGACTTCTCTGAACACTAGATAGATACAAGGGTGCTTGTAGCCGTTTGAGGACTAGGGTAATGGAAGGAAGAAGGAAGTCATGGAAAAAATGTGACCTAGTTTACATATAGCAACACAGGGAAACAAGCCACACATCAATTTTAGAGATGACTATAGGGACTAAGCTTGTTGTCTAATTATCAATAAAATCTCCATTTTCCCCCAATTATTTTTCATTATGACTCGTATCCCATAAAAAGTAAATACCTTCCAACCTGCTGACTATACCACCAATCAGACTGAACGAGTAGGTACCTCTGAAGTTTCCTATGTTTCTTTATTATTATTATTATTAACATAATTTTTTATTGATTATTTGGGAATTTCACATCATGTACCACAATCCCACTCATCTCCCAGTCTCTCTGTATCTGCCCCTTACCCTTGTAGTACCCTCCAAAAGGAAAACTAAAAAAGAAATAATAAAAATAAGATTAAAAAATAAAATAAAATTTAATTAACAAATAAAAAATACAAATACGAATATCAATATCATTTAAAAACAAACAAGCCAACAAAACACTTGCTTCTCTGTCTTTGCCACCCATCTCCTCCTCATTTGTTTTAGTGGCATTGGGAACTATTGTTTACCATGCAATAAACTTGTCTAAACAGTTTTATTTGCAAATGTTCATTGTATAATGTGTTGTTGTCTGGTTCAAGGCCTCTGGCTTCTGTTACACTATTAATACTGTACCCTTACTGAAACTCCTTTTGGATATCCTGCTGTTTGCTCCAACTCATGAATATCCTGCGGCTATGGTTCTGCAGGACTGGTCCCTTTACATGCTCCAGTAGGTCATAGATGGGATAGATGTTGGGGTGTGTCATCTCAAAGTCCCGGACATGTACCTGGGTGGCAGCTGAATTGGTCAGTCCAGGCTCCTAGGATCATGCCCCTCAGTTAAAGGATGGAGCCAGTTCTCTCATGCCCAAGGTGAGGGGTGAGGCCAACTTTCCCAAGTGGGGCCGGGGGGGCCGGGGGGCAACTCTCCTGTTAGTGGCTGGGGCAGTTTTCCTAGTGCCAGGGTCACAAGGGTCTATTATCCCAGAGCCAGCAAGGGGCAGGGTCAGCTCCTCAGAGAGGAGGGGAAGCTTTCGCTGGGTCAATGAGGGGTAGGGCCAGCTTAGCAGTCCCCGTACTTTAAAGCATGGTTCAACACATGGTTTAACACATGGTTCACATGGGCTGCGGTGGTAACACTGGTAACAAACATCACCACAGATTGCAGGTGTGGCAGGACCATGGACCCAGACATGATTAGTAACAGCAGCTTGGAACCAGATGTCCCTGTGCACCTGAGTGGAAGCACAGGCCTCTCAGATTAGCGTGGGCCCAGCAGATGTGTGGTCCCCGGACATGGACTCCAACATGACCCCAGGTGGTGGTCTAGACTCCAAGCAGTCACTCTCCCCCCCCCATGGCAACAGGAGCCACAGACCTCAACACGGACCCTGGCTGTGTCAGCCACGGACCCAGACATGGCCTCCTATGACAGCTTGGGCCCTGCCCAGACCCTGGGCATCTACACTGCCTTTGGTGGTAACCAGAGCCATGAACATGAACACAGACCCTGACTGTGGAGGACCACACACCCAGACATTGCCCTTGGCAGTAGCTTGGGCCAGACAATTCAATGGCCATGGATGGTAGGGCAGGCCACTCAAGTCAGCATGGTCTCAGCAGCTGTACATTCTTCTGACGCCAACATGGCCACAGATGGTGGCCCAGAGCCTGAGCATCCTCTATGTTTCTTTTTAAAGATTTAGTTTGATTTTAACTCTCTCTCTCTCTCTCTCTCTCTCTCTCTCTCTCTCTCTCTCTCTCTCTCTCACACACACACACACACACACACACACAGAGTGAGTGAGAGAGAGAGACAGACAGACAGAGACAGAGACTGAGACAGAGAGAGTTTGTGGATGTATGAGTGCATGTACACATGAAGTTCAGATGGGGGCATTTGTGTCCCTTTCAGCGAGAGTTACAGGCAATGTGAGCTGTTTAACTGAGTTCTGGGAACCAAACTCAGGTCCTGCACAAGAGCAGTGCTCTCAAGCACTGACCCATCTGTCCAGCCCCCTTAACACTTTTTTTCCTTTCTTTTTTTTATATTTTATTTTATTTTTTATTTTACAATACTATTCAGTTCTACATAATAGCCACAGATTCCCTTGTTCGCTCCCTTCCTATCCCCCTCCCCTTCCCCCAGCCTACCCCCCATTCCCACCACCTCCAGATCAAGGTCTCCCCCGAGGACTGGGATCAACCTGATAGACTCAGTCCAGGCAGGTCCATCCAGAACTGCCTAGATGCCTCCCAAACAGATCAAGCCAATCGACTGTCTCACCTATTCAGAGGGCCTGATCCAGTTGGGGGCCCCTCAGCTTTTGGTTCATAGTTCATGTGTTTCCATTCATTTGGTTATTTGTCCCTGTGCTTTATCCAACCTTGGTTTCAACAATTCTCGCTCATATAAACCCTTCTCTTTCTCACTAATTAGACTCCCAGCGCTCCACCCAGGGCCTAGTCATGGATGTCTGCATCCAGATTCCTCAGTCCTTGGATGGGGTTTCTTGCACAACTATTAGGGTGTTTGGCCATCCCATCACCAGAGTAGGTCAGTCCCGGCTGTCTCTCGACCATTGCCAGCAGTCTTTTGTGGGGGTATCTTTGTTGATTTCTGTGGGCCTCTTTAACACTTTTTTGATACCTATATCCAGCATCTCCAAAGACAAATCCATGTTTTTGGATTCACAAAGACCCACTTAAGCAGCAAAAAGGGTACTTCTAAAATGTTTGAGGCAGGGATGATGCCAGGGAACTCAGCATTTCAGGTTCTGTTTCGCTCTCTCTTTTTTAAAATTTTCATTTGAGTGATATTACAATGTGACTGCATAATTCAAAGACCTGTTTTCAAAGACTATGAGCAATTACATCATAATCTCCCATCATAAACATCAAGATGAAAACATTAGGCTGGACTCTTTGCCTGTCGGCATTCCTCCTTTCCATAATTGTGTCTGCATGCTTTTTGTGTGGTACTATACTTATTTGAAATAAACAAATGTGGGCTTATGAGGGACAATGTTGTATGCAAACCTAACTTGGTGTCAGGGGCCCAGATCTTTTATCCAGTATTATGCCAGGTATTGCTGTGAGGATAGCCTCGGATGAGATTAACATTTAAATCAGTAAAGCAGATTGCTCACCCTAATGTGAAAAGGTTTCATCCAAATCAGTAGAAAGATCAAAGAGATAAAAGGAAAAGATAATTTCTCCTGCCTGAAATTTTGGACCTTGGATATAAGGGTTTACTGGGGGAGTCATTTATTAGTTTTCTCCCTTTTCAAACTAAAATATAAGCTTGTATGAATCTCAGGTTTTCATACTGAAACCTATATTATCACCCCCACCCGGGTCTCTAGCTTGTTGACTACCGATTTTCAGATATTTGTGTCCTTCTCATTATGAATCAACTCCTCACTGTATATGTGCCTGTGTGTGTGCATCTCTGTGTGTAAATGTCTGCCAACACATGTACAGAGATAGATGCAGAGTTATATCCTCCATTGATTTCAGTTTTTTTCCCCTCAAAACTCAACACTCAAAGCTCAAAGGAAGATCAGTGGGTCTCTTAGATCTTAAAGAAAGTCAGACTTATTTTAAAGGCTGTTATCTTTTACAAAATGGAAAAACCCAAGAAATCTTTCAAAAATCCTTTTCTTTAATGCTTGCTATGCAAGACAATTTGCTTTATTCTGACCATGCACCCTCCTCTGCCCTGTGTCCACATTAGAAAGGCAAGTGCCCAGCTCCCTGGGAGACTCTTTGTCTAGTTCTGTGAACTTCTGCACCATTAGCCCAACCTCTCTCACTTTTACAAAAAGCAGCATGCATTGGCTATTAAAGAAGGAGCT
The DNA here is from genome assembly GCF_049852395.1 of Peromyscus maniculatus bairdii. Classification (NCBI taxonomy): domain Eukaryota; kingdom Metazoa; phylum Chordata; class Mammalia; order Rodentia; family Cricetidae; genus Peromyscus; species Peromyscus maniculatus. The sequence continues at coordinate 12,870,015 of NC_134860.1, forward strand.
GGCCACAGACAGAAAGGGTACACCAGCTGTTCTTCTATCCAGGGAGAGACTCAAATGCAAATATTCTCAAAAAATCTATAGAAAACTCCATAACCAAAATCGTGAACACAAATACTCCCACCTGGGATGGAAACTCTACTTACATACTTTTTATCTGCTTGGAAAAAAAAAACATTCTCCACACAAATTTTGTCCTCCATCTTTGGATAAGATCATAATTCTCCCTGGGAAGAAAAGTCTGGAATCAAGCAGCACAAGGGAAACATGTAGCAAGATACTAGGTAGTGGGAATGGATGATAAACTGCACACAAAAAAGATGAATTGGTTAAGCTAGCAAACAGATTCTCACTGTGCTTGTTCAGTCCTCCAGCCCTCAGCACTGTAGTACTGTTAGGTTTGAATTAAGTCTCTTTCACCGGCTCCTGTGTTCAAGCATTTCACCCTTCATGATAGTACTGTTTTAGAAGGTTATGGAGCCTCTACAAGGTCTGTCTGTTTTAGTACCAGGTTCTGTGTCTGGCTTGGTGTGGTGTGAGAATGTCCTGTCATTCTACATGGAGCCACAATGCTGTCATGTTTTCCCTGCCATGCAGTCTACACCCCTCAGAACCAGGAGACAAAATAAACCTCAATTCTCTCCACTCATTTCTAGCAGGTGATTTATCATTTATCAGTGAGAAAATAACTAATACAAATGTCCTCAGGGTGGTGTTCTGGGTCAAAGGAGAAGGATATTTGACCTCTAGGAAGATGTTTGGAGTCTCAAGTTAGTCTGAGCAATCAGTTCCAGAGTCTGTATTTGTGCATAGGGTGACCTCTTCTAGGACCTGTGAATGTTTTATGACCCAAATCAACACCTATAATCAAAATATCTGAGTAAAGTTCTTATTTATTGTTCAATTATTGGGATGAAGAATCCAGTTAAATTCAAAGAAATTCTTAGATTCTTTACTGCGGTGTTTTTCTCCAGTGTTATTCCTCAAATACTAGAAGGCCAACCTTGTGCAAACTTTTACTTTAAAAATCCAAAGCATTGTTTCCAGAATTCAGGCAGATCCAGTATAGGTCAGCAAGCTGAGAAGAGGCCCTGTGTATACTGCTTTCTGAAGTGGTTTCCTTCTCTTCCTGTGGAACTTTCTGACTCTTCAACCCATTATTGGCCTCAGATTCCAGGCAGCTTCATTTCAACAATCTTTACTTTTTTTTTCTTAAAGAAACAATGACAGCTTTTCAGAATGTTCTTTGTATAAGAGTCATATTCTAGCCGTAGGTGGACCTAGGCTTTTGGATTTTCTTTCTGGGTGTCTTGTTCCTTATGTGTTCCCTTTGTTTTACATTTATGCTGGTCCTTAGCACTGATTTCAATCATATTTTATTTATGAATATCACTTTGACCCTTTGGCTTAACTCTCTAGGCAAGTTTTGAAACTCTAGGCATACAAGACCATGACAAATTTACAATAGGACATGGGGAAAAGTAAGAGGGGGGATAAAGGAAGAAAATTGAGTGTATAGGACATACAAAGAAGCCATTCAAGCTACCATTTGAAATCCTGTATTTATTCAACTAATATTTACTGAGGACCTACTGCCTGCCAAGACACAGAGACAACCAGGAACAGTATACAAATTCTGGAGGCGCTGCTTAAAGACCTTACAGAACAAGTGTGACCCTCATCATCAAAGACAGGGAAAGTGGATGTTGCTCTTGACTAAAAGATACTTCACTGAGGCTCAGTCTCCCTTTCTAAAAATTCAATGGAAGTACAGAGAATTTGTAAGCTAGAATAATCATATACCAAAAGGGACATATTAATGGAATATTTGCATATGGAAATATTTAGTCTCACTGTCTCTACTCATTTCTCAATGATATCACAGAACTTAAGATAATTTATGTTTTTTTTTTTTTGGTTTTTTTATTATTATTATTATTATTATTTTACAACACCATTCAGTGCAACATAATAGCCACAGAATCCCCTGTTCTCCCCCTCTCGCCCACCCCTCCCCCCAGCCCACCCCCCATTCCCACCTCCTCCAGATCAAGGTCTCCCCCGAGGACCGGGGTTGACCTGGTAGACTCAGTCCAGGCAGGTCCATTCCCCCCTCCCAGACCGAGCCAAGTGTCCCTGCATAAGTCCCAGGATTCAAACAGCCAACTCATGCAACGAGTCCAGGACCTGGCACCAATGCACAGCTGCCTCCCAAACAGATCAAGCCAACTGACTGTCTCACCCGTTCAGGTGGCCTGATCCAGTTGGGGGCCCCTCAGCCTTTGGTTCATAGATCCTGTGCTTCCATTCATTTGGTTATTTGTCCCGGTGCTTTATCCAACCTTGGCTTCAACAATTCTCGCTCATATAAATCCTCTTCTTACTCACTAATTAGACTCCCAGTGCTCCACCAGGGGCCCAGCCGTGGATGTCTGCCTTCAGATTCCTCGACCATTAATTTATGTTTTATTCTCAAGTCAAGAGAGCATTCTGGTACATTGATCCTTGAGATATGTGGCAGAGAAGACTACAGCTAACTCACAATAGCAAACAAGTGAGGAACCCAAGCTTGGATGTGGAAGAAAAATTCCATCAGAAATCAATACTAGATGCATTTTATTATATATGTGTTTTTCATATTTTATAGAGAACTTATTCCTCTTTGGAAATTAAATATGCAAAACATTGGTAATCCCTATGCTGTGATGAGAAGTCTGGAGAAAAAATTGATAGGCTTCCTATTTGAGGAAAGGCCAATCAGTGCTTACCTTGCAGAAGAAAAAACTCAGAAGACCATGAGTAATAATCCATAACAGAAAAGTCCAAAGATGCAAAATAGGTCTTAAAGTTAGTCTGTTTTCATCTAGAGATATGACTGTGGGCAAGCATTGTGCTGTGCAAATTTCAAGTCTCTAATAATCAGGATTGTTCTAGCACTCCCAGAGAAGAAATGAAGTTATTGTCACTGGAGGTATCCAAGATGATAGATAACTTTCTGGAGTAGAATAAAATATAAGGAAATAAAAGCAAGAATGGTCATATATTTAATTACATATTCTTTGTTAAGATATTCCTTATCATGCAGTATTTAACACTTGTCACAAAGAGGTGGGCAATATTCCCAGGTTCTACATAAGGACTGTGAGGCCAAGAGAAATGAAGTCTCTTGTGAGAGATGACATTGGAAGGCAGAAAGCAGAAGCCAGGGCTAGAAACCCAGATGCATCCATTCTTTTCCAAACATTCTGCTTCTGGATACAAGTGAAAGAGAAGGAGCTGCTTAATCTATTTGGAACTAGGTTGCTTGTTGAGCAGACTGTACTGAGCCTCACTCATTCTGTTAAGAGCTGACTACTATTCAATCCTGTCCTTACTTACATGCTATTTCCTAGTGTATGATATTTGCCATTTTATTTATTTTCTCATTATGTTTTCTTATCTGTGAAATGAGATAATAGTCATATTTATCCAAGGCAAATAGAAGAAAACACAGTGACTGACACGTGTATATACTTAATAATTTTCAGTTATTATTAATGGAAATATTTGGGACTTAAAGTGAAAATATTTTGTAGTGCATTTTAATAATGTCCAATTAGAAACATCTATGCATAGATTTTTATGTGCCCTGTTTAGTCCATGTATTTGTATCTTTTCTCAGTGGTGCTGGGCCATACCTCCTTGCACACTCACATTTTCATGTACTTGCTCTATCATTACTCAACAATAAAGGCTGTTAAATATTGGAGAATTGATCCAAATTACTTGGCTTTTTAGTCCATGCTCCCTATCATATCTCCCAGAGTAAGGTTGATAACCCGTGTCACCGTATACAGAACAAATACTAAGAAGGGTGGACTGCTTTGTATATAGTGGCCATGCTATTAAAGCTTGGTAGCTGGTGGGTGATAGAGGTGATTTGCATTCCTTAACTTCTTTTCAGATATTTTGCTAGGATACGGGAATGCTTAGGTACCAACTCTTCAGTGATGTCCTGCTACTCTGTGTAATTCTTTCCAACCCCCTTCTACATAGATTGTTCCTTATCTTTAATGCTTATGATCATTAGGCATGCCAATCTACATGAAGCAATGTAGGTGGGATTAGCAATATGGATAGCATCATCTCCATGCTTATTGTACATATTTTACAAACAGAATCCTATCCATATCCTTAAACAATTCTTCAAAATACATACTAAGTGTATGCCCAAGTTGCATATAAGAAAACCCAGGTTCACAGAAATACAGCACCTTGACAAAGTTTATATAGGTGCTACATAATGCAGGCTGGACTTCTGGATCAAAATTCTCAACTTTAGGCAATCGTATTTGTGACTGTTCTTGCTAAATGTAACTACCAACAATCAGAGTGAGCAATTTTAAGGCACAGGAGTTAATCACGGAAATGAGAGGAGAAAATGTACATTTCTTAATCATTTAAAATATAACTATTAATCCCATTAGATATGTACATACATAGATGTATAGACACATTTATCTAAAACTACATTGATAATCACCATTCAAATGTTATTATCTCAGTATAAATGATTAGTGGAAGCTTCTTTTTTATTCAAGTTTATGATATATGATTTTATAAGATTTGTTACTTACTTGAGCTTTATCCAAGCCTGGATAGAGCCTTCAGGTTTATCACAAATTTCTTCACACTATAATTTGTTCTTATTCTACACCACATCAATGAAAAATCAACCCCCTTGGCCATCTCAGTTTCTAGCTCACAGATCACTGACCATGTAAAATGCATTCAGGGTAAGTGTTACCGAATTATGACAATGCAATACAAGTGATTTTAATGGAATGTTGTGTGAATGTAAATTGACTCCAGGAGAATAAGAAGGGTGGAACACTAACTCAGAGGTGTATTTGTGCATTGGCCAGCATCCTTATGTGTGACAAACTTGGTTACTTGAAGGTTTCTTAACAAATAAATCACTTACAAACACCTGAGTTGAGATGCAAAGAGTTATGAAAGTTAATGCGCTACCTTGTGGTTAGTGGAAGGATATTGTTACAATTCCTAGGGGAGGCACAGGAGATAAAATAATTACCATATTCAAGCTGGAGAGAACCATGTACAAAAAGCTCCAAAATGGAAGAGCCTTTCAACTGAGGAATACATGCAGCTTCAGTAAATTTTGTAAGAATGGAGATAGAAAACTTAGTGTTTTGACTCAACTCTTCCTCCACAGGGCTCCAATACCTATAGGAAAGCAAAATAATTGGAAATACCAACTTCCCAGGGGAAGTAAAGGAGAAGTGATAATAGAAATAGAGAACAAACAGAAAATTATATAGTGACAAATGATTATAGAACAACTATATACCTCAGCTGCTTAGCCTACTGAGACTTATACAGAATATTACATAATATTTGAATAAAATTTCATGAGTTAGAATGTACCCTTTCTCTGTCATCTTTATCTTTCTTCAAATGTCTTCTACAAGGAGAATAGTTTCTTCTGAAGCACTAAAGGATTATCAGGACCTGTGCACAACATTTCCAACCAAAGGCTGAATTACGGACACAAAAATTGGTGATATACTTTCTTAGAACAATCATCACACCGTCTGCCAGTCCCAGGCCAGCACTGGATGCCTCTGGATCTAGCTGAGGTGATACTTCAGAGATCAGTATGACATACCAAGATGTCACACAGCTGGTTCCCAACAGATCCTTGATTCTCTACCTTCATCACAAACCATAATATTTATAGGGTGACTTCCCAGTCCTTCAGCATTATTTTTAACCAGCTAATCACCCAGTTAAGTATTAGAAAAGATTGCTTTTCTTGATCACAATCTAAGACACTATAAAATATCACTCTGAGTAGATTTGAATAATCACAATGTGGTCTTTGGGCCCTTTCCCTGTGAAACAACCATTTGGGTCCATCCATACCCAGTGTAGACTGTAATGTGATTATGGTCTTAGCTTTGGACTTTGTAATACAGTTTTATTATCTGCTTCTCCACTCCTCTGATATGATGTTATAAGCTGCTTTATACATTATAATATGCTCCCATGGCTATCTTTTTAGGAAATTATAATGGTTTTTAAGCTAATGATGTGCCAAATTGTGTTATGGCTTTCTAGTACCCATCATAAAACCATTGTTTGGAATATTTACTCCAAATATAGAGATGTCTACCCAAGTTAATTTTATCCATTTCTGGCTGACTCTCCTCTCCGCATGCTCTACATTTTGTCATTTATGCAAGTTTGTTGGAGAACCTGGGTGAATTATGACAATCTGAAAAATCAAAGACTTCAGCATGCCGGGAAGCTTGATTATTTCTTCTGAAACTCCAACAATAAATGACTAGAACAATAGAGCTATCTATCTGCAGGGTACAGTTAAGAAATACATTTCTTTTTAAAAGAATCAAATGTCAGCCCAAGATAAATGTCTAGACATTCAATTCATCAACATTCTCTCTTCTTTTTTAATTTAGGGAAAGGAAATGTCAGGTGTGACCAGTGCCTTCTAGATCAATATTACACACTTCAACACGCCATGAGAAGAGAATCCCAAAGAAAAATGTACTGGTCCAAGATAGCTCCTGATTTCTTTCTTTAGTGCTGATCTTTCACAGCTCAGGAGGAAAGTACTATGATGCTCCCATGAGGAGAGGACTCTACCTTGTTCCAAGTGTCTCTCCAGGCTTCAGACCCTAGGAAACATGGATCATCATTGCATTGTGTGTTGAGTTGTGATTTAAGCTTAAGCCCTGACTAAAGTTTTCAACTACAATTTCTATAATCTTGTAATGCTAGAGAATGCATTAGATTTCATTTTTTAAAATTTTATTTGTGTGTGCATGTGCTTGTGTGTGTGTGTGTGTGTGTGTGTGTGTGTGTGTGTGTGTGTGTACCCTGGCATACAAATGGAGGTCAATTTCCAGAAGACAGTTTTGTCTTCTCATATTGCTTTTAGAGATACAGCTCAAGCTTTTAGTTTTAGCATTAAGCACCTTAACCTACAGAACTATATATTTAAGCTGCCTTCTTTGGAGCATTGATACAGATAACTTTCTGAAATGCAGAAGTCACAGAAACTGACACTTGTTGCTCCGATCTAGTTCTTCATGTGCATATGTCACAGTTAAGTTGCTGAAATTGATCCACATTATGGTACTTAGAAGTTCTACATGGAAGAGATAAAAGAAGAACTGAAGGCAACTTTTCCCAGAGTGTGGAACTCTTTGACAAAGGATGTAGATAACAACCTTTCTCTGAACTCCTGACAGCAAGGAATATGTTTCCTCCTGGAATGACATCTTAGAAACCCAGTTTGTCTAGAATCAGTAATTTGAGACACTACACAGGCATTTTCTTTCATAACGTCTTTAGTCCTAAAGGAAACAGTCACAATAATAAGCTGAAAGAGTAAATCAACATGAGAACAATATTCTTGGTTTTCTTTTGAAAATCTAAGTACAAATCCTATCTGAGACCATATGATGTGGATATGTTCCTGACACCCTGTGTCAGTGAGAATCACCACAAAAGACCAAAGGACTCTGTGGAGAGTGAGGTGTGTGTGTGTGTGTGTGTGTGTGTGTGTGTGTGTGTGTGTGTACACGCGCGTGTGTTATGTGTGGGGAGTTGATTACCACAGACAATGAAGAGGAAAAAAATACTCTCTTATGGCAGACAGCAGTACAGAGTATATAGATACTCTAAATAACAAGAGAGGGGCTTTTCTTGAACTTTAACACACTAATAAATGTGTTATCAGTTCACATTAGTTCAATAAAATACAGTATTCATCAGAGACTCACGTAATTTATTGAGTGCAGGCTGTTTCTCACTCACAATGGTGCCGCTTATACTATTCTTAACTTTGCAGTGGTATAAAAGTGATGACCACTCAGTAGAAAACAGTTTGTATTTTTAATTTTGATATTTCCTCCAAACTAGTGATCTGCAGAACAATCCTCCCTCAAAATACTAGAGAGTGGAAGAGACCCAGGTTTCCAGGCAGTCATGTGATCATGAGGGGAAATACCTGGGTCTGTAGAATACTGTGTTGCTAAGAAAGGATACATAGGGGCTGGAGAGATGGCTCAGAGGTTAAGAGCACTGACTACTCTTCCAGAGGTCCTAAGTTCAATTCCCAGCAACCGCATGGTGGCTCACAACCATCTGTAATGAGATCTGGTACCCTCTTCTGGCCTGCAGTCATACATGCTATATACATAGTAAATAAATCTTAAAAAAAAATAAAGGATACTTGGTACATTAGGTTAACTATCTGTACTTTTAGATATTTTATTTTTATCTTGAGTTATATTTATCAAGCTACAACTCCATAACTTTGTACTAGTGTGACTGATTACTATTAATGAAAAAGCATGAGCAAGCTATGGCATCAGCACCAAATGTGTGTTCTGTTACTACTATAGATTAGATCTTGAATGGCTTCCAAAGCCCATATACTGAAGGTCGAGTTGGTAGCATGTGGTACAATTGGAAAGAGGCACAATTCTTGGGTTGTGAGGCCTAGAAGAAGGGAGTTGGGAGTATGTCTTTGAAGGTGATATTGGAATCCTGTGTTTTTTATTTCTTCCTGACCACCATCAGATGAATGGGTCTTTTCTGTCACATATTCTCTCCAGGAAACAGTGTGCCACAAAATATACAAAAGCACAAGATTGAGTGAACAGGAACTCTAACCTCTGAAATTCTGGGCCAAAATAAGTCTATTCTCTCAGGTATTTTCTTACAGTGAAAGAGTGATGACTAACATGGATAGTTTACACTGACTATAAGCATAGGGGTCTCATTTCTCTACCAGAAAACCTCTGGATTAGATTCTACCAAGGAGAGGCACTCACATGAGACTTAGAAAGTTGACCAGCAACAGAAGTGAAAACATAGCATTCATGGGGGATGAGTGCAGCCACATTAGTCCTGGTAGATGGCGGAGCTTTGCCCAAGTTTGGGGTATCAACTAGTGATTCATTCACTTAATGATGCATTCAGCCATGAGAACTAGAGGGTGTTTCTGATTATTATGTCACAGGGTGTCTTCCTAGAAGCCATTAGCTTTCCCACCACCACCAAGAGGAATCCAATAGGGCTGTCATTTTCTACATAAAACACCTTGCTCCTTGCAGTGATTTCCATTTTCCTGACCAAATTATAGGGAGAAACAAGTGGCTGGTAGAGTGGGTAGATAGGAATGTTTAGGAAAAACTAAATGCTGGGAGGAGAAAGGGATATCCATGGGCATTTCCTCATGATCTGGGCGTCTAGTGTTGGTTGCTGCTGCTACTCTACAGTTCACTTATTATTAATTTAGGGTTTTTGAGAACACTGCCATTTTACAAATTTAAACAAGACTGGATCAATTGACTTCCCTTGATCAGTTTTCTTTAATATAAAATAAAGCAGTTCCCACATCTCATTTCCTTCTGCTTTTCACAGAATTATATATATGTAACCTAACTTCATTTGGTAGCTTTTAATGACAATCTTAACTATTACTTATTTTCCTGGTGCTTTCAAACTCTCTGAATCAATCCTACTCCTTTTTCCCCCAACTTTACCAAGGCATTGAGAAGAATTCCCATCGATTTTACATTTCAGTAGGTAGTTTCCACTTACAACACAGATGTGTGTAGCAGGCATTTTATCAAAGATTTGCTGAATTTAGACTGTGATAGAAGCTCTTCTTTTCAATCTTCTCACATAGTTCTATCATTTATGGTTGAATCAGCATATACAACTGATGTTTCTATGACACTGCCATTCTGAGTTCCACGTCTTTTTCTTGATTAAGATCAGTTCCAAATCCACTCTTCAAAGCAGTTCCAACTAGATTGATGCTGGCCAAAAGACCTTCCACGTGTCTCAAGAGAGACTATCATTTCTCTTTTCTCAACAGAAACTATCTCCAGAGAAGTTATCAGATCCTGAAAACATCAGGACCTCACTGAGTCTTCTCTCCTCAGCCTGAAGGTTAATGTATACTTGTCTTATCTCAGTGGAAGCTTGTAGTCTCTGTGAGACATAGTCTCTTCTCTAAACAAATACTAGGAACAAATCAGTCATCAGCAAGTGGTGATAAGTCTTAAACCAAATATAATTCAATGTGCCAAAATATCATAGCGAGGCCCATTTCCCTTCTGTGGAAGTGAATGTATTCACTTGTAAAATCACACACATGGCACTTTTGTAGCATTTTCTGAGGAAAATGATTAAAACAAAATTCCTACTTCATAAATGTCAATTACAATGTTAGGTGGCTAGAGAGGTAGACTAATAAGAATGAAGGTCAACTAATATTGCACTTTTTTCTTTTGATCATTAGAGCTCCCTAGAACAATCTACTCTAACATATATTAATAACCAGTGGAATTATTTTAATATTTTCCTCCAATATGTATGTTCTATATTTTAACTTTTATGGACTTATATAATGCTTTATTAAATCATGACTATTTAAAAATATATATGAAAAACTGTATTTAAAAAGGCTATGCGTACATGAAATTATCCACTTTAAAATAGCTTTCTTGCATGTTAGCTCTGTTCTTTGCTAGCCAATATGTGTACCTAGGAAAAGCTTCCTCTTAAGATGATATTTAAAAGAGCTTTCAAATGACTTCTAGGCAAATTTGGTTTTCTCTTTGGCTGCTTCTATTAAAATATTTTTGCACTGTCACCCCTTTTACTTCTAATGTATAGATGCATATGCATATATATATATACATATATATTTCATCTTTGAGTGTAAGTGTCTTTGCACAGTCATTTCAGCATCATTTTATTTTGCCTGCATTCTACATAGTACTTTATAAATCCACAATTTCTCTTCAAGAATTGAAAAAGAATTATGTTCATGTGAACTAAGCCAGATGCACAAAGACAAGTGTAGCTGGAGTTTTCTCTCCGGGTCCCGCCAAGCCCTGGCAGTCCCTTAGCCCACTTATAAACTAAACATACAGACGCTTATATTATTTAAACTGCTTGGCCATTAGCTCAGGCCTACCATTGTCTAGCTCTTACTCTTATATTTAGCCCATTTTTATTAATCTATACTTTGGCACTTGGCTTGTGGCTTACTGGTACCTTACATCTTCCTTGTCCTGGTGACGGCTGCAGGCAGTCTCCTCCTCTGTCTTCCTGTTCCCTCAATTCTCCTCTCTGTTAGTCCCACCTATACTTCCTGTCTGGCTACTGGCCAATCAGTGTTTTATTTATACAGAGCGATTTCCACAGCAGACAAGTACCTCATGTTCTGTTTCATAAGTAGAAACTAAAACATTAACCAAAAATAAAATAATCATTACAAGGCTTTGGGAAGGATGTGAGGTCAGAAGAAGAGAGTGGATGGGAGTGACCAGATTTGATCAGTGTATACTGTATGCATATATGGAAATATCACACTAAACCCCATTAATATGAATGAGTCTTTTTTTATTTTTAGATAGCTATTTTATTTATTTTTATTTTATTTTATTTTACAGTACCATTCAGTTCTATGTAACAGTCACAGATTCCCTTGTTCTCCCCCTTCCTGCCCCCTCCCCTCCCCCAGCACTCCCTTCCCACCTCCTCCAAGGCAAAGCCTCCCCCAGGACTGAGATCGACCTGATAGATAGACTCAGTCCAGGCAGGTCTAGTCCCCTCCTCACAGATTGAGCCAAGTGTCCCTACATAAGTCCCAGGTTTCAAACAGCTAACTCATGCAATGAGCACAGGACCTGGTACCGCTGCCTAGATGCCTCCCAAACAGATCAAGCCAATCAACTGTCTCAACTATTCAGAGGGCCTGATCCAGTTAGGGGCCCCTTAGCCTTTGGTTCATAGTTTATGTGTTTCCATTCGTTTGGCTATTTGTCCCTGTGCTTTATCCAACCTTGGTTTCAACAATTCTCGCTCATATAAACCCTCCTCTTTCTCGCTAATTAGACTCCCGGCGCTCCACCTAGGGCCTAGCCGTGGATGTTTGCATCCAGATTCCTCAGTCCTTGGATGGGGTTTCTTGCACAACTATTAGGGTGTTTGGCCAAACGCATTGGCATAGGAGATCACTTCCTAAATATAACACCAGTAGCACAGACACTAAGAAACAATCAATCAATGGGACCTCTTGAAACTGAGAAGCTTTTGTAGAGCAAAGGATACAGTCAACAAGGCAAAGCAACAGCCTACAGAATGGGAAAAGATCTTCACCAACCCCACATGTGACAGAGGACTGATATCCAGAATATATAAGGAACTCAAGAAATTAGACATCAAAACGACCAACAGTCCAATTAAGAAATGGGCTATAGAACTAAACAGAGAATTCTCAACAGAGGAAACTCAAATGGCTGAAAGACATTTAAGGAATTGCTCAACATCCCTAATCATCAGGGAAATGCAAATCAAAACAACTCTGAGATACCACCTTACACCTGTCAGAATGACTAAGATCAAAAACACTGAAGACACTTTATGCTGGAGAGGATGTGGAACTAGGGGAACTCTCCTCCACTGCTGGTGGGAATGCAAGCTTGTACAACCACTTTGGAAATCAATATGGCTCTTTCTTAGAAAATTGGGAATCAATATCCCCCAAGATCCAGCTATACCACTCTTGGGCATATACCCAAGAAATGCTCAATCATACCACAAGAGCACTTGCTCATCTATGTTCATATCAGCATTGTTTGTAATAGCCAAAACCTGGAAACAACCTAGATGCCCTTCAACTAAAGAATGGATAAATAAATTTTGGCACATAAACACAATGGAATACTACTCAGCAGAGAAAAACAATGACATCATGAGGTTTGCAGGCAAATGGATGGATCTAGAAAAAAATCATCCTGAGTGAGGAAACCCAGACTCAGAAAGACAAATATGCTATGTACTCACTCATAGGAGGATACTAGATGTGGAACAAGGATGGCTGGACTGCTACTCACATCACCAATGAATGAGTCTTACATGCTAACAAACAAAATAGTTGTCCATGCGAGAAAGCTGGCTTAGTTGAAGCAGTATGTAATGACTCCATTACCTATCAGACACATAAAGATTATAAAATGAGATGATGTACCAAAGTTAATGAAGCCTATCACTTTACTGTGAAATAGCATCATTTTGGAACTCTGATGTTTTCTCAGCAGCACTTCAGAAGGGACCTTTTGACATGTGCTCCAAGCAAGAGCAGCAATATCAACCCACACAGTACAAACAGGATGAGTTCTGTTTTCCAAAATTTTGGGGGCTAAAAGATCTTTTGGATTTAAGAATCTTTTTGATTTTGTGATATTGGCATATTTACACTGATATCGTTAGAAAAAGTTTAAACAAAATGATTATTTATGCTTTATATATGCCCGATACCTAGGGTCCACAGATATTCTGATGTAGAAGTTTAGAGACATTGTACACGAAGAAAATTTCATGGTGTGAGGTTTTCAACATGTCTGTGTTTTAGGCTTTCAGATTTGGGGGAAATTATAATTTCAGATTGTCATACTAGACTCCATCTGTGTGGGTGCAGCTTTATTCTCGTTGTTTAAAAAAATTGAAGTGTAAGTCTGAGTGTTTTCTGTCTATATCATAATAGATGACCTTTAGCATCTGTCAAACGTGCGCAAGCAATTTTGAAAACTGTTCCTGAGGAACACTGCTTCCCACCTTGTAACCTATAAGATACTGCTAATTTATCTTCTGCTGGTTCTTGACTTCGTCCACTGTGCCGCATAGCACTCAAATAGTGCTCATGTTCCCTCCATTTGGTGAGTTATCCATCATGGAATGTGCTCTGGGTTGGAGCTTTGATGAACTATGGCCTTGTATTATACCTAAAAAATGGATCTTTGTGTTTCCATCTTTTCACACTCCTAAAACAAAGGACTCTTTTGATTTCTCTATTCAAAATTTACTACTCTTTAGTAAAGGGTAGTATAGAGAGATATAAATATACCTTTACATACAGCAGGGTCCAAGTGACAGAAGCCAGTCTTTTCCCTAGAGTTCTAAGAACCTCACATCAACTGTACAGAGTATGTAAGCTCCTCACAGGTCTTCTTCAGGAGCCAAACATAGACACACTACTCATGGGGATATATTGGTGATTATTCCCTACAGAATCCTCCCAGAGTCACAGATGATCCCATTCCCATCTTCAGCTTTAGATGAAGATGTTGGAGATGTAGGGAAGTCAATGCAGGTAACTAACGACTATGTCTGAGGTGCTCAGAAGTAACTTTAAATGTATGACTTGTATTGATCTGTGCAGACAAATTTAAAAGTTTAAATTGAGGACAGTGGACACTTAAAGTAGGTTTGTGCATATGAGTATGCTATATATAACTAGACCTATGCTTCTGAAACAGCAAAGCACTCATTCCCTTGGGAGAATGACAGATTGTTTAGAGTTCATTTATTTGAAACCCCTGTTTTTCCCGAGGTACCTGTGCCTGTGTAGATAATTAAGTGTGCTCTTGAACGTGCAAGCTCTGTTGTCAACAGTTCCAGTTCTCTCTCTATAGCATCATGTATGATCTGTCACTTATTTCAAGACCTGGGAGAATCACACAATCATTTGCCATGCACCTGCACAGACGCCCCATGACAAAGCAGAGCTTCAGCCAAGGCTCTGATTACATACTCAGTTTTCAGGTCTCTGAAGGCGTTGTGAACACACACCTCCTTTATTTTCATAGAATATAGTCTAAACTTGTTTTTTATACACCACTAGTATTTGCCCCATCAGTAATAGGTTCAGCAATAAGTTCTCACAGAAAACAAGGGCCTCCATGTGTGACAAGGAGGGGAGATGTGGTCAGAAAGTATTTCAGCTGTAAGAATTTGCCATCAACAATCATGAGGGTGAAAATGAGCTGAAAGATCCAAGTCTGTCACTGCTATGCCAACGCATAAACTTTTGTAGAGATAAATTCAACAACCTGCCTGTGACAAGACCTAGCTGGAATAATAGCTCCCTTAGCCACTAAAATAACCAAGGAGAAAAAAAAAAGTAGTAATTAAAAATGGAGGGGTAGGGAAAGGAAGTGTATTTATCCTGATTCTAT
Source organism: Peromyscus maniculatus bairdii (assembly GCF_049852395.1). NCBI lineage: Eukaryota > Metazoa > Chordata > Mammalia > Rodentia > Cricetidae > Peromyscus > Peromyscus maniculatus. The sequence continues at coordinate 12,885,080 of NC_134860.1, forward strand.
ATTGTGTCCCAGACCCTGTGATGTGCACTTTTGTGGATGTAATTTAATTAATTCCTGCAATAGCCCTGTAAAGTCGATTTTCATATCTTATCAATTTTAGATAAATATGATGTCATTAATCAAAAGTGAAGATGCCTCGAAAGGTTTTTTTTTTTTTTTTGAATTCATGTCTCAGCACAGGTGTCGATGTGAAAGAGGCCAGAAGATAAAATTTCATCTTCTCATCTTCCCTTTTTAGCCATCAGAGAAAAGCTCTTTCTCTGCCTTGTACTGGTCCAGGTGATAAATTCCTACTTTGAAATTCTTCTGGTTGCTGACCACAACATCTATCTTTGTCCATTTAATGTTGTTGCTCAGAAGCCAAAACCCTGTCTCCTCTCAACAAAGCGATGCTACTTACCCTATTGGGCTCCTCAGCCACAATCTCTGAGAATTGTTTTCTCTTCACCCCCTATATGCCTTCCTTCCCCTTGAGGTTACAGGTGTGTGTTGACCAAAAATACAAGGTCAGCATAGTCAAAATTGAAGTATGGAATTCAAGAGGATTTCATTTGGATGCCTCTTGGTTTCTGAGACATACTCTGATCTCATACTGCATGGAGCTTCTGACAGCTTTGACATCCTCTAGACTCATCCTGCCTGCTAAGATCCTGTAACTGACTCTTTATATGAGGAAAACTCTCTTGCTGTTATGGCTGCTCAGGAACAACCTAGGAAGCCTTCTGCAAAGCCCAATTAGTTAGAGTTAGCATGACTACCTATGAGTAACACTTAAGTCTGCTTGCTTCCTTTCTGTACTGTGTCACCAAGTAGATCAGCTCTTCCAGTCCATGCCTGCAAATGATAAGCTACTGCAGGGAGAGGGGTTTATGATGTTGCCTGAAGATGTTATACTTGCCACATTCATTTTGTAATGTTCTTCCCAATGTCTGAGAAAGCGGTTATGTGAAAGAAACTGTTGGCAACTCAGCAGAATGTCCAGTGAACCTGAAACAGCATCTTGGAATCCAATGCTTTTGCACATTCTTGGAGGAAAAATCTTGCATTTGGTCACCTGGCTGTTGCTAGGGTAACTTCTTGCTTTCATATTATTCTCTGCGTAGCAATGATAGTGGACATAAAATCCATTTTGCGAAACAGCAAACATCCACGGGTAATTTCAAGATCTGAAATCTCAGATCCACAAATAAATCTGACACTTTTCACACAGTCACTTAACTGTCACAAATAACTTCACTTGAAATGTATCTTTCTTTTCTAAATTGTTCACCCAAATTAAACTGACATATAGATTTGAATTCCATAAAGTATTCCTAAACAGAAAAGGGAATGGTAAGCTTTAGAACAGTTATTTGGTAAGAAATGATGGAGAATTAGTCTAGAGACAAACGGGCTCCTAACAAGATTAAGACACAATGTTTGGTAGTGCAAAGTGTGCACAGCGAGTGACCAATAAGTGTTCATTTGTCTTCTCTTGTCCGCAAGAGGTATTGGATAATAGAACCCAAACATCATGGTTCTAATGGATGTCATAATTGACTCTGATGCCAACAGAAAGTGACTAATAGATTTTTATGATGTTTCTATTCCAATAGTAGAGCTACATGAAATTGGCCAAAGTGGTCCAATCACCAAAGATAAAATGAGAAGTCAATGTATATTACCTCATCATTTCTAGCTGGCTCCATAAGTACTTCTATACACATGAAGGAAATACCCTGTTGGAGAAACAAGAACCATAAAAATCTATATTCCAGCTTGTTTTGCTTGATACTGTGATTGGGGCCTTTTTGAAAATCTCACCTGGAAGCCCTTGGCATAAGGCCCTAGTGTTTTTATTTTGTTTTGCTGTTGGTAGGACAACTGATCTTGATAAACCCGTCTAAATGGAGAAAGAGTTGTTTGTGGCTCACAGTTGGAGGTACAGTCTATCATGATGAAGTCAACACAGCATAAGCGTGAAACACCATTAACATCACCTACACAACCAGGAAGCAATGAACAGTGACTGCTTCTGAATGCTCAGCTTGTATCTCGCATTTTATATAACCCAGGATCCTCTGCCTAGTAGATAGATGGTCCTACTCATAATCAAGATGTGTCTTCGACATAAATTAACCTAACCAAGGCAATCACTCACAGGAATGCCTGCAGACCTATTTCTAGATTCTGTTGACAATTAACACTAGCCACAAAAAGGCACATGTGTGTCTTGGCTGCTTTTAGACAAGAGCTTCAGAAAGAAGATGATCTGGTATGTATGTTCAGTGCTTGTATTAGTGCCAAGGGCTCCATACACCTTTTTAAATCTAATACCTCATCTGCACAGCCAGGGGCATGTTTACCCAGCCATTCCACTGGCTTCAGCACAAACAAATTTACTCCTTTGTGTACTTCATAGGCCCATTTGTAGTACCTGTTTTATCACCATAGGAAAAGCCACCCTCTAGTTTCAATATCTCTATGTGATGTCATACTAACCAACTCTATCCTAAGGTTGGGAAGTAAAAGTCCCAAGACAACAACAGATTCTTTGTTGAGGTCTGGATTTCCAATTCAATGACAACTGTCTTCTATGGATGTCTTCAGTGAGTCACCAGTGGAAAGGCAAGGGAGCTGTCTGTAGTCTTGTTCACAAGGCAACCTTAATAGCCTAATAACCACAAATATCCCACATCTGTGTATCATCACATTGAGAATAAGGATTTCAGTGTCTGACGTAGAGGTCTTAATAGAAATATTTAGCCCACAATACTTTTATATGAAAAAAATAGATAATAACACCCAAAATCAACCTTAGGCTCCCAAGCACAGCCTCCATACACATACTGTGACAGACACTATTTAAGAAACAGCATTCAGGTAGGTTTCAATGTTATCTTAGGTGAGGTTTCTATTGCTGTGATGAAATGCTATGACTAAAATCAAGCTGGGGAGGAAAGAGTTTATTTGGCTTACACTTTCACATTATAGTCAATCACTGAAGGAATCCAGGACAGGAACTCAAACAGAGTTGGAACATGGAGGCAGGAGCTGATGTAGAGGCCATGGAGGTGAGCTGCTAATTGGCTTTCTACCACTGGCTTGCTCAGCCTGCCTTCTTATAGAACCCAGGACCAGCAGCCCAGGGGTGGCCCCATCCCTAATGGCTTAAGCCCTTCCCCATCAATCACTAATGAGGAAATACTTACAAATGGATCTTAGGGATGCATTTTCTTAATGGAGGCTCCTTTCTCTCTGATGACTCTAGCTTGTACAAAGTTGACATAAAACTAGTCAATACAAATATGAATATTAATCTTTTGGATAATTTAGCATCATGGCCTGAGAAAACAGTTTCCCCAGGACTGTCTTATTATTATTATAGACAAATAGTTGAGCTACAGCAACCTAGGAAGACTGTAGAGTTCTTGATAGTGCTTTGTCTTTGCTCTGTGAAAAAGTAATTTTGCATATGAAGTCCCTCTGTGTATAGTATTTTCATGACAACATCCCACACAGACTAAAAGAAGACATATTGGGAACATGCTTCATGCTAAACTGATGCTTGACATTTGACTATCTGTGTTGGATCATTTAACTAGGCGCAGTAATCAACAATCAAGATTCAACAATGGTAATTAACTACTCTGGAATAAATTTTCCCCCCAAGTCTCACCTTTTTGTACTCAAGAAAATTACAGTTAGATTTTCAACCAAATCGACATCTTCATGAGTTTCCTTGATATCCTGTTGTATCATATGGCAACTTGGTTGAGGATGAAAGTCAGCAACTCTCTTGGAAGAAGCTTGTAGATAGATACCAGGCATACTCAAAACTGATCAATTTTTCTGAAAAATACTATGACTGTATTTTTTACTTTTCATAAGGAAAATTTCCATAGCTTTTGTCAATTGCTCAAAACATTTGAAGGCTAGAAGCATGTTTGCAGTCAGGAGTCTGAAAGTGCTATATTTCCAGGAAGCACACTTGGCCATGTCAGTTCCTTACTGGTTGGTCATTTACAGACTTTACCAGTAGTCTATATACTCAGTGGACAGAGTAGGTGGAACATTTATTACTTGTGGTGATATTTTATTTGTGTACCCAATAAAGCTTATCTGGGAAACAGACGAAAAAGCCAGCCATTATATTAAACATAGAGCTCAGGCAGTGGTAACACATGGCCTTAATCCTAGCACTTGGGAGGCAGAGATTCATCTGGATTTCTGTGAGTTCAAGGTCACACTGGGAACAGAGACGGGTGTGGTGGCACATGCCTTTAATTCCCAGCACTAGTTAGCCACAGAGGTCTGGAGGTCTGTACAGACAGACAGGAAGTGATAGAGCTGGGCAGAAAGAGGAAAGTGATGTAGCTGAGGGAAGAGAGGAAGTAAGAAGACAGAAAGGCATATAGGTATGGGTATAGAGATAGTAGTTCTCTCTGGAGGCTGAGAAATTGGTAGGGTGAGGTTGGCTGTGGCTTGTCCTATTCCTCTGATCTCTCAGTTTTCACCTCAATATCTGGCCCCGGGGTTTTTTATTAACAAGACCATCTAGCAATTTGTCTTACAGTTCCTTACTTATTTCATTTGAAATCATCTTTCCTTTATTCCTATGTACCTATCCAGGCTTTCTGTTTATCTGTGCAAACACACCTGCTGACCCAAACTATCACTCAAAAGATTTTGTGTTTCTCATTCTGGAAATATTAGTAGCAATAGAGCATTGTTCTTCTCTCAGCTATGTCTCAAGCACACCAGACCCTTGCAACAGGACACTTTTTCTTTCTACATGAATAAATCTCACACTTGTCATAGTCCTTCCTGACAGAAGGGTTTGTCATCTTTAGCTTGCTAACCCCTCATCCCCGGGAAGGCATTTGCCACCTGGGAGAGGATGCCTGCATTGAGGAGTAGTTGCTTGTGTCTGTGCTGTACATTGGTCCCCTTGTCACAGTTGGTAATTTACAGTCATACTCTGAGTCCAAAATCATTTAAATGGAAAGTCAAGCTCTGATAAGGTACACTGAAAAATGTTGAGAGACTCCTCTCCTGTAATAAGCTCAAACCCAAGGCACAAAATAGTACAACCTATGGCTGATTTCTTTTTCTTTCCTATCTTGCATAGAATCTAATATTTTTGAGGCACCCACTGGAAAGAGAACAGTATGGCTGACCCATGATACTCATTTTCCTGTTTGTGCAGGAGCTCCCACAAGATGCTCAGCATCAACACAGTGCTTATTAGCTAATGAAGGAAGACGTGATTTGACTATGGCAGAGTACTGCTACATGGTGTTCAGCTTCATAAAAATACTTGTAGTTGTTGTACAATGATCTTATAGGTTTCCAGAAGGTTCAATCAATTAGTGATGTGTTGAATGAGCAAAGATGTTGTCAAAGAGGCTAAGATCATGTTAGAGTCTCAGAGCTAAAACAAGATCCCTAGAGTGTCTTTTCCTTAATTTTTAACTTATTATAATTAAATTTTAATGAAAATACAATTACATCATCCCCCTTCCCTTTACTCCCTCCAACATAACCATTATTTTATGTAATTCAAATTTCAGTATTTATGCCATTAAGTGTCACATGTCTCCAATTCAACATTAATGGACCCTTAATCACACCTCCTTAAGTAATCTCAGTTTGGCTTCAAGAATTCAAAGGGAGAAAAGAAAATTTAAATGGACTCTTTTAGAAGTCCTAGGTGATGTAACTTTAGGGTAAGTATGCAGCCATAATGAAGCTTAGACCCATAGAAGACTTCAACTTTTTGGAAATCACAAATAGTAAAAGTTATTACAAAAGAAGTTTCATGTTTTCCTCTCAGGTAACACTAAGAGTACTCCACCAAATGATATGTTACAGCTTTGCTTCTGGTGGGTCTAAGGGACCCCCACCACTGAAATCAGAATCTAGCATCCTCAGCAACAGCAAACACTCTCAACACCCTTCCTGTGAACCTGCTGGCTGCCTCTTTTTTCCTTTTTCTCCTGGCTGCCTACTCTGAGTTCTCTCCCTAATACCAATGCAAAAGTAACAGAGAGATATAAAAGAGAGAAAATGGGGAATAATTTTGTAGTATATTCTTTCTGGTGATCTGTGCATGTATCCTACATGTGTGCTACACTTCATGACACCCTGAAACACGAAGGAAGACCATTTCTTTACACACTGTTTAGAACATTCTAGTCTTCTCTCTTCTCTGTTGCAAATGAGATCTGCTTTCTATTGCACATTTTATTAAGCCATGTACCTCATACAACTCTATTTACAACATGGTAAGAAAGAGCTGCTGATTGGATAGAAAGTCATTTCATGATTACTGACCTCACGTTTCAAGGATCTCTTTCCTGACCATATTATAATGAGCACAGCAGTACTGCTCAGTTTGAGACACACCAGGGATCTCCACTCGCCAGCCCTTCTCACCCTTTCAATTCCTCTCTAAATGACTGTAGAGAAACTTGAGCTCCTGGGGCATGAGCCCCACTGACCTGCCAGAGAGGGAAAAGAAGCATATTTGTGGGTATTAATAGCTTCATTCATTTTGCAAATTAATGTTCATATTTTATTCATTTCCTTATTTTTACCCAGTGATATTTTTGTTTGTTTGTTTAAGCATCCCCTCCAAGACAACACAGAATATTAGGTCGCCATGTTTACTTAGATTAGATAATTTCTTTGTCTCTTTTGTCTTTGACAGCTTTTACTAGTATGTTTCCTCCCAAACTTTTAAGGATGATACAATAGACATAACATAAAATTACCATCTTTAGCATGATGTGTGCACCACTCATTGGTATTAAATGTAATCACAATATTGTACACCCATCACCAACAACTAGATCCACAATTCTTCCCATGTATGAATTTAAATCTATAATCATGAAGGAATAATTTGTCATCCTGTCCTTAGTACATGGCAGCTGCCATCTTATTTTCTGTGTCTATAATATTAACTGTTCTAAGAACTGTATGTAAATAGAACCAATAATTTCCTTTTTGCCTTCAGTAAAGAGTTTGAATGAATGTGAAAAGGGCTAAGAAACAGAAAGAAAGCCTTTTACCTGCTTGAGTCTCATAAGAAAAAACAAGAAGTAACATCTAAGACTGGCCTCAAAGGATTGGGTTTCAAGGCAAACAAAAGGGGGGACTTCAGATGGAGAGAGGGAGAAGGAAATACCATTATTGGCAATTACAGAAAAGGAAGACAAGGAAATTGCCCAAGGGAGATAAAATAGATGTCTTTATTATTTCAGTTACACTTGCAACTGAAGATACTAAAATAAAACCCACATACAATAGCCCAAACCAGCAAGTCAGCATTTTATAAAATTTGACAATCCCAAGTGATGATGATGAGAAGATTGGAGGGCTACTACCAGAAACCCAGGAAATAGTTCTGATGGGTAAGGATATTTGTCCCCTATCTGCCAAATGTAATGTAAACAAGGACAAGGCAGAATAAAAAATCATGGCTGATTAGAGAAAAGAAGATAGGATGCTGTTTGCTGTCATTTTAGGAAGCCTGTAACATTCCAACAAAGGGGAAAGCACTATCTTTTATTCCAACAACAAAGGAAGTTTTTGGTTTTGGTACAGATATTTGGGTTACTGTGCCTTAGGCTTCAGAAGTTGGGGCAACTAAGAAAGCTCATAAAGAGGTCCTGTTTGACTGGGTCATCTCTACATAATAGGGATTATGGAGGGATAAGAAGATATTGGTCACCAATCTCCAAATGAACAACTTAAAAGTTCTCATCTCTCTTGCTAGTGTCCTTTTAATAGAACTGCTAATTGCATTCTTGGGCTTTGCTGGTCTTGAACATGGGTGTATTGTGTCAGTCAGCTTTCTGTCACTGTCATAAAGTGTCTGAATTAATCAATTTATAAAGAAGAAATGGTGGCTTTTGGCTCAAGTTTGTGGAATTTGGACTGCATGGTGACTTGGCTCTTTGTTTAGTTAGGTCTATGGAAGAACACTGTATCACGACCAGGGCTAGTAGTGGAGGAAGCTGTTCACTTCATGATGGTGAGTCTGGGAAGCAAGCCAGAAAGAAACTCAAGGCCTGGGGTTCTGGTTAACTTCAAGGGGATGCTTTCAGGGATCTAACTTCCTCATTACTAGACTACCTCCTAAACATTTTCATCAGCACCACTGGAAGAGGACCAACCCTTCAATCATGAGCCTTTGGGAAGCACTATCACAAACAGCAGCATACACACATGACCATGTTAGGACTCTCTTGTCTTGAATAAGCTGGTCATTGCCAAGTTCAAGGTATTCACCTAGGAATGAACTTCTTCATCTACAACACAAGCATAATCTGTACCAGCACATGCAGGTACTTATATCAGGAGAAGGGAGGAATATGATGGAGGATACAAGAGTAAGACACATACCCATCTGACTGATGAGACACTTGTAAAGAAAAATGTAATCTTCAAGAGGTGCAATAGAAAGAGATGGCAGTGAATCAGAGAAGGCCACACATGGCTACGGACAGTGATGAAGGCATCCCAGTTCTTTCTCATGGGCAGTGGCAATCATGGGCACTGAGAGCCATGATGAAGAGGCACCATGTTGAGCCAGAGCTTTCAAAGCTCTCTCTATGCCACATCTTCTGCTGTATTTCCCTAAGCAATTTGTTTCTACTTACTTTACTTTGACATGCCTCATTAAACATAAGCATGGAGCAAGTGTGTAGTGCCTGGGTGTTTGCAGAAACAGCAGTCACTTAACACCCAGCGAGCAGGTCAAGGAAGCAGCAGTCAGGGTGGAAAGCAAGCTTACTTCCCTGCAGAGGGACATCCATCTCTTCAGCCAATGAGTTGGATAAACATTGGGCAAACAACTTCCAGCCATGGGGGTTGCTGATCTGAAATGAGCTACTGTATCGCTAGAGCTTTTCTATTCCTGGTTAATTTCCTAGACCCCACTGAGATTAAGGAAGATGCCACTGAAAATGCATGTTTTCTTATGATCTCAAAGAATCAGGCAAACCCTGCCTATGGGGAGCCAAGACATCACAGCACCTTGGAGAGTTGGTAGGTTTTCCTTCCCATTATCAAGGAGAAATCTGGAAAAGTTGTGGATAGGAGCAGGTAGCACAAAATTGTGTCATCTGAATATTTTGACCAATATCTTGTCAGTAAATATTCTTTGAGAATATTAAATACTTTCTCAACTGAACATTGTTTAGACAACATGAATAGAAGCCTGTGAGATGGTTAAATGGGTAAAAGCATTTATACCACAAGCCTTGTGCCATAAGATTGAGCCAAGGAACTTACATAAAGTTGGAAGAAAAGAACCACCTCCACAGAATTGTCGACCAACCTTCGCACATGGACTGCCTACATGCAAACTGCTCATATGCATAGACAACATTAACTGATAATATTTTTTAATTTAGAAATATGAACAGATTTCCTCTTAATGCACAGAGATTATAAAATTCTTACCTATGAGCTCTACATGATTAATTTCCCATGGACAACATCTAGGCTTGAAACTCAGCATGTGGGACCCCTCCAGCACAGATGGACAGGGTTTGCAGCATCGTTCTGGCAGTCTCTGATGCAACACATCTGGGCAAATCATTTAATCTCCTTATGACTCGCTTTCTACACCTGTAACGTTGAAAAGGTAATAATGTCCCCCATCTTATGGTTAAAGGATGATAAAATGAGTCTGATGCGTGTGAGTCAACATATCTAAAGCTTCGAGTGTTCGGTAGGTCTCTAAATCCCCCCCCCCCCCGTGTGTGCATGCAAATAAAAAAAAAGCATACAAACCTGTTCAAATCCTTTGGCTACTGGTATTTGGGACTTCATATATTGAGCTCCCATCCTTTTAAACTCAATATTCTCACACAATATTGAGCTTTCCTGCTGAGGTCTTCGTTTACTTCCTCACCCATTTCTTTTATTTCAGGAGACTCAACTTGGTTCTAGTTCATTCAGTATATACTCTTTACCCACGGTTTCTTCTTACACCACAGAAATGAGAAGAGATTGCAATAACACATTCTTTGTCTTGTTTATTCTTACTAGTAAGCTGTTAAAATTTGGACTTTCCCCAGCTGTCTCATTTACTGTTGTGCTTACAGCCACCTGTTGTGTCTTTATTTTTAAACACTTATTGTTTACTGCTTTGATATCTAGTACTGTAGCTTATTTTTTAATGCTATTATCATAGTCTTATTTACCTTGCAATTTCAAATATATCTTATAATAGTTAACTGCTATATTAGCTTATTTTTTTAATGATATGATTGTGTAGGGGCAGGTATTTGCAGGTGGTTATGGAGGCTAGAGACTCCTATGTATTGTGAAAAGTCTGACTTTTTAAAAAGGCTATTTATTGCATTACTCATAGTTTTAATTTTCTTTTAAAGTTTATTTTATATTACATACATTAATTTTAGAAGCATACACTGTGACATAACTTGATATACATGTGATATTAGTTATGCAAAAATAATTATAATCACTGAAGCATAAGTTACCTGCTCAACTTACCCTGTTGACACATGTTTATGTAACCTGCATAATACTAGAACATTCCAACAGTGGCAAAATCTGGAGCTAGAAAAGATAGCCTGTCCTATGGTAACACTCTTGATGCCCCCCAAAATATTATCAATGCGGGTTTCATACCATTCTGATGCTTTTTTGCACAGAAGAAAAAATAAAGTTGAAGCAAATACTCTTACTCCACTTAACTCTCCCAGGAAAAAATACCAATAAGAAACCAAAGGACTTGCCAAACTTCAAATAATTACTATTTCACTACAAAGGTACTGATTTTTGAAAGCTTCTTTTGTGATTTAAAAAATAATATTATGAATGAAATGGCTAGAATATTCTCTGTTTGTTAATACCATGTTTAAATTCGGATGAGTAACATTTGTTTTCTACTGTGAGAGGCAAAGAAATTAGCTTGTCTGAACATTTTCCCAAAAGCCTCTGCAATTTCACTCATCATAACACCAATCTCCTAACACTTGCTTCTCTTTAAGAACACCCATTTTCACACATAGTTAGCCTGGAGATCTGTGTACACAAATCTTACTGTGGGTTTTTTTTTTCACACAGCTCCTTAGTTTCTAATATTTATTCCTCTATGAATTGATTGAGGTTCAAGATTTGCCTTCAAGTTTTATCTTGTAAAGGTTAGCTTCTCTTTTATTTTATTTGTTACTAAAATGATGTTTTTAAAAACCTTACTTTCCAGTTGAACAAATAACACATTCAAACACTTGGCAAAAGATAAGAATAGCTAAAAGAATGTTCCTTTCTTCTAGAAAAGATGGGTTTTCTTCCAGCCAGAGTTAGCTGCTGCAACATAACTCTGTTCCCAGAATTTGTGACAATGAGGGAATGATTTTGTCATGCTGCGAGGCAAATCATAACTGCAAAAGTAAAGATTTGTGCCCCAGACAAACATATGTCACAGTTTGAAGGCTATATTAGACCATTAGCCTTGTTCCCTGCCATATGAGTTCTCCTCATGAGCCACTCTCTACTCCCCTTCCTGCTATGTATTGCCATCTGCCATGTTGTGATACAGCCAGGGAGCCCTTGGTAGGAACTCTTGAGACTTCCCACCAAAACTGTACAATAAATTAGCATTTCTCTTTCTTCTCTTTATAAAGGCATGTGACCCAGCAATTGCACTAACAGGTTTATATCCAAGGAAAATAAGATCCATGCCAAAGATATGCCACATATTCGTTGGGAGGTATCAACACAACCAATTTAAAATGGCTAAGATAGTGAAATCAACCTAAGTGTCTATCAGTGGATGAGTATCACAATGGAATTCATCTATAAAATGAAATCAAGTCATTTATGGCACAACCGATGAATCTGGAGAGTATTTTGTAAAGTGACCAGACACAGAAAAATAAATTCCATATGATCTCACTTATGTATGCAGTCTAGGAAAGCTAGTCTCATGGAGGAAACAGAGTAAATAGTAGTGATCAGAAGCATGGAAATGGGGAAGGAGCAGGTAGGGGATGAGACTGGGTGATGGGTCACAGTTACTAGGAGGAAAAATTTCAGATGTTCTATTGCACATTATGATAACTAAAATTAATACTATTGTATGGGATATTTCATAACAGAAGATCTGAATTTGAAATGTTTGCTACAAATAAATGATATATGTGATAAAAGTAATAATATGCTAGATGCCTTAACCTAATTAGTACATAATACATTGATATATTGACACATCATACTATATGCCCCATAAATATATATGATAGCCCTCATCTTACAGATCAATGACTTCTTTAATCATATTCATAAGTTCAAATTCTGAGTCAATTAAAACTTTAGACCACATTTTTCTTCCATTACTTGTAATTTAAGTTACAAAATTACTTTTCATATATGTTATATTAAAAACTCAAATTGGAATCATGCTTTTTCAAAATGGAGCCTTCTACTTTCATAAATCACATATTTTGGATTATGGGACATGTTCTCTTGTCCTAATTCCAACTGCCTTTTAGAGAATGAGGTCTTTCCAGCCAACATCTTGCCTGAGAATTTGCCAGAAATCAGACAAGAGGACTGTTAATGTTCATTCTCATATCATTTATCAATTACCTACTATCTGTGAAAAGAATATAAGGCTGGACCTCTTATTGACCTGTGAATGGTTATGTATAGAGTGAGTAGTTAAGGATAAACAGCTGTATGTTCAAGACATGTAAGCTGTCAGGTCAGTGAAATATGAATAAATGCATGCCATGGTAGCTGTGTGGATATAAGTGGTGAGGTTTTGTTTTTCAGGCTGATCATGATATAAAGTAGTAGACATGTATAGCATGGAAACCGTCACATAATCTTATAATTCATATTTCATTTTATTGTAAAATTTAGGTATAAAGATGGTCCCTGAAATTCTGACCTTTCAAATATGCCACTACTTTGCATCATGAGAAGTGGATAATTTTGAGTATAAATAAGAGATAAACACATTGTAAGTGAAAGAATGTATTTGTTAGAATCTAAGTAGCTCAAACTAGACACTATACTCTCCAAATCATCAAGCAACAATGAGGTATTGGTGGCATAATGGAGCCTATTTTGATTTTTTCCAAAGTAGCTCACTGTAGAATACTGTTTGCAGCATTTTCAGACAGTGCAGATGAGGACCATGTTAAACTGATTTCCCTAATGGAAGTATTTCCATCTGGAAAGACTACTAGCCAGCATAAGAGCATAAACTCACCCATGCTTTAATTCAGTTTCACATGTAATTTTAGAAGTGACACATTGACATATTGTTTTAAAAATTACTTTGTTTCCTCCATTCTGTACCGTGGGAAAGAAATACATCTTCAGAAATCACAAAATAGTTCACAAATACAGTTAGTAAGGTCCTTGAAGTTTGTTTATCTGGGTTTGTTGTTGTTGTTTGTAGCATTTGGGTTTTTTCTTTTTTGTTGTTGTTGTTGTTGTTTTTTTTTTTTTTTTGGTTTTTTGCTTGACTATCTAATACCACCTATCAGACAGCCTCATACAAGCACTTCATCTTACTGGTATGTAATATATTGATAGGCACAGTGATATAAAAAGGCATTATATAGTCTCTTTTTCCTCAAGGTAAGGTCTTACTTTACAGCCCAAGCTGGCTACTAACTTGAAACTCACTATGTAGCTCATGTTGGTCTGTGTTGATCAATCTGCCTTTGCTGCCCAGGGGTTAGGATCACTGATGTGTATGACCAAACTAGTTCAATCTGTATTTTCTCAAATTATTTAGCAAACTTCATAATTGGTGTGCATTTCATGCCAGAATAACCACAAGGCCAAGGGACGTAGAGGAGGGTAGGAAGTTGAGTTCACAGGTCAAGAATCCTGACAGTTGAGACCGGTTCTAAAGATTACTTGGATCAGCATCCTGACGAGCACCAGGAGGATAACTGGAAGATCTCTGGTAATAGAGGGACTCGTGTATAGAATTCTCAGAATGATATCCTAAAGTTCAAGTTTGGTAAAAATGACTTCATGTTATAAGCCATGCTCTTCTATAACTCAGGAGGCATGTTCTCACTTCTCTACCCCAGCTCTACGTCATCATACCCAAAGTTCTGATCTTATTGGCCACTCCATCAGGATATCTACTCCCTTAAGAGAATAGGATCAATTCACAGGATAGTCTTTTGCTTGCTGTGGATACCTTCCTATTGACGCATAGATTATACTGAAAAGTTAAAGCTGGAAACCTGATTCCTAACAAATGTAAAATGCAGAGACAAAGACTGTTCAGGTCAAATTTTTATAATTTAGCTATCTCACACGTAGTTTTTAACGTGTCCCATAGTTTGGATAGTACTCATTATCTCAAGCGTATGTGTTTTCATGTCCTTTGAGGTTTCTGAGTTGATTAAAAGAACTAACCTCAACAGAGTTCTTGATTCAAACCTTTTTGTCTTTGTAAGTACTTCTCTTCCTTTCTGCTTAATAACCCAGATTTGTTTCTGGCAAATCATGAGTGAGACATAGTAAATACATCATTAAGTAAGCAACCTGAGCTGAAAATTGGCTATCTTTTAAAAATGCTGATGTATGGAGTTTGGAGGTCTTGCCTTACCTGACAGATGGCAGCAGAAAATTAAAGAAAATGGTCACAGCAGATCCCTTCCTCCACACTTCAGTGCTTTGTTAAATAAGAATACGTCTATTTAATTAATATTGATTTAACACTGACTGTCCTTGAGACATATTACCCTTTGACACATTTTTAGCTTCAAAACTGCCAAAATTGCAAAATGTATAATAACAAAATTCAAATCCATTTTTGAGCTCAGGCTTATTGTGGTTTGTTATCACCACTTTCCAGCTACTTCAGCGAAGAGCTATGTGTCTGAGCAAGTAGCACTGTCTTTATTTGTGACCTCCAGTGATTAGCTTGTTCTGACACAGGTTTCTTAGAGCATGGCCCAGGTCACCCAAGTGTGGAACTTGAGAGGGTGATACAAGATTGGGACTGTTTAACTTATGATCCTTGCATTTGTAAGAACATGACAACCCCACTTTGAGAGAAATATTAGTTGATTTCTCTTTCCAAGTAAGTAACCCCAAGAAGGCATTTTTTTATCACCTGGAAGAAGAGGAAGCATTTGTTATTCATAACATTTATTATCTAGAAAAAAACAATCCTCATTTTCTTAAGGTAAGATTATTTTAATTAGAAAATTATTGCTGATTTGGCTCTAACTCTTTGTGTCCCTCCAACTTCTCGACAAGTCCTCATAGTAAGGAAGAATTCCTCATAGTAAGACCACACCTCTCTGTGAGAATGACATCTTCATCCTCATAAGAGCCTATTAAGTACCTCAGAAATCCATACTCCATTTTTAATTTCATGTGAAGCCATTTTACATATACACATCCTTATACATAGCCTATATACAATTCACATATATAAGACATATGCAGATATACCTGTAATGCCATTCTATATTTGAATTGTACCTAAGGAAACAAGAGCAAACTGTCCTCTGATGTCACCATATTCTTCCAAAGTTTCTTTTCCTATTAAGTGAAAGACAAACACAAAGGCTGAGTGCTCACCAAAGTTCCCAAGAGAACACTGATCATGGGAGACATAAGCACTTATTTCTGACCTCAGCACCCTAGAAATCATTTGCCCCTGGAACTTCTCTGTCCAGATCAGGGCAAAAATATTTGCAGCATATTTTCAGAATTCTGTAATAATAGGCTCTTTTCCAGGGTCAATACATCTAAGAATAGAATTCTAGAAGTATGAAGTCTCACCTACATGCCATTTAAATTTTCTCTATATTTTCCTTGATAATAATAGCATAGATTTGTATTTGTAGATAACAAAACAGAAAACAAAACAAAACATGGAACAAATTACTGATTCATTGATCCAAAGGGAAGGTTCGGGGCTGTTTATGGCTTGGATGATACTTTGGTATGGCTTAGGCTAAACAATTGGGTAGGAAACGAATCAAGACAAAAACAGTTAACTGAAAAAAAATCTTCACTCAGTGCAGAATTCAGGGCTCAACAAAACCAGAAAGGTAAGCTGGGGGCATAGCTTACTAGGTAAAGTACTTACCTTGCAAGTGTGAAGACTAGAGTTTGGATCCCCAGAACCTGTCTAAAGGAGTTGGGAGGTGGGTGTTGGATACTAGGACAACATGGCCAACAGAATCAACTAAGCAGGGCTCCCATGGGATGACAGAGATTGAAGCAGCAAGCACAAGGCCTGCATGGGTCTGCACCACGTCCTCTATGTATGTTATGGCTGTTAGCTTGGTGTTTTTGTGGGAGCAGATGTATCACTGACACTTTTGGACTCCTTCCTGCCTATTGGGTTGCCTTGTCCAGCCTCAACATGAGGGCTTTCTCTAGTTTCATTGTATATTGTTTTGTCCTGTCAACTCTTGTGCCTTGGATACTTGTGCTTCTCTGAACAGGAAATCAAGGAGGAGTAGATCTCAAGGAGAGTGGAGTTGTGCATAGGGAGGAGTGGAGAAAGGAGAAACTATGGTTGGGATGTATTGTATGAGAGAAGAACCTACTTTCCTTTTATTGTTTGTTTTTACAGCCCCAACTGCAGCTTCCCCGCTCTCTGGCTGTGGAATAATATTCTTGTACACTGTAAAGAATTGTCACTCAAATTGGTTTAATAAAACCCTGGTTGGCCAGTAGCCAGGCAAGAAGAATAGGTGGGGCAACCAAACTAAAAATGCTGAGAAGAGGAAGCGTGGGGTCAGATGTTGCCAGCCAGATGCAGAGGAAGCAAGATGAAAATGTCATAATGAGAAGGTACCACCAAGCCACGTGGCTAAAAATAGATAAGAATTATGGATTAGTTTAAGTGTAAGAGCTTGTTAGTAATAAGCCTGAGCTACTGGCATAGCATTTATAGTTAATATAAGACTCTATTTGGCAATTTGGGAAGTGGCTGCTGTGTATTTGGGATTTGCTCCCCTCTAATTACATATGGTGCCCAGCATTTGACATCTCTATCCACATAAAACCTGAGAAAGCTTAAAAAAGGTTCTAAATGCACAAACATGGAGTCATGCTGTTCTTCGTAGTCTCTCACACCAGCTTCAGTGCCCTTGAAATGGAGCTGGCTACCCACCACCATGAGCTAAGCAAAGTAGCTGGTTTCCACTGTCTCTCACAGGGCCACAATACAAAGAGGCTTCTCCCAGCCACTGCCTGCTGGCTTAAGCTATCAGCACAAGCTCCAGCAGCACACTGTGGTACTTCATGATAGACTTAAGCTTATACAGACAAAAAAAAACAGTTAAAGGTACAGAAATGGCTTTTTGTAGCCCATTCCCTATGGAGGGATACCTTGCTTAGCCTCAATACAGAGGAGAAGGGGCTTGTTCCTGCATCAACTTGATATGCCAGACTTTGTTGACTCCCTATGGGAGGCCTTACCCTCTTTGAAGAGTGGGTGAGGGGTTATATGGAGGAAAGATTGGGGATGAGCAGGAGTAGGGGAGGGAGGGGTAACTGTGGTTGTTATGTGAAATAGAAAAATATCTCAAAACAGATACACAGTAAAGACAGATTCAGACAAAAAAACCTCTAAATGAGTTACAATGTGTTTAAGAATATACATAGGTTTGTGAGAGAAAAAAGGATGTTTATATATATATATATATATATATATATATATATATATATATATTCCTTAAAAAGAAAGTAAAGTATTAAAAAATGGGTCACATAAGGATGGAAAATGCACAGAGAATCTGGATTGTGTATATTATTGTGTTGTCTTTAATATTTTTGATGATTATGAGACAGTTGATTATAAAAGCTGCTGTATTAAACCAACCTATATATTTTAAAAAATCTTGACTTCAAAAATTAAGTCAAGGGATATGTTGGTTTGGAAAAGAGGTTGTTTTTATTTCCACAGGAAAAGAGAGGCTCTGGATTCATTCTGGGTTAGGAAAACTCATGTTTGATTGAGAAAGATCTCCTGAAAAATCTCCAATGGGAATGGATGGCCCAGATAATCAAAAGTTTCAGAGCACCTCTGTTGTAATTTCCTCTGAGTTCTGCATCCAGAACAGCTTCAAGACTTCTGGCTGAAATGAGCCAGCCTCACAGAATACTCCAGTCAGAACTTAACCATAATTCTAAATTTTCTCAGGGTCCCCCAAAGATTACCAACATTCTCAATCAACAGAAGTAGTCTAGAGAACTATGCCTACATTTCCAAAACATTAGTTATAAATGTTTGTCATAATTTATAGGAGTTAGTTACAAGTTGTTATGCATAATAATTAGAAAAAAATCTGAACAAAGATTAGATTCAGGGATCTCATTCTAAAAAGAAAAGGGGTACAGAAATGATAGGATCAAAGAGTAGATTATTGAATCTATTTTAATCCAAAAAACAACTATTAATCTAACATATTTTACATTAATGTGGATTTTATCTTATTGACACAAATTTAAAGTTAATTTTGTTATATTGTATGTATATTTCTACTCTTGTTTAGAGTATTAATGCATCTCATTTTAAAATGTAATGCATAATTAAGATATACAGATTAATAGTCATCTATAATACCAAACTTGTAGTCATGTTAGTTGTAGTAGGACAGGCCCATAGGGTCAAGGAAATTGGCTCAAACAAGTTGCCAAGGCATGCATGTAACATACTTCCTTATGAATCAACCTGGAGTCTGCCTGAGATTCTAGCAACAGGTATTGTCCAAGGTCCTGACCACATGGCATCTGCCTGAGGGCCTAGCAACAGGTCCTGTCAGAGGTCCTGATCATGCCTAGCCAATGAGGGGCAACCATGCAATGTCATCAGATCATTATCAAAGCTCCTGATCATGCCCAGCCAATGAGGGACCATCACACAATGTCACCAGATCAAGACACAGCCTGGGTGCTGGAAGGAGGTTGTATAAAGGCCTTCACTATTACTGAATAAAGGAGTCTGCTGTTTGCTTTTCACCTGACTCCTGATGTCTGTGTCATTGACACTGTGTCTTCTCACTCCTTCCTCCAAGGGAGTCGTTAGGACCCAGGAACAGTTAGGTATGTTTTCCAGGTCATACAGTGATATATTTCAGATAGATAGGCAATCTTCAAACACTTCAAAGAATATGATATTTTAAATGATTTAAGAACTTAGGCTTTCTATGACAGTGAGACATCTCTGCTCCTGGAAGCACCAATGTACTTCAGAGAAGATGATATGCATTGAAGAAACTTAAAAAAGGAGTTTGTTTTCTTTATGGCAAAAGCTAGCAATGTGGGCAAAGAAACTGCCCTTGCCTCAATTGCTGACAGTTACTGTTCAAAATGGACCAGCAGGACATAAGAAAGGCAACTGCTGAACTTTGCCAAGACAAGGTAGGACATTCCTTCAATTTTCCTTGCTTCATAGGAAAGTCTGTTAGACATGCTTGTCCTGTAGGCCAAAGATGGATGCCCCTATATTACAAAGGAAATTTTGGCAGCCTGATGTTCCTGTCATTAGGTAATATTTCACCCTCTGGGGTCTTTGAAGGAGTTGAAGACTAAATAGTTATAGTTGTCCTTAGTTATAAGAGAAAGTAAATTAAATACAAAACTTTAGCCATACCAAGACAAGATAGATAAGTATTTTCTCTAATATTGCCAAATACAAATGAATTAAATTATGTGACTGTAATTCTTTTTTTTCCCATCACAGGCAATTTATTTTGTTCTATTCATTCACAGTTAATACAGAAAATACTTGGAAACATTTCCATATAATGTTTGACACAGAAATCATCAAATAGAAGTATACCATGTTGACAGGAGGCAGTACATTTATAATTTATAACCCCAAATGTATTTATAAATTAGAAATGGAAAGATCTACAAATGAAATTATGAAGGTTCACCAAAGTCATTTAATCTGTCAGTTTCTCATTCATTTTTATGTCTTAATAAAAATTCTATTGTATGAATAAGCCTCATTTTATTTCTCTCCAGTATTTGATAGCTATTTGAGTTGTTTTAACTTTTTTACTATTAGCAACACACTGCTGTAAACCTTCATGTACATGTTTCATAGGTGCACATTTTCAGTAGTTTGAGGTTATATTCCTAAGGGTAGAATTGTTGAGTAACAGAGTAACAATGTTTTGCATTTTGACCAACCACCAAACTGTTTTGCCAAAGTGGCACACCATTTTACAATCTCACCAAATCCTTGTTTTTAAGGCTCTGATTTTTGTACAAAAGCATTCAATCATTCTGTCAGACCAAACCAGGAAAAGTAAGCTATAGTTCAGAGCTGTTCTATTCCATTTACTATGCAAAGCCAATCTTGGCGTTTGCAACTCTCAGCCCTTTTGAGTATTCTTGCAGTGTTCACCTTTTCCTCCACCACTTTTTTCTTCTTCTTTTTTTCTGGTTTATTTCTATCTATTACAAATGTATAAAAAATCCTCCATCAACGCTGCTGAAAGGAGCAGAACCTTGAGAAATATACCTTTGGTTTGCCTCAGAAAAGGAACACATATTGTACTGTAAAGTTTATAAAATTGGTGCAAAACATTGTGATAATGTTACAATACCAGTTTTACGAGTTCAGTGACTAATGGGGAGCCGATGGGATACATGCAGAACTGTGAAAGCGATCTCACTTAGCCAGCTGTACACTTAGACTGTAAATCTACATTCAGATCATTTCTGAACTAAGACTATCATCTCAGTTTATCTGTTTAGGTCAACCAGGAAGCCCTAGAATATACCTTGATTTTTGCAAAAAAACAAAATAGGGGGAGGGGTTTCTTCAGCATTTCAGTCCACGAGTAACAGTATCCTAACAGGCAAAGTGTTCTCTCACTGTCAACATAGAATGAACTGCTGCTGGAGGTCAACTTGGGCTTTAATTTGCATTAGTACTTACATGCATAGTAGTCCAAGTTGTTGACCTCATGACTTTTAAAAGTAACTCTAAAAAAGTAAAATGGCCCTTCTTGGAAGACTAAAGAAAGACATCCAGTCACAGATGTAAAAAGTCTCATCAAAACAATATACCCTTTTATGAATTACGCCTCAATTTAAAAAAAAAAAAAGTAGCCCCAAATAAGAAGCAGCTCTGAAAAAGAAAATATAACTTAAGATATTTGAAAACAACAAGGTGAATACAGGTTCAAAAGTAATTAAGATACATTTTCTTAAGGCTATCTAGAATTAGGCTTTAAAGAATTCTACCATTTCAAGTTTACCACTAGTTACTAGATACCTATTTACAAACAAGATGTTCACTTTTTTTGTTCCTTTATCAAGAGAAAAATCTACCTTCAGACTATGAGGGTGGTGATGGGGAGGGACTAGAAAACAAGATTCAAACAATCCCATGCAAATATCACATTTTTCAAATGGAAGAACTCCAAACTGCACTAGAAGTTCCAATCACTAAGACACTTTCCATTGAAATGATTTAAGTACAACTACATGGCACCAAGGTTTAGGCCTAATATAGGCCTGACAACCAAGTCCTTGTTTTCTGGAAGAAAGGCCTCAAAAGTCCCACTCAATTCCACATAACAATACTTCAAAGATCAATTAGGTTTTCCTTTCCTTAATATTTTAGTTTTTGACTTCTAAGCTTAAAGACTAGATTAAAACTTAGCTCATTTCCCAGAAGGCATTGCTTCCCTTTGCTCTATGAAAGAGTCTACCAAGACCTCTTCCTCAAAACCATCTAGCCCCCAGCCTCCAGCCTGTGCTTGTGATGCATCTTTCTCAACATCCTGAAAAGGTAATGTAGGTAAAATATGCTCATAAACATTAAAACTAGTTGTTAGAAAGACGTAACTAGCTTTATAATTTAAGTTTTAAAGCATAAATACTTGCAGCTTAATCTGCACTGACAATGATTGTCGAAGCCTAGAATTCAACATTTACAAATTCTCATTCGCACACACAAAACACACTATTATCACACAACTTGTGTCTTGAGAGAATCTTCTGCTTTTTAAATCTTTGGCCTCCCAGTCAATCCCAAGTTCAACCAACTTTTCCAAGTTCTGGTAGTTACCTGGACCACTGAGGCATTGCCACAAGACTTCTTCTCTTTTGAAACATCCTTTTTCTCTAGATATTAGGATAGCTACACCAGCTTGTTTCTTCTGTGGTGTATGTTGGTGTGGGATTATCTATTGCTTGATTTTTCATGGATGTGTTTAGCTTCTTTGGGTTGAATTTTCCCTTCTAGTGCTTTCTGTAGGGCTGGGTTTGTAGACAGGTATTGATTAAATCTGGTTTTATCCTGGAATATTTTGTTTACTCCACCTATGGTGATTAAGAGTTTTGCTGGGTATAATAGTCTGGGTTGGCATCCGTGGTCTCTTAGTGTCTGCATGAGATTTGTCCATGATCTTCTAGCTTTCATAGTCTCTATTGAGTAGTCTGGTGTTATTCTGATGGGTTTACCTTTATATGTTACTTGGTCTTTTTCCTTTGCGGCTCTTAATATTTTTTCTTTGTTCTGTGTGTTTAGTGTTTTGATTATTATGTGGCGAGGGGACTTTTTTTTTTGGATCCAGCCTATTCGGTGTTCTGTAAGCTTCTTGTATCTTCATATGTGTTTCTTTCTTTAGGTTAGGAAAGTTTTCTTCTTTGATTTTGTTGAATATATTTTCTGTGCCTTTGAGTTGGTATTCTTCTCCTTCTTCTATCCCTATTATTCTTAGGTTTGGTCTTTTCATGGTGTCCCAAATTTCCTGGACGTTTTGTGTTACGACTTTTTTGTCTTTAGTGTTTTCTTTGACTGACGAATCTATTTTCTCTATCGTGTCTTCAGTGTCAGAGATTCTCTGTTCCATCTCTTGCAATTGGTTGGTTATGCTTGTTTCTGTAGTTCCTGTTCGTTTTGTCAGGATTTCTATTTCCAGCATTCCCTCAGCATGTGTTTTCTTTATTGTCTCAAATTCATTTTTCATATCTTGGAATGTTTCTTTCATCTGTTTAATTGCTTTTTCTTGGCTTGATTTGATTTCTTCCCATTTTTTGTTCGTTTTTTCTTCCATTTCTTTAAGGGAGTTTTTATTTCCTCTTTAATGGAGTTTTTCATTTCCTCTTTAAGGGAAGTTTTTATTTCCTCTTTAAGAGAGTTTTTCATTTCCTCTTTAAGGAAAGTTTTTATTTCCTCTTTAAGGTAGTTTTTTATTTCCTCTTTAAGGAAAGTTTTTATTTCCTCATTGAGGGAATGTTTTATTTCTTCTTTAAGGGCCTCTATCGTCTTCTTAAAGTCATTTTTAGGGTTGATCTCTTCTGTTTCTTCTGTCATGGTATGTTTAGGTCTTGCAGGTGTAGAATCACTAGGTTCTGATGTTGCCATATAGGTCTTTATGTTGTTGCCTGTATTTTTGCACTGGCATCTCTCATCTTTTCCTCTGTGCGGTGCAGGTGGTGTCTGTGTCTGAGAGTGCCTCTCTTGTTCTAATTTTTAGTCTTGGTTTAGTAGGGGTTCTTGGTTAAATTGGTGCTATTGGGCTGTTTCTTCAGGGACAGCTGATTTCAGTCGGTGAATTATATACTTATGATTCTGGTGATCTGGTTTGGTGACTGGGTAGCGCCTTCTTCTGTGTTCCCAGGTCACGTTTTGTTCATTTGTCAACTCCTCAGCTGATCTTGTTTCTTCAGACTTCAAACTGTAGGCATCTGAATCCTCTCCCAGATGGGTTTCAGTTGAGCAGGGTAGTCTCACCAACACCTCCAAGTTGTTGGGTTTCACAGGATCAGCAGTTGGGCCCTGGGTTGTCCCTAGACGGAGTGTCCAGACTCGCCCTGGTTCCAACCCATGGAGATAGCCTCTTCCCCAGGTGTTGGGGCTAGGGGCGTCCCCGTTCCAAGCTGTGTCTGCCCCTCTCCGTCCCTGGGCCTGTCCACCCCTGTGGCCCACCGCCACAGGCCCACGTGCGTCCACTTGTCTCCGCCGCTGGGCCTGTATGTCCCTGTCAGCTGCCGCTGGGTCTGTCTGCCTCTGCGAGTGGCCAACGGGCCTGTATGTCTCTGCCGGCTGCCACCGCAGGCCTACCTATCTCTGTTTGTCACTGCTGCCGGGCCCATCCACCTCTGTGAACTGCCACGGGGCCTGTATGTCCCTGTCGGCCGCTGCCACCGGGGCCTTCCACCTCTGAGAGTCGCCGACCTGCGTCTGCCTGTCTCTGTGGCCTGTCTACTTCTGTCGGCCAACGCCAGGCCTGAATGTCTCTGTCAGCCGCTGCCGCCGGTCCTGTCCACCTCCGTCTGCTTATCTCTGCCACAGGGCCTGTCCACCTCTGTGGGCCGCCGCTGGGCCTGAATGTCTCCGCCAGCTGCCGCCGGGCCTAAATGTCCCTGTCAGCCACTGCCGCTGGACCCGTCTACCTCCGCTGGCCACTGCCACAGGCCTACCTGCGTCTGCTTGTCTCTGCCATCTTGAGGCCCAATGTGACTGTAATTCTTAATAACTGTTTTGTTGTATATAACCTTACTATGTTAAAGTTAAAACCTTTCTTTTTAGCTAGACAAAAAGGGGGAAATGATATGGAATAATACTCTTATACACCATAAAGATTTGTCACTTGAATTTGTTTAATAAACTGCTGATTGGCCAGTAGCCAGGCAGGAAGTATAGGTGGGGTGACCAAACTAAAAATGCTGGGAAAGAGTCAGGAGTTGCCAGGCAGATGCAGAGACTGCAAGATAAGAATGCCATACTAAGAAAAGGTACCAAGCCACATGGCTAAACATAGATAAGAATTATGGGTTAATTTAATTGTAAGAGCTAGTTAGTAATAAGCCTGAGCTATGGGCTGAGCAGTTATAATTAATATAAGTCTCTGTGTTGTAATTTGAGAAGTGGCTGCAGGGAATTTCAGAGTTTCTGGCAAGAAAGAAACCTCCAATTACACCCTCCTCTCCTCCAACCCTCCCAATGTTGTCTTGCCCCCCCCCATCCACTCCTCCTCTATTACCATTCAGAAAAGGCTACGTCTCCCATGGACATCATCAACAAAACATGGCATATCAAGTTGCAGCAAGACTAAGTGCCTCCCCTCTAATCAAGACTGTAAAAGGAAACCCCTTATGAGGAATATGGTCCCACAATACAGCAAAAGAATCAGAGACAGCTCCTGTTCCCACTGTTAGGAGTCCCACAAGAAAACCAAACTACACAACTGTAACGTACATGCAGAAAGCCTAGGTCAGTCCCATGCAGGCTCTATGGTTGTTGGTTCAGTCTCTGTGAACCCCCATGAGCCCAGTTTAGTTGATTCTGTGGGTTTTCTTGTGAAGTCCTTAAACCCTCTGGCTCCTACAAGCCTTCCTCCCTTTCTTCAACAGAATTCCATGAACTCAGCCTAATGTTAGACTGTGGGTCTCTGCATCTATTCCATCAGTTGCAGGATGAAGCCTCTCTGATGAGAATCAGGCTTGGCGACAGTCTATATAGCAGAATATCATTAGGCATCATTATGTTTCTTTTAACTAGTTGTGTTTCATTCTGTCCTAGGTCTTTGGGCCCTCCAGCATCTGTGTCCTGACAGTCCAGGCAGTGTCAGGCATAGGTTCACTCTTGTGGCATGAATCTCAGACTGGACCAGTCATTGGTTGGCAACTCCCAAAATTTCTGTGCCACCTTTACCACAGCACCTCTTGTAGGCAAGATAAATCATAGGTTGAAGGTTATGTAGCTGGATTGTTGTCCCAGTCCCTCTACTGGAAGTCTTGCCTGGTTAGAGGAGATGGTCATTTCAGGCTATGTAGCCCCTAATGCTAGGAGTCTTAGCTGGGGTCATCCATATAGATTCCTGGGAGTTTCCCTTGCACTAGGATTCTACCTGACTATGAAATGCCCCCCAACTTTTCCAGTCAACTCTTTCAGTACTTTCTTCCTCCACCACCCCCCCAACATGATCCCGCATGTTTTCAACTCCACCTGCTACCAGTACACTCACAAAACCTATTCCATTTCCCCTTTTCAGAGAGATACAAGCATCCTTTCCTCATTACTTAGCTTCTCAGGGTCCATGAATTGTAGCATGATAATCCTTTACTTTATAGCTAATATCCACTTAGAAATGAGTACATATCATGTTTGTCTTTCTGGGTCAGGGGTACTTCACTCAAGATAAGGCAACTTCCTAAGCAGAACACCAATAGAGAAGACACTAAGATAGGTAATTAATAAATTAATAAATGGGACCTCATGAAACTGAAAAGCTTCTGTAAGGCAAAGGACACTATCAATAGGACAAAATGGCAGCCTACAGAATGGAAAAAGATCTTCACCAACCCCACATCTGGCAGAAAGCTAAATTCCAAAATATATAAATAACTCAAGAAACTAGACATAAAAAACCCCAAATAATCCAATTTAAAATAGGATACAGATCTAAACAGAGAATTCTAAACAGAAGAACCTCAAATGGCAGAGAAACACTTAAAGAAATGTTTAACATCCTTAGCCATTAGAGAAATGCAAATCAAAATTATTCTGAGAGTCCATCTTACACCTTTCAGAATGGCTCAAATCAAAAACACAAGTGACAGCCCATGCTGGAGAGGATATGGAGCAAGGGGAACACTCCTCCACTGCTGTTGGGAGTGCAAAACTTCACTTTGGAAATCAATATGGTGCTTTCTCAGAAAACTGGGAATTTATCTACCTCAAGACCCAGATATATCACTCTTGAGCATATACCCAAAGGATGTTCAATCACAACACAAGGACGCTTGCCCAACTATGTTCATAGCAGCTTTGTTTATAGTAGCCAGAACCTGGAAACAACCTAGATGTCCCTCAACTGTGAATGGATAAAATAAAACAAGGGATACACTTACACAATGGAGTATTACTCAGCTGTTAAAAAACAATGACATCATGAAATTTGCAGACAAATGCATGTATGAAAAATTTAAAGAATAAATAAAAATACATTGCAAAGACTTGAAGGTACCCTGTTGGTGCTGGAGAGATGGTTCCATAGTTTCTCTAAACTTTCTCTAACTTACTACCCTTTCAGGAAACTATAGGTTGGATCCCAACACCCACATCACTGTTCATTATCATGTGTAGTTCCAGTTCATGGTGACACAACAGCCTTTCTGTCCATCTTGCTCATTCCAGAAAGGTCTGAAAGCAGAATACTGGCTGTTGCTTGTGGTAGCCTTTTCAGATTAGGAAGGCAAAGGATCCAAATACACAAATTATTAAGAGGTTGTCTTCATACTACAATCACCCCACACTGTGTAGCAACACACACACACACACACACACACACACACACACACACCACCTGTCTTTATAAGAATTATATTAGAAGTTTAATACAATGAAATTCCTAGTCTATGTATTCAGAATCTAAAAATCTTATGTGTTCCCCCAACTAATATATTAGGTAATTCTGATGAAAGTGATCTCTGGACCATATTTTACAAAATATTGGATATTGTTCCTAAAGACTTTGGCTTCATAATTTCTACTGTAACTGAGATCATTACTTTTACAACCATGTCTTCAGTGGTTATGTAGCCAGAAATGTCACTGAACAAAATTAAAGGTAATAGAGAAACTTCCATTCTTGTCTAAGCTTTCAACAGTTGAATACCTTTTAAAAGCAAACTATATCACTGCTGCAAAGACTTAGATTTTTGCTAACAAATTGACCCCCCTGAGATTAAGCAAACTCCCCAAGGATACCTTGATCCTTCTGCTACTGTGGCATTTAAGGAATTTGCTGTCTCTATTCCTAGAAAATGGATGAAAAATACATTAATGTTAAAACTTAAAAAGAGACATTTGCATTTAACATTCCATCTAGGTGTAGATACAAGAAGAATATTAATCATTATGGGGAGCTCTTTCAAACAGCTCTTAAATTTAAGGACTGTACTGAAGCATTTAAAATGTGGAAGACAAGTCCATGCTTGCAACTATTGTTGTTGCACATATGACATAATCACATACAAATATTAAATATATATATATTCAACATATATTTTACAACTATATATATATATATATATATATATATATTGAAAGTAATCCAAACACCCTGTTAAGTAAGTAAAATGTTTAGCATTCTTAAAGGCATGGAAAAGCATTTGTCCTTATAGCATCAGATATATTTAACTGAGAAGATGGCTATGAAGACAGTGCATGTTATAAAAGCATTGCAGATGAAAAGCATACATTCATATTTACATATTATGGGTGAAAGTCTATATTACTATGCATCAAGATACAAATAAAAATATTTTCAAGTGTTACCAGTTTGGTTTGTTCTCTAATTTTTCCAAACAAAACTCATTAGTATAACTCTTCTCAAATAATTTATTTATTGCTAATAAATATTATGTTCAAAATAATGAGTCTTGTCCTGTCATTTTTATACTGGCATGCAAAGTATTTCCATCATATTTAAGCCCCTGTCACCATTTCTCTTTTCCTTTATCTTCATAGTGATCTCCCTCCACCCGAACAATCCCTTTCTACTTTCATGTCTTAGTAAGCATGTGGAATTTTCTTTCTGTTTAGTTTATTTTACTTAATTTGGTGATCTCTCTATTCATTAATTCCTGCAAAGAATCATGCAACTCACTGAGTAGACCAAGCTGGCCTGTAATTCACAGAAATATGTCTACCTCTGCCTCTCCGGTGTCAAAATTAAATACATGAGCACTCCTGGCCATGATTGTGTTCTTTGTGGCTGGATAAAAATCTGCATTTTTAGGTAATTGTAAATATATAAGCATTTATGAGAAACCGTGCAGATAAATCCTGTGTAACAACATTCAAGGAGCAGGGGAATTCTTTCATTCTTTCCATCATCTTGTATATGATTTTATTTTAATTTTATTTTTCTTTTTAATTGGCTACTTTTTGTTAACAATTTTCATACAATATATTTTGATCATATTTTTGCCCTGACTCGACTCCTCCAAGACCCTCCCACCTCCTTATCTACCCAATTTCACATTCTTTCTCCTTTAAAGACTAAGAAAAACAGTAAAAAAAAAAATATCAAAACAAACAGATCTAAAAAAACACAATATAACAGAAAAATACTAAAACAAAACCAAAAGTACACAAAAATTGTGGAGTCTGTTTAGTGTTGGCCAATTTCCTGTGCACGAGGTAGTGAAGTGTGGTTGATACACCCAATCGAATTCCATTGGAGAAAGGTGGTTTTCTTTCTCCTAACTGGTGAGTTGCAAATAGCTTATTGGTTAGCTGTTTCTTAGGTTCTCCTTCTCAGTATTGGATTTTGTCTTGGTTGAACCTGGGTAGGTCCTGCCCATTCTGTCATAGTCTCTGTTGGTTAATATGTTTAGCAGTCTGCTATATATTGATGGCACTGTTTCCTTGGAGTCATCTACCACCTCTGTCTCTTATAATCTTTCTTCTTTATCCTCCTCTTCATGTGTCCCTGAGACTTTGGGTGAGGAGTTTGATAACTCTATCCCATTTAGAGCTGAGTGCTCCAAAGTTTCTCACTCTTTGCAAATTGTCTATTTGAGGAGTCTCTGTTAATTCTAATTTATTGCAAGAAGCTTCTCTGATGAAGGCTAAGCAGTGTTCTGATCTATGGGTGAAGCAATAAGTCATTATTTTATTGCTATATTCCTTTAGCAAAATATTAGTAGTAGGTTTTACCCTAAGGCCCATGATTTACCTAGCCTCAGGTTTTAGGCCACTTTAGCAATATCAGGTATAGGTTCCATTTCTTGGAATGGTCCTTAAATACAGTCAAAACATGATTGGTTATTTTCATTGAATTTTTGCCATTATTTACCCATATATCTTACAAGTGAGTTCTTATTGTAGGTTGCAGGGTTTGTAGCTGAGTGAGTTTGAAGATAACTTTTCTTCTCTGGTTGCAAAGTACCTTTCAGTACCATGAATGCTAGTAAGTAGGGGTGAGACTTTTGGCTGAATACCAGCTTGATTTCTCCTTGTTTGATGACATAAGTAAGTTGTGTCTTCACCAATTGACCTTACCATTAAGTTATAGAGAGTAACCAATAGTCTTTGAAATAGCCTGTGATGTTAGGGGGTATCTATTGGTCCCTTTGATCCAATGACTCAATATTATCTAACCCATGCCTGAAACTTGGACATTTCATTTGGTAACATAAGATATCTATTTGGGGACTATGTCCCCCATTATATGGTGAATTCATTTAAATTCTTTGCAAATATACAAATATACATATATACATTTTATATATATATATATGTACGTGTGTGTGTGTGTGTGTGTGTGTGTGTATTAGTAGCTTTCCTATGGCTGTTCAAGTGCCTTTTAATGTTAGTTGTCCCTTCATACCCTCCCTCTTTTGTCCTACCCAACTATCTCTCTTCTTATTTAATCCTCCTATTATAGTTTCCCCTTTATCTTTTTAGAATACCATATTCTATTTCCCCGTCCTTGGAAATTTCTCTCCTACCTTTTGGTCCCTTACCAGTTACCTAACCTCTGTGCTTATTTCAATTGAAACACAGATATCTGAAACTTAAGAGCTAATATCCATATATAAGGGAAGACATGCAATATTTGTCTTTGGGGGTCTGGATTACCTCATTCGGGATGATTGTCTTGATTCCTACCCATTTACCTGCAAATTTTGTTTTTCTTAACAGCTGAATAATATTCCACTTTGTAGACATAAGACTTCTTCATTATTTTTTCATCATTTGGTAGACATCTAGGCTGTTTCCAGTTTCTGGTTATTATAGATGAGGCAACAATGAAATGAATAAGTAAGTATCTTTCATTGTAGGAGTCTTCTCTTTAGTTAGGTATATTCTGTTGTACTTCATTTTTGGAGCTATTTTGAATAGATTATTTTACTCATTTCTTTCTCTGTGAGTGTATTATGAGTATATATGAAGACTACGTTTTTAGTGTTGATTTTATATCCTGAGACTTTACTATAGATGTTTATTTGATCTAGGAGGTTCTTTTTTTAAGTCAGTTGTCTTTTAAGTATAGAATCATGTCTTCTGTAAATAGGGATAATCTGATTTCTGTGTTGTTGCCTATTCTTATTTCACTTATTCTTTCTCTTGACTAACTGCTACAGATAAGAGACAGAACATGTCTGGCAGTGGTGACACATGCCTTTAATCCAAGCACTCAGAGGCAGAGGCAGGTGGATCTCTGTGAGTTCACAGCTAGCCTAGTTTACAGACCTAGTTCCAGAACAACTAGGGCTGAGAAACCCTGTATCAAAAAACAAAAAAGAAAAAGAGAGAGAGAGAGAGAGAGAGAGAGAGAGAGAGATTGAACATGTCTTAGTCAGTGTTTCTATTGCTGTACTAAACCACCTTGACTAAAATTACTTGGCGAAGAGAGGGTTTATTTCAACTTACAATTTCACATCACAGGCCATCACTGAAGGAAGTTTGGGCAGCAACTCAAGCATGGCAGAAATCTGGGAGCAAAAGCTGATGCAGAGGCCATGGAGGAGTGCTACTTCTGTCTCCCTAATCAATGGCTTGCTTAGCCTGCTCTCTCACAGCACCCAGAAGGGTGCCAGCCTAGGGATGGCACCACTCACCATCTGCTGGGATCTCCTACATCAAATATCAACCAAGAAAGTGCACTTTGGCTTGTCCCCAGGACAATCTGATGGGGGCATTTTCTCACTTAGAATTCCTTCAGTTGTTATGTCCAGTTGGCCTAAAATTAACTAGTACAGAGCACTATTTTAAAAAGTCTTTAATTTTGGTGACCTTGGATTTGTGTCTGGTATGTTGCAACATAATTATTTTTTAAGTTTAGCTTCAAGCAACTGTTTCATAAATTTCTCAGGATTTCTGATGTACTAATTATATCATTCTAAAAAAAAAGCAGTTTTAGTTCCTTTCCCTATCTATTTGCTTTCTCTTTCTTGACTTACTGTGTTGTCTGGAACATATATTACCATGACCAATAAGAATGGTGACCTCTTGCTCCCAGTTGAAGGAGCAAAGAGCTCTTCACATCGTTTACTGGAAGCTTTTTGCACATTTTGTGCCATTGTGTCCTACTCTTTACTTGCTGATGTTTTTGTTATGTATAAACTTTGAATTTTGTCAATTTCTCTATGTATTCATGGAATCACCTTTTTCCTTATTTTGTTTATATGAGAGGTTACATTGTTTAATACTTAAAATGTTGAAACTACCTTATATTCTCAAATAAGCCCTATTTAGCTGTTACACGAATTTTCATATTTTTGACTGAATTCTAGTCCTAATAGTCTGCTAAGCATGGCTGAATATTTATGCATGTGATATATTGGTCTTTACTTTTTGTACT
This sequence comes from Peromyscus maniculatus bairdii, assembly GCF_049852395.1. Taxonomy (NCBI): domain Eukaryota; kingdom Metazoa; phylum Chordata; class Mammalia; order Rodentia; family Cricetidae; genus Peromyscus; species Peromyscus maniculatus. Next base: position 12,917,395 of record NC_134860.1, read on the forward strand.
ATGTTTATCTTGTTTCATTATTGGAATAGTATTAATTTCATAATATTGTGAAATGGTCTCCTTTTTGATAGCAATCATGTAAAGCCGATGTTAATTATTCAGAATTCTCCAGGACTAATTATGTAAAATTATCCAGTATAGACATTTGGTCCTAAATATTTCTCTTCAAGAATTTTTAATTCAAGTTACTTAACAGTTGCAAGGTAAGTGTGGAAATTTGTACTTTCCAAGAAAATGGACATTTTTATTTGGAAGTGAAGCATTTATGTCTGGACAGTTATTCATGGTATTCCCTCATGTATTAGTTACCTATGACATTAAAGCAAATTAACAGAAACCTGTAGAGTTTAAACAACATTGGCTCATTCCCCCAGTCTGACTTGGCCCCATATAAGCTTTTATCAGTGTCATACTCTCCCCGGGATGCCTAAGAAAGGATCTGGTTTCAGCCTTTTCCAACTTCTGATGACATTCTTGGACTCATGACTATATCTCTCTGTCCTACTGTAGGCACCTTGCAATCTGTCTTTCACATATGTCTAACTTTCCTGTTATAAGGGACCTTGTATGATGATCTTTCCATCTGGAGATCCTTAAATTAATTATATCTGCAAAGATGCTTTCTCCAGGAAGGGAACATTTACAGGTGAATGGTAACATCCTGAGAACTGGTATTTAATGTATGGGTAGCCACAGCTCAGTCTCTTGCATTTTGTTTGTTTTTTACTCTTCCCTTCCCTGCAACCTCATCTCCTTCTTTCTTCCTGACAGATGTTACTGCATCCTCCTTTTCAAAGAATCAGCTCTTTGTTGAAGTAATCTGTTCTGTTACTTACAGTTTCATTTAGTTTTCCTCTTTATTTCTTCTATATTATTTGCTTTAGGTTTATTTTTATCTTATTTTTTGGTTCTTTTTAAACTGCGGTTATCTTCTAAATGTTACATAAAATATATTTGTATCTACTAATGAGATAGCATAATGTGCTTTTAATATAGTCATACATTTTATGATGTTAAAATCAGGTGAATATAAACCTGTCTGCCAAAACATTTCTTTTTAGTAAAACTTACATGTTCCTTTCTTCTGTCTTTTAAAACTGTACAATACATTATTGCTTTTTACAGTCACTTTGTTGTGGAATAGCACCCCAGATCTGCTCCTATCAAACTGCAACTTAGTAGCCTTTCATCAACCTTTTCTTGATCCTCCTTTGTCACTACTCTCCAAAGGCTTCAGTAATCACTCTTCTTCGCTCACTCTTGTGATCACCTTTCTTACATTTTACATACATGGGAGACAATGCCCTTCTTGTCTCTCAGTGTCTGACTTACATCACCAAACACCATCTGATTCCATTCATTTTTCTAGGGCCTTTTAGGGTAAGATTCTATTATTGATTTTTGATATTTCCCATTTTATTTTTTGGGGGGGATTTTTTTCTTTTATTTTACAATACCATTCAGTTCTACATAACAGCCACAGATTCCCTTGTTCTCCCTCTTCCTGCCCCCCTCCCCTTCCCCCCAGCCCACCCCCCATTCCCTCCTCTTCCAGGGCAAAGCCTCCCCCGAGGACTGAGATTGACCTGGTAGACTCAGTCCAGGCAGGTCCAGTCCCCTCCTCTCAGACTGAGTCAAGCATCCCTGCATAAGTCCCCTGGTGATGGGATGGCCAAACACCCTAATAGTTGTGCCAGAAACTCCGTCCAAGGACTGAGGAATCTTGATGCAGAGATCCACGGCTAGGCCCCAGGTGGAGTGCCGGGAGTCTAATTAGCGAGAAAGAGGAGGGTTTATATGAGTGAGAATTGTTGAAACCAAGGTTGGATAAAGCACAGGGACAAATAGCCAAATGAATGGAAACACATGAACTATGAACCAAAGGCTGAGGGCCCCCCAACTGGATCAGGCCCTCTGAATAGGTGAGACAGTTGATTGGCTTGATCTGTTTGGGAGGCATCTAGGCAGTGGTACCAGGTCCTGTGCTCATTGCATGAGTTAGCTGTTTGAAACCCATTTTCTAATATGTGCATCTAGTTCCACAAATTCTCTTCTCAGCAGAGCTTCATTTGCATTCCAAAAATTTTATCACATAGTATTTTTATTTAATATTTAATAGCTCACATGCTTTTGACTTTTCTGGAGACTTTATCTTTGATTCCTTGTTTATTTAGAAGTATCTTAAGATATCTGGCTAATGTCCTGCTAATGACTTTTAACTTGACACCAGTCTTTGGACCATAGCCAGCATTGTGTTATTACTTCACATTTGTTCAGGTGTGCCTGTGGCCCTTCTGTTCTACTTTGGTACGGATACTGGATAAGAATGTATATTCCGTTCTTAAGTAGAGTGTTCCATGATTTTCAAGTAGACCCTTTCCAAGTAGATTGTTAGTAGTATTTGGATTTCTTCTATAAATTTGTTGGTTTTCTGTTTATTTTACCAACAGTTGAGAAAGAGATATTAACTCTCTAATTACAATTAGAGATTTATCTATTTTACTTGTCAGTTGTATTTCTATCCACTGTGTCTCACATAAATTGCAACTCCATTTCTTGGCAAACACATGTTTAAAAATGATATGTCATCTGGATAACTGAGAACCATCTTATTTTTTAATATCCCTTTTTGTCTCTGACTTTCCTCTTCTTCCACCTTCAGCTTCCCCTCCATCTTTGTTTCCTTCTTCCTACTTTATCTGATATAATATGTATAATATCCCAACATGTATTCCCCACATGTCTTCTAATGATCTTGGCCCTCGAGAAAATATCTAGGTTCTAATAGTGTTCCCATCCAAGCCCACATCATCACATTAAATCCTTACTTAAATAAAATTACACACAACTGCCCCCTCATGTGCCATTTCTTTAAAAAGAACAAGTAGAACCATTTTGATCTTTATTCCTTCATAAGCCTGCTTCCATGAAACCTGACATTTTCGTGGGAAACACTCTTGCTCCCTGGTGACAAAGAAAGTCTGCCTGTTAGGAGACTGCAGTGACCTTGCTCTCTCCTTAACAGTCCCCTCACCTCTTCACTTCTGTATCTGCCTCTAATTTATCTAACTCCAAAGAATTACAAGCAAGCCACAGAACGTACATATTAACTTCCTAACTCTGCTATGGCAAGAGCACCCAAATGAGTGACTAATTCTAGTGAGTCACTACATGCAAAGTCAGGTAGGAAGTGGAGCAGGTGAATGTGAGGGCAGAGGAGCTAGAGGGAAGGAAGAGGTCACAGGTAACAGATGCCACACTCTAGAAAGGTGGCTCAAAAAACAGAGGAACCACTTCAATGCATGTTAGAGGTCATTTCATTTCTAAACTAATACATTTTCACCATTTGACGTTTTATCTTGACTCGAACATGGACAATATTTGTAAAGACAAATTTCAAGAGAGCCTGATTTAATTGTTTAACAGATTAGGCCAGTCTCCAAAATGTCATTTGCTTCACTGTTCTGCCAACTGGACCCAGTTTTATTCTCAGTAGACTTTAATATAAGGGCCTTAGAATACTGGCACATCCTAAGATCTGCAGGGTCTCAGAGGGGATTTCCTCCTCAACACTTGAACTTCACCAGTCAGCCTGCCTCTCTGTAGTTCTCAAATACAGGCATCATGTATGGTATTTGCTCTTCTGCTTCTGGTAGCCTCTGCCTCGGTGAAAATCAAACAAATAAACAATTAAAGGTTTGAACTGAATTTTAACAGCTTTTCCAAGAAACCTTTTGAAATTTATTTGATTCCTTTTATAGAAGAGGATGCTTTTCTTCCTTTTCTTCTGTTTAGTTTCCAGGTAATCTCAGATTTAAATATCAAAGCAAGGAATTAATGGCCACCCTGTTCTTCATGTATACATCACAGTTCCTAAATCTTTCATCCTTATGTCCTCTTGCCTTGGAAGGCGCTAAGCATGGGAAGTAGATGTAACCTTCAGACCCTTTCATGCTGTGACACATCAGGCTGAAAACATTGTCCAGACAAGGTAGTGTTCTTTTTTATGATAAATCTGTTACAGAAGAAGGATGAGGCTAGAGTCTCATGTATTATCTATGAAGTATAGTACATGTTTAAAGAATATTATTAGGAGGCAAAGTCTTATTCATATTAATGAGGTCATTGTCATCTAGTATTCTTAGTTGCTGTGGTGGAAGGTTCAATCTTAAGCATCCTCTGTGTGTATTTGGGGAGGGTAATTTATTGTTGTTTTGTTTTGTTCTTTCTGATGTAGGGTTTCAAGTAATTCCTGACAGCCCTGCATCAGCCTCCCAAGTGCTGAAATTGTAGGTCTGCAACATCATATCCAACTTACAAAAAAAGCATTAAGCTGCAGCACCTTTGATAGGATTGCTTAGATCCTAAGAGCGTACCCTAAGCATATCATAAGATACTCTTAGATCCTAAGAGTATCAGCATAATAGTTAAATGAAATTCAAACACATTATAAAAAAATGAAAGAGTGAACTTGAGGACAATACACTCAGACAACATGTACTTCTCATAAACTCCATAAAGTCTTCTGAAGCACACAAAATAAAAGACCTCAATGATAAATAAGCAATAATAAATAATGAATCTGCAGACCTTAAAACTCTGTTAAGTTTCTGTGCCCAATTGACCATTTCAGGAAAATGCATAGAAGACTCTTATTGTTTCTGGCTTTGATTTTAAGCATTAGAAAAAAATTGAAAACCATTTTTGAGGCAACTTGCCAAGTCATAATAGCCTTAAGTAAATTTGAGATCAGGATCAGGAACTAAAACTCCTAGAATCCAAAGAGTGACTAAAGTTAAGACACAATCAGTGAAGCATCCTTCAGAACAACCAAGTGAAAAGTCTTGGAGTCTGAGGAGTATCCAAAACTCTGCTCAGATGATTGGCAGCTGTGTGACCTGGGGCCACAAGTATGTTTCCTAATCTAGAAAATGCAAAAATTGTTCTGTACTGACATCTTACTCCTTTCATTCCAAATGCTTCTTCCCAATGTGGCTTTATCCTCCCATCACCAGGGGGCAGCAAACATAAATCAACCGTGTGTGTGTGTGTGTGTGTGTGTGTGTGTGTGTGTGTGTGTGTGTTACAAAAGTGGTTTTGTTTGACTTTGGAGATGAGGCGTTCAGTAACCTTGTAATTTCTGTCAATTGCACTACTGGAACATTATTTGAGGTCACTTCCTAAGAAATATTTTTGGAAGAAAAGTGAATCACCAAGAAGAACCATCATCTGGCCTGTCTTCTTCTGCCTCTCACCACAGGAAAACTTCAGATTGATGAAAAACAATCTGTCCTATTTACTTTAATGCACTAAGTTGGGGAGGGTGATTTGCTACAGTAAAATGGATGTTTAGTAAATTTTGTGTTTATTGTCCAATAGGCTGGAATGAAATTTGGCTGAACAGTATAAACAAGTTTTTATACTGTGGAACCTCAGACCTTTTAATGTCATCTAATGTAATGCTAACATCATCTTAGCACTACCAAGTATAATATATTCATAATATATTTATATGGCCCATCTACCAGACATCACAGCATACCATTTTCTACAGAAAAGTATGTAATAACTTCTAAATCTCAATTTGGGAAAGGATAACATAATTGTGGTAGTTTGAATGTAATGGGCCCCCATAATCTCATAAGGCATTGCGCTATTAGGAGGTGTGGCTTTGTTGCAGTTGGTTTGGTCTTGTTGGAGGAAGTATGTCACTGTGGGGGCAGGTTTTGAGGTTTCCTATGCTCAGGATACTCCACTAAGCATCAGTCAACTTCCTACTGCCTGTAAGATGGAGGACTTTCAGCTATTCCTCGAGAACTGTGTCTGCCTGCATGTTGCCATGTTCCTCATGATGATGATAATGAACTGAATCAATGAACCCATAAGTGAGCCTCCTCAATTAATTGTTTTCCTTTTTTAAATTTTATTTTACAATATAATTTAATTCTACATATCAGCCACAGATTCCCCTCTTCTCCCCCTCCCCTCCCTCTCCTTCCCCCCTTCCAACCCCCCCTTCCCATCTTCTCCAGGGCTAAAACTCCTCTGAGGATTGAGATCAACCTGGTAGACTCAATCCAGGCAGGTCCAGTCCCCTCCTCCCAGGCTGAGCCAGGCGTCCCTGCACAAGCCCCAGGTTTCAAACAGCCAACTCATGTACCGAGCATAGGACTCAGTCCCACTGCCTGGATGCCTCCCAAACAGATCAAGCCAATCAACTGTCTCACCCATTCAGAGGGCCTGATCCAGTTGGGGGCCCCTCAGCCATTGGTTCATAGTTCATGTGTTTCCATTCGTTTGGCTATTTGTCCCTGTGCTTTATCCAACCTTGGTTTCAACAATTCTCGCTCATATAAACCCTCCTCTTTCTCACCAATTGGACTCCCAGAGCTCCACCCGGGGCCTGGCCATGGATCTCTGCATCTAGTTCCCTCAGTCATTGGATGGGGTTTCTAGCACAACAATTAGGGTGTTTGACCATCCTATCACCAGAGTAGGTAAGTTCAGGCTGTCTCTCAACCATTGCCAGGAGTCTGTCTATTGTGGGGGCATCTTTGTGGATTTCTGTGGGCCTCTCTAGCACTTTGCTTCTTCCTATTCTCATGTGGTCTTCATTTACCATGGTCTCCTATCCCTTGTTCTCCCTCTCTGTTCTTGATCCAGATGGGATCTCCCACTCCCCCAAGCTCTCTTTCCCCATTCATTACCCCCACTCATGTCCAGGCTGTTCATGTAGATCTCATCCATTTCTCTGTCATTGGGCAATCCCTGTGTCTTTCTTGGGGTCCTGTTTTCCAGGTAGCTTCCCTGCTGTGGTGAGTAGCAGTCCAGTCATCCTTGTTCCACATCTAGTATCCTCCTATGAGTGAGTACATATCATGTTTGTCTTTCTGAGTCTGGGTTACCTCACTCAGGATGATTTTTTCTAGATCCATCCAGTCGCTTGTAAACCTCATGATGTTATTGTTTTTCTCTGCTGAGTAGTATTCCATTGTGTATATGTACCACATTTTATTTATCCATTCTTCAGTTGAGGGGCATCGAGGCTGTTTCCAGGTTCTGGCTATTACAAACAATGCTGATATGAACATAGCTGAGCAAGTGCCCTTGTAGTATGATTGAGCATTCCTTGGGTATATGGCCAAGAGTGGTATTGCTGGATCTTGGGGGAGACTGATTTTCAATTTTCTAAGAAAGTGCCATATTGATTTCCAAAGTGGTTGTACAAGCTTGTATTCCCACCTGCAGTGGAGGAGAGTTCACCCTAGTTCCACATTCTCTCCAGCATAAAGTGTCTTCAGTGTTTGTGATCTTAGCCGTTCTGACAGGTGTAAGGTGGTATCTCAGAATTGTTTTGATTTGCATTTCCCTGAAAAATAGGGACGTTGTGCAATTCCTTAAATGTCTTTCAGCCATTTGAGTTTCCTCTGTTGAGAATTCTCTGTTTAGTTCTAAAGCCCATTTCTTAATTGGACTGTTGGTCATTTTGATATCTAATTTCTTGAGTTCCTTATATATTCTCGATATCAGTCCTCTGTCAGATGTGGGGTTGGTGAAGATCTTTTCCCATTCTGTAGGCTGTCGCTTTGCCTTGTTGACCATATCCTTTGCTCTACAAAAGCTTCTCAGTTTCAAGAGGTCCCATTGATTGATTGTTTCTCTCAGTGCCTGTGCTACTGGTGTTATATTTAGGAAGTGATCTCCTATGCCGATGCATTCAAGACTCCTTCCTACTTTCTCTTCTAGCAGGTTCAGAGTAGCTGGATTTATGTTGAGGTCCTTGATCCACTTGGACTTAAGCTTTGTGCACGGTGACAGATATGGATCTATTTGCAGCCTTCTACATGTTGATACCTGCACCATTTGTTGAAGATGCTTTCTTTTTCCATTGTACACTTTTGGCTTCTTTGTCAAAAATTATATGTTCATAGGTATGTGGGTTAATGTCGGGGTCTTCAATTCGATTCCATTGGTCCACATGTTAGTTTTTATGCCAATACCAAGCTGTTTTTATTACTGTAGCTCTATAGTAGAGCTTGAAGTCAGGGATTGTGATGCCTCCAGAGGTTGTTTTATTGTACAGGATTCTTTTGGCTATCCTGGGTTTTTTGTTTTTCTATATGAAGTTGAGTATTATTCTTTCCAGGTCTGTGAAGAATTGTGTTGGTATTTTGATGGGGATTGCATTGAATCTGTAGATAGCTTTTGTTAAGATTGCCATTTTTACTATGTTAATCCTGCCTATCCATGAGCATGGGAGATCTTTCCATTTTCTGACATCTTCTTCAATTTCTTTTTCAGAGACTTAAAGTTATTGGTATATAGGTCCTTCACTTGCTAGGTTAGTGTTACCCCAAGGTATTTTATATCATTTTTGGCTATTGTAAAGGGTGATGTATCTCTAATTGCCTTCTCAGCTTCTTTGTCCATTGTATATAGGAGGGCTACTGATTTTTTTGAGTTGATCTTGTATCCTGCTATGTTGCTGAATGTGTTTATAAGCTCCATCAGTTCCTTGGTTGAATCTTTGGGGTCACTCAAGTATACTATCATGTCATCTGCAAATAGGGAAAGCTTGATTTCTTCCTTTCCAATTTGTATTCCCTTAATTTCCTTATGTTGTCTTATTGCTCTGGCTAGAACTTCAAGTACTATATTGAATAAGTATGGGGAGAGTGGACAGCCTTGCCTCGTTCCTGATTTTAGTGGAATTGCTTTGAGTTTCTCTCCATTTAATTTGATGTTGGCTGTTGGCTTGCTGTAAATTGCCTTTATTATGTATAGGTATGTTCCCTGTATTCCTGATCACTCCAAGACTTTTCTCATGAAGGGGTGTTGGATTTTGTCAAATGCCTTTTCTGCATCTAGTGAGATGATCATGTGGTTTTTTTTTTTCTTAAGTTTGTTTATATGGTGTATCACATTGATGGACTTTCGTATGGGAGCTCTCTTGTCCAGACAGACAGTCCGGGGCAGGATGGGAGCTTGGGGCCAGGAAGTGGCTGGGGTCTTAGGTGGATGGGCGTTGAAAGGAGGGTGCGGAGATTGCAGGGTCTGTGGGAGTCTTGTAGAAGGGGAGCCTTCCCAGTAGGGGTGGGGTTAGAAGTGTTCCTGCCCGATGGCCAGAACCTGGGGCCATGTTGGGCAGGTCTTCCCTGGGAGTGGCTGGTGCCCAGGGATGGGATCTAGGCTGAGCCCAGCCACTCACCTCTTGTCCAGATGGGAAGTCCGGGGCGGGATGAGAGCTGGGGGCCGGTCTCTAAGTCTCAGGAAATGGCTGGGGTCTCAGGTGGATGGGCATGGGGGCAGGGCGTCAATTGTTTTCCTTTTATAAGAGTTGTCAGGGATTTTGTAAAATGGAGGGAGAGAGACTTGGTGGGTTGGATCTAAGGTGCCCCATGGTGGGTAAGAGACAGAGACACACCAGGCAGCGTACAATCATATGAAAAGTTTTATTAGTGGTAAAGGGGGGAGGGAGAGGGAAATGGAGGGCAGGTCTGCCTCCTGGAAAGAGAGAGAGAAAGATAGAGAGTAGGTGGGGGGCTAAGGAGAGAAAAAGGGAGAAGAAGAGAGAGAAGGTGGGTGAGTGCCCACCTTTTATGATGGGACTTCATGCATGTGCAGAGAGATGATGTAGCAATGAGCACATGACATTGTCAGGAACCTGAGTGGGCCAAGGTATTTCCTGAATATTGGCCAGGTCCCAAGGGGCAGGTCTGAATGCTAACAATGGTCATATTGTATTTTCACAGCAATAGTCACCCTAACTAAGACTGAAGTTGGTATCAGGAATGGGGTATTGCTGTGATAGGCCTGAGCATGTATTTGTTTGTAGGAATTTGGACTTTGGCACTTTGGGTTATGAAAGCAGTGGAATGCACTGTTTAATGAGCCATGCTAGTAGGAGCATGGAAGACAGAGTTGCTAAGAGTTTATTGAACTGTTGGGGGCTCACTCAAGAGATTTTACAGAAGAATTTTAGTATATTACCTAGAGGGGTTTTTTTTTGTGATATTTGGGTGAAGAACGTTGCTATGGATATCACTCTGTATACTGTGAATGCGTTGCTCTTATTGGTTGATAAATAAAATGCTGATTGGCTAGTAGCCAGGCAGGAAGTATAGGTGGGGTAAACAGACAAGGAGAATTCTGGGAAAAGGAAGGCTGGGTCAGTAGATGCCAGCCTGCCTTCCATGTAATGGCACACAGCTAAAGCCATGGAACATGTGGTAACCTATAGATTAACAGAAATGGGCTGAATTTAAATGTAAGAGCCAGTAAGTGGTAGGCCTGAGCTAATGGCCGAGCAGTTTTAACTAATATAAGCTTCTGAGTGATTATTTTATAAGTGGCTGCTGAGTCTGTGGGGCTGGGCAGGACCAGAGAAAACTTCAGCTACAGAAAGTGGCTGCCTTTTGTCCTTTTCTGAAGAGTTTGCCTGGGGCTAAAGTGAAGTGTTTTGGCAGAAGAAATCTCAAAACAGCCTAGTATAGAGTCTTTCATATAGATACTAGTGGTAACTCTAATGAAGATTTATAATGAAAAGGTGTAAGATGAGCAGGGTAAATTACAAAAAGTAAGTTTTGTGGAGAAAAAGAGCACCAGAAAGTGGAATGGAGCTAAATCCTGTGTTCAAGGAGATAAATGGATTAAGAAATGGACCTCAGTGCAAGATCCCACCCAGCTAAGTTTCCAACTTGTGGAAAGAAACTAAACTAAAGAAAAGCTTAAAACCAGGTGTGGTGGGGCACACCTTTAATCCCAGCACTGGGAAGGCAGAGGCTGGTGGATCTCTGAGTCTGAGGTCAATCTGGTCTACAGAGAAAGTTTCATGACAGCCAAGTGTAGGCAGTGAAGGACAGAAAGCTGGTGAAGATGTTATCAGACAAGGGGGCCATGTTCCAGCTCCAGCAAGCAGTAGAACTTGGTAGTTTCAGCCATGTGGTTCTGGCTTTAGCCTTAAGAACAGAAGAAAGAATTAAGGAATTAAGCTTCTGAGGCTAAGCATGTATCAGAGGTGTCCCTGAATGGAGGCCTGGTAGAAAGACCATTGCAGGAATCTGTGAAGTTGAAGCCTGTAGGGAGACCTGCTCCCACTTTTCCTGCCAGGGTACTCTTGAGGAGGGAGAAGTGAGAAATATATAGATAGAAATACAGAGGGGACAGACACTTAGAAATACAGGATAGCTTGGGAAGGCCTGATTCAAAACCCACCAGCCCTCTACTAAAGGACTTTTAAAGGAATGCCAAAGGTGGAGCAAAAGACTTCCTCCCAGCACAGCCAAGTACAGACCATCCCAAACACCCGGTGACTATGCACATGGTCAAGCTATCCCCTAACACAACCCTGCTGTGTAAAGCAAGCTCAGATCTAACTAGGAAATCTTTGTGTACTCCCACAAGCCTGGATTGCCTTAGAGAACTCCAGATGTTAGAGCTGCCAGAGTCATGGGAGGAGAGCTACTAACAGGCAGTAGAACCAGTCCAAGAAAAAGAATTGTGTTGCAGTCAACAAAGCTGAGCAGTATTGGAGATATGAAGAGTGTTTTGGCATTACACATGGCAATGCAGAGTTTGGAGTTTGCTCAGCTGGCTTTTGGTCTTGTTTTGGTGTAGTATTTCCTCACTATTCTCCTTCCTTATGTTTTGGGATGGTAATGCATATCCATTATATGTTGTAAGTATGTTATCTTTCTTTATAATTTTGATTTTACAGGGAATTAAAGTTAAGAGATTTCATGACTCTCAGAAGAGTCTTTGAAATTTGGACTTTAAAACATTATTGAGACTGTGATAGACTACAAGAACTTTTGAAGTTGGACTAAATGCATTATGATATTGTTGCAAGCTTCTGTGGGCCAGGGACTGGAATGTTGTAGTTTGAATGTAATTGGCCACCATAATTTTATAGGGAATGGCATTATTAGGAGGTGTGGCTTTGTTGGAGTGGGTATGGTCTTGTTGGAGGCAGTATGTCACTGGGGGTGTGGGTGGGCTTTGAGGTTTTGTATGCTCAGGATATTACTGAGTTTGTCAGTCAACTTCCTGTTGCCTGCACAATGTAGGACTCTCAGCTATTCCTCCGGCAGCATGTCTGTCTGCATGCTGCCATGCTCTCCACCATAATGGTAATGAACTGAAACCATAATCAAGCTCCTTCAATTAAATGTTTTATTTTATAAGAGTTGCCGTGGTTGTGGCTTCTTTTCACAGCAATCATAATCCCAAGACAGTAGTTGAATTCTAAAGCCCTTCCAATTTTAGCATACTAAAAATCTACAAGGAGAGCTTTGGCCACTTCTTCTTGCTTATCTTGATGAAAAGAAAATTATTCTGTAGTTGGTTGCTATAAATTTCATTATTTACTTCCACTGAAACCACTTTTTAATGAATTAACAGAGGAAGGCAGTATTAGAATTATTAATGAGCAATTAAATAGAAATTAAGGTGATATCAACCACAGCATTCTGGTGGGGACTTGGTTGTCAGGTGGCCTGGGAACCTGATGGATGTAGAAGCATAAGATGCTGTCACAATGATGAAACAAGCATAGTGCTGGCTAATAGATTTATCTATTTCTCCTTGGCAGATTGTAATAGGATATGGAATTGCCCTGCTGGTCTAGGTTCCTAGAGAAGCACCTCATAAAAAGAGTGTGGTTAGAACAAGAAGAATCATCTGCTCTGTCTGTACTGTACATTCTCACAGAATGGTCATATAAACAAAGAAATTGTGTGTGTGTGTGTGTGTGTGTGTGTGTGTGTGAGAGAGAGAGAGAGAGAGAGAGAGAGAGAGAGAGAGAGAGAGAGAGAGAGAGAGAGAGAGAGAGAGAGGAGGGGTTAAGTATGCACGTATTTGTATGCTATGGTAAACTGCTTTTGCATTTTTCTTTGTGTTCATGTGATTTTATAAGTGAAGACAAATAAGATGCACCCACATATATTTGACAATATGTTTGAAGAACAAAATACAGTGACAGGAGTATATTGTCAGAGTACTTTGAAAAGAGTTAAGGTGGCACCAGCAAAATGTCCTAGTGGGCAAAGGCACATATGTATCAATATACCCCCACAAACTCATCACTCAGGAAACTGACACAGGAGAATCAAGAGTTGGAGACCAGCCTGGTCTATACAATTAAACACTATCCAAAAAACAGGAGAGACCAAAAAAGAAGAGAGAGAGAGAAGGGAGAGGGGGAAGAAAGGAAAAGAGAAGAGGGGCTAGAGAGAACTTTCCAGCCCTCCTTGCTCCTACAGAGAATCCAGGTTAGATTTTCAGTACCCACATGGTGGCTCACAACCATCTGTAACTCCATTTCTAGGTCTAACACCCTCTTCTGAGTTCCATTCATACATGCAGGGAAAATACTCCGACATACAAAATTAAAAAATTTAAGTCAATCTTTAAAAAGAAAGAAGTGAGGGATGGAGTGGTAGAATAAGGGAGAAGGGGTAAGGGAGGAAGAATCACTAAGGAATTATTAATATAAGCTTTGGAATCAAATGAATAAACTCAAACAACTAAATTCCTGACTAAAATTTCTTTAGTTTCTTTTAGTTCCTAATTTTTTTATTAAAATATTTAAAAGTTTAGTTGATAGAGTAGTTGTGCATGTTTATAGGCTATCTTATGATAATTCAGTGCAAATATATGAAAGTTTACATACATATCAGCCCAAACTACCAATTGTCAATTACAGTTATTATTACATACAATTATCCTACTGTGCTCTAGAGGACTGGGAGAAGCCATTTCTTCCACCCAAATGCACACTTCTTTCTACCTCACTCTTTACTCCTATCCCTGATCTTTCCCATGCTCTAGTAAACACTGTGCCTCCTACTTCAATGAACTTGACTTTTTAGCTTCTACATATAAATAAACACATAAGAGTGCATAGTATTTATCTTTCTTTACCAGACTGATTTCCCTTAACAACATGATTTCCAGTTCTATCCATGTTGTTGAAAATTACAGTTTCTTTGCTTTGTAGCAAAATTTAATTTTATTACACACACACACACACACACACACACACACACACACACACTGCATTTTTCATTTTTCTGGTTGCATATCATTGTTATTTTGTGACTAGCATTGCAATAGACATGCAAGTGCTGATGGATTTTTGAAATACTGATTTAATATATTCTAGGACCTAGACCCAGTAATAGAATTTCTGGATCATATGGTAATTCTATTTCTAGTTTTGTGAGGAATTTCCACATTGTTTACTGTATTTTTATATTAATTTACACTCTCAACAGAAATATATGAAAAATTTCTTTTCTCTGCATATTAGCCAGCATATACTTTTGGCATTTCCACTTAGAGTGGGATGAAGTTGTAGTTTTGTTTTATTTTACATTTATCTGACGATATCATAAAATCAATCACTCTTTGTATAATATTGACCAGTTTATATTTTCATTTCATAAAGGGTCAATGGTTAATTTTAAAAATTCAATGTTCATGAGAATTTTATATATGTATATGAAATTATATATATAATTTAAATACAATTATATCCACCTTACATTTCTCCACTCAATATCTTTCATTTTCCCTTAATACGTTCCCCTCCAAACTTCATCTTTTTAAAACATCCTCTTTTTAATCAATCTTTATTTTTATTTATGTGTATGTGAGTGTCCATGGAAGCCAAAAGAGAACATAGGTTCTGGAGTTGCAGGCAGTTTTGAACTACCACATGCGGTGGCTGTGAACTGAACTGTGATCCTCTAAAAGAGCAACATATTCTGACTGCTGAGCCATCTCAATCTACCCTGCTTTGTTTTGCTTTATTGCTAATAACTCCACAGTACGGAGTGAGTCCTGGAGAGTGCCTTCACATTTATGCAAGGGTTTTTGGTTGGCTTGGTCTCTTGCAGGTTGTATATAGAACTATAGTTCCTGTGAGTTCATGAGTGAAATAACTATGCCATGTCTCAAACAGAGCACTTCACAGCACTCCTTTCTATCTTCTGGTTCTTAAATTCTTACAGCCTCCTCTTCTGAGATCTTTTCTGAGCCGTGGTGGTATGTGTGTTTTGTTGGGGTTGGGGTGGTTGATAAAAATCTCTTGCTTAAGATTGAGTACCCAATCTCTTATTCTCACCACCTCATTTAGCATAATCTTAGTTTCAAATTTTTTATGATTCCTAGCTAAAGGAATTATTTGTCTATGCAATAAAATGTTAAAGATTACAATAAATAAAGCATTTATGCAGGTTTAATGAGAAGAGTAAGCTCCTCAATTTTCCCTCTACTTAATTAACATTTTTACCAGACAAATTATCCTTTTGGTTTAATAAGTCAATCTAATCCAAATTGATTTGAATGTCTGTCATTCAGTAATTCCTAAGCACTTACAAGTAAAGTATTTAGCAGCATTTACTGAGTAGCATTGAATACTATATTCACATTTAATATATAGTGTCTTAATTTTATAAGAGTGTTATAAATAGTGGTCCTAGAATCCACGTGCCCAACCACAATAGTACCCTAGTCATCTTCAGAAGAGTATTGTGCCAACTGTTAGCCCATGCTTACAATTGCAATCCTCAGAAAACAGAGGCAGGAAAATCAAAAGTTCAATGTCAGCCCAAGCTACAGCTACATAAAAATACCCTATGTATAAAAATAATGCACTGTCCTGAAAAAAAAAATAAAGGAGAATGTCTCAAATGCCCCATATCATCCTTCAGAATCCACTTGGGATAAGTAGATGTGCAAGTGGGATGTATTTTCAATTCCCAGGATATGGTAGGGGAAATATCCTCTCTCTATATTCCGTGACTGATTTTTCAAGAACATTTTGAGAAAAATAATGGCCATTTAACATATACACATAAAAGTGAAGTGAATCAGTATGTCTAATATGGATGGCTCCTTCGATTCTTCTTCAGGGTTGACTTCCAGAAAGGGAAAAAGAATCACCCTGCTCTAGGAGTCATATCAAGGATGGGTATAAGGATGGCCATCTGGGCACAGGTGACATCTCTATGACCCTAAGAACAGTATGCTGCTTCATTTAACAGCTGGGCTAGGTCATGACAAATAATGAAAATTATAACATCATAACAGAAAACACAGTCCTCAAAGCTCATTCCTTCTGGCTCATCAGTGTTCATGACTTTTCATGGGGCAAAAGCCAGTTGCAGAGATTTAGGTTACCTGGCACAGAAAATGCTTAGTTAAACTCAGTGGTCTTGAGCATATTTAATAGGCAAGTGTTAAGTAGGCTAAAAAGTGTTTCAAATCACCAGAAGGTTATAAAATAAAAATAATTCATTTCTGTAGAACATGATAGTGTTTCTCCCTTCCAGGACAGTGATGGGATAATAAAATTAGTGTTGACTTTCCTTGTTTCTTTCTTAAGAAATAGACTGCATGAAGTCAGAGAGAACGTCTTCTTAGGTCAACATCAAAGAGGAAAGAAAGTTACAGTGTGTATCAAACACCTATTTCTTTACAATTGCTGTGATAGGACCTTCACACACATTATCTTATTTGATGGTCAAATAGTGTTAGGTGGTAGATATGATCATCTCTATTTTAAAATTGAAACTCAAAGGTGTTAAGAAGCCTTCACCAGGTGTTACAGTTGATCTCTGACAAAACCTGAAACTATTAAAAAATATATTCTTTGCACCCATTGTGTATCTTCTTTCTAACTCAGGTTGTGATTCTGTTATTCAAATAATTGGTTTATAAAGTAGGACTCTCCACCAAATATATACATACACACATACCCCTTCCCTACCACAGGGGAGAAAACTGAAGAAAGTAAATTAAATTATGAACTTGAGAATATAATGTTAGTTAAACAGGATGGCCCTTCAAGGTAAGAGTTTTTATGAGGAAAATTAAAAGTATATAGACAGAAAAAGACCAGAAAACCCTCCTTTGCATGGTGCTTCTAATTAGATGAAATCCATGCAAGTCTTCTGTCTTACCACCAAGAGCAAGGGGCAAGCAAAGAAGGGGCTTGAAAAAAGGTAATCCTCAGCAGGCTTTCTGAAGCCTTTTTAAAATGTAGGTCTTTTCCCCCACCTCCTCCAAGGCAAGGCAGTGGGGGAAGTCTAGGGGGCGGGAAGAGGGAGGAGAGGGGGATCTGTGGTTGGTATGTAAAATGAATAGAAAATTTCTTAATAATAAAAAATAAAAGTAAATAAATAGTTCTTTAAGAATTAAAAAAATTAATTCTTAGGCAAATATAATAGCCTCCTGCTTAGTCTAGGTGAAGGCCAACCACATCTGCAAATTAGACACCATGAGGGCCTTTGGAACTAGGTTCTCTGGGAAAGATCAAGAATGTATATCAGGAATTCTCTGATGGTACATACATCCCTCTTAGCATCATTCTTCCATGTGGAAATTATCAGGACACAGATCAAATACTCAGAATTCTCGATTATAGTGTCATATTTCCCTGAATAATTATGATCCTGGTCTATAGATGAGGTCGTTGAAGATCTATGAGATAAACAGCAAGAAACCAGTAAGTTTTCAAATTAGGATATCATGATTTCCAAAAATCTATCTAACTGTAAGATAGATTTTTGAAGCTGCTTTCTAGCTTCAGTCTGAGAAGTCATTAGAAAAATTTCTAGCCATAGGCTATCATTATACTCCTAGACATGAATGAAGTCATCATGTGCAGGGTTGACATCATGATCTGCATTGGTCAGCACAAGAACTAAACAAGTATTACCCATTCCCTCAGTAACTTGTGGTATAAGGAGAATGATTCCTGGAGTAAAAATCTAACCATGAGAAAGGGTGTAATAAAAGTTTATTGCTGATATTTATGAGCAAGAAAGACAGTAAGCTTCTATTCTCCTGGGAGGCATAAAAGAATCTTTAACATGAAAGCTGATCTCTGAAGGAAGGACAATTTCCATGCAATGACAATATGTATGGCCTTTCAAGCAGTGAGAACTATATGAATGACAAGGGAGAAGAATCCTAAAGGATATATTCAGGGATAAGTGAGGATTGGAAAACCACTACAACAAAGGATAAACAAGGATACAAAGTAGACTTGAATCCAAAACAACAATAGATAATAGTAGAGAACTTTATATTCCAAGACGGCCTTGCCATGTACTACTTGTGTGGGACTGTATTCTTTGTCTAGCAGGAAGCCCCTGACATTCTCAGGAAATGATCTCTAGGAGCCTTCTCTGGTGTTCACAAGTAGAATGAACAGAGAAAGTAGAGAGCTAGAAAATAGGAATTCAGATAGTGAGTGGTAGGCTTACTAATTTAAGGGTGAAGATGATTACTATAGGTTTCATCATCTTACCCATTAGCTGTCACAAGATGTTCAGACCTAAGCCTAAGCCTAAGTCTGTTCTGTCTGAAGGCAATGGTCAACAATTGGAAGATGGTACTTCTGATCACTATTCAAAGTCAAGATGTATGAAAGGATGGTTGAGGGACATGACAATCTCATGTCTGCAATTGCAGACAATGAAATCTCTGCACTATAGATCACAGTAAGCTGGTGGCTTTTAACAAATTTCTGGGAAAGGCTTATTATCTCTTTGGTGGTTTATTACTATATGTTGGCTCTCTGCTTCTAAAACTCTCTCTGTTGTGTTAGTTTTCAGAATCTAACTCAATGAAAGTAGGATCTGGGTCCATTTCCTCTTGATAAAGAAGATGATTTAGTGAGGTTAAGTCTTCATACCTCCTTGCCTATTGTCTGTTCTCTGGGTATCCTGCTCTTTGGACAAACATTGGTGAATTCTTACTTATCAATACCAACACCAGCACCAGCACAATTTGTTCAATACCTTCTAAGCCTTTTTAGATAGCAAAATTTTGAATATACTATTTCCTGTCGGTCTTGACCTGTATCGGGATTTCACTCTATTGTGGACTCCGTTGAGCCTTGTAGATTTCCTCTCTGCTTATGTTAGCCACTGGTAGGCAGTGTGACCATTAGCAACGTAACAAGGCTCCGTCCATCCCTGTTTCTCTACTATAAATTAGGGATCTGTTACATCTTCTTCAAGTCACTGTCAGGAGGACTCAGTGATATCAAGTCCATGAAACTGCCAGATGGGGTGCCTGGCCACACTGGTGTTTAAACCATCGCATTTTCAGGTAATCAGGACACACTGGAGAATGGAACTTTTTGACCACTTGACTCTTGTCATGGATGATCTTCCTATAAAATATTTAGCTAAACAGGACCCACTTTTGAGATCAGGCTATTCAAGGTGGCCCCTGATAGCTCAGATGTCTGTCCATTCCTGGCTGCAGAATGATGACCTCTCTTCCAACATTCTCAACATGTATAGTCATATCTATATCTGCAATGACAAATTTTAGGCATAAACATAAGAGCTATGTTCCCAAACAAAGGTGTCTTACAGGTTAGATGTCCTTCCTATGTGTTCCCATAACACCTATGGTAACTTGTTAAAGGATGTGCATTGCAGTACTAGATTTCTTAAGATAGATCTCTTAAAAACTGGAGCTCTCATGAGAATAGAGAGGCAGGTTAATACTCTCTTGCACTACCACTGGCAGAGGTGGGACTCAGCAGAGGTGCCAGAAATAGATACATAAGGAGTTAAAACAAAGCATCATGTTGCCTTACAGGTTGGAGACTCAGAAGAAAGGCAATGTGACTGAGAAAGTAATACATGGTTTCTGATATCTGTTCAAAGAGCTGGGTACAGTGAAAGCAGTGTTCTCCACACCAAGATTTACTCTCGCCCTCCTGTGGTACCATGAGGGCACTACTCATCTTGTCCAAATGGCTCAATTCCAGTCCTGTCACCACCTGTTTAATCTGAGTGACTGGAACCAAGGCACCTTGGCCTCCATTTCATTCTTATTAAATGCAGCCAAAAGGGGTCTGTCCTCTGCCTGATCCTACTATTTTGCAGAGTTATGTTCTATGAGACCTGCTGTGCCCAATGATGATGGGGACAGATGACAAGTGGGACAAGAATGAGAGCACACATTGTATTCTTTCTCAATCTGTCTGAGTTAATTTTTAATAAGGCAAACAATGAATGTTTGAGTTTCCTTCCTAAAATATTTTGACTAGTAATTTCATGAGTGGGAAGGTTTTACCAGGCTGTCTCCAAAATAGTGAGCAAAGAAAATAGAGTGAATATGCTAATTTTGCAGAAAATTAAATTACAGCATGGCTAACATTAAGCAATTTGGTAAAATATTAAGTATGACAAGAGAAGGCATAAACCTTCTTAAACTTACCTTGTGTCCCCTGCCTACCCTTCTAGGATTGGACCATGTTTGACAATATGAGGTCCCAGCATATCCTTCAGCAAAAGCAGTGTTTCTTCAACATCTTCATAAAAGAAGCCCCGAAATCAAGGGCCATTGATACCCCCAGTTTTCTCCCCTACTTTCTCCTTTGACCCCCTTGACTTGCACTGAATTTCTCCATTGGGTCATGTCCTAGGTTCATGCATAGAACTCTGTCTTTCTTTCTGTGTTCTTTCTGGCTTGTTCTTTATTGCCTGGTTACTCATGGCACAAGAAATGATCTGTTCTGTACTTCAAATCTGGTTCTCAGTTACCACAGACCTTGTAGAATGCCTGGGTTTGGTCACTCAAAGGAAATAGACACTTTTAATATACATGGTTTCTCTTGTGAGCTTTAAAGGCCATGTTGGATATGAATGCAACAAGTACCAAAATGCTTTCTAAGCTCTTCCTTAGGAAAGCAAGCAAAATTCATTCAAATTTTGTTTGTTATGTATTCAAAGGTTGCAACCAATTTATCTGTATAGATGTTTCCAACTTTTCTAGAAGTGTGAAAATTCAAATACTTAGTGTAGCATAGCTGGTAATAGAACACACCTGTAAGTCCCCAAGAGCCTTATGTATGCCTACACACTCTTTAGGAACCCCAACACCCACAGGCAGTCAATTATGGCAGACCATCATACTTAAAACAGCTGACATAGGCCAGACAACATCATCACTGTCTTAACCACCAGCTAATCACTGGAAATGAACATGAAGCCACTCTCTACTGACCAGCTTTCCACTTTTCACAACTGACAAAGATACCTACACCCTGCGCCAACACAGAAGACACGAATGAACCCTGGCTTAGAATAACAGAAGTGATAATTATAGATTTATGGTCCATAACAAACACTTGTGATCTAGACTGCCAAGCACGGAGGTAGTTTTTTTTTTAAGTAGTAATATCTTGTTGATACACAAAAATACATGATTCTTTCACCATTAGGTATTTTCTCTTTTTTGCTTCCATAATTAAAAAACTCCTGCACATCCTTACTGTAGAATCATAGAATCTGGATAGCCCCTCAGCAAGGTGAGGGAGAATAGCTCTGCAACCCAGATGGTTCCATTACATACATTTTTTGTACCACTCTCTTCCTCCACACACTTGGTAAAGGTAGTCATGAAGACCATACTACTCTTCTCAATTTTTCTAATGGTTTCATTTATTATTTTAACTTTAAGGACTATAATAGAATGGCCAAGAATAATGAGAAAGATTTCTTGGAAAATGTGGAATGATACCTATGCTCTGAAACTAGGTTACATTTATTTAGATGTTAAGAGGAAATTTCCAGTCCAGAAAGGGGAAAATTAGGCAAGGGAATTTAGTAAATTCTCAGGGTCAGGTCCCATCAAGGAGTGCAGATAAGCTGTGAATAAAACAGGTTTCTTGGTGGAGTATGGATGGAGTTGTATAGATAAAGAGTAAATAGGTAAAATAGTATCAGATAATGATAAAAATTTGGGAGAAAAACAAAGTGGATTTGGGGAAGTTGGAAAGGAGCTTAAAATTTTTGAATAAGATGATCAGAGACCTTACCTTAATTACGGCATTTTATCTGAGTCTTAAAGGAGATGGTTTGTAAATCTTGTAGACACAAGAGAAATAGCATTCTAAGTACAGCAGTTGGCACATGAATAAATAAAAACGACTAGGAGTTCCATGGGAAAGCAAAGGCACAAGGACAACTGCTTAGTCTGTAGGAGATAAAGTTGTGGAAGAATTGAGAGTTGGCTTAGAACAAAGAATAATGAGAGCTAGTAGAGGCTTCCCAAGAATCACACTGGCTTCTGCACTAATCATAGTGTTGTGGGGCATGGTTGAGACAATGAAGTTCATGAGAAGACCATTAACATAATCTCAGACAGAAGGGTATGGCCTGTGCTGGAAAAGAAGCTTAGGAGGTGGAGCACATTAGTGCAGTATTTAGAGAAGTGTCATGGTGATGCTGATAGATTGTTCATGTATCAGAGATGAGCTGAAAGATACAGTGAGAAGAGAGAGTGTTCATTGCCTTCATATCTTATCATATATCATGGGGGAAATTCCAGTCAAAGTGAGAAGAAAAGGAGTTTAGATTAGTACAGGAAAGTATGATTGCAACAGTGTGGTCTGAATATCACTGGTCGGATAGGTGTTACAGATAAGAATACTGGACCAAGGCGAGGAGACATAGCATATGTTAGTGGAAAGCCTTCAAATAATTTACTTACTAGACCCAAGAGTTTGAACACTATTCTGGCTGTTGGAACTGGGTCATAAAAGGCAAGGAAAAGTCTGCAGCTGTCCCTCAGAAGGTGACTATGAGGAGAATAGCTTGCTAAAATGAGGAGCTACTTGCTCAGTTGCTTAGAGACACTAAATAGGAAATATAAATGATTTAAGAAATATATAAGAAAAGGAAAAATACCAGCACTCTGATAAATGCAATTGACTCCCAGTCTCCATGGCAGGGAAACCAACTCCATCAGTGTTTAGGACTAGGGCCAAATGAAGTTTATGTCCTATCCATGGAGGGAAGTTGTTATTTATATCCCAGGTAACATGGTAATGTATTAAAAACAGCCTAGCATCATCAGATTTTTAAATAGGAACTAGAAATTGTATCTTGTTCTATATTTGTATAAATCAAGAAGTAATTTGTATAAACACTCACATAGAGATTATGAGCTAAAGTGTAACTCTAAGAGATGGAGTGCTCAGACCGCTTGTTCCAAACTCCAAAGCAACACTGCTCACTCCTTTCTCTCCAGCAGACCTGAATTCACACTGTCAGTCCAGATTCTTGGGCTCCCTCAGGATTCACACATTTCTTCACCTTGTCTTTCCCATCAGTCACCTTTGGAGGATAAAGCATTGGCAGTTCCCCGAGCACTGGTCCTCACAACACTGTCAGGATGATACAGTGTAATATCTGATGAAGTCACCTAGTCTTTGTCCTCTGTCTCCTGTTAGGGCTAGTGCCTGAAGGAGCGAACACAGTGGTCCACCTATGAGACGACCACTCCTTGTTCCTTTGTCTGTCTATGCTCCCATGTTGCAATGGTTTTCTTGCATTCAGAAGACTTCTAACACCCTAGGGATACCCTTATAATGTCAAACAGTAGATGATGGGAGTACTCTGAGCTGTGTTCCATTCTGTGGTCTAGAGTTCTCTAGAAAGACTAAGCTCCAGCTGCCATGTAAGAAATCTGTTCATGAGCCCATCCTATACTAATGTCTTTGCTTTCCTAATCTTATCTCCTAACTGTCTAACTGGTGCATCCTGGGGAAATTCAAACCATTATATCAATGTCTACAGAAGCAATGCCTCACAGATTTTTTTTTTTCCTGGCTGAGTGGTGGCAGAGCAGGAGTGTTACTAGGATGGAAAGACATCTGCAAGTCCCTCTGTGGGGGCCAGAATCTCAAGAATGTCAGGGACTTTGCAACAAGCAGGCTGAATTTTGCCCTTTCCAAGCCTGGTTTTATTGACAAAGGCATAAAACTCAGCTTGAAACAAAATGTTTTTTAGCTCTGTCATAAACAGGCTAATCCACGGACAAAGCGCTGCCTCTGCTTTCTCCCCTTTCAGCGCAGGCACAATTTGTTCAGGGTCCTTGGTTGACCTTTTAATTGTATTGCAGTGGAGGACAGAGAGCAAAATGAAAAGCCTACATCTGCATTCACACAAGCAAATGGCTCCAGCTCAGGACAAAGCCTGCAATCAAAAGGGGACAGGATGCTCTACCCGCTGCCTGTATAAGACAGGGAATTTTCCAGCCCCATTGACTCCTGGCAGCTTGGACTGTTTAAGGAATTCCTTCATCAGGGTGAATTAGGGACAACTTGTATCTGTTAATACTATTTAAGAAAAAAAGAAAATGCAGCTCAGACAAGCACTAGATTTAGTAGAGGCCCTGACTACTATCCCACTTGGGCCTTTGGGGTTGTCTCCCCCAAAAGACTGCCATTCTCTTTCAGCCTTGTCTGTCTCTGTGACTTTTTTCCTGGGTATCTAATGCTACATTTTTGTTAAGATATAACAGAAAACTCAAGCTGAACTATAAATGGATTGAAGGCAGAGAATATGGAATTTGTGTGTGTTGTTCTCTAATTTAACCTCAAATCCTTGCACAGAATCATTCACACAATGCAACCTTAATTCGCATGTGTTGAGTCAAATAGTACCATGAAATAATCTTACTAAAAATAAATCAAAACAACAACAACAAAACCTACCATTAACAGAACTAAACAACCACACATTTATAGCTACAGACTTACAAAAATTGTAGTGTAGGTATGAGAGACACACAGCTATATTCTAGGTGCCGAGAAAAGGCTTAGCAAAAGCATTGGTCAACTCATCATCCCTGTAACTGAACATTTGAGGTGACACATTCACTAAGGAAGAGGTTATTTGGGCCCCACAACTTTGGAGGTTATAGACTATGAACAGAGATTCCATTGGTTTGGGCCAATGGTGTGGTAGCACAGCATGATAAGGCTGTGAAGTGGAGCAAAGCTACTCACTCCATCAGCCAGGAAGCAAAGAGAAACAGCGAGGGGCCCACATTCCCCTTTAAAGGCACCCCGCAGTGACCTGAAGGCTTCTCACTGGAGGCTACCTTTTCAAAGGTTCCACCACCTCCCAATAAACATTCCCCTTTAAAGGCACCCCGCAGTGACCTGAAGGCTTCTCACTGGAGGCTACCTTTTCAAAGGTTCCACCACCTCCCAATAAAGCTAGCCTGGGAACTGGGCCTTTCAGACACAGATATTTAGGGGGATACTCAAGATCCAAACTATCTCAAGAGCTGTCTTATCAGTTAGAAAAGAATGTTGTGTCTCAGTGTGCTTCTTTGGTGTGTTCACAACAGTCATAACCAAGTCTTAAGAACCTAAAAGGCCATATTAAGATCATGTTCTTATTTGTGAAATTGTTAATCCACATTTGACTCTAATTTTTTGGGGAGGAGTGACAACTCAAGCTCTCAGTTTCCTTCACCCAGAAAAGCAGTCATAACATCTCCTGTAGGATGTCATTGTGGGGATTAAGAGAATCCCTTCAGGGAAAATGCACAGAACAGTGTCTGGCACATGGCAGTCTCCCAGCTGTGCAGCATCGTGGTTACCTGACTTCTTAGCAAGTACGAAGAAATGAACAAGATGTCATGAACTTCTTTCTCATCTAAATCCTATCATATTATTCTTTGAACTCTCCAGAAATGTCATTTCTTAGCAATATGTGTGACTAAAACCTGTGACAATTACTTTCCACATTTCAGATTTGTAATTCTTCCTATCAGAGAAGCTAAATTAATAAGCGTCTCTCCTTCTCTCATTAGCCCACCACAGCTGCACTCACCATCACCTCCCCAGTTCTCATTTCAGAAATAAGCTTCCTACATACAGAAGACTACAAAGAAAGCCAGCTTTTGCAGGCAGCTGCCTCCTGAGCCACTGTGGGTCTGACTTGCAACAGAATGAGGTCCCAAGATGCGATTCAAATTTAATATGAGAGGAAGCTGCTCCCAGCACCATGCTTCTATACAGTGTCCCTGGGGCACCAGAAGACCCTTAAAAGGCAATGTCCACAGCTGGTCATGGTGGTATATGCCTTTATCTCAGCACTCAAGAGGCAGAAGCAGGCAGGCAGATCTCTGAGTTTGAGGCCAGCCTCGAATACAGAGAGAGTTCCAGGACAACCAAGGATACACAGAAAAAATACTGTCTCAAAAAACAAAAACAAACAAACAAAAATAAATAAAAGGCAGTGTCCACACCCAAAGTTCAGAGGGCAGCCATCTAATAAAGGGAGGATGCGAATGGCTAAATGAAACTAATGATGCACAGCCTCTAGAAGTCTCTTATATCTTATATATTGGAAGATGTGTGTATACCAGAATGTCCTGTGTTGAACATCTCTGAGTGGTGAGATCTTCAGTTGGCATGTGGGGCCTCTCTCCCTCTCTTGCTCTCACTATCTCGCTCTTGCTCCCACTCTCCCTCCCTACCTGCCTCATCCCTTGACATAAATTCATTCAATAGGTTAGCAGCAGACATTACCAAAGGCTATCACTCAGCCATTCAAAGTGGAAAGAGAATCTTTGGTTCTGGCCTCTGGAAAGAATATGGGTTGGAAATGCAGAGTTGGAATGAAGAGTTTTTTGGCTCCGCAATCTGAGGATGATCTTATGAACTTGCTGGACCTTGAGAGATCTCCACTCACAGCCAATGCCAGTCTATTTTGTTCTAAGCAATTCAGTCTGTACCACATTACTTTAAATTCGGGTCTTACTATCTAGAGAGAAGGACAGAAGGAAAGAGGGAGAGAAGGAGGGAAAGAAGAATAAAAGAATGAAGGGACACAGAAAGAAAGATGGCAAATGGCATAGAAGGAGAAAGAGAACTTGCCTAGATGTGTAAGCCAGACAGCTTGCCAAATTAAACACAGAATTAGTTAGTTAGGAATTCATGCATTTAAAATTTAAATTTGAAATAAAAAAAATAAAGCATGACTTGATTAAAAGAATGAAATAGATTTAAAACTTATCCAATGGAAGCCTTGACCTTTGCCTTTATATTCATGATTAAAAAAGACCTGAGAACATAGCTAACTGCTCATTGTCTAATGACGCCATCAAATTTTTTGTTTGATTTTTGAGACAGAGTTTCGCTATGTAGTGCTTTAGAATCAAAATTCTCCTACCTCAATGTCCCATGTACTGAGGTTAAAGGCATGCACCACAATGCCAAGTACAATCATCTAAGTTTGGTCATCTGTGAAGACACTTTCTCAGAAGCTGGGGAATGGACAAGTTAGTAACATGCCTGCTGCACAAGAATGAGTGCCTATGTTTGGATCCCCAGCCCCTGTGAAGAAGCCTGGCACAGTGGCACATGTCTATAGCCCTAGAATTATGGGGGGGAGGAGGTATAAGGAAACAGTGGATCACTGGAGTTTACTGGTCAGCTGGTCTAGTCAACTGGTTGAACTCCAGATTCAATGAGAGATCTTGTCAAAAAAATAAGTCAAAAAACAATCTCATGTTGACATCTGCGTCTACACACACACACACACACACACACACACACACACACACACACACACACACAGAGAGAGAGAGAGAGAGAGATATACCATACACTTAAAATAAGTAAATAAAATAAAGTTTTAAAAATACTATTATTTGCAAATAAGTTCACTATGATAGCTATTGGATGTTAGAATGCCACGTTTTTTTGTGAACAGAATTCAACATATCATAACTGAAAGCCTTCATTTCTAGTCTTCATCCCAAACAACCACCTCAATGAATCTTGCCTAAGGTTTATATATGTTCACAGAAATTTCTTTAATCACATATTTCTTAACATAACCACATCTCCGATATACAGGTCGATTTAGAAAGGTTGCCACCTTTATTGGGTACTGTGGGTATGTGTACCATCACTGCTATAACTAACCGCCATACTGTACTATATTCATTTATTCCCCGCAGCTTGGAAAACGATGGGTCTAAACGGAGTTGCACTGAATTGAAATCCAGGTGTTAGCCAAGCTACTTACCCCGTAGAAGGCTTAGAGGTAAAGGCACTTCCTCACATTTTACAGCTTCTAAAGGACACTGATATTTCTTGATATCTGGCCTCTTCCTTCCAGGCTATGTTTCCATCTCAATCATGTTGTCTTACGCTCATCTGTAATAAAATGCCCCTCACCTGCCCATAAGGGCAATTGTAATTACATTTGGGGAAGTTTCAGATGATCCAAGATTATTTCCCTATGCCAAAACTTTTTAACCAAATCATATATGTGAAGTCCCCTTTATTACACAGGCAGTATGTAGAGGTTCTAGTTACTAGGATTCCAGCACCCTTGGGGAAGATACTCACCCTATCATACTCTGTCCTGCAGGGACTCAAACTGCAATTCATCTTGTGCTCACAAAACTGTTCTGTTAAAAGCCTAAGTTTGCTGTATATTTAATTGAAACCCAACCCTGTTTTTTTTTTTTTTTAATTCAGATTTAGGGTACCACTGTGCCTCATTTATCAGAGCATGAATATATCTGAACTAAGCACATTTTCAGTTTCTATCATTATTCAGTTCTGCCGACATACCTTAATCTCTCATGCATTGCCACTTCCACAAAATTTGCTCTGTATGAATGCAGCAAAGTCCTCTTGGCAAATCAAATACTTTGAAGTATCACAAATTAAAGGTGTTTAGTGCCTCTCCTTACAAATATATTCCTTAACAAATTTACCCAAACTCTGAGCATGCTCCTCCATGATGAATAAGGACAAATTGTGGTGTTCAGTGCTTTAGAAAACATTTCCCAGCTCTTCCTATTCCAACCTCCTGCATTCAACACTGAACCTTACCAGGTGACCTCTCCACATGGAAATGGGTGGAAGAGGCAGTGTGTTGGCTCAATGTCTAAGTCTCTGAAAAGAATTAAATGGTCTCCTGAAAACTATCAGACTTCATTTTGAGAAAGAACTATCCTAAAAACCTACTGCGTCTCTAGTCAGGTCCAGAATGAGACATGAGGAGCATCTCTTTGCAGATACCAAACATGAAGATGAATGTTTGTCGATGGAAGCTTCTGAGGATAAAATTATTCAACATTTCATAGGAACTGAGGACAAAAAATTAGCCAC
Organism: Peromyscus maniculatus bairdii; assembly: GCF_049852395.1. Taxonomy (NCBI): domain Eukaryota; kingdom Metazoa; phylum Chordata; class Mammalia; order Rodentia; family Cricetidae; genus Peromyscus; species Peromyscus maniculatus. The sequence goes on from NC_134860.1 coordinate 12,946,358, forward strand.
CGATTTTTATTAATTTTTAATCAGAATAAATAGAGGTGGCTTCAAAGGTCAATCAGACTTGATATTTTATTTAAAATAATAAATGGATTTAAAAAAGTGAAAGCACTCACTTTAATTTTAAACATCATGTTTATTATTCCCTAATTATGCCTATGAAACTTTTACTAATATGAAATATTTTTGTTAGGTTATTTTATTAATATGAGTTATCAATTTAACTATAATTGTGTCAAGTTATCAAGCAAAGAACGGGATGTGAAATTATACTTACAGGATTATTTCAACTATGTAAAATGTTCTTATAAAGAAACAGGAATCTGCATCTGGGGAGATAGCTCAGTGGGTAAATTACTTGCCACACCAACGTGACACCTGGAGTTCAGAAACATGAAACAGCAATCTAATGTGATTTTCCCAAAGAGTCTAAATTCAAGGTTCTGACAAAGCAATATCCTGGAGGAAAATTTAAAAAATTTATTAGGAAAACTGATCAATGATGACAAAAATGACAGATACAAATGTGAGGGAAAATTCAACAAGGGCCCTGAAAAGAAAGTCAACAACCTAAAGGAAAAAGTCAACAAAATTGATAAGAAGGTTGACTTATGGAGGAAAAAGCAACACGAAGAAAAACTCAGAAAAAAACTAAAATATTGAAAAGAATACAGAAATGTTTTAAGTATATTTTTAAGAAATCAAGTAAAAATCACAGGGAAATAATAGTCAATAGACTTGATCAACCAGAAAACAAAATAGAAAAATTAAAGTAATTAACAGTTTTCTTCAATAATTATATTACTTGTAAGTGACTTCAACTCACCCATAAAGTGATATAGTCTAGTGGGCTAGATTAAAAACTAGATCTAAATAGCCAGTGTTTCCCAGAAACACACCTCACTGATAATGACAATCATAAAATGAGAACCAAAGGTAGAAGTCAATTTATCAAACAAATGGAAGATGAAACAAGCTGGGGTCACATTTAAATAGACATACAAATGTATGTAAATATGTACATGCATAACTGTGTGTGCCTGTGTGCTCATACATAGTATGTATCTCCACAGTATGTATCTGGGAGTAAATAATGAAAGTGGAAAGGGAACAATAAGAGGAGAGGAAGTGTTCTTTAAGGTAGGGGAAGAGAAGCTAATGGGATACATGTGACATAAAACAGAAGTGAGATTGCATAGTGGGAAGAAGAGAACCAACTAGAGAAAAGCTGGGAAGGAAGAGAGCATTGGGACAGGGAGGTAGATGAGACTAGAGTATAAGTGTGTGTGTGTGTGTGTGTGTGTGTGTGTGTGTGTGTGTGTGTGTGTGTTTGGCGTGCATGGGGGTGGGTGTATGTGAGTGCATGTGTGTGTGGAGGGATAGATGTATGTGCATGTGTGTATATATGAATATGTGTGTGTTTGTGTACGAGTATAAATCAACATAATCAAACCCAATGCCTTGTATGCTAACAAAAATTAGTATGTGAGGGAGATTGTATCCATGTATTTGGGGAGGTCAGAGGCTGACACTGATGTCTTCCTCAATTGTTCTCCACTTTATTTATTAAGGAGAGGCCTCTCACTGAACCTAGAGCATTCCAGTTCTGCTCAAGTAGCTAGCTAGGCTACCCTAGCATCTGGTTGACACTCAGGAGCTGGGCTTGCTAACAGGCTGCCACACTCACCTGACTTTTTTTGTGTTCATGTTGGGGATCTAAACTCAGTTCCTCATTCTTGTGCAGGAAGCATTTTATCTACTGGTCGATCTCCCTAGCTTATCTTTAATTATAATACTTTTTTCTCTTACACTGTCAAAATTACCTGAACTTGCTGAGTCAATCAGAAAAGACAATGTTACATGGTAATATCAATCCCACTATCTCAGTGTTTGTTATAAGAAAGAATCAGATGTTCCTCTTTTAATGCTCCTCTTCTTTTTTCCCACAGATGATAAGCATCATAGGTGAGGTTGAAAGCAGGACCTGGCATGACAACGCAAAGCAATCCTGGCCATCCTGAGAAGAGATAAGCAGTTATTTGGAAGGGGACATTGCATTTACATTTTACTGTCCTGCTCAAACATCCTTCCTCTTAAAGAGGGCAAAGTGTTATCTATTACAGGAGTAATCTAGAGGAAAGTGCACAGGCAAACGGATGGGATACTTGCAGAAAAATAATGTTACATTAGAGTTTCAGAGTATTTTATCTCTTTGTTTTATTTTGTTATACAACATCTACTGGTACTGTGCAGTGTGTGTGTGTGTGTGTGTGTGTGTGTGTGTGTGTGTGTGTGTGTGTGTGAATGAGAGAGAGAGAGAGAGAGAGAGAGACAGACAGACAGACAGACAGACACATCTGTTTTTTAACCTATGGCATATTTTTTTCTTTTCTAGAACATTTAATAACAGTATGATCACTAATTTACTCAAATAACTTTTTAACTTCTATTTTCTTGGGCTTGTTTTTGATAGTTTAAATTATACACTGCTTTATGGTGAAAGACCTGTTGATAGTTACAGATGGTTTTTCCTAAGAATGTTTATGTCATGGTTTTACTAATTCATTCTAAGACCTATATTAGATATAGTTGGAGAGGATGGAAACTGTCTCACTCCCTAGTCAGTTCTTTTCCACTTTTTTCACTTCCTAATCCTTGTACTGATGCACACCCAAATCATCACTAAACTTTTCATATATTTTGGGTAGAGCAGGTATGATCATCTCTGTGTCCTATAGAATGTACAGAATCTATATCAGTTTCATTAGTGTTGTAGTTTAGATACAGTTTTTGTATTCTTAAAGGTTCAGGTACTAGAGGCATCATCTCCACAGTGGTGCTTTTGTGTGATGTTAGAACTTTTAAGAGGTGGAGCAACATTAGAGGTTCTTGGGATACCAATCAGGGGGTGGGGGATGAGGTGGTTCTTGGGCAACCCCTTGGTTGTTCCTAACCTGGGAGAGTTGTAAAGCAGCAAGCTTGGCCCCTCCCATTCTCTATGCTTTATGACTCAAGAGATTATGTTCTTGTTCCCATCCTTACTGTGTGTCTCAAAGTGACAGAAGCAAAGAGCAACTTTCCAAACAGATGTTTGGGAGGCAACTAGGCAGTGGTACCGGGTCCTGTGCTCATTGCATGAGTTGGCTGTTTGAAACCTGGGGCTTATGCAGGGATGCTTGGCTCAGTCTGGGAGGAGGGGACTGGACCTGCCTGGACTGAGTCTACCAGGTTGATCTCAGTCCTGGGGGAGGCTTTGCCCTGGAGGAGGTGGGAATGGGAGGTGGGCTGGGGGAAAGGGGAGGGGGGCAGGAGGGCGGAGAACAAGGGAATCCATGACTGATATGTAGAACTGAATGGTATTGTAAAATAAAATAAAAGGAAAAAAAAGAGCACCTTTCAGTACAGGACCTGTGCCAAGCAACACTGACTTTGGGCCTCACAGACTGCCAGCTGAATAACCCTCCTGGAAAACGTAACCTGCTGCAGCTATTTCATTAGATAGGGAGAGGTGACTGACACGACATGGTTAGCGTGGTGCAACCTAGCACTAAGAGTAAGAGGGAAACAAGAACAGTCAACTTTCCTTAGTCTTATCATCTCTGGGAGGGAATGATTTACTCTAAGAACCTAAGAAATATTCCGAAATTAAGTAAATTAGGAAAAGCATTACAATTGATATACAAAGTATTTGTTTTCCTTTTAAAGGCCAATAAAATGTGTAAAGTTTAACAAGTCTGATGAAGGAAAAAGAAAACAGAAACCATAATTATACAGCAACAAAATAGACAGATTGTCATATATGGAGAAATAACTTAATCTTGTGCTATTTAAAATGTTTAATAACATCGGAAGAGACAGAAGACATTTCCATTTGTCTTGACTAGCATGACCTTGATAATAGAATTTGACAAATGGAGCACTGAGACTTAATCTACAAGCCAATCTCTCCATTATACAAGGGACATGAAATGCTTAAACATGGAAGCTTGGAAGCTAAGTAAATCTAGATCCAAATTCTTACTCTACTGTAAAGAACATTTTGAGACTTAGTACTCAATTATTCTAAAATCTTTTCATAAAGCAAGATGATAATAACCTGAGAATAATTATAATTAGAAAATAATATAAATAAATTCTAAAACTACTGTATGTCTCATAATACTTGCTGGATATGATGATGGAGGGGACAGGGATCATGAATTCAATGCAACATCAAGAAAGACATTTTTAAAAAGTGAATCTTAGGAAAACAATATAAAAAATCAAATTAGTCACAAAGAATTTTTCTAGAAATGAAGAACTTTTACTTTGGAAATTGATACATTTAATTTACCACAATATCATTTAAAAATATATAAATATTTCAGTAGGTGCTAGGCAAGCATTTGGTAATATTTGAAGTCTTTAATTATTTTTAAAAGTGATTGGTGTATATCCATGGAAAATAGTGGCAGGCTTCATGCAGACATTTTCATTCAAATATATCAGCACTTTGCCCATGTTTACCCCTTTGCCTACCCTCACTCATGCTCACATCTACCACTGGTCCCCTTCATTCTTTCAGCCTCACTTCTGTTTCATGAATTATAAATAAGGGAAAAGCTACCTTTCTGAGTTTGGCTTATTTCTTGTCTAATAGATATCTCTAGTTGTACCCATTTTTTCTGCAAATGATGAAATTTTGTTCTTTTTATGGCTGAATAAAACTACTTTATGAACATAAACCATTATTTTGTTTTTCATTCATCTGTTGGTAAACAATGGCTGATTTTCTCTCACAGATCTTGTGACTAGACAACAGAGGTGCAAAGATCCTTATCACATGTTAAATTAAGAATCGTTCAAGTTTATACCCAGGGATGTTACAACTGGGTTATGGAGCGTTCTCTTTCACTCTTTCAAGAAAATTTTGACATTCATTTATAATGAGGAAAAAAGTAATTTCAAGGAAGTTCACAATTGAAATTGAATTGTTTGGTATAATGTTTATCTGAAATGAGTAGAAAATATTATACAGGACCAGAAGAGTAGGTCAGAAGTGAAACATATGTTTGACATTCACTGGTATTGTAGATCCAAATCCTTAGCAATCCCTTTGCTTTCCAAAAACAAAATAAAATACTGTCAAGAAAATATGAAGCCTAACATCCAGCAATTTGTAACTTCTAGGTAATATCACACAAAAAATGCAATAATGGAATAGAAGAGTCAATATTATCATGGTTTGTAAATGTGTGTGTGTCTCTTTCTCTATGTGTGTGTCACTTATGTGTGTGTACGTGTGTGTTGTGTGATGCAGACATACACATATGTTGAAGGTGTGTGGGGATATTCTTTTTGCACAAATGCACAGATATGTGTATATACATACATGTAGAGGCCTGGTTGATGCTAGAAGCCTTCTGAGATCACTGACCATCTTATTTATTGAGGTCAAGTCTCTCAATGGAACCCAGAGCTCAGAGATACTGGAAATATCACTGGCCAGTTTGCTCTAGGGATCCCAGCCTATGCATTCTGAGCACTTGGATTACAGTGAGCCCACCTATGGATTACCAGCCCACTGTGCCCACCGAGCGTTTATGCAGCTTCTGAGATCCAATCTCAGGTCCTCACATGTTAACAGTGAGAGCTTTAACCACTCACCAGTCTCTCCAGCTCAAATGTGATTTTTGTTTGTTTGTTTGTTTGTTTGTTTGTTTGTAGGAGAAAGTAAAGATCTCAGACCTTAGAATAAGGTCAAAAATACTAGACACCAAAGTATCACACTAACAATTCTATACTGGAAATTATAAAAACCAAATATTTATTTTAAAAGAATATATCTGAAAACAAAACCAAAAACTTAAGTCCCAAATAGACTCTTACTATAGCTACATATCAGTGGGTGGTTGGCTAATTCAGCTAATGCCTATGGATTACCTACTGTTCTTGGGACTCAGCAGCAGCCAGGTCAGATATACACCTCATCAGTCACATTGGTTATAAATTTATTAGATAAGTACTTGAAAAAAAACAGCAGTAAATTTACATATGAGAAAACACAGCTAGCATGGCATGAAAATATATGTAAATGTACTGGCAACTACTGAGATTCATAACTGTTCAATGGGCTGAGAATAATTGAAATCTGTATCACTTCTCCTCCACTCATACCTCACACCCCAAGGCTTAGACAACATCACAGAAGAGATGTTGAAAAGAATATAAGAGCCAGGGAATATGGAATAGGGCAGAAATGCTTTCCTCTAGACATACATCACTGTTGGATGCACAAACTCACAACAACTGCGGTCGCCTACACAAGACCTGTATGGTCTCATGTCAGTTAAAAATTCTAGAAGGCAAGAGGGGTTCCTAAGCCATGTCTCTATCTAAAGAGCTATTGGTGGTTGATGTCTGCTAGGAGGCAGATTCACTTCTCTTTGAGTGGTGGCCACTAGCAAGTTGTCTGTGACACAGTGGGTAACTACATAGCCATGAACATATTGGCAGTGGATCAGTAGGACTCACAGGAATATATATATATATATATATATATATATATATATATATATATATGTGTGTGTGTGTGTGTGTGTGTGTATGTATGTATGTATATATATATATATGTAAAAACATTGAGGATGGGGGCAGAGGTCATTGGAGGAATGGAAGGTAGAGACGATTAAGGTATCTTGAATACTTCTGTGAATTTTTCACAAAATAACAAAAAATGTAAAAGTACTCTCACATGACTCTTTAAGTAGTAAAAGTAAGCAGAAACATCAAGTAAGGTATTTGTCGGGGCTGGGGCAATGGGGACACTGGTACTTTGGGCACTTTGAATTGGTTCTTATGTGCCAAGGTAAATGACATGTGTCAATAGTTATGCTCTGTTTTATTTATAATATGAAAAAAACAGTATAAAAATTTAAACTTGATTGACTAAAATGTAATTTAGATAAAGCATAATTCTGGACAGAAAAACAAACTTTTGAATAGATATGATTACCTCCTAACTTATTCCATAAATTCAGCACAGTATTTTACCAAAATTAAAACAAAATATTTCTTAACTTGTCAAGATTTATCTGCACCTGTATTATATTTACTTGTAAGAAAACAGCGAAGAAATATTTACACAGAATAATGAGGGCTCACATATTTTAGGGAATATCAAGAAATGAATGACTTAACTACGCACACTGAAAATGAAGCAGTGGAGCAGAATTGAGATTTCTGAAACAGACAAATAAAATGGAGGCTGGAATATTATAAAAGTCAACTTTAAATGCATAAAATAACCAAGCATGCTGGGGAAACAGGCTGAATTTAGTCAAAATAAAATTAAGTTCTGATCTAACAGCTTAACTTAAATATTTCCAAAAGAGTTTAAGATACAAGTAAAGGAAATAAAATTTAAAACTAGAAAACATGTGTGTACTCTAAGAATAACACCATTCTAAGCTTGACACCAGAAAGGCAGCCAAAAGCCAGGCAAATGCTTCACATCAGAAATCCCAGCTCACCATAAGTTTAAACCTACTGGGATACAGAAGGAAAACTTGTCTCAGTATGAACAGACAAAATCTCCAGTACAACTGAATTGGAACTGACCTGGAAGCCTCATACCGGAGAACTAACTTTCACAGTGTCTGAAGATGCAAGCTGCCAAGGAAGAAAAGCAATCCCCCAATGATGCAGTAGTGACACTTTTATCCCTTTCTCTAGGTCTGGGCTACCCCAGGAGGAGAAAAACTGAAAGAGCCAAAGGACCAAGAAACCTGCTGGGAGATGATTTCTTCTAGGTGTGAGAGGGAAGATGAACCCATGAAATCTCAACAGTGTTGTTGCCTAAACAAGACCAGCATAATAACAGCTGCAGTTAATGTTACAACATGAAGGGGGTAAATTTCACAAGCCATCACCCCCACATAAAGTGTTATAGGTAATTCTCAGCTAGAGAGAGAGAGAGAGAGAGAGAGAGAGAGAGAGAGAAAGAGAAAGAGAGAAAGCCTGTTTTTTTTTCCAGGAATGGCCCCCCAATAGGTTATTAAATCCCTAGTGATCAGCATTAAACACATATACATATGAACAACACTAAATAGACTCAGTATGTAAAAGCCTATTGAATCCATTTAGTGGTATTGTCAATGGTGTGTGTGTGTGTGTGTGTGTGTGTGTGTGTGTGTGTGTGTGTGTTAATAATTAAAGAAGAATAGGTCATGAATTTGATATGGGGAACACAGAAAGAGTTGGAAGGGTTGTAGTAAATTAAATGTAGAATTCATGTAGGAAAGTCTCAAGTAAGTATAAAATTGATTTTTTTAACATGTAGGAAAAAAGAGTAAGAGGCCAGGCCAGCTTACTGAAAACCAGAAGCTTGGCCAGTATCCTGAAAACCAGTCTTCTATCCAATCAGAGGCCAGGACAGCATCTGAAACCCAGAAAAACCCCAGCCTGATCAAAGGCACACACATACATAGCCAAAACTTAAGCTCTCAAACTTGGGCAGTGACCCCTTGCTAGACCAGAGACCATCTAGGTCATCAGAAGTCCAATCACCAAGGCAGAGATCCTCTACCCAATCACAGCCTATGACAACCAGAAGACCAGAGAGGAAACCTAAACCAAGGAATAAAACACCCATCCAACAAATACAGAAATTGGTACCTAGACCTATAATCACTCCAGATTCATGTACCTAAATGTAAGTGTAAGAAACAAACAACAATGTCACCACCAGAGTCCAGCCATCCCACTACAGCAAGCCCTGAATATTCCAACACAGATAAAGCACAAGAAAACAACCTTAAAAACAGCTTTATGATGATGATAGAGATATTTACAGAGGAGATGAAGAGCTCCCTTAAAGAAATTTAGGGAAAGGCAACTCAAAAAATTGAAGGAAATAAATAAATTCATTAAAGAATGCTAAGAAAGTTTAAAAAAAGAAAAGAAAGAAAAAAAGGTTTAAAAGCTATTGAAACATGAAAAACAAAAGAGAAGCAATAAAGAAAACACAAAGTGGAGGAATTCAGGAAATAGAAAATCTAGATGAGCAGACAAAAACTACAGATGCAAACACTGCCAACAGAATTCAAGAGATGGAGGAGAGAATCTCAGACATTGAAGAAATAATAGAAGAAGTAGATTCATAGGTCAAGGTAAATGTTAAAGCTAAAAAAAATCCTAATCCAAAACATATAAGAAATCTGGGACACTATGAAAAGATCAAACCTAAGAACAATAGGGATAGAAGTAGAAGAACTCCAGTTCAAAAACCCAGAAAATAATTTAACGAAATTATAGAAAAAAAAAATTCCCTAACCTAAAGAAGGACATGCCAATAAAGGTTAAACAAACAAACAAACAAAACAAAAAACCTTACAGAACACCAAACAGATGTGTTCAGAAAAGAAAGTTCCAACCTCACATAATAATCAAAACATTAAATATAAAGACAAAGAAAGAATACTAAAACCTGAAAGAGAAAAAGGCCAAATAACATATAAAGGCAGACCTATAAAACTTATACCTGACTTTTCAATGGAGACTCTAAAAGCCAGAAGGGCCTGGATAGATGTCTTATAGACTCAAAGAGAACATGGATGCCAGTTCAAACTAATATACTCAGCAAAATTTTCAACAACCACATATGGAGAAAAAATATATATTTCATGACAAAGTCCAATTTAAACAATATCTGTCTACAAATCTAGCTCTACAGGGGGTACAAGAAGGAAAACTCCAACCCCAAAAAGTTTACTATACCCACCTAAACACAGACAATAGATAATTTCACCTCCAACAAAATCAAGGGGGAAGTACATACATACATAAATACACACACACACACACACACACACACACACACACACACACACAACTACTACTACCACCAAAACCAACATAATAATATGAACAAACGTTCAGTGATCATTAATATCTCTCACTATAAATGGATTCAATTCCCCAATAAAATGACTCAAGCAAACAGAACAGGTATGAAAACAGGATCTATCCTTCTATTGCATACAAGAAACATACTTCAACATCAATGATAGACATTAGCTCAGAGTACGGGTTGAAAATAGATTTTCCAGTCAAATGGACCTAACAAGCAGGTATAACTATCCTAATATCTAACAAAAGAGATTTCAAAACAAAATTAATCAAAAGTGATGAAGGACTTTTCATATTCATCAAAGGAAAAAATCATCACAATGATGTCTCAAGTTTAAACAGTTATGTCCCCAATGCAAGCGCACCCATATTTGTAAAAGAAATATTATTAAAGCTTAAATCACACATTGAACGCCACACATAAGTAGTGGGAGACTTCAACATCCCACTCTCATCAATGGACAGGTTATTCAGACAGAAACTAAATAGAGAAATAATGGAATTAACAGACTTTATGACACAAATGGACATAACAAATATCTATAAAACATCTCTCTCAAACACCAAAGAATATCCCTTCTTCCCAGCACCTCATGGACTCTTCTCCAAAACTGACCACATATTTGGTCACTGAAGCAAGTCTCAACAGATACAAGAAAATTGAAATAAACCCCCATATCCCCTAGAGCACCATGGATTAGAATTGATTTTCAACAACAGAAAACCTAAAAACTCATAGAAACTGAACAGCTCTTAACTGAATTACCACAGGGTCAAGGAAGAAATAAAGAAAGAAATTAAAGACTTCCTAGAATTCAATGAAAATGAATACACAACATACCCAAACTTATGGGGAACAATGAAAGTGGTATTAAGAGGAAAATTCATAGCATTTAGTGACTTCATAAAGAATTTGAAGAAATTTTATACTAGCAACTTAACAGCACATGTGAAGCCCCAAAACCAAAAGATACAAGCTCACCTAGCAGGAGTAGATGGCAGGAAATAATCAAACTCAGGGTTGAAATCAATAAAATAGAAACAAAGACCACAATACAAAGAATTAATGAAACAAAAAGTTGGTTTTTTTTTTTTGAGAAAATCAACAAGATAGACAAACCCTTATCCAAACTAACTAAAAAACAAAGAGAGACTATCCAAATTGACAAAATCAGAAACAAAAAGGGGGATATAACAACAGACTCTGAGGAAACCACAAAAAAAATCATTAGTTCATACTTCAAATACCCGTACTCCACAAAATTAGAAAATAGAAAAGAAATGGGCAATTTTCTTGAAAGATATCACTCTTACCACAAGGCCACTTGCTCAGCTATGTTCATAGCAACTTTATTCAGAATAGCGAGAACCTGAAAACATCCTAGATGTTCTTCAACTGAAGAATGGGTAAAGCAAATGTGTTACATTTACACAATGCAGTGTTGTTCAGGTATTACAAGCAATGACATCACAAAATTCAAAGGCAAGTAGATGGAACTTGAAAAAAAAATCATCCTGAGTGAGGTAACCCAGACCAAGAAAGATAAACATGGTATGTACTTACTTATAAGTGGATCTCAGCTGTAAAGTAAAGGATAACCATGCTACAATTCACAGACCCAGGGAGGCTAGGTAACAAGGAGGGTCCAAGGGAACACTCAGATCTCCCTGGGAAGGGGAACTAGAAGAGATTTTTTGGGTGGACTTGGGGCAGGTAGGGATGGGAACATGAAGGATCAGGTGGGAGGGGTGAGTACTGAAAGAGCTGACTGGAAAAGGAGGCATTTAAGGTCAGGTAGAAACCTGGTGCAAGGGAAACTTCCAGTAATCTACAGTAGTGACCCCAGCTAAGACTCCTAGCAATTGCAGATATATAGCCTGATCTGGTCATCTCCCGTGACCAGGCAAGACTTCCAGTGGAGGGGTTGGGACACCAACCCAGCCGCATAAAACTCAACCTACCATCTATTTTGCCTATGGGATGTTCTGGGATAAATGTGGAGCAGAGATTATGCAAGTTGCCAACCAATGACTGGTTCAGCCTGAGACTCATACCACAAGAGTGAGGCCCCCCCACACACACACACTGTCTTGAGCACCAGCTCCCAGAGACTGGAAGGCCCAGAGAGACCTAGGATAGAATCAAACATGACTAGAGGGAAAAAATGTCAATTCAGTGATGCCTAACAATTGAAGCCTAGCCCAATAGTCATTAGAGAGGCTTCATACAGCAACTGATGGAAGCAGATACAGAGACCCACAGCCAAACATTATGCTGAGTCCATAGAATCCTACTCAAGGGAGGGAGGAAGGATTATAAGAGCCAGAGAGGTCAAGGACATCACAAGAAAACCCACAGCATCAATAAACCTGAACTCATATGCTGTGGATATTGCTCTGTATAAATAAAACACTGATGGCCAGTGACCAGACAGGAAGTATAGGCGGGACAAGGAGAGAGGAGAATTGGGGAAACAGGAAGAAGGGGGAGGAGACACTACAGCCACCGCCAGGACAAGTCAAGCAACATGTAAAGATGCCGGTAAGCCACCAGCCACGTGGCAAGGTATAGATTTATAAAAATGGGTTAATTTAAGATATAAGAACAGTTAACAAGAAGCCTGCCATGGCCATACAGTTTATAAGTAATATAAGCATCTGAGTGATTATTTTATACGTGGATTGTGGGACTGTGGGGCTTGGTAGAACCTGGAGAGAAGCCCTCCATCAACACTCATAGGAGCTCACAGAGACTGAACACACAACCAGGGAGCCTGCATGGGAGTGACCTGGGCCCTCTGCATATATGTGACAGTTGTGTAGCATTGTCTTCTTGTGGGACTCCTAACAGTGGGGGCAGGGACTGTTTCTTGTAGCTAGAGTTTTCCTGCCTGGCCCACAGTCAGGACAAATCTCTGTCACCTGCCAGTCCCACACCCGCTCAGACCCAACCAAGTAAACACAGAGACTTATATTGCTTACAAACTGTATGATCATGGCAGGCTTCTTGCTAACTGTTCTTATATCTTAAATCAAGCCATTTCTATTAATCTATACCTTGCCACATTGCTCATAGCTTACCAGCATCTTCATATGCTGCTTGTCATGGCAGTGGCTGGCAGTGACTCCCTCTGCCTTCCTGTTTTCTCAATCCTCCTCTCTGTTAGTCCTGCCTATACTTCCTTCCTGCCCACTGGCCAATCAGTGTTTTATTTATTGACCAATCAGAGCAACACATTTGACATACAGACCATCCCACAGCAGTTTCTGACTCCTTTATTGCCTTTTGAGACCCTATGCCTCATACTGGATTGCCTTGCCCAGCCTTAATACAAGATGAGGTGTTCAGTCTTACTATAACTTGATATGCCATGTTTTGGTGACATCAATAGGAGGTGTGCCTTTTAAAAAAAAAGGAGGAGGAGTGGATGTGGGGAGGAGGCAGATAGGATTTAGGGGAGAGAGACTGGGAAAAGAAGTAGTGGGAAGACTGGTCAGGATTTAAAATAAAAGTAAAACAAACAAGACCTGGCATTACTCAGTGTAAACAATATAACCTAAGAATTTAATGTGTACAGGTCTTTTGTGTGTGGTATGTCTGTGCACTATATGAATGCCTGGTACTAGTGGAAGCCAGAAGATGGTATCAGATGCCCTGTAACTGAAGCTACAGAAGGTTGTAAGCTTCCATGGAGTGCTGAAATAGGAGCTTAGTCCTCTGGAAAAGCAGCCAATGCTCTTACCTGCTGAGCCATCTCTCCAGCCCCAACATAACTGTTTTAATTAGTGTGAGTGCATGGTGGATCCAGAAGGATTTAGGTGGAAGATTGGGAATTGATGATCAAAATACTCTGTATGTATGTGTGGAATTACAAAAACAAAAATTTAAACTTTTATTTGAAAAGATAAGAACACAAGTATAAGGATGCCTATCTTTAACTCAGCAAAGTCACTTCTAAATTCATATTAGTTGCATAATTGAACAAATTGACAAATATGTGCTCAAATATTATAAATTTAGCAAATTACAAAATTACATAGCCAGAAAAATGCCTGTAAATAAAGGGCTGGATAAATAAATTCTATGCTGGGCAAAGGTACTAGTTTACATAAAAAATAATGGCACAGAGTTATTTTTGTCAAGAAATATATATATATATGTAATATGTTGCTTTAAAATTAAAAGTTTTTTTCCATAAGCATGTTTATATTACTTTTAGGGCCATAATATTAGAATACATATTAGCTATGTATTTTATTATAAGTAATTTTGGAGAGAGTAGATCTTCTCATTAGAGTATAAATTTATTAAATCATCTTGAGAGCAAGATGGTATATATTTATTAAAAAGCACTAAAATGCTCATACTTAAAGGGATAATTACATATGTAAAACATTGTGATAAGGGAAAAACAAGAGACACGGAAATAGCTAAGGGGGTAGATGGTATGGTAAGAGAGTTCACTTCAAGAAGATGACATGTGAGGTCAGAGACATATCTGTTAGCTTTAGTCACTCACCATGCACATATATGCCAAAACATCATGCAGTTCAACCTCAAATATTTACAAATTTTATTTGTCAATTTAAAAATTGGTGAATAGGGCCTAGAGAGTTTGCTCAGTGGTTAAGATTATTTACTGTTTTTTGCAGAGGAACTTTGTTCAGTTCCCAGCATCCACAAGCCATCTTATAATCATTTATAACTTCAGTTCCAGGAAATCCACTACCCACTTTCCAGCCTCCAGGAGCATGGTGTATCTGTGTTGTACTTATATACATGTAAGAAAAGCATTCGTATACATAAAATAAAAATTAAATCTTTTTAAAATGATTAATAAATAAAACATAGACACTGGTTAGGTAAGTAAAAAAGCAACTATCATTATGTTTCTTATTTACTAAGTGAAACCATTGTACCACTGAAGACAGTTCCAATGCATTGAACTTACAGCCTTTGAAACATTGTGTTGGAAATTTGTTGTGTGTAGTCAGGGTGGGTGTCACTTTGTAGTGATCTGGGTTGTTCCTTTGTTATCTATGTCCTTTAGTTCTGGGAAATGATCCATTATGTCACTACCCACCCATAGTACACCAGGGCATAGGGGTCTTATATATTCCTGACTGTCTTCTAGCTTTTTCCTGCTATGTAGGTAAGTTTTGAGTGCTCTAGTCACAGGGCCCCTACTTGAAGCATGTCCTACTCTGCTCCATGTCATCTGCTACTCACCCTTCTGGTGCACAGATGCAAAGGGTACATGGTTTCCTAATCAGCTTCACAGAGGTTTCAGGTACTGGGGGTGGGACAGAGGCTTAAAGTGGTCCTTTCTTTGCTTTTTCATTTCTGCTCATGTTATCTTTTTCCCGAGTCAGGAACAATTATTTTATAACTGCATATGCACAGACTGTATTCAATTAGGAAAATGAATATTTAGTTTTCAAGTATTTGAAGCCATTTCTTTCTGGTTTCAGAGAATGAGGTGTCAATCACTCTGAAACAACAGGTGCTGCTGTGGAATGATAGCCAAGAAAGGACAGAAGGCAGGCTGGAGGGGAAGTATCTGATGTATGACTTGAAATAATATCATGTTGCATAGTTAGTCAATCAAGAACCTTTATTGTGCTGGGCAGATTTTCATCATTTTAACAAATTTCCTTCAAGGGCACAGTACTGGTAATGTGAAAGCCTTCCATCTTAGATGGCCCACCAACTCTCAGTAGCATAATGCCAGGACCAAAGTTTAAATACAGGACCCTATAGGGGAATACTATAGCATTTATGTTGACAACATATAGTCTTGAATCCAAGCAAACTTTTATAGGCAGTATATGTTGTGTTTATATTTTATATCCTAGGGAAACCAAAACAAAGCTTATCCAGAGTCCTGTGATCTATAGGTGATAGAGCAAGAGTTTCACATGCATTCTGTAAGGTCTTAAAGTCCATGAATTTGACACCTACTCATTCTGAAAGATCACTGGCATTCAAAAATAGTTTATGAGGTGTTTGGAATACAGCTTAATGTTAGAATGTTTGCCTAGCATTCATGAAGCCTTGAGGTCAATTCCAATGCCATATTACAATATTACAATAGTAGTAATTATCATCATTGTCATCATAATACAGTTTACAAAAAGATTTAAATATTAAATCCCATTTGACCACTAAAGATAATTGCTTAGAAGATAATTAAGTTGCTCATGGAAAATGGTATTGTGTAAAGCAAAAGTGAGATCAATGATTACTCGAGATAAATTATGATATATAGATACTGAAAATATGTTGAGAAATACCTTTCAAGGTTACTAATGGAGGGCTTCTAGATGTTTTTTTCTTATTTGGAATTTTAAAGTTGTACAATCCCATTAATATCTATAAAACTAGAAGATAATACTAAAAGACTTGCCCATAAGTAGCTCTGTGCTAGCCACCATAGGAATACCAGTCTGTAGCAAGTAAACAGGAAGACTTTGGGAACTTGTCTTCAGCAGCAAACCTGGAGCTGAGTGAACTGCGGGAAGAATATTAGAGTATTCAAATTACTGGTAGCCAGATATTAAAAGAACTTTAGATATCAATGCATTCAGTCTCTTCATTTTGCAGATGAGGAACAGAGGAAGCAAGTCAGCCTCCCTAAGCCAATAAATCATTGCCCTCTTAATAGAATGGAGAATAGACATTAATTCCTTAAAAGATTTTCTATCCTTTGCCCTCAAAAAAAAAAGCAATGCCTTATAAAAATATGATCCTTAGCCTGTGCCCTGACTGCAAAATGAAAAAAATGAACATTTTTGAAAAATTAACTTTCCCTTTATATGCTACATAAATTTAAAATGGTGCTTTCACACCCATTCCATCAATTCTATGTTCTTGTTTCCTTCAGCTGAAAAGAAGATTCCTCTCTCTTTCCCTTTTACCTTCTTCCCCTTCCTCTCTCTTTCATTAGTTCATTATTTTATTTCTTCACATATATATTAATTCTATTTATAAAATCATTATATGTCCATTATGTAAAATCTGAGATATGCTGAAATAGAGAGTCACAACCCATGAGATCCTCTGGCCAGGGAAACAGGTAGGTGAACCAAAAATCTTCAACTTCCCCTCATCTCCTTCAAATCTAATTCCCTAGTCACATCGTGAGGTATATAGCAGACCACCTGCTGAGGTCTCCCTTCCCTGGAAAGGTACTCAAAGCAATCCCACTAAAACTGGAAACAAGACAAGGCTGTCCATTCTCTCCATACCTATTCAATATAGTATTTGAAGTGTTAGCTAAAGCAATAAAACAACTGGATCAAAGGGATACAAATTGGAAAGGAAGAGACCAAAGTATCACTATTTGCAGATGATATGATAGTATACATAAGTAACCTTAAAATTTCACCAGGGAACTCCTACAGCTGATAAATACTTTCAACAAAGTAACTAGATACAAAATTAACTCACAAAAATTGATAGCCTTCCTATATACATGAAATGACAAATGGATTGAGGAAAAAATCAGGGAACAATATCTTTCACAATAGCCTCAAATAATATAAAATATCTTGGGGTCACTCTAACCGAGCAAGTAAAAGACTTGTATGATAAAAAACTTTAAGTCACTGAAAAAAGAAATTGAAGAAGATATCAGAAGATGGAAAAACCTCCCATCCCCATGGATCAGTAGGATTAATATAGTAAAAATAGCCATCCTACCAAAAGCAGTCTACAGATTCAATGGAATCTTCATTCAGATTCCAATATGATTTTTCACTGATCTTGTAAGGACAATTTTCAGCTTCATATGGAAATGTAAAAATCCAGGATAAATAAAACAATCCTGAATAATAAAAGAACTGCTAGAGGTATCTCCTTCCCTGACCCCAAATTGTATCACAGAGTTATATAATAAAAAAGCATGGTATTGGCATAAAAAACAGGCATGCTGATCAATAGAATCAAGCTGAAGACACAGACATATATTCACACACCTATTGAACCCAATATTTGATAAAGAAGCCAGAAATATACACTGGAAAAAGAAAGCATCTTCAAAAGATGGTACTGATCAAGAGGGATAGCTAAATGTAGAGGTAAACAAATGGATCCATACTTATCACCCTGCACAAAACTCAAGTTCAAGCGGATCAAAGACCTCAACCAGATATGCTGAACCTGATAGAAGAGAAAGTAGGGAACTGCCTTGAAGTCATTGGCACAGTAGATAAATTTCTAAAAAGAACACCAGTAGCACAGACACTAAGATCAACAATGAATGGGATCTCATGAAACTGAAAAGTTTCTGTAAGGTAAGGACACTATCAATTAGATAAAGTGACAGCCTATGGAATGAGAGAAGATTTTTACCAACTCCATATTCTATAGAGGGCTATTATCCAAAATATGTAAAGAACTCAAAAAATTATAGATATCAAAAAAACCAAATAACCCACTTAAAAATGGGATATATATTTAAACAGAGAATTCTCAAAAGAGGAAAATCTAATGGCTAAGAAACTTTCAACATCCTTAGCCATTAGAAAAATGCAGCTCAAATCTACTTTGAGATTCCATCTTAGACCTGTCCGAATGGCTAAGACCAATAAAACAAGTAGCAGCTCATGTTGGCGAGGATGTGGAGCAAGGGGAACATTCGTCCAATGCTGATGGAAGTGCAAACTTGTACAGCCAGTAAGAAAATTGATTGACCTCAAGATCCACCTACACTGCTCCTGCACCTATACCAAAGGTCATTTTATCTTACCACAGAGATATTTGCTCAACCATGTTTCTTGCTGCTTTATTCATCATAGCCTGAAATTGAAATAACCTAGATATCCCTCAACAAATGAATGGATAAAGAAGAAAATGTAGTACATTTACAAAACGGAATATTGCCCATCCATTAAAAAACTTACATGAAACTCACAGGTAAATGGATAGAACTAGAAAAAAAAATCATCCTGAGTGAGATAACCCAGACCTATAAAGACAATATGGTATGCATTCACTTATATGTGTATATTAGCTATTAAGTAAATGATAACCAAGCTACAATCCATAGAACCACAAAGAACTGTAAAGAGTAAGGGACTAGGCAGGGACAGATAGATCTCCCCAGGAAAGGGAAATAGAATAGATAGTTATAGATGGACTCTAGAGGGCAAAGGGGAGACTGGATTGGGAGAAACAAGTGGAGATGGGTGATAAGAATGGGGCAAGGGAGGAATATGGGGAGAGACAGCTAAAATTAAAGAACATTAGAGGGGTAGTATGAAAACCTAATACATTAGAATTTTCCTAACATATATACATATATGAAGGTGATCTAAATGTAATCTCCAAATAGTGGGGAAGACAGGGCCTCAACTGGCCATCTCTTGTCACTAAATGAAGCTTTCAGTATTGAGACTGGGTTAATCTAATTGAACTGTTGGCTAAGGAGTCCCATGTGAACCTCCAAACATCCCAGTCTATTGCCAAGACTATAAGCTAGTCTCTGCAAACTAACAGCAAGGCCCCATTGCTGAAGTCAACACCTATACCTACACAACTCATTGAACATGTAGAAGTAGAGCTGGTCCCTCCATAGAGCCTACACCCTATGTCTTATGTACAGGAAGGTGCCCTGATATCATGGGAGAAAGGTAAATACCAACCTTGCCACAAACTCTTTGAGCTACAAGGGTGTCCTCTCTGCAAGATATGCTAGGGCAATAGTGGCACAACGTTTGTGGGAGTAACCAATTAGTATGGGATTTGACTGAAGCCCCACTGAGGAGATGGACCTCATATTTGACACTGCTTGGGTGACCAAGAGACTAGATAGGCCAGGGACCTAGTGCAAAATCAAATACTACTGTTCTTTAAGAAATAGTAGCAGTGGCCTTCATGGGTCTGCACAATTTGGGGTCCTAGATCTAAAGGGAGAAGTGGGCACATGCTCCCATCCCTAACCCAGAAGCAATCTCCAATTGATATCCATTTGCAAACGATAATTTAGTTTCCTCTAAGAAGTATCACTGAGAAAATGAACTACTCTTAAAGGTAGGCTGCATGCCCAGCAGTAGATAGCCAATATAAAATGAACTCAATGGCTTCTTTGGAGGTTCCTGTCTCCTAATGTCATATCAGGGCTTTTCCTTTTTTAAAAATTTTATCTTATTTTTTATTTTTATTTTACTTTATTTTACTTATATATATTTAAGGGTTTTATGGGATGCCTAAGTGTGTGAACAAGTGTCTCAGAGTCTATCCCTACTTTTTGTGCCTTTTCTTATGATTTTTCCTTCTGTTTGTTGTTGTTGTTCTGTTCCAATGTATCAGTTTTTGTTTTTATTTAATTGAATTTTTTTGTTTTAATTTATTATTATGCCTTAAAAGCCTGTTTTCTAATGAGAGACAGAAAGGAGGTGAATCTGAGTGGGAAAGGAGATGAGGAAAAGGGGGGAGTAGCGAGAGGGGAAACTGTAATTAGGATATATTATGTGAGGAAAACAATCTTTTTTCAATAAATGGAAAATAAAAGAAAACAAACAAACAAAAAAAGATATGAGATGATGACACAGAGAGTGAGGAAATGTACTGGCAGGAATTAACACATTCTAAAGAGACATCTGTTTCCTTGTTCTTGGCTATCTGACCTCTGAAGAAATGGAACAGAACCCAAGAAATTAAAATTTCCTGGGTAATCTCATGGGGGAGGGGTTGAGAAAAAACTAAAACCCTGGGAGCTGGCAGAGGAGGAACTTGTCACCTGGAGAAATATTTACAACTCACAGAGGAACCTGTAGAGAGACTGGCACTGAGAACTGTGGGTGCTGATCCCACTTTGGCTGGGATGTTTTGTTTTGCAAATTTCTGTCTCTGTTCCAATTTTGGTCTCTCATCTTCTATTTAAATCATACCCTCACATTAGGACCCTGAAGATGAACTTAGGCAGGGGCAAGAGGAGGGTCACTCATTGTCTTTGTACCTCTTCCCAATTTGACCACATTGAATAAATTTCTTGCATTCAGCTTTCTACAATTAAAAAAAAAAAAAAAGAAAGAAAAGAAATGTCCTTGCTCACAGTGATTCCCCAGGAGGTCTATCTGAGAAGATTCATTGAGAAGTACTGATATTATCTTCATTTCCCAAGCCTTTGGGAATTCTCAATATGACTGTAAAATACCCTCTTTAATTTTGAATATTCAGTTAAGTCTCTGGAATTTATTCCATTTACTGATGTTTGTTGTTTTGCATTAAAGAAACATCAAAAGAGGTAAGATTTGCAAAAGGCTAGATTGATACTTTAGCTGGGCTTGCTCTTATGACATTTTGTTTTTATTTTTAGGATTTTTACAATAAATTTTTATCCTGTATTACAGTCTTATGCTTTTACAGTAAACATTTTTGAGTGATTCATAAAAGAAAAAATAAAAATGAAATCTGAAATCACCACCACTGCAATGTTGCTTTGAGTCTCACTTCCACTGTCTCTCTAGACAGCTCAGCTGAGTTCAGTGGGAGAGGAACTGAATCACGTGCTGTTTCTATGGTGAAGAACATCCTACTGCATTACTGTCTTACAGACTTCTGGCCTTGCTTTGTCCCCCACATTTTCTACTCATCTACCACTCGCAAACCTTATCTGACATATTTGCATCCTCCTCATATAAGTCTAACTGTACAGAGCTCTTACAGATAAATTCTGTTGTTTCAGGAAAATGGACATAGAGCTGCATTTTGTAGTTCTCACTTTCCCTTCATAGTGGTAATCTATCCAAATTAACTTAATTACACAGGCAGTTATCAATGAATTTTTTGGACAAGTTGACCTTTACTCAACCATTCCCATATTGTCTTTTCTTTCAATAGTTGTTATTTGACAGGCTTTTTCTTTCAATAGTTGTTATTTGACCATTAAATTAATGGTGCAATGAATATTCTATGAATATTAGGAGCAAATAACCAAGAAAACAAGTAAGTATATTTGGTAAGGTACCTGGTGTCTTTCTAAATAAATACATGAAATATCGGTATATAAAATCAATATCATCTATAATAGAAATATATGGAGAAAAATACAAGTATGTTTTGATCAATGATGAGCTTCATATATGATGGTGGTACCATAAAATTATAGTGATGCTTAAAATTCCTATCACCCAGTAGAATTATTGCTATCATAATGGAGCAGGGAAACACATATTCACATGTTTATTATAATGCTGGCATAAGCACACCTACTCTAGTGAATGTTTTATTTTTATAACAGTACAGTACATATAATTATGTAAAGTATATGGTACTTGATAATGATAATAAACAACTTTGTTACAGTTTTATATATTCACTGTGCTGTAGTTTCTGTCATTATTTTATAGTATAGTCCTTCCTCTTACAAACAATGTTTAGCATCAATCTACCAGCAACCTCTCATACTCATGTTTGTATAAGTAGAAGCCATGAGGTCTGCACAACGATGAAATTGCCTAATGGTATTTTTCTCAGAATGCTCTCACATCAGTCCCATCATTAAATGATGCATGACTATAATTGGTCCTTGGTAAATAGCCAATAGAATAGATTTCTTAGAAAGAATTTTAATAATAAAAATATTCAACAGAACATGAGAAAACTATTCTATCTTAAAAAACATAAATAGGAATAAGTATGACATCATATATTTTAGAGTATGACTTACTAACATAAAACCATGACTTTTTCCATAATTCATATTGAATATATTAATATATTTAACTCAATTTCAATTAAAAGTCTAATTTAGTGGTTTTTTTCCTTTTGAAGCATGGTAAAATAATCCTTCAGAAAATATGGAACAATCTGGTTGTATTCCAAAAGGATATAAAGACTAATGAAAGGAACCCAGATGAGCAGAAGTTAAAATGAATTATAATGTTACTATGAAGAAATCAGATTGGTATGGCAAACTTTTCCCTAATCCCTCTGCTAAATACAACTAAATGTCTTGGGCAATATGTATTTAAAATATGACATGAGAAGACTATGAAAGTTAAAGAGCAGAAGGGAGGAAGGTTAGGGACCTCCAGACTGGAAGAATAGCATAGCGGTGAGTTCCTTGGATTTTCCACTTTACCTACCTTCATTTGGTACTGATGAGGATGAACTCTAAGAACATAGTGTATTAGGTACTTTTCTGTTATGATAATAAAACACTATGACCAACAGCTACTTAGAGAATAAAGAGCTATTAAGTTATGGTTTCAGAGAGAAAGTTCAGAATGATGGGGAAGGCATGGCAGTAGAGAGCAGGAAGATGAGATCACATCACATCTTCAACTGTATACAGGAAGCAGAGAGTAACAACTCAAGTAGGGTGAAACTGTGAACTCAAAAAGCCCACTCCAAGTGGCATACTACCTCCTATGGATTCCATAACATCTTCAAAAAGTTCAGTCCACCAGGTTCAAAGATGTGAGACTCTGGAGGACGTTTCTTATTCAATCTACCACACATATGTTTTATTTTATTTTCTAATGTTTCAATAAAATCCTAATTTCCATTCAAAAGAGGAGGAACATACATTCCCAAGTTGTCCTTCTAACCACCCATGTATATACACATGTGTATGTATATACACATACACATTAAATAAATAAATGTTTAAAAATAAAGTTTAGAAACTTATGAATAAAAATTCATGGTAGTTTCTCTTATAATAGCCCCAAATGGGGGGAAAATACTACTTCCAAAAAAAAATCATCCATGGATTGTTTATCGTAATATGTTCACACTATGGAAGGCTACTGAAAAATAGAGAAGTAAATATTGATGCAAAGAGAAGCTGCTGACTCTTAAAGAATTGTGCTGAATAAAGAAAGTAAACCCCAGAGAGTATGGAATTCTACTGTATAACATTCCTCCAACACCCTGTAACAGAAATGGAGCATGGACTGTCAGAGACCAGTAGGAAGTGGAAGTGAACCACATAGGTATAGATAGATCCACAGGACAGGAGGCATTCGTAACTGAAGGAAGCTCTGGATATTGACTCTATTGATACTACCAGATGCTGCCAAATGCAAGAAACTTGGGGAAAGAGTCAGGATTGTTTTTAGCATTACCATCACCTCAAAATTAGGCTTTTAATAAAATTAAACCAATGTGGTCCTCCCTTTGAATGTCTTGCTTTCTATGGTTGACAGACTCTGTGAAAATATTCCTGTCCCAGGGGATTGATTGAAGAGCAGTTTCCCAAACCCACTGAGGTGCTGAGAAAACAACAGGATTTGGGTAGATGTGTCTTTCTTCTGGTGTCTTTTGTCACCCTCTCCCCATCAATGATACAGCCAAACTACACTGGTTTGTTTGTAACAGCTTTGTGAGAGGGAATACATGGTACCATGTTGTTGTATGAACTCAAGCTTTCCATGCCATTGATAAAGGTTTCTTATACATATGCAAGTGTACACTAGTCACTTCAATTTCCTTTTGCTGGAATATCATCTATCTTGTAACATTTATTTTTATTCATATCCTGCTTAGATCAATTATAAGAACCTATTGCACATATTGGGATATTAACTCTATGCTTAGTATTTGGATTGCAAATGATTGTATATGTATACATTTTCTTTAAAACATTTAACTATATTCTGAAACTTTGGTAGCTCAGGTGTCTCAAATTATATATTGCCAAGGCGACAGGTGTTTTTTTCTTAAAACTTTTAAGTTTTTTATTTAGATTAAAAATACCTTGCCTGCCACCAAACTGTTAAGGAATCTCAATAGCTTTTTATTATTCCTTTTAGATTTTCTTTAGTCCTTTTTCATTATATATAATTAAATAATCTGTGAGGTTGAGATCTAACTTTGTTTTGGCTTTCCAGAGTTTTCTAAAAATCAATATTTTAGAATAATCAGTCATATAACCAATGATTTTTAAATGTTCTCTCTTTCTAAACTAATATTTCATATATCTAGGTGTCTCTGGACTCTCTTCCATTCCATTGATTTATCTTCCCGTGTCTATGCCAGGACAGACTGTTCATTTCTAACAATTTTAGAATCATTAGGATTCCTAGTGGACAGCAGCAGAAAGCGCTACCTGCCCTATTGCCAGGATACCTGATTCCTATTTTCCCCTTTTTCAGGAAGCTGCACACGTGTACCTGGACATGCTCCATCCTGTAGCATACAATTGAGATGCAGCGTTATTGAGGAAAATCATCAGGACCCAGCAGTAGAATCTCTTACATTAGGGTTTGGGCTCTGGCTTGGCTATGTCTTTCCTTTGTGTATTGAGCAATTCATGTTACCATTTGGTGTTTTATTTACCCTCATGGAATGGCAAACATAAATGCTGTGAAATCATACACAGTGGTTGTAAAAGTTTATAAGAGAATGTGTTTGGAGTGCTTAGCATAGTGCATGAGGCATAATGGGACTTGGCAAATACTGTTTATACATACAATGCCCTGAAAGTCTTTTAGGTGTGTTAAAGATTTGTTTCCCCAAATGGTAACTGGATCATGAGGTCATCAACCTCCCTCATCAAAAGATTGATCCATTGATGAGCTCGTGGCTGGGTGGATTATTAGGAGAAAGGGCCTCACTTGAGAATTTTGGTTACTGGAGGCATGTCTTTGAAGAATATGTATTGACTCTTTATCTCCCACCTTCCTTTTTCCTGAACACCATGAAGTAAGCAGCCTTCCTACACCATTCTCTTCCAATATGTTTCTGCCTTGCCTAAATACAATGGAGCCAAACAATCACAATCTGAAACTGGGAGCCAAAGGAAACCTTTCCTGCTTGAAGTAGTCTTTTACAGGTTTGTTTTTCCACAGTAGTGGAAAGCCAATGAATAGGCTACTATTGCTTGTGGTATTTTCCCTTAGTTATTATCAATCTCTTTCCACCTCTGTCTCTATAATACTTAATGCTTGTGTTTATGTACAAAAGTACTGCTTTTGAACCTTCCTTCTCACATTTGACTTTAAGTCTTCTCTTAGACCACAGTATGTATAATATGTTCTTCCTCACTAAATGCCAGTTTTACTCAAAGGAGCTTCAAATGACAATGTAAACTAATCAAAAGCATTACTACTAATTTTCTTACATGGTCAAGATAAATTTAACACACAATTCTCAACTCAGAATATTTTCCTTCTGGTCACCAGACTGTGTATGGGTTTTTCCAGACATGCTAAACAGCAGTCCAGTTAGACAGCAGATGAGTGTCTGGAAATGCAATGCAAATTCAAAACTACCTACAAGTATAGTCACTTCCCTCTTTACAAGGTCTTGATCCCACAAGGCTGGTCCCAATTCAGATGGCAGTCACAAATTTGGGCCACAAGGGACTCCAGAGCCTCTTGCCACCTGGCTATATACTGGAAGTTTCTAAGACCCCTTCCTTGGATGTGACTAACTGGTTAGAGTATCTTACAGAACATGTGCTATGATCTATCCATTTATTATAGAAAGTATTGTACAGGGCACAGATGGGCCAGCAGATGGAAGAGCCATGTAGGGCAAGGTATTGAAGAAGAAATGCAGAATTTCTGTGCTTTCTCCAGATGGGAATACCATAGCAGGCACCTTCACTTATTTGCTCAGCAGCCTGCAAGCTCTGCAGTCTGTTCCATCCAGTTCTGCGGAGCCTCCATTGTGTAGGCATGTTGGACTGCATTGCTAGCCATTGATCATCAACTCAGCCTTCATCTTTTTTCCTTTCCTCAAGGTCATGGAGTAGGGCTTACAATTCCAGTCCCCTAAGCACACTAATGTTCCCCCCTATACACAATGATCCCTACCTGAAAACTTTCCAGAAGTGCATGAGGAGTCATGACACTAAAGAGATCATCCAAGAAATTGCAAGGTAGATAAGAAACCTGTATGAAAAGATCACATTAGTTGGGAGATTGTAGGGTTTAGGGCCAGTGAAATGGCCTAGTGAGTAAAGGGCATGCAGGAAAAGCACCACAATATGAATTCAATCGCCAGATCCCACAGTAGGAGAGAACCAACTCCTGAAAATTGTCCTTTTACTTCCACACCTGTGCATACATTCCCTACCATGTGCTGATGCTTTCACATACTTACATTCGTAATATGTATTATTATTATTATTATTGATTAAATAAAAGGAAATTAGAAAAAGTCTTAAAAGCCTCCACGAAAAAAATAAATATTTGGAATAAAAAAACCAAATATTATAACAAAAGATTTTCCTAATGTCCCGCCTATAAGGTTTTAGGAACTCTGCATTAGGAACCAAGGACAGAGACCAACGTGTATGTTTCTTAATTATTTCACACCAGGTAATGACTAACTTTATGTACCTTAGGGAAATACATTGGTTGATTACAATGAATACAATTCATTTCACCTCTAGATTATTTCCCAAAACACAAATGTCCCTTCCAGATGCCTGAGATAAAGGTCATGCTATAATTGTATGTGTGCATCTATGTTTCTTTGTAAGAATTCTTCTAAGAGTATGGAGAATAATATTAGAATAATGTTCTCAGGGAGAAGCTCTGACTTTTCACAAAGGAAGAAAAAGGAGCTATGATAGTCTTTCAGCCACTAGCTCATTGTTTCTGGCCTTCCCATCAGAACTCTGCAAAAGAAGGAGCCAACAATCCTACAGGACAAAGAGGAGTTGAGCTTTGTTCTGAGCAGTCCCAAGATAACTCCTGAATCTAGTGTCCATGAGACCAAGACTCAAAGGAGTTAATGGAAGGAGGAGACGGAAAGAGAAGAGCAAAAGAAGGGGAAGAGGGGAGAGGAGAAGGAAGAGGAGGAAGAGGGGGGGAGAGGAGAAGAGGAGGAAGAGCAGGAAGAGGAAGAGGAGGAGGAGGAGGAGAAGGAGGAAAGAACCGGAGAGGAAAAAACGAGAATAAAGAATGACCAGAAATGAGAAAACTAAGAGGAAGGGACAGTGAGGAAAGGAGTCATACACCAGGATCCTCTCAGCCAACATCTGTCTTTCTCATCAGTCCAAAGCACTCACCCACTGCTTTGCCACCACAGGCAACAGTGACAGAACTGTGCACAATGCTGTCTACCTTCAGTAACACTCTCGAATTCTCCCTTGGATTCCAGCTGCCACAATAGCCAAGAGCACTAACAACCAATGATAGCTCACTCTCCCCTGTGCTGATCCTTGAATGAGTCATGCCTTGATCTTTCTTGACATTTTATTTTTTATTATCTCTAGTTTCTGAGTGCTTCTTTGACCGAAGGTAGAATTAGACCAAAGAATTCAACTTAATTTAAAAACAAAACAAAACAAACAAAAAAAAATTCCTAGGACTTTCTAAACTGACCAATAGCAAAGCAACTAGGAGAATTAAGCATACCTTTGAAATTTTCAGATAAAAAAATCAGATTAAATTATCAAATTTTAACAGAGAATTATATAATTGATAAAATTAATAAAGGATAGACATTAGAAAATATTTATAGCAGATATGTGGTAAAGAGGTAATATCTATAATATATGGAAATCTTTTATAATGGAAAAACAACACCCAATAGAAAACAAATGATTAAGAAATTAATAGAAGAGAAAAGCAAAATAATCAGTAAATATGTTAAGATAGTTGACCTAACTAGTAACAAGGGAAGTTTCACTTAAAGTGACAGCATTTCCTTGCTCGCCTGGAATTTGGTAATCACAGGCCGGGCATAGGCAGACTTGAGTTTCTCTGTTAGGAGAGCATTTTTTCTAATGCTGCATGGTATTCTCGTCTGTTTGCTCTCAAGCTGGTCTGCAGAGAATCAGCACCACCAGAGTCCCTGATAAGTGCATCTTCCAACCCCAAATGGACCGAGAAAATAGGCTTCCCTGAGTCAGGTCTTGGCAGTCAGCTCATCCCTCTCTGTGATAGTATCCTTCTCATACTCCATCTCAGCAAAGAGAAGCACAAATCTGCAGAAAACAGGGTGGCACTGAGTTCCAGATTGCCTGACAGTGGGGCTGTGGGACATCCTTGCATGGCCATGCAGAGAATGTAGAAGCAGGGTCAGCTGGGAAAGACCCAGCTGGACTTAGATTTGACTGTGGAAGAAGCAGTCTGCATCGCCTTGTATCCATATATCCATATCCCAACCTCCCTGTCATTTAGAGATCAGCTTTTTCAGCCATGCCAGGCTGCTAGTTATTTCGGTGAGGTTGTTCTGTGTTGCCTGTTTCCTGCTGAGAGTCTTCGTTAGCTCTTCCTGACTGAGGCCTCTGTTTCTTCTTGAGCCAGACCTGAAGAAAATGTCTCTTTTTCTTGTAGGGCCTTCGGAACCTGCAGTCCAAATGGTTCTTGCAGCAAACCAGACAAGCTGTGCGATATTCTTGATACTGTGTCATCTTCTCCACTAAGAACTGGCCTGTCCATCTTAACGTACAGGACATGATAAAAGTGGTCTTTTGTGGCTTTCAAAGTTGAGTTATGGGCAGTTTCTTAGCCTGGGTTTTTGGGAATGCTTGAAACATTCCATCTTCAAATATAGCTATCATGTTTTGTAAAGACTATGTGAAGTCCCTCATACTGACAGACTATGCCAGTTCCCAGCAATCAACCAGCTAGTACCCAGATGAGCAAGGGCTCTCTCTCCTCAAGCTAAGTGTTTTCTTTAACTCCACCATCCCAGACAGCAATATGCTAGTCACCCGTGAGAACCACCAGTGAGCCCAGATAGCTTATGAAAGATCACAACTGAATATGTGTTTTGAGCCTCTGATTTTTATAGTGTTTTGTTACATGTTGTTACAATAGGCCTTCCTGAAGGCTTTGAAAAAGGTGCCAATACAACATACTACACATTTCTGAGATTCCTAAAGCTTGAAAGAAGAGTGGTCTGAATCTCAAAATTCAGAACGAGACAATTCAGCCTGTGAATGTGTCAGAGTATGAGGAATTGTGCTAATCACTCAGACTTAAATGTGCTGTTTCCTCTCATTATTCTTTTCTGTAATTCAGTCAGGCAAGTCCACATCAGTGCCTGACACTCTCGGCCCTTATCCCTTGATACAAACTTGACATTCCTTTCAATTGGAAGGGATAAGGCTTTAGTAACAGAGTCACGTAATTGCAGGCAGATATTTCTGGCTCCAGGAAGAACTTGATTACGGACTCAGAGCACTTCTACTTCCTCTAGACGGGTTTCCTCCTCAGCTCCTCTTAGTGGTCTTCTATACAGCTCTGGATTCCCTGTAGATTCCAACAGTGGCAAATTTCACATAGTAAGATGGTCAGGTGTGAATTCTGGCCCTGCTGGTTAATAACCAGGTCATGTTGTATGAGTCCTCAGCTGCTCTAAATGGGAATGATAGCAGCCTGGACCTCATGTGATTGTTATATTAAATTAGGACGTATGTAAAAAAGCAATTCAAGCTGTGCCCATGATAAACAGTAGTAGAAGTGTGGTAGCTATTTATAGTAATAATAACAGCAAGCATAGGAAAGAGAATCTATATGTAGGATTTCCCAGAGGGTACTCAGCTCCTCACCAGATTTCCTGAACACATTGTGGGGTTTCAAAATGATGTTCAGATCTCCAACCTAGAGTGAGGGAAGGGGGTCAAGGCTGAGGAATGTGGAACTTTATAAGAAGAGTGGGATATACTATTCTAAGAAAACAGTTCAGATCACCCAGTTAGAGAAACCCAGTGCCAGATCTTACTACCAAACCATTATACCCAGTTTGAGGGCACTTTCCATCTTCTCCCAAGGGCAACTGAAAATAGCTTCTGTTATGGAACAAGAGATGTCCTCATGGTCCTCTGAGCGCCTCTCTGTGTACCCATGTGCCCTAACCAACACAGAATATCCACAGAGCAGCAGAAGACTCCCTCTTTCTGCTTTTGTCTCTTTGCATCTTCTTTATCTCTTGGCTGGCTGAGGGAGGGGACTAGCTTTGAGGTCTCTGTTATAAATGAACAATTCATCTGCATATGGCTTCCTTCTACTGTGGGAAAGGCAGTGCCCCTGTGCTAAATTTTCCAAGTAAGTGAACTGAGCTCCTGACTCCAGGCTGTTATGACTATGGATACAACTGAATTTGTGTTTTCCAGAACAAAGATGGTTCATGCAATATGTAGCCCATAAATCCTTTCCCTGTGGAGTGAGAGAAAAATGCCACCCTACAAATGATACATGTTGTTTCTTAGTCTCAATGAAACATTTCTCTCTCTTGTACATAATTAATTGTTAATTGAAAGCATAATGAATTATAGCTGCCTATAATTAATTTAGCAAAAGACTTTGGTGAAATATGACTATGAGTCTTTCTTCAGACTTATCATTGTTTTAGGAAGCAGAGGGAAAGTTGTATGCGCACAAATTCTTTCATAGCCCAGCTTATGGTAAGCATCACAGATTGCTAGGGTTTGAGGAAGGTGTGAAAGGCAGCACATGAAAGGATGGCCTCCATGGGGACAGCATCTGTCACTGGTGCTATCCATCTCTCTGGTAAAGTTACATGGCTCAAGTCTGAAGGAGGAAGCCACTGTTGCCAGTAGTCACTACAAGCCTCAGAAAGGAGCAGAGAACATGCTTCATGCCCTAAGTAGGTATATTCAACTGGGTTATTTTCAAGTTAGAGTAAGATGTGTCCTGTCAGAGCAAATAGATCTGGGCTCTTCTGGATGTCAGATTGGGACAGGAGGGTAAATGATCCTCAGATCATGGATTATCTGAGGGTCTCTGCATTTGCTCAGGTGATCTCAGATCCTAGCATAAATGTTCTTAATAACAAACTCCACAGTGAGCAGGACTGACCCTGAAGGTCCTATGAGTTTGCCCTGTAACATGTCACAAAAGCCTGAGAAGGAAAATTGACAGTATTCCTAAGAAGCCTCTAGAACCAAGGACTCACTTTCTTCTCCAGCAGCTTCATTCAGCCTCATAACTCCCAAACGGGGATCTGTGCCAAGAAGTAGCGGAAAAAAATATTTTTTCACCATATTTTATCAATAGTATGTAATTAAAATGTCTTTGATTTTTTAAAGCTATCAATATCATTTCCCCATTTATTGCTTGCATGCTGATTATGTTCTTAGCTTACAAAGCTTCTTCTGAGGTCAGTTCCATTCACAGTCATTTTCTCCCTGTTCAGCCTCGTTCTCACATACTCCTCCTGTCCATCCTGAGGCTCTGTCTGGTACTCACACACACCCTTCTCTCATCAATGCAAGCTGCTCTCCACCACAGCCAGCACTCATCATCACTGCAACACGACCTCACTCCCATTTGCATCTTTTCCCCATCCTCACATCACTTTTTATTATTAAAAATAGTTTCTTCTCTCATACAATGTATTCAGAGCAAAGTTTCCCCTTCCTCCGCTCCTCCTAAGCCACCCTGCACTCTTCCTCTCCCCCAGACCCACTCTCACTCCATTTCCCTTCAGAAAAGAAAGCGGCCTTCCAAAAGACAACAACCAAATATGACAAAGCAAGATACAATACGACAAGGTGAAAGCCCTTATTTCAAAGCTAGACAAGGCAACCCAATAGGAAGAAGAGTCCCAAGACCAAGAAACAGAGCCAGTGATACGCCCGTTCCCACTATTAGAAGTCCCACAGAAACACCAAGCTAAGAGCCGTAACATACACAGAGGACCTGGTACAGATCCTTGCAGGACCTGTACTTGTTGCTTCAGTCTCTGTGAGCCTATATGAACCCTGCTTAGTTCATTCAGTGGGCCATGTTCTGTTGGTGTCCTCCATCTTCTCTGACACCTACAATTTTACTCCCCCTGTTCCATGGGGTTTTTGATCTGTGAGGGGAGGGTCCAGATAGAGACCTCCAATTTACACTTTCTCTGAATAATGTCTGGCTGTGGGTCTCTGTACCTGCCCTCATCTGCTGCTGGAGGAAGTCTCTCTGATGATGCCTGGATAAGGCACTGATCTATGAGTGTATCAGAATATCATTAGGAATCATTTTGTTGATTTTTTTTGGGGGGGGGCAACAGTGTTTGGTTATATCCTAGGTCTGGTCTATCCAGTCTAGTTCCTGGCCATCCAGGCAGTGTAGGGCATGGTCTCCCTCACATATCATGGGCCTCAAGTTAAATCTAACATTGGGCCAGGTGGTACTGGTGCACACCTTTAATCCCAACACTCAGGAGGCAAAGCCAGTCGGATTTCTGAGAGTTCAAGGACAGCCTGGTCTACAGAGCGAGATCCAGGACAGGTACCAAAACTACATAGAGAAACTCTGTCTTGAAAAAAAAAACCCAAACAAACAAACAAACAAAAACAACCAGTCCCCGGGAACCCCCACCCAAATCTGGCTCAGTTGCTGGCCAGCAGGGAACACTCCTGCAGGCAGTCTCCCCAACCAAAACACCCCATTGGACCCTGCAATCTACAAGACCCATGTCCTACCCCAATAACCATCTGCCTGCAACCCCAGTAACTTCCTGAGAAAAGGAATCTGGCAGCTCTCATTGGACCAAGAGGTGAGTGAATCTTCTCCCACCCAGAGAGTCCTGCATCTAGGACCCAGGCCCTAATATACAGCCAGTACCCAGGAACCCTCACACAACTCTGGCCCAGTTGGTGGCCAACAAGGAAAACTGTGGCCAGGCTCTTCCACCAACGCCCCCATTGGACCCTGTACTCTACAAGACCCACACCCTACCCCATTTCCCATCACCCTGCTATGTCAATGGCTTCCTCAGACACAGAATCCACCAACTCTGACTGGACCAAGAGCTCTGATAAGACCAAGAGCAGCTCCCTGAGTCACAGAATCAGATAGCTTGGATTGGACCAAGAGAAGCTCCCAGAGATACAGAATCTTCTAGCTCCAATTAGACCAAGAGCTAAGATTGGACCTGGAGGGGCCCCCTGAGATACAGACACAAGAAGCACAGAGTGGACCAATAGAAGCTTACTCAGACACGGGCACCTTTTGCACTTATTAGAGGAAGAGATGGCTAGACATCCGTGGAAAAATACATGTAACAACACAAAGAGCAATATGGCATCACCAGAACCTAGCCGTCCTACAATGACAAGACCTGAACATCACAATGTAATTGAAGCAGAAAAAAGTGACCTTAAAATAGCTTCATGAAAATACTAGTGGCATTTAAAGAAGAAATGAAAAATTCCCTTAAAGAAATTGAAGAAAAGACAAACAAAAAAATTTGGAGAAATCAATAAATCCCTTATAGAAAGCCAAGAAAACGATGAAAAAGCAATTAAACATGTGAAGGAAACAGTTCAAGATCTGAAAATTGAAATCAAAACAATGAAGAAGACACAAACAGAGAGAATGCTGGAAATAGAGAATCTGAGTAAATGAACAGGAAACACCAATGTAAGCATAACCAACAGAATACAAGAGATGGAAGACAGGATCTCTAGAGTAGAGGATACAATAGAGGAAATAGATTTGTCAGTCAAAAAAATACACCAAAGCCAAAAGAGTCATAACACTAAATGTCCAGGAAATATGGGACATCATGAAAAGGTCAAACCTAAGAATAATAGGGATAGGAGAAGAATACCAACTCAAAGGCACAGAAAATATATTCAACAAAATCATGGAAGAAAACTTTCCCAACTTAAAGAAAGAAATCCTTATAAAGATACAAGAAGCTCACCAGGTGGTGGTGGTGCACCCTTTAATCCCAGCTCTCGGGAGGCAGAGGCAGGTGGATCTCTGTGAGTTCGAGGCCAGCCTGGGCTACCAAGTGAGTTCCAGGAAACGTGCAAAGCTACACAGAGAAACCCTGTCTCAAAAAACCAAAAAAAAAAAAAAAAAAAAAAAAAAGATACAAGAACCTCATAGAAAACCTAATAGACAAGACACCTCCAAAAAAGTTCCCTTGCCACAAAATAATTAAACCACTAAACATACAGGATGAAGAAAGAATATTAAGAGCAGCAAAGGAAAAAGGTAAAGTGACTTAGGAAGGCAGATCCATCAGAATAACACCTGACTTCTCAATGGAGACTAAAAACCAGAAGGTCCTGGACAGATGTAATGCAGACACTAAGAGACCATGGATACCAGCCTAGACTAATATACCCAAAAAAACTTTTAATCACCATACACGGAGTAAACAAGACATTCCAAGACAAAACCAGATTTAAAGTATACCTAGCCACAAATCCAGTCCTACAGAAAGCACTAGAAAGAAAATTCCAGCCTACAGAAGTCAGATATACCCATGAAAACACATGCCATAGATAACCCCACAGTAGTAAATCCCAAAGAAGAGAAATACACACACATTACCACCAAAAGATAACACGAATTAACAATCACTGGTTATTAATATCCCTTACTGGGATATCAATGGACTTAATTCACCTATAAAAAGACACAGGCTAACAGAATGAATATGAAAGCAGGACCCATCTTTGCACTGCATACAAGAAATACACCTCAACTTCCAAGACAGGCACTACCTCCGTATAAAAGGTTGGGAAAAGACTTTCTAATCAAAGGAAACAAAGAAGCATATACACAAGGAATGCTCAATTATTCCACAAGGACACTTGCTCAGCTATGTTCATAGCAGCATTATTCATTATAGCCAGAACGTGGAAACAACCTAGATGCCCCTCAACTGAAGAATAGATTAAGAAAATGTGGTACATATACACAATGGAATACTATTCAGCGGAGAAAAACAATGATATCATAAAATTTGCAGTCAAATGGATGGAACTAGAAAATATCATCCTGAGTGAGGTAACCCAGACTCAGAAAGACAAACATGGTATGTACTCACTCATAAGTGGATACTAGATGTAAAGCAAAGGATAACCAAACTACAACCCATAGCTCCAGAGATGCTTGATAACAAGGAAGACCTAAAGAGTGATGAATGGATTGCCTTGGAAGGAGAAATAGATAAGATCTCCATGAGTAAACTGGGGATGAGAGGTGGACAATGGAGGGTAGAGGATAGGGGATAAGAACATAAGGGAGTGGGATGGTTGAGCTGGAACAGGGATGGAAAGGGAAAGCAATGAAAAAGATACCATGATAAAGAGAGATATCATGGGGATAAAGAGAAACCCAGTGCTAAAGAAGTTGCCAGGAATCCCTAAGAATGACCCCAGCTTGGACTACTAGAAGTAGTGGAGAGGGTACCTGAACTGAACTGGCTTACCCCAGTGATTATACTGGTGAATACCCTAACTGTCATCACAGAGCTTCTCTCCAATGACATGAAAGCAGATGCAGAGATCTACAGCCAAACACCAAGCAGAGCTCCAGGAGTCCAGTCAAAGAGAAACAAGAGGGATTCTATGAGCAAGTACATCAGGAACATGATGGGGAAACCTGCAAAGATGACCAAACCAAACTAGTGGGAACTCATGAAAGTTGGATCAATGACTGTGGAGCCTGCATGGGACTGGGCTAGACCCTCTGCATGGTGAGACAGTTGTGTAGCTTGATCTGCTTGAGGTGGGGGCAGGGGCTGGTGGTAGGATCAGAATCCATCACTGGTACATGAGCAGGATTTTTGAAGCCCACTACATATGATGGGACACCTCGTGTAGCCTTGAGGCAGGGAGAAGGGCTTGGACTTGTCTCTAATGGATGTACCTCCCCATGGGAGGCCTTGCCTTCTTATGGGGTGGAGTGTGGTGTGGGGTGGGAAGGGGAGGCTGGGTGTCAGGAAGAGGTAAGAGGGGGATCTTTGATTGCTGTGTAAAATGAATGAAAAAAAATTCTTAATGAAATAAAATAAAATAAAAAGTAGAAATTGACCACTTCCACAAATTCTGCACCACCAAACACATATTATAGGCAGAATGAATTGTAGGTCAATGTTTTGTGACTAGGTTGGTGTCTAGGTTTCTTTTTCCTTATCCTGATATCTACTTCTCCTGACATCTAGTTTCTATAGAAAAATGACGCTACACTCTCAGACTATCACATCACATCATCTGGAAAGATTTTATGTTTTATCTGTCATGTCATGTCATGGCTTTCTGAATCTCTGTCTCTGTTTCTGTCTGTCTGTCTGTCTGTCTGTCTGTCTGTCTCTCTCTCTCTCTCTCTTTCTGTGTGTGTGTGTCTGTCTGTCTGTCTGTCTGTTTACACATTTGCATGTGGAGGCCAAAGATCAAAATTTGGTGTGTTCTTCAATTGCTTTTCACATCCCTGTAGATGTAACCAACCGTCTTATTAAATAAGAAGCACAGAACCAATGCAAAGAAGAAAGCCAAGAGATCAGAGCTAAGAGCCTTACCGCCTGCTGCTAGCCTCTTCAGCCAAGAGATCTCTCCGAAAGAGGGCTACTTTCCTGTGTGGTTGTCTTTATATAGTCTTTCTGTTCTGTCTTCTCTTTGGTTGTAAACCCAAACACATGACTGCCTCATCACTGCCTGTCTGTAGAGACTTCCAGGTCTTCTATGGTATTGAGATTAAAGGCGTGTGTCTCCAATGCTGGCTGTATCCTTGAATACACAGAAATCTACCTAGCTCTGTCTATCAAGTACTGGGATTAAAGGCATGTGCCACAAATGCCCAGCTCTGCTATGGCTTGTTATTAGCTCTGACCCCTGGGCAACTTTATTTATTAACATACAATTAAAATCACATTTCAGTACAAATAAAATACCACCATATTTCCCATTTTCTATTTTAATAAAAAGAAAAAAAGCAAAAGGTTATAACAAAAGAAAAACTATATACAAAAGTACAATAACTATATACAATATATACAAGTAATAAATACCTAAACAATGTCTAGTCCATTTGTATTTGACAAATTCAGAGAAAATAATTTCATTATCTATTCTATTTTGGTAAGTCCAAAATGTATCTAATTCACTTTCTATCCTAATTAATCTTCAACTATAACTAACTAACCTTCAACTATAACTAACTAATCTTCAATGATAACTAACTAACCTTCAACTCCCTCAGAGACCCAAGAAGGAAATAATATTAGCTAACAAAAATAAAAACAGGAAGTGCATGCAAGCAACTTCCAAAAAATTTGTGAGTTGACAGAAACAGCCAGCTGCCTGGACAGTCACCTGAGGTTTCTCCGCAGTGCTGGGGCATCATCTTCAGCCTATAGGCTTAGTGTATCTGACAGACTCATTTGTGATGTAGGATGTACACAAGGTCAACAGTTTAATCTCACATTGGGTGAGAGCAGTCCATGTACCAGAAACACCTGAATTCCACTAATGTCATGTCATGATTCAGGATTTTAAATTCTGGAAATTGTTGACGGTTTTTCAATTCAGCTGTCCATTCTTCTTGGTTGTAAATATATGGCTTCATCCCAGCATCCCGTTCTTCTCCACATCCCCCTATTAAATGCCAGTCTACTATTGAGAGGCATGAGCTTAGTTACTCTTCAAGAATAACTGTTTCAGCTGCTGTTCCATTGCACATCAGAAGCCATCGGCCCACTGCCTGTTCAGCTGCCTTTGAAGAAAAGGGCACAGTATTTTTTCCAGAATGCAAAGGCCACTTCAGGGATGGTGCCATATTGTCCTGGCCTCAGAAGATGCCTTTTGATAAAGCCATAACCACACTTGTTTTGGCAAGAATCAGTAGTTCTTTGTTTTGTGTTCTGTCTGTCCATTTTGTCCTGTTGATTCGAGGATACTTTGTTGTCCAGTGGCTGACTTTTGCCACAATGAAAGTTAACTCCATATGCAGTTTCTTCAATGCCCATATTTTCTCTGAAGTAGATTGGTACTGCCAGGAGCTGACATGTCTCAAAAAATAAAAATTTCTAAGTTATTAAAACATTTTAAATGCCATATTCTGTAGATCTCTGAAGGGTTTGACGATGACCTGTCTAAAACATCTCTGCTCAATTTTTAAAACATATCTAATATGACTACAAGTTCTATTGTAATGTCTAACTACTAACTTTCATTTCTTTATATCCTAATAGTTGGTAATAATAACATTCAAGGATCAGAAAATTGCATTACATTGTTAAATGAACGGTATAAATACAATTAGAAATATACATATAGCATTTTCTAACAATGTCAATTACAAATTTGTATACAATATAAAACAATCCAATCTAATGTAAAGTATCTAAAGCTAGTAATTGTGTTTTTTCTTTTCTTTTCTTTCTTTTTTTTGAAGCAAGAACCTTAAATCTAATCTCCTTTGCTTAGCCTTTTTCCTAACCCTTGACAA
The DNA here is from genome assembly GCF_049852395.1 of Peromyscus maniculatus bairdii. Classification (NCBI taxonomy): domain Eukaryota; kingdom Metazoa; phylum Chordata; class Mammalia; order Rodentia; family Cricetidae; genus Peromyscus; species Peromyscus maniculatus. The sequence goes on from NC_134860.1 coordinate 12,985,352, forward strand.
TAACTTGTAACCAACCCCCCTAAACAATGAAAATTATCCCAAACCCAAAACCCATTAAAAAGACCAAAAAAACCACCCGCCCCACACCACTTCTTTGGGAATGTGGGTGTTGTATTCTTAAAATTGCTTCCTAATGGGTATGGGCGAAGTTATCTGTTGCTAGAGAGCTTCTCTTCAGGTTCCACCAAGCCCCACAGTCCCACAATCCACATATAAAATAATCACTCAGACACTTATATTATTATAAACTGTATGGCCGTGGCAGGCTTCTTGCTAACTGTTCTTATATCTTAAATTAACCCATTTCTATAAATCTATACCTTGCCACGTGGCTGGTGGCTTACCGGAGTCTTTACATGCTGCTTGTCCTGGCGGTGGCTGCCATCTCTCTCCTCCTTCTTCCTGTTTCCCCAATTCTCCTCTCTCTTTGTCCCGCCTATACTTCCTGCCTGGTCACTGGCCATCAGTGTTTTATTTATATAGAGTGATATCCACAGCAGTTATCTTTATCCTGAAAGAAAAATTTAAGGTTATTTGTCAAATTCTAGGGAAGGTAACTATATCCTTCATTATTATCCAGTCTGTGTATAATGCCAAAGTTCAGGGTTTATCTCAAGTCCTTATTCAAGTAGTCTTTGAGACTGGATCATCTCAGCTAGTCATCTCAAAATTGCTCTGAGCACCTTGTAGTTCAAAGCTGATCTGTAGATGATGTTTGTCAGCTTAGTGATATTATTATTGTGCATGTGGAATTGTTGTTGTTGTGGGGCCCCATCTTCTTTCTGGAGACTTCAGTTGATGTTAGGACTGGCCGTGATTTCCTGCAGAAAACTGATAAGAGACTCAAACACAAAGACATGTATATGCAGCTAATTGAAGCCTTTTTTCTAGAATTAGTTAGTACACTATATGACCATTCATATCTTAACAAAGTTTAAAATGTATATATAGCTCTCTCTATATATATGTTAATCTTGTAAATTTTGATATAAAATGTATACTTTAAGAAAAGTTTAAAGAATAAGAATAGAATCAAAGAGTTGAGATTAGTAATAGAATAGTCCCTTAATTAATTTGGCTTTTCTCCTGTCCCATAGCAGAAGATGGCTCTTTTATTCTGGCATGATACAGAGTTTGCATTTTCCTTTTAACAACATGTTTGAGTTTAAAGAAGGAGAGAGCCATTCTCCAACTCCAAAGTCAGATTTAAATTTTAATTGAACTGGGACTATTAGAAGACCAATAGTGTTAAATCTTTAGAGAAAAACAGAAACAAACATTTAGGAAGACTTATAAAAAATTTTAGATGATATACCCATATGTCATTTCACTCTGTTTCCTGGGATAGATGATTTGTCCCTTTTCTTCAGTTGTCTCATTTGTCCTATGTTCTTCAAATTTCTTAACCTTCATTCTCCTAAAAGACAAAAACAAAAAACCTTTCCCCAAGACTAATTTTGGGGATGTTCTTTTTTGCAAGTTATTATCTGATTAAATGAAAAGGCATGTGTTACTGGTATAAGTTAGTTTAAATTGGATGTTCATGCTGGCTGATGAACTATCACCTCCTCTAATTAAGAGGTTTCTCTTGCTCAAATTGAACCTATATCAATTTTGATGGTACCCACAGCTTATCTTCTCCTGTAGAAACAAAAGCAAAACCTCATTCCCAATGTAACACATACCCTGGTTTCCATTCTGAGGTCAGCACATCCTTAAAGTATATAGGCTGATTTAATTCTGTAGTTTTTTTATTATCCAATGTCTCTCTGCAGCTGTGGTTCCTTTCTCATTGGCATTAAGAAAATTCGAAGTTAATAGAGCATTATGCAGTCTATTTCTGGGGGTTTATGTTGTCCCTTTCTGTTTATTTAGCATATCCTTTAGAGTTCTGTTTGATCTTTCTATAACTGCTTGGCCTGTAGGATTATGTGGTATACCTTTAATATACTTTATATTGTAATAAGCAAAAAACTGTTTCATTTTAACAGATACATGTGATGGAGCATTGTCAGTTTTAATTTGTTCAGGTATACCCATGGTGGCCATAACTTCTAGCAAATGTGAATCAGCTTTTTCAGAACTCAAAGCAGTTGCCCATTGAAATCCTGAATAAGTATCAATGGTATGGTGTACATATTTCAATTTTTCAAATTCTGCAAAGTGAAACACATCCATCTGCCAGATTTCATTCCTCTGAGAACCCTTTGGGTTACATCCTGCTAGTAATGGCGTTTGATTGTAGAAGGAACAAGTAAGACATTTCTTTACTATTTCTTTGGCTTGTTGCCAGGTTATGGAAAAATCCTTTTTTAAACCTTTACTATTGACATGATGTTTTTTATGAAATTCTGAGGCCTCCAGCACATTTCCTATCAATAATTTATCAATCTCATCATTGCCTTGTGCTAGAGGGCCTGGCAGACCAGTATGGGATTGAATGTGAGTTATATATAAAGGATGACTCCTTTTCCTGATTGTATCTTGTAATTGAATAAATAGTGAAATTAATTCTGAAGCATCAGGGATAAATTCTGCTGTCTCAATATGTAATACCACTCTTTCAGCATACTGAGAGTCAGTTACTATGTTGAGAGGTTCTGAAAAATCCATTAATACCAACAGAATAGCATACAATTCTGATTTTTGAACTGAATTATAAGGACTTTGAACCACTTTACTTAAATTTTCTGATTTGTAACCTGCCTTTCTTTGTTTGTTGGCATCTGTATAAAATGTACGAACTCCAGTTATGGGTTTTTCCCATACAATTTGAGGCAAGATCTAATCAGCTCCTTTATAAGATCAATTCTTTCGCTTTTGGGATATTTGCTGTTAATTTCTCCCAAAAAATTACTGCAAGCTCTTTGCCAAGGTTCACTTTCTGTCCATAATTTTTCAATGTCCTCCTTAATTAAAGGTATGACAATTTCTGCTGGGTCTATTCCTGCTAATTGACAAAGTCTCAATTTTCCTTTCCAAATCAGGTCAGATTTTTTTCCACATAAGTTTTTAATTTTTTATTTGATTTATTTGGTAAAAATATCCAATCCAATGTAATATCTTCCCTCTGCATTAATATTCCAGTAGGAGAATGCCTAGAAGGTAAAATAACCAAAATGAAATCCAGCTTTGCATCAATACAATCTTCATGTACTTTCTTTTCTACCAAGACCAATTCTTTCTCAGCTTCAGGTGACAATTTTCTTGGACTATTTAAGTCCTTGTCACCTTCTGAGATTTTGAACAAATTATTCAGTTCATCATTTTTTTACCCCAACAATAGTTCATAGATGAGAAATATCTCCAAATAATCTTTGAAAGTCATTAAGAGTCTGTAGTCTATATCTCCTAATTTGCACCTTTTGGGGTCTAATTTTTGTAGCTCTATTTTATATCCTAAATAATTAATAGAATCTCCTCTTTGTATCTTTTCAGGAGCAATTTGTAATCCTCAGAAAGGCAAAATTTTCTTTACTTCTTCAAACATTCTTTCTAAAGTATCTGGATTTGAGTCAGCTAGTAAAATATGATCCATATAATGATAAATTATAAATTTAGGAATTTTTTACGTATTACTTCCAATGGCTGTTGTACAAAATATTGGCACAGAGTTGGGCTATTCAACATTCCCTGTGGGAGGACCCTCCATTGAAATCTTTTAAGTGGTTGAGAATTATTATAAGTAGGCACTGTGAAAGCAAATCTTTCTGTCTTTTCCTTGTAAGGGTATTGAAAAGAAACAGTCTTTTAAATCAATAACTATGAGAGGCCATCCTTTTGGTAACAGAGTAGGCAAAGGAATTCCAGATTGTAGAGAGCCCATTGGCTGAATTACTTTGTTAATTGCTCTAAGGTCTCTTACCATTCTCCATTTACCAGATTTCTTTTTAATAACAAATACAGGAGAATTCCAAGGGCTGGTTGATTCTTCAATATGCTGAGCATTTAACTGTTTTTCTACCAGCTCTTCTAAAGCCTGGAGTTTCTCTGTTGTTAAGGGCCATTGCTGAACCCATACAGGCTTGTCTGTTAACCATTTTCAAGGTAGAGCTGTTGGTGACTTTGGAAGATCATTAGTTGCTGTGCCCTGTTCTTGTATAATATGGATGGCTGGTGACCACTCATTAGAATAATATCTTCTAATATTTCTCTCAGAAACATGTGCTAGTTTATGATTTGTTTCTGAGATTGGAGGGATGTTAATCTGAGTATTCCATTGTTGCAACAAGTCTCGACCCCACAGGTTCATAGCTATGTTAGCCAAATATGGTTTTAATTTTCCTCTCTGTCCTTCTGGACCTATACATTTGAGCCATCTTGCACTCTGTTTCACCTGAGATAATGTCCCAATTCCTAACAGTTGAATGTTTACCTCCTGAAGAGGCCAAGTTGGATGCCAAAATTCTGGTGCAATTATGGTAACATCCTCACCTGTGTCTACCAGACCAGACAACAAAACACCATTTGTTTTTATCGTTAATTTTGGTCTTTGTTCATTAATAGAAGTCTGCCCAAAATTTTTCTTTATGTTTTCTCCTGAATTTTCTATTCTCTCTGTTTCATTATCCTGACCAGCATGATTTATTCCAATAGACATTTGGTTATTTAATTGCTCTGAGTAGGGGTTTCCTCTACAACTCCAGGAAAGGTTTGAACTGGATTTGCTATGGGGGCCTGCATGAGGCCCCTCTGGGAGTTTCCCAAAGACTGAGGCAAAGGATTACCCTTTCTGTCATTTGTTGATCTACATTCATTGGTCCAGTGTTTTCCCTTACCACACCTTCTGCATACTCCAGAAGGAAGGGGCATTCTGTTGCCATTTTTCTTGAAGAAACACTGTTTCTAGGAATGACCTGTTTACAGTCCCTTTTCAAATGTCCTTGCTTTCCACATCCAAAACATCTAACATTCCTCAAACCTTTTGAAATTGCTTCTCCTACCCACATATCATCATGGTCATGAGCCTCAACATTAACTGTATCTCTAATCCAATCTTCCAAAGGTGCAGATCTTGCCTTTAATGGCCTGATTATTCTTTTGCATGCTGCATTCGCATTCTCAAAGGCCAAAGATTCAATTATTATCTTACTAGCTTCTGAATCTAGGATCATTCTCTTTACTGCTGAAGCTAGTCTTTGTAAAAAAAAAAAAAATCTGTGGAAGATTCTTTTGGGCCTTGTATAACCTTTGTAAATGACTCAGTTTTTTTCCTGGTTCCTCAACTCTGTCCCATGCATTCAAGGCTGCTGTTCAACATAGAATTAGGGTTTGGATATCATATAAACATTGTGTTTGTACTGAAGCATATTGGCCTTCTCCAATAAGCTGATCCTGGCAAACTTGTATTTCTTTATCCCTTCATTGTTTTTCTGTGTTTTTAGCCTCATCCTTGAACCAAGTTAACCACTGAAGCCTTTGACTGGGTTCAAGAACAGCTAGTGACAGCTCCTGCCAGTCCTGTGGTACAATCCTATTATATGTTGACCAAGAGTTTAACATTTCTTTACATATGGGAAATGCATGCCATAAGATATTATTGCCTGCTTAAACCTTCAAATTCCAACATTTCAATTGGAGCCCAAATATTTTGTGTAGTCATTTGATTAGGAAACTGTTGTATGGTTACAGGATAAATTAAGGGTGACTGTGTAAAAACAGGCTTTCTTTCTGTAACCTTATGATCCAATCTTGAAACAACTTCACTGTTAATTTCTTCTGTCTGAATTTGAATTTCTCTATGATTCATTTTTACAGGTTTAACAAGTTTCTTTAAAATTGTTATCCTGGCACTTAAATTGACTATGTTTTTAAATAGTAAAATGAGGATAAGCATAGTAATAAACTGGATAATTCGATCAACATTAATCTTCTTGTATAGTTGTTCCATTGTCAGACTGCCTAAAATTTCAAACAAAGGCCAATTTTCTTCCAATGTACACATAAAACCCATTTTTTTAAATGTGGAAAAAATTTCTCTTTTAAATAGTTTCCTTTAAAATATCTGATATGTTGTGACTTACCAAGTCTGCGTAGAACAGTAGAAATCAGAGGGAATTTCAAAACAGCCACCTAGTGTCCAAGGTGTGAATCCAGAGAGAGAGAGAGAGAGAGAGAGAGAGAGAGAGAGAGAGAATACAAGAAAGTGTAGCCGGCTAAAGCTTAAATCCAGCCACGTGTTCCCTCTTGAGCCAAGTCAAGGCTTGGCTCTGGCTTCCTTAAGCTCCGACCATGTGAGTTGGCTTTACAGGCAGGGGCCCTGTTCTGCAGGGCAGGCCTGAGTTGTTTGTAGCACCAGCTTTAAGCAAGTAGCTCACGGTTAGTCTGGCCTGAGGCCAAGCCGACCTGGACCCAGGCTAGGGAGCCAACAGCCCTTGCGGGAAACTGGACCTGCCACCAAGCCAAGCAGGTTTTAATGGATTCTTGTCACATTGGGCGCCAAATGTAGATGTAACCAACCATCTTATTAAATAAGAAGCGCAGAACCAATGCAAAGAAGAAAGCCAAGAGATCAGAGCTAAGAGCCTTACCGCCTGCTGCTAACCTCTTCAGCCAAGAGACCTCTCCGAAAGAGGGCTATTTCCTGTGTGGTTGTCTTTATATAGTCTTTCTGTTCTGTCTTCTCATTGGTTGTAAACCCAAACACATGACTGCCTCGTCACTGCCTGTATGTACAGCCCTCCAGGTCTTCTATGGTATTGAGATTAAAGGCATGTGTCTCCAATGCTGGCTGTATTCTTGAATACATAGAAATCTACCTATCTCTGTCTACCAAGTGCTGGGATTAAAGGCGTGCACCACAAATGCCTAGCTCTGCTTTGGCTTGCTATTAGCTCTGGCCCCCAGGCAACTTTATTTATTAACATACAATTAAAATCACATTTCATTACAAATAAAATACCACCAAACATCCCCCCTTTTTTTCTTAAGATAGGGCCTCTTGCTAAGCTTCAAACTTGACAATTTGGCTAAACTGCATTGCCTGCAAGTCACATGGATACTCTTGTCTCTGCCTCCTCAGCACTGAAATTACAGACATGTGTCACCATTTCTGCTTTTAGATGAGTGCTGGGGAGTCAAATTCAGGTTCATTTTAATGTCTGAGACATCTTTCCAGCTCCTAATTCTTCACATCTTAAGAGACAGAAACTCCATACTCTTATTAATGCAGAGTTCCATCTAGCTGTGTGTATAATGTTATAGAATATTATTTTAAGATGTGTTACATTTATTTATGCTGTGGAAAATTTGTTTAATAATGCAAAGATGTGTTGCATTCTTTTATGTTGCATTTGTGAAGCTGTGTTACTGTGCCTATCTAAAACACCTGATTGGTCTAATAAAGAGCTGAATGGTCAATAGCTAGGCAGGGGAAAGGATAGACAGGGCTGTCAGGCACAGAGAATAAATAGGAGGAAATATCTGAAAACAAGAAGAAGAAAGAGTAGAGAACAAGGAGAGGAGGATGCTAGGGGCCAGCCACCCAACCACACAGCCAGCCACAGACTAAGTGTAAAGGTAAGACATACAGATATAAGGAAAGGAAAGAGACCAGAGGCAAAATGTAGATGAGATAAGCTAAGAATAACTGGCTAGAAATAAGCCAAGCTAAGGCTAAGCATTTATAATTAAGACTAAGTCTCCATGTGTGATTTATTTGGGAGCTGGGTGGTGGGTCCCCCAAAGAGTAAAAACAACCAACAACAGTATAAAGCTTGGGTACTGGCTTACATCCCTTCTTCCAGAGAGACTGTACAAGTCAACACCACCATAAATGCCTTTATGGAAGTATCCTGTGACATAAACACTTTGATGTAAAAGACCTATCTTCTCAGATCCTATCTCCCCATAGAACTCCTGGGACACAAGAGAGGTAGGAAAAGATGCACGGAACCCTTCAGTACCAAGACAATCTTTAAAGCAGCTTTGGTGATGATAGTTAGAAGCTAAGAATGAATGAAAATCCTTCATTTGTCTTAGCTTTCATTTGTTTTAGAGGAACACATTCTGTTCTTACCATGTCCCTAAGCAGAGAAGCATTCCAATTGTCAATAATCATACTCAAATAGCCATAGGAATAATTATATTTCTACCGTGCAGAAGTACTTGCAGGGAGAAGGATATAAGAAAAAGGCATCTGAACCTTTGAAACAAGGGGAGATGATGAACAGCCTTAAGGATGCCTGGTTTCAATGATGGCTGGCAATAGCTCCCAGGGCAGCTTCCCACAACCTTTCACTAAAATACAGATGAGAACACAGGGGAAATATGAATGTACAGCATGTTAAATGAAGTCATACTGATCTGTGCTAGAAACCAAGAGTGATAGTGTCTCTTTCTGATGTAGATAAAGCTGTGTTGAGAAAATTCTACTAAGGCTTCCATCAAAGAGAGACTGTACTTTAAAATGAGAGAAAGACATCTTCTAAAATATGGGGGAAGGAATGCTTTCTCCACCATTCGATACTTGATTTAGAGACCTGAATATAATCAGAAAGCTGGGAAACAATCCAGCTTTTTCCACAGCAAAAGGTCCTCTGTAAAATAAGCTGAACACTGATCCAGTATTCCTTCATCTAGACAGACATTCTTAACATAAAAAATGCAAACTCTGAGCAAATGTTGAAGCAATAAAATGGAAATGAAGTTCTATGAGGCAAGAGTAGTCGATAAGGGCTGGAACTCTAACTGAACAGGGTATCAAGGTAGAGTCCAACTCCAGTTTCTGCAATGGCAGCATCTATCACTTCACTGTGCAAGGCTCTACTACTCCAGAGGGCACAGGTTCAAGTTCTCAGCACCTGTATAGTGGCTAACAACTGTCTGCTGCTACAGTTCCGGGGGTTCTGCAATGTTCTTTTGTCCTCCACAAGAATTGCATGCATGTGGTGCACAGACATACATGCAAGCTAAACACCCATATCAAACAGGCGTGTTATAATCCCCGGTATTCAATGCCACTCATCTCAGAGTCTGCACCTTGGAATATATTTATGGAATCATAGCATGCAACAAGCCTCTACAGACAGTCTCCTCTTCCCATACAGAGCAAGACTTGTAAAATCTGTCCCTTGTTTCAATGCTGGCATAGGAGTTGCTGTAAAGATTGAGGAGATGGCACTGTTGTCACACCAAAGTTTTTCTTTCTTACTCTGCAAAGTATAGAATGGAAAAGTATGAGAATAAGAATGTGTTCATGTAGTCCAGCCATGGTGACTGAGAGGAGTACTATTAGGGTGGACTCACACACTGTCTTACCTGCTGTCATTTACAATTGGATTTCTGTAAAGTTCTATAGGCAGTGAAAAAGAAAGGCTAAAATCACCGGAAATCAGGAAATCATCAGGGAAATTATCATATAGAGCTATTATTAAAAGGGTCTTGTCATTGAGGTCCTCATTAAAGTCTGTAGCCCTCTCTAGTAATGTGACTGACCCTGGGTGTGACTGAAACATGGGTGATGTCATATTAGCAAGTCTTGATAAAGAAAGCAGATGCACCTTTACAATCATTCAGAATCTTAGCACCAGTGGAAGAATCATGGTCACAGCAGCATGGAGCCTCTCGGGCCTTGTGAGATGACTTCTGCTACCAGACAAGCTGCACGGGATTTCTGAGATGGAAAAAAAAGAGTAACTATCTTTACTATCCATTGAGATTTATCCTAGCCCATAAAGACTGAATACCAGTGAGAGGCAGAAACTTACTTCTAGGATTGATAAGACGGCTTCTGTGCATATGCTCAAAGTCAAAACTAACTTTGAATTTTAGTCTCATTCATGAAAGTCAGTTTTCTTGTTACTGGACATTAAACAACAGGACTGTTCAGACTGCCAAAGGTTGCAGCCTAAAAGTCATTACACCTAGGAATGCTAGCCTCAGTCATTCTCTGTCCGTGAAAATCGTCCATATTAAAATCTGGTCACAGAGATGTTCACAACAGCCATTCTACCACAGAAGCTAATATTAGAGTTATCTTGTGGGTAGAGAAGAACTCAACAACAGCAAAACAGACTAATGGAACTGCATAGCACTATAAGGATACAGATCTAAGTATGAGCCTTAAAAAGTGTATTCACCATTATGAGTTGGTTTAATACTACTTCCATTTAGCAAAATATATTGGTAGGTTCTCAGCTAGGGTCTATGACCTGTCTAGCCATAGGTTTTTGGCCCAATAATAGTGCCAAGTATGAGCTTCATCATGTAAACCAGGCCTTCAATCCAGGCAGAAGCCAGTTGGCAACGACATTTGTGCCACCATTGCACCAGTAGCCATGTCTTACCAGGCTGGTTTTAGTGTAGCTCATAGGGTTCACACCTCAATAAAAATGATGGTTATTCTTCTCTTCTAGTAACATACGTAATGTCTTCCACCACTATCAAAACTAGACAACAGGGAAAAAATTGTTAAATAATTTTTTAACTTAAAAAAAAAATGGTTCTTGGTGGCTCCAGGTTGCCATTATTGAAAAATGTCCTCTAGGCTTATGCTTTGTCTGGCTGCTTCACTGAGCATCTAGTAGTCCTGGTACCCCAGCTGTCTGTAGACCAGCTTTAAGGAAAAGGAATACCCTGAACAGTAAGCTTTTGGAGTCTGTGCCCTCAGAACTACTTAACCTGTAATTTTATATTATTATATTATTTTCTCTGCCTATTATTTCATATCTTCCATCTCCCATTCTATGCTGTTATTCTCAGTGAGCACAATCTATTCAATCTTTCTTTGCCTGGATGAATTCAGCTGAAAAGCACAGCCTACATGGAAATGAAAAAGAAAAAAAATATTTTTGTGGTCTTTTTTTAATTGTCTTGGGAGAGCAACTGATCTCAGAACCACTAGAAACCTGTGGAAGGAAAGAAACCTGGGCAACCCAAGTGAATTAGAGATATGACAAAATTAATTAAGGCTGTGTGGGTTGCAATTTACCAATCTGTCAAACATTTCTTAAAGAATAATTTAAACTGTAGTTAGCAGAACCTGTAACTAGGTACTAGAAAGTCTATTTTTGTTTTTTGCCTTCTGCCTTTTAGGTATTTTAATTTGTTACATGCTACAGTTTATTTGCTTTTCTTTTCCCAGGATATTTCAGCCATTTGTAATGAAATCAGCAAATCCTAGAGACATTTGAATTTACACTCCTTGCTTGTCCTGGTCTGTCTATGAGTATGGTCAGCAGAATCACACCCCCATCCCAAAGACGTCCACACCTGAATCCTGAAATCGCTGTATCTGTTAGCATGGTGACAAAGGATTGTGCAGATGCAATTAAGATAAGGACCCTGAGATTGAAATATTATCTAAGATTTTCTCGATGAGCCAAATCTAATATCAAATATTCTTAAAATGGAATACAAGAGAAGAAAGAACAGATTCGTGTGAGAAGGTTATGATGGAGCAGGACAGGTTGTCTTGAAATCAGGAGGAAATACAGCAATCAAGAGAATGGGAACCTGAGTCTGAAAACAGCACAGAACAAAGTCCTGCCAGCAGCTAAATGAAAAAGAGAAGCTCACCCCTCTGTATAGTATCCAGAAATCAACACAGTCTGTGAACATCTTCCTTCTGACCCAAGGAGACCTACGTTAGACTTTCAACCTGTACACCTGCACACTAAGCAGGCACTGTGCACGCAGCTAAATCTGTGGCAATTTGTCACAGCAACAGTAGAAAACTAACACAGGAGGGCAAGCTAAGGTGGTTTGCAAATGTATAGAGACCCTGACCGGACTGCCAATAAATGAACCGTCAGCGTTAATGTTGAATTCTGTGTTTCTCTTTTCTTTGTCCTACACACTGACCCTGAAGGATGTGAAGGTTTTTATGATTAAAAAATAAAACGAAATAAAAATTTTGAGATCCTTATCAAAGTTAACACAAGGAAGTGCACATTGCTACTCATGCCAACTGGTAGATAAAAACAACCCTGCCTTTACCGCATTAGTATTTCCTGTCCCTCAAAGTAGGCTGGGGGCCTCACTATGTGACTTTTGGTACAATACTGAGAAACTCAGGATCTTAGATACATTCCACTGTCAAGGAATTGAAGCTTTTGAAAATCTGGGACCTTTGCAAGGGCAACACAGACAATAAAATCTGCCTGACTCCAAAGTGGTCAAGAGTAAAAGTGAAAGAGACAGTGTCTTCAACTAACCAAATAAAATGGTCCTTAAAAGACATGTCAGAATTTTTAAAATTATATTTATTTATTTGTGTATATGCATGTGCCAAGCCACATATTTGAAGGTCAGAAAACAACTTGTGGGAATTGGTTCCCTCATCCTACCATATAGATTCTGGGAATCAAGATCAGGTGATCAGGGTTTGCAGCAGCTGCTTCTGTCAGCTGAAATACCACACTAGCCCCCAATAAAACATCCTTACAACTAGACTGGATGTTCCTTTTATTTGCCTGTTCATGAAATAGGTTATCTCCTTTTTAAATTTTTGTTTGTTTGTTTAATTTTGTTCAAAACCCAAATTGCCTGTGGAGACAATATGTTTTCCAAAAGACATCTTGTCAAAGACAAGATGTAAACTGCTTAGGGTCAAAATGTCCTGTAACCCTGAGTTTCTAGCATTCTACATAGTGGGCACTCAGCGGGGCTCTTTAGTCTCTGTACATTCTAGACAGAGAGGTCAATTATTTCCTGTTAATATCACTCTGCTTGCCTGTTACTATTTAAAAGAATAAAAACAAAGGATTTAAGGATGTATCCCAGTGGTAGGCAATTTTCTAAACCCAAACAAAATCTCTTTGTTGCCCTGATTGGTTGGAACTTCTGGGAATGAACCACCTTTTGGAGCTGGAAATCTGCCCACCAAGCAGACTGGTGTCCTATGGGTTTTCTACTCTTGTAAATGGATGGTACTACAGTTTCATGAATTAGTTTTCATTTTCCCAACCATTTCATTCTTACAATGCCATCTCTCCATTTTAAAAATGAAGAAAGTAAATTTCAGAAAGGAGAGGTCCCTTTGCCAAAATCAATGATCTAAAAGTTCCCAAGCCAAAGCCAGACACACTATGTCCACAAGGACAGATCCATATGAATCCAGCCAGTTTAACCTTCCTCCATAGATACCTCAAGTCTGTGAACTGACAGTTTCAATGCTGCCATTTGCATTTAGGATGTCCACACCAAGGGTCAGCCATCGTGTGGTATCTTACTTGTAAGAATCAGGCAGTCGAAACTCATTCTCATCATACCTTCCTTGTATGTGGCCAGGGGTGAGGGGCAGTGAGGACTTTCAATCTTGAGATTTCAATGGACAACTGCAGAAAAGAAAGTAAGTGGAATGACCTACTAGGATTTGTATGGACCAGCTTCAACAGACAAAAGCATCTAACTCAATTGATGCCAGCTTTACAGTCTTTTCTGGACTTCCCCCATACATACAGAAGGTGCTGTAGACTTCTTTTAATATAAGAGAAATATTCTGTGATTGTATAAACCATTCCATTTCCAAAACCAAAAATTTTCCTTTCCAACTATTAAGATCTGCTAATTGATGCACTGTGGGTTTTTTGGCTAACTAGTATCTTATTTCCATAGTGTCAGTTGGTGGTTTAGTACATTTTATTTTTATGTTTGGCTTGCACCATCCACTCTGGGTATAAAGCCAATTCATCCACCAAAGTATTCAGCATGCATCAGTGGACACCCAGCAGTGGCTTTTCAGCTTCTGTACATTTTAGACACCGAGGCCAATTATTTCATGTTAATTTCGCTATGTTTGCCTGTTACTATTTTAAAAATAAAAACAAAGGACTAAGGATATATCCCAGTGGTAGAGAATTTTGCTTAGGATATTCAAGGCCCTGAGTTCTAGCTCAGGCCTTTTAAAATAAATATTAACTAAAAGTAAACAAGTAACAATCTATAAGGATATAGCTGGATTTGAAATGAGAGCAAACTCCCTGAGCAACAATCCTTTGGCAGAGGAAAGAGAGAGGAAGCTACAATGTAAGCAAAAGAATGGAGTCCCAGTTGTGTAGCTTGATCTGCTTAAGGGGCCCCTGGCAGTAGAATCAGGATCCATCCCTGGTGCATGAGAGGGCTTTTAGGAACCCACTACCTATGGTGAGACACCACACACAGCCTTGAGGCAGGCGGGGTCGGGGGGAGGGGTTGGACCTGCCACTACTGAATGTACTAGGCTCTGCTGACTCCCCCTGGGAGGCCTTACATTGTTGGGGGAGGGAATGGGGGCTTGGGGGGAGAGCTGGAGGGGCGGGAGGAGAGAAGAGGGGGATCTGTGATTGATATGCAAAATGAATAAAAAATTTCTTAATAAAAAGAATAAATAAATAAAATTTAAAAAAAGAATGGAGTCCTTTGGGAGGTGAAATAACACACTGAGGATATCTACTACTAAGGGGAACAAGTTGCTTATGATTCTAGAAATCATCAATTTCTCACTCTATGTTGATTCATTCATCCGAAAATTTATTAACAGTATTAACTCTAATCCTAGAAGCCACTGTGTGTCATCACGTATTAATTGGACCTTAGGTTTCAAGAGCTGCCTAAATGAGGTATCCAAATATCCATTTCTGAAGAACACAGGATAATTAAATAATCAGAACCATTATTCCCTCTGCATTAGAAATTTTTAATGATATTCCAAATAGGTTAAGATTCATGGCACAAAAGTAAGTTATAATCTTCTCAAAATGAGTGTTTATCTTAAGGCAATCTCATGCTGACTTAAGCTTGGGGTATGTGGAATTCCTATACTGTCCACATGGTTTGGAAGGAAGGTCATATCCAAGGATATCAACACTATAGGTTGAAAGAAGCACAGTTTGAAGATTACACATGTTTGTTTATTTTTTTTTTGTATGATACCCTTGGCTTGTCCTAGTCATTTAGAAAATAAATCTTCATTATATCTACTGAAGATCAGACACCCATCTGTCAGTTCATTACAGTGATTGTAGCAAAACATTTGGAAGGGGTGGTTTAATGAAAAGTAATTCTTGGCTAAAGAACTGCAGAGAAATAGACTAGATCACATCTTGGAAACCACAGAAGTTGGAAAGAACTCAGAACCCTGCTAGAGAGGAAACCAACCTCGAAGTTTCCATACAGTCAGATAACAAGCTGGAGGAGAGTGAGCAGCTGCCGTGTTCTGAGAAACAACAGGCAGAGACGCAGAGGCGGCATTCGGAGGTATGCTGATATCCATCGGTGAGTAAAAGGCAAGTGGGAAACGACAGATCAAATCAAGAACTGGGGAACATTGCCCAGAACTGGAGAACATTTTGAAATCCTACCATTTCTAAGAATCTAACTTGCTGAGGATAGTTGTCTGGATTTAAAGTCTGCTGTTCTCAAAATAAAAGGAAATCACTAACATAGATATTTGCCTCTCCCAAACCCAGTTTTCTATGATAATAGCACCCAGTATTTTCTTTGGTGAAATGACTTTTCCTCTCTGTATGATCCAAGGATGGGCATATGCCATGAATACACACAATCAGAATATTAAAATCCACTTGACAAAAATTGGTACAGAAGTTGAAAGAAGCCCGAATGTAATCATGTCCATGGAAAGACTCAAAGCAGATAAAAATAAAAATAAAAATATTCAGATGCTGCAATCAGTGCAAGAAATGGGAAACTGGCTGATGAGGGCTTGTACTGTGGGAATTTCAGCAGGATCAAATCCAACCATGGAACTTGGGAATCCTTTGTACTGACAGAAGTCACTAATGAGTCCTAGAAAACAAATGCACAGAGGATTCCTGACACAACTGACTGTTTCATTCAAGGACATCAGTCTGATCCCACTATGCAGGAGATCCACCTAATACTACTTTTATAGGATATCAGTTGATCCCATTGTACAGGATATCCATCTGATCCCATTACACAAGCTCTCAATTGATCCCATTGTGCCCTTTATCACACCCTACAACCACACACTGGAGATTTCAATGCATGTTAAACTTAACACAACCCCACAGGTTAAAAGGGGATGAGGAAGGATTAGAGTACTAACTAGGAATTTTGTATCACAAATGAAGACTGACCAGTGTGTTCTAAAATAAAAGAGTCTCTGAATTATCATAAAGGGTCATTATCCATAGACAACAGGGTGGAGGCTGTTCAGGTGCTGTCCACAGTGGACAGGGCTTGAGCATAAAGGCCAAACCAGTTTAGAATATCTGCTGACCTCAGGCATGTTTCTATTAACATGAACTCATACTGTGATTGCTGATCCCATTTCTAATTTAATGTCCCCTCTGTAAGACCTTCTGGCATGGAAACTAGGAAATTTGAATTCATTACCTTTTGATGCAGTCTTTGCCTCTGAAATCCTGTTTTTGGGGGTCACAGTCATGAACATTGTCTGGCCATCATGACAAAAATGTCACTTTCTCTAGGTTTTGTAGCATATATGCATTGCAACTTGAACCCTAAGCCACTGTTTTCAGGGGGATGATATGTGGGATATTACAAGATCCCTATTTATTTCTCTCTTGATTTATTGCAACAGTGGCTACCTAAGCTGCTCTGTGCTTACACACTCTTTCTTTCTCCTTAGACACTCTCTGCACTGTACCTGAAGGAGACTGGAGAGCAGCAGCCTGAGATGGAGGACATTCAAGAGTTCAACCGACTTCAACTAGAAACATGCAGGAAGTACTTGGAGATGTATGTACAGGGCTAGGCTTAACAGAGAAGGAAAAAAGACAGAGAAAACATCACAGTTCTATTCTAACATAATGTTCTGTTTATCATGCTTTTCCTCTGAGGAATACAAACAACTTACCCAGAAGAACACACCGCTGTCTCTGATAAACAGTCAGAAATATTCCCTGAAATACTCAGAAAGCCAGGTCTCTTTATTTCTACAGAAACCTGAGATTTGCATGTACCACCTCATACGACAGCAATCTGCAGACACTAACAACATCTGATGTAGAAAATGGAAGAGGGTGGAAAAGAAAGAGTCATATTCAAACTAGAAAAGGAAATTAGAAACATAATTTTGAGTTCCTAGACTTTAGAAGAAAGCCATGTTGAGGATAGTGAGGAGAGAGATCTGGTTACTGGAACTAATATTTCTCTTCCCTTCTGCATGTGCACACACATTTCTCAGCTAGGATCCTGACACCTCCATCCTTCCTTGCACAGGCATCCTAACTCCAGACCTTTCTCCTGCCATCCCTGACCCATTAGAATTAGCACAAAGCCAGAGACGTTTTGAATGCCATCCACAGAACAATGCCAGCAATGCCTAGCTACAGACCATGTAACTAGCTCAGCAGATGCTATCACTCATTTCTCCAACCACTGCCTCCATCACCTGGGGGCAACTACCTACTCTTGCTGTTATGCCTAAGATCCTATTGTCAGAAATTGTCTCTCAAGTGCTGCTTTACAGAGTCACTCTTCTCCAGCTACCCAAACCCCGGGGCTAGCAGCATTATTTCTCACCACCCTAGGCAGATGTAGCTTCTTGGTCTAGTGCCAGCCTCACATTGACTCTGATTCTACATTCACTTCAGTGTGCCAGTCAAGGAGAGTAACTCCAACCCGGCCTAAGCCATTCCTCTTCTCACCTCCATAAAACTGCTTTTCCTCCTGCTGCCATCTAGACTACCTCTGGACATCCTGCATAAAAGGCTAGTTCCTTCTCATATACTCTGTCTTGGAACTTTCAGTACAGTGAAGAGGAATCACCTCCAACAAGGAGCACATATTCAGCAGAGAAACAGAAAGCTGACAGAGCACCTGAACATCAAGGGAAAAGGCTCACATAAAAAACTCCTGAGAACAAAAGAAAGTTTCAGGGCTAGATGTGATTCCCCGGGTGTTAACAACTGCTAAACAGAGAATATGGTGCAGAAATTCAATGCCAGTCTCCCTATTTGTTATTGGCCCTCAGTACAGCAAACAGAGCTTCTCCTGGGCCTTAACTATGGTTATCAAACCTTGTTATGCAGCTAAATTTCCTGAAGGGCACATATTAGGCATTACCCTCAGGGCTTATAGTTCAATGACCTTGGATTAGGGCTGAAAATTTGCATTTGTAGCAAGTTTCTGTTGAGTCCTGATACTATTAGTCTAGGAACTATACATGGAGAAAAGCTCTATAGAGACCTGACATGTCAACAAAAGAGCTTTGCTCAATTAAGGAAAAAGAACTTGTAAGTTAGGAGAAAATGATATGGAGTCCTGCAGGAAGGAGATGAAGGTATTCTCAAACACCTCCGAGTAAGAAAGAAAATCCAGGAAGAAGCATGTGCGTGTGTTATAGTCACCATAGCAATGGTCTCTGATGTTCTAGAAACTATTAGTTACAGTGAAAACATGGTTGTTGGTTTTCCAAGAACAGATAACAAATCCATATAATTTATATGACTGATGTTTTAACATTTGTAAAGCATGATAGACAGAAAGATAGTGGAAGTCTAGCTGAGTCGAACAGATAAAAATGAAGGTACTTTTCTCAGCCAGCTGCCTGTATAGAACCTTCCAGCACTATGAAAGCTAGCCTATAGGGAGGAAACTTCCAGTATGATTTCCCTATCCTATTTCTAAAGGATATAGTATCTTTAGAACTCTTTCCTGGCTGTGAACCCTGCAAGCTACATTCATAACCTGAAAAGCAAGATGTGCCCTCTAGTAAAATAATGGCATGACTGTTATAGGCATAACCAACCACTTCCTAATTGTATTTGGGGCCTACTCCACAGGAATGAACTCATACCTGGTACTGTAAATCTGGTTAAAAGCACTTAGATGGGGAAAAACCTATTACTATTGTTTTGTTAAATGGCCATGTTATTCAAATGCCTCCTAAACACTGTTTACACACATAGATTAGCACTGTTTAGTAAGCAGGAATCATTTAATGCAGACATCCATAACTGCCCAAAGAGCTAAGAATAAGTGATGGTGGAATGCTAGGCCATAAGTGGGTGCTCTCTATCCCCCATTGAAGGCTCAGACAGTGAAGTAGAAGAAGGAATAGACATAACAGAAGGATAGGGGAAGGTGCACCGAGAAGACATCTTCTGGGCATGACTTGGAGACAGAAATGTTGTGCTCATGAACTTCCTGCAGCTGTGGTTAAATTAAGTAGACCTACACATGACTGAGAACATCACCATTTCACTGTTGACAGGGCAAAGTCCCAAGAGCCTATCTCTTGCTAAGGGACTAATTTTAAGTAATGGTTTTAGGGAAAGAGATGTCATTTCTACAATGAACACCATTGCTCCAGTAAATAACCTCTCACACACACTTGGATGAGAAACTCTATTTAAACTGAGTGGGTTACACACAAAAAGAAGACACTGAATACTTATTGGGAAGAGGAGATTCAGTAGGAGTAGGGTGCTGGGGAATGAGAGAGAACAGAGATAAAATGACTAATATTCATTATGTAAATTTATGAATCTGTCAAACCTTTTTTAAGAGAAGAAAAAAAAATTGATGTACAAACTTCATTGCCATTTTCAAATGATCAGCTCAAATCGCTCTCACACGTGTTTGATTATTTGAAAGATGAGATTAGCCCAATTTAGTGCAATACATTTTCATGGAGCACCTGCAAGGTCCCATGCCAGATGCTGTTGACACAGATGAAAGCAATTCATTCCTACCCTCAAGCTGTGGACTGTCTGCTTGCTCAGAAAAGGATGGTTCTCCAGCCCCGGGACTCAAGGTTCAGTGTTTAGTGCTATAGTTAACAGCATGAGCTGCAGTGTCAGAATGAGCAGGTGTAAACCCTGACTCTACAGCTCTCTGATTGTGTGTCTGATTGATTTGGTTCTAATTTTCCCTTTAAAATAGGGATAATAACTCTCCTCTTTAACAGGCTGTTAAAGAATCAATGAGGAAATGCTTCTTCCCTGATGAGCACAAAGACTGACACAAAGCAAGCAAAGGCGAGACAGTGTCTTTCTTGGCTTCGGAACCCCAGGCTACCTGCCCAAGGTTGACAACTAAGACGAGAAATGGAGAAGGTGCCAAGTTCCAAGTCCCTACACCACTGGGCCTTAACTGAGTAAGACAATGGGCTTTAGCTTTCCACTGTTAAGTCTGCATGGCTACCTATCATCCTGTCTGTTGCTTTGAGACTTGTGCACTGTTTCTTCCTTGTCCAGCTTGGGTGCCTGTCTTATCTTTCCCTCCTCCCTAAAATTCTATTCACTTTTCTACTGGATCATGCCCTGTGGAATGAACTCCTATGCCTTTCCTCTTCTATTTTTCCTTCATCTTTAGATAAGCCTAATTTCTGTGGCCCAGAAATGAATTGCGGTTTACTCATTCCACATGAGACATTCCATCTGCCTCTTACTCTAATTGATCATATCCCCAGACTTTGGGAGCCACTTGTTCTAACTAAGCCCCAGAATAAAATATGACTGAAGAATATTCTTGGCTCTGGGTCAGTTGAAGAGAGAAATTCAGGGAATGAGCTCAAGGAAGACCAGAGGCCTCTTTGCTACAGTTCTCAGGTTTATTTGGTTTCTTATCTTCAGTCCCTACTCTGGCACACCTAATGCCTTTAGCATAAACCCTCCTTACTAGGTGTGATTGCTGTCTTTCTAAGGTGTCCAAGTTGAACATAAGTGTACATTTTAAATTTTGGTGATGGATACTGACCATAGGATTTATTTAGGTAGATTCAAGTTGTATACCATCCCTAGAATGTGGCATTATAAAGAAACACTTGACCTAGTTGAAATCAGCTTCAAGGAAAAGTAACAGAAATCAGCTTCTCTGGGTATGAAGACTTACTAAAAATACCCCCCCCCCCAGGTACACACACAACCTGGATGTAGAGATCATTTGAAAGAAAGTGAAGGTCTTTTGTAAAGAAGAACAGATCTTTGTAGAACAGCAGATGACTGAAAAGTCAGCACCTTTCTTAGGTGATTCTCTAGAGAAACTGATCAGCTTTATAGAGATCTAAAAAGCAATGAGCAAGATTTAAAATGATAATATCTAGGATCAGGTCCTAATAATAATGATATACTTCCAAGTGACATCAGCACAAGTAAGGACATTCAGCTTCAACGGACATATTATATTTCTGATGATATCAGCAAAGAACTCAGCATATTAACAAATAATTATTTGGCTTGAGAATACTAAAAAATTCAACCACTTTTCATTGAGGTGAGTAGTTTTAGTAGAGAAATAGCTATGGAAGATGTTTTGAGTTCAGCTTTAAAGATCTTAATTTCCAATGACATGGCAAATATGACATATTTGTAGCTAGGCAGCATGATCCCATGTTCAAATCTGCAGTTGAGAAAAGGAATCAGAATTGGAGCTAAGACATCTTTGTTTCCAGGCTGTAAACAGTGATTAAAAACATGCCTGAGATGACTAATACATGAGTTCTGACAATGTCACAAAAGAATGCAGTGCTAGAATACTGGCACACTCCAACATTCAAATGCTTTGAAGATTGGGTTGTATTGTGCTAAAAAGTCAGTGCAAAGGCCTGAGGTGAAGAATGGAGCTGCTTGTCAGGTCCAGAAATAGTGGGTTCAGAAACAATGGTGCAGCTATTCTTTTGGGTCAGGAGGAAGGGCACTGTTAACTGTTGACACAGAGAACCAGATGACAGCTAACAGTGTTCACAGCTGTCCAAGGTGACAAAATCATGCCAGGTCATTTGGAATAATAATGAGGATACAAATATATGGAGTCCAAGTGCCAGTTCATTGTCTCAGGCCTCTGGTGTACTCTTAAAGTACTGAGATTTTCATTGGAAGAATAATGTAGATTAATATTTAACATATTAGAAATTTTAAAAAAAGAAAAAAAATGGAAGAATGAACATACCATGCATGTCTTAGCCATCAGATAAAATGGTCCATTGCTCATTATGTAGCTTCTAGAAGACTTCAGTGTATACCTATAAAAGAATAAAAGTAAAAAATTAAAACAACCTCTTAGCTCATCACCTATAAAAGAATAAAAGTAAAAAAATTAAAACAACCTCTTAGCTCATCATGGTGGCACATTCCTGTGACCATAGAATTCATGGGCTTGAGACAGAAGGATATTGAATTTGAAAATAACTAAGCAAGACCTTATATATAAAGAAGAAAGGAAAAAAGAAAAGAAAGAACATATCAGCTTTATTGTGAAAAGCATCAACTGTGGTGGTATTCTAATTGTACTGAAATGTGATTTTGATTGTATGTTAATAAATAAAGTTGCCCGGGGGTCAGAGCTATTAGAGCCATAGACAGAGTGTGGCGGTGGTGGCACACGCCTTTAATCCCATAGATCTCTGTGTGTTCAGGGATACAGCCAGCACTGGAGACATATGCCTTTAAGACCTAGGGGGCTGTACCTTTTGACAGTGACGAGGCAGTCACGTGTTTGGGTTTACAACCAATGAGAAAGCATAATGACTCTGAAAACGACTGACACACAAGGAAATAGCTCTCTTTTCGGGAGCTGGGACACCGCAGGAGGAAGGGTGAGATTTTAGCTCTGAGCTCTGACCTCTCTGCTTTCTCTTTTATATTGGTTCTGTGTTTCTTATTTAATAAGACGGTTGGATACATCTACAATCAATGTCTTTGATCTGACTCAAAATGGTCGAGAAGAGAACCAAGGATGCCTCGTGCTGCTCACCATTCATCCTCACAATGCTGATCGTGCAAGGTAAATGAAGAGTACTTATGAAATACACTAGAAATAGTGGAACTTTTAAGGTGATGCTTGAGAAATCTGTTTATCATGATGTATAGGTGTGACCTGGACACTGGCTATGGAGTGGGTTTGTTTAATAAGCTCCAGCAATGATTTTCAAAGTGAAATTTGTAATTTGTTACAGTATGGAAAATGCAACGTATTGTGTGGCAGCCCTTGTTTTTCAAAGGTAAAATAGGCTAGACTAGAAATATCCCAAATTGTTTTTATATGTGTATAAATGTTTAAATATATATATATATATATATATATATATATATATATGTGTGTGTGTGTGTGTGTGTGTGTGTGTGTGTGTGTGTGCATACATGTATCACAAATACATACATATATATATCACAAATACAATGAATATTGAATCAAGTTATAAAATACTTCTTATATGTGAGCCATGTTTTAGAACTCTTGGAAGATCCTTTCTTTTTTTTTCCCCCCTGGAGCTGAGGACCGAACCCAGGGCCTTGTGCTTGCTAGGCAAGCGCTATACCACTGAGCTAAATCCCACCCAAATTCATGAAGCGTTCCATATTTTTAAAAATAAAAAAAAAAAAGAGGGAACTCTTGGGACAGGAGACACCGAAAGAAACCACTTCCTGACTGGTGTCTTGGTTTTTAGTCCTATCTTCCACTCTAGAAGGGTTTCTCCAAAATGTTACTCTAAATAACTATGACAATCTTTTATTGAAAATGTTTCAATGGCCTCCTCACCTCGACCCTAGGAGAGAAATCTAAATGTCTTATTGTGGCTATAGAAGACTCCAGGTGATCTGAAATCCACCTGCTACTCAAGTTTCAAATCTTGACAATCTTCCTTATTTTCAAGTCATAGAGAATACTAATGAATCTATAAATATGTCTTATTTATTATTGTGTCTCTACTGGACCATGCCATGTTATATCATTGTCTTTGTCTAGAATTTTCCATACTTAAACCAACTTAGATACCATGAGTCAGCTCCCCCCAGAATCTTCATCAAGCTTTCCTCTTGAATATAGGGGCACACATGCACTACCATTGACAATAAATCTTCATTGTCAACTTAACTGAGATAGACACTGAGAATATTAGTGAAACTCACCTCTGGAAATGCTTACATGGACATTTTCAGATATGATTACATCATGAGGGTTTGATGGATTCAAGTTCTCAATAGTTTCCTGGGATGGGAGGTGATGGGACTTCCTTCTTGGTTGAGAATAGGTGTTCAGGGGCTGCATTTTCTCCTGGCCTCTTCTACTGTAGCTGAACTCTACTGCCTAGTTGCCATGATGTGAGCTGCTCTACCCTACTTCCTGTACACCATGATATAAGCCGTCCCTCATCTTACCCCTGCCATGATGACTAAAAATTCAAAACCATGGGCAAAATAAATGACTTCTCCTTGAAACTGTTTGTGTTGGATGTTTTGGTCGCAATAAGGCAGTCTTAGTAACACTATCAATTTGTATCTAGGAAAGGCTTATAACCATGGAATTTGATAGAAGTTAATGCATGCTGTCTCCAAGCCAAGTTTCTGAAATATTCTATATCATTCTTTATTTTTCTCTTCTTTGTCAAATCACTAAATGGAACTCTCTGGACTCCAGTAGATCTCAGAACTAGTACAATAAACATACCCTCGACACCTGTACTTTCATGAACCTCAAATAAAGTTGATATAAAATATTAAGATTTGAACTGTGTGCTTTACTCTAGCTGACCGGGTAGTTTGAGCCCTTTCCATTAGTATTCTCTCCTTGTTTTCCAAGAAGATTGTGAGATATGAATGCCTCCCAGTTTTAAGTTTGAGTTTCAGGTTCCATTATAACAATGGCCAGGGACACTTGCAAGCCTAGAGGCATCAGTGGAAGCATCAGGGACTTTTGTTCTTCCGGAATTTAAGTAACAATGGTGGGGCCTATGCTCACTGTTGGGCCATGAAGAGCTAACATCCTATTTACACACACACACACACACACACACACACACACACACACACACACACAAATACAACAATGAACTGGCAGCAACTAGGGATTTCAGCACTAAAGTAACATTCTGCGCCTCAGAGCTTAAAAGATCTACCTGGATGCCATCATGAGAAAAGACTATGTGTGGTGGTGTGGGAATGTGAAGAAGGGAACAAGGAGGGATTTAAGAAGGGACAAATCCTCTAGGCACTGGCTGAGCCAGAGTGCTCTTTGGATGGGAACTTGGTCCAAAAGCATGTGGATTCAAAGGATAGTTGGAAGTCAGAGTTTGCCTGGTCTCCTCACTACCATGTTCGTGTGGGTGTCATACTTCACTGTTCCACTTCATTTAGCCCTCCTTCCTTAGAAAATTTCCCCGACATCCATCTGAAGCAATTTTCCTGCTCCTTCTTATTCTGCTTTGTATCCTGCTTTGTTGTTCTTCATAGTCTTAAACACCTGAATTCACATTATATGTGTGTGGCTTGACCTGTTCATTGCCCATATCTTTACACAGAACTCCCTCCTCATGAGGAAATAAACTGATCTTTGTCCTCATTCTGTCACTAGAACCTAGAATAGCACCTGACCTACAGTTGAAATCAAGACATTTGTCACATGAGTAAGCAAACAGATCCAATAAATCTTGTTGGAGTGACAAATCTTATTCCTAACACATCAAGCTGTAAACTCAAGGCCTTCTACCACCACACATTTGCTCTAAATCTTGTTTCTCTCTGTACTGCAGCAATGAAGCCTGAGGCCTGGCCATAATTTGGCCACTATGAGTGGGGCCTAAGTCTTACTGGGGAGCTCTGCCTTCACACCCTTTTATATTTCCTTTTCCACATCCATCATACATAACAGCCATCAGTAGATTTCCAGTTTCAGTCTAAAGACTGGGTTTTGACCCAGAGACAACTGGAAAACACATCATAATCCTTGTGTGGTATGCTTTTGATGGTCAGCTAAGTATCACTTAAGTGTTTAATACTCCAGTATTGTCTGTTACTCGGACTCTCATGGGAGAGACTTGCTGATTATAAAGGATACATTAGCACTGGCTCCAGCTTCCTATGGAATGGGAGCTGTTTATGATAGGCAAACTAACAGTGGAGTCATCCTCACTTACCAGCCTTGCTCATTGTGTGCCATCCCATCAGCGATGCCAATTTGTGATGCTGAGTAGATGAGTGAGCCAAGGGCCATGAATGCCCTTAAAAGTGGAGGAATTGAGGAAGACATGGCTGTTATTGTTGGGAGGTTTAGCTGTATATGACAGGAAGACAGTTTGATCCCTCAAGATGTTTGAAATTAACAGTCTAGGTCATTGTACACCTTGCCCTCAACAGTTCCCCAATCCTCTGGAACATGTTGCTAATGACAAGTAAAGCAGATATAATCTAGTCACAGACAATTCACATCAGGAGCAAGAAATGCATTAAAATATGCCATGCTCCAGGCACTAATACTGCTGGTACAGTTTTGGATCTTGCTAAATGTACAAAGTAAGGTACCTTCATAACCTCAGTTCCACAGATAAAGAAAGTAACTGGCACAAGAGCAGAGCCAAGGAGTGGGCCAAGTAACTCACCAGCATCTGACCATTGCTATCTAAAAGACCAGTATGCTGACAACTAGTCTAAACTAGTTTTCGCTTCATTTGTTTTATAAACTAGTCTACAACTAGTTAAGTTGTAGAATACTTGTCTAGCATATGCAAAATTCTGAGTTCAATCCTAGAACAAGTTAATATAAAAATAAAGTAAAAAAAAATTCTCAAAACAGGATGAAAATCCACACATTAAAAAGGCATGGACACTGAGCTTCACCTCTCAGCATTTTGATTAATTGTGGTTTTCTGTAATGATCTTCATCCAGGGCAATGGGAAATTTCCTTGATGAGAGATGAGGACTACACTTACTTGTGGATTTAAGGACAAATATTTAGAATATTGTTAGGGATTGTGCTGGTTTAGTAAACTGGCCATTATAGATTATTGTCCAAGATCCATGAGTTCACTATCCCTGGGTAACTGGCTAGGTGTACCAGGCATGATTTCCCTCTTGTTGAGTGGGTCCTAAGTCTAATTAGAGAGCTGTTGGTTACCACCAAGGTATAAGGCATTTTTTCCCATTTAAAAAATTCTAGTCTTCCCAGAGAGAAGCATACCAATTGATTATACAATAGAAAATGGTCATCCCTGAAAACATATACAAACTAATAACATTATTCAGAATGAGCAGGTCATATTTACATATTTAATAACACACACATATGTAATATCAATTAATGGAAAAATAGGCCATGACTTTGAAAAAGAATAAGGAGGAGTATGCAGGAGGGTTTAGAGAAAGAAAAAAGAAAAGAGAAATGATGTAATTTTATTATAATCAAAAAATCAAAGACTTTTTTTAGTCTTCCTTTCTGAAGAAGTATTTAAAGATGTGATGTGATATTGTTAAGTAAAGGCGCCATGTTCTCCATTGGGTCTCTAGAATTTATGCATCCTGAGAACTGGAAAGTGTGCACCTGTTAAACAACAGCACCTTCTTCCTCCCTCTGATTCTTACCAAACTAAAGAAAACATTCAAACAAGACAAAACAAAGGGCAGGATAAAACTTTCAGAATGGTCAATATTTATCACCTTAATTGTTATAGTGAGTCATGGATCTATGCTTATATGTAAAATCATCATATTCTCTGCATTAAATATAGGCAGTTTGCATACTTCAGCTATACTGCAATAAACTTGTATTTAGAACAAAAAGCATCACAATTATTAATAAAAATGAAAAGTAAAGGAAGAAGGAAAAAAGAAAGATAAAAGAAAAAGAAAAGACAGAACCTTGGAGGAAGCAATTTGTTCAGAAGGTAACCATATGCTCCCCTCTTTCCAGGTACAGTCCTAGAGCAGGGTAGCTAGAGCTAGTGAAGGCTACCATGCTTCAGGTGCAGGTGACCATGACCCTTGTTTCCAGCCTTCACAATGCCCAGCACATCACTTGCACCTGCATACCAGTTCTGCTGATTTTGCACACCACAGCAACTCAAAGTCAAAGGAAGCATTATAAAGGGAATTAGCATTGTTATGGTTTTACATTATTTTTTAATTAAAAGAGGTAACATGAGATGAAAGACTTGCTTTGCAAGCCACCTCCATGTAGCCACTACAGCAGACAGTTCTCTAGATAACTGTCTTGCTTGGTTTGCATGGCTGTGAGCATAATGACCTCAGATTTTTTTGTCCTTTGTTTTCATTGAATATTCTGCAATGAACCTGGTTTCCTTTCAGAATCCTCAAATTATCCTTGTCGCTTTTCTAAAAGAGGACAGCACATCACAGCCATATTAGCTTTACTCTTCTGATGCCAGGTGGTAAATTCATTCTTCTTTAAAGAAGTGATGGCTGAAAATACATAAAGAACTCAAGGAACTAGACATCAAAATGCCAAATAATCCAATTAAAAAAGAATCTCAAATAGCCAAAAGAGACTTAAAGAAATGCTCAACATCCTTAGCCATCAAATGCAAATCAAAACAACTCTGAGATATCATCTTACATCTGTCAGAATGACTAAGATCAAAAGCACTGATGACAGCCTATGCTGGAGAGGATGTGGAGTAAGGGGAACACTCCTTCACTGCTGGTTGGAGTGCAACTTGTACAACCACTTTGGAAATCAGTATTTCAGTTTCTCAATAAACTGGGAATCAATCTATCTCATGAACCAGCAATATCACTCTTGGGCATACAGCCAAATGATGCACATTCATAGCACAAAGACATTTGTTCATTTATGTTCATAGCAGTATTATTCATAATAACCAGAACCTGGAAATAGCCTAGATGCCCCTCATCCAAAGAATGGATAAAGAAAGTGTGGTACATTTATACAATGGAGTATTACTCAGCAGTGAAAAGCAATGACCTCATGAAATTTGCAGACAATGGATGAAATTATAAAAAAAAATCCTGAGTAAGGTAAATCAGACCCAGAAAGAAAAATATGGTTTGTACTCACTCATAAGTAGAATTAGATGTAAAAGCAAAGGATAACCAGGCTACAATCCACAACCCCAGAGAAGGTACATAATAAGGAGACATGCATGGATCCCCCTATGAAGGGGAAATAGATAAAATCTCCTGAGTAAATAGAGCAGGGGGAGGAGGGAGAGGAGATAAGGGGAGGTGGCAAGAGAACATGAGGGAACTGGATGGTCTAGATAGGGGAGGGGCAGAGAGGGAGAGCAAGGAAAGCGATATCTTGATAGAGGAAGCCATTATGGGGTTAGGGAGAAACCTGGTGCTAAGGAAATTCCCAGGAACCAATAAGAATGAGCCTAGATAAGACTCTAAGCAATAGTGGAGAGGGTTCCTGAACTGGCTTACCCCTGTAATCAGATCAATGACAACCCTAATTGTCATCATAGAACCTCCATCCAGTAACTGATGGAAACAGATGCAGAGATCCACAGCTAAGCACTGGGTAGAGCTCCCTGAGTCCAAAGAGAGGAAGGAGGGATTATGTGAGCAAAAGTGTCAAGATCATGATGGGGAAACCCACAGATACAGCTGACCTGAGCTAGTTGGAGCTCACTGATTCTGGACTGACAGCTACGGAGACAGCATGGGACCAAACTAGGCCCTCTGAATGTGGGTGACAGTTGTGTGGATTGGGCAATATGTGGGGCCACTGTCAGTGGGATCAGTATTTATCCCTAGTGCATGAGTTGGCTTTTTGGAGCCCATTCCCTATGCAAGGATACCTTGCTCAGCCTCGATACAGTGGGGAGGAGATTCATCCAACCTCACCTTGATATGCCAGACTTTGTTGACTCCCTGTGGGAGGCTTTACCCTCTCTGAGGAGTGGATGGGGAGTGGTGGGAGGAAGGTGGGAGGTGAGCAAGAGGAAGAGAGAGAGGGGGAATTGTGGTTGATATGGAAAATGGAAAAATTTTCAAATAGAAACAGAAACTTGAGTCTGAGTTTAATAGCAATGAGCCACTACTCCCCTCTCTATTTTGAGGCAGACTTTCCTGTACAGACATATTTTTTGTTGTTGTTTTGTTTAGTTTTTATGGAAAATATTGCCTTAGAGACAAGTCAGAGGTTCTGAAATTGTTGTGTCAAAAATACAATTTTCTTAATGTTTCATATTAAATGCTCCCACGATGCTGTCCAAAAGATTTCTTTCTATATCTGATGTCACCAGTAATGAATAATCATGCTGATAGGACCATGAGCTGGCCAACTTCCAGCTCTGTTATCATAAATTTTCATTTCACTTATTCAATGGCGACAAGATGACCTCTATGGGTATTTTTCATGAGTAATTATTTTCATACTAAAAAAGATAGGTACGTTCCAATCAATGTACTAACTGAATATGGACTTTCATTTGTTGCTACTCTTTTTAATGAAGGATTTATTTATTTATTTTATGTATGTTTATATAATCCTATGTGAATATATGAGAGCTGAACCCTCAGAGACTGCAAAAGGCTATTAGATCCCCAGAACTGAAGTTACAGGTAGTTGTGAGCTGCCATATGGGTACTAGGGACTGAACCTGGGTTCTCAGCCCTAGCAGTAAGTGGTCTTACCTGCTGAGTCATCTCTTATCTGCTGAGTTATCTCTTACCTGCTGAGTCATCTCTTACCTGCTGACTCATCTCCCCAGTGTAGCTAGAGAGTTTTCTCTCCAGGTCCCACCAAGCCTCAGCAGTCCAACAACCCACTTATAAAATAAACACACAGATGCCTATATCATTTAAACTGTTTGGCCTAATGGCTCAGGCTTCTTGCTAACTATTCTTATATCTTAAGTCAACACATTTCTATTAATCTATAAGTTGCCACATGGCTTGTGGCTTACCAGTATCTTTACATGTTGCTTGTCATGGCGGCAGCTGACAGCGTCTCTCCGCCTCAGCCTTCCACTTCCCAGAATTCTCCTCTCTCCTTGTCCTGCCTATACTTCCTGTCTGGCTACTGGCCAATCAGTGTTTTATTTATTAACCAATCAGAACGACCCATTTATCATACAGAACATTCCACAGCACTCCAGCCCTGCATTTTACAGACATAGAGAATTATTGTGTTCTTGTGACTACTTATACACTTCAGGAAGCTTTTTGCATCCTTTATCTTTTTCCTTAACATATGAGAATTCATATAATCATTTTCTAAATGGGCATTCCTTTTTATCTGTATATTAGTATGTCCTATTGTAGAAAGGTTTTAGAATTAACATATCTAGTATATCTTATTACTCTATTGATTCCAACATGAAGTAGCAGGGAAACTTTAAAAAAAGACAGGTTGTTTTTAAAACAAGAACCTTCTAAAGCTAGGAATGTTATAGACCAAAATTCCTGCACTCAGGAAGCTGAGGCAGGAAGATCAAGAGTTTGAGGCCACCCTTGGCTACTTAGTGAGAACTTAGCTAAACATATACGACAAAATTAGGAATAATATTATATGTGTGATTTGGTAGATGACAGGGAGAAATAAAGTAACGAAAGCCACCAGAGTGGACTCATTATCTGTGACTATGAAGAAAGTTAGTGGTGCTTGGGGAGAATTTGTTGTGCTTCCTTTGTTTGTAGGTTTCTTTGTGTCTCTTAGTTTTACATTTTACATTCATTGTTAAAGATTGGAGGCAATTAAGTCTGTTGAGATTAAAAAAAAAGAAACTTCCAACTATCAATATGGTACTTTGAGGAGTCTATACTGATAAAAATAAATTTATAATAGAATATTTAGCAAAATAAAGGTTGAAAATTTCTTAAGTTACTGTGGTCACAACTATGCAAAATATCTTTTATTAACACATGTTTTTCTCTTTTGTTAAGCTAAATTTTGTTAACCTGAGTAACCTCATCTGAGTTTGAAGGAGCCCCTGTCGGTTCTCCTTTATTAACCTGAATTTTCTTGACACAAATAACCTCATCTGAGTTTGATGGAGACACTGGCAGTCCTTAGACTGACTATTA
The DNA here is from genome assembly GCF_049852395.1 of Peromyscus maniculatus bairdii. Classification (NCBI taxonomy): domain Eukaryota; kingdom Metazoa; phylum Chordata; class Mammalia; order Rodentia; family Cricetidae; genus Peromyscus; species Peromyscus maniculatus. The sequence goes on from NC_134860.1 coordinate 13,017,008, forward strand.
TACATTTTGTAGGCACTTGTGTCCTCAGCAAACCATAAGTTCAGGTTACTTTATTTCAATATTCATTTTTCACTCTTTTCATGTCTGATTATAAGAATTTCTAAAACAATGTTAATAACTATCAGATTTTGTGAACATCTAAACACCCAGCATATCATTCTCTGGCCAGTAATTGTTGTGGGATGGATTTGGAGATTGCTCCCATATCCTTTAATCCTTCCACTTTCTGTGCCCTTCAGTCAGCAGCTACAAAGCTTCCTTGAGAAACTACTTGTACCATAAAGGCATTCATGAGGACTCTTCATGATAAAAGTGTTAGTTTTAAAGGTCCCAGACTTTAATATGTCTATCATAAAAAACAAACAAACAAAGCAGAAAAATAGACCACTGATGGAAAGACCCTTTTCTAGACCCAGATTAACAGTCACAGTCTTGAGTCATGAGCAACAAAAGAAGGAAGTCTGCCCCTAAGACAGAAATTAACTCTTAGAAGAAGATGGAGATGGTGATAATAGTCAAAGACAAATTAACCACATCAAATTGTCTTTGGACTAGAGATGAGATGTCTACTAAAGCTGTACTTTTCTCTGCTCCAGGCCAACCATTTTTCCTCCTGGACTCTGCACAATAGGCTCCTATGAGAGTTTATACAGATCAGATACTTCCTCTCTATACTGGGAACTTGGTAAGGCCAAATTTCTGAGGGAGAAAAAAATAATTAACACAAGTGTTAAGGCCTTCAACCCTTTGAGTTTGAAGAATAAGGAACAAAAATCTGGTGACAGAGGGTTGGTGATAGAAATTGTTGGTCTATGTGTTTCTGGAGAAACTGGGCTTCCCTTGTTTGTATTCTTGGTCATTAATAAATTCAGAAACAAACTTGGAAGGAATATCAAAGATAGTTGTTTCTGGTTTTTTTTTTTTTGTTTTTTGTTTTTTTTTTTTTTTTTTTTGGTGGTGGTGGTTTTGGTCTTGTTTTTTTTTTTTTTTGTTTGTTTGTTTGTTTGTTTGGTGTGTGTGTGTTCATGAGTGTTCAAGAGAAAAACAACTAGGAAGGCAAGCTGAAAATCTCAACAGCTGCCAGGAGAAGGGAAATGGAGAAGAGGAAAGTGATAGCCATGCGTTTTGACTTAAAGCCCAAGAAAGCAGGTAGCTTCAGCAAGCAGCTGCATTGAAGGCAAACAAACACACAGTACAAAGGGGAGGGGAAATGTCAGAAAACTAGTGAAAAACCTCAGAATGTCAGGGAAATCATGCCCAGACTTTGCCCCGTGTTCAAGAAAAAAAGACATAGAAAAAAGGGAAAGGGAAAAGTTATGTGTTTTTTGTTTGTTTCTGAGTAACTCAGAAAAGTGGGCAGGCTCTGCAGGGCTACAGGATATGATAAAGGTCTGTAAATGACTGAGAGAAGAAGGGGTTCTTAAGTAAATAAGTACAGTGTCTCACAAAAAGCTAATTACTCCTCTCAGTTCTTCAGTATGTCCTACAGTGAATCTGTTTTCCTAGGGGTAGACTCTTGACCAACTGATTGACAAATCCAAATAGACTAACTCTAAGGGAGAAAAGAATGGCACATGTTTTAGTTTGGGGAGCAAATAAGAATGTCATGTCTCCCTCAGGGCCAGTGCCTATCTATTCTTTTGACCAGAAGTCTATGGAGGGATATTTGGGATGTTTTCCTTTACAGTGTTATGAGGGAAATGGGAAATGGTATCCATCTTCATTGGCCTCCAAGGCTGTTTATCTCTGTAATACTAAAACTATCAAGAGTTGAGACACTAAAATCACTTAGAAAGGAGGCCATTGAACAGTTCAACAAAAAAGTAGCATTTCTAGCCTCCAGCCACAAGACAAATGACTTTTCTGACTTATGATCAAGCACAGAAATGCAAGCCCCTATCCCTAAACTGACTGCCCCATTTCTATCTCCTGTCCTCATCAATGGGTGAGAAAAATAGGTCATTTCAGCTGTTTTCTTCCTCAGGATCCTTCCCTTGCTATCAGCATCCGAAATAATCTGTAGTCCCTAAGAACATCTGCAAAGAGAAGGTGTTGAGTATTTAAAGCCCAAGTTCTTCTACACTGATTTCATGAAATACTGACCACTGGCATCAGGAAGTCCTTGGTAGGAGCTGCTCTCTGTGAAGATAGAAGGCATCTCCATCACCTGATTGGGTAGGATTGAGCCTGGGATCGAATGAAAAATAGATTCTCTTAGCAGCTGTCATACTCAGGCAGCATCTGGCTATGACCTGCTGTAGCAACAGCCAAACCATTGGGTCGACACAATCTACCCTCATGTATACACAGACTCCAGGATGGTGTGGGGGCAGGGAGGCATCACTGTGAAAATCTGGGCACATTGCTTCATCAGGATTTTTCCCACACCAGCTGCAAACAGGCTGCCCTTTATTTCCTGTTACTTTCAAGGGGTGCAGGTGCTGAAGGATTAATAGTGAATAACTTTATTTGTTATTCTTAGCCTGTGGCCCTCTTGCAAAGCTGGAGTGGCTCCCTGGCTGCCCAGGCCTCAGAGATGACTGTGGGTCTAGGCTGTGGGTAGGTCTGTGGTTTGGGGTTTGTTCTACTTTCATTGTGAGCTGAACCTCCAACAATCCCTCCATCCCAGGAGATTACTATTGATTTATGCTGGCTGTGAAACAACAGATCAAGGCAGCAGAGTGAATGCGAATGCAAAGGCAATGGCATACTAATGCCAGGCCTGGGATATTTCTGTCATAGGAAACAGAGCTCAGAATGCAGACTTGGCTAACATCCAATTAAGTATTTGAAGATTATTAGCTGACTCACTTGTAAGAGTTTGGAGGTGTGTGGGCTTGCTGCCTTGCTAGAATTGCTTTGTCCTGGGGAGTGCTGATTCTGGAGCTCCTTAAGATGCCACAAAGGGCAGCTCCTCCCCTGGCACACCCTCTCTTCTGAGTTCCAGGTTCCTTCTTACATTTGCCACTGCCTGAATTATACATTTTCTTCACAGCCTGCATAATTTTCCTCAACAAATGAACTCAAATTAGTGAGTGAGTGAGAGAGAGAGAGAGAGAGAGAGAGAGAGAGAGAGAGAGAGAGAGAGAGAGAAACTGTGTTGTTTTACTTTCCTGAACATTTTCTTGTGCTCTTTCGTTATTCAGATTCCATACCCCCTAACACACACATGTGTACACACCCTGGGACTTTCATGGTCCAGGACAGGGGTCTTCACCTGCTTTGTTATTATATTCGTCACTTTGCCAATATCTGAGAAAAAAATTAAAGGACAGAATATTTATTTATTTTCTCTTCTTATATAAAGTACTTTTGATTTATTCTTTGAGAGTTCCATGCATGCATACAATGTGTTTTGATCATATTCACCCCTACTCTCCCCTTCCAACTAAAGATTGTTTTACCTTACAGTTTCAGAGAGTATCGTCCATGATTAGATGGCCTCATGCATCTAGGTAGAGCATCAAGGCAGTGGGAATGTGTGGGAAAATTTCTTTTCCACTTCTTGATGGGCAATAATATAACGAAAATTCCCATAAAGAAACCATGCCTACAGTGAACATTCTACAAAGGCTTATTAAAGAACTCCAGAGATTCTGGAGAGGCTATGATGCCACAGTTCCAAAGCCAAATTCTCTTGGTCTAGCTTTAGCTTCCTAAACAACCATTTATTGCCCACTTCTATGTGAAACATAAGACGCTGAGACTGGTGGGCAAATTGTTTGGAATGCAAGAATAGACCCTTAAGTCCTGCCAATTCAAATACTAATAATCTTATTAAACAGCATCCAAGGCCTGTAGCAAAACTTTCTCCATTTTGCTATGAACTACCTACCTGATATACCCACCAATGAGATTGAAAAAGCACATTAACTCATGACATTCTTTGTTCTGATACCATAATAAACTATTATACATTGGAAAATGACTTTGAGGTAACTTAAATCTGTTCCTTGGCCATAGTCACTCATATTTAACTCCAGAATATGCTATCACTTTTTCCCTTTGAGCAAAAGCTATCCTTTACACCGTCTGTAATTAGAGACAGAAAGGGAGAGGGATAATGTATTCCCAAGAATCTTTCACTAGTGACTTGCCACCTCTAGCAAGATGCCAACTCCTAAAGTTTTCACAACCACCCAAAACAGTGCCACTAAATGGGACCAAGCACAAGATACAAGAGCCTGCGATAAAGTTGTATATTCAAACCAAAACAGGAAGCCATTGTGGGTTCTGTCCAAATTCCCTGAACTACGTTTAGCCTATGGGTACCAGCAAACCCACCATTATAACCATTATAGCAAACATGTAGCATGATTGTAGAATTAAACACACTTTCCCACTGGGAACCACCAGCACAAATTCCGTAGTCTTCATACACTGTAAGCAAAAGTATTTGTCTAATCAAAATACTGTTAAAATGCAAAAATATCAATTTCAGAATCACAATCCTGCTAGCATAGGGACTGAACTGAAATATCACAATCATCTCATGACAGGGGACAGCTGGAAGCCTTTCCTAAATTAGGCTTCTCCTAATGAACAGCATGTGTTGGGTGATGAGTTAGAAGGGAAGCCCATGAGCTACAAATGGGAGAGGCAGAGATGAAAAGGGTGTTTGAACATGTCTGAGGCTCTTTCTCTATGTACTGGATCATCCTCTTTCTGGGAGTGCTTCTCTTTCCTTAATAAACTCTCTCCATTTCTATCTCTTTTGTCTGTTTGTTTGCTTGTTTTTTGTTTTTCAAGACACGTTTTCTCTATGTGTAGCTCTGGCTGTCCTGGAACTCACTCTGTAGATCAGGCTGCTTTGACCTCACGGAGATCCACCTGCCTCTGCCTCCAGAGTGCTGGGATTAAAGGTGTGCATGGCCGCCACCACCCGGTTCCATTTCTATTTCAAACCATGTGTCTCATCCATTGCCTGAGAACACAGCAATCTGGACTCGAGTGTCCCCTGAACTCAGAGCCACAGCTCAGCACTGTGAAGCACCCATTCCTTGACACTTTGGACTTCCTCCCCGTTTCTCTGACCTTTGTGACTAAATAAGATACATGACATTGTCTTAATATGTTCCCCCTACTCTAGGCAGCTGCTAGGATGGTCAGTCTGCCTGTACTGTTGCTTGTTCTCTCAACCTCTAATGAAGTTGTTCCCAGTCTTCCTTCTGAGTCTGTTTTTAAATAATCTTATTCACCAGTCTAAATCCCCAAATGGAATTGGTTTTCCATTAATAGAAAGACTTACCTCCATTTAGCCAGTAACTGAACTTCTGCTGTCAAAACTGTTTCCAAGATCTTTCAATTCTTATACGACTGCATTTTGAAATGTTTATCCTAATTGTACTGTGTATAAACTGTTTTGGTGATTAAAATATTGTCCAGTATTAAAAATGGAGACCTACATAGCTAACTTGGTGGGATGAATGATGAATTACAGAGGCAAGGGCCAGGATGTCACTTCCTTCTTGTCAAGGGGAATGGTGCTTTTTAAACAAAAATGTCTGTTCAAATCTTTTCAAAACAGCAAAAATACAAGGATCCTCACTCTAAGTTTACTCAGGTGATATTTTAAAATTATTAAATTAAATTAAAAAAGACTTTAGCACATTTTCAATGTACTAGGTAGCTGGTTTGACATCGCCAGACTTAGAGATCATTGAGGACGAGCTGAACTGCTCCCTTATAATCAGCTTTGGACCCCACTTATTATGTTTTTGTGTCAGACTAATGTTTTTAAATATCTATTATTATTCTGTATGTGCATGATGTGTGTCAGACTTGCATGCCACAGCTTGCATATGGAGGTTAAAGGACAGCTTTTGGGAGTCATTCCTCTCCTATCTTTACTTGGGTTCTGGGGATCCAACTCACATAGCCAGGCTTGTACAGCAACTGACTGAATGCTGAGCCATCTCCCTGCTGAACCAACTCCTGCCCTGTCTTAGTTAGGACCCTGATAAAGAAACACTGTGACCATGGCAACTCTTATAAAGAAAATATTTAAATGAGGTGGGCTTGCTTACAGTTTCAGAGGTCCAGTCCATTACCATGATGATGGGGAACATGGCAGCTGCTGGAGCTGAGAGTGCTACATCTTGTAGGCAACAGGAAGTTGACTGACTGTCACCCTGAGGGAAACTTGAACAAAAGAGACCTCAAAGCCCACACCTACAGTGACACACTTCCTCCAACAGGACCTCATAATTGTGCTGCCCCCTTTGGGGGCCATTTTCTCTCAAACTACCACATGCCCAGTACTAATTTTAGGAAAGGGGAAAATTGGCAAAATTCTCCTCTACAGAATTTGAAATAGTATGTGAAAGGAGGAAGGAAGCTTTCCAACTGCCTTTCCTTAAGAGCAAACAAAAATAGTAAGTATAAGAGATGTTTATGGCTATGGAGACAGCAGATCCCATTAAAGGATGACCATTTTCTCTTGATAAAGCATAGCTATTTTGTAGACTTATTTCTCCTTTTAGATTTTTCTTTCTTCAGTGCCTTTAAATCCACTGTGTTACATGATATTTTGGTCAAAGAATGGGATCTGAGTTATAACTCTAGCCCTGGGTAAACACATGGCATTGTAAATGTATTATGATAATACAGAAATATGCTACGGTTGCCTTCCTTAAGAGTTAGTCTAAGTGAGCCTGTCAGTCTTCTGGACAAGACAATACACCCTCAGGAAGCTGTCTCAGAACCTTGCAGAAACATGATATTCCTGGAGACACGTTAAGAAGACAGAGGAGTAACCACTCCTTAGTGAGATGTGTGTTTTACACACCCCAGAAGCCCTCCCTCAGTTCAGTTACTTACAGGCCCTCTTTGCAAACCTCTGAGTTTCTGGGTTCAATGCCATTTTTCTTTTCCATCTTTGTATCACCCTTTTCTGACTCAGGCTAAATCACTGAGTCTCCTTGTCCCGCCATGCTGTACACTCACACTCTCTGAAGACCATTCTCCTAGAGCTACTCACAGAGGCTCATGGCTGACCTGACTGTTTTCTCTTTGGTTGGCTGTTGAGTTTTTTGTTTTTGTTTTTGTGTTATTTAACTCTATCTAATTCAGAAAACAAAACATTCTCTCTTCTTTTCCACACCCCTTTCCAGGCACCTGTCTAGTCATCTGGCTTGTCCATCTATTGTTTATCTCTCAAACTCCAATAAAATTGTCCTTGAGTTTTTTTCTGAGCAGGTTTTAAAATTCTTTTGTCTTTAAAACTATGAGCCTACAAAAGGGACCTTGTATTCCTTGCTAACAAAAACATTTTGATCACAGTCGTGAAATTTTATACCTCAATTCATAAAATAAAACTTTGATAAAGTGTAATATCCACATCATTCACCGTGTTTTCTGGTATCTTCTTTGCAGTCCACTCTATTTTTCATTCTGTTTTTCAAAGGAATGCCAGTTGGTTGTAAATCTTACAATGGTTTATATTTGTATCCACTGGGGCTGGGCTACCCAAGAGACACTGATCCCTGCATTGCATCTAGTTGTAGTTTTCTGTGGTGGTCTCCATTTGCTGTCAAGAGAAGTAAGTGTCTTTGCTGAGGGGTGGTAGCTACACTTATCTATGGTTATGAGGAAAATATTAGAGTGTAGTAAGGCATTATGATGGTCTAGCAAAGTGGTGGTAGTAGTTCTTTCCTATTGTCCTTGACCTCACTAGTGAGGGAGAGCTGACTAGGTTTCCAGCACCGGTATGATTTCCCTGCTGTTGGGAGGGCCTTAAATACAGTTAAATAGTTGGTGGTTACATCTGAGCACTGCTTACTGCACCTTTATGTATACACTGTCATCGTCATGCTTTAAGGTATTGCAGGTGGATAGGACTATGTAATTGCTTCCCTCCCTTGGCAACTTGCACAGTATTTCCTAGTATCATGGGAGCTAGACTGCAGGAAATGGGCTTTCAGATCAGATTCACCTCAAGTCATCAGAGTCTTGTGTCCTAAATATATGGTGTCTTCAGCAATGGGGCCCACACTCAACCCCTTGAAAGGCTAGCAAGGGCTACAATGATGGGCTTATTGTTTGGGAAGTAACTTGGACTACCCTGACCAGTTATTCAAAAGAAGGTTCCTACTACAAAGGTTTTGTGAACCTATGGTTCTTGGGGATAGCATTATCAGCCCACGTAGCTTATTCTCTCTCTCTCTCTCTCTCTCTCTCTCTCTCTCTCTCTCTCTCTCTCTCTCTCTCTCTCTCTCTCTGTCTCTCTCTCTGTCTCTCTCTCTCTCTCTCTCTCTCTCTCTCTCTCTCTCTCTCTGTGTCTATCTGTCTGTCTGTCTCCCTCTCTGTGTGTATGTGTATGTGTAATGTATGTATGTGCATAAATTTAGGTAAATATAAAATAATATGATTCCTTGAGTCTTTATATCATAGCTCCTGCATCGATAGCTCAGGAAACATAGCAGAAAAGGAAGCAGATTGCAAGAACAAGAATACCATGAAGTCTACTGTGGAAAGTCTTTGCTAGAAATGGCTATGTAAAGCAGACCAGAACAATGGCATATTAACATGAAAGGGGGAATTTCTGCAAAAATCCCACCCTAGGTAAAGAACTCCAAAAAAGTAATGATTGCTGGGAGAAGAATTAGTCTCTCCCAGGTATAAGCTTCTTGTTGATTATCCAGTGCAGAGTGGTCAGCTCTGAAATCATATAAGCACAAATAACAAAAACTGATTCATCAGCAGGTTTTATATATATAAATGTGTGTGTGTGTGTGTCTGTCTGTGTGTGTGTGTGTGTGTGTGTGTGTGTAACAGCGTAACAGCAATAATCAAAGGAAAGGGGCTATAAATTTGGAAGTTGGGGGACATGAGAGGGGTTGGAGGGTACCTGGGAAGGGCTGGAGGAAGGAGAGTCAGGAAAGTTACATGGTTCTATTTCAATGAAAATGGTTTGTACTTGGGATAAACAAGTATCAGTTACCTGACTTTACTCATGTATTGTGACTTTGTTGGATTTCTTTCTTTTTTAAAATATTTCCCCTTTCTTAAACATAATTCTTTTGTATATTCATGCAATATAATCTGAATACAGTTTTCCCTCACTCTACTTTTTCCAATTCCTCCCCACCTCCTTTCCTATCCCAATCCACTCCCTTCCCATCTCATTAGAAAAAAAAAACATGTTTCTAAGAGATAACAACAATACATAACAAAATAAAATATAATAAGATAAAACAAAAGGTATCATATCAAAGTTGGAAGAGACAAGGCAATAGAAAAATAAAGGAGTCCCAAGAAAGTACAAGAGTCAGAGACATAGTCATTCAGGAGTCACATAAATGTACTAAATCGAAAGCTATTTTAAACATACACACACACACACACACACACACACACACACACACACACACACACACGCAGAGAACCTGGTGCAGACCTGTGTAGGCCTTGTGCTTGCTGCCTCAGTCTCTGAGTTCCCATGTGCTTTGCTCCGTTCATTAAGAGGGCCTTATTCTCCTGATGTCTTCTATACCCTCTGTCTTCCTCACTCCTGCTCCTCTTCAAAGGGGTTCCCTGAGCTCTGAAGGGAGAGATTTAACAGAGAAATCTCATATAGAACTGTGGGTTCCAAAGTCTCTTTCTCTTTGTAATGTCAGGCTGTGGGTCTGTATACTTGTTTTCATCTGTTGCAGGAGGAAGTCTCTCTGATAATTGCTGTGCTCATTTGAATGTAAAGGAATATATAATTGACTATAATCTCATAGGGAGTGGCACTATTAGGAGGTGTGGCTTTGTTGGAGTGGGTATAGCTTTCTTCGAGGAAGTGTGTCACTGTGGGGCACACTTTGAGGGTTCCTATGCTCAGACTACCACTGAATGTGTCAGTTGACTTCCTGTTGCCTGCAAGATGTAGGACTCTCAGCTACTCTAGTACTACATTTGCCTGCATACTGCCATGCTCCCCACCAGGATGATAATGGACTAAACCTCTGAAACTGAAAGAGAGCCATCTCAATTAAATGTCTTCTTTATAAGGGTTGCCATGGTCATGGTCTCTTCACAGCAATAAAAACCCTAAGACAATGGCTGATCTGTAAGTATAGCAGAAAATCATTAGGAGTCATTTTATTATTACTTTTTAAAAAGAAATTTATATGAGTAGTAATTGATTTTACCCTAGGTCTCTGAGTTATCATCTCTAGCTTTTGGTCACCCATGCAGGTCAGATATGGATACCATCTCATGGAGTGGGTCTTACATCAAATCAGACATAGGTTGGTTACTCACACAAGGTTTGCTCCATTGTCCTTGCATATTTTGAAAGCAGGACAGATTATAGATCAAAGGTTTTGTGCCTGGATTGGTGCTTAAGTTTTCCTTTGGGTAGCCTACAGAGTACCTTCCTCCACTAAAAACACTAGAACAAAGGGATGAAGGCTCTATGTGGGCACCCACTCCACCTCTCCATGTTCAATGAGTTATGTGGGTATCTTCAGCAACAGGACCTTGCTGTTAGTTTATGGAAAGCAACCTATTATCTTCGTAGCAGCCTGGATTGTTTGGGGATTTTCATAGGACCACTTTAGCCAAACTTAAGTGAATGAAACCCAGCCCCAGCAGTGCAAGCTTCATTTTGCTTCAAGAGATGGCCAGTAGGGGTTCCATCTCCCTCATTATTTCAGGACTTCATTAGGATTGCTTGCATATATTATATGAAGTTTCCACTGCACTAGGTTCCATACTGCCCCTCAAATTCCCCTCAATTTCTTTTTTCCCCAAATTTCCCTCCCTCAAACCAATCTCTCCAATGTCTCCTCACTTGATCCTCCTGTTCTCATGCCCCACTCCAGTCTACAAATAAAATTGATTCTATTCCCCACCCCCCAAAAGATCCAAATATCCATCCAGTCCCTTTCCTCTATGCTTAACCTCTCTGAGTCTATGAATTGTAGCATGGTTATCATTTTTTTAATGCCTAATATCCAGATACAAGCAACTATATACCATATTTTTTTCTGGGTCTGGGTTAACTCACTCAGAGTGATTTATTTTCTAGTTTGATCCATTTGCCTGCAAATTTCATGATGTCACTTTTTGTAAGAGCTGAGTTTTCACTTTGGTAAGTGGTATCTTTTGAAGAAATTGTCATTTCTTTTAGATTTTCCAGTTTGGTGGAGTATGGGAATCCTTATGATTCTCGGGATTTCCTTGGTGTCTCTTGCTATGTCTCCCTTTTCATTTCTGATTTTGTTAATTTGCCTATTCTCTCTCTTCCTTTTGGTTAATTTAGATAAGAGTTTGTCAATCTTATTGATGTTATTAAAGAACTAACTCTTTGCTTCATTGTTTTTTTTCAAACAAAAGAGAAAATTTATTATTCATGGTACAAAAGTAATACGCCTGGCTTGATTGTGTACTTATAATCCCAGCACTAAAGAAAGGCAAAAGGATCTTAAATTTGAGGTCACCTTGAGCTATATAGCCAGATGATTCTGGGAGAGAGAGAGAGAGAGAGAGAGAGAGAGAGAGAGAGAGAGAGAGAGAGAGAGAGAGAGAGAGAATAAAATATGAAGTGTTTCCATTCTTCCATTACTCATTTTTTTTTACTTCATTATTTTTTTTTGTCATTCACCTCAGCAGAATGCCGAATGCCATTTATTGAAGGAGGGAGGAGGCCTTAAATACAGGCTTACAGCATAATGGGAGAACCCCAGAGGGCAGAAGTTTGAACTGATGTTTTACAATCTTGCATCTAAGTTGTTAATGCCCAATATGCAGGATACACAGACAAGGAACTTCCCATATTATTCTCTTTTATTAATTTCTGCCATAAGTTTGATTATTTCTTGCCATCTATTCCTTTTAGGTGTGTTTTGTTCTTTTTGTTCTAAAGCTTTCAGATGTGCTCTTAAGTTGCTAATATGAGATCTCTCCAATATTTCTATGCAGACATTTAGTGCTATGAACTTGCCTCTTAGAACTGCTTTCATTGTGTCCCATCAGTTTGGGCATAACATGTATTCAGTTTCATTCAATTCTAGAAAGTCTATAATTTCTGTTTTATGTCTCTTTTGACCCATTTTTTATTCTGTAAAGAGTTTGTAACTTTCTATTGTTTCTCTTGTTGTTAATATTCAGCTTTAATCCATGGTGGTCTAATAGAATGCAGGGAGTTGTTTCAATTTTCTATCTATTGAGACATGCTTTGTAAACAAGTATGTTGTCAATTTTGGAGAATGTTCCATAAAGTACAGAGAAGAAAGTATATTCATTTGTATTTGGGTGAAATATTCTGTAAGTATCTGTTAGGCCCATTATGTTTATAATGTTTAGCATTTCTATGTTTAGTTTTTGTCTAGATGGTCTGTCTATTGGTGAGAGTGTGGTATTGAAGTCTCCCAGTATCAGTGTGTTAAGGTCAATATGTGATTTAAGCTGTAGTAGTGTTTCTTTTTACAAACTTGGGTGCCCTTGTGTTTGGGGCATAGATATTAAGAATTAAAATGTCATATTGATGGAGTTTTCTTTTGATGAGTATGATGTATCTTTCTCGATCTCTTTTCATTACTATTACCTGGAAGTCTATTTTCTTAGATATTAAAATAGCTACACCAGTGTATTTCTGAGGTCCATTTGCTTGGAATTTCTTTTTCAACAGTTTACCCTAAGGTGATGTCTATTTTTGACTTTGTGGTGTGTTCCTTGGTTGCAACAAAAGGATGTGTCCTGTTTTCACAACCATTCTGTTAGCCTGTTTCTTTTTATTCGGGAATCAAGAACATTGATACCAAGAGATATCGAGGACCAATGACTGTTGATTCCTGTTATGTTGTTATTGTTGGTGGTGGTGGTGGTGATGATGATGGTGGGTGTTTTTATGTGTCCCTTCCTTTGATTTTGGTGGTCTGAGATTATTTATTCTCTGTGTTTTCATGGTGGTAATTAACCTTCTTAGGTTGGAATTTTCTTTTTTGTAACAGTGGTAGGACTGGATTTGGAGATAAATATTGCTTAACCCTGGTTTTCTCATGGGATACCATATTTCCTCCATCTATAGTTGTAGCTAGAGTTTTCCTGTGTCCCAGCCTACCAGTGGTCAGGACAAGTCTCTCTCACCTGCATGTCCTGCAGCCACTTGGACCCAAGTAAACACACAGAGGCTTAATTTACTTACAAACTATATGGCCATTTGCTCAAGATTATTACTGACTAGCTCTTACACTTAAATTAACCCATAATTCTTATTTATATTTAGCCACATGCCTTGGTACCTTTTCCCAGTTCTACCTTCACATCTTGCTTCTCGCGGCAGCGGCTGGCAGCATCTCCTGACTCAGCCCTCCTGTTCCCAGAATTCTCCTCTCTCTTTGTCCCACCTATACTTCCTGGACTGGCATCTGTGGTCTCCTAGAGTCAGCAGCATATCTGCACAGGCCCTTCTGGCTTTTAGAGTTCCAATGAAAAGTCCGATATTCTAATAGGTCTGTCTCATAGGTTACTCTGTCTTTTTCTCTTGCAGTTTTTAATATTCTTTCTTTGCCCTGTATGTTTAGTATTTTGATTATTATGTGCCAAGGGAATCTTCTTTTCTGATCCATTCTATTTGGTATTTTGTAAGCTTCTTGTATCTTTATAAATATCTCATTGTTTAGGTTAGGAAATTTTCTTCTATGCTTTTGTTAAAAATATTTTCTGGACCTTTGAGCTGGGTTTATTCTCCTTCCTCCATTCCTATTATACTCAGGTTTCATCCTTACATAGTGTCTCAGATTTTCTAGATGTTTTGTGTCAGGAAATTTTTAAATTTAATATTTTTCTTGACCAATGTATCCATTTCTTCTATCAGATCTTCAATGTCTGAGATTATCTCTTTGATCTCTTATATTCTATTGGGGAAGCTTACCTCTGTAGTTCCTGTTCAAATTCCTAAATTTTTCATTTCCAGAATTCCTTCAGTTTGTGTTTTCTTCATCAATTCTACTTCCATCTTCAAATTTTGAATAGTTTTATTCACTTCCTTGCACTGTTCATTTGTGTTTTCCTGGATTTCTTTTCCTTTTTAAGAGCCTCTATCCTCTTTGTAAGGCTGTTTTAAGGTCTTCTTCTTGGGCTCCAGTTATAGTGTCTACTGTGGTAGGGTTCCTGGGTTGCAATGGAGACATTTTGCCCTGGTTGTTATTTATTGTGTTTTTGTGATAACATCAAGGCAACTGGGATTGGGATGATTGTAGATCTGGGTGGTAATACCTGGTTTTGTCTCTATTGATTCTTTGCTTTTTCCTTGCTTTCTTCTTTATCCCTAGATTTTAGGAAAGTGCAGTGGCTGTGTACTGCCTGGAAGACAATTTTCTGTGGACCTATTTCCCTGGCCTGCTCAACTGGTGTGTTCCCAGTATATGCCTGGTGTTGTTAGAGGCTGGAATAATGGGATGTGTTGGGGAAAGGGAAGTAGGAGGAGAAGATATTTGTGATCTTTTGGGGATTGGGTCAGAGAGAAAAGAGAGCCTTCAGCAGGTTCTTTGCTACAGAACTGGGGCTAAAACTGGGGGATTTGGATCTCAAGGAGCAAAAGGGGAGGTGTGGATCCATTATCAATCTGCTTGTTTCCCTGACTTTGTAGAATTTCATCATTAGGAAAGGCTGGAAAAAATCTATATAAGAGCTCTACAGCAGTAATACATCGCTAGTCTTAAATTGACTAAAAAAAAAAGAAAGAAAGAAATTAGAGAATATGAGTTATAAATGGCAAATTGGCTTTATTATGAATTAATTAGTTTACTAGTGTTGGTAAGAGAATTGCTCAATCCCCAAGATAGCTCTGTAAAAGATAAACATCTTTATTCATGGTATCCAAGGATAAACAGTTTCTAGAATACTGCATGAATAATAAAATTAAAGGCATTATATTGTAAATACCTTAAAAAGAGAAATGTGGGAAATCATATCAAGACAACTGTAAAATTAAACAAATGGAAAATCTGAAGATTTAGGAGTTTAATATAGTCTATATAATTTTCATTATTTGATCAATGCAAAAATGAATTTCATTATTATCATAAAACATGTTGCTCTTAAGAGAACTTGATGGAATAATGCCAAGGTTCACCAGAGCCAATTAAGCAAAGATGATGTCTAATGAATACTCTATGCAGAGCAACGAGGCAGAAGTGATGCCTCTGCTAGAGCCATGGTATGCAGCTTATAGCAACAATTGCTAGATTTTCAGGAATTTTCTGAGCTGCTTGAGGTCTCACTGAAAGTTTGCCCTTAACGGAAGACTTAATTCCTCTTAGGTATCCATATGGAAATAAAATTTGGGAAAAATACCTCACACCAATTATGAGAATATTGAGGAGAAAGAATGAATTAAATGCTTTGATATTTAGCCATTTACTGTAAGTATAACATGAGCATTTCCACCATGGAGAAGAGACTGCTGTGGCAATTTGTAAGATAATTAACCTGTAATCATGACAATGAAATAAGCAAAACTATAGAGTGATAGATAGGTCTATGATAAGGGAGCTGTTAGCATTTCCTCTTAGGAGGAGAAAGGTCACCAGACCCTCACCTGAGACTCCACCCACCACTTCTTCCTGTCTCCCAGTTACAGGTGGTTTTAGGAGATGCTTTGGAGGTCAAAGGTCATATGAGAAAGGATTCCAATGAATCACATCCATACTGAGATGGAATACTTAGGCTATGCAGCTCTCCTTGAGTTATCCACACTTTTATAAGTAACAACTCACTCAAAATCCTCTGAGCTAATAAACCAATAAACTCATTCTCTCACTATGGTAGTTAATCTGTTATAAACGTGATAAGATTTAGAAACTCTATTGGAACACACCTCTGAGTGTGTCTGTGAAGGAGTTTCTAGATTAGGTTTATTGAGGTGGGAAGACCCATCCTAAATATGAGCTGTACCATCCCATGAGCAGATGTCTTGAACTGAATGAAAAGGGAGAAAGAGAGCCAGGCACCAGCATCGGCTTCTCTCTGCTTCCTTACTGTGAATACAATTTGACCAGCTACCTCAAGCTCTTGTTCCCATGTCTTGCCCAACAAGAAGAATTGTATCTTTGAACTGTGAGCCAAAATACACCCTTCCTTAAGCGGTTTTGTCAGATATTTGTCCCAACAGTTCGTGGACTTGGATGTAAGCATTTCTTTGGTGTCCCATCTGGAATGAATAGACATTTATTCACATCTCCTCTGGAAAACTCACATAGCATGATGAATGTTAGAATTGCTTTAACACAAATTAAAGTTCATGTAATAAATTTTGAGCTCATGTTTGGCTGTAGAAGGACATCTTTATTTCAAGTTAATAAAAGAAATAAGAAATGTAAGCATACTGCTTATAACACTTATGCTCTATATTTTCTCTAGTTTCTCTGTTAGTAACTTCACTCAGAATTATAAATCATGTGAATTAAAAAAGAATTGAATTAATAAATCTACACTTAAAATGTAGAGTTAGAAAAGTGTATGCAAGAAATAATCAACAAAATCCTCTATTTTCAAGATAAAACAATAATCTTAAAATAATAATAATTTGAGTGCAAATTCCAACAGTAAAGATAAAGGAAAAACCATCAGCAGAGAATTCACATGAGGATACCACTATCCATGTAAGAAGTCTGAACTCACAGGTGCAGGTTAGTCTTCACAATCTAAATATTACACATCTGTGAAATGTACCATTCGTAAATGCACAAATTGACACCAGGAAGGCATTCAGGCTACCCGTTCCTCTCCTCTTATAATTCAAATCCTCTCCTGACATTGGTTTACACTCCATTGTTCTCCAATAGCATTAGTTCCCGTGATTCCTGCCTGGTTCAATTTCTGACAACCTCATTCATACAGATGTATTAGGATGACCAATTTATGGAATACCGTTACTCATTACTCTCCATTCTCCTTATTTATTCAGAGCATTCCCCCACTCAATCCAATGCCATCCAGAAATTCCCCAAATACCAAATCATTTTCTCATGACATCACTTTCTCCAAGTTCTCTAATGGATGGTTTATATTATTTCTTCTTATTTCAGAGCCCTCAGAGCACATGTGCCTTGTCTCTGTCAGGACATCCCATTCACTGACAGCTCCACCATCTCTTAATCGCCTGCTTCTGCATCCAACTTAGATTCCCCAGCCATAATTCTCAAGCAACTTTTAAGCTCTCTGACTGTAGATGAATCATACTATTAGTTTCCATGCCTATGTGCATCCAAGCAAGGGACATGAAAATCACCTAGTAAGTAAATGCATTATAACACACAGCCACTTCCTGAGGACCCATATGTGTCTTCTTTGCCAACTTTTCAGTATCTTCTTAATAATTCTCAATGACCTAGGTTATCTAGCCCTACTCAGTCAACCATCTTGCTTCAGTCTTGATGAGAATAATTTACATTGATATAAGCAAACCCCCCTGTTAATTTCTATAACACTGTCTACATATGAACCTGTTTTCTCCTCTTGCCCATCTAATACAAGGAGGAAGTATCTATTCAATATAGTTAACCGGTTTACCAATACCTGGTCCACATGATTCTACCTTTCCTATAGTTTAATTTCTCAGTATCTACTCCCCATTTTATGCCTTAAACTTCTCATTTTATGGCTCCTTTCTATTGGCATGTAGTCTTTACTTCCTTTTAAAGAATTATGTTGTTCTATAAAACATCATACCTTTCCCTTTCTGCATAGGAAATATTCTCCTCTTAATCCATTTACCCCAAACTAAAGGTAGCTTCTTCCTTTTCTACCCTTAATGCCCATTTCAATGGCCATCTCAGCTCTACCAACAAACCACTTGTCCTCTCCATGCATTTTCATGCCTTGCCTCATCCATTCTACTGAAATCCCATTCATTTCTTGTGCCCTCCTTTTGCCTGAGTGCCCCCACTCATCCTTCATAAAGCAAACGAAGTATCATTATCTTGAGAAAGCTTTGGGGATCCCTCAGAGTTAACTTGTCTCATTTATTTCCATTTGTGCATTTGTGTCTCCTTTATTCATGCAGCATGCTCATAAATGAGTGGCTGTTTGAGTTATGGCTAGTGTTCCCCTTGTATCTGAGCAAGTCTGAAAGTTCCAAATGAACTACATCTTCTCCTTATCTCAGCACTTAACATAGAGTCAATTACACAGTAGGTTCAACTAAATGTGTGTTACACAACTTAACACATCATCACCTACAAAACTCCAAATGAATCCTAAGAATCCCAAATACTGTCAAGGGTTCACTGAAATATATCCAATTATACACTGATTCTGGTAATATGATTTGTCACAACCCTTTTAGAAAATAATTTTACATGATGCATTCTAAGTATTACTTTCGCACTAGTCATTTCACTCTGAAGAAATAAGCTTCAGCACTGCATAGAAGCATATGCACAGATGTTTCTTGTCTCATTATTTGTAATGCTGAAGAATTATGAACATAAATACTCAACAATGGTCAAATCAATTAAGAATTGCCATCTAAGTAGATTATTATTTCACTGTTTTTAATTATGTGTACAAAGGGCTCAGAGTAACTTTGCATGATGTTTATTTTTGAATGCTTGTGATTAAAAAACATACAAATTCATGTTGACACCCTGGACTCAACTCTGTAAGAAGAATATATAAAACAAAATGATAATATTGGAATAAAATAATAAGAAGCATCATAGGATGACAATTAAGAGCTGTATTAACAACTGTCATTTATTGTTCTTAGCATCTTATCAGTTCATTATTACTCATATTTTAAATATGATGAACTAAGCTTCAGAAAAGTTAAATCACTTTACAAATGAGAGTAAGGATGTCCAAAGGCAGAATCAGAACTGTTTCAAATAATAGATATATTTATAAACAGTAGTCATCCCATTTCTTGGTGATGGGATTATAGGGGATTTTTTGCTATTTATTATAACATTAACACATAATTTGGATTACAAGAAAAATACCATCTAAACAACTTTGTTAAGTATAATTTATTTCAGCCAATCATTTATTAACTATGAATGATTCTTATTTGGGACAGTATTTTTGCCAGGACAATCCTTGAAGCTGAAATATGAAATACTGAAGTAGAAATGGTTTAGAATCTTATTGGCTTGCCTTACCACAAAATTGTCATATTTGCTGAAACAACCTGACTGATGAAGAAAATAAAAATGAACATTCTGTTGGGTATTCTTTCTTTTCTTTCTTTTTTTTTTTCTGGAGCTGAGGACCGAACGCAGGGAGCGCTCTACCACTGAGCCAAATCCCCAACCCCTGGATATTCTTTCTGAAGTAGAATCTCCCATGCTTCTATGTAGACATGTTTACTAATAAACAGTAATCTGAAAAGGAAGAAGTTACACATTTTCTATTGTTATTCTGATCATATACAGGATGATGCAAGATCTGACTCAATGGTATTGCTATATCATTATAGAGTATGAATATAATGATATATATACATATATGTATATGTACATATATATTCTATTTCATGTGATATTTTATGTGTGTGAGGGGTATATTATAAATAAAAAATAATGATAAGTGTACTCTATCCCAGAGCCTCCTGGGTAATGTTTGCTTGACTAATGTGATGCTGATATGTCCTTGAGCCATGCAGAAGTGAAGGAAGGATACAAGTCCTTCAAAATGGATATCTTCAGCACTCAGCCACCTCGCTGTACTAGATTCACAGCTGAGATCTGGGCAGAAGAGGTTTAATTTTAAAATGAGGAAATATCATAAATGTTTATTGCTGAAATCTCTTGATGATATTGAGAAAAGTGTCAATGTCTTTCCAGCTTGTTGATTACACTCCTTCTAGTTCAAAGGTTGATTGATTTATCCAACTTAATGCA
Organism: Peromyscus maniculatus bairdii; assembly: GCF_049852395.1. Taxonomy (NCBI): domain Eukaryota; kingdom Metazoa; phylum Chordata; class Mammalia; order Rodentia; family Cricetidae; genus Peromyscus; species Peromyscus maniculatus. The sequence continues at coordinate 13,036,843 of NC_134860.1, forward strand.
AATGATAGTAGAGAATTAATTCAAATTTAAATTGGTGCATCTCTGCAGAGAAGCAACCAAGGGCATCACAACATAAATGTCCCAGAATGAAGGGAGTCATAGGTTAAAAACAGAAATACAGAAGCCAATATAATCTAGAGCCAGGAAAACTGTGAACACAGGGGAGGCACATGCTAGTTGCTTACTATTCTGATGGGATAGATTTGAGAGAGAGGGTACTAAAAGTGAATTTTATTTTTCAGATGAAGGCTGAGGTCATAAGTAAGAGCAACTTCACATTTGTGATCTTATTATTTTCATAAGCTAATATGGACTAGAATATATGTGGGTTTCATAAGGACCATGTCAATGATTATATGATGAACTAGGATATCAGAATTAATATAACGTGGTAAGAAGAAATAACTGGTAACATGATGTCAGTTGCACTCATAAACAAGGGACGTATTATGGATAAAATAATTTCCAATTTGGTTAATTATTTCAGAATGAGACAACAAATTATTCAGATATGCCACTACAACTCAAAGGAAATTGAGATCATAATGGAAATATCAAATATCACACACTTGCTCACTCGAGATGGCAAGATATCCTGAAAGAGAAAAGACAGCAAACACTACACTTCTTACTCTTCTGATAATGAGTTTGGTTTTTCTGCAACTGGCATAGATATGTTTAGGGGAAGAGCTCTTCTCTTTACTCAAAGACCTGACTTGAGGCTCAAAGCCTTTGTCTGTAGAGATGTTGATTATACCTAACCATGAGGTTTGTACTAGGATTGATATGAATGAAAAGAAAAATCTCTTAGAAAACCTCCATGGTGTTTCTTATCTTTTCCTCATTTAGATTTGAGTTATCTCTGACATTTTCAGAATGGCTTCATACTGCATAATTCTTCAGCTCAAGACCCATATGTATGAATCATACCTGTCCTGAACCAAGAGGCCTCTGTGGTTTTGCCTCTCAAGTTGTCACAAAATGGAGTCCCATACTGTGAAGACTTTTCAATTTTTTTCTTTAACTTCTCAATATGCATTTGATATCCAATAAGATTTTGACATGGTTTGATACCTCATTTTTTAATCATAAATAGTACTCCCTCAAATGCATTCTCCACTCTCTCTTCAGACATGAACTATTCCAACTCTATCTTTTGTGTCTGCCTTTACAGCCACAAAGGTATTAAAGGTATTTGTTCATTTGGTTTTGTTCACTCTGGGGAATCCTTGTGCTGTGGCAATCTAATTTGGTCACCACTACTGGACACATATGTGGCCACGGGAGAAGTAACCCTGAATACCTTAAGAGTTAAGTCAATAAATCTATGTTTTTTTCCCAGTCTACTATATATTTGAGCCCCATTTCCCTATTTTTTCTTTTCTTTTTTATTTTATTTTTTTTATTTTACAATACTATTCAGTTCTACATAATAGCCACAGATTCCCTTGTTATCTCCCTTCCTGTCCCCCTCCCCTTCCCCCAGCCTACCCCCATTCCCACCTTCTCCAGATCAAGGTCTCCCCCAAGGACTGGGATCAACCTGATAGACTCAGTCCAGGCAGGTCCAGTCCCATCCTCCCAGATTGAGCCAAGCGTCCCTGCATAAATCCCAGGTTTCAAACAGCTAACTCATGCAACGAACCCAGGACCTGGTACCACTGCCTAGATGCCTCCCAAACAGATCAAGCCAATCGACTGTCTCACCTATTTAGAGGGCCTGATCCAGTTGGGCGCCCCTCAGCCTTTGGTTCATAGTTCATGTGTTTCCATTCGTTTGGTTATTTGTCCTTGTGCTTTATCCAACCTTGGTTTCAACAATTCTCGCTCATATAAACCCTCCTCTTTCTCACTAATTAGACTCCCGGCACTCCACCCGGGGCCTAGGCATGGATGTCTGCATCCAGATTCCTCAGTCCTTGGATGGGGTTTATGGCACAACTATTAGGGTGTTTGCCATCCCATCACCAGAATAGGTCAGTCCCGGCTGTCTCTCGACCATTGCCAGCAGTCTTTTGTGGGGGTATCTTTGTGGATTTTTGTGGGCCTCTTTAGCTCTTTGTTTCTTCCTTTTCTCATGTGGTCTTCATTTACCATGGTCTCCTATTCCTTGTTCTCCCTCTCTGTTCTTGATCCAGCTAGGACCTCCCACTCTCTTTCCCTCGACCCTCACCCTTCATTGCTCCTACTCATATCCAGGCTGTTCATGTAGATCTCATCCATTTCTCCGTGTCTTTCTTGGGGTCCTGTTTTCCAGGTAGCCTCACTGGTGATGTGAGTAGCAGTCCAGTCATCCTTGTTCCACATCTAGCATCATCCTCCTATGAGTAAGTACATACCATATTTGTCTTTTGAGTCTGGGTTACCTCACTCAGGATGATTTTTTCTAGATCCATCCATTTGCCTGCAAACCTCATGATGGCATTGTTTTTCTCTGCTGAGTATTCCATTGTGTATATGTGCCACAATTTATTTATCCATTCTTCAGTTGAAGGGCATCTAGGTTGTTTCCAGGTTTTGGCTATTACAAACAATGCTGATATGAACATAGCTGAGCAAGTGCGCTTGTGGTATGATTGAGCATTTCTTGGGTATATGCCCAAGAGTGGTATAGCTGGATCTTGGGGGAGATTGATTCCCAGTTTTCTAAGAAAGCCACATATTGATTTCCAAAGTGGTTGTACAAGCTTGCATTCCCATCAGCAGTGGAGGAGAGTTCCCCTAGTTCCACATCCTTTCCAATATAAAGTGTCTTCAGTGTTTTTGATCTTAGCCATTATGACAGGCATAAGGTGGTATCTCAGAGTTGTTTTGATTTGCATTTCCCTGATGATTAGGGATGTTGAGCAATTCCTTTAAATGTCTTTCAGCCATTTGAGTTTCCTCTGTTGAGAATTCTCTATTTAGTTCTAAAGCCCATTTCTCAATTGTACTGTTGGGCATTTTGATGTCTAATTTCTTGATTGCCTTATATATTCTGGATATCAGTCCTCTGTCAGATGTGGGGTTGGTGAAGATCTTTTCCCATTCTGTAGGCTGTCCCTTTGCCTTGTTGACCGTATCCTTTGCTCTACAAAAGCTTCTCAGTTTCAAGAGGTCCCATTGATTGATTGTTTCTCTCAGTGTCTGTGCTACTGGTGTTATATTTAGGAAGTGATCTCCTATGCCAATGCATTCAAGACTCCTTCCTACTTTCTCTTCTAGCAGGTTCAGAGTAGCTGGATTTATGTTGAGGACCTTGATCCACTTGGACTTAAGTTTTGTGCACGGTGACAAATATGGATCTATTTGCAGCCTAATACATGTTGATATCCAGTTATGCCAGCACCATTTGTTGAAGATGCTTTCTTTTTTCCATTGTACACTTTTGCTTCTTTGTCAAAAATTATATGTTCATAGGTGTGTGGGTTAATGTCAGGGTCTTCAATTCGATTCCATCGGTCCACATGTCGGTTTTTATGCCAATACCAAGCTGTTTTTATTACTGTAGCTCTATAGTAGAGCTTGAAGTCAGGGATTGTAATGCCTCCAGAGGTTGTTTTATTGTACAAGATTCTTTTGGCTATTCTGGGTTTTTTGTTTTTCCATATGAAGTTGAGTATTATTCTTTCCAGGTCTGTGAAGAATTGTGTTGGTATTTTGATGGGGATTGCATTGAATCTGTAGATTGCTTTTGGTAAGATTGCCATTTTTACTATGTTAACCTTGCCTATCCATGAGCATGGGAGATCTTTCCATTTTCTGACATCTTCAATTTTTTTTTCAGGGACTTAAAGTTCTTGTCATATAGGTCCTTCACTTGCTTGGTTAGTGTTACCCCAAGGTATTTTATGTCATTTGTGGCTATTGTAAAGGGTTATGTATCACTAATTGCCTTCTCAGCTTCTTTGTCCATTGTATATAGGAGGGCTACTGATTTTTTTTAGTTGATCTTGTATCCTGCTATGTTGCTGAAGGTGTTTATAAGCTTTATCAGTCCTTGGTGGAATCTTTGGGGTCACTCATGTATACTATCATGTCATCTGCAAATAGGGAAAGCTTGACTTCTTCCTTTCCAATTTGTATTCCCTTAATTTCCTTATGTTGTCTTATTGCTCTGGCTAGAACTTCAAGTACTATATTGAACAAGTATGGGGAGAGTGGACAGCCTTGCCTCATTCCTGATTTTAATGGAATTGCTTTGAGTTTCTCTCCATTTAATTTGATGTTGGCTGTTGGCTTTCTGTAAATTGCCTTTATTATGTTTAGGTATGTTCCCTGTATTCCTGATCACTCCAAGAGTTTTATCATGAAGGGGTGTTGCATTTTGTCAAATGCCTTTTCTGCATCTATTGAGATGATCATGTGTTTTTTTTCTTTGAGTTTGTTTATATGGTGTATTACATTGATGGACTTTCGTATGTTGAACCACCCTTGCATCCCTGGAATGAAGCCTACTTGATCATGGTGGATAATTGTTCTGATATGTTCTTGGAGTCTGTTTGCCAGTATTTTATTGAGTATTTTTGCATCAATGTTCATGAGGGAGATCGGTCTGTAGTTCTCTTTCTTTGTTGCATCCTTGTTTGGTTTAGGAATCAGGGTAATTGTAGCCTCATAGAAGGAGTTTGGTAATGTTCCTTCTGTTTCTATTATGTGGAACAATTTAGAGAGTATTGGAATTAACTCTTCTTTGAAGATCTGGTAGAATTCCGCGCTGAAACCATCTGGTCCTGGGCTTTTTTTGGTTGGGAGACTTTTAATGACTGTTTCTATTTCTTTAGGGGTTATTGGAATATTTAAATAGTTTATCTGGTCTTGATTTAACTTAGGTATATGGTACCTATCCAGAAAAATGTCCATTTCTTTTAGGTTTTCCAGTTTTGTGGAGTAGAGGTTTTTGAAATATGACCTTATAATTCTCTGGATTTCCTCAATGTCTGTTGTTATGTCCCCCTTTTCATTTCTGATTTTGTTGATTTGGATTCTCTCTCTCTCTCTGTCTTTTGGTTAGTTTGGATAAGGGCTTGTCTATCTTGTTGATTTTCTCAAAGAACCAACTCTTTGTTTCATTAATTTTTTGTATTATTCTCTTAGTTTCTAATTTATTAATTTCACCTCTCAAATTTGATAATTTCCTGGCATCTATTCTTCCTGGAAGACTTTGCTTCTTCTTGTTCTAGAGCTTTCAGGTGTGCTGTTAAGTCACTAGTGTGAGATTTCTCCAATTTCTTTATGTGGGTATTTAGTGCTATGAATTTCCCTCTTAGCACTGCTTTCATGTTGTCTCATAAGTTTGGGTATGTGGTGTCTTCATTTTTGTTGATCTCTAGGAAGTCTTTAATTTCTATCTTTATTTCTTCCTTAACCCATTGGTGATTCCCTTGAGCATTATTCAGTTTTCTTGAGATTGTAGCTTTCCAAATCTCCATTGAGAAATTGGGTGTTATTCTGATGAGTTTACCTTTATAGGTCACTTGGCCTTTTTCCTTTGCTGCTCTTCATATTCTTTCTTTATTCTGTACATTTAGTTGTTTAATTATAATGTGTTGAGGGGACTTTTGGGGGGGGTCTAGTTTGTTTGGTATTCCATAGGCTTCTTGTATCTTCATAGGCATTTCCTTCTTTAAGTTGGGAAAGTTTTCTTCTATGATTTTGTTGAATATATTTTCTGTGCCTTTGAGTTGGTATTCTTCACCTTCTTCTATCCCTATAATTCGTAGGTTTGGTCTTTTCATGGTGTCCCAAATTTCTTGGACATTTTGGTTCATGGCTTTGCTGGCTTTAGTGCTTCCTTCAACTGATGAAACTATTTCTTCTACTGTATCTTCAATGCCAGAGATCCTCTCTTCCATCTCTTGCATTCTGTTGGTTATACTTGCATCTGAAGTTCCCGATCTTTTATTCAAATTTTCTATTTCCATCATTCCCTCTGTTGTGTCTTGTTTATTTTTTCAATTTCCCTTTTCAGGTCTTGGACTGTTTCCTTTATTTGTTTCATTGCTTTTTCATGATTTTCTTTCAGTATTTTATTGTTTTCTTCCAGGACTTTATTGTTTTCTTCTAATTTGTTTGCCCTTTCCTCTAGTTGTTTACAGCGTTCTTCCCATTTTTTTGTCTTTCCCTCTACACAAGCCTCTACCTTCTTCATGATGTTACTCATAAGGCTATTTGCTTCTGCTTCTTCCAATTTTTGATGTTCAGGTCTAGATATTGGAGGCGGGCTAGGTTCTGGTGATGCTGCATTGCTCTTCATTTTGTTGTATGTACTTCTGCCTTGACGTCTGCCCATCTCCTTGTGGTTCGTTCTTGGTCTTATCAGTGTACTTGGTTCAGAAAGAGCTGACAGATTCAAGAAGTCTCTCTCTCTTGTCCAGATGGGAGTTCTCTTGTCCAAATGGGAACACCGGGGCAGGATGGAAGCTCTTATCTGGACTGGAAGTCTGGGCCAGGATGGGAGTTTTTGTCCAGACAGGAAGTCCGGGGTAGGATGTGTGCTCTTGTCCAGAAGGGAAGTCCAGGTCAGGATGTGAGCTCTTGTCTAGAAGGGAAGTCCAGGGCAAGATGGAAGCTCTCTGGTCCAGAAGGGAAGTCAGGGGCAGGATGGGAGCTGGGGGCCGGTCTCTATGTCTCAGGAAGTGGCTGGGGTCTCGGGCAGATGGGCATGGGGGCAGGGTGTGGAGATTGCAGGTGCTGCGGGGGGGGGGGGCTTGGAGAAGGGGATCCTTCCCTGTGGGGCTAGAAGGGGACCTGCCCAGTGGCCATAACCTGGGGCCAAGTTGGGCAGGTCTTCCTCGAGTGACTGGTGCCCAGGGATGGGGTCTGGGATGGGCCTGGATACTCACTTCTGGTCCAGAAGGGAAGTCAGGGCCCATTTCCCTAATTTAGAGGGATAATGTAGCTAAAAGTTACTCTACAGCAGAACTGATTTTGAAATATTTCAACCTTCTCTTTTTTTTCTTGGTATAATTCAACATTTCCCTGAAGCTATTGAGAGAAATCAGAATTCAGCATCTAATTGATTTTTCATTCACTCCAACAGGAAAATTTCAGATGTCAACTCCAGGAAGTGGGGCTCAGTCTCTGGCAAATTCTGGAAAGTCAAATGATTATCTTCTAATTTGTTTGATGATCACATCTGCAGCTCCATAATGTTACTTTCATGTGCATTTAGCTGAGTCACTGTGGTTTGAATACGGGCCCAGATGTATTTGAACTTGGAGCCATGGTCTCCATTACTATCTGGCTTTTTTGGCTTTATGTCTCCATTCCTAATATCTCTCTATATATAAAATGGATGATACCTGAATAGTCACACATACATACACACACACATAGGCACCATAAGTATTGAATAAAATCCCACCACTTTTGATTAGAGCAATGGAAAATTCAGACTCAAGCATAACCAAGATTTTCTTTATCTTGAGTATTTTGGTATATGAACTGAGAACAAGGACCAGAAGTTGACAGGATATTTTCTAGACAATGAAATTTATAAAACTGTGGTGTAACAACTCGCTTAGGAAATTGTGAAAATAGTAACTGATAACCAGTACTTGGAGGAGAGAGAGATTAAATTGGACAATAGATATCATGTAAGACTATACTATAGTATACCACACATATGAATATTTTTTTACTTCACAGAAATTTGTTTTCAGTTGTGCATTTGTGTTTTCTGAATCAGATATAAAAGGCTGTTCTTACTATGTGCCATGGCTCAAAAGGACAGAAAAAGCCTGCTCTTGTGTGTCCATGAGCTCTGGTTGTTCCATTATCAAATCTTAATTATACATCAGTTATTTTGTGTGGGGCCTCAAAAAGTCAGTTAACAAAATTTGTATTGGTCCTGTTATGAAGCAAAATAACTAGGAGAAAGATGTTATTTGGATCCAGTCTAGCTCAGTACCCACCTTTGATCTGAGCAGCTGTAGCTGTAATAAAATTATATGTATAGTACCACCCTTTTCATTCCATGAGTCAGGCAAGTTCTTCTAGGTGCATAGGGTGGTAGACACAAAATGTTGAAGGTTCCATAGAAAAAGGTCAAATAGAAGGAAGAATAATTTGATGATCTGAAGGTGAACCAAAGGCAAGGAAAGAAGAACCAAGTTCCCCTGAAACATGCAGTACTTTGGACATGCTTCAAAGGATTTTCCTGAGATCTGCCTCTAAAACCTTCTATTTGATTATGGAATTCCATCTGCATCCAAGGCAGGGGTCTAGAGAAGAGAATCATACCCAGTACAGGTCTAGCATTGGCACTACTTGTGATTGCTGCTTAGTCAAAATGGCTTTCATTTTAAGAACTGCCCGTAAACACAAAGACGGGGCTATTGCATTTATGGCTGTTCCAGGTGAGCTTAACTCTTTGGCCATTATTAAGAAACCCAGTGATGAGCCATTGATCATTGACAGTTCTTCCTAACACTTTCAAACTAGAGCTAACAAATGAATGTCACACAAGGAATGGTTGGGGGTGGGGAGGGCTTGACAATTAACAGTAACTACTTTTCTCACAATCGGAAGGAAGTGAATTTGCAGTGGGAGATAGTAAAAAAAAAAAAAATGAAGAAGGAACAAAGAGAGGATGATCCAGAAACAATGTGCACCTCTTTCTCACCAAACTCACGTGAACAATAGTAGCCTCAGGGTCTCTCAATAAATGCCAGTAGTGTCTGAGCCTGGGTGGTCACAACCTGCCACTTTTCACACATGACATTGGCTGCTGCATTGTTATGAGGTAGCCTCAGATTGCTTGATGGTCTTCAAGATTCAATTGCTTGAAGGAACAACATCTGACCAAAGAAATAAATTTGATTACAAAATGGCATTTTCATGGGTCATTCTAGGCCCTTCAGAAATGTTTTTCCTGGGGTTCCTTAATATGACAGTTAATTCAAGTTGGGTCTCTGCCACTCATGTGAAAACAATCATAAATCCTATTGAGTTATAGGGATCCATCCAATGCATTTCTGAAAATAAACTTGTTCAGGAGCTTGGAATGTTGTGGCAGAGCAAGCAATCAAAAGAATTACAAATAATTGGCAATACCAAGTGGCATGTACTGTTATTTGGCTGCAACAGAGCCACTTTACACATAAGAAGCCTGGGACCCTGAGAGAATAAGTGTCACCTCTGAGGGCACTCAGATGCTGAATGGTTGAGGTAAAAGAACAGACAAGCCTATGAGACCAAGCACAGGTTTATCCCACAAAACCCACCCCCGCACATCTGTTCTTCCCAAGAACAGTTTCTGGGTTCTCTATGCACATCTCACAATGTCACTTAAACCACAAAAAAAGATAATGCTGGCTCATTCACAGTCTCCCTGGGGAAGACAACTTTTATCTCTGTTGGTTGTGACTGGGCCCCAGGCTGCTGGCACTGTTCATAATGACTCCCAGTTAGAACCATTAGTGAGTGAGGAAGCGTTTAATTTATACTGTGAGTTGGGTAGCAAACTGAATAAACCATGGCTTACTCACAAGGTCCTTCCAAGGCTATGGCACCTCCAAGCCCTTCCAGTGCCCCACTTCCATCCTTCTATGTTTCCATGGAAACAGATGCCTAATGCTCTGGTAAGGTAATTTCATTTCTTACTGGATCTGTACCATGTAAAGAGGCAGCAGGCATAGTACAGAGCCCAGAAAGAAGCTGAGATGGCAATTGTGATACAGAGAAGGCAGGAACAGGAATCCTAAATTAAAGAGATGATTAATTTGATGCAACAGTGGATATGCCTCCATCTCTAAAAGAGCTAAGGTTGTGCCTCCAGCTTTCTCAAACCCAGTGTTCTGATGGGAGTGTCCTGGATCTTTAGATTTTAATTCCTCCTGCTCTTGCATCCTCTTACCCTCATGAGGATGCTGTGCTCCACTGACACATTCCTGTACAGGGAGCAATCCCAGTGAGGATTCTTGCACTTCATTCCCCCTTTGTTTATAAGAGGATGACACCTGGAAATGAAGCACAAGAATCAGAAAAGATGAGATCTGGGTGGGGTGAGACTAAACTTTCAAGGCACATTCCCATCAACATACTTTGTCCACATCCTAGGAGTTCTGTATCTCCTCAAATAGTACCACCAACTGGTGAAGATGTGTTTCGGCAGGTATTTCTCACTTAAATCAGAGCAGTGGAGCTCTGGGAGGTGGTTCTAAGGGCAAGAGTACAGACTTGAACATACACTTCTTTTGAAATCTGTGTCTTCCATCAACTAGTAAGCTCCTCATTCAATTGCAATACCCAGAACCTTTGTCTCCCTAGCTCTCCAACCAAAGTCACTCAGCTATCACTGTCAGTTAACTTGGGCTTTTAATCTTTCCCTGTGTTTTAATAGTGGCTTGACTTAACTGAAAAACATACTTTACCTTGACCCCACCTTGCATCTCTTCTGATATGCCCAAATATCACTACTCTGACAACCTCCAGGACTCATCCTACTGAGGACAGAGGCTTTTACTGGGACCACTTAGGAGTCTGATTGAGTCCCCAGTCTATGAGTCATGAGTCTATGATTCACAGCTACTTCTAGCTTCTCCAGGAACTGAATCCAGCTTCAGAACGGTCTAAGGGAAGGAATGTGTGCCAGCCACCTTCCTCGTGCCATATTCTAATGGGGAAGGGCATAGCTGTGGCTGTCACTAGCAAAGGAGGCTACCTGAAGCAGGTACCCAGTCCTCTCTCTGCCATAAGATTGCTCTGGTTCCCTCTTGTCTCTCTTTCTTCTTTCTCTTTATAATTTTCATTTTCTTTTCATCTCTCCCCCACCGTCCCTTCTTGTCTCCTTATTGCTCATGTTTTTACTTCCCTCCTTGATTTCCCTTTCCTTGGTTTCATCTCTGTCTGACAACCCTCTATTTCTTTCTTTTTCATCTCCAAGAGCGATAAGCTCTTCTCTTTGAAGGCTGTAGGAACTCTGCAGAGTCCTCACCTGTTAGCTACTCTACCACCACCATTCTTATTCCCAGGAAGACAGAAGGTCATCTCCAGGGAGAAATCTGTGTTGCAGGGAACCACAGATGCACTCTGCCAAGGAAGCTAGGAGCCAGGCTCATAGCACGGCCACTAGTAACACTGCGCAGCTGGACTGCCCTAGCAAGAAGGCCCTGTGCCTTGACAGATGCCTACAGGAGGAGGCTGAGAATGAAACCACACTAATTGCTTGCTTCCTTGCCTCACTTCACCCCATCAGTTACCACTTAACATTATTCTTTACAGGCACCACCATACTGCCTCCCTTCTTCCTCTGTTTCTCCTGGTGATTGCCTTATAGCAAGAATGACTGATTACCTTCCTAAAAGCAAGACTAGAGCCATTTACAATCTCCTTCCCCAAAGGCTGCAAAGAGAGCTATGATCTTGAAAGTAGTGTGTATAATTTTCTTTGTGGGGCCACCTACACAGTAACCATTGAGTGGGGATTGTGGCCATCCTCCTAACATGCAATTTCAGCACAGTCTTTTATGTCTATCTGTTGAACTGAAGTCAAAGTAAATGACTTTAGTGGATGCTAACCAGGAGGAGCCCCAAAGATAAGAACTGCCACATCTTAGTTCAGGTAATTGAGGTAATTGACCATGGTTTTCCTTTAGTGCCAGGGAAGGCTTGCTGCAACAAGGCCCAGTCTAGGGGTGAGCTCCAGCTTGCTGACTTTGCAACCTGATCTTCCCTGTCAAGAGAGAAAAATCCCCATTCATAGATAGGAGCACTGAAAGAATGAGAATTAGGCAAGTCCCCAGTGAGCAGAGCCCCCTGCAACCCCCAATCCAGAAATCCACTCTAATAATATAGCAACAGCCCTTGATAGCAACTCTTTAAGGCCCTTAAGATAATTATGGATATATGCACATGGACAGATGTGCATACATCTGTTTCTGGAGAGATTTTAAAGAATTTTTAGCACTCAGATAAAGAGTACTACAGAGCACTCTCCACTAGCCTGAGAATAGATGTGGACCCTTTCTCTTTACTCTCTTCAGGCTTTTCCAGGGACATTAGGTAAGGGCCATTTTACAAAACTGCTTTCTGTATTATAATTATTGTCATCACATAAGTTACCAGAGCAGTTCGAAATAAAGATATTTTGCCTTTCTGTTTCCCAACATGGGAGACCAGTAGAATGAAAATAATTGGAGAGTAGAAAGCTTATTCTTCACTCAGTAAGAGAATTGTACCCATTTAAAAGTTCTCTTCATTTTTTAAGTTTCTGAACCAAATGTTTTATGCCTTTTATAAAGGGAAAAATAATAGAGAATTCTATGGAAATCATTTACAAGTTTATTTTGTTTGTTCCAGCAGGCAGGCAGCTTACCTTCAGATGCCACAGAGAATGAGTATTTTGAGTCTTTTCCTTTGGATACTGTGAACAATTTCTAACTACAGTTATTTAGAATATTCGTGAAAAGTTTTGAGAACACTGTCCTCTGAAAAAACATTTAGGTAAATGTCAAAATTCTCGCCTTTAGAAGGTAGTCTAACACTAGGCTCTTTAAGACAACTGAATGATAAATCCCAGTAAGCCTGCCATAGAGGCTCATGTATACAGTGCTCCAAGATCAAAATGGAAAGATAAAAGGAGAGATCAAATGAGGAAGAAGGACAGAGGAAAGAAGGGCAAGAACATAAGAATGAGGCAGAGAGATACAAAAGCAGGGTAGGTCACACAAAGAGAAACAGGCCGACAGTCACTGTGATGTTAACCTTGTCAAATGCAGTGGGTTAAGAGATGTCTAGAGAAGTACACTTCTGAGTATGCCTGTGAGGGTATTTCCAGAGAGGAATAACATGTATGATGGTGAGTGGTACAGAGAGGCCTAGCCTGAATGTAGACAGTGCCATCCAAATAGTTGGACAGGGGGGAGGGCTCAGAGGGCAATAGTGAATAAATGTAGAAAGAGAGAAGCCATCCGGTGTGTGCCAGTTCTATTGTTCCAAGAAACTATTGCCCATGGCTTCTTTTACCACATGTGAACCTTAAAGGCCAAGTTCTCCTCTAGCTTTTCAACATAGACTTACTGCAGTGACTTTTCAGGGAGCTTCCAGGACTTCAAATCATAGGCTGAGCTGCATCATGGGTTCCTGTTTTTCTGAGATGTCCAGATTCTTGGACTGAGCACGTACAAGGTTCTTTAGTTCTCCAGCATCCTGACAGCCATTGTTGAACTACACAGTCTAATTGCATGAACCAATATAATAAATCACTTTATATTTACATGTGTGTTTTTTATTGGTTCTGTCTCTTTGGAGGGCCCTAATATGGCCAAAGTGAGCCAGAGACTGGAATCATAGAGAAGGAGTTAGTTGTAGAGTCACTGGTCCTAACATAAATGAGATCATCAGAGTTTTTCAGGTTCTGAATCATCATGGGGTCAGTGTTGATAATCTTTCACAAAAGACTAAACTGACCATGAATTGGATACATCTTAGTTAATTAACTGTTATATGACTTTTCCTTTGGAGATTTAAATAAATGTTTATCCCAAATAGAGAGGACACTAACAGACCAAAGGCAAGATGACAACTAGTCTAGCTTAGTGAACAAATGATTTGGGTGGAGGGAGTCATTTCAGCAGCATGAGAGACTGAAGGTAAGCTGTGTCACTAGACTGTGTCCTAGGAAGCTTATATGCAGTTAGGCCACTGAGAAATCCCATCTGCAACACAATAAGACATAAAAAACTTGACCATTGAAGAGTCTCTTCTCAGTAACTTACAGACTTTCTGTAATAGACAATTTTGGCCTGGATACCTAGGAACCATGGTTGGCCATAATGCAATGCAAATCAATCACATTCCTCTTGCTGACTAGCTAGCTCATCATTGCATAAAGAATCTCTGTCCTAGGCTAGCCAGATCCCAAGACTATGAATTTTCAAGGATATCAGTTCTACTAAGTTTAAAATATTACCACCATTTACAGAGGGTTGATGGCATGGGAGGGACGCTTTACTCAGAAATATACTTGGCCAAACTTAACCTCCAGTTATGCCAAAGGACTGTGACTGAGAGCAGCAAGTACATAGGGTTAGGAAGATGGTTTTCTCACTGATATGTGAGGTCAGCAGCCTTCACATGTTCTGCTTCCAACATATCACAAAACTACTCCTGAATCCATCTATGATACTCCACTGGTAGAACTCAGAGGCCATGTAGTTCTGCTGAAAAAGCAAAAGAACTCACACAGGAGGTGGATGTGCCTTAGGCTGTCCTGAAGGAGGGAAGGGATGGCTGTCTTTCAATATCCCATGGGACACAGCTTGGAAAGCACTCTTTGGAGATTTCTAATTTACCTTAATCTTATGGCTGCTGAAAGGGTATATGGCGCTGGTTTGGTCGGTGGCGGAAGAGTCACGAGCCATGGTTACCAGAGTTAGAATGGGCTTTATTAGAGAGAGAGAGAGAGAGAGAGAGAGAGAGAGAGAGAGAGAGAGAGGCACAGAGAGAGAGAGAGGCGCAGAGAGAGAGCATGGAGAGAGAGCACAGAGAGAGACTGAGAGAGAGCAGGGGGATGCACATCCAGCTTTTAGGCTGGGACGCAGTAGCCCGCTGATGACATAATAAGGTGCCAGATGAGACCTCGAGCTGCACATATACAGAATCCTTTCAGCTGCATCCACTCTAACTCAGCCACCCATCACCATATGCCTGGCTCCTGACTTTATATCATTCAAATAGGTCCTTAGGGAGCTGTCTCCAACTCCCAAACTTTGAGATTGCTCTAATTTCCCATTAACCTAGAAGATTTCTATGACATTTTCTTCCATTCCTGAGTCGTTTCTCATCAAGATATGTAAATATGAACACCATCATCTTTATCTCTTCAGTCAACCCTGACCAATCTTATCGAGGTAATCAAATTTCTAACAACTGCTAATGGTAATTACAATGGAATCTGAATAAAAACAGTGACAGAACATGGAGCCCCTACCATGCACAGAGCACTCTGATAACCCCACACCTTCGTTCATATTTTGTAATATACATAATAGCTACAAGATATGGTTATTATCACTCCCACTTTATCATGTAAGGAGTTGACTTTGCATCACAAATAACAAACAGAGTCTCTCTTTGTTCTAAGCACATCCTTTCTGAAAGAGTCAAGGCTCATTTCCCTCTGAGTTCTTCTGTGGTCCAAAAGTGTCCTGCTCACCCAATCTGCAGTTCTGGCCCAGAAGTCCCTGCCCTGTCATTCAAAGGGAGCCACCCCTTCACAGGGGAAGGTGGCCTTTGCTACTTCAAAGCTCTGTGTTATGTGCAGTGAAGCAAATTTCTTATCGTTATTTTTTTGAGCCAGTTTTTTTTTTCCATTTTTAATTATAGACTAGCGGTACTGTGTGTTCCATGAACAATCATCTTACTGACATGTTATTCTGAAGCTTGACTTCATTCACCCTGACACATGCTGGTTATGAAATACGCCACCGAATAGAGTCGTAATGAAGTGAGGCTGAGGAAAGATTAAATTGGAATCTGAACTAATGCCAGCTAAGAGACCCTGCCTCCACTTTATTATTATTATTATGTTTAATAAACAATCATTCATGCTCCTAGGAAAGGGAGACAATCAAAGGCACCACAGGGGATCCATAAAGGAAATGCTTTAAACCTTGAATAAAAACATGTTTGTTCAAACCCAGAGCTGGTCTTTTTTGACTTAAAATGAATGCAGTGAATTCTTGAGAACACAGAGGCATTGATAGGCATAACTGTGGTGCTTGAGTTTTCAGGGAGAAGGCTCAGTCACACCTCTCCTTTCCTCTTGCCAGAGTAGCTGCCTATGGGGGAGAAACTGCCTGGCTCCAAGAGAGCATCTGTGCTTCCAAGCAACATGATTCCCACCTGATGGAGTAACAAGATAAGGACTCTGTGCTCTGTCTCCCAATGACTTGAAAAGACTCTGGTCATCTATGAGTCAAATGAGCAAATCCATCCAGCACTAAAGAGATTAGCTCTGTGTATGAACACCTCATAGAATAGATGTTGCCCCAACTAAAGAAGGCAGAAATGGGCTTAGACATCAAAGCAAAGTATTGCTGAAGGTTAAGCTGTTATTGTTAAATTTTTAATATACCCATGGGAAATTGTATGTGTGGGAAGACATTTATTGGTATGGAACACAGATAAAAAGACACCGTGAGCCACAATGTACAGATATGTTGCATTATATCCAGCAAAAGAGAGACTGGAGCCAGCTCAGGAGCACCCAGAAATTGCTCTATCTGGGAGCCTTAACCAGACTACCCCATGCTAGAGTTATACTTTCTTTTTTTCATTTTGACAATGCTGAGAATTGGACCAGGGCTTTGCACATGCTAAAGAAACACCATGTCAGTGAGCTACATCTCCAGCTTCAAACTCTGAACTTTTTCCATCCATATCTGGCAGACATCGATATCCAGCAAAGTCCTAAGCAAGCTGTAATGCATCAAGTCAGCATGATCTGTAGAGATTTTATGATGTGACTATACACAAATCTATGGGCAGTATATAAAATCACAATCAACCAATAACATTGCCTTTCTTCCCAGAAATGAAGGGTTAAGGTAGGTGAGCATGAGAACTGCGACAAAATAAGAAGTGTTGGACCACCAAGATAACTTAGTGGGTAAAGGCCCCGACAGCCAAGCTTGATAATCTGAGTTCAGTCTCCAGGGTCCACATGATTAAAGGTGAGAACTGAGTTGTCCTTTGACCTCTACATACATATCATGGCACATACATGGCTACACACCCATACATATACACATGCACATGCATGTACACACACATCATACAAAGTGAGTGAATAAAAATGCAGTAGAAATAAAGAACTCTCTAAAAGAAAACAAAAGAGAATGAAACGGAACATTCTGCAAATGTAAACACCAACCCAGCCATAAAAACCTTTGATCTACAATCTGTCCTGCCTGTAAAATATGCTAGGTCAACTGTTACACAGAACTTGTGAGAGTAACCAACCAATGTCTGGTTTGACTTTTAAGACCCATTTCACAAGATGGAGCCCATATCCCATACCTGACACTGCTTAGGTGGCCAAGAACCAGAGACCTGGTGTAAAACCAAGTATTACTGTTCTAATTTGTTTTAAAAAAACTAACAACAAATGACTTCTGATGACATTCTGCTATACTCACTGATGAGTGCCTTATTCTCCCATCATCAGAAAAGCTTCCTCATATAGCAGATGAGAACAAATACAGAGATCCTTAGCCAGACAATATACAGAGACATTGGCGCACACAACTCTAAGTGGGATGTTCAATCAAATCCTTCCCCTCAGAGCCCAGGGAAACCTGTGGAAGAGGAGGAAGAAAGAGTGTAAGATCCAGAGAGGATGGAGGACACCAGGAGAACAAGGCCCTCTAAATAAACTGAGCAAGGCTCCTGTGAACTCACAGAGACTGAAGCAGCAGGCACGCGGCCTATGGGCTCTGCACTGGATCCTTTGTGTATATGTTACAGTTTTAGTTTAGTATTTTTATGTGACTCCTGAGTGGGTGAATGAGTGGGTCTCTGACTCTTGTGACTTTCCTTGGGCTGTTTTCCTTGTGTCGGTTTGCCTTATCCAACTTTGATGTGATGTTTTTTTTTTCTTTTATCTTACTATATTTTATTTTGTTACATATTGTTGTTATCTCTGACAATCCCATTCTTTTCTAAGGAGAGACAGAAGAGTGTGTATCCAGATGTGAGAAGAAGGGTAGAGGGAAGGGAAACTGTAATCAGGTTATATTGTATGGAAAAAAAATATTTTTAATAAAAGAGGGAAAAGATTGAATGGGAAAGCAAATTGTTCTTGGTGAGTTTAAATGAAAAACAAAAAGAGGACATAAAGTTGGGTGGGTAGGAAATGGGGGTGGATCTGGGAGTTGTTGGGTAAATACGATTCAAATACATTATATGAAAATTCTTAAAGAATTGAGAGTCTTCAAATGACTAGTTAAATCTAGGTACATTTGCTGTGTGTTCCTTCTGCCTTCTACTTCTCCTGGGAAACAGGAAGGAACTTTGATTTTGGGAGTTCCCAAAGTAACCCCTCAGGCCATATTCCATGTCAGGTTTTAAATTTTAACACAAGATTATGTGATCAGGAAATTCAAGTTGAATAAAAGATAGTATACCTGTTTATAAAAAAGAATTCATAAAATAAAATAACAGAAGAATCACAGTGCAATCTTCTACCTTGGGGAACAGCCCAGGTAACCTTGTAGGATAGAGCCAAAGAAATAACTAAGAAGGTTATGCCCTCTTCCCATTCTCTGATCACCTGGTGAGCTTAACAGACTGCCAGTGGAGAAGAAAGCACGCTGATAAAAATCAATATAAGCCATCTTCTTGAAGCAGAGTCCTAGAGAAGGTATCTATAGAGACAAATGGAAGATGTCTAGTCTACACCATATTTATCAGAGAAACCTATCATGTGCTTTAAAGTTAATTCAACCCTCTTTTTCAATCCTGGCGCTGTCATTTAGGGTCCCATGCAATTAATGATTTGCTTCACTCCTTTAGGCTTTAGTTCTTCTGTCAACAAAGTGATTCTAATATTATCTACATTGTAGAATTGCTATGTGAGTACCACATGAGTCCTTGTTTCACATGTGCCCCATTTACTGTTTTGGTATGCAAAGAGGTAACCTCAGGGCATCTCAACCAAGCTTCATCTTTACCTTTCCACCATCTCTGGAGCTCCTGCACCCCTCACTGCAGGACCCTGGCACATGGATAAACATAGAAGCTAGAAGGAATTAAATCATATATACATACGAGGACATGTGTTTTGAAAGCCAGCAACCATATTAAAAAGATAGGTGCCTGTAATGCTAGAACTGCTGAGGTAGAGACAGGCTAATCCCTGGGGCTTGGTGGCCGGCCAGCCTACCCAAATCCCAAATCAGTGAGCTTCTAGCCTCTTTCACAGAGAATAAATTAGAGAGTAATTAAGGATGACACCAATGTCAACCTCTAGCTTCCATGTGCATGTACACTCTCATAGATAAACACACACAACAAAAGATGACTGAATTCAGTGCTCAGTGGATGTGCTGGAAATGGTTATTCCAAGGGTAGTCTGATCCCTAATTTTTCAAAGGATTCTTTGATATTAAGAAGGAGGATTTAGATAGAAGCAATATCCTTCATACACAAGGTAACTTGGCATTTAGTTGTCATGCTATCCTTTGATGAATTTGGTCAGTATCACTCACCAGCTGCCTGTTGGAGGTCTGAAATTTCTAGAGACTCGGCCTGAGCTGTGACACCTATCCTGAGCTGACAGTTTCTGTAATAGTAATACAGTCCACGATCCTGATTGTCCAATACTAGGAGAAGACAACCTCCATTGCAGGGAGTAAGCCTCTCTTACCTGGGAGGCCTTGCCCACTTCTACATGCCTCTCAGCTCTCTCTGTTTGCCAGGACAGGCAGAGAATAAGCCCTTTCTATGGGGATTGTCAGAGATTTGCCATGAAGAACAAGTAGTATAAAGCTTAAAACATTCTGAGAGTGAACCAAGGCTTCCCTTGGGCTTCCATTTGCTTTCTAGCTCTTCATGAACGGTCACAACTTTGAAAGGGTCTGCACCTAGCATCTGATCATGAGAAAGGCCAGAACATAAACTTTTCCTGAGAGCCAATCATGTGTCAAACACTAAAAAAACATGACTTTCATGGTTCATTTCATTCAGATCCTACAACAACTCTACATAGTTGGAAGCTGTCACCATTGAAAAGAAAAGACACCAAGACTCCAACATTATGCAAAACAACAACAACAACAAAAAAAAAAAAACAATTTGGTGGCAGATTTGAGGGATGAGCAGGAATCCAGTTGACTCCAAAAGCAGAACTTGTTCTCAGGTTCAGAGTAAGAATGGCACTGCAGATACCTAGAAACAGCTCACTGGAGTGATGAAGGATCCTGCAGAGATGACTAAATTACAACATTTCATTTATTCTGATCTAGATCTATTTAGTCTTCCCCTTAGCCTCATTTAATGAGAGAAAGTAGACAGAACTATAGACTGCAGAAAGAATGAGAGAACAGGGCTACCAGGCTTTCAGAGCATGTGCAATATAGATCCATAGAATTCAGTCCCCAGGATCTCGTCAGTGGGGGAAGCATACCCATCTCACATGAATGCAACTCTACACCTGGACTACAGCAAGCAAAGGCTGGTGAATTGCATTAATGACAGGTACTATTTAAACCTTTCTTCCTGTTCATTAGTGGGACACTGCTAAAAGATCACAATTGCTATTGTTCTCCATTTGTGACATGCACTATGGTTCATGTTTTTCTGCTTGTATTTCACCCTGAATCGTAGCAAGCATGACTTGAGAGCTGCATTTAGAATGAGCTCCATGCTTATGTGATGTCACTTCACTCATAAAAACCTGCACTAAGACCTGGATGCTTTGCACACTGTCATATATCTATTTCCCAATACTATAAAATGAAGTTGACTTCCATGTTTCTCTTTTTAACAGAGGCACTGGGAACCTTAGAAATGGATATTCAACTCATCAGTAATGTCTTGGATTTTCTAGTGTCTCTCTAGATTCTAATACTCCACACTCCACCTACAATTCTTGATTTAATTTTTTCCTGGCCTAGGAATTTATTTTCTTACATAAAGTTAATATCATTTTTCTAAACTTTGTAAAACAAAACCAGGAAACACTCTATAATGGCTCCATATACTGTTTTCCCTTGTTACGTCAGTTTACTGAATTAGTTTCCAACTAACCTCTGTTTATCTCAACATTTCAAATAACTTGGAGAATTAGACTGTGCTTTGTGCTGGAAAACAACACACTTGAGTAAGTTAAGGAATTTATTAAAGACAATCGATAAAGCCAGAGATCATTCTCTTATTAAGTTCCATTTAAACTTCCAATCTCATTGCAAGGAGCAGAGGGGAGGCAAAGAGCCTTAGGTATTCTGACTTACAGCACAAGACTCTCTCTTCTGCATTTCCTTCCCTTTACAGCTTGCAGTTTTTTAGAGGATTACATAACATTTTGGAAACAGTGACTGATGCCTGTCATTTTGAGACAAGTTTTGCAAGCTCAGCCTTTCTGGTGTTTGTGTTCTTAAGCATGATTGACAACTCAAAGTGAAGTACTCCCTAGGAGTCCCCCATCTTCTCCAATGCCTCTCTTGACTAATGCTTTTACACCTGCTGCACATGGAGAATGACTAAACAAAAGAAACCACTGTAGCTGGACTTCTTGGAACCGCCAGCTCCCAAATAATGAATGACACAGAGACTTCTCATTAAGTAGGAAAGCTTGGCCTTAGCTTAAGACTGCTCCTCAATTGCTCTTAAAACTTTAATTAACCCATTTATATTAATCTATATTCTGCCACATGGCTTGTGACCTTCCCTCAGTATCATATGTCCAATTTCCTCCATCTGGCTGGTTAATCCCCCACCTCAGATTCTACCCCCCAGTCCTTCTCTCTCTCTCCCTGGAAGTTCTGCCTATCCTTTCCTGCCTAGCAATTGGCCATTCAGGCCTTTATTAAATTAATTAGAAGATGCCCTAGACAGGTGAAGCAAAACAGAGACATCTTCAAACAGTGTGAGCAAAGATCTCACAAAATACCACAGGGCACCTGTGACTTGCAGCCCAAGATTTCCCATGATGCTGTCAGAGCAACTGAAGTAGAAACCTTAAGTCAACATGGCCAATGAAGGCATAATATAACTCATATCCATTTTGCAAAGTGACAGGGTATATGTCTTTGGAGTTTGCATTAAGACAAATAGGACATTTAGGTTGTTTCTAATCAAAATGTTGAGTTATGTTCTGTAGCCTACATCTAAAAAGCAACTCCTATACCCAAGGCTGAGGGTTCATGGCTGAAGAGCAATTGGAAAGGTGGTAAGAGCTGGAGGAACAGGAAGTTTGCTGGGAGACTGATATTGTCTCTTAAGAATGTCAGAAGCTACACCCATGAAGTCTCTTCAACATGACCTAAACATAAACCGAACAAGAATGACACCAACAGACATGATAATATAGACAGGGGAAAGTCATGAGGCCTCAACACTACACAAAGAACTACAGGCAAGTGAGGAATGCTGAGAGTAGGAGCAATAGTCTTCCCTAAGGAAGAGCACACCAGTTGATTATCCAATCTCAACTGGTCAGCCCTGAAAACAGAGGGAAAACCGTGTATATACACACACACATATATACAAATAGCATTATATAGACCAAGCAGATAATATTAACATATTTAGACACACACATCAACAATTAAAGAAAAAGAGGCCATGAACTTGAGAAAGTACAAGGAAAATACATGGAGGAATTGAAGAGAGGAAATAGAAAGTGGTAAATAATATAATTATAAGCTCAAAATTGAAAATATTATATTTAAAAAGGAGATTAAACATATAAGGACAAGGCTAGTGCCATAGGTTTGTGACTCATCCCCTACTCCAAGAATCAAAAGTACTTATTTATAAATAGTTGAGAAAGACATGCCACTTTCTTAGACTGAATCAGTGTCACAGAGACCTTCCTCAAACAGGTTAGCAAGAAAATTACCATCTGGGATTTTTTTAGAAGCCACATAGATTAATTATAATCTATATGGATTTGGCAGAACAATCAAGCAAAAATAACCAGAAGAAAAAAGAAAAAGAAGAGTAAAGTTGGTTAGAAAATAGTGGCTGCCATTTCAGATATTACAGATGATTATACAATGTTTGTAATTAAACAATCTAGTAATGGTATGTGTCTTAGTTAGGGTTTCTATTTCTGTGAAGAGACACCATGACCATGGCAACTCTTACAAAGAAAAAATATTCAGTTGAGGTGGCTTATATTTTCAGAGGTTTAGTCCATTTATCATCATGGTGTGACATGGTAGTGTGCAGGCAGAGGTGGTGCTAGAGAATTAGCCAAGTGTCCTATATCTTGACTTGTGACAACAGGAAGTAGTCTGTCTCATTAGACAGGGCTAGAGCATATATGAGACCTCAAAGCCTGCCTCCATAGTGACACACTTCCTCCAACAGACCACACCTCATAATAGTGCCATCTCCTTTGGGGCCATTTTCTTTCAAACCACCACATTCCATTCTCTGGCTCCTAAAGGCTTGTAGCCATATCATAATGCAAAAAAAACAATGTATTCACTCTAACTTCAAAAGTCCCCATGGTCTATAAAAGTCTCAAACTTATTTAAAAGCCTAAAGTTCTGAGTCTCTTATGAGATTAACTGTAATCTCCTCTAAAATCAGATCAAATACTTTCAACATATAATGGTACCAGATATACATTACTATTCCAAATGTAAGGAAGGGAGCATAGTAAGGAAATACTGGACCAACATAAGACCGAAAATCGACAGGGCAGACTCCAAACTCTGCATCTCCATGTCTGATCTCCATCTCCTTTCAGCTTTGTTGACTGCAACACACTTCTTTCTCTTGGGCTGGATCCACCCCCTGTTAGCAGTTTTCCTCAGCAGATGTTCCACAGCATTGGCATCTCCAGCATGTTAAGGTCTCCAAGGTAATCCAGGTTTCAACTTCACAGCTTCATGCAATGACCCCTCTAGGCCTCCATTCAGGGGAACCTCAACACATGCCTGGCCTCAGAGGCTTTTCTTAGTTACAGAAGCAAATTCCATAGCCCCTTTCCTCTATCCACATGGCCAAAACTGATAAGTTCTGCTGCTTACTGGGGCTGGAACTTGACCCCCTCATTCAATTATATCTTTACCAACTTTCTGTTTTTGATGGTTTCCTTCATTGCCTAAGCTTAGCTCTTCTGAAATTTGCTCTGTAGACTAGGCTGGTCTCAAACTCAGAGATCTGCCAGCCTCTGCTGTCTGGGTGCTGGGACTAAAGGCCTGTACCATCACGCTTCCTAAGCTTTTTCTTTAATTCCTTTTCATAAGTTGGAAACTTAGCTGGGTTGGATTTTGCCCTGATGTTATCACTCCGTTTTTTTCATTTCTTAATCTGTTTATCTTCTTGAACACAGGACTTAGCTCCATTCCACTTCCTGGTGCTCCTTCTCACCTCAAGTTTTATGTTTTGTAATTTAGCCTGTTCAGCTTGTTCTTTTTCATTATAAATCTGTATAAGGGTGACCATAATAACCACACAACAGAGTCAATGCTAGGCTGTCTCAAGATTTCCTCTGCCAATGGATTTATTCCAAATCTCTTCACTTTGGTCTCAGACAGAGTCTTTGGACAAGGACAAAAAGCAGCCACATTCTTCACCAAAATATCACAAGAATGATATCTAGGCCACCCACATATTAATATTCTTCTCCTCTGGAACCTCTTGATCCATGCACCCACAGTTCATCAAATCACACTCAGCACAACTGTCTTCCATGTTCCTATTAGGATGGCCAATTAAGCAGTACTTACACCATTCAACTGCTTTTCTAATAAACAGTCTCAAGGTCCATATCCCTTAAAACAAAAACATGGTCAGTCCTCACAACAATACCCTAGTCCCGGGTACCAACTTCTAGTTAAGGTTTCCATCACTGTGAAGAGACACCATGACCACAGCAACTCTTACAAAGGAAAAATGTTCAATTGGGGTGGCTCACATTTTCAGAGGTTTAGTCCATTATTACCATCCATTATCCTCATGGTGCCACATGGTCGCATGAAGCAGACAGAGTTGGAGAAGTAGCCAAGTGTCCCACATCTTGACATGCAGGCGACAGGAAGTTGTCTGTCTCACTGGGAGTGGTTTGAACGTATATGAGACCTTAAAGCCCACCTCCACAGTGACACACTCCCTCCAACAGGATCACATTTACTCCAAAAAGGCCTCATCTCCTATTAGTGCCACACCCTTTGGTGACCATTTTCTTTAAAACCACCACAACATATAACCAACTGTACATAACAGTGTAAATAGAAAATCTAGAAATAAACTGAATTTTATAGAAATTTTGTGTAGACTAAAGGCAGTAACTCAAATAAGGGAGAAAGATAAATTAATGAATTCCATAATTCCATCAAAAATAATTACTATCTGGATAACAAAATAATTGCTATTGGATCTACTCTTCATATTATAACCCAAAAGTATATTCCAAATGATCTGGATATTTAAAAGTGAAAATAGTAAGTAAAGGACTGGGGCTGTAGCTCAATGGTAGAGCTCTTGGTTCTTTTGCATAAAGTTCTAGGTTAAATATGATATGCTGCCCAATATTTTAAGTGAAATATTAGGTGGTCAACAGCTTTCCAGAGAGGCAGAATAAGTTTTCCCCAGAGACAAGCTCCCAAATAGGCTATTCAAACCCAAGTAGTTAGCCCTGGACATATTTACAAACAACACTAAATGGACTAAATGGATTCCATATGTATGAATGGGAAGAAAGAAAGGAAGGAAGAAAGAAAGGAAGAAAGAAGTAAGATAGATAGATAGATAGATAGATAGATAGATAGATAGATAGATAGATAGAGATGAATATTGTATAACAATAGTAATTAAAGGAGAGGTGATGAATTTTGGATGGACAGGGCATGGGAGGAGATATTCAGGGAGAGAAGGATGAGAGAGCTGTAGATATAAAGCTCACATAGGAAGTTACATAAAGTTCAATATACATATATGCATGTACATTCATTATTGAAGGATATTAACTTATCAAGTTGGTAGTTTTGAAATTTGTGACTAAATAAAATAAACCACTCAAAAAAGACCCAAAAGAAATACTTTTATTCAAAAGCAATCATTTATTCAAATGACTGAATATTAGAAGTGAATTCTTCTATAATTGAGGATAAGAGAAATGTTTTTAAATAAGACAAATATTCAAATTTGCTAAGAGGAGAGAATAGTGTATTTGACCTCATTAAAATGAAAAAAATAGCTGGAGGGCAAATTAAATACAAGAAATTCCAAAAGCTAAATTACAAGAAACTTTACACTTTATACAGCAAAGTGTAACTGTCCTTAATGAATAAAACTTTCTGAAAATGGAGAAGAAAACTTCATAGTAAAAATAAAGACACTAACAACCAGTTAAGAGGAAATAAATACTCCTCAAATAATGAAAAGATCTGCCCCACTTGTGCTGAGACCTGAAGATAAAACTACATGCATAACATTTCTCAATCTAATTGACAAAATTCCAAAGTGTTAACATGGTTAGGGTATCTATGTAAAACTAGATAGATATTCTTAGAAATTGTTGATGGGAACACCCAATGGAACAAAACAAAACAAAAACAAAAACAAAACAAACAAAACCCCAAAACTAAAGGGTATCCCAGGAGAGAATTGAAAGATCTCATCACTCTTACCCTTGACTGTCAATCCAGCTGCAAACACACTGGCAAAAATGAAAGAGAGTTGCATTCAATATCTGCTCATGTATTTGACCAAGACAAAAGATAAAATCACCCAAATATGTAAGAATAAGAAGATGGATGAATAAATTTCTATAGATCTATAGATCAGGGTGAGCCTACAGTTATTTTTACTTTAAAATAATGTTTTCTAGCATTGTTTGCTAAAAATATGAATCCTACACATAGAGGTCAAACATGCAGAAACGATCTCTGTTACAGCATCTCTCATTAACAGTCCACATTAAAGAGAACCAGGACTCCTGGATGATTCCAAATCCATAACAGGAGAAGAAAAACTGAAATGAGCATTCTCTCCTACTTGAAAGAAAGCTAATGCTAAAACCAAATGAGAGGCTATGAAAGATCTTCCGCCTTGGGGAAATTTCCTCACACCATCAATATCAGGGTAATTCAATGGATTATGTCACTTAAAATATTCTCTTTAAAAAGTATTTTGAGTTTTTATTTTTATTGTATGTATATGGTTCTGCCCACATGTATGTCTAGGTACCATGTGCATGCCTGGTGCTTACTGAAGTCAGAAGAGGACATCAGATTCACTGGAACTAGAGGTATGGACAAGTTGTGAACTACAGTGTGGGTGCTGGGAATTGAACCTGGGTCCTCTGTTCCAGTCCCATGAAGTATTCTTTAACACCAGAGTCTTCTATACTTAAGAAAACAATTCTCATTTGAGTCAATGTCTTATCATATTAAGTGTAACTTACTGTTTTGAAAACTAATGAGTAGGAGTTAACCAAATACTTTCCTATTCAAATTATGTATTCAGATAAGAAAATAGATCATGAGGGACAAGTTCCCCTTGTGGAAATCTTCCAGCTTATAAAAGAGTTATGAGGGAATGATGGCACTATAAAAGACCATTTTTCACAACTTTAATGAAATAATGAGTTTGGAAATGGTCATTAACAGCTATAAATATCATAAGAGATGTATATATCACATTTGAATTAGTTTGTCAACAAAATCAAAACTTAAGGTTTATTATGTCTTTAGAAGTATCATATATAAATACAGAAGGTAAATATGCAGTTAGTCAAACCAGGCTGGAAGAAAATCTGTAGATCAAAGCATGTGATTTCTTCAATACATAACAGAAACAGGAAAAACAGACAAGTATAGAATAAAACAGGACATTAACTATGGCCCATATGTCAACCTGACCACCACATGGCTTTTGTAATTAAAGGTTTATTAGCATACAGTGAAGTCCATTCATATATTATCTCTGGTTCTTTTGTGGTACAGTGACAGAGTTGTTGTGGCAGAGGTCACATGGCCCTTAACAGAAAAATGGTTTCCAACCCATTGAATAAAATAGTGTTAAAAACATAGAAATAATTGTGTTATAGATCTCATTTTGATATTCAAAGAATATAAGACATGAAAAGTGTTAGTATAAGGCTAGAGTTTGAATGGTAGAACAAGCAAGAATACACAGAGAAAGGAAATTTAGGTGTCACTCAAAGAGTACATGGTCATAGGATGACTGCTGATGGAAAACCAAAGTGTGGAGTAGGGCAAGGAAAAGTGAACCGAAGAACATTATAAGAGGCTGGAAGCAAACTTAATCTGGGACCAGCAACAAACTGATATTCGTTTCAAGCAGTACAAAATTAATTGCCAACTTGAAACACACATGCATGAACATGCTTAAACACACACACACACACACACACACACACACACACACACACACACACAAACCACATTTGAATCTCTGTTTTCAAATGTTTTTGAAATTTTGGTTTTCAAAGACAGATCTTGTAGGTGGACATAAGCAGGCCATGGAAGTCTCACAAAGAACTTTGCAGATAGCCCATGAGTAAATTTGTATTGGAAGCCAAAGATTTGAATGACATCTGCCTACATCAGAGAGTAAGCATTCTACAGGACCAAAATCCTCTTACAGTGAGTAACTTCTCAATTAAAATGTAAGTACTTTCCCTTGAGGGACACTTGATCTTCTTTTCTGTAGACATCCTTATTAAAGCCAATGTTTGCCTCCAAGCTTCCAACCTGGACTTCCTCCACAGATCCTCAACCCAAAGTTCCCAGAACACCCTGTGCCCTAAAAAGCTGAAATAGAAAGCAATTTGCAAGAGAATGGCTCTGCTTTGATGATTTGAGATCTCTCTTAACAACACCTTTGACAGGCTTCTTTCTGTCAAAGGCTACAATATCACTTTCTCTAATTAACTCTGATGTTTCCTTTGAGCTTTTCCTCTTAAGAAGAAAAATCATGTTTAATTCAGAAGGACCATCATTACATTGATGAATGGTGAACAGCACAAAGACAAAGCCTTGAAGAGGAGTGGTAAAATCAAAATGATCGCATCTCTTCGGCATGACCTAGGTCCATCTTATGAGAAGTTTCCTGGAACAGAGGTGAAGATATAGTGTAGACAGAGGCATGAGAAAGGAAAGGAAAAGGTTAATAAAGGCAGTGGTTTCTAGATGAAGATTTAGCGTGGAACTGTGACATGGCTAATAAAACCACTGGTTTTGCTTTGTAGTATAGCACAGATGGATCCAAACTAAACCATAGCCACAGAACTGCAAGTAAGGTCTTAACTGGCCATTTCTTTGCCTTGATAAATTGTTCTGAGAATATACTGATAAATAGCTTAATTTGTATAAAGCATTCAGTACCTTGTAGGAGCACAAAGAATATCTCATGAGTCCTTCATCAAGTACATCCTCTCCAACAAAATCTTTTTTAAAATTATCTAAGCTACATTTTATTTGTTTAATTTTGCATATGCACACATACATGCACTCATGAGTATGCACACACGTGTGTATGTGTGTTTGTGTGTGAACATGTGTGTATACACAGGTGTAGATGAGAACTCCTGTCCTCTGCTTTTACCATGTGAGTCCTAGGGATTGAACTCAGGTATAGGGCTTGGTGACAAGCTCCTTTATCCACTAAGCCATCTTGCTGGCCCTTTAACAAATATGCTGAACCCCTTTTAGCATACAGAGAATGCCAATTTATTTCATAGCACACCTAACACAAATCCAATTCATATCTTAATCATGGATATTCCCAGTTTTGCACAGAGTAGATATGACTATGGATAATCCTCAAATCAGATCAGGAAGAAGTGTCAGTACTTGTCTTAAGAAACTAGATATGAAGAAGCTTTTCTTTGCTCCAGAATTCCTTGGCTCATCTTTTAGGTATTTTGACTTTTAGGTACTATCTACTGGAATAATT
Source organism: Peromyscus maniculatus bairdii (assembly GCF_049852395.1). Taxonomy (NCBI): domain Eukaryota; kingdom Metazoa; phylum Chordata; class Mammalia; order Rodentia; family Cricetidae; genus Peromyscus; species Peromyscus maniculatus. The sequence continues at coordinate 13,066,425 of NC_134860.1, forward strand.
TGAACATGCTAACTACCCAGCAAAGATAGGACAGACTTCTTTAGAAGTAGCTGTGGATGACTCAGAGAAGTTTGACCAACACACTATTAAGTTAGAAATGCAGTCACCCTGGATAGTACCTTTTAAGGATTGTGTGTAAGTGTCAAAATTTGTTTTTCCATTTGTCAGACCAAAAATGTCAAAGAATTTTTTGCAGCACTGGAAGTGCATGTAGATTTTCCATATCAGATTCCCACAAGCGTTTTCTTGGCCTGAGTCAGGCTTGAACCCTAGACCAGTGTGTAGGTTTTCAGAATATTGTAGAATGCCCAGAGGTTCAGGGTATGTTTAACTCTGGAAAACTTGTGTCTTTGTTCTGCAGATCACAGATGTCTTTGAAGATGAACACTGACATGAAATTTTAGAGGTAAATTACTTTTTTTTATTAATTACTCTTCTTTCATCACCTGGGATTCAGTTTGAGACCAACACCTCTACTTCCTACAATGGTCCGTCTATTATTACCCAATTGCCACATGCTTTCTATTCTTCAAATTAGGAATTACCATTCATTCATCTTCTCCAAGAGATTTTGCCATACAGCTAGTTGCCAAATGCATGTGTCTCTAAGATTTCTGGTGCATAGGAAGGACATGGTCTTGCTGTATGTCCTACTACATTCCCAATACTGCTGGCCCCACAACCCAGGACTCAGATCTGATTTTACCAGCTGAGAATAAAAACAGACTAACCCTCACACTTCTATCACCTTCATTTCTACTTGGTTTCTTGGGATCCATTCTTAAGCAGTCTCTTCAAATTGTTAACCTGTAATGAGCTGTGATCAGCCTCAGGTTATTTCCCATGAAGAGCTGACAAGTCAGTTCTCATACATTCTATGCTTGAACAATCATCTACTGTGGATATGTTGTTCTGCAAAGGCATAATGTTTTCAATTCAATTAACATTAAACCTCATTTGGCAAACTGTATGAGAGATACCCCAAATAGGTACTTTTTTTTTTTTCATATGGATGTATTTTTTTTCCAGAGGTGCTCTGAAGCAAAGAGTAGCCGTGAATCTTACTTGGCTTAATTCTGTCTTCACCTGTATTATCACACTCTGGCTTAGCCCGCAGTCTCACAAACATACAAGTTTCTGAAACAAGCATTTTTCACAGCAGCTCATCCCAATTTCACTAGAGAATTCACAAAATCCACACAGGACAATGAGCCTATTTCTCTCCATATCCCCTGTGGTTATATGATGAATTCTGCTGCTAAGCTGGCTGCATTTCAAGTCAGACACTTTCTTCAAATAGTTTCCTTCTATGAGGTTAGTTTCTTCTATGTGTTTAGTTCCTACTTTTGTATCATCTACAAATGCATCAGAAGGAGCCATTATAGTTTTTCATGAAGTTATAGATCAATCCATGCGATATTGCTACAGGAACATATATGTCCATAGATACATGATTCTTCAAATGTCCTAGTTTGTAGATGAAGATATTTGTGGATTGGTAGATACATATGTACCTGCATAGACAGGCATATAGCTAAGTATATAGACTGATGGATACTTTTTAAAATATTTTGTATCTAGGCCAGGCGGTGGTGGCACACACCCTTAATACCAGCACTCAGGAGACAGAGCCAAGCAGATCTTTCTTTGTTCCAGGCCAGCCTGGTCTACAGAGTAAAATTTAGGACAGGCACCAAAACATGAAGAAACCCTGTCTTGAAAAAAAGAAAAAAAAAGGAAACAAATAAAATATTTTATATCTGAAAATGCCTTTCTGCTCTGTTACCAGTTGATGTAGAAGTAAGTTTAGTTTAATATTCTTTTTTAAAATTCTCAGATATTACATTCTGACCACAGTTTCCCCTCCCTCCACTCACCCCAGCCCATGCCCTTACTCCCCTTTCCCCTAGATCCACTGTTCCTGTTTCCCTTCAGAAAAGAGCAGGCCTCCCGGGGATATCAACTAAACAGGGCATAACAAGTTGCAATAAGACTAGGCACAAACCCTCATATAAAGGCTGGATGAGGCAACCCAGTAGGAGGAAAAGGATCCCCAGAGCAGGCTAAAGAGTTAAAGACACCCCACACTCCCACTGTTAGGAGTCCCACAAGAACACCAAGCTGCACAACCATAACATATATACAGAGGACCTAGATCAGACCCATACAGGCTTTGTGATTGACACTTCAGTCTCACTGTGAGCCCCTAGGAGCCCTGTTTAGTTGATGCTGTGGCCCATGTTCTTTTGGTTCCTTGACTCCTCTGGCTCCTACAATCATTCCTCTCCTTCTTCCTACAGGGTTCTCTGAGTTCTGCCTAATGTTTGGCGATGAGTCTCTGTAAAGAAAAAACAGTCAGTGATATGATTCCTAATGATATTCTGCTATATTCAAAGTTTAACATTCTTAAACAAAAAATATGTTCCATTTCAATCTACCATACATTTGTCTTACTGTATTCTGAATTTTATTGCTATAGAGAGCAATAATGCAGTCTTCTTTTGCGTGGAAACTTATTAGTACTTTTCTATCTAAACACTAATAGAACTATGATTATTTCTTTGTGTGGCTATGGGTAATTTTTCAGAATATCTGTTCATGGGAGATATTGATTTATGGAAGATATTGATTCTTTAAAAAGTAATTTTTTGAGATTGTAATATAATCGCACCTTCACCCTTCCCTTTCCATCATCAAACTCTCCCATATACCTCTTCTTGCTCTCAAATTCATAGCCTATTTTTTATTTTTTCCTAAACACATAAATACAATTTAATATGTGTAATGTTACTTGTATGAACATATTTTCAGAGCTGAGAATTTGGTATTGAATAACCAATTGCTGTGTGTTTCCCCAGGGAAGACTCCTGCCATAGAAGTTCTTTGCCATAGGGTTAAGGCCTTGTGAGCTTTCTTCTATCCATGTTAGCCTGTCTGTTGGCATCATCTTTATTTAGCTCATGTTTAGACAGCAATGTTGCTGAGACTTTTTGAGTATAGCTTCTGACATTAAAGTAAATTTGGATTTTTTTTTAACTCAGGATAAGTTTCTTCTACTAGGCTCTTAATTATTGTTATATTATTGTGTAATTTCTGCTTCTTTGGGAAATTAATTGTTGGACTAAATACACTCCATTTTCTGACTTCCTGTTTAAAGTTGTTGTAATGTCCACAAAGTATGTAGATGGACTGTGATCTATGTTCTCTTCACTTAAGAAATGGTAAATCTGTCTCCCTGAATTGCACTTTGCAGTCCACACTAATAGACACAGCCTTCATTCACTTGTCTTGTAAGAGTATCTCTCATAAATGTACCTGTCATAAACATGTTTATTATATAGACTGCCTCTGTTTTTCAGATAATCTAGACAATAAAATTCAGGGGTTTTCACCTTTCCATGATGAAGTATGTTCTGTAGACATTCCAGTACCTCTTTCTACATAACTGTCTTATGAACTGAATTATAAAATTTGCTTTCCCCAAATGACTAATGAACAGAGGCCACATCTATTACAGGTGGCTATTATTTGATCTTCTCAATGCTTTCAATATAAATCAATAAAATTGTTAGTTGTGAAGATGATTAAAAGAATTCTACAGATTTACTGACATCACTATTCAAACTACAAAGATTGCTTTGGGAACAAATTAAGATAACCATTATAAAACTTATGCAAAATCTTCAGCAGCCAAATAACAAAGCCAATATTAAAAAGGAACAGTGTTGAAAGTCTCATACTTTTAAATTTCAAGATTAACCACAAAGCTATGTGCATTGGTCCATTTTGGTTACTACAACAGAATACCAGAAACATGGCAACTTTATCAACAGTTACAGTTCCAAAGGATCAGAGACACAATGGCAGCTTTAGATGGACTCTAAAGGATATGTGATCAATGGGATCAAATATTGGTCATATAAGATGAAAAATTATATTATCACATAGAGAGCAGGGAAATGGTTCAGGGACTAGCCTGAACCTTATAACATCTCAGTACACACAAACCAACTCAGAGTCTCACAAGTACCCTTCCAAGGGTAGTTCCTTAAATGATCTAAGAACCTCTCAGTAGACTACACCTCTTAAAGATCTGCCCACCTCCTAACACCACCATATTGAAGACCAGGCTTCCAGTATATTAATGTTTACATGACATACTCCATTCAGACCCCAAACACTACAGTAACCAATGTAGTCTGGACATTAAAAAAAAATGCAAATTAAAAGCCCAGGAATAACCTCTACATCTATGGTCAAATGATTTTTCAACAAGAGTGTCAAGAAAATTCACTGGGGAAGAAGGAAGTCTTATGAACAAATTCCAGTAGGAAGAATAGAGTCCACATAGAAAATAATCAGTGAATCATTATGTTAGACACTTGCCTTACATCTTATATCCCAAATTAATTCAAAATCACTGGCACAACTGGCTCAATAGTTCCATCTCTTAATAAATGCTCAAGAATAATTAAATCAGCCGGGCGGTGGTGGCGCATGTCTTTAATCCCAGCACTCGGGAGGCAGAGGCAGGCGGATCTCTGTGAGTTTGAGGCCAGCCTGGACTACCAAGTGAGTTCCAGGAAAAGGCGCAAAGCTACACGGAGAAACCCTGTTTCAAAAAAAAAAAAAAGAATAATTAAATCAAGGGTTTTAACAAATATGTGTATCCCTGTGTTTATAACATCATTATTCAAAGTAGCCATAAGTAGAAACATACAAGTGACCAGGCAGATGAACAGATATACAAAATGTGATAGAAGCATATGATGAAAGATTCTTAAAGTAAGAAATTCCTAGCATATGTCACAATATTAATGAACTTTGAGGACATTATGACTGTGGCATATGCTAGTCATAAATGATAAATGTTGTATAAGATTTAGGCACTACCAAAAGCAGTCAAAAATCTTTGAAACAGAAGGTACATTGATAGTTGACAATGGTGGGCAGGGGAAGGAATATGAGTTGCTTAATAAGGGACAATGTTTCTGTTTTGCAAGATGAATCTGAAAGTATGTTGCAAAAACATAAATAAGCTTAACACTTGTAAATGGATACATATGGCACTATGGTGAATTCTAAGATTTGTATAATTTACCACAATAAGACACTGAATTCACGGTTAGTGTTTAATAATCAAGAGAGTTCATGTAAAATAACACTTATCTGACAGTACTGTGTCCATATTCAAAGATGGTGTTGGCTTGAAATGAATAGCAGCTGCCAGGCTTAGAATTGGTCAGCATTTAACAGCCCCCCTCTGCCCATTGTCACTTGCCTAACCCCCTCCCTAGCTGTTAGAGTTGAAGTTTCCTGGTGTAGAGAAATGGAAAGAGAAGATAATAACTTCTGACTTCGACCATATGGAGTCAGCCTCTTTACAGAGAGTTGACAGTAACTGCTAAGACATTTTAAAGTTTGTTTAAACTCAAAATGAGAGCAAGAAGGCACAGTGTAGATGGTGGAAGAGCATCCTTATCTTTCACCAAGTTGTTCCATCCTGAGGCCAAACATAGGTAGGATTTTTTCACAATAGTTTTCTCTGTTCTGTGGATAGTGGAAATTCCCAGTGGATTTTGCTTTGGTGCCAAAGTTATTGTCTTTTGAGTACAAATGGTTGTGAGGTTGTGTGCCTACAATTGATATTTAGAGTGGGTTTTTTTTTTGCATGTTTTAATCCATTTTCGCTTTCAATGGAGGATTCCTGGATCTTGTTTTTGTTGCCCAAATGTTTTCTCAGTTTCCTAGGTTCATATATTAAAGTGTTGTGGGATGACTCATCCCTAACGCGCTTGAGGGCCAGAAGGCCCAAACAAGTAAAAAAGATCCTTTGTGAGAGCCAGCTTGGGTCTGCCTAAGGGTCTTAGCAACAACAGCTGAAACATGATCTGGAGATGACCTGGACCAATGAGAGGCAGCCATGTCACACCAGCTGATACATATTCATCAGACCTCCCCCAAGGGTGGGGTGGAGGGTATGTAAGGCTTGCCTCTTCCTGAATAAACTGAGCTTGTTGTTTCAATATTCTCCCAGAGTCTGTGTGGTTTGACTCTGCGCCTACTTGGCCCCTGCCCCCAAAGGGAACAACAGCAAGGGCCCTGCAACAAAGTATTTTCCAGACAGTTATTCAGATTTGTGACAGACTTAAGCAGATGGAACATCCCAGCACCGTTCCCTCAGAGGCTTCGTTTCAGAAGGATAGAGATCATGTAATGAGTGGCCGTTGGCCGTGAATGGGTCACTAGTTATGAGACGGTTCACCATAATCTGTGCCCTTTCTTATCTCTCCAAATTGTCCGTAAGAGCTGTGTCAAATGTTCCATCTGTCCACTAAATTTCTCTGCTTTACACTGTGGCATTCCTAGCAAAGACAGATTTTTTTTTTTTTTTGTAATAACTTGCACCACTCCCTCTGTGCCTGTTCCATGGTGGGTAAGCCTGAAAATAGGAAGCAGTTGTGTGTAGCTGTGGCTAATGGAGTTTAGGGGAAAGTGTATGAAATTTTGACCCAAGAGTTAAAGAACCCACATGGAGGGTCAGGCCAGGGAATATAGATTTTTATCCTTTTCCTTGCATTTTAGAGGCTAGAAATGTCTCCACTGTAATAAAGAAAATCTTTTAAAACCCTCTTTAGAATTTTCTTAAATGTTAACATAATCTGCAATTTTAATCTATGAATGTGCTTTTAGCCCAAAAATTAGAGCTATGCTTGCATGGTTAGAATTTATTTAAAAGAGAGTAATACCTCCTTTCCCACTACCAAATACCTGGATTTACCAGACACTGCTGTCTGCCCAAGAAAACCACCCATAACTCTCATGCTGATAGAGTCTGTGCTGTTGTCCCTAATGCCACACAGCCTCCATAGTGCCACACATCTGCCAGTCATCCACCAACCAGGAAGTTAACAAAGCCTTTACATCCATTCTATCCAGAATAGAAGCACAAAGAAAACAAGCAGAGCCCAGGAGAGTGTGGTCTGATAAGTTTTTGTGTGTATGTGTCCTCTAGAGAACATATGTTGGAAGCTTGTATCTCAGTATGGTAATATCAGGGCAGTGATGATGGAAACTTTAAGAAGGAAGGAAAGAAAACATAGTATCTATAAACAGTGGAATATTACTCAACTATAAGGAAAATAGAAATCATTGGATTTGCAACTAAATGAATAGAACTGAGAAAAGAAAATATACTGAGTGAGGTCACCCAGGCCAATAAAGAAAAATGTTACTGTTCTCTCTCCTGTGTGGTTCCTAGCTTTGAGTCCTTCGCTTTGTGTGTATAATTTGGAATACATGTGGAAGGAAGGAAGCGAAAAGAGGAGACTGAGGGAGGAAACTGGGGAATTGAAAGGGTACATTAAAGAAAGGGGAGAACAGAATGTAGGTAAAATGGAAGTAGAGAGGGTGAACAGTTGGGAGCGCAAGGTTCAAGTATGTCGTGAATGTGTGACAAAATGATGGACTAGAGCAATGGTGAACCAACACGAAGTATGTATGAACAGCTGTATGGAAACCTATGCTCTTACAACCTAGCTGAAAATATAAGAAGGACTAGCAGAACACGGGGGGCCAGTGGTTTAAACAGGGATGGGGGATGAAGGATAGGGTAAAGCAGAGGCTAGGAGACAGACTGACCCACACTAAGGTTGTAAGAATCTGTACGAAAATCCACAAGATGTTCATGTGATTGTAAGTTTGTAAGCTACTTAAAAATAGAATTTTCAAAGAAAGTATTTTGAACAGAGGTTCTGTGTACAGGTGGACACTGCTTCTCCCAGAAGATACAGGTTATTAAATGAAAATCTCAGTATCAGGCATGGTTTAAAAGCAGGCTATGAAAGTGTGGAGGAGCATAGTCCAGTTATTAAACCAATAGCCACTTTTCCAAATTCCTGGTTCTTTTTTAAATCTATGATATATTTGCTTTCTGATATAGTTACTATATATACTATGTTCTAAACTGTTATTTACTTTCGGCTTTTACTAATTGAGTTAGCACACAAAGTAATGTATAAGTTATGAAATTTTATGCACATGTGTCATTATACTTCATTTTGCCTCCTCCTCCCCAACGACCTCCTGCATTTGCTGACCCTCCATCACACTGGGTCTCTTCCTAATGACAGTAGTTCCTAGTTCTGCTTTCCTCTCATATGTATACTAACGTTTACCCTTCTCTTAAGATCTCTTCCATCCCTCTCAGGATCCACTTCCTAGTTTTATACATGCATGTATACTTGTACATATATATTATTTTAAATTTAAGTTCCAAATTTTAGGGAAATCATAATAGTATTTGTCTTCCTGAACCTGATTTATCTTGTGTAATGACTTCCAGTTGCATCCGTTTTCCTGGATGTCATGATTTCATTTTATTTGCAGTGATGGTTCCTTTTTACTTCCTGGTTTCTGCTCCATTCCAGTCTCAAGAGTCCACATGCCTGATCCTACCATGCCTGCATCTTCCTTAATCCCTAGACCTAGTTGGGGTTCCCACACCCCGTCCCCCAGCCCAGTATGGGAAGCTACATCTGTTCTGTCCCCAACCTAGAGCTAAGCTTATGCAAGGAGGCATACCATTCCCTTCTCCCTGCATGACCTTATCTCACTCATGCTATATCCAACCTCCAGGTCAGTTTGGCCTACACATGTACTCTACCTTGCCTGGTGAATATGTCTGACTCCATCTTGCCTGAGCCCTCACCCAGTCTCCAGACTTAGCCCAGATAGGAAAACCATGGTTCCGCCCTATCTGGTAAGTCCAGCCTTCACCTCCCCAACCTCCAGTTTTGAGCCAGATGGCACATCTAATTCACTAGCCTTCTGGAACCACAACAGACACACAGCCAATGAAAGAAGTCCACATGCCCAGGACTCAACAAAAAAAAAAAAAACACAGTATAAAATCAAGACAATACATCCCCCCCGCCACAAAATCTACCAGTCCTACAGAAATACTCTCGCATGAAAATTATCTAGATGAATCCTAAGACACAGAAGTTGAAAAGAACAATCATAACTTCATCAAAGAATTTAAGGAAGACATGAACAAACAGTTCATAAACTTAAACAGAATGAATTCAAAGAAAATTGAGTGGTACCCAAGAAACACAAACATTAAAGTGAAGGAAATGACCAAGACAATCTGGGATTTGAAAAACAAATTCAATAAAATGATAGAAATGATGAATAGAAATCAAGTTGAATGAGGATGGAATTGAAAAACTCATTAATCTCATTAGGAAACCCAGGGGAGAGCCTTACAAGTAGAATGGATCAAATAGAAGACAGAATGGCAAGACCCGAAGATGAAGTAGAGGAGTTAGATCACACAAAGACTATGAAACTGACAAAGAAAGAGGAAGGAGGAAAGGAAAACTACTGAAAAGGAGTATGCAGGAACATTGAGACACCATGAAGAGAGCAAATATTCTAATTGCAGCATAGATAAAGGAGAAAATCCCAGGGTCTGTGGAGCTGATGCCAAGCAACCAGAAGGAAAGCAGAAGTCACTTGTGAAAAGTAAGATAGCTGAATACAGACAGTCGAGATCTCAACCTTCACAGCTGCAGATTTGATAGAACAGGGATTCATGCAGAGAATGGGACAGCTCTGGAGAGAAATCCTAATTGTCACTGTAGATGACCAGGAGTATAGTGGCTAAGAGCCATCTTGAGAAGGAATCTTTTGTTAAAAACCAATCACCTCATCACAGAACATATGTTTGATATACTTCTTCTTGGATTACCAGTCCTTGTATTTTTTTGAATATCTTTTAAAATAATATTTTGCATTTTTTTAAAAAATGATTTATTTATTTTTTTGTTCATTGGTGTTCTGCTTGCATGTATATCTGTGTGAAGGTGCCTCATCCCCTGGAACTGGAATTACAGACAGTTGTGAACTGTTGTGTTGGAGCTGGGAAGAATTGAACCCAGGTCCTTTGGAAGGGTAGCCAGTGCTCTTAACCACTGAGCCATCTCTCTAGCCCTGCATTTTTTGTATCTTTGAGATTACAGTTATATAATTCCTTCTTCCCTTTCCTCTCTCCAAAGCCTCCAAAAAAACCCTCTTTAATCTTCAAATTCACAGCCCCTTTTATCATTAATTGTTGTTACATACATATATGTGTATATCTATACATATATATTCTTAAATATATAAATAAATATGACCTTCTCAGTCTGTATAATATTACATGTATATGTATTTTCAGGGCTTTCCATTTCATTTGTGGATTACTGAAGCTTTTCCTTTTTTCTGTCTTTGCAATAGTTAGGTTCCTGAAACCCAAGTAAATGCAGAATGAGGAAATCACCTTCACATGTGCTCACAACATGCATGCACCTACATACATATATCATATACACAGAAAAATAATAATTAGCAAAACAGATTTTAAAAATAATAAGGTTAAGGAAGATCACATGTGATTACAACATAGCACTGTTTTCAACTGCTTGCTTGTCCCTTTGTTTATTGGATCTCACAGGACTATTTTCCTACTGGATTCTTACAAAGCAAATTCACCTATATTTTAAGAGTCAGCAACCTCTGAATCTATACAGAGAATAAAATATCATTAGAAAGTATAAGAAACTATTAACAATTGTGATTCATGACCTTGTGAACTCCCCCATAATGTCTATAAGGAAAAATCTATTGGGAAATAATCATGGCAGACAATACCTGGTCCTGGGTGCTCAGAAGAGATTCTCTGTAGTGCCTGTTATAATGGTCACAAAGCAGGACCCCAAGATGGCAGGCTGCTGACAATATTCTAAGATAATGACCTGGACTTGAACCAGGCTAAATTCTTACTAGGTAAACAGGATTGTTATCCAGTAAATAGAAACCTAAACTCAGCGTTCTTTGGAAATCCACTAAGGCAAGTTTCTGCTTGTTAAGAGAGCTGCTGCTTCACTTCTCCACCTCCGACCGACAACTCCATTCAGTAAAGTATTTCTGGTTCCCAATTAATCCAAACAGCCTGCAGCAGCTCAAAGTACCAACACTACTTCTCAAGCTGTTCTAGTCTGGACACCATCTCTAGTTTCTACATGCCCCAATAAAGTGACAAGGCTCTGCCCATTAAGCTTTCTACTCTCTATGGCCACATGGCAGTTTGTCCCCCAGTAAACAGCCTTTTCTACCAATGAAGTGGTCTAGTTTCTTGGTTTTACTGTGCCTCACTTACAGTCAGGAAGTCTTATTGTTCTTGTTTTAAAATTTAAAATTTACAAAACAAAAATTAAAGCACTAGTTTCCTAGGGCATATCAAGGAGGACTTCTCAAGAGAAAGTGAATCTGGTGGAACACAAGACCAGTCACACTGAGGGACCCTTGAGAGCTTGCTAGAAATGCAGAATCTCAGGTACTATCTGAGGCTTCTGAACCCATATCCACCTCTCTACCAAGTTCCCCAGATAGTGTAAAAATATATACAAATTAGAGATTGCACTTAAGAAATGCAAGCATAAGATTCAAGATGGCGGACACAAGCAGACACAGGTAGGCCTGTGGCAGTGGCCCTCGGAGGTAGCAGGGCCCAGTGGCAGCCGACAGGGACATTCAGGCCCGGCGGCAGCTGGCAGAGACATTCAGGCCCAGCAGCGGCCCACAGAAGTAGGCAGGCCACGCGGCGGAGACAGGCAGACGCAGGTCGGCGACCTGCGGAGGTGGACGGACCCGGTGGCAGCTGCCGACAGGGACATGCAGGCCCAGCAGCAACCGGCAGAGACATACAGGCCGGCGGCCCACAGAGGTGAATGAGCCCGGCAGCAGTGACAGGCGGAGGTGGGTGGGCCCGCGGTGGCAGCCGGCAGAGACATACAGGCCCGGTGGCGGCCCGCAGAGGCAGACAGACCCAGCGGCAGTTGACAGGGACATACAGGCCCGGTGGCAGAGACAAGTGGACGCAGGTGGGCCTGTGGCGGCGGGTCACAGGGGTGGACAGGCCCGGGGACAGAGAGAGGCTGACGCAGCTTGGAACAGGGACACCCCTAGCCCCAACAGCTGGGGAAGAGGCTATCTACATGGATCGGAACCAGGGCGAGTCTGGGCACTCTGTCTGGGGACAACCCAGGGCCCAACTGCTGATCCTGTGAAACCCAACAACTTGGAGGTGTTGGTGAGACTACCCTGCTCAGCTGAAACCCATCTGGGAGAGGATTCAGATGCCTACAGTTTGAAGTCTGAAGAAACAAGATCAGCTGAGGAGTTGACAAATGAACAAAACGTGACCTGGGAACACAGAAGAAGGCGCTACCCAGCCACTAAACCAGATAACCAGAATCATAAGTATATATAATTCACCGACTGAAATCAGCTGTCCCTGAAGAAAGAGCCCAATAGCACCAATTTAACCGAGAACCCCTACTAAACCAAGACTAAAAATTAGAACAAGAGAGGCTCTGTCAGACACAGACACCACCTGCACCGCACAGAGGAAAAGATGAGTAGACGCCAGCGCAAAAATACAGGCAACAACATAAAGACCTATATGGCAACATCAGAACCTAGTGATTCTACACCTGCAAGACCTAAACATACCATGACAGAAGAAACAGAAGAAATCAACCCTAAAAATGACATTAAGAAGATGATAGAGGCCCTTAAAGAAGAAATAAAACATTCCCTCAATGAGGAAATAAAAACTTTCCTTAAAGTGGAAATGAAAAACTACCTTAAAGAGGAAATAAAAACTTTCCTTAAAGAGGAAATGAAAAACTCTCTTAAAGAGGAAATAAAAACTTCCCTTAAAGAGGAAATGAAAAACTCCCTTAAAGAGGAAATAAAAAACTCTCTTAAAGAAATGGAAGAAAAAAATGAACAAAAAATGGGAAGAAATCAAATCAAGCCAAGAAAAAGCAATTAAACAGATGAAAGAATCATTCCAAGATCTGAAAAATGAATTTGAGACAATAAAGAAAACACATGCTGAGGGAATGCTGGAAATAGAAATCCTGACAAAACGAACAGGAACTACAGAAACAAGCATAACCAACCGATTGCAAGAGATGGAACAGAGAATCTCTGACACTGAAGACACGATAGAGAAAATAGATTCGTCAGTCAAAGAAAACACTAAAGACAAAAAAGTAGTAACACAAAACGTCCAGGAAATTTGGGACACCATGAAAAGACCAAACCTAAGAATAATAGGGATAGAAGAAGGAGAAGAATACCAACTCAAAGGCACAGAAAATATATTCAACAAAATCATAGAAGAAAACTTTCCTAACCTAAAGAAAGAAATACCTATGAAGATACAAGAAGCTTACAGAACACTGAATAGGCTGGATCCAAAAAAAAAGTCCCCTCGCCACATAATAATCAAAACACTAAACACAAAGAACAAAGAAAAAATATTAAGAGCCGCAAAGGAAAAAGACCAAGTAACATATAAAGGTAAACCCATCAGAATAACACCAGACTACTCAATAGAGACTATGAAAGCTAGAAGATCATGGACAAATCTCATGCAGACACTAAGAGACCACGGATGCCAACCCAGACTATTATACCCAACAAAACTCTTAATCACCATAGGCGGAGTAAACAAAATATTCCAGGATAAAACCAGATTTAATCAATACCTGTCTACAAACCCAGCCCTACAGAAAGCACTAGAAGGGAAAATTCAACCCAAAGAAGCTAAACACATCCATGAAAAATCAAGCAATAGATAATCCCACACCAACATACTCCACAGAAGGACAACACAACCACAAAAAATAACAGGAATTAACAATCACTGGTCATTAATATCCATCAATATCAATAGTCTCAACTCACCTATAAAAAGACATAGGCTAACAGAATGGATAAGAAAACAGAACCCATCCATCTGCTGCATACAAGAAACACACCTTAACTTCAAAGATAGACACTACCTCCAAGTAAAGGGCTGGGAAAAGGCTTTCCAAGCAAATGGACCTAAGAAACAAGCTGGTGTAGCTATCCTAATATCTAGAGAAAAGGATGTTTCAAAAGAGAAGAAGTCTTGTGGCAATGCCTCAGTGGTCCAGGTAACTACCAGAACTCAGAAATCCGCGATGAAGACTAAGGCAGCCGAGATCTAGAGTGGAGTGCTGAGTTCTGGCAAACAGCTGCATCTTTCTTCCAGTAAGTACCTGAACAGGGCTGATGTAAATTATGTACAGTCCAAATTTTAAGAATCATACTCTCTCAGGGATCTCCACAAACTAGTGGGTGTCCTCCCTCACTGCCCCTGTGAGACAGTCTCTGTACAGGAGAAGCCTCACGTGACTTTGTCTCTGGTGTTCCTCTGGGGACACCTGTGTGAGAAACTGTATGCTCCAGAACCAGCTCTCGTGTCCTTTGGCCAATGCCGGAGTGTGAAATAGTCCAACGTGGGAAACAAAAGATGATCCCAATCGGGAATCGTGACTTTTTTTTTTTTTTTTTTTTTTTTTTGATGGTGGTCATGTTCTGTTTTGAAATAACCTCTGTGTATTTCATTTATTTTCTTTTACCTGGCGATCTCTGAGCAGGCTTCAGATTTTGATAATTGATGAAAGATACGACAAGCATTAATGTGTGGGAGAAAAGCTTGGTGAAATTCTGAGTGAAGTTTTAGTTAAAGTTGGTTGAACTTGGGATTGACTGGGAGGCCAAAGGTTTAAAAAGCAGAAGATTCTCTCAAGACACAAGTTGTGTGATAATAGTGTGTTTTGTGTGTGTGAATGAGAATTTGTAAATGTTGAATCCTAGGCTTCGACAATCATTGTCAGAGCAGATCAAGCTGCAAGTATTTATGTTTTAAAACTTAAATTATAAAGCTAGTTACGTCTTTCTAACAACTAGTTTTAATGTTTATGAGCATATTTTACCTACATTACCTTTTCAGGATGTTGAGAAAGATGCATCACAAGCACAGGCTGGAGGCTGGGGGCTAGATGGTTTTGAGGAAGAGGTCTTGGTGGACTCTTTCATAGAGCAAAGGGAAGCAATGCCTTCTGGGAAATGAGCTAAGTTTTAATCTAGTCTTTAAGATTAGAAGTCAAAAACAAAAATATTAAGGAAAGGAAAACCTAATTGATCTTTGAAGTATTGTTATGTGGAATTGAGTGGGACTTTTGAGGCCTTTCTTCCAGAAAACAAGGACTTGGTTGTCAGGCCTATATTAGGCCTACACCTTGGTGCCATGTAGTTGTACTTAAATCATTTCAATGGAAAGTGTATTAGTGATTGGAACTTCTAGTGCAGTTTGGAGTTCTTCCATTTGAAAAATGTGATATTTGCATGAGATTGTTTGAATCTTGTTTTCTAGTCTCTCCCCATCACCACCCTCATAGTCTGAAGGTAGATTTTTCTCTTGATAAAGGAACAAAAAAAGTGAACATCTTGTTTATAAATAGGTATCTAGTAACTAGTGGTAAACTTGAAATGGTAGAATTCTTTAAAGCCTAATTCTAGATGACCTTAAGAAAATGTATCTTAATTATTTTTGAACCTGTATTCACCTTGTTTTTTTCAAATATCTTAAGTTATATTTTCTTTTTCAGAGTTGCTTCCTATTTGGGGCTACTTTTTTTTTTTTTAATTGAGGCGTAATTCATAAAAGGGTATATTGTTTTGATGAGACTTTTTACAACTGTGGTTGGATGTCTTTCCTTAGTCTTCCAAGAAGGGCCATTTTACTTTTTTAGAGTTACTTTTTAAAGTCATGAGATCAACAACTTGGACTACTATGCATGTAAGTGCTAATGCAAATTAAAACCCAAGTTGACCTCCAGTAGCAGTTCATTCTATGTTGACAGTGAGAGAACACTTTGCCTGTTAGGATACTGTTACTCGTGGACTGAAATGCTGAAGAAACCCCTCCCCCTATTTTGTTTTTTTGCAAAAATCAAGGTATATTCTAGGGTTTCCTGGTTGACCTCAACAGATAAACTGAGATGATAGTCTTAGTTCAGAAATGATCTGAATGTAGATTTACAGTCTACGTGTACAGCTGGCTAAGTGAGATCGCTTTCACAGTTCTGCATGTATCCCATCGGCTCCCCATTAGTCACTGAACTCTTAAAACTGGTATTGTAACATTATCACAATGTTTTGCGCCAATTTTATAAACTTTACAGTACAATATGTGTTCCTTTTCTGAGGCAAAGCAAAGGTATATTTCTCAAGGTTCTGCTGCTAACAGCAGCGTTGATGGAGGATTTTTTATACATTTGTAATAGATAGAAATAAACCAGAAAAAAAGAAGAAAAAAAAAAGTGGTGGAGGAAAAGGTGAACACTGCAAGAATACTCAAAAGGGCTGCGAGTTGCAAACGCCAAGATTGGCTTTGCATAGTAAATGGAATAGAACAGCTCTGAACTATAGCTTACTTTTCCTGGATTGGTCTGACAGAATGATTGAATGCTTTTATACAAAAACCAGAGCCTTAAAAACAAGGATTTGGTGAGATTGTAAAATGGTGTGCCACTTTGGCAAAACAGTTTGGTGGTTGGTCAAAATACAAAACATTGTTACTCTGTTACTCAACAATTCTACCCTTAGGAATATATCCTCAAACTACTGAAAATGTGCACCTATGAAACATGTACATGAAAGTTTACAGCAGGGTGTTGCTAATAGTAAAAAAGTTAAAACAACTCAAATAGCTATCAAATACTGGAGAGAAATAAAACGTGGCTTATTCATACAATAGAATATTATTAAGACATAAAAATGAATGAGAAACTGACAGATTAAATGACTTTGGTGAACCTTCATAATTTCATTTGTAGATCTTTCCATTTCTAATTTATAAATACATTTGGGGTTATAAATTATAAATGTACTGCCTCCTGTCAACATTATATACTTCTATTTGATGATTTCTGTGTCAAACATTATATGGAAATGTTTCCAAGTATTTTCTGTATTAACTGTGAATGAATAGAACAAAATAAATTACCTGTGATGGAAAAAAAAAAGAAATGCAAGCATATTCTCATTTCTAACAAGGTCCCTAGTTGATGCTGATACCACCGGCATAAGGACACTTTTGTGTAGCTAGAGTTTACATCAAACGGAATGTAAACTGATTTGAGTGCCTGCTTCTAATTACCTCTTACAATTGACTCATACATCAGTGCCATGTCAGCTCACTGTGGTCTCAAAGAACATGTCTTCCCATAAATTTAACATGATATGGAAGGGTATGGAACATTGTACTTGGCAACTAACAGAGGTTTGAATTACCTAGTGAGGAGGCTGGAACCGTTGGAACCTTAAACCATCTTTATATAGATGTATACAATCTGCTTCTGCATTTGTGGCTCATGTTCCTAAATTCTACTCTGTAATTTTCATAGGGAGGTTGCCACTTCCTGTGCTTTCCTGACATTCATTGCTGTCACTGGACTGACTGACATCTTGAGCACCCATCACTATGGAAGGACTTCATGGAGAACAAACTGGACTATAAAAATGAGCAACGTATTTTCAGTTTGCCTTCTTACACAGCCAACTTCTACCTAGAAAATGCCTTTGCCTGGTCTGTTGGTCATTGGTCTGTTCTATGGTCACATTTCTCAGTGTCAGTTTGGGATGCAAGCCAGAAAAAGCAGCACTGAGGGTGAGTACCATGCAGGCTGAGCTCTTCCCTCATAGCTTCTTCAGGAAAGGGAGATGAGGATAGCATTTCCTCAACTTTGGAAAAGTTAAGACAGCTTTATACAGTATGAGAACTTGGAAAACAGTCTGTATGGATAACAGGTCCTTGGTTTTCACTTGTTGCTCTTCCTTGTTAAACTTTCTAGGTGGCAGGCAAAAAAGTTATAATGAGACAAATGAAGTGATTTAACAACAATCAACAAAAACATCTTAAAACTTTCTAGAGATGGCAATAGAACTGATATCCACTAGTAAGATGCATTTGTAGTGAGATTCCAAAGGACAACACTAATTTCCATTTTCAGAAAACAGAAAAAGGACACCATTCAGATTGTGCCTAGATTAAATGAGTAGTAAATAAATATTGACATGTCAATGCCAATGAGTCCAATGACTTAGATGAAAGACAGACTTTTTAAGGGAAGGTGAGTTTCCTCACTATATAGCCCTGACTGGCCTTAAACTCACAGAGATCTGTCTGCCTCTGCCTCTCAAATGCTAGCATTAAAGGCATGAATCACCATGCCAGGCCAAGAAACATTTCTTTAATGATGTAAATTACCAAGACTCATAGAGACAAAAACAACTCACTTGAAAGACTCTGTATTAAGAAGTTGATTCATAAGGAATTAAAAAAGAAAACTTACACACAAAGAAAATTACACACATTGGTGATTTTACAAGCTTCATCAGACCTTCAAGAAAAATATCAAAACAATTCTACACAAATGTTTACAAAAAATTAAATGAAAGGAAACACACCTTAGCATGTTCAATAACATCACCACTCTTTGTGGTCATCAAAACTACAGGCATTATAATGAAAACTAAAGTTGTACACCAATATATCTAATTATATTATTACCAAACCTTGAGCAAGGCAAACACAATGGTGTACCAAGAGAAAAGACTTTAATGACCATGGAAGATTTATCCCCAGAATTCAAAACCTGGTTTGTTTAATAACAGTCAGTGTAATTCAATATCATAATAAAATTCTAAAAGTCATCCTAATGAATGCAGAAAAGGCATTGGAAATGAAAGACCATCTGTCCCTAAAAAGTCAAAGAGAAGACAAAACAGAACCAAGATGTTTAAAGCTGGACAAGAAAATAATCTAGTTGAAAGACAAAGAGCCTTTTCTATAACACCCTACTCAAGACTTCTCAACAGAGTGCTGGCCTATTTTAGCCAATGAGACAAAGGACTGGAAATGAATAAAGGCTTGTAAACCAGTAAGAAAAAAAAACTGCTGCTGTTTGTAGATCTCTTCTATTCTTCATTGATAGGATGCTGTAGCTAGAGTAATATCTTAAGAAAAATAAACATCATCTCAATTAAAAAATAAGAGATAAAATTGTCTGTTTACCAGTAATGTGATTTATATTCTATGAAATCTCTAACAAAGATCCTAAAACCAATAAGTTTATACAGCATTTCAGGATAAAATTTAATTAATTTCTAAAAGTTCATGGTGTTTTATGTTTCAGCAACAAAAAAAATAGAAATTGAAATATAAATTATTTTACAAATCATGAATTTGAAGTTATTAGGAATAAATATTTTTAAAAACTATAAAACATACACATGGAAAATTATAAAATATGGCCAAGAAAAAATAAAAATCTAAATAGCAGTATGATGATATACTGTCTTGGGTAGAATATTCAATGTTCCCAAGATGCCAGTTTGCTTTAAATTAATCTGTAAATTATATGTGTTCCCCTAGAAATCCCAGCAAGCTCTTAAAGAATTTAATTGAAAAGTTACTTTAAAAATTCATATGGAAGTGCAGTGGACATAAAGTAGCCAAAACTATATAAGGAAGAGAACAAAGTTAGGCAAAGACAGCTCTCAGTCATACCAGTGGGTCTAGAAATACACCCAAGCTGGGCATGGTTGCACCTGCCTATAGCCTTAGCACTCCAGAAGTTGAGGCAAGGAAATTGCTGTGAATTTGAGATCATCAAGAGCTACAAGCGAGAACATGGCTCAAAAACAAAACAAACAAAAACAGGAGAGTAGAAACATACACACACACACACACACACACACACACACACACACACAACTTTTGACAAAGATGACAAGGAGCAAATGGAGCATCTAGATAATTATATGCACATCGAGAGATGGGGGGCAAGAAAGTCAATCCATTCTTCTCACTTCGTGTGAAAACTAACTTTAAAGTTTTCACAAATCTGTGTCCAAAACTATAAAAATTTTAAACAAGACAGAAAACATCCAGAAATGGCATTGAGTTCATTTTGTGTTGATCATCTACTGCTGGTCATGGAGCTTATCCTTAAGAACAGTTTGTATACCCAGCAAGAACCCATTGGAGAAAGCTGAATTTTCCTTTGTGAACAGTGGGTAAGGAGGTGGGGAGGACCTGGGGTTATTGGGAGCAAGAGAAACCATAATTGGAATATATTGTATGGGAAACCTATTTCCAAAAAAAGAAAGAAAATTCTAAGTGAAATTATGAAGGAAAAACTTTTGTGAACTTGGATTAGACACAATCTAAACTTAAAAGATAAAGATAAATTAGGCTTCATCAAAGTGAAAACTTCTTTTTCATCAAAAGGCTCTGTTAAAATAATAGAAAGACACACCACAGACTGGGAGAATTATCTTTACATTATTACTCACAAAGAACTTGTAACCAAAATATATCAAACTCAAAGCCAAGAAAAATTGAGTTAAAAATTTTTATAATGTACCAAATAGATGACTAGATAATTCACCAATAAAAGGTGCATAATGACATGTAGGTCCACACACATCAATCATAGTCATTAGCTCTGCATGGGTAGTCATTAGGGAAATGCAATTGAAAACATAGTAAGATAATACTATTCACTTATTAGATAGAGAATGTAAAACTGAAGGATTGATCCCCATAGCTACTATCAAGAGTCTAGGACCAGTGGTATTCACTGCTGATAGTCACATAAAATGTGTGAGACTGTTTGACAGTTTTATACCAGATTAAACATATATCACCATTCTACTTCAAGATATTTACTCAACATCACTTTGAAAACCCCTGTCTCAAAAATAAGGTAGAGAACAATTGGAAAAAGCAAATGATGTTTACCTCTGATCTCAGCTGTCAACTGCACAAAACAAGCACATGTATATCCCCTCCACATCTACATTCTTAAAAATGAATTAATTTATAAAATTAAAATGTATATTAAAATATAATAAATAAAATGAAAAAGTTTGAAAATGCAATGTTACTAATAATGCTATTGCAAACACAATAAAAGTCATTTTCACGGGAATATGATTAACATCCTGAGCTAAGTGGATATCCATCTACACTGACTGAGCACAAGTACCTAAACATAAAATAGGACTACAACTATAATAATGAATGTCTAGAATTTGTCGTGGATCAACTAAGCATCCCTTTAACTCCTAATACTTTGTCAATTACCTCAGTTCTGGAAACTGATTTTAGATTTATAGACAGAGAGGGCACATAATTCTCCCAAAGTCCTGATGCTGGCCCCATGTTCTTACATTCCTGAACAAGGGAATAAGAAGGGAAACACAGTTGCAGCAGGAACAGAGGCAATTTATTAAGAAATATATATACCCATGGCCCAGAGCAATGGCTCAGCTGGTCAAAGTGTTTGCCATCAATCTGAGGATCTGAGATTGGTCCCTGGGCCCCACATAGTAGAAGGTGAGAACTATTCTAGACAAGTTGTCTTCTGACATCCACAAGCATGCCATGGTATGTACTCACATACATACATACACACAGATATGCACAAAAGTCAATAAAGCACTGGGCATGGTGGTGCACACCTTTAATCCTAGGCGGGCATATCTCTGTGAGTTCAAGGTCAGTCTGGTCTACAGAGTGAGTTCTAGGACAACCAGAGCTATACAGGGAAACCCTGTCGCAAAAACAAAAACAAAACAAAAAGCATGGATTTCTAAGAAATGATTAAAAAGAAAATGTATGCCAAATAGAGGAGAGACAATGAAGCAAAGAGCTCCCTTACCAGCTCCAAAGCTCCACTGCATAAACACTTGAGGTTTCCAGTCACATCACAAAGGCTTTGGGGTCATTTGCAAAGGACAGACTTTCTTTCAGATGCTTAATATGTTACATGTAATTTTATATACAAACTCATATATCACATATCTCATTAACACCTTAAATTCTCACCTAGAGATGTGTGTTTTGGGGCTGGAGAGATAGCTCAGTGGTTAAGAGTACATACTGCTCTTCCTGAGGACTTGAGTTCAATTCCCAGCACCCACATTAGGTGTCTCATGACTTCTTGTAACTCCATCTCCAGAGGGATCTCCATACCTCTGACATTTGTGGGCACTTGCATTCATGTGCACACCCCCCATACAATAAAGAAAAAAAAGATGTGTGTTTCAGTATTATCATGACTCATAGGTCAAAGACAGACACTCCAATGGTTGGATTTAGCAGGCCTTGAGTGAGGGCTCCCCATATTTTTCCTTGCCAACTTGTTCTTTTCATAAACCAGTATGTAGCCTTTGTGTAAGGCCTTCTGAACATCACTCTGTTTATTCTCCTGCCTCAATCTTACGGAGCATCCAAGCTCTTTCACTTGAACAGACACAGACACTGCTGATCATGATGGACACCCTATATGCTCTTGAGATCTACCTAACCTTCCAGCCCAGTCAGAAACACAAAGAAGACAATTCTTGCCTCACTGCATTATTGATTTACTGACTTACTCCCTTGAATTTACCTTACTACTTGGGAGAACTACACAATGAGAACCTTTCCCATCTGTAGGAAATATTTACAAATATGACACTCTCAGTTCCTGACCCAGTTATGCAAGGTTTATAGTTACGTGGGCTTGTTGTGGTGATTCAAATAAAAATTCCCCCCATTGATCCATAGGGAGTGGCACTATTACTATTATTAGGCATGCCCTTGTTGGAGGAAGTGTCACTTGAGTGGGTTTTGTGGTCTTAGATGCTCGAGCCCAGTGTGGCACTCTTCCTTCCTGCTGTTTGCTGATCCAGATGTTTAGCTCAGCTCCTTCTCCATCACCTTCATGCCACTATGCTTCCTGACATGATGACAATGAAATAAACTTCTGAACTGTAAGCCACCCCAATTAAATGTTTTCCCAGATGTAAGCAAAGGATAACCAGACTGTAACTCACAACTCCAGGGAGGCTACCTAGTAAAGAGGACCCTAAGAACCACCCAACACAGGGATCACCCAACGACAGAGAAATAGATGATGAGATCTACATGAGTAAACTGGGGGTGGGGGGGGAGTAATGGAGGGCAGGGGTCAGGGGAAAGAGAACTTAGGGGAAAGGGAGATCCCAGCTGGATCAGGAGCAGTGTGGGAGAATGGAGAGGGAGATACCATGATGAATGAAGACCCAGGAGAATCGGAAGAAGCAGAGTGCTAGAGAGATCCCCAGAAATCCAGAGATACCTCCACTGTAGACTACTGGCAATGGTTGAGAGAGTGCCTGAGCTGACCCACTCTGGTGATCAGAAGACTGAACACCCTGGCTGTCATGATAGAACTCTCATCCAGGGACTGATGGAAGCAGATGCAGAGATCCACAGGCGAGCCCCAGGTGGAGCTCCGGGAGTCCAATTGGTGAGAGAGAGGAGGGATTGTATGAGAAAGAGATGTTGAGACCATGGTTGGAAGAAGCACAGGGACAAATAGCCAAACTAGTGGAAGCTCATGAACTGTAAACCAATGGCAGAGGAGCCACCATGGAACTGAACAAGGCCCTCTGGATAAATGCGACAGTTGATTAGCGTGAACTGCTGTGGGATGTTAATGTATGTCCTGTGGGAGCCCTTCTTGGGTTCCTTGTGGCGTTACCCAGCAGGTTTGCATAGAGGATGATTAGGACCATGGGCCTGAGTGCAGGTGTCTGAGATGGTCTGCACTTGGCTGTACTGGGGGATGGTCTGTATGTCAAATTGCTCTGATTGGTCAATAAATAAAACCTGATTGGTCGTGGCTAGGCAGGAAGTATAGGCGGGACTAACAGAGAGGAGAAATAAAAGAACAGGAAGGCAGAAGGAGACGCTGCCAGCCACTGCCAGGACAAGCAGCATGTGAAGATGCTGGAAAGCCACGAGCCGCGTGGCAAGGTATAGATTTGTAGAAATGCGTTACTTTAAGATATAGGAGCCGGGCGGTGGTGGCGCACGCCTTTAATCCCAGCACTCGGGAGGCAGAGGCAGGCGGATCTCTGTGAGTTCGAGGCCAGCCTGGACTACCAAGTGAGTCCTAGGAAAGGCGCAAAGCTACACAGAGAAACCTTGTCTCGAAAAAACCAAAAAAAAAAAAAAGATTGCTTGGGCTGGAGAGATGGCTCAGAGGTTAAGAGCACTGACTGCTCTTCCAGAGGTCCTGAGTTCAATTCCCAGCAACCACATGGTGACTCACAACCATTTGTAATGAGATCTGGTGCCCTCTTCTGGCCTGCAGGAATACATGCAAATAGAATACTGTAAACATAATAAATAAATAAATCTTTAAAAAAAAAAAAAAAAAAAAAGATATAGGAACAGTTAACAGGAGGCCTGCCATGGCCATACAGTTTGTAAGCAATATAAGTCTCTGTGTTTGCTTGGTTGGGTCTGAGCGGCTGTGGGACTGGCGGGTGACAGAGATTTGTCCTGACTGTGGGCAAGGCAGGAAAACTCTAGCTACAGTGAACTGTTTGGGAAGCCCCCAGGCAGTGGAGACAGGACCTGTCCTTGGTGCATGGGCTGACTTTTTGGAGCCTGGGGCCTACGCTGAGATGCTTTGCTCAGCCTTGGTGTAGAGAGGAGGGGACTGGACCTGCCTTGGCTGAGTCTGCCAGGCTGGGCTGACTCCCCAAGGAAAACCTTGCTGCTGTGGATATTGCTCTATATAAATAAAACACTGATGGCCAGTGACCAGACAGGAAGTAACCAGACAGGAAGTATAGGTGGGACAAGGAGAGAAGAGAATTGGGGGAACAGGAAGGAGGGAGAGACACTGTAGTGACTGTGAGGACAAGCAACATGTAAAGACGCCAGTAAGCCACAAGCGATGTGGCAAGGTATAGATTTATAGAAATGGGTTAATTTAAGATATAAGAACAGTTAGCAAGAAGCCTGCCACGGCCATACAGTTTATAAGTAATATAAGCGTCTGAGTGATTATTTTATACTTGGATTGTGGGACTACGGGACTTGGTGGAACCTGGAGAGAAGCCCTCCAGCAACACCTTTCCTTGGAGGAGGTAGGAGTGGAGGGTGGATTGTGGGGAGGCCTGGGGGGTGGGAGGAGGGAAGATGGGGGAATCTGTGGCTGATATGTGAAATTAAGTTAATTAGAAAATAAAAATACTATATAAAAAAAAAAAAGTTACCGGGGTCATGATGTCTCTTCACTGCAATAGAAACCCTAACTAAGACACTTGAACTTACTAATGGATGGAGATAAAATTCCATTAGTCATTAGGAACTCTCACCTTTCTCCAGCTCCCCAGGGACCAACATCAATAACAAGAAAACTCAAGAAACTATGAGGCAGGCCATCGTGTAGAAGGCCACAAAGTCCTCAGTGCTTGGGTCCAATTTTAGAGACAATACAGTGTCTGCTCAGGAGGAATAATAGCAAGGCATGGAGTCTCAAGTTTCTCCAGGCTTGTCATGTAAGAAACAAAAAGGAAGTTTTCCTCAGAGCTCCACTCTGTCTATAAGAGGTGGAAAACTATAAACTACTCCTTGATTGATAAGATTCTTGAAGTCAACACAGAATGAATGACAAATAGACAAATGTGGTCAGAGAAGACCAGTGGAGGGTGTGGGTGAGCCATCTACAGCACAGCAGCAAGAACCCATAGGCATTCTGTGGAAACATCTCCCCACTGGAGGATGGCAGTCTTGGCTCACTGGGGAGGAGCTGGCCCTGCCAGTCACAGGTTATTTATAAGTGAGAAGCACTTGGAAGCTATCTGTGTTTTTCAGAAGCACAGGTTGTTTTGGTAAATGATTCTTTTGTGAAAGGCAATATAGGTAGAAGGGATATTTTGGGCTTAGCATTATAGAATTGGAGTGTACGCATCCTCTTTTCTTGGGAAAATTAAGAAATAAAATAATGAAAGTGCCTCTCTTTGATCAGAAAATAACAAGTGTGAAAAATAGCAAATTAAATAGAATTGGCTTCTGGAATCTAAAGTGCTCAGCTTGTTCAAGTCCTCTATTGTAGAATGCTTTTCTTGGCTGATAAGAAAAACTAAGAATTTAGAATATTCATGATTCCAGATGCTAAACAAAAACCTGCCCAGGAACTAATCAGGTTGAGTCAAGTAAGACAAACTAAAATGTGATCCTGTGCCATTGTAAGTGACACATTTTCTCAGTTGTGTTTTCCTGTCCTTCAATATAAAAAGATAATTATTTTCTTGACAATTTTACTAATGAGGCTGCTACATCTATAACACATCTTTAATCTTCCAATCTTAAAAGAATCACCAGGAATCACAGAACCACATTCACAGGAAAACCATTACCCACACATTCTTCTGTCTCTTTTTCCTCCCAAAGTGTAGAAGGAGGTAGAACAGATTTCTCCTGTTAAAGATAGATACCAGGCATGAGAATTTACACTAAGAGCAATGCACACCTTATTCATACAGAAGGGTTAAAGCTAATACTATTTCATAAACCTGATTCATTATTACAGAAAATATGGATCTAATTTGATTATTTCAACCCTTGAGTGCATGTCTTATTAGTGTTTTACCTGAAGAAATGGACAAGATACAGGAAGCTATGTACCGAGATGAAGGATGTTCACACACCGCTGCAGTGAAGTATGTGATAAAGGAAGCTTTTTCACCACACTGATAATGCCAGCAAAGACAACTGCTGTGACTTCAGGTGGCCTACTCAAATGGCATATTTCAGTGATAGAGTCACTTATCTTAAAGAGACTGAACCTAACATGTCAGAGCTGAAATAGCCTATAGTTTATGGGGAGAATGAAATGCCTAGGAATTCCTAAGAGGGCCAAAGTTTGATATTCACCAATAATCTGGCTTTCCCTAAAATATATTTGAGAATCTATCTTCTCTGGAGCTTTTGGCAGGTGGGCAGAACTAACCAATGTCCTTTCTAAAACTGTATCTAACATATGCACAATATACATCCCATAGCTGAGGAAAATCATAGGCAAGTTAAGAATCCATTGGCCACTATCTTCCATATTGAAACTTGGAATTGTACAGTATGTGAGAATATACACACACACACACACACACACACACACACACGCACGCACGCACGCACGCACGCACACGCACGCACGCACACACGCACACACACACACACATTCAGTCAACAGGTGTATTAAGTCTTTCGATTTTTTCAGACTCTTTTCAATATACTTGATATACTTGTAATGCAATAATGGACAATGCTAGTAATATCTCACACTGACTTGATGCTCGGGTAGATATAGGAGTGTTGAAGGGAGATAAACAACCAACTCTTAGATGAGTTAAGAACATAGTAAACTGGACAGAGCCAATCTTTATAGTTCTAAAGGAAAAGTTGAGCAAGATATGAATAATTATGAATGTCTGCTAAAGGTAGGGGTGCTGGGTGTAGGGTGTTAATTAAAATAGAATGTTGCAAACAGGTCACATTAAGAATGGTCCCCCAAGATCCAAAGACCAACTAAAAGAAAAGAGAAAACAGTGCCAGGTACAGAAAACATTCCTTCAAGTTGTTAAGGCAGGAGCTCCAAACTTCTTCAAAAAATAATATAGGCTACTGGTATTGCCCTTACTTGCCCCCCAAAACGTGAAGGTAAGACTGTTTTGCTGAAGACACCACACACTTTGAACACAGGACTTGTAGGAACTAAGCAAAAGTGGCTCTAATCCTTCTCCCTGAAGATTAGCTCTCATAGTATTAGAAGGTGCTATGCAAACTACCAAGAGGAAAAAGTACTCAACATTCTCATTCAGGTATAAAACTCATGAACCACAGCAAGATATCCCCAAGCATGCAATAGTAGTACCATTTTGTCTTAGGGGCAACCAAAAGCTGTCTAGTTGGACTTAAGGCCTACTCAGTAATGAGTGTATTCATGCTTGATACTACAAACCCAGCCAACTACCCCATCTGGAAAGGTCCTAGTTCCTAGAGGAAAACTTACTACTGTCATTTTTTTAAACAAATGCACCTTCTAACTGTATTTTAAATATTTATCCTAATACCCATAGATGGGTATAGCATTCACTCCCAATCAAAGAAGCTTCTTTGAGGAGCAGATGGATACCATGACAGAAAACTATAGACAACTGGAGAGAACAAGTGACTATGGGGTATCAAATCTCAACTGCTGCACCTGCAGTACAACTTCAATACCTAAGACTTGGGGAATTTCACATGAAAGGGGTCTGAGATTGTGAGAGCTGGGGGACCCAAGAAGCATGCTAAGGGCAGCATCTTCTAGACATGACAGGAATGCTACTCCCCGGAGTCTCAATAATATGGTTGCTTAAACAGGACCTGCAAAAAGACAGCAGCAGCCAACATGCCATTGTGGATGGGGGAAATTTCACGAGGCTCCACCCCCAGGTGAAGCACTACAGGCAGTCAATAGCTATTGAGAAAGAATCAGTTTTTCCTATTTTTATATTAGAATAACAATAGACCAGGCCTAAGGCCTAAGGCCTAAGCCCGTGTGACACCCAAGAATGGCTTTCCTCCTTTCCCTGAGACTATTTACAATGGAGATGTCCTACCTTCCCATATCCCTGTGGCCCAAGTTTTACTATAGCAACCATAAGCCTGTCAGGTGCACCTGAGGAACCACCCTGTGATCTCCAGATGAACCGCCATAGGCTATCCAATTCCAAATAATCAGCCTTAAATACATGGGCATATGGGCAGAAGACACAGTAGGGTGTGTGTGTGTGTGTGTGTGTGTGTGTGTGTATGTGTGTGTGTGAATAATCATAAAATTCAGAGGCAGGGACACAAGAGGAGTTGCAGCAGAAAAGGGAAGGTGAAGTGTAATGTAGTTCTGTATGAGATTCTCAAAAATAAAAGCAAATCTTTAAAAAGGACTATAACCACTCCTCTACTTGCCTCCGTAACAACTCTTCTACTTACCTCCATACCCCAACCCACACCTCTGGTGGACGCCTCCTACTCCACCAGAGGCCAGGCCAGCATCCTGAACCCCAGTAAGACTGCCCCCTCCTCAACCCATGCTCACCCAGCATAACTCCAACTGTCCCCTCTCCTTTCCTCATCACCATATTCTGGCCCACACCTCTGATGGAAGACTTCTACCCCCATCACAAGCCAGGCCAAGTCCCCCCAAACCAGGAAAGTCATGCCTCTCCTGCCCTGCCTGCATCTGCCCAAATTAACATCAAGTACCCCTCCTCTCCTTATCATATCCTCTTGGCCCATACCCCTGGCAGAAGTTTCCTACTCCACCAGAGGCAGGCCAGCAATTCTGAACCCCAGGTAAGACTGCCCCCCACCTGGCCTGAGTTTGGCAAGCATAACTCCAACTGCCCCTCCTATTCTCATTACCTGATCCAGGCCCACACCTTTGACAGAAGACTTCCACCCCATCAGAGGCCAGGCAGCTCCTTGAAAACCAGGCAAGCCATCCCCGTACCCTCTGCCCTGAATGCATCTACCCAGCTTAATTCCAAGTGTTCCTCCTCTCCTTGTCACTTCAGCCTGGCCCACACCTGTGACCGAAGCCTCTATCAGTGGCCAGACCAGCATCCTGAACCCCAGAGGACCCCTTGCAGATCAGAGACTGGGCATAGCCAGAACTCCAGCCACCAACTTGGGCAGCAATCCCCAGCTGGACCAGAAGCCATTCAGGTCTTCAGAAGTCCAACCCCCAATGCAGATGGAGACCGCCTACCCAACCACAGTCTATAACAGTCAAAAAACCATAGAGAAAAAAGAAACCAAGGAAGAAAACACCCATCCCACAAAGACAAAACCAGAAATTGGCACCAAGACCTATAATCACTCCAATTCAGATACTCTTCAATGTAAGTATAACAACACAGACAACAACATCCAGAGCAATATGTCATCACCAGAGCCAAGCCAGCCCACTGTAGCAAGCAAGCCCTAAAATATTCCAACACAGTAGAAGCACAAGACCATGACCTTAAAACCAACTTTAAGATGATAATAGAGGTCCTTAGGGAGGAAATGTGTGGTATATATTATTTACTCTAATAAAATTTGCCTGAAGAACATAGGGCAGAGCCAGCCACTAGATGAAACATAAAAGTCAGGCAGTGGTGGCACACATCTTTAATCCTAGCACTCAGAAGGCATCTGGATCTCTGTGAGTTCAAAGCCACCCTAGACTACATACATGAGATTTACATAGTCTAAGAGAGAAACAGAGCCAAGCAGCAGTAGCACACACCTTTAATCCCAATACTTTGGAGTCACACACCTTTAATCCCAGCACTAGCAAAGTTGAGACAGGAAATGATATGAGTAGGCAGATAAAGGTATATAAGATATGGGGAGAAAGGAACTAAAGTCTTTCAGCTGAGGAAAGCTTTTTAGGCTGAGGAGTCCTGGAAGTAAGAGGTGGCTTTTCCTTTGTCTCTCTGATCTTTCAGTATTTACCCCAATTTCTGTCTCTGGGGTTTTTATTAAAGACCATTTAGCAATTCATATTACAGAAATGAATGAATCCCTTAAAGAAATTTAGGAGACAATCAAAATATTAAAGGAAATCAATAAGTTGCTTAAAGAATGCAAGAGAAAACAAACAGTTGATGTAAATGAATAAAACTGTTCAAGACCTGAAAATGGAAATAGAAACAATTAAGAAACACAAATGGATGAAATTCTGCAAATGGAAAATCTAGGTAAGCAAATAGGAACTACAGGTATAAGTATCACCAACAGAATACAAGAGATGGAAGAAAATCTTAAATCTAAAAAACTCTTAACACAAAATATCCAGGCAATCTGGGACACTATGAAAAGACCAAACCTAAGAAAAGTAGGAGCAGAAGAAGGAAAAACAATCCCAGCTCAAAGGTCCAGAAAATATTTTTAACAAAATCATAAAAAAACAATGTCCCTAACCTAAAGGACATGCTTATAAAGGTAGAGAAGCTTACTGAGCACCATAAATTGGATAATAAAAGAAAGATGCCTCACCACATAATCAAAACACTAAACACACAGAACAAAGAAAGAAGAGAAAAAAGGCTGAACAACATATAAAGGCAGAAGTATTAGAATTACTCATTGGAGACTCTAAAATCCAGAAGGGCCTACACAGATGTGCTGCAGACATAAAAGAGCACAGATGCCAGCCCAGACTACTATACCTAGCAAAACTTTCAGTCACCATGAATGGAAGAGACAAGATATTCCATGATAAAGTCAAATTTAAACAATGTCTATCCACAAGCCCATCCCTACCTAAGGTACTATAAAAAAAAACTCCAAGCCAAGGAAGTAGACTACACCCAGGAAAACACAGGCAATAAATAATCCTGCACCAGCAAAACCTGAAGGAGGAAAACACACACACACACACACACACACACACACACACACACACAACCACCATCGAAAACTACAAAATAACAGGAATTAACAATCATTGCTTCCTCATTGATATCTCTCAATATCAATGGACTCAATTTGCCAACAAAAAGACACAGGCTAACAGAATTAATATAAAAACTAAATCCATCCTTCTGCTGCATACAAGAAACACACCTCAACATCAACATTACCTCAGAGTAAAGAATTAGAAAAGGATCTTCCAAGCAAATAGTTCCAAGAAGCAAGATGGTGTAGCTATTCTAATATCTAACAAAATAGACTTCAAACCCAAATTAATCAAAAGAGATGAGGAAGGACTCTATATACTCATCAAAGGAAAAATCCACCAAGAAGAATTCTCAGTTCTCAATGTCTATGCCCCAAACACAAGGGCATCATATTTGTAAAGGAAATACTGCTAAAACTTAAATCACACATTTGTAGTGGGAGACTTCCATACCTCAGTTTCACCAATAAACAGATCATCCAGAGAAATACTGGAGCTAACAGACTTTATGACCCAAATGGTCCTAATAGATATCTCTAGAACATTTCACCCAAACACCAAAGAATATGTTTTCTTCTCTGCACCTCATGGAACATTCTCCAAAACTGACAGTATATTCAGTTATAAAGCAAATCTCAAGATATATAAGAAAATTGAAATAACTCCCTGCAATCTATCAGACCATCATGTATTAAAGCTGGATTTCAGTAACAACAGAAGCAACAGAAAACCTACAAACTCATAGAAATTGAACAACTTCCTACTGAATTAACACTGGGTCAAGGAATAAATAAAGGAAGAAATTGAAGACTTCCTATAATTAAATGAAAATAAATGTACACAAACTTACAGGACACAATAAAAGTAGTGCTAAGAGGAAAGTTCATACCAGTAAGTACCTTCAAAAAGAATTTCAAGAGATCTCATACTAGCAACTTAACAGCACACCTGAAAACTTTAGAACATAAATAAATAAATAAATAAATAAATAGATAAATAAATAAATAAATACATAGAGAAAAAGGGAAGAAAGAAAAAGCAAACACACCAAGAAACCAAGAGGGATAGATGGCAGGAAATAATCAAACTGAGGGCTTAAATAAAAAAAAGAGAAGAAACACAAAGAACAATACAAAGAATCAATGAAAGACAGAGTTGCTTCTTTGAGAAAAATCAACACAATAGATAAACCCTTATCCAAACTAACTAAAAGACAGAGAGAGAATAGTCAAATTAACAAAAATCAGAAACAAAAAGGGGTACATAACAACAGACCCTGAGAAAATCTAGAAAATCATTAGGTCATACTTCAAAATCCTATACTGGACAAAACTGGAAAATTTGCAAAAAGTGGAAAAATTTCTTGATTGATACCACTTACCAACATTAAATCAAGATCAGATAAACAATTTTAATAGACCTATAGCTCCTAAGGAAATAGAAGCAATCATTAAAAGTCTCCCAACCAAAAAGAGCATATTTTTTGGCATAGAATTCTACCAGAATTTCAAAGAAGAGTTAATGCCAACCCTTCTTAAATTACTCCATAAAACAGAAACTGAAGAAATATTGCCAAATTCATTTCATGATGCCACTACCACTCTGATACCCTAACTACACAGAATCAACAAAGAAAGAGAAATACAAATTTCCCTTGTGAGCATTAATGCAAAATTTTTCAATAAAATACTTACAATTTCCAAAAGAACATCAAAAAGATCATCCGTCATGATCAAGTAGGCTTCATCCCAGAGATGGGGGGATGGTTCAACATACAAAAATCTGTCACTGTAATCCAATATATAAACAAATTGAAAGATAAAAGCCGCCGGGCGGTGGTGGTGCACGCCTTTAATCCCAGCACTCGGGGAGGCAGAGCCAGGCAGATCTCCGTGAGTTCGAGGCCAGCCTGGGCTACCAAGTGAGTTCCAGAAAAGGCGCAAAGCTACACAGAGAAACCCTGTCTCGAAAAACCAAAAAAAAAAAAAAAAAAAAGAAAAAAAGAAAAAAAAAGAAAGATAAAAGCCACGATAATCTCAATAGATGCTGAAAAGGACTTTGGTAAAATCTAACACCCCTTCATTATAGACATCTTGGAGAGATCAAGGATACAAGGGACGTAATAAAGGCAATATGCAGTAAGTCAATAGCCAACATCAAATTAAACAAAGAGAAACTCAAAGCAATTCCACTAAAGTTAGGAACAAGACAAGATTGTCCACTCTCTCCATATCTGTTCAATATAATAACTGAAGTTCTAGATAGAATAGAATAATAAGACAACTAAAGGAGATCAAGTGGATACAAATTAGAAAGGAAGAAGTCAAGGTATCGCTATGATAGTATACACTAGTGACGCTAATAATTCTACCAGGAAGCTCCTACAGATGATAAACATCTTTAGTGAAGTGGCTGGATACAAGATTAACTAAAAAATAATCAGTAGCCCCCCCCCTATATACAAATGATGAATGGGCTGAGGGAGAAATCAGTGAAACAACATTCTTCACAATAGCTACAATATAAAATATCTTGGTGTAACTCTAACCAAACAAGTGAAAGACCTGTATGACAAAAAGTTCAAGTCTTTGAAGACAGAAACTGGAGAAAATATCAGAAGATGGAAAGAGCTCCCATGCTCGTGAATCAGTAGAATTAACATAGCAAAAATGGCCAGATCTTGCAAGGACAATACTCAACTTCATGTGGAAAAACAAAAAACCCCAGTGTTGCTGGCTCTGATGCCAAGGGCAGTGGGTGAATAGATGCAGAACCAATGGTACAGGCTCTGGTGGATTGCAAGCAATCTCGTTTACTAAACAAAGGACCAAGGTATTTATGTGTGTACTTTTTGGCGGGCTCTGCTTCCAGCTGCCGTGGTGTTTCCTGGTTGGCTCTGGGTCGCATGTCAGCAGTGGCAATCTTGAGGGTCCGGTTTCAGGGTCCTCTGGGTCAGATAATACTGCGTATGTCAGAGCTCTTAGTTTGCTTAAGGCATGACCCAGTGCCTTACCTGCTTCATATCCCTTTTTATTTTATTTTGTGGCCACTAGTGGGAATTAGATTTCTTTGCTCCAATCTTGTTGTCCTCTACCCCAGGATAGCTAAAATAATTCTGTACAATATAAGAACTTCTAGAGGTATCACCATCCCTGATTTCAAGCTCTACTACAAAGCTATAGTAATAAAAACTGCATGATATTAGCATAAAAACTGACTGGTGGATCAATGGAATCAAACTGAAGACCCAGACATAAATCCACACTTATGAACACCTGATTTTCGACAAAGAAGCCAAAATTATACAATGAAAAATGAAACTATCTTCAACAAATGGTGCTGACATAACTGGATGTAGGCATGCAGAATACAAATAGATTCATATCTATGACCCTGCACAAATTCAAGTCCAAGGGGATCAAAGACTTCAACATGAATCCAGATACATTGAACCTGATAGAAGAGAAAGTGGGGGAATATCCTTGAATGCATTGGCACAGGACACAACTTCCTGAATAGAGTAGTACAGACACTAAGATTGACAATTAATAAATGGGATCTCATAAAACTGAAAGGCTTCTGTAAGGCAAAGGATATTGCCAATAGGGCACAGCCTCAGCTTACAGAATGGGAAAAGATCTTCACCAACCTCATATCTGACAGAGGGCTGATTTCCAAAATATATAAAGAACTCAAGAAACTAGACATCAAAAAATCAAATAATCCAATTAAAAACTGGGAGTCATATCTAAACAGAGAATTCTCAAAAGAAGGCTCTCAAATGGCCCAAAAACACTTAAAGAAATGTTCAACACCCCTAGCTATCAGGAAAATGCAAATCAAAACGACTGTGGGATTTCATCTTACACCTGTCAGACTGGCTATGATCAAAAACACAAGTGACAGCTCATGCTGGAGAGTCTATGGAGCAAAGAGGACACTTATCTATTGCTGGTGGGAATGCAAACTTACACAGCCACTTTGGAAATCAATATGGAAGTTTCTCAGAATTGCGAATTAATCTACCCCAAGATCCAACTATACCACTCTTGCACATATATCCAAAAGATGCTCAATCATACCATAAGGACACTTGCTCAACTATGTTCATAGCAGCTTTATTCATAATACCCAGAACCTGGAAACAACATAGATGTTCCCCCAACTGAAAAATGAAAAAGAAATACAGTACTTTTACACAATGGAGTATTACCTATGAGAAACAATGCCATAATGAAATTTATAGGCAAATGGATGGAACTAGAAAAAAATCATCCTGAATGAGATAATCCAAACCCAGAAAGACAAGCATGGTATATATTCACTTGTAAGTGGATATTAACTGTAAAGTAAAGTTTGTCTGTGCTACAATCCACAGACTCAGAGAGGCTAGGTAACAAGGAGGGCTCAAGGGGGGATACTTGGATCTCTCTGAGAAGGGTAAATAGAAGAGATTTCACAGGTCGACTGCGGACAGGTGGAGATGGGAACATTAGGGATCAGGTGGGGGAGAGATGCATAGGAAGTATACTGAGAGGGAGGACTGGAAAGAGGGGGGTCATTTTAGGTTGAGGTAGAAACCTAGTGCAAGGGAAACTCCAAGGAATCTACAAGGATGACTCCAGCTAAGACTCTAAGCAGTAGGAGATACATAGTCTGAACTGGCCATCTCCTGTAAGATCCAGGCAAGACTTCCAGTGAAGGGATTGGGACACCAATCCAGGCACAGAGATTTTGACCTACAGTCTGTCTTGCCTTTGGGATGAACTGGGGATGTGGTTGTGGGAGTGGCCAACAAATAACTGTTCCAGCTTCAGACCCATGCCATGAATTTAGCCCACCCCTGACACTGCCTGGAGTGCCAGAACCCAGAGGCTGGATGACCCAGAGACCCAGGATAGAACCAAACATGATGGGAAAAAAGCCAATGTAATGATGCCTAATGATATTCTGCTATACTTGCAAATTGGTGCCTAGCCTAATAGTCATCAGAGAGGCTTCATCAAGCAACTGATGGAAACTTATGCAGAGACCCACAGCCAAATATTAGGTGGAGCTCAGGGAGCTCTGCAGAAAAGGAGTGGGGAAGGATTGTAGGAGCCAGAGAGGTCAAGGATGCTATAAGAAAATCCACAGAACCAGCTAACCTGGACTCATAGGAACTCACAGATACTTAACTGACAACCAGGAAGCCTGCATTGAACTAATCCAGGCTCTCTACATAGATGTGACAGTTATATAGCTTGGTCTGCTTGTGGGACTCCTAACAGTGGGGGCAAGGGCTGTCTTTGACTCTTTTGCTGGCTTTTGAGACCCTATTCCTCATAGTGGGTTCCCTTGTCCAGCCTTAATACAAAGGGGGGTGCTTAGTCTTACTGCAAGTTGATATGCCATGCTTTGTTGATATCCATGGGAGGTCTGCCCTTTTCTGAATAAAAATGAAGACAGAATGAATGGGGGAGCAAAGAGAAGGTAGGGGGAGGGACTGGCAGGAGAGGAGGAAGGGGAAACTGCAGTCTGGATGTAACATAAATAAGTAAATACATTTTAAAAATTAACAAAAAGAATATAACCAGAGAGTACAGACCAGAGGGAAAGCAGGAAAATGGGCATTCAGACAACTGAAGCAGGCAGAAAAAAAAAAAAAAAACAGTCCAGATACTCTTGATGTTGATTGGTGACAGGGATTGAAGCACAGCTCTACACTGTCACTTGCAGCACCCCCAAGAATTCCCTTTACCTTCTTAGTGACCTTGACTCAGGTAAAAGTGGGTATGTGGCTTCAACACAGAAAAGCATTGCAGGATGAGGCAGTATGAAGCAGAGCTGAAATTCATTAAACAGATTTCAGAAAACAGCAGACCTCCAAGATACCACAGCCAAACAGGACAAAACAAGATGCAATAAGACAAGACAAAAAAAAAAAGTCCTCATGTGGAGATTAGACAGAGCAACCCAATGGGAAGTAGAGTCCCAAGAGCAGGCAAAAGAGTCAGAGACACATCTGCTCCTCCTGAGGAATCCCACCAAACCACCAAGCTAATGGCCATAATACATACACAGAGGACTTGGTGCAGATCCACACTGACCTCGATGCTTGCTGCTTCAGTCTCTGTGAGGGGGATTGTGTCTGGGTGAGAGAGGAACTGGGGAGGCATGTCTGGGAGAGGTGGAGGGAGGAGAAACTGTGGTCAGAGTGTATTGTATGAGAGAAGAATCTATTTTCAATAAAAATAAACAAATAAAAATAAATATTTTAAAAAGAGATTTCAATATGTATTTTAAACATAAAAGTTGTGAGGTAAAGGGAAGGCTAGGAAGTATGGCATGCCCAAGAGCTTGTGGCTAGGGCAGGCTTCTCAAAAAAGGAAGAAAGGGGCGGGCTTCTGAAGGAGCCACGTGCACTGCCTTTATCATAGTCATACACTGGATTTTGGTGTTTTTGAAGTTATTAACTTCAAAATGTTTCTAAAGAATTTATATGAGATCACAATTTATATGAGATCCCAGGATGCACCTGACAGAATTAAAATTAAAGGAAAGCCTGGGCCACAGGGATGTGGGAAGGTTGAACATCCTCACTGTAAACAGTCTCCTTGTCGTTCCCAGACATTTTCGAATGCCATACAGGCTTAGGCCTTAAGCCTGGATCATTGCTATTTTAACATAAGAAGTTTGTATATAAAAAGAATGCCACTGCTGTGTCATCAGCCTCCATGGCAAATGTTAGTTGTGGTGGACGCTGAGTCTCAGCTGGCAAGAGGCTTCAATCAGACTTCACTGTGAGGGGTTCACCTGCCTTACCCCATTTCCCTGTAATTTTCACTGTTTTTTTATCCAGCCTCCGTAGGAGACAGGGTCCAGACCAGAGGGGACAAGGAAATGGAGTGGGGACTTTGAGTCTACAAGGTTTGGGACACTGGCTTTTTACTGTGAATGAAATTGCTCTGTTGCAGGGTCATCTGACATAAGTGCTTATGATCATTTTGGCTACAATGTTGAAATTTTTAGAAGAGGATCAGGGCCAAAAGCCGTTAGAAAGTTATGGGGATAATCCAGGTTGGATACGTGGAAGGCTTGCCGGTGATAACAGGAAGTGGTACAGAGTGCTGGATTTCAGCAGTGTTTCGAAGGTAGAGCAATCGTCATTTCCAGACAGAATGGGCATACGCGAGAGAATGCTAGGAAGCTGGATGATGAGGCTCCTTCCTTTGAACAACTGCAAGAGCAGATTTGCTATCCGTTGGGGAGGTAGGAAACTGCAGAAGGCACAGGTGGGAAGAGGCCTTTGGTTTTGGACCCCATTGAGTGTGAGGAGTCCAAGTACAGACATTGAGCAGCTTGCTAGATTCGTGAGTCTGCAGCTCAGGAAGGAGGCATCAGCAGAAGTGAACACCGGTGAGTTGGCAGGCTCAGGATGCCATCTAATGACACGTGACAGCAAGAGTGAATCCAGCCCTGAGCCTAGGGCATTACAGCATTAAGAGGTCAGAAGAAGAGAAAGAACCAGGAAAGAAAACTGGGGACAGTAAAAGGTAGAAAACAAACAAACAAACAAAACAGAAAATTAAGCCAGTCTGGCCTCGTGGCTCATGCCTTTAATTCCAGACCAGGGTTTCAGAGGCAGAGACAGGCAGATCTCTGTCAGTTCTATGACAGCTGGCACTGCATAGTGAGGCCCTGTTCCAACAAATAAGAGAAAAGCAAGC
The DNA here is from genome assembly GCF_049852395.1 of Peromyscus maniculatus bairdii. NCBI lineage: Eukaryota > Metazoa > Chordata > Mammalia > Rodentia > Cricetidae > Peromyscus > Peromyscus maniculatus. The sequence continues at coordinate 13,105,384 of NC_134860.1, forward strand.
GAACAAACGAACAAACAAAATACTTCCAGCGACATAAAGCTAAAAAGGGAGGTGGAATAATAGTATAATGTATATAGTACAATTCGCACTACAGTATAATGCCCACCTCTTACACCTTTGGGCAGACTGTTGATGGTATTTAGAGTTTACATTGGCTCTTACTTTTGGAAACAAGATCTTGACTCAGTTCCCCTAACCAGGAGCAGGGCCATGTCGGCATGGATAAGTCATGCAGCTCACGGTGCTCCTATCCATTGAGCTTTAAGGGCCAACCTGGCCTCTATCTATACTGCTTTACACACTCCACACAGATCACCTTCTCCAGCACAGTGCAATGCTGGCAACCTACTGAGAGAGGAAAATCCCACAAATGCTTAGCTTGGGGAATCTCCTCAGTTCCATCATCATCTCTGCCTCCCCCCACCTACCCCCCCATTCCCACCACCACCACCACCACCCCACCACCACCCCTCCACCCCACCCCCCTCACTCCCCCACCCCCGCTTACTTGCCAGGTCTCCAAGCCCCAACATGTCCCAGAAAAAAAAAATAAAAGTGGCATGTGCTTTATAGAGTTGCACAGGCACCATCACATCTCTTATTCAGCTTACTAGTCCCAGTGCAACAGCCTCTCAAAGATGGTTTTGTCAAATTAAACTGAAAGTCTGGTACTTTATCACATTCATCTCTGCTGCTGTGGTAGAGGGAAAGGTTGTAAAGGAGAAATGACCATTCCTCCATTCCTTCTATGACCTAAATAGACAACATAGATGCACTGTCATCCTGGCCTATGATCAGTGGGTGAGACTCCCCAAAACAGAGGGAAATCAAACTGAAGAAGCACAAATGTACCTCAAGCAGGCAAGCATCCCACCTGTTCAGGAGCTCACTCTGCTCCACGGGCTCCTTTACAGTAGGGAGTGTTAGCTTCACTTGCAGATGTAGAACAACCATCCAAGGTTTGATGCCCTTACACACTCAAAAGTACAGTTCAGCTGATTCACCACATATGAGCCATGACAGGGCCATATCCTTAGGGCTTGGAAGCATCATTCACTCTCAGTTCAAAGGTATCACATGCATTTTCAAGGAGAGTACACAGAGACACCAGGAGCACTGAGTGAACAGCAGTTAACTTCAAAGGTATCCTCTATGATTTAAGAACAGCATTCTGGCTTCTGATTTAGGAACAGATTATAAATGTCTTTTGCATAGAGCAGTAAGAGTTGCCTTTGTTTCATCCCTAAAAAAAAACTCAGTGAAGAAAACCAGGGTATGGAAACTGTTGGCTACACGATGGATGAATTCTTATCAAGCAAAAGGTATATAATCCTTGGTTTTGAGCAAAAGCAATGATGAGACAAAGCCAGAGGAAAGAAAAATATCACTTGGGTTTCTCCCAACTAATAGGATCATATAAAAAGAAGTGGAGAATAAAAACACTGTGATGTTGATGGATTATGATGCGAATTGAGTTGAAGAAAATAAGTGCTTGGGAGTATCCAGTTCTTTAAATAACACTGGAAACCCGGGAGTCGGGTGTGCTCAAGTTTATGTGCACCCAATCTGGCAAACGTGGCAAGATTACTAACTGCAATTTCATGTTGACAGGATAGGGTCCCAAAGCAATTCTGGAAGCAGCCATTCTCCTTGTAAAGATAACAGGCATAACCCAGGTTCCTTCAAAAGGTCAATTCTAGGGTCACAGGCAAGATCAAGATCATAATTGTTGCAATTTTGTCTTCAGCAGAGAGCATTACATCAGAAGAGGCATTGCCAGAGAGGAATAATTTTCTCTGTAAAATTATTGTCATTAATAAAGCTTTTAGGAAAGGTGACCAAGTCTTTGTTCTGTTCGAAGTTCTGATTTTAAGCTACATACATATCAAGCCTTAAAGCACAAAACTGAAGAGAATCTAAACTCCTACCACTTGCCAGCTTTACAGTGCTAAGGTCCTTTACATAACAACCAGAAGACCCATTCAGGGAAATGTATTTCCTTTTTTATGCAAGAACATTTAATGGAATATGTTAGGTTATAAGCTGTGCATTACTTGCTGTTGGCTTGAGAGAGGGGCATGAGCATGCTGTGTAGCTAGAGTTTTCCTGCCTTGCCCACAGTCAGGATAAATCTTTGTCACCCGCCAGTTCCATAGCCACTCAGACCCAACCAAGTAAACACAGAGACTTATATGTTGCTTACAAACTGTATGGCTGTGGTAGGCTTCTTACTAATTGTTCTTATAGCTTAAATTAATCCATTTCCACAAATCTATACCTTGCCACGTGGCTCGTGGCTTACCAGCATTTTCACATGCTGCTTGTCCTTGGGGGCAGCTGGCAGGCAGTGAGTCCTTCTGTCTTCCTGTTCTTTTATTTCTCCCCTCTGTTAGTCCTGCCTATACTTCCTGCCTAGCCATGGCCAATCGGTTTTTATTTATTGACCAATCAAAGCAATTTGACATACAGACCATTCCCCAGCACAGCCAAGTGCAGACCATCTCAGACACCTGTACTCAGGCTTGTGGTCCTAATCATCCTCTATGCGGACCTGCTGGGTAAAACCACAAGGAACCCAAGAACAGGCTCCCACAGGACATACAGAACATCCCACAGCAATGCTGGGGCAGCAGAACATGAATTCTAGTCCTCAAAATATTCATGGCTAGGCTGGGAAGCTGTGCACAGATGTTGCCTAAACAGCAAGGAGAGTTCTTCCTGGAAAGAAGGCACTCTTTCCAGGCCACATGTCAGGTTTCAAACTTGGAGAATCAAAAGGAAACCTCATACTCAATTAGTTCAACTCTCTTATAATACAGATAATGAAGTCAAAAGCCAAACTGCATGAGTGACTTTCCCAAGATTAAGCGATCAGTTAGTGGCAAAGCATTGACCCATGGCCTATGTTCTGATCATGCCTAGTGCCACACTGCCTATCTTAATGCAATCGATTGAAAATCACTCCAGCAACCACTTGTTTGCAGTGTTCAGAATCAGAGGAAAGAGCAGAAAAGGACAAGCTCTGACTCCAGCTTTGGACTTCCTGTTTTCAGTATGCTAATTACCACAATTAATATAAGAGAGACAAAGAAGGGATTTCTCAGAATAATCTTCATCTGGGGCCACATCATATACATACTTCAGGGGACTGTTTGATTCTTGCCACCCTACTCCATTCAATCAGTGAGGGCAGGCAGTATCTGTGCCTTTGCCTACCAATATTGTTAGCTTCTCTGCCACAAGCAGAGATGTGATAATTAGCAGACGCAATCAGACCCAACTATAAAATGCAATTTTCAAATATTGCTGAGAACCAAATGGAGCTAAGTTTGCTACATTTGTATGAACTAAACTTAACAGGGAGAACTAACAACACTCAACTTTCTGTTGACCTACTTACGAACTGACATTTAAAAGGAAACTAAAGAGAGCAGGATGTCCTGTACCCAGACGTCAAGGAGGCGCCAGTCATGGGTTCTCATTGCAGGGGACTGAATTTTCAATTGTCATTTGACTGAGTAATGTGTGAGGCAAAGAAGGATTCGATTAAATATGTGCCTTCAGCTGTTTGACTGTACCTGACATTATCAGTTTTCAGCCCCCTTTGAAAACTGTTCCCGTCTTGCGGACTGTCACATCCAAGATAAGAGGTATGTTTCTTCTGCAAATTGCAATACAAAAGTGGCAGATTTGGGTGAACATAAACAAATACACACACACACACACACACACACACACACACACACACACATACACACACGCATGCACGCGCACACGCACACACTTATCCCACTGGAAGCAAATAGTCCGAGCCAATCTTGGAATAAGCTCCTGCTTCCAACTGTGGTTTCGACACTGACTATTGATTTGTGTTCTCAGTGAGAGTCAGATCTCAGCAGCCAGCCTCAGACAGCAAGTCAGTCTAAGCAAAAGATTATGATTCCTTTCTCTTTAGTGTCTGACATTTGGAAAGATTGATGTCTAATAAAGTTTTCTTTTCTGAGCTGCCCCATTAATGGAACCTACCCATCAGTCAGTGTGGGCGTACCATTTCAAAGAGCTGTAGGAGATCAGCTTGAGGGGTGTGAATATGAAGGGAGATTGCCTCTCCACCCCAAAGAAAGCAAGGATGTAGGGCCGAGGCTCTCTTGCCTCACATCACTTCACCTGAACCACATAAGTGACTCTCCTAATCGCATTTCTGCTCAACAGTGGAAGGCCTTGCTTTTCTCTTTTAGTGTGGAGAGGGGAAAAATATCTGCCCTGTCAAAGCCACACAGGGGAATTCTCTTAAAATAAACAGCTAAACTTAACCGCGGGCTTTTCCTTCCATGGATATATTTTAAACATATAGAATGTTGGAAGGCTGTTAGAAAAATGACAAGTGTCTGTTTTCATTAAACTCCCCAAGTGCATGGATCTAATTGACAGCCTTTCTAAGGCTTGGAGGAACTTCTAGCTTCGGGTTGCCATAGCAACATGTCCCCGCTGCTGGAGCTGTGCTGTTCATAGCCATCATTCATGGGAACCCACAGTTTAGACACCCTAAGTTATCCAGGAATTTCGCCAACCTAGAGGGTAAGAAATCCAATTTTCCAAGCAGGTAAGCTTCTACTTCAGATATTCAAGAATTTTTTTTTCAATTTATGCTTTTTTGGTAAGGCTTAAATTCTTATAATCACCTTTCTTTCAATTCCTTCCAGAAGAGTGACATGTCACCCAAACCTGTTCCCTCCTTTGAAAAGATAACAGCCATGCTTCCACATTGGAGTAATCAGCAAACTCCAGGCTCACAGGATCCCAGGGTAAGGGAGAAGAAAGGCAGCTACATAAGCAGTTGGTTCTGAGCTATTGGAAGCAGAGTCCTAGCCCACTCTGAACTCACCATGTCTGTCTGAGGGGCTGTCTCACCCTCTACAGTGTCCTTTTCTAAGGCAGAGAGGATGTCAATGCAACAATACTTAAAATACTTAAGCTTCATTATTTCATTGATGCCTCAGATCCCAATGACAGAGTTCTTATTCATCCTAAGTTACATTGAACAAAACCAAGGTTAAGTGCCATTCTCAGGGCCACAGAGCTTACAAATGGCATGTGCGGGATTTCAAACTTCCATACCGTTTTCTCCCTACTGTACTGGATGGTAAAAAGAAATGGGCATACTGTGAATGACCTGACCTTCAAGAGGGGACAACCTATGGGTCAAAAAAAGGGTGACTTCTGCTGCAAGACCATTCAATTAAGGATTTTTCTCACAAATGACTACCTGCCCATTAACTGTCCCTTAAATGTCTATGTCGCCACCTTCTGGACTGTGGTAGGCACTGACTCCTCATCTTTTGTGTTAAGAAAGAACTACCACCCTGATGGTTGCTTACTTGAACATGAGGCTCTGTGTTCAGACAAGATGGTTTGGACCTGTGCTATTCAATTTTTATCAGTTAATTGAATCAGTCACTGCTCATTTACCCAGTCATCTGTGATGGGGCTCTCCAAACTACGCTTCTAAATAATGATTTCCAAGTATTAGATCCAACCACAATGGGAAGAAATGTCCAGGACTCGTATTCCCAAATGGGATAACAAACAAGAGCCAAAACAAAAGGAAAACTTGCTAAGCATAAGACATGCTTATACATTTCTGTTGTTTTTAGTTGAAATGTTGTGTTACAAGCTTTGTGTTCAACTTGTGTATGTGTGTGCATGTGTTTGCATGTTCATGTGTGAGTGCTTGTGCAAGTATGTGTGTGTTCAGATGTGTTGTCCCTTAGGAGCTGCCCACCTGTCTCTCACTAGGATATGAGGCTGAGTGTGCTGGTTGACCAGCAAGCTCTAGGGATCACCTGTCTCTCCCTCCCCAGTACTAGGGTGACAAGCACATTACCATATTCAGGCTTGAGTGTGGGTGTGGGAGATGGAACTCTGGTTTATGTGCTTACACAGCAAGCTCTTTCCTGATTGAGCTGTTTCCCAGCTTGTGTTTATTTTTCTAATGAAGGAGGATTTCATAACATTGAAGAAGTATAGTGAGTGTGACCTTAAGAATCATGCAAATCAGGTCCATTTACTAGTAACTAACTGATCCCCCAGAATGAGAGTGTCTAGGGTTAAGGCCAAGCCAAGGACTGCTGATCACCCATTTGAGTGATAGCTGAGCACCTCTCCTTATAACTCAAAAAAAAAAAAAAAAAAAAAAAAACAAAAAAAAAAAACAGGCAGTGATAAAGTTCAAGGTTTTTTTAAAAAAAAGGTTAGAGACAGGAACCGGTGCCCAACACTTTGAAATCTAACAGCTCAAATATAGCACAGAACAGGTTTGGTTTATTTTTTTTAAGAAGAAAAGAAACAAAGAAGAAAGAAACCAATAGATTCTTTCCTTGTATCTTGGGGAAAAGGGTTGTGTCCAGGCAACCTTCCAGAAATCCCACCCACCACCAGCAGCTCAACAAATTAGCTAGTCAGGGATAAAGCACAGAATGTGCTCTCTACTCAAATCTCAGCCATCCCACCATACCCCCAAATGAGGAGCCTGAAAAGAGAATTTACTTGCAGATAATAAAACAAAAAAAAAATGAATTCACTCATTATTCATTGTTTCTGCAAACATTTATTCAGGTTTTACTCTGGGCCAGACACTGGGGAAAGAGCAATAAACAAAATATTCCCATGAAGCATATGCACTCTTAGAAGAAGGCATAATCAACTGAAAAATATGTGTGTCCGAAGGCCATAGATGGAAGTGGAAAATAAACTAAGGAGTTAGGGAAAGGGGATTTATTCTAATAGAGATCCTGAAGCCCTGCTCGATGAGAGAACATTTGAGCACATATGTGAAATGAGAAAGCTAGCTGTCATGATGTACAAAGGAAAGGCAAGAGGTCAACACATAGAGTTCAGGCAAAGGCATGGAGGTATCTTCAAGCTGGACACTGTGACAGACAAGCAAGAGTTTTGAGAGAAGTGACTCAGTGGCATAGACTGGGTAGGATCCCAATGAAGCAGATTCTGGGACTCAAATTATTATGCAGGAAGTTTACAGAAGGAGTGTTCTTAGGACTGATACTTAGAAAAGGAAAGGGGACCTGAGCATGGTGCTGAGCATGGTGGCATAGTACTATGATCCCAGAGCTCAGAAGAAGTGGAAGGAGGAACAGGAATTCAAGGCTGTCTTGGCTACATAGGAGGTGTGAGGTCAGTCTGGGCTATGCTAAACCCTGGCAAAAAAAAAGAGAGAGAGAAAGAACAAGGTTTAATAAATGGAGAAGTTGGACTGTGACATAGTCATCCCAAAAAACTAAGTTCTGAAGTTCAGGGGGTTCTTCAGCACTGCACTGTCCTGTACCAAGAAGAATGCCAGCTTCTGTACTTGTACATCTACCAGTAGTGAGGTGCAAGCTGTCCCAGGAAGGAGGCATGGCCTGAAGAGAAGTAACATTCTCCATTGATGGGCCATTTGCACAGGGTCGACAACTCCAGGAAACAAGTCTTTTGGTTTTGAAGGTAAGTTTGGGTAATATCTCTGTATCTATTGTACCATGAAGAAAGAATGGTCAGTCTTCTTTGTTCATGGGTTTTTCATGCATGTATTCAATCCACTACAATTTAAAATATCGGGGTAGGGTTGATGTTTCTCTACTGAATATGAACAGACTTCCCCCCCGTTTTTTCCTAAGCAATACAACAATTTATACAATATTTACTTACCATAGGTGTTTTATTAATGTAATTGTGACTTAAAGTGTACAGGAAGATATATCTAGGTTCTATACATATGCTATGTCTTTTATATAGGAAACATGATTATTACAGATTTTGGTATTCATGAAAAGTTTTGGAACTAAGATATATACCCTGTGGATACCTGTAGACAATTGTATCTTCGAAGGATTGTCTCTGCTGTTGATTTCAGAAGAGTTTGCTGAGGTAAAGAGTATAGTTAGAAGGTTAAAAATGACATCATTTGTACAGAACTTAAAGGAAACAAAACTTGCAAAAGAGAAAGAAAATACACTTTCAATAAGAGAAGTGAAGTTGGCACAGATTGCCAAGGTGTTTTGGAGAACTCCTGCCTGTAGCATAAAAAGATGGAAAGGGAAACCACAGAGCAGAACTGTCTAGACAAAGAGGCTACAAGAGCAAGACTCCACCATTCAGATCTGGCAACAACATAAAAAACAAGGAAGCCTTTTGATGAAGATGAATCATGTTCAAACAAACTCCTTAGCATTGTTGGAGGCAAGAAAAATTGAGAGAACCAGAGGGTCTTTGACAGTTTTCCAGAGAGGACAGACAGTAGATCACAGTGGTATTCAGCAAAGGTGAAGAGCATCAGGGAACTGCTAAAAGAGCATGGAGCAACCCGATGTGGAAGGCGATGGTTTGTGTCTTGGGATGTGTCACAACCAGTTGGGGAGATGATAAAAACAGACACAGAAATACAGGAAGGCCCTGGATCATGTGTTCAGTGAGTTTCCCTAGTGAGACAGACAGCAATCAGAGCCAGAGAACTACAGTCTTTTAAGGCAGATTCACAGGGTGCAGCCTTCAGATGGTCTCCGATGGTAAAGACCAATGGAAGGACTTCATTTTGACACTCAAAATCTGTGTGTAGAAATTTCAGTTATTACAGGCACAGTTTCAACACTCTCTCTGAAAACAGATTCCTTGTTGAGAAGAACCAGTGTCCCTAAACTGAGTCACTTCATCAGAATACTCATTAATGGTTTCAATCACTTTGTTGAAAACAAGAATATATAGTAAAAGAGTGTGAAAATCTTGGTACATACAACAAAAGATAGAGTAGAAAAAAGAAGAGAATGAAGATGTGGCATCATTTGAGTACAGAAAGAAGACCCTATTTAGGTGGGGATATCAAATTCTCAAAGAAAGACATTTGAACAGATACAAAATATGAAAGAAAAGCCAACAAAAGCAGCTGTGGGTTAAGGGATCACAGTGCCAAGCCAAGCTGAAGCTGTCACATGTCCATGGAAATTATTTAAAGACCCTTGAGTATATCGCAAGAAACCTTACTTTGAGTAAGATTGATTTCAGAGTGATTTCAACAAAACCCTTTTCATACATTCTTTACCTAGTCTTTATCACACATCCCTAAAGGTCACATAATGTTTAGCTCCAAACTTTGAATTCTATACCAACTCCAGTCTCATGATGAAGCCATGTCTACAACTTTCATGGTGTACTGCATAATAAAAGTGAGGAAAGAATATGCAAAGTAGAAATAAGGTTTAATTGTGCCCCTCAAAAGTTCATATATTAGCAAATTCCAACACAATGCCCTAATCCACATATTGATTGTATTTGGAGGTTAGGGATAGATGAGCTATAGAAAGTGAGAACCCTGTGTTCATACCCCTAGGTCTATAAAAAGAGAAAAGAGACTTGAGATGGAAAATTTCTCTATCTTAAAACGTGATGCCCTCCAACATGTTATGATGCTAAGAATGCTGTCACCATGCTCCTGCTTCTCCAAAATGGAACCACACCAATATCTATCATTATTAGATACCTATCCTAAGATACATTGTTATAGCCATAGAAAATAAACAAATTAGAAACTGAAAGTTGTAAGATGATTAAAATATTTTTTAATAGTAACACTTATAGTCTACTGGCATAACAAACTTCACTTGTGAAATTAGAGCAATATACAACTCTACTGTATAAAAATGTAAAGGCAAAAATGACACCAACAAGTGTTTCTCTAAAGCTTGTAAGGAAAAATAGGATAAATAACACAGCCTTATGACCAACAAAAAGAAATTAACAAATAGAAAATGACAGAATTAATCTTAAACTTGGCTCTATAGAAATAGGAACAAAAGAAACAAAGTCTTGTTGAAATTAATCAAAACAAAAGACAAAAGGTGTATGTGGTGGTTTGAGAGAAAATGACCCCAAATTAGGTGGTGTGGTTTTATTGGATAGGTGTGCCTTTGTTGGAGGAAGTGTGTCATTGTGGAGGTGGGCTTTGAGGTCTCATATATGCTCAAGCTTCACTCAGTGTAATATTCAGACTACTTTCTGTTCCCTGCAAGATGTTGGACTTTCAGCTACTTCTTTAGCACTATGTCTGCCTGCATGCCATGTCCCACCATGACATTAATGGACTGAACCTCTGAACTGTAAGTGAACCACCCCAATTAAGTGTTTTATTTACAAGAGTTTCTATGGTCATGGTGTCTCTTCACAGTAATAGAACCCTAACTAAGACAGAAGTTGGTACCAGGAGTGGGATAGTGCTGTGATAGGCTGGATCATGTGTTTGTTTAGAGGAATTTAGACTTTGGTACTTTGGATTAGGAAAGCAGAGGAATGCTTTAAGCACTATTTAATGGGCCATACTAGTAGGAGCATGGAAGACAGTAATACTAAAAGTTGTTTGAACTGTGGGGGCCTGGATCAAGAGGGTTCAAAGGAGAAGAATATTAACATGTGGCCTAGAGATTGTTCTTGTGATATTTTGGTGGAGAATGTGGCTGCCTTTTGCCCTTGTCTGAAGAGTCTGCCTGAGGCTAAAGTGAAGAGTTTTGGATTAATTTCCTTGGTAGAGGAAATCTCAAAAGAGCCTAGTATAGACTGTTATGTGGATGTTAGTGGTAACTTTAATGAAGATTTATAATGAAAAGGAGCAAGGTGAACAAGATAAATTGCAAAATATAAAATCTAAATAGAAAGGAGCTCCAGGAAGTGGAATGGAACTAAATCCTGTGTTCAAGGAGATAAACAGATTAAGAAGTGGAATAAAGGGAGTGATGACCTCAGGACAAGATCCCACTCAGCTGAATTTCCAACTTGTGAAAAGGAATTAAAGAAAAGTTTAGACAGGGTGGTGTTGCTGCACACCTTTAATCCCAGCACCAGGAAGGCAGAAGCTGGCAGATCTCTGAGTTTGAGGCTGACCTGGTCTACAGAGAACATTCCAGAAAAATCCATCATAGGCAGTGATGGAAAATAGAAACATGGTGAAGATGTAGTAGAATGAGGGAGCCATATTCCAGCCCCAGCAAGCAGTAGAACTTGGTAACTTCAGTCACATGGTTCCGGCTTCAAGGATAAAAGGAAGGCATTATGGAACCTTCATCCACAAGTAAGGACAGCCACTGAGGTCAGGCATGTGTCAGGAATGTCCCTGAATGGAGGCCTAGAGACCCATTGTGTAAAGCTGTAAAGATGAAGCCTGGATTGCCTTGGAGATCCCAAGATGTTGGCAACCAGAGCCATGGGATACCTACTGAGGAAACCAGCTAACAGAGAATAGAACTAGCCCTAGAGAAAGAAGTGTGTTGCAGTCAACAAAGCTGAAAGACATTGGATATCTAAAGAGTATTTAGACATCAGACATGGAGATGCAGAATTTGGAGTTTGCCTACCTGGTTTTATGTCTTGCTTTGGTCCAGCATTTCCTCAATAAGCCCCCTTACCTATGTTTTGGAATGTTAATGTATATCCTGTGCCATTATATGTTAGAAGTATGTGATCTATTCTTTGATTTTAATTCTTAGGAGATTACAGTTAAGAGATTGCTTGAATCATCAGAAGACACTTTGAATTTTGGACTATAAAACATTATTGAGATTGTGATAGACTATGGAGACTTATGAAGTTGGATTAAATGTATTTTGCATTATGATAATGTTACAAACTTATGAGGACCAGGGAGTGGAATGTGGTAGTTTGACTGTAACTGGCCTCCATATACTCATTGGGAGTGGAACTATTAGGAGGTGTGGCTTTGTTGGAGTAGGTGTGGCCTTGTTGGAGGAAGTGTGTCACTGTGGGGGAAGGCTTTGAGGTTTCCTTTGCTCAAGCTTCGCTCAGTGTGACAGTTCACTTCCTGTTGCCTGCAAGATGTAGAACTCTCAGCTCCTTCTCCAGCACCAGATCTGCCTTCATGCCACCATGTCCCACCATGATAATAACAGACTAAACCTCTGAAAGTATAAGTAACCCTATTCAATAGTTTCCTTTATCAGAGTTATGGTGGTCAAGGTGTCTCTTCACAGCAATAGAAACCCTAACTAAGACAAATCCCAAACACAATATAAATGCAATATCAGTGGTTGTACTATATTGCTTAGGTCTTAAGACAAAAACATTTCTACCGATCATGAATGGAAGGAACTATTATCCTGAATATTTTTTATCTGAGGTTTGTCTAACCTTTTAACATGGATATAAAGAGGCAACTCTATTGGACCTCCTCTAAAAATTAACATGAGCTTGCAAACATTACACTGCTGCCCAAAATTAATTAGAGTTGGAGTCAAACTTTACTCCACCTAACCCCCAAACCGTGATCTTTCCCCAGTACAAAATGCTGTTGGTCCCGGACTGGTTAACATCCCCATGCCTCCTGCTTTTATTGTCCTGACATTACTGTTGTCCATATCCCACAACTAGATCACACTTTTCTAGTCCTCTTTCCAAATTTTGTCATCTCTGTCTCCCTAGCACCTCCTCCCTAAGATCTGAGAATCACACCGTGGCCAGTTTCTTTGTGCCATTGACTGCACGATTCTTTTTTTTTTTTTTTTTCTAAATTCTGTCAGGACTCTATCACCCTCCTTAAGCCTGAATCTATGAGAGCCCATACCAGGAATCTGGCAATTTGAAAACTGATGGTTGTTTTTTTAAAAAAAGCAAGAGAGGCAAAGTCTCATGTGTCCACCAGATTCCAGACAAGTCTGTGTGATTCGGTTGAGGACACTGACTAGAACATGTTGGTTCCTTTCCAGGTCCAGTCTCTCCCTCATCAGGCAAATTTCCCATGCCCATACTCCTATGGTTTCCAGATTATTAGGGCTGTTGTGATAGCAGCCTGTGCTTCAGATCATTAGCCACTTGCTCCGTAAACGGAATCCTTTAGCTAAATATAACCAGGAGCCTCTGGTCGTTTGCACTAATTGTGTTGAGTTGCTTTGTTAAGGTACATAACAGAAGAAGTTACCAGAGTATACATATGAAGGCCATAATTTTCCTGTTTGTCCAAGACAGTAAGCAATTTGTGCATTGTTCACCAGGCTTATTCAGCTGTCAGCTAAATAAGCTGCCTGGTCAGGGGGTCCTGTTCCAATGAGAAGCCCACAGCTGGGCAGCATTCAGTTACAGACTCTTCTGCTGAGAGATGAGCAGCAGAGGAGAGGCTCCGTCTTTAGCTTGAGAATCCAATCACATGATGATCTAGGGGGTGAAGCCAAGTAGGAAGAAATTGATCAGATTGCCACAAGTCTATAGTAGGTGGGTCATCCCAGAACCTTTAGAAACAGGACATACAGCCTCATCCCTCAGCTCTTCCATGAGGTGAAGAAATTGAGAATTTCCCCAAATAGCTTTTTCTTCTTTGATGCCCAGCCATTTTGACCAGACCAGTGGTTTTCTGACAAGTTTGGCACATGGACTCAAGTAATGTTGCAGGATCATAAATGAAAAGGCAAAATACCCACAGACAAATTCTATGAACTGAGGAGGAGGATCCTTATAGTCAGTCAGTCTTACAGCTCTACTCCATGTCACCTAAATGTCAGCCATATTTGGATGGCTGCAATTACAGCTAAGTAATGTAGTGCTTTCTTCTCATGCACAGTGGCCTAGGTTTAAGCCTAGCACTGAAAAAATATTATAATAATTATTATTATTTATAAATGTAGCAGAGTAAAAAGCACATTTACTCTAATAACCTGGATAAGAAGAGAAAAAATGGAAAGGATTTCAGATTTTTCTCATTTTGTTTGGCTGGTCCTCTTTCTAGAATGCATGTGGTGGGATTATTTATTTATTTATTTAGTTATTTAGTTAGTTAGTTAGTTAGTTATTTAGTTAGTTAGTATTATTTTATGTTCATGGGTGTTTTGCTTGGACATATGTTTGTGCACCATATGCATGCCTGGTGCTTATGAAGTTCAGAAGAAGGCATTGGATGCCCTGAAACTGGAGTTATAGATGATTTTGAGTCATTATATTAGTGATGAGAACCAAACTCTGGTCCTCTGTAAAAGCTGCCAAATGCTCTTAACCAATGAGCAACTCTCCAGTTCCCAAGTGTTGCTTTGGCATGCAATGTCATTAAATAGTTTAGATGTACTAAGATTGATCTTTTATTACTGAATTACCCTATTCCTGTTTAGGTTAATTATATTTTCAGTCTCCCCTTGAGGAACAATAGAATCCTGTGGGAATAGCAGTGACCCTGTGTCATCCTCACAGTTTCCTATCCATCTTACATATAGACATAACTCTTGCCTTTTGGCATGCCTACCTTTCTTATGAACTCAGAATATATGTCTCCAGTCTTCCTCAGTTTGCCCCACAATTGTTAATCAAATCTCCATTTCTAAGTTGAGATATGTGGAGGCAGTAAGGCAGTGTTTGAAGATCTTTCCATACATCGAGGATAGGAAAGATAGTCACAGACCATATCTCAAGTGAAGGCTAACCTTGCACTTAATTCTAGAACAAGTGAATGGGACTCTCCAAGCTCTGAATTCTTCATTGATGACACCAATTAATCACTGCTGGGTTTTGCTTGATTTGATAATAGATGGTCATTATGTAGTAACAGGCATGCATGGTTTGGGTATATGTAGCAAATAAATTAGAGTGATGTGATCAAATGTACTCCAAATAATTTTAGCCCCCAAAGAAATTAAAAAGAGAAAAATGATATATGAAACAAACATGGGAACAAACTCAATAATTGTTGAAACTTGGTGAGGAATATGTAAGGGTTCATTTAAAATTTTATTTATCTTGTAGTTTATATCTAACAGTTAAAAGAAAATTTACCATCAGCTATTGTGTGCAAATGTCCCCATAATAGATGGGAAGATTCAGCTGTCCTTCACAGATGAGTGGATCTGGAATGTGCACAGGTGAAGTGTGCTTGGGAAATGCTTGTGAAAGTCCGAGCATGCTGTGAATTCATGGTTTGAAGGTGGATTTCATCTTGGCCATCTCCAGAGACCAATGCACTAAAATGGAATTTCCTAACACTTTGCCATACAACAGCAAGCTGCTGACAAGTGACACCAAGAAATGGATTCCACTGTCCTATGCACTTAAGAGGCACCTCCTCTTCCTGCACATTAGCACTTTAAGTGCTCTGCTCAGTCCCACTGGGACAAAGGACAATCACCTTGCTTTCTGACCCTGTTAATTTGAGAGATAAGGGAGAGATCCAGGCAGGAAGAAGAAAAGGAACTCACATAGGACCCCCACCCTCTTCAAAGGTATCTATCCTGGCATTGTGCTAAGTGACTTTCCTGATACCTACAAAAGATCTCATATTATGCATTTGCCAGGTTCTCTGTTCTCCCCTAACTGTAACACATGTAAGTCTCCCTTCAATAATTCATCTTCCTGTCATGCTGGGATCGCACATGAGTAAAGTCTGCATCATCATTTGTTCACAGCTGAGAGTTACCACCAGCAACTCTTTCACTAAAACTGCCTCCTACCAGTTTATGGGTGCTTAATGAGTGCTTGCAGGATAAATAGCTCTTCTATCTCATTTAATCCACAGGACAGTGATAAGAGACACCACTCTCTCAGTTTTATAGATGAGGGCCAAAAAAAAAAAAATGTGGAGATCTCTGGGGAAGAGTTTGTAGCCTTTCAAAGCTAGAAAGTGGTATATCTGGTATTGACAGTTAGTTTTGTTATCTCTTAAATGTTCTTGCATGGGACCTGGAGAGATGATTTAGTGAGGAAAAATACTTGCTATGCAAGCATAAGAACCTAAGTTCAGAGATCATCAATGTAAAACAGTGGGTATGGCCATTTTGATATGTACCTATGTCTTCATAGACAGGGTTACTACTGCTGTTATGAAACACTATGACCAAAAGCAACTTGGGGAGGAAATCAAGAGAAAGTATCAATCACATCTTCATTGGTGAATAGTTTTTAAAATGATCAGCCCTCCTCCAAAATTAATGCCTCAAATACACAAAAAGCCTTAACAGCTAAGGAAAAGACAGTGTACTAAAATGGATTATAGAAGAGAGAATTGGCATTAATGAAAAATTTGGGACTATCAAAATTAAGTTTACGTTTATTTAAGAATATTAAGCGAATGTTAGTTTTAATAATTGAACCATGTTTACAATTTTGATATTTTAGTACACAGACTAAAGAATATTGGATTTGTTTCTACTTTGCTCTTCGAATCAGAGTTCAAGCTGGCTTGGAACTTACTAGGCAACCATAAATGGCTTTCCTAATCTTGTTGCCATGCTTGGATTACAACCATGAGCCACTATCCTAGTTCATACAGTTCTGGAAATCAAACCCAGGGCTTTTGGCATGCTAGGCAAGCATTGTACCAACTAAGCCATATCTCCACCCCACTACTGGTATTAAAACCAATAATCAAGAGTTCATGACCATTACATTGATATCTTTTAATTTGGGAGACCAGAACAATTGCTGGGCTAAAATTAAAATGAGGCTAACACTGTCTTCCTTATGAAAATTCCCGGAGAGAGTTGTTTCTTTGGTACTTTTAAAATTGTAATGAAATAAAAGTTGCATCAATTTTAACATCTGGCTATTTTTAGGCATAGATGGTATAGTGTCTGTATTAAATTTACATTATTTTACAACCATTACCACTACCTATCTACAGAACATTTTCATGTTCCTATTCTGAAAATCTGTTCTCATTAAGGAACATGTTTCTGCCTTCCCCCACTTGTATAGGTTGTCCACATTCTTGACTCAGGATCCACTTCCATCTTCAGAGACAATAGTCTGTCTTCAGAGGCAATAATATAACATTGAATCTCTTTTGTTTTCCAACTTTCTTCTTTTTTCTGTAAGTATCTATGGCTTTAGCTGGACCCATCAGAAAAAAATACAGAATCATTTTCTCACCTCAAACACCTTAATCCAATCATAATTGCAAAAATCCTTTAGCCATGTAAGGTGCCATATTAACAAATTCTAGGGATTAGGGCATGAATATCTTAGACAAGAGATGATATTCCTCTTCCATGGTTATATACAATCTCCTGATATTAGTTTTACAGGTTTCCTGCATCATAACAAGAAGCTGGTGATTCTGCTGATGTCTCTCATTGACAGCAGAGTTAAATTCGATTCCAAAGGCCCTGGGCCAAGTGTGTCTCTCTGGAGGATACCTAGAAATCAAGGACAAAGTACTTACCTCTGAATCTTCTCTAATACATATTTGTCTTCACTAAAAACATATGATCTGTAGAATTTGCCTCACTTATTTTATCCCATGAAAACTGAGAAACAAGCCTACTTTGGAGACAAATACACCTGATGATTACTTACATAATTCTTAAATTTGTTATTAGTGGATAAAGAATCATCTGATGATGTTGTATTTCTGTTTCTTTTAGACTTATCTGCCACCACTTGAAGAGCACAGCTTTCTGACAACAACTGAAAGGCCCTGGGTAGTTTCTTGCAGCTCAGGATGACTAGGCCGATAAAAGTAACAGATTCAGGAAATGTATGTGCAACCATTCTTGCCAAGTGGTATTCTTCTCATGACCTGAACTAGCTCAAAAATGAATGTTTTCTTAGAAAAAGTTATTTGATTTGCAGTGAATGGTCAGCAGCTGAAAAACACAGGTGTCAGATAAGGTGAGGAGCCAACACATGGACAAAGACATCCTGTGAGACTTAAAAATATTAGAGGTGCTTTGTACAAATGATTGTCTATGGAGAAAAGAAGACAGCTTTTAAATGTTCATTTTTTTATTCTTATTAATAGAATCCAAAACAATATGGCAGGTGTAAGATAATAACAAGTGTTATACAGAGAAACACAGGGGCCGACCTTCACATGCCATCCCTTAGTACCATTAAACAAAACAATTTGTAGAAACGTGACATCACCCTCACTGGCCTGAATTTTTTTAATTTTCAAAAACAGATAATCATATGAAAGAGGATTAACAGAAAAATCACAGGAATATAAATAAAAGCCAGCTACCCAAAACAATAGAAGAAATCAAAATCTATACTTATATAACCTAGGAGAATCTACACCTAAGGATTAAACAAAAATCATACAGAGAGAGAGAGAGAGAGAGAGAGAGAGAGAGAGAGAGAGACAGAGAGCGAGACAGAGAGAGAAAAAGAGAGAGACAGAGAGAGAAAGACAGCAAGAGAGAGAGAGAGAGAGAGAGACAGAGAGAGAGAGAGAGAGACAGAGAGAGAGAGAGAGAGAGAGACCAACAGACAGAGACAGAGACAGACAGACAGAAATGTCGGCATATGGTCAAGGGGATTGATTTAAAACCTAAATCTTACCCAACTGTAGAGATAATTCTTTCCTAATATCCCCTCCTGCAAAACAAAGAGCTTCTAGAAACAAAAGGATTTGACCTCATTCCAAAGATAATGGTATCCTCTAAAGAAAAGGTGTCCCCAATACAAATGTGGCAATTTCTGAAGGAGAAGCTATAGATTGAAGCAATGATGAAGTTTATGAGTAGATGTTGAGAAAGAAGGAGGATTTATTAAAGGAAACACAGAGGACAGAAACACCGAAGAAACTTCACCTACCAAGAAAAGCCTCAGTTTGGCAACTGAGGTGTCTGGGAACTTGTTTCCTTTCCACAAATCCAATAAAGAAGTTAGTCTATATACATACCTCTCCTATTCACAGAGAATCTGTGGCCAGTGAAGAAATTCTTGTTCAAAAATCAGACTTTCACTCAACAAGATTCATTAAATTCGGTGTCTTGTCAAAGACGCTGTGGATTAAGGAAGATGAAGGTATAGTCAATTGAGATAAATGGGTAGTAAATAGGTAGGAGAAAGCCAGCACTCCATTTTAAACATGCTATTGTGACTATGAGAAAATACCAAACATCGAGTCTGTTAAAAATGGGACTATTTTAAATTCTCATCTCAAAATCAAAATCTCTCTCAGTGTAGGTCAAAATCAAAATACAAATATATAGTGCTTTTACAAAACACCACCCAAATCAAATGAATCTGAAACATTAACATTAAAAGGTTATGCTGGCTGTCCACAAGTAAATACAACCCCAGAGCAGCTATTTCTGTGTCAAAGTAGAAGTCAAGGCAAAAATGCATTAAGTGGAGAAAAGGTTACTTCCCACAGATAGGAAGGACAGCCCATAATGAAGACCTAGCAATCACGAACCTTTGGAAATGAATCAGATAGCATTCACGGCATAGAGCAACCACCAGTAGGGAGGCAGCTGCAAACTGACAGTAGCAACTGCAGTAGAAGGCTCTTGGAGCTACGAAATATCAGCTAGTTCAAGTAAGCCCCAAACAAATGCACAAGGAAGGAAATAAACAAGCAAACAAATAAATAAGGATGCAGAGGCTTCACAAGGTGCAATGAATATGCACAGGGGATTTTTATAGCATGCACTTCAGACATTAGTCTTAACCTGCTTCCTCTTTTCTCCTGTCTTACATACTTGTCTCCCCTTCCCACTTTCTGCTTCCACTTCATTTTCTTGTGAACTTATTCTCAAAGGAAACAAGAAAACTGATGTGTGTATGTGTACATGTCTAAGTTACTTCAAATTCCTTCAGAATGATGGCGGGTGTAAATAAATAGTCAAATAAGAAAAGTGTTTGAAAGCTGGGAGGAAATAATTCTCACCAAAGGAGGTGTGAGAATGAGATGCAGACCCCAAGAGGCTTCTTGGCCCTTGCCGCCAGCAGCACAGCCCCAGCTGCGGAGTGATGGGTCGAGAACTTGTGACCCTGATATTTCTACTCCCAAGACAGCTTGCCTTGGCCACTGCTGGGGTTTTCCACACCATAGGCCTTTAGCTTCTGCTTGGAAGTGGAGTATTTTACTACTTCACATTTGGTTCCCTTTATTCCTTCTCATATTCGAGTTTCATGGGTATCTTTTAGAGATTGTGAATGGTCCTTTTCAATCGAACATCTTCCTGAGTGAGACCTGGGAAGGTTTGGGGTGGTGAAGGTGGACAACTGCAAGATCTGGGGGGCAGCATTCTAAAATACTGTCCCGACTTGGGACACTGATCACAAACTGGCACATACCAAGGGTTTGGCTGAGAAATGCCACTCACAAACTAAGGGGTTCGAATAGCTCCTCCCCAGTGGTGGCAGTTTGGAGAGGTTGTGGAATCTTCAGGAAGTAAGTAGCAGCTGGTGGAAGCATGTGACTAAGGTCGGATTACAGAGTATGGCTTACCCCTGATCACTGCCTGAGTTTCTGCTTCTCAACTACTGCTGAAAAGTGACCAGCTGCAGGTTCCCACAGCAAGGCCAGAACCCCAGGTACCACGCTTTCCCATCATAAAACCCTGAGCTCAGATGAACTCTTCCTTTAAGGTGCCTCTTCTTGAGTATTTGAAAAAAACAACAAAAAAAAAAGTAACCAATACAGAAGGGTTCTCAAAAAACACTCTTATGTTTAGGTATTTATTGATCAAGACTGGGTAAACTCCCTGAAGCTGCTATATTCAAGATTAGGGTTTAAGAAGAGGACAAGATAGAATGAACAAGCTAAGCAATGTAGCATGCAGGGTAGCGTCCAGGAGGCATATGAGGCACAGAACTGCCTCTCTATAAGGAGCCAGGGCACTGCCTCTCTCTCAGCAATTACATGTGAATACTAACACACACACACACACACACACACACACTGTGGTGGTTTGAATAGGTATGGCCCCCAGAGACTCACGTGTTTGAATGCTTAGGCTTTGAGGTCTTATATGCTCAAATTACACCTAATGTGACACAGCTTTCTTCTGCTACCTATAGATCAAGATATATCAACTCCTTCTCCAGCACCATGTCTGCCAGAACACTGTCATGTCTTACCATGATGATAATGTACTAAACCTCTGAAACTGTAAGCCAGCCCCAATTAATTGTTTTCCTTTATAAGTGTTGTCATGGTCATATATGATCTGTATAGTTGATCTGAGTCTCCAGCACCTCTAGAAATTGGTTTACAGAGTCCCTACCATATATTGTCAGGATTTTCTAACTCTGTGATTATCAAATATGACAAGATCCCACCCTAACTCATAGTATTACACTCTTAAGCATATTCAATGTCCCCCCCCCCAAAAAAAAAGAAAGTCCCTGTCAGGCATGGTGTTCCAAAGATTTTGAAATAACTTTTCAGAATTTGGAATTCAAGGACAGTGGTCAGACATCTTGGTATCATGAAATTCTTCACCATGCACAAGTGCTAGAACTCCAGTGTAGGAGACACATACATATGGGGAAGTGAAAGAGGTGGAGAACAGAAAACATAAAAGTGAATACTGAGGTCACTAGCTGGTGTTTACAATGCTCTTTTATGCATTAGACATCGTCTTGCCATTTAATAAACCAACTCTTGAAGGAAGCAGGTACAAATGGGGGCCAAGGAACCACGTGGTCAGTGTATGTTAATGCTGAAAAGTGACTCTTTCCTCTGCTGCCTCCAGTCTTAATGGAGGAAAATTAAAAGTAATGAAGAGCATAAACAAGACTCAAAATTTTACTCCATGTGGCTTTGAATAGCTGCTTTTAGAGTGAAAATCCAGGAAGGTAGGGATTTGAATCTGTTGTTTTCAGAAGCTGTCTTCAGCACTGAGAAGACTGAAGTACAAAGAAATCGCTCAATAGATGTCATCTAAATGAAACTTAACTATGCCCCTTTGTCTAGTGACATAGGTAGAAAATATATCTACCTTGCAGAGATATTATAAGAAAGAATAAATAATGCAGCAAGGTTGCTGACAACAAGTAAGTGCTCAATAAATATAGGAATTGCAAGCAGTAGCACTAACATCATTATCAAGCCCACCATAACAACAGGCTCAGGCATTTGTGGGAGTGCTATGTCTTAGTGAGTTTTCTGGGGCTGTAACAGAGTACTAAGAATGGGTGATTTATAAACAATCTACACTTACCTGGCTCATAATTCTTAAGTCTAGTGCTTACAAGATTGAGGAGATGAACTAAAATGGCAAGGTCCTTGTGGCTGTGCCAATACATGAGGGGAGGGCCAGGGCACGTAAGAGATAAATAATTGAACTGAACTCAACATTTGATCAGAAATCGGATTTCAAGATAACTCAGTCTTATGCTAACCATGTTAATCCATGTCTGTCCTCATGGCCTAATTAACCACTTCCTTTTGGAAAAAAAAATACTTTTTTTGAGATTATAATATAATCACATCATTTAAGCCCTTGCATCTTGCTACTACCATCATGACAACTAAATTTCAACTTGAAGTTTGGAAGGTGCCTGTTAAAAAAATGGAACAGGCATCTGATTGGTGTGAGGCTTTCACACTCCACAGAGCAGAATCAAGGCAGAGTATTCCAGGAATGTTCAAGGCTGACTCCACAGCACAGCATTCCTCTCTGGCAATCTGTGCTTCAGACAACTTATTTATTTATTGTTCTGTTCTGTTCCTTTCTTCATGTCTTAATTTTCTTTTCTGTTCTGGTCATCAAACCCCAGGTCTTGCACAGGCTAGGCAAATACTGCAACATTGAGTTACATCCCTAGCCCCATTTCTGTTAGTGTTTTAATGTAGCTTGTTGTTCTTTGACATTTTAATATTCATAATGATTTTATTCTTCTCTTCACTTTTAAAAATGTAGGCTCTTGACGCTACAAATTTTCCTCATAAACATCTACCATAGAGTCTGGCATGATATGTAATTATTGCCTTCTGGCCTGAAATGACATATTCTAGCCCATTTCATCCCTTGATTGACTGATAATTAAGTTTGAAGATAGAATACATATTTCTTGTAATAAATTTCCAAGTTCATTTGGAAATATTAGTTAAGCTGAATTATGGGTAGGAAATGTCATGTGAACTCTCACAGACTAAAATTAAGTTTACAAACAACAGAACACACAGTATTCAGAAGCGTAACTCCCAAATTTCAGGCTGAAATGTCCACATAGCAGGATTATTTATATAGGTCCCCTTATGGGTCCCTTTTCTGAAACTTAAGTTGTCATTTACCAGCATAGACGCTGGGCTCAGCGCCCCTTTCTAGAGGTTCACCATTTGAACTGTGAACCCTGAAGCTCTGCTCCGCAACCTCTCAGCTCACTGAGATGCATCTGTCAGTATCTGCCACTGGCTGAGAGAGCCTCAGAGGTACCATGGAAGTACTATCACTGCTCCTAAGAAAAAGTTCATTTTATGGTGCTGCCACTATTTTCTCTATGATTTAAGGAAGTTCTATCTTTACAGTTACTTTTAAAAAAAATCTAGATTTTTAGAAGAGATTTCACAACTGCACATAACCCTCAATATTTTATTTGGGGGCTCACTGTCAGATAAATAATTCCCTTCTCCAAGCTTTGGCCATGGGCCACACTAACCCTAGTGGACATTGATTGGATCTATTAAATTAAAGGGCAGTACTGAAGGTCCAGTGTCATACAGGAAGCAGCCCCATTCAATTAGCGAAGCTCTTCCCGGAAGGTCTTCTAAATTTCCAAGCAGGAATACTCAGGAATGGAACCAGAAAATTCCTCACCATTTCTTTACACTTATGATGGCCTTCACGGCTGCATCATTTACTCACTCCACAACTTGAGTGAATCTTTTAACCTTGAGATATCGGTCAACTCATCCATACAGTGGAGACAATGCCAAATGACCAAATGCAATCAAATAAGGAAATATATGGAAACACTCACGCACCATGCAGTACATGGTAAATGCAGACTTTACATTCTCATTCTCGATACTGTAGTTGTGGTAGTGGTTAAACTCAGAAAAAGCTCCTAAGAGCTCTTTAATGAATTCTCAGCTACTGAAATAGCATAATTTAATAGAAAATGGAATGTTTAGTGTGCCTGAGGAAAAGGAGACAAAAAACTGTTCTCTCACTTTCTCTTTCTGTTTCTCTCTCCATATATGCTTACATACATGTATATGTCCATAATGCATGTATTTGTATCTAACATATATAATACCTGTGCTTATAACAGAATCAAATGTTTATAAATATATAATTTATTTAAGTACTCTGACTATATATGCATGTATATGAGCCTGTAATTATAATAACATTAAATATGTATTTACATATCATTACTTAAACAGAGATACTATTCAAACAGACATATTGTTTGTCCCTATTTTAGAAGAATTTCCTCAAGGCTCCATAACTTAAAGCACCAAATATATTAGTCTAGTTTCTTATTTATCATCTTTATAATTTTTTTAAAGTTTGTTTCTCTGTCACTATGATTAAAAACTAAGCAAACGCAACTTGGGGAAGAAAGATCTTATTTCATTTCATATTTCCTGATAATATTCCATCACCAAGGAAAGCAAAGTCTGGAACTGAAGCAGAAACCATAGAGGAACACTGCTTATTGGCTTGCTCAGCCTGCTTTCTTATGTAACCTGAGACCACCTACCCATGAGTGCCACTGCTCACAATGGTCTAGGTCCTCCCACACCAATCATTAATAAAGAAAATGGGCTGCAGACATACCCACATGCCATTAAGATGGAAGCAATTCCTCAATTGAGGTTTCCTCTTCCCAAATGACTCTAGTTTATGTCACGTTGACAAAAGCTAACCAATGAAAGAGCCACCTGATCAGATGGGTGTGGAATCATGGATCATTTGTGTGTTCTGCACACTAGTGTTACCTGGGAACTTCTTCTAGGCTAGGATATGTATAGATGAGATATGTTCACACTGCATCTCATCTGCAGGGCACCAAACTCTGTCAGACATTCCAAAACTTGCACTTCTGTGGGTTTCAGGTCAGAGACTCTGATGGTACCAGTTCCCCACCAGACAAGGCTTGCTCCTGCAAGCTGCTGACTCACAAACCCACTCAGCTGCCAAGTGTGCATGTCTTTTCCTCTGTAATATACTGGAAAAGTATTTCACACATTTGCCAACGTGAAAATCAAATTTCATACAATTAGTAGAGGCTGTTGTCACTGTGGTTATGATTATTTAATGTAATATATAAAAGTTAGAACATGCATTTAAGTTTAGATGTACTTTCACAAGATATTTTAGATAAATACATGCACACAGTACACTCACTCCTTTTGTTACATCAAGAATATTAAGTGAAAGTATAAAGAGTTGTATTGTAGGACCAGTAACTCCAGAGACCTAATGAGCAGCTTGATGACTAGAATTGGTTAAGTGGTGTTGAATACTGGTGATGTCACCGTGTATACACCAAAAGGTTGATTAGTTGAAAAGATCAAACTCTGTAACATATACTTTAAGTATACAAAATTTTGAAAGAGATGGAGAAGAAAGAATAGTAGGTATATTTAATTCACTTTGATGCAATAGCTGTGCATTTTAAAAACTCCATCCTGAGAAAATATTTCTAAATCCATAGAAATATTTTATCTTCAGATATTCATTGCATTTTAACTTACCTGTGAAAATGGATATTTAATAACTATGTGCTCAGTAATTGCTAAATAGTTTATATTATCCCAAT
Organism: Peromyscus maniculatus bairdii; assembly: GCF_049852395.1. Lineage (NCBI taxonomy): Eukaryota > Metazoa > Chordata > Mammalia > Rodentia > Cricetidae > Peromyscus > Peromyscus maniculatus. The sequence continues at coordinate 13,130,860 of NC_134860.1, forward strand.
CAGCTGCAGTATTTTGTAGTCACTAAAGTTATTTATAAAGAGATAGTAACAACACATACTATAAAATCAAATATGGGAAAAAATAATTAGCAACAAGTAAACCAGTGAACACTGAAAGGGAGTTTGCTGCAATGTTATCTCTTGTCTTTGCATAGTAAAGTTGTGGGCAATGTTTCTTCTTTGTTTTGTTTTCTTTCTGAAATTTATAAAATACATTTTAATAAAACAATTGACTGTTTTTAGGAAGACATGAAAGCATATGAACTGATGGGGGATAGAAGATGGCATTAATTTCCCCTCTCTCCTTTTGACCTCCACTAGAATGACTGAATTGCAGGGCATACATTTTTGGTGTATTGCTGGTGAGGTAGAGTGTCCTCACATCTAGCTTACTAAATTACTAGCTTCTAGATAATTGGTAGGGTTTACTCTTTTCTGTCCCCAAGGCCCAGAATAGAGTCTTAATGCTGAGTAAGGACTGGATTGAACAGTGACACTGAATGATGTTGGCTGCATCCACTCTATTCTTTCAAGGGGGTCTTGAGTTTCAGTTCCTTCTGTATATTCCTGATGCAAGTCAAGAAAAAAAAAAACCTCACATTGCATCCCATCCCTTTACCTTACTCATACTAGAACTCAAATGCTTTGTCTCTTAAAGGCCCAAAAATCCCAAGACTGAAATTTTCCTACATAATAGTATACACCTATTTGGGCAGGATGCAGACAAGCTCAAGAAAGCACAAAGAATGGAGCAACTCACCTTTTCAGAGTTGTGTCCATTGCTGTCCCATATGATAACCCGAAGTTCCTTTCTTACAAAGTTGATATTCACCATCCATTCTCCTCTCATCCCTCAGCTGAAGGCATACTTTGTACAGCTCACATTTCTGCAAATTGGTGTCTATTTGTAGCTATTTGGTTTATTATAACTGGTCCAGGGACAATTTAGAGCAGACTTTGGCAGGCTCTTATGATAACAATCTGCCCCGTGGTGCTCCTTATGGAAGACACCTGCTTTGCCAGGAAGATGCATTAGCTGTGGGTGACTGAGTATGAACACAATTAAGTTGTCAAAGTTTCTGCTGGACCCTGCTGGGTCTGGGCACAGTAAATCTCAGGGATTCCTATTTCTCCTGTTGGTTACAGTGCCTGCCAAGTCAAAGGACCCTGGTTCCATCCTTGCTACATTTTGTGTCAGAAATTATTGGTAAATATATGGTTTACTTTGGAAGGGAACCAGGGCTTCAGTCTCCTGTTGATGTTGTCCATCTAGCTATTAATCCTTCATGCCTTCCAGGTTCTTTCTACCCAAAGAGGATGTAGGAAGTAGTAACATCCCTGCCAGAATGATCAGCATATAGGACAAGCCCCAATCCAATGTGGTTGTCCACCTAGGACAAAGCCTCCTGTGAACTTATGGCCAAGATAATGAACAGAACAGGGTCACTTATCTCCTCAGTACATGACTGTCCCTGGAAGTGGAGAAGGTCACATACGAGATTTTCTGAGGCAATAAATCATGTTTCTCTCCCCTCACTCAGACGTTCCCACCAAAGTCCATTCCAGGTATCATTATGGGGATCTTCAGATTAAAATAGGAAAGGGGACTAATTCCTATCTTTGATTCCATCATCTTTCACCAGTGCCTAGGACTAAAGCTCCTATCTTATCGAACCTTTTAGGATAGAATGTGGATGTTGGAAAAGAAGCAAGCTTTAGACTTAGACCCCATGACTATAAATTTGCCTCGGGCCTTTTAAAAGCCACAAACCATTTCTCTGTACCAGGCACAACCATGCACTTTGAAATATGGGCTGAATAAAATTAGATTTGTGAAGTATCTCATAGTATCTAAACAGACAGTTGTTCCCTCATCATATATGTGGTCAATTACAAGGTCATTTGGGTCTCAACTCAAGGCTCATCTCTTTAGAAGTGATTTCCTGACCTCTCACTCAAAAGTCTCTGCCACCCTAGTCACTCAAGAGCACCTCACCTTTTCTCATAGAGTGGACAAGAAGGTGTTGAGTTGTTTGTGATAGGATAGTGTTTCTGGAAAGAGTCACAGACATGCCATGGCTTCCTGCTCAGCAGCTGCCTCCGAACAGGGGCCAGTAGCTTTGTTGTACAGAATCAGCTTTGGTGTGAGGCCATAATATCCTGCACTTCTGGTGGGCATCTAAGGAAGGAGATTCAACAGACCCTCCCATCCTAGACCCTTCAGAAGGTGCCACTAGGTTTCCCTGCAGAAGTCCAATATAACACAGAGAAACACAAGATGGGCCTATCTTTCAAGTGAGTGTTGGAATCAGAGTGATACAATTGCATGTGGCCAGCCACAGAGACCAAAAGCACAACTCTTGGGTGTGTGCTACAAAACACCTTCTGTCTAGGTATGAGCCAGATCTGGCCACCATAATCCACTTCTGTTTAACAATCTCTGTTGTGAAAGAGGAAAAGACTATCTGTAGTAAAATAGAATGTTATTGTTTAGAGAAACAAAAGTGAGAACTCAAAGCCTCATTAGTTATCTAAATAAATATAAGTAGATTAAAAATAAGTACCACCTCCTTCATAAAAATCAGAATTTTAAGAATGCTACATACTGAATTAGGTGATTGATATAACTCATATAATACTATTAAAAAGACTAAATCCACATACAACTTGGGGAAAATTGGAACCTTAGAAAAGTTGTTCATCTTGAGGTGTGCAAGTTATATTTTATACAACTCCAAGAGGCAACACCTATTGTGTAGGAAACAAATATCATTTGAGAGATAACTGTCCTGCAGGTGGCAATACAGTTTCTGGTGGAAAAGGGGCTTCATTTTCTAATTTGCACGGTGTCTTACAAGCAATTGGCAAAGGCAATGCACATACATGAACACAGCTGCTCTAATTCCATGCAATCTACACTAAGTAAAAAAAAAATCCATCATGTGGGGAATGTTTTATTTACAAAAATGTTCATCACAGCATTATTCAAACATTGCAAATAACCTGAATGTCCAATAGGAAGGAAATGATTCAATCAACTGTAGTGTTCACAATGGATATTTAGGAACTGCTTATAATAACACAGGGAATGCTTCTGCTATGTGATCATTATAATTTTATACTTAGGGATACAAAATTGTATATGCAGCATGATTACTGCTATGTAAAGCAAACAAAACATTTTAAAAGCCATTCATAATGAAATTGTAGGATAGTAGTACTCTGAAACATGTATTAGTAGCAGTTCTTTGGGGGTGTAAGATTACCAATGCTATTTCTGCCCTCCTAACTTCCTATGTTTTCCAAATATTTTAATGAGTATGTGTGTGTGCTCATTTTATAATTGAACACGCACCAATAATTTCTAAACTAGAGAATAGTTGGACGTCAGAGGTAGAATTAAAATCTTCTCAAAATCCATTGGTAAAATATGAAGTCCATGCCCTACCCGATGGAGAGGTTTCAGTGCCCTGGCCATGGGAATTAATTTCAGCACCAAATTCAGGAATCCTTATGGATGTCAACAGCTACAGGAAAGCTCTGAAAAAGCAGGAAGCATCATTCAATCTAGGATTATGCATTTTGAATGTGTTTTATTTCCCCAGAGGAGAAACAAAGTTTCAATTCTAGGAGAAAAGAAAACTTAAATCTTTAAATAAATAAATAAATAAATAAATAAATAAATAAATAAATAAATAAATAAATAAATAAAAATCAGAAAACAGATGTGGGTACTAGGCCTAGGACCCCACCACCTCCAAATACTGTAGAAGATAAATGAGTCAAAGACGAACTGAGCCATTTAATATGTGGTTTGTTCTTCTGTCTGCAGTTATTTCCATTTTCTTCTGGTAGAGGAACTCTGATTTTTTTCCTTCACAATTTCTCCCTCTGAGCATACACGTCTCAGTGAGACTGAGTGCATTCTCTCACGAAAGCATGAGTCTGCATGTCATCAGGCCTGACAGATCCATATCAGAGGTCAGAGCAAGCCTGGCAACCCAGCCGTGCATTTTCCAGATCAAGCAGTAGGGTTCCCTGAGGGGTTTTGAAAAGAGAATTTCCGCTGCCTGTACATTGGGCTAGTCAGTTTTAAGTCTAACTTTCATAATCATCCTGCCTAAATGTAGAAAACTCTTGCCTGAGAAAGACCCAGATGCACACCCATAGGGGGGATGTGTAAAAAAAATCTCACAGGAAACACGGAACACAGAAGAAAACTCAGTGTCCTCATGGTCTTTGCATTTTGATCATTTTCCTGGTATTTTGGTATTTTGAATCTATTCACACCTGAGTCAATTCTACTCTTTGACATCTTACTTCCTCAAACTACTAAATCCCGTACTCATGTGTATTTAATTGAAATTGACTTAGATAGAGTCTGTTTTACTCACAAAGTATTCTTGTCTACATGGAAATAAAGAAAAGGGGAATAAAGAAAATCCAAAAGAACCTGTACATTACAGATTGTGTGTGTGTGTGTGTGTGTGTGTGTGTAGATGATGAATTGAGAAACACATTAAATTTTAGGTGAGTTTCTCAATTAAGTTTTGTGATAGTAATTATTATCCACATTTTTTGGGGTACTGTTAGTGACTATTAGTGATAGGATGAAACCCAATTAACACAGCTTTAACTCTAACACCAGTTCAGACAACCCTACACTTTGAGGGTATTAAAAGGGCCTGATGAGTAGGACTGCCATGTTCAGGGACCTGTGCCATGAACAGCTATGTGATCAGTGTGTAGGATAGAGGGGAGACATGAGTGTCAGAATGACAGCACACATGACTCCTCAGAAGTTTAACCACCCAACGGTGGGCTGCTGGAGATTGGAGCCCACCTGAGAAAGAGGCGTTGTGTCTTTAAGTTAGAGGAAATGGGTTTCAGTTCACACTTTTCCTCAACTTGAAAGAATTTTAAAAGTTCCCTAGGTCTATCTTTCTGGAGTTACAAAAGGTGTGCTCTAGACAATAAGAATACTTACATTTGGAACAGGCATAAAATTGTATGTTTTTTCATTCAACAAAACTGACTAAAAGCCGATAGATAACAATAATAAATGGTATATTTTAAAAAGCTCCAAGAAAGATTTTTAAATGTCTTCACTATAGAGGCCAACTTAAGCCTCCCACACCTGAGGCCACCTCAGCTCCTCAGAATTTCTTCCTTTGGTGAGCGTGGGAGTGGGGTGGGGGCTCTGGCCTCTGGCTTCTAGACACCCTCTTTGTGGCATGGCCCTGAACTAGCAACCTGTACACCTGCCTCATCCCAAGAAACCCAGATACATTCCTGCCCAAAGCTGGGGGACATGTTGGCCTCTCCCAGCCCTCCAAAGGTAGAAAAAGAACAGCAAGAAGCAATTGAACATATTGATGAAGTCCAAAATAGAATAGATAGATTTAATAGACAAGACAATGAGGAAATTTTGAAAGTAGAACAGAATTTATTGCCAGAATCCCACATTCTGGTATAACACTTGTCAACCATCTACGAGTGTCTGCATTGCTTGGGGGGAGAGGACAAATAGGCTCTATCTTATTTGTCCAGAGTTGTAGAGACAGAACTTGAAGACACAAAATTAGATTACAGAATGGATTTTTATTTTGGTAAAAATTGTTACTTGGAAAATAAAGTTCTCTGCAAAGAATTTCATCCAAATGAGGGTAGCAACCCATCTTCAAAGTCCACTGAAATCAATTGGAAACCTGTAGAGGGTTTTACAAAACTCTCAAGTCCAATGCAGAATAAGGTCCTCAGGAGGAGGCAGTGTGAGGACCCAGAAAACTGATCTACCTGGTTTACTGACTCTCCTGATGCAGGTGCCGATGAGTTACAAGAGAGGTCATCAAAGACCATATTTGGTCGTTTCCCTTGCAGCACTATTGAGTTCCTGATGTGGATGATGATGAAGAAGAAGAAGAAGAAGAAGAAGAAGAAGAAGAAGAAGAAGAAGAAGAAGAAGAAGAAGAAGAAGAAGAAGAAGGGGCTTATGATGATGAAGGAAAGAAAGAGGAAGAACTGGGAGATACTGGTGAAAAAGAGGACAAAGGGGAAGAAGACAAAAATGATGACGAAGTGGAGGAAGGAGAGATGAATGAAGGCAGGGGTGACGAGCATGGAACACTGATGGGTGCTAACCTTCTTTTATTGTTTTTTCTTTCTAGTTTTTAATTTTCTCCAGCACATGGGAGCAATTTGCAGTCACCTCCCCCTCCTCCCCTCTTATGCTCAGTTGCCCTGTTTTTCAGGTCTCTCTCTTCTCAACACCATGGTTCTCTGCTTATTTAAGGACAAATAACCCTGAGCAAAATGCAATGGGAGAGAATTTCTTTAATGTGTTCACTATGAAGTAAAGATAAAGGACTGAGAATACACACATTCTTAGTCTTATTTAAATATTAACCCCATGGATACACATATTAAAGCATTATGTGATTCTCAGTAATATGTGCAATTTTACATTTTTATGTACAAATTAAAAAAAAAACATTTAAACTTCCTGAATGCCTACTAAATCAGAGCAGAGCGCTAGCTGATCTAACAAAATAACAACAAAAATTTTATTAATGTAAAGTATTAGGCTTAAAAACGAAATTGAACAAAAATTTACATTTGTGTTTAATAAGAAATGATTATTCACAGAGAAAATGGAAATCTGTCTTAGGTCCTCAAAGACGAGACAGGGCCAGAGGTCACTGCATTATTCAGAGGGGTCTGGAGAGTGGGATGAAAATCAGTAAAGAGCCCGAATCCTTTCTTTTACTACTCCGATAGGAAGTGGCTACTGAGAAGGCATAGGCACAGCACCGCTGTAGCAAGCATCTCACCACTTCCGTTGTACCTGTGGTCAACATGGCTACCTTGCTTCAGCCACTCCCCTTGCCCTCCTTAACACTAGCTAGGCCCCATCACTAAAGGAGCTTCCATGAAGAGAGATAACCCAGCATTCTGGCACATCTTTCCTGGTATTGCCTCAGCATTATATTCCTCTGCATTTTACCTACAATCTGCTCCTGGCACTTTACACTCCTGCTCTTCTCAACCCCGGGCTTCTGGAGTTCATGAAACAATAACTGCTCAGACCAGCATGGTCCAGACACAACTGTGGCTGTTATGCCAGGCTGCTGAAGGTGAAAATGCCACACATGTTTACGAATCCCTGCTGAAATAGAGTACTAAGTCCCAAATATTGGGTGCAGGCCTCACAAGAACAGCATGAATAGCCTTTAGGATGAACCAATTGAAGGATCTTGCTTATACCAAGCTATCACTTGCCAGGGATGGGGCCTACAAGATAAAGACATACTTATTTCTGAACCAAGGGAAGAGGCAAGCCAGAGTCCCATGTACCTACTACAAGACTCTGTGGAAACAATAAGCTACTGATAGCTTTAGTCTAGAGAAAAAGGAGATTTGATATGCATAATTTTGAAATAGGGTGTCATTCTCATCACAAGCACAAAGACTCAAGGATGGGGAAAACACTGTATCTGCATCTTACTGTTATGGTACACGGACACCCCATCCTCTGGCTGGGTCAGAGTGTTTGACAGCCATGTAATGGGTATTGCAGTCTGTGATAATGGGCTCCTTGGATTCTTCCTTCTGCAAGTCACCAAGTAACACCCTTTTGCCATATTACTATATTGTGGGAATAAGTAGACAAGTATCTTTTGCAAAGCACTGGGAATTGCCTGCCATCCATGCTGCAGATGTACCTACTTTCAGAGTCATTTGCCCTTCCATCATTTGAGAATAAGAACAGCATTTAAAGCATGCCTTTCCATGATAGGGAGAGAGAAAGGTGTGTAAATTAAGGCAAGCTGAAATACTTGTTAATTACATTTTCTACAACAGACATCTGCCAGACACTCTATATTAATTACTGTATATAGTCCTCCCAACAATGCTAGTGAAAGATGATTAATTATTTCCATTTGCAGATGAGAACAAAACATGTCTTAAATAACTACTATCACTTATCCAAGACCCCCGAGTTAATGAGAGGAATGCTCAGGACCACAATCAGAGTGCCCTGACTACTAAATACCAAGAGACCTTCCACTCATAAATGTACACACACACACACACACACACACACACACACACACACACACACACACACACATTTGCATATCTGGCCACAAACTAGCCTCCTTTCCTCATGTAAACAGAGAAAACTCACAAGCAAAAGTCCATACCACTTTTTGCATATACTCCTGTCCATGTGTATACCCTCTCCAGACTGGCTCAGGCTTTTCACCTCATGACTGGCTCATAGGAGTTCATGGTTCTACTTGGTTGATGCAATACCAGAAAAGTAAGTTAAACGTGGGCAAACCAGCTGCTCCATCTGTCCACTCCTGGGCTCCTGGCTGATTGAGGCAGCAATTGGCACTAGGCTCCAAGGAGTCCTTGACCATCTGTCTTTACTAGACCAATAGTCACTTTGAGATTCTTTCCAGGGCTCTGGGTTTTTGCTTTTCCAATGATCTGTGACCCTATACCCTCCCTCATTGAAGGAACATTTGACCTTTTAAGTAGGGATGTTCAGTTAAGGTAAGGTTTCTGAGGCTGGTTGAAGAGCAACACATCTTAAGCAACTTAGCACTCTGGCCCTGGCAGAACTCAGGGCTTGCTTGTTGATGACTCACTGAGCAACAGTGAAGATGAGAAGCCCCCAACAGCTTTGGTGGATGGAGATGTTTTAGACTTCAAACTCTGTGCTGCTCATAAAAAAAAATTGTAACAAAAGCATCTTAAATTCATCTTTTTCTCTACAGATAGGGAAGAATCTGGGGCTCAAAAGCCTGGTTGCTCCCTTGCTTTCCATATAAGATGAGAATGTTAAGCTCTAACTTTCTGGTAAATTCCACCATCACAGGCAGATAACAAATTGAGATCTCTATGGAGTCAGGGTTCTGCTCTTCTCCCCTGTAACTCACCCCCCCCTCCATCTCTCCTCTCACTCTCCTCCTTATTCCTAACTCCACTATCCAATCATCTCTGGCTCCTTCCATTTGGCAAGTCCTCTAATACCCTTCAGGCTTTGTGACTTTAGCGTCCTGTTCCCATCTGATTCACATCTGACAGTTTAGATTCATCTTTTACAGTTTCTGCTGAGAACCTCTTCTTCAGACCTGATCCCTCAGAATCTCACTTTAAAATGGCTCCTCCCCTGTTCCCAGACAAAGTCCCATCCCTCAGAACAATTCACAGGCTACAGGATGAATCTACCCACACACCTCCTGCTGCCCCACACACAAACATTGAGAACCCTGGTGGGGGAGAGTCTCCCTATCATCTACATTGTGAAAGGGACACACACCCTCCCATTCCACAGAAGCTGTATTCTGTTGTGCTGCCTCCAATTTAAATGTCAGTATAATTTGCCCTTATAAAAATACAGCTCTCTCTACTTTCTCCACCAGGGACTACATCTGTAACCAAGGTAACAAAATCCAGGTGCAGCAGCCCTACCATCGCTGTTTCTATGAGGATGGAGAGAGTACAGAGAGGGCAAAGGATAGGAAAGGTACCAAGATACTGCACGAGCTGTGTCTGTCAGGGATGCATGTCCATCCTGCCAAGGAAACATTCACCTCTGCTTTACAAGGAAACATGGCCATCTGTCAGCAGGAATTCTCTTCTACCTAATATCAAAGGTTTTGCTTGATCCACTGAGTTTAGCTAAAAGAAATGGTCATTTTCAGAAACAAATCTTGTAAAGCCATTGACTGGCTTGCCTAAATCCAAATGCCCCTGTGTAGTTGAGCTGGCTTTTCTAATTGAGGTAGATCTCTCTGCCCCCACACACAGTAGCAAAAGGCTCATTTTCATCACCAAACATAGTGGTAGTGTTTCACATATCACATACATAATAAACACACCTGCCATGCTCTGGTGTGTATATGCCAGTGCATGCATCTGTGGGTGCATATTCTTGCATGCCTTTGTATGTATACATGGGTATGCACAAGGGTTTAACAACTTCCTTAGTGACAGTACTTATCAGAGCTAGTAAGGCTCCAGATTTGTGGCTCCAATGCCTTTTTTGTAGTATACTATGCTATCCCCAGAGCAGACCCTCAAAAAAAGTGAGCAAAGACCATAAATATATAATAAATTTTAGTGCCATCTGACTGGAATTCAAGACATGCCACAACCTGGAAAGAACAGATAAGCCAAGAAGAATAAACAGGAAGTGACCTCTTTTGAGACTGAGCTGAAGACTGAGCCAAATCCTCTGCCTTGATCAAGAGTGAACTTATAATGACCCCTGCTAGGTGTCTGGAACCTACCCCAGTGTCTTCTTCCTGCCAGAGCACAAGGAACTAAGTGACTGTTGGAAGTACTGTGTGCAGATGAGGAGGTGGGAACATCCACTTGGGTGGGTTCATTCACAGAGCATGAACACAGCAGTGAGAAGGGGCATCTATGTCACAACAGACGAGGGGCAGAAAGATTTTACCAACCAGATGTTTTTAAGGACTGCTGCAGAACAACATTCTCCAAGCAGTACAGGGGCATTAAAGATAATAATTCACAGCAGCAATAGCTGCACACACAAGAACTATACAGGAACAAGCCTGCCAAAACTCCAGCATGAATGGCGGAGGAGCCCAAGAGGCTCCGCCCATAGTTTCGGAGCTATTAGCAGTTGGTGCTTACTGGAGGAGGCAGAGTCCGTTTTCTTCAGGGATGCAGCCCAGACAGTGTTTGCCCATGCTCTAGTGGATGGCGCTACACCCACACTCATGCCATTAGGACTAAATCGATTTGGGGAGCTCAAAATAAAAAGATTGCCTGGAGTTAAAAAGGGAAAGTGGTGGTGGGTTACAGAAGAGCTGGAGGGGAGAAAGGGGGGACACGATTGGGCAGGGACTGGATTTGATAAAAAGGCATTATATTCACATCTCAAACAATAAAAAGGATTTTAAAAGGTGTGTGTGTGTGGGGGGGGGTATTCCAGACTCAGCATGCACCCAAAGGGAATTGTTTGCTTTGCTGTGATAGAATGTTCTGATCTCCACATTGGCACCTGCCCTCTTTATCTCTAATACAGCGATATCCATTCACTCTTTGTCCCCTCAGGGTTTTTGACTTTCAACTTTTTGTGAGTTATACTGACCACTCTGACCTCAACCAGTTCAGTATCCAACTCTATTACTGACCTATAATTGAAATTCTGCTCAGTAGAAATGGAGATCTAGTCACACCTGCATTGGTAACATACCTTCAAGATTAACTCAGGCATGCCCAGGGCTCAGCCTCTGGCATCTGCTGTGCCCTGCTCTGCTCAGATTCGTCATGACACTTCAATAAGGGGATGTTAAACAGAACTTTCCTTTTGACTCAGCAGTTGTCTGAGTCTCCAAAGTTAAGAGTAAAGCAGTAGGGAGCGATCCCCAATAACGAAAGCTAAGCAAAAGGCCAGCAAAGATGCTCCTTTAGGGTTTGAAGTCTGCACAGCTGTGAAGTCTGTACAGCTTTTTCAGTGTAGCTTTCCCCCATACAGTTAAGGAAATAGTACATATGGACAAGAATAGCTAGATATATCAAGACCCTCACTTTCCAGAATGACTAGAATAACCAGACTGAAAGGAGAAGACTCAAACAACACTGTGGATCAACTAGCCCTACTGGATATTAGTAGAGTCTTTACCCACTAACAAGATACATTGTTTTCAAGTACACATGGCATAATTTGAAGCATACATTAGGTGTTGGGTAATAAAATAAATATCAATAAATTTTAAATAGATAAAATCATAAAAATATTATCTGTGCACAATGAAATAAAGACAGAAGTAAACACAAAAATGCATGATTTAGAAACATAGAAATGATATATAATATGTTCAAATAACAGATGAGTAAAGAACAGAGCAAAGTATAAATTAGAAAATAAAACTTTAAAATGAGTGAAAGTGAAAACATAAAATGTCAGAATAGGGATTTCAGGAAAAGCAGCATTCATAGGAAATATCATAATTGTAATGTTAAGTACATTTAAAAAGAAGAGAGACTTGAAATCAACAAACTATCACTTTAAGAAACAGAAGTGCAAACTAAACCCAAGACAAACACAGAGAGGAGATACTAGAGGTAAGATATACTAGACTAGAAGAACATTAGTGGAAGCCAGTGATAACAGTTTATTCCCTGAAAACTATATATATATATATATATATATATATATATATATATATATATATATCCAGAATGAATAAGGGAAAAAGAAGAGGAGTGAGAGGTTGCTTTTGAAAATAGGAAATGAAGGTGAGAACATCATTAATAACCTTGATTAACTGAAAAAGGGAATAAAATGAGATATCAAGAGAAATCATGTGCCAATAAAACAGATAACTAGAATAAATAAAGCCCTGTGATGATCATACTCAGACACTGATTTGAGAATGAATGGAAATTTTAATTTATCTATAATTAATGAAGCTATTGAAGTGGTAATGAAAAAATGACCCATGAAGGAAAGTTTAGGACCATGGAGCTTCCTGAGAGAGTCTTCCTAAACAGTGAGTGACATAAACCAGTCCTTCCCAAACATCAGAGAACAGGGGAAGAGAAAACGCTTTCCACCCTGTTATAGGAGATAAAATTTACCTTGGCACCAAAAAGCCAATACATCATCATCAAAGAAAAGTACAGATGTACATCCTTTAGGGATACAGATGCAAAATGATTTCAATAAAACCTCACAATTATTAAAAGGATTGTACACTATGGACAATTGAAATTTATTTTGGGCATTGCAGGTTGATAAAAAATCAGTCATAAAAAACAATATTAATATAATAGTAAAACACCTTATATGTCATCTGCACAGAGAAAGGGCATTTGAAAAGACATAATACCTTTTCGTGCTTAAAACAACCAACAAAAAAACCTAGGAACAGAAAAACCCTAATAAAGACCATATATAAAAAGTCAACAGTTTGTTTGATTTTTGTCTACTTGAGGGGGTTAAAACAGAGTCTCACTATGCATCCTTAGCTGGTTTGGAGCTTGCTATGTAGACCAGGTTGGCCTCAACCTCATAAAGATCCACCTGGCTCTGCCTTCCAAGTACTGAGGTTAAAGAACAAGTCCACGATTAATATCATGCATGGATGTAAGAGACTGTAAGCCCGGGTCCCAAGATTAGGACTAAGAAATAGACACTTGTGTTCTTGGTCTTCTGTTTAGCATCATGTTGAAGGTTCTAGGCAGGGCAACTGAAAATATAAAAGAGAGAACAAAGAAATGGAAAAGCAACCACTTTGGAAAGAAGAATGAAATTACCCTTATTGCTGCACAGCATAACATTATTTTTTGCAAAGTCCTATCAATCCAAAAGGAAATCATTGAAGACAATGCATGTGTTTAGCAGGGTTGCAGGAAAAAATACAGCAAAAGTCAGGTTCATTTTTACACAATCAGTATGAACAAACCAAAATGAAGTTAAGGAAAAGTGTCATTTGCAAATAGAAAATCAAAATGAATAAAATGCTTTGGCATAAGCTTATCAAAGAAAGTGGGAAACTTACAAGTAAACTCCTATTAAGATTCCAGCTTCACAGATGCTGAGATCCATGGCCAAGCTATAGGCGGAGCTCCAGGAGTCCAATCAATGGGAGAGAGGAGGGATCATATGAGCAAGAGATACAGAGACCTTGACTGGAAAAAGTACAGAGACAACTAGCCAAACTAGTGGAAACACATGAACTATGACCCAATAGCTAAGGAACCCCCATGGAACTGGACTAGGCTCTCTGGATAAGTGAGACAGTTGTTTAGCTTGAACTGTTTAGGGGGCCCCCAGGCAGTAAGACCGGAACCTGTCCTTAGTGCATGAACTGGCTTTTTGGAACCTAGTGCCTATGCTGAGACACTTTGTGCAGCCTTGGTGCAGGGAGGAGGGATTGGACCTGCCTCAACTGAATGTACCAGGCTCTGCTGACTCCCCATGGGAGACCTTGCCTTGGAGGAGGTAGAAATGGGGGGTGCGGGTGGGAGGAGGAAGGGCAGGGGAATCCATGGTTGATATGTAAAACGAATAGAAAATCTCTTAATCAAAATGAAAAAAAAAAAAAGATTCCGACTTCAGTCCATTAAGATTGAGCTAGAGAAGGAGACCCACACACCTATCCAGGGTGGCCTGCCCAAAGCAACAAGGAGAAAACATGGACCTGCCCAACGCAAATATATGGTGGGACATAGGAGAGAAAGAGACAGACAGACAGAAAGTGGAGAGAGGCAGATCTGAAGAGGTGAAAGGGCTGAGGTGCAGGCTGAGGTGAGTGGCCTGCTTGCTACCCGGGGCCTTGGTGATGCCCGGTTCTGGGCTGCTTGCTGCCAAGGGCCATGCCTGGGTCTGTGGACCTGCAGCAGCCATGGTCTGTGTTGATGCCCCTGGCTCCTGTTACCACCCAAGGTGAGAGGATAGGTCTGCACCGAGTTGGCCCCGCCCCTCACTGGCTGCAACACTAGGGATATCTGGCTCTGACCCTCAGTTGTTGCAGCACTCTAGAGAGCAGGTCGGGCACCTTTGGTGGGGTAGGGGGAACAAGCTGGCCCTAAGGATGGGAGAGTGAAGCTGGCTCTGAGAATGGGAGAGTGGAAAAGCTGGTCCCTGCCCCTCTTGTCCTCCATGTGGAGGATGGGTGAGGAAAAGATGCCCTTCCCCCTCGGCTCTCACCACCTGTGGCAAGCAGAAGAGCTGAGCCAGCCCCTCACCAGCTACAGAAATGGGCAGACTGGGCTCTGCCCCTAGCCTGGGCAGCAGAGTAGAGCTGACCCTGTGGACAGGGAGCAGGTGAGCTGGCCTTAGAGCCGGAGTGTGGGAGATCTGGCCCTTCATCTGCCATATGGTGGAATGGACGAGGGAGAGATGCTCTCCCCCAACACCCCTCACCACTTGTGGCAGGTGGGAGAGCTTGCCCTGAGGCCATGTGAATAGAAGAACTGGCCCTGCCCCTCACCAACTTCAGCGATCAGGAGAGTGGTTCCTGTACCTCTCCTGGACAACACAGTAGAGCTGGTCCTGAAGGTGTAGGTGTGGGTGAGTCAGCCCTGAGGGCATGAAAGCAGGAGAACCAGCCCCACTCTTTGTTCCTTGATGCAAGGGCAGTGCTGGAGAGCTCACCCTGGTAGTGAGGATGGGGGAGAGCTAACAGATTGATCAACCCTGCAACCACCCAGGCTCCAAACCAGGAATATGAGTTGGCCCACCCCAACATCTACCCCATCTATAATCTGCTGGAGCACATGAAGGGGATGGTCCTTCAGATCCAACACTGTAGGATCTCCACAACACAAGGAAACAACAGGATATCCAACAGGAGTCCCAGCGAGGGCCCAAAGTCGACAGTGTAAAAGAATCCAGAGGCCTCGAACCAGAACAATAATTCTTTGCAATGAACACTTGTAAGTTAAGATATATGGACTAAAGGTATACTGTGTGACTCACTGTGTCACACTACAGCTTCCATTATGAGATTTTTCTTCATTTTTTCTTTTCTATTAAATTTTATTTTATTTTCTTGGGGCGGGGAGTGTTGCAAAGGCAGCAGGCAGATATGAAGGGACAGGGAGATGAATGAGATCAAGATGCATGATGTTAAAGACACATAGAATAAATAAAAAGTTTTTAAAAAAAGATTCCAGCTTCCTTCTCCTCAGGGGCTCATATTTCTAACCCCAAAATGCATGTGGAAGTGTAAAGTACTTCATCACAAAACAGTACTAAAAATTAAAAATAAAGTTGGAAGATTCCTTTCCTAATGTCAATACTTTGTATAGAGCTGAATAGTATTTGGTACCAGCAAAACAATACACCTCTACATTGGTAAAACAGAACTAGACCAATAATAAATCCATACATTTATAACCAATTGATTTTCATAATCTGTGCCAAGACAATTTAAAAGGAATATAACTCAACAGTCTTTGTAACAGATAAATACATAAATACAACATGTGCAACAATGCCTTAAAACATACCTTAATTGAATAAATAAAAGAGCTAAAATTATAAAACTCAGAAGAAAATATAGGGGTATAAGTCTGTCATCTCAGGTTAAGCTACATTTGGGGGGATTGTTTGTTTTTGTTTGTTTTAGTTATGACAGCAAAGCAAAATTAGCCAAGGGAAAAAAATTGGTTCCATCAAAATAAAGACCTTATATATAACAAAGAACACTCAAGAAAGTGAAGGGCTGAAGAGATGCAACAGAAGTTAATAGTGTATACTGCTCTTCCAGAGGACCTGAGTTTACTAAGAGGAACTGCTCACAACCACCAATCACTAGCTCCAGGGGGAGCCAGCTCTTCTGCCCTGTTCAGATACCTTCACACAAGTACACATACACACACACACACACACACACACACACACACACACACACACACTAAAATGAGATGACAACACACAGTGATAGAAAGAGTTTAAAAATATATCTGAAAGGGCCTTAGAATTCAGAATATATAAAGATCATTTAAATTACAACTCAACAATAAAAAGACAACTAAATTTTAAGATTAGCAAAAATAATTATAAAAAGCGTTTCTTCAATAATATGCATAAGTGGCCAATAAACATCTGAAAAGGTGATAAGCACCATAATCTAATCAAAAAATAAATCAAAACCAAGAAAGATGCTACTTCTCTCTGCTGGAATGGATAAAATAAAAAAATTAAATGGTACTAAATATTTAGTGAAGGGTGTAGGGAAATTGCAATCCTCATCCATTGCTAGTTGGAAGTAGAACAGCATGGCTGTAGCTGTAGCTCAGTGCTGGAGCACTTGTCTTGTATGCATAGGGCCATAAGTTCAATCCTCAATACTGCTCCCCAAATAAAACAATAGAAAACAGCAGAAAAATGTCCATTTGCTGATACCGTGATAAACAAGTGTTGCCCATCTCCACTCTGTATGTTACTCCTCTGTAAAATACCAATGCCCACCACAGGATAAACTTGCAAACATTGTCAGACATGAAGGGCAATACATTACATAATAACATTTATGAGAAACATGCAGACTGGGAAAATATAGAAGGCAAAAAAAATATATCAATGGATTCCAAGGGCTGGAAGAAGTGGGGAATGGAAAATGTGTTTCAGAATTGGGTCTGGACAGCAGTTATATAGCCTTGTGAACGTATTAATGTTAAACCACTAGTGACTTTTCTATTAAAATGAATATTGGAATATGTGAAATGAGCCTCGCTTTTATCAGTTCTAACAAGAAGATATTAAACAAACACAAAGTAAGGAAGGTTTTATTTTTTTGAAAGATAAAATTCTGTCTTCAAAAATGCAAACATTATTAAATTATGTTAGTTCGTTCCAGATTAGAGTATAACAGGGATATGTAACAAGTGTAACACTTGGTCCAGATTAGATCCTAAACAGGATGGAAAAACACTGTAAAGACACTGTGGTATCTGCTGTGATTGGAATGTGGGATAGCAGATTAAGTAATCACCTTAATGCTAACCTCTAAAGGTGGTAGCTCTATAGTGCAGGTAGGGAAGATAATCAACATTTTCTTGGTACATACACACTGGAACATTTAGGAAGAAGGTGAGGTGATTTTACATCTGTATAGAAAGCATGCAGTGAGGAAGTCTGTAGCTAGGGAGTTTTCTCACTGGATCCCGCCAAGCCCCAGCAGTCCCATAGCCCACTTATAAAATAAACACACAGATGCTTATATTATTTAAACTGTTTGGCCTAATGGCTCAGGCTTCTTGCTAATTATTCTTATATCTTAAATAAACCCATTTCTATTAATCTATAAGTTGCCACATGGCTTGTGGCTTACCAGTATCTTTACATGTTGCTTGTCATGGCGGCAGCTGGCAGCGTCTCTCCACCTCAGCCTTCCACTTCCCAGAATTCTCTTCTCTGCTTGTCCCACCTATACTTCCTGCCTGGCTACTGGCCAATGAGTGTTTTATTTATTGACCAATCAGAGCAACACATTTGACATACAGAACATCCCACAGCAGAAGTCAGTTAACAGACAAGATAACAGTGGATGAACCTAGGAGCCTAGCAAACTTCCTATAACTGTGAAATTATTTCCAAATAAACGAATATGATAAAAAATACTGCATGGGTTGCATTGAACAGAGATACATTACTGTTTGAAATGCTGAGAATAAGTGACTGTGAGTGCTCAACCACAGATGGGACAGCTATATCAACTCCACATTCCAGCCCAGAACAGCACTGAAGAGTGCCAAAAGAGTCGAAGGAGAGTGATGTGAAATACTGTCCTCTGGACCTGACGTGGCTATTGTACACATGAACTTTGCCAATATTCGTTGCCTTTAAGTAATATAAAGTCCAAGCAATACTGTTTTCCTGCATTTATTTTTTAAAATGGTCCTATTGGGTTGGTGAGATGGCCCAAGTAGGTAGAGGTGTTTGCCACCAGCCTGATGACCTGAGTTCAGTCTACGTGGTGCACTACCCATTGCAATAAGCTTATCAGTGCTTCAAATCTATTACTTTAAATATAAATATTTACATGGCTATTTGATCCCATGACTATTTAAAAAAAGCAATATGGTCAAAATTGTTTTGGGGGAAAAAATCAGTACCCAGTCAATAGAATGTGGCTGAACTAAAATTATGCTAATTAATTTTTGTTTAAATTCACGTTCACCAATGTTTGAGAACTATGAGGGCCACCGGATTCCTGTAATCACATTTACCTCATCCTTTCTCTTCTCCAGCACCTCATTCAGTTTCTCCTTGTTCTTCAAACCTTTGGTAATTTGTTCACTCCTGGAAACCTGAAGAGTGTTTACAGCGAGCAGCCTTGTATTTTACCTGTAAGAGCTGGTAAGCCTGAGATAATGGCCGAGCATTTATAATTAATATTAAGCCTCTGTGAAATTATTTTAGAAAAGGCTGCAGGACTGCAGGTGAGATATCTGTCCCAACCGAAAGCCAGGTGGGACACAGAAAAACGTTTAGCTACAATTCATTGCTCTTTACTCTTGACTGTGAATGTGTTATGTATTGCTAGCCACTTCAAGCTCTTATTGCCTTGACCTCCCTCCTATGATTAACTCTGCCCTGGAACTCTGAACTAAAATAAACCCATTTGTGACCCTAGTGAGGACCCCTAGTAATGGAGATTATGGGATGTGAACTGGTAGGCAAGCTAGGCTTCCAGTGGTGGGACTAGGTTGAAATCAGATGATGCTTGGACAGAGCGTCTAAAAACTGACAGCAGGGCCCCTTTGCTGAGGACAACCACCACACAGATCATCGAATGTAGAGAGGTCGAGCTGGTGCCTGCATGGAGCCTTCACTCTACATTCTAGTCTCTTTGGTATGGGAAGGTATTCTTCAGACAACTGAAAGAGAAAGCTGTACACCAGTGCAGCCACAAACCCTTCAACATGCAATCTGTTCTGCCTGCAAGATGTGCTTGGGCAATGGTGGTATAGAACTTATAGGAGTGGCCATACAATATTAGGCTTAACTTGAGGCACATGCCATGAGAGGGAGCATTTGATGCCTGGATGACCGAGAACAGGAGACTGGATAGCACAGAGACTGAGGGTAGAATCAAATACAGCTGTCTCTGCCCCAAATCAACAAAATTATTCTTAGTGATATTCTGCTATATTCACAGAGCCAAGCCTTGTTTAGTCATCATCAGAGAGTCTTCCTCCAACAGCAGATGGGAGCAGATTCAGAGACCCACAGACAGACATCAAGCAGAGAGAGAAAGAGTCTAAATTGATGTTTCTGTCATCAGGCCCCTCCCCTAGGTGATCAGAGAACTTCACAGAAAAGAAGGAAAGATTGCAGGAGTTAGAGGTGATAGAGGGCAACCATAGAACGTGGTCCACTGAATCAACTAAACAGGGCTCATGTGGGCTCACAGAGACTGAAATGGCCAGCACCAGGTCCTCTGCATATATGTTATGGCTGTTAGCTTGGTGTTTTTGTGGGACTCCTAACAGTGGAAATGGGTGTGTCTCTGACACTTATGCCTACTCATGGGACCCTTTTCCTCTATTGGGTTACCTTGTCCAGCCTCAGTATGAGGGGTTTTGCCTTGTCTTATTGTGTTGTGTTTTATCTTGTTTGGTTATTGTCTCTTGGAGGCCTGCTTCAAGAAATGAAAGGGGAGTAGGTCTGGAGGAGAGCAGAGTTGGGGAAGCCAGGAACAGTGGAGAGAGGGGAAATTGTGATTGTGATGTATCGCAAGAGAGAAGACTCTGTTTTCAGTTATAAAATAAAATAGACCCTTTCCCTCAGTCACTGTTTGTCAGAATATTTTATCACAGCACGATAAATACAATTAGAACAGCATGGTCTTGAACCTAGAAGCCACTTATAGCTATAGTGAGAATGCCCTGCATATTTTTACCAAGTCAACAACAACAAAAAAAAAACAGCTCCTGTAGGATAGTTGCAGGTAGACACGAGGCAAAGCCCTGAAAACTCTATGCAAATAGTCTCTAATAGGTTACTCTGTACTAAATGGAGTCAATGGTCAACCTGGCTCCCGGGCCTCACAAACACTATGACTTAGTATCTTTATCCTAATAATTGTTTCTGAAAACTTCCTCAGAGACAGAATGAAACTCCACATTTGCACACAAGTAACAGATGGCACCATCCTTGAAACACATGGGAGCCAGTTACCCTGGGTAATGTAGGATGTATACAGGAAGTAGTGCTTACTACATGCCAAGGAGTACTCTAAAGAGCTTTGCAGTTACTGGACCACTGAATTCCCACAATGTCCCAAGCAGTTGAGTCTCTAAGTAGAAGCATTGGATTTTGTTCTACAGAACTCTGCATTCTGAATCTTATGTTTCTAAAGCCAATTAAGCCTGAGATACTGAGGAAAATGGCCCTAATTATATTTCCCTTCCATGTTACCTTCCTCTAAACAAAAGTGACACAAGTCTAACGTGTTTCATCTTCTCACTTACATGGGTCATTTTATTTCTGTATTCCCTCCTCTAATCCAGGCCCTTGGAAAAGTTCTGTATTCCCTCTTCCAATCCAGGTCTTTGCAAAGGCTCTAAGTTTTGACTTTTTATAACCCTTTATTGCTCCTGCCTACAACCCAAGGTCAATGCAGTGCTTTCTTTCCACTGTTGCCTTATAAGAGCCCTTGGGTACTTTGTGCTATGTTTAAAGACTGCTTGGAACTTTACCAAATAATGTGAGAGTGGGACTGAGTAGAACTGCAGTCTCCGCCTTATAACTCAATTCCAGGATCCCTTGAGAACCAATGGTTGTATAACAATCCCCTAGAATTTTTAGGTTTCAGGCCCCAGTAAGACAGCCTCTCCTGGTAACTGTGATAGTAATGACATTTGCTTGTCACTATTAAGATGATTAACAGAATTACCTATTTGAGGAAGCTCGCATCTTGTCACTGTCCACACTGCTTACAATTCTGTCCATCATCCTGTAGCCAGCTGGCCTCTGTGTAGGCTCATAGAACTCCAGAGAATGCCACTTCAAAAGCCTGAAAGGCTGACTCTGCAGGCTGTAGTTGTTGCTCTTGAATAACTTCCCACTGAAAAGAGGAGCTTAGACATTCACTCTATAGCTAGAGCCCTGTGAAAATTAAGGAAGTCTGAAATGGTTCACAAGAGTATAAGCAAAGCATATTAAAAACAATAAAAAGCATAAACTCTGAACATAGTAAGGGCAGTCAGTAGCTTCCAAGTCATTTCCAAGAACAGCCATACTCAGCACTTGGCACCTGAGCAAATCAGCCTTCTCCAAAGATTCAAGTACTAGCCACAAGCAGCATTTCATGAGACCTATGCCATCCTCCATCTGCCTTATTGTCAGCAGAAAACAGATAGACCATGAGTATCATGCAAGAGTCTTTCTTTCAGAGGTGAGGATTATTTAGGGCAAAATTGAGGACATGGTTTCATGAAGTTCTCTAAGCTCCAAACTCATGAAGTTTTATACATTAAGTAGTCAGAGCTCTTATGTATCTATTCATATCTTTAATAAGTGATTTATCATGCTAAATGTCTGAGATAGCCTACAGTGTGAGCCCTCAGTTGACCCTAACATGTGGTCTCTGTCTGATACTCTAGAGGAGCCAGTATAAAAGGGAAAACTGCTGCCTTCCCCAGACCAATGGCTGCCAGATCTGATGGAATATAACAAGTTCAATGTTAGCCTAGGCAACTGAGATCCTATCTCAAAATAAATGTAGAAAAGGTCAGGGATCATAGGGCATAACGCTTATCTGGCAAGTGTGAAGCCCTAGGTTTAATCCATAGTATTGAAAATGTAAAAAGAAGAAAAAGGAATTTGTAAGGCCTGATAAGCCTGACCTGTAGAACTAAGGAAGGAGGAGGAGGAGAGAGAAAGGAGAATGAGAGGAAAGAGCAGGAGAAGTAGGAAAGAAATCCGATCATGACAGGAAGCCACTGTCAAAACAGAAGAATTTCCTGCTGTGGAATAATGCTTATGCACACTGGTTTAATAAAACACTAATTGACCAAGAGCCATGAAGGAAGTATAGGTGGAATAAGCAAACAAGGAGAATTCTGGGAAAAGGAAGGCTGAGTCAGGAGACGCCAACCCGCCATCCAGGGAGCAGCCTATAATGACACACAGGCAAAGCCATGGAAAACATGGCGATTTATAGATTAACAGAAATGAGCTGGATTTAAGTGTAGGAGCTAGTCAATGGTAGCCTGAACTAATGCCCAAGCAGTTTTAATTAATGTAAACCTCTATGTGTTTACTTGGGTCTGAGCATCTGCGGACCAGGTGGGACATGGGAAAACTTTCAGCTACATTTCTCCTTCCTATTTCCCTATATTAAGCCCACTCAGCCATTTATTTTCTCTTTTGCTAAATTTTAGGCTAAGTGTATCCAGAGTCATTTCTCATGAGCACACCTGGGGCCTCTGATTTTTTAATGTGACATATAAAGGAGATTAGCAACTGTCACTTGCACCTTCACACCAAGAAAAGGCTGAACACATTGAAAACTCTGAAGTAATGGGCAAATAGAAAGTCAAATTCTAGAAGGTGCAGAAACCACACGGACTTCATGACAGGGGAACATGGCTGAAGCATCGTTGACTAATTTGCAGAGGATTAGCATGGACTAATGTGAAAGGCCAAAACTATTGGATGTAACCTTTTGGGGAGATTGAAGGAGAGATGCTTTTGTGAATTTTAACTCTTAGAATCTTACCAGATTATCAGAGGCAAGATGAGGGGGAAATGACCCTATCCTCCAGATAAAGGAAGAGAAGGGGTGGCCATTTAAAAATTATTCTGGAGGTTTCTTTTCTCATTATCAAAGGTTGTCCTCTAAACAAATTAGTTTTTTTTATTTTTAATTATTTCTTTTATTTTTTAATATTATAATCACATCATTTCTCCCTCCCTTTGCCTCCCTATAATCCCTTCCATTACCCTCTTCTTGTTTTCAATCAAAGTCATGGCCTCCCTTAATATTAATTGTATATAACATTATATGTATATGTATTGTATATGTATATAAATATATATAAAAATTCATAAATACATGATTGCAACATGTTCAGTATGTATAATGCTGGTTGTATGTATGATTTCTGGGCTGACTGTTTGGTATTGGATGTGTTATTCCCTGGGGAAGAGTATTTCTTCTACTCTAAGTATTTTTTAGTTGCCTATAGTTCTTTGTGAACTCCCAGATAAGTGTGGTTCTAGCCCCTCATTAAGGAAAGTTCGCTTTGCAACAGAAGGAGACCATTACAGAAAACCACAAGCAATCAAAATGCAAAGTAGTGGAGCCCAGTCCCAAAGATCCATATACAAAACAGCCCCTGCACCTGAGGCTCAAGGATAGGTGCAGAAGATGGGGCAGAGAGATTGTAAGCCAGATAAATTAAGGAGTCCCTTGTGAGATTGTGTCTTCTAGGAATGTTGGCAGCTATACACCAGAGTCCCACCAACATAACTGCCTAAACATAAGTTGAACAAGTACAATAATAATAGACATGTAGACACAGACAGGGGAAAGCTTGAGCAGCTTCAACCTTCAACAAAGAGAAATTATTTTAACAGAACTGAGCTATATAAGTTTTAACATATATATGTTAAAGTTTTAACTTATGAGCCTCATATACAAAAGAAAAAGAAAACATCTGACTTCAGGCAACTGTAACTGTCCCATGTCACTAAGGGGTGAAGTGGAGTGGGATGTAGATGTGCTTTTGAAGGCCATAACCTGTGGACACAGGCCCAAGAGAGATGATATGAGTTTCTGTTCCTCCCACACCTTTCCATAACATCAACAGCAGTTTCATATGACAGGATATCACAATGGAGAAAGCTGCTAGATTCAAACTCTTCTGACAAAAGAGCCTCTAAGAAACCTAGATACAACAGAGGATACTTAATGCCACTAGAACCTCTGACATTGGTAGTACAACCAACTGAAAACTGGCAGCTTAACTGCTAGATCAACCGACATAAAATATCATACTGGTAGACTGTTTAATCCAGTTCTCTTTATCCAATATAGCATGTGAACTTTTCAAAAAAAAAAAAAGAAGGAAAGAAAGAAAGAGAGAAAAAGCACTACAGGGCATTCACAAGGACAAAATGATAATAAAGACACATGTGTATGTATTCTAAAAAGATAATTGAAACAAGAGACAGTATGGCAGAGGTTTTAGGATTACAAGTTTTGAATGTTTAAATAACTATCAATAAAATACTGAGGACCCCAGTGAAAGAAAGTAAGCAAGAGAGATGGGGTTGGCTGGAGGAATGATGGTGATGTAATTATATTTTATTTTAAATTTTCAATTAAAATAAATAAAATGGAGAGAAGAGTAAAGTAATCAGAGAATGAAAACTCAGGGAAATAAATACCATTAAAAAGTCAATAGGGATGGACCAGAGGTGAGTATCCTGGCCCAGCCTGGACCCCATCCCTGGGCACCAGCCACTCCGGGGAAGACCTGCCCAACTTGGCCCCAGGTTCTGGCCACCAGGCAGGTTCCCTTCTATCCCTACCGGGAAGGATCTTCTTCTCCAAGACCCCCACAAGACCCTGCAATCTCCACGCCCTGCCCCCATGCCCATCTGCCTGAGACCCCAGCCACTTCCTAAGACTGGCCCCCAACTCCCATCCTGGCCCAGACTTCCCTTCTGGACCAGAGAGAGCTCCCATCATGCCCCAGACTTCCCTTCTGGACCAGAGAGGGCTCCCATCCTGCTCCGGACTTCACTTCTGGACAAGAGCTCCCATCCTGCCATGAACTTCCCTTCTGGACCAGAGAAAGAGTTCCCATCCTGCCCCGGACTTCCCTTCTGGACAAGAGCTCCCATCCTGGCCCGAACTTCCCTTCTGGACAAGAGCGCCCATCCTGCCCCAGATTTCCTGTCTGGACAAGAGCTCCCATCCTGCCCCAAAGTTCCTATTTGGACAAGAGAACTCCCATCTGGACAAGAGAGAGAGAATTCCTGAATCTGTCAGCTCTGTCTGAACCAAGTGTGCTGATAAGACCAAGAAGGAACCACAAGGAGATGAGCGGATGTCAAGGCAGAAGTACATACAACAAAATGAAGAGCAATACAGCATCACCAGAACCTAGTCTGCCTCCAATATCTAGACCTGAACAACAAAAATTGGAAGAAGCAGAAGAAAACAGCCTTATGAATAACATCATGAAGAAGGTAGAGAATTGTGTAGAGGAAAAGACAAAAAATGGGAAGAACGCTATAAACAACTAGAGGAAAGGGCAAACAAATTAGAAGAAAACAATAAAGTCCTGGAAGAAAACAAAGTACTAAAAGAAAATCATGAAAAAGCAATGAAACAAATAAAGGAAACAGTCCAAGACCTGAAAAGGGAAATAGAAAAAATGAATAAGACACAAACAGAGGGAATGATGGAAATAGAAAATCTGAGTAAACAATTGGGAACTTCAGATGCAAGTATAACCAACAGAATGCAAGAGATGGAAGAGAGGATCTCTGGCGTTGAAGATACAGTAGAAGAAATAGATTTATCAGTCAAAGAAAACACTAAAGCCAACAAAGTCATGAACCAAAATGTCCAAGAAATTTGGGACACCATGAAAAGACCAAACTTATGAATAATAGGGATAGAAGAAGGAGAAGAATACTAACTCAAAGGCACAGAAAATATATTCAACAAAATCATGGAAGAAAACTTTCCCAACTTAAAGAAGGAAATGTCTATGAAGATACAAGAAGCCTATAGAACACCAAAAAGACTAGACCCCCGAAAAAGTCCCCGCGCCACATAATAATTAAACAACTAAACATACAGGATAAAGAAAGAATATTAAGAGCAGCAAAGGAAAAAGGCCAAGTGACCCATAAAGGCAAACCCATCAGAATAACACCTGATTTCTCAATGGAGACTTTGAAAGACAGAAGGACCTGGACAGATGTAATGCAGACACTAAGAGACCATGGATGTCAGCTCAGACTAATATACCCAGCAAAACTTTCAATCATCATAGATGGAATGAACAAGACATTCCAAGACAAAGCCAGATTCAAACAATACTTATCCACAAACCCAGCCCTACAGAAAGCACTAGAAGGAAAATTCCAACCTAAGGAAGTCAGATACACCATCGAAAACACAGGCAATAGATAAAGCCACAGCAGGAAACCCCAAAGAAGAGAAGTACACACACACACTATCACCAAAAAATAACAGGGATGAACAATCACTGGTCATTAATATCCCTTAATATCAATGGACTTAATTCACCTATAAAAGGACATAGGCTTACAGAATGCATACAAAAGCAGGACCCATCTTTCTGCAGCATACAAGAAACACATCTCAAATTCAAAGACAGATACTAGCTAAGAATAAAAGGCTGGGAAAAGACTTTCCAATCAAATGGTCTTAAAAAAACAAGTGGGTGTGGCAATCCTGATATCCAGCAAAATAGACTTTAAACTAAAATCAATCAAAAGAGATCAAGAAGGGTATTACATACTCAACACAGGAAAGATCCACCAAGATGAAGTTTCAATTCTGAACATTTATGCCCCAAACATATGGGTACCCACATATGTAAAAGAAACATTACTAAAGCTTAAACGACATATAAAACCCTACACATTAATAGTGGGAGATCTCAACACCCCACTTTCACCACTGGACAGATCTCCCAAATCGAAACTTAACAGAGAAATAAAGGACTTAACTGATGTTATGACCCAAGTGGACCTAATAGATATCTAGAGAACATTCCATCCTAACAAGAAAGAATATACCTTCTTCTCAGCATCCCATGGAACTTTCCCTAAAATTGACCACATTCTTGGCCACAAAGCAAATCTCAACAGATACAAAACAATTAGAATAACCTCCTGTGTTCTATCAGACCACCATGGTTTAAAGTTAGATTTCAACAACAACAAAAATTACAGAAAACCTACAATCTCATGGAAACTGAATAATGCTCAACTCAATCACCAATGGGTTAAGGAATAAATCAAAAAAGAAATTAAAGACTTCCTAGAGATCAACAAAAATGAAGACACCACATACCCAAACTTATGGGACACTATGAAAGCAGTGCTAAGAGGGAAATTCATAGCACTAAATGCCCACATAAAGAAGTTGGAGAAATCTCACACTAGTGACTTAACAGCACATCTGAATGCTCTAGAACAAGAAGAAGCAAAGTCTCCCAGGAAGAATAGACACCAGGAAATTATCAAAGTGAGAGGTGAAATCAATAAAATAGAAACTAAGAGAACAATACAAAAAATTAATGAAACAAAGAGTTGGTTCTTTGAGAAAATCAACAAGATAGATAAGCCCCTGTCCAAACTCACCAAAAGACAGAGAGAGAGAATCCAAATTAACAAAATCAGAAATGAAAAGGGGGACATAACAACAGACATTGAGGAAATCCAGAGAATCATCAGGTCATATTTCAGAAACCTCTACTCCACAAAACTGGAAAACCTAAAAGAAATAGACAATTTTCTGGATTGATACCACATACCTAAGTTAAATCAAGACCAGATAAACTATTTAAATAGCCCAATAACCCCTAAGGAAATAGAAACAGTCATTAAAAGTCTCCCAACAACAACAACAAAAAAAGCCCAGGACAAGACGGTTTCAGGGCAGAATTCAACCAGATATTCAAAGAAGAGTTAATACCAATACTCTCTAAATTGTTCCACATAATAGAAACAGAAGGAACATTACCAAACTCCTTCTATGAGGCTACAATAACCCTGATTCCCAAACCAAACAAGGATACAACAAAGAAAGAGAAATACAGACCAATCTCCCTCATGAACATTGATGCAAAAATACTCAATAAAATACTGGCAAACAGACTCCAAGAACACATCAAAACAATTATCCACCATGATCAAGTAGGCTTCATCCCAGAGATGCAAGAATGATTCAACATATGAAAGTCCGTCAATGTAATACACCATATAAACAAACTCAAAGAAAAAAACCACATGATCATCTCACTAGATGCAGAAAAGGCATTTGACAAAATCCAACACCCCTTCATGATAAAAGTGTTGGAGCGATCAGGAATACAGGAAACATACCTAAACATAATAAAGGCAATTTAGAGCAAGCCAACAGCCAACATCAAATTAAATGGAGAGAAATTCAAAGCAATTCCACTAAAATGAGGAACGAGGCAAGGTTGTCTGCTCTCCCCATACTTATTCAATATAGTACTTGAAGTTCTAGCCAGAGCAATAAGACAACATAAGGAGATTAAGGGGATACAAATTGGAAAGGACGAAGTCAAGCTTTCCCTATTTGCAGATGACATGATAGAATACTTGAGTGACCACAAAAATTCCACCAAGGACTGATAAAGCTTATAAACACCTTCAGCAACATAGCAGGATACAAGGTCAACTCAAAAAAATCAGTAGCCCTCCTATATACAATGGACAAAGAAGCTGAGAAGGAAATCAGAGATACATCATCCTTTATAATAGCCGCAAATGTCATAAAATACCTTGGGGTAACACTAACCAAGCAAGTGAAGGACCCATATGACAAGAACTTTAAGTCCCTGAAAAAAGAAATTGAAGAAGATGTCAGAAAATGGAAAGATCTCCCATGCTCATGGATAGGCAGGATTAACATAGTAAAAAATGACAATTTTACCAAAAGCAATCTACAGATTCAATGCAATCCCCATCAAAATACCAACACAATTCTTCACAGACCTGGAAAGAATAATACTCAACTTCATATGAAAAAACAAAAAACCGAGAATAGCCAAAAGAATCTTGTACAATAAAACAACCTCTGGAGGCATCACAATCCCTGACTTCAATCTCTACTATAGAGCTACAGTAATAAAAACAGCTTGGTATTGGCATAAAAACCAACATGTGGACCAATTGAAGATGCTGACATTAACCTGCACACCTATGAACATAAAATTTTTCACAAAGAAGCCAAAAATGTACAATGGAAAAAAGAAAGCATCTTCAACAAATGGTGCTGGCATAACTGGATATCAACGTGTAGAAGGCTGCAAATAGATCCATATCTGTCACTGTGGACAAAACCTAAGTCCAAGTGGATCAAAGACCTCAACATAAATCCAGCTACTCTGAACCTGCTAGAAGAGAAAGTAGGAAGGAGTCTTAAACGCATTGGCATAGGATATCACTTCCTAAGTATAACACCAGTAACACAGACACTGAGAGAAACAATCAATCAATGGGACCTCTTGAAACTGAGAAGCTTTTGTAGAGCAAAGGATACGGTCAACAAGGCAAAGAGACAGCCTACAGAATGGTAAAAGATCTTCACCAACCCCACATCTGACAGAGGACTGATATCCAGAATATATAAGGAACTCTAGAAATTAGACATCAAAATGACCAACAGTCCAATTAAGAAATGGGCTATAGAACTAAACAGAGAATTCTCAACAGAGGAAAGTCAAATGGCTGAAAGACATTTAAGGAATTGCTCACCCTCCCTAATCATCAGGGAAATGCAAATCAAAACAACTCTGAGATACCACCCTATGCCTGTCATAATGGCTAAGATCAAAAACACTGAAGACACTTTATGGTGGAAGGATGTGAAACTAGGGGAACTCTCCTCCACTGCTGGTGGGAATGCAAGCTTGTACAACCACTTTGGAAATCAATATGGCGCTTTCTTAGAAAACTGGGAATCAATCTCCCCCAAGATCCAGCTATACCACTCTTGGGCATATACCCAAGAAATGCTCAATCATACCACAAGAGCACTTGCTCAGCTATGTTCATATCAGCATTGTTTGTAATAGCCAAAACCTGGAAACAACCTATATGCCCTTCAACTGAAGAAATGATAAATAAATTATGGCACATATACACAATGGAATACTACTCAGCAGAGAAAACAATGACATCATGAGGTTTGCAGGCAAATGGATGGATCTAGAAGAAAATCAGCGGAGTGAGGTAACCCAGACTCAAAAAACAAATATGGTATGTACTCACTCATAGGAGGATACTAGAGGTAGAACGAGGTTGGCTGGAATGCTACTCACATCACCAGTGAGGCTACCTGGAATATAGGACCCCAAGAAAGACACGAGGATCGCCCAATGATGGAGAAATGGCTGAGATCTACATGAACAACCTGGACATGAGTGGGAGTAATGAAGGGCGAGTGTTGAGGGAAGGAGAGCCTGTGGGAGATCCCAGCTGGATCAAGAACAGAGAGGGAGAACAAGGAATAGGAGACCATGGTAAATGAAAACCACATGAGAAAAGGAAGAAACAAAGTGCTAGAGAGGCCCACAGAAATTCACAAAGATACCCCACAATAGACAGCTGGCAATGGTCGAGAGACAGCCTGAACTAACCTACCCTAGTGATGGGATGGCCAAATACCCTAATAGTTATGCCAGAAAACCCATCCAAGGACTGAGGAATCTGGATGCAGAGATCCATGGCTAGGCCCCGGGTGGAGCTCCACGAGTCCAATAGGTGAGAAAGAGGAGGGTTTGTTTGAGCGAGAATTGTTGAAACCAAGGTTGGAAAAAGCACAGGGACAAATATACAAACAAAAGGAAACACTTGAACTATGAACCAATAGCTGAGGAGCCCCCAACTGGATCAGGCCCTCCGGATAAATAAGATAGTTGATTAGCTTGATCTGCTTGGGAGACATTCAGACAGTGGGACCGGGTCCTGTCCTCAGTGCATGAACTGGCAGTTTGGAACCTGGGGCTTATACAGGGACACTTGGCTCAGCCTGGGAGGAGGCGACTGGACCTGCCTGGACTAAATCTACCAGGTTGAACTCAATCCTCGGGGGAGTCTTTGCCCTGGAGGAGATGGGAATGGGGGGTGGGCTGGGAGGAATGCGAGGGGTTGGGGTGGGAGGGGGGAGAACAAGGGAATCTGTGGCTGATATGTAAAATTAAATTTAATAAATAAATTTTAAAAATGAAAAAAAAGTCAATAGGTTCATCATGAGACAATATTGGTACACAAAGAGTCAGTGGCCTTGAAGATGTGTCAAGAGGAACTTGCAGAGACCATGACTTCATTACAAAAGCAATATCATATACAATGAGACTACCTTAAGGAAAGGAAAAGAGAGAAAAAAGGAAAAGAAGAAATATTTGAAGATATTAATGACTAAGGACTTTCAAAAGTCATAGCTGACATCAAGTCATGGCTCCAGGAAGCCCAGAGAATACCACTAAATATACAAACAATAAATACACAAAATCTGTTCTGGATACATCACATTCAAACTGTAGGAAATCAAAGTCAAGATGAAGTCTCCAGCAGTATAAAGAGAAGAAAATCAGTTAAAGAAATAGTTTTGAATGAACAGACAGAAAACATCTTACTTGTCATGCATTAGGGATAGCAGGAATTATATTGAACTTCAATTTGAAATCATCAGGGCAACAAGATAATGGATGAAACACAGAATCCTTCACCCTAGTGTGAAGTCATTCTTCTAGAATTAGGGAGAAATAGAGTATTTCGCAGATAAACAAAACTGATAAATATCACCAGCAGACTTGACTTGTAGAAGTGTAAAATGTTCTTCAGACAGAAAGAAAATGATATCAGTAGGTCAGAAACTGAGTTCTGCCTAGAAAAAGAGAGGGCATTAGAAAAGATTATGAACCAAATGAAATCTTTTATTTTCTGATTTTTATTTGATCTAACTGCTAACAATTTGTTCAAAATAGTAGCACCAATATATTAGGTGATGGTATGTTTAGATAATAGTTGAAATAAACAACAAGAATGTTGTAACAGAGAGATTTCACACATCTCAGCTATGAGATAACCACACTATATATGAAGCAGTGCAGTGGTCCCAAAGTGTAAATAAATTAGTCATGTGTGTTCAGTAGTCTTCTATTACTTTTGTGTCTAATTTTCATAATTCCAACTACCCCTTTGTCAACTAGGCTCCAAAAGTATTTGATTGAAATCCCAGAAAATAAGCAATCCATATGCTTTAAATCGCTTATCATTCTAAATGACAAAATAGAATCTTTGAGCCATCCCACTCAGTCTCACCTAGGGCATGATTTCTCTGCTGTCTAGCCTATATATGTAGCAGTAACTACCAGCCAATTCAGTCATGCAGTAGCTACCTGAGTTATCACATTGATTACATGAAATAACAAGGTTTAGTGCTAAGATGTGAGGCTTGAAGATCTTGAGACTTTTCATGGATGAATAGAAACTATATTACAAACCCTAGGAAAATTCCTAAATGTCTTAAAATCATTACAAGACAAATCTTATTACAATTACTTTCCAGATCGACAGCTCCCTTCCTCATCACCATAGCATCATCCCCCCCCCTTTCATAACACTGAAATGTAAAAATCAAGAACAATGGAGAGATAGGCACCTCAGACATAAGACTTACATCAGTGACCGGATTCTGGGCAGCAGAAAACAAAACGGTACTGAGCACAGGAGACTCCATAGAAGGACATTAGCCCCACCCTTTACTACCTCAAAAGATCTAGCCTTACCTCAAGCTCACTGGTAGATAATTTATCTGACTTGTTATTTCATTATCTTCTTCTGCAATTTCTTAATCCACAGAAGCCACCTGAAAGCACCTTGGATAAACTCCAATACTTCCACATCTCACCCAAAAGCAGGACTTAAGGACTAAAGTCTTTTTTTCGATTATCATGAAGTGGATATGTAAATTCTTGACTACCTGTAACCAATTCCCTGTGCACCAGACCTCTGACCTCACCTACTCACAAACAGAGGTAGAAATGTTCCTGCCTCTCTTCCTGTGTCACCCCCTCCCACTCTGAAAGATCATTAAGAAATGTGATGTCATTGCTCTGTAAATGTGGAAATCTCTTGACCACACTGCAGCTCCGTTGTTGCTCCAGTTCTGTCTTCCTTTTATAAGAAAATTAAATTGAGTTTGCTAAGAGTGTTACAAATGTCTCTCCTTTTATCCTTTTTAGCTGTCTTTGAGATCAAGTTCTTCATCTTCACTAGTCTTTACCAACTTCCAGGCTGACACGACCAATGGTCATGTCTCCATTTTCACTGCCTTGGCCTTCTCTTATAATATACACACATTCAACTGGAAGCTTAATCCAGAGTACTGAGTTTAAACAATATCACTATGATGATAGTCCTTATGGCTGCAGCTGAAGGCTAGACTCCTTTGAATTTCTAGGCACCTATATCCAATTGCTATTACAACTCTATCTTAGTTTGGGCTCTTATTACTGTGATGAAACACTAACCGAAAGCAACTTGGGAAGGAAAGGGTTTACTTTGCTTACAGTTCCATATCATTGTTCATGACTGAAGGAAGTCAGGGCAGGAACCTGGAAGCAGGAGCTGATGCGGAGGCCATGGAGAATGCTGCTTGTAGGCTTGTTCTTCATGGTTTGCTCAGCCTGCTTTCTTAGAGCATCCTGGACTAGCTGCCCAGGGATGTGGCATCAGTCATAATGGACTGTGCCCTCCAACATCAATCCCGGAGAAAATACCATCCAAGCTTGTCTAGAATTGGATCTTATGAAGGCATTTGCTCAACTGAGTTTGCCTCCTCTCTGATGGCTCTAGCTTGTGTCAAACTGGCATAAAAGTAGCTGGCACAGACTACTTGGATGCTTAAAAGGCAGCTCAAATATAGTTAAGTGCAAAACTGAAGACTTGATCCTCCCAGCCACCCACAAACCCCCTAGAGTCTTCACTAGTCAATTAATTGCAACTCCATCCTTGCTGTAGTTCAAGGCTTAGCCCATGCTAGATAGTTCTGTTTTTCTCACTTCCACACTCAATCTGTTGACAAACCCAATAGCTCGTCTCCCACAGTCACACTATAGTCCAAGAAGACTAATCATTTCTCACCTGTAACAATTCCATAGACTCTTAATAGACTTTCTGGCTTGCACTCCTGTTGACCTAAAGTCTAGTCTAGATGGGGTGAACATTTGCAGAATGGAGGTGCATGCTCGATGTCATCTGTCATCATCCCTTACTACTCTCATCTAATCCTCCCTAGCCATGGGGTCTCCCTGCTGGCCTGAAGACGCACAGTACAAGCTTCAGCGATGGCACTTCAACAACTGTTGTTGCCTCCACCCAGACAGCTCTTTCTTACATCCCACTTACTCCCTCCTGTCCTGAAATGACATGGTGGATGAAAGGCACTTTCTCAGAAACATCTCTTGCTCATTACTCTCAAAATTCCAACTCCTCATCTCATTGTTCTTTGCCCATTCTTCTAGTACTACTTTATCCCAAAGTCTTTCTCATTTTTCTTCTTGTGGTGCTTGGGGCAACCCAGAGCCCTGCACACACTGAGCAGGATCTCCACCATAGCTCCCTCTTCTTCATTTATAAATGTGTCTTTCTCGTTGCACTATCAGAGAAGAGACTTACATTGCAATCACTGGATTGCACCCCAATGCCTAGAGTAAGTGCCCAGCATATGGAAAAGAGTAAGAAGAAATTGGTTGAAAAATTGTAAGTGGTTGTTGAATTACTGTTTTTGCTACCTACATGGACATGTCTAACCTATTCTTTAATGTGTGCCATAAAAATCTCTTAACATTTTTTCAGGAGATTTAATTTAAGTCATCTTTAGAATTTCAAGAGCTGACAATTTCTCGCAATCCATTTATCGATCCCTTTTCTTTGTAGGACACCAATTACAGATTTCAGTTAGGTTTTAAATGAAAATTGCTTTCCTTCCATGAAGATGGTGCTATTGACATGACATTCCAGAAGGGTGTCAGAACAGCTTGCTCACCTCTGCAGTTCTAGAAGCTTCCCCAAACTCCACTGCCTCTCGGCAGTCCCCCAAATTATTTAAGTTTGTTCCCAGGCACGTTTGGCACAGTTCTGGAATCTTTTCCAAATGTGGCAAACACAGACACACACACACACACACACACACACACACACACACACACACACACATGCACTTGGAGAAAATTACAGAATCAAAATGGCTTAGCAGTTTCCTGGAAATTCTATCGGAGTTGAGTAGCAGGTGTTTGAGTAGAGCCTGAAGCTTTGCATCTAGTTTTAGGTTCCAATATGTCTTTGCCCATAGCCCACAAAAGAGTACATAAAATTTCACTATAATTGCTAATAAAAAAAATCCCCACCCAAATGAGGAGCAAGTAAGGCAGCCATCCAAACTTAGAATGTAATTATACAATTAAAATTTTATTAATATATACTATGTTCCATTCCCCAGTTGTCTCATATCATTTTATTATACACTATTATTCTCCTTTTTGTTAGCAAGGGAAATGCCAAGTTAAGATACTCCATTTATAAGGAAACAGAAGTCAGTTCTCATTTCCCATGATGCCTTCGGTGTCTTTCACCTGTCACTGAACACCCTCCCCCTGTGGTGTCTTATTTTGCATGGATTTATCAGAGATTTAATGTGCCCACGAATGAATAAATGCCTTCAGGTATCCAGATTCCAACATTTTTCACTCCCCTTCATTCAAAGATATTCCTATCATCTATAGTAGTATCCAGATATGTAAATCCCTTGGAGAAAGCTGAAGAGTCATGGGGCATGGACAGTCTGCCTTTACTTTTATCACACTGCCAGGTTTCACTGCCAACGTCCATGTACCATACTCTATACCAAAGCTGCATGCTGGAAATGCCATCGGCCCCCTTTGAGGAATGTTTTAGAGATAGAGAGAGGGCAGGAATGGGGGAAAGAGGTACAAAGAGAAGAGGGAACATGTGTCGTTTCCCATTCCCCATGATGCTCTTAGTGTCACCTGTCATTGAGTGCCTCTACTGTGGTGTCATACTTTACATGAATTTGCCAGTTGCAAACTGCAACACATGCCCCTCCCCTTAATTCAAAGACATTTCTATTTTGTGGGGGGAGAGGAAACGTGAGGGGACATCAAGGAGACAGAAGTGAAAAGAAAGGTTATTGAAAATGAAGGAATTGAAAAGACTCTATTTACATACCCAAAATGAGAAACAGTGAGCTAGAGGCTTTCATTGCCTGGTTCTGCTGACTGCCACATGCCAGGCCTCTCCCCTGCAAATATATAAAGTAGAAGGACATTGCCCTGGGGGATATCAGCCACCATGCACTGTCAGCTTGAAAACAACAGTCTCTTCGGCAGAAGGAGCCCATACACCACTATCACATGATTCCCCTGGAGCTCTGGACTTTGGCTGAACTTCTTTGATATAACAAAACATCTTGTTTGTCCATGGTACATGCTGAAACATCCTACAGCCCTCCTAACAGTAACCTCTCATGATGAATGGCACCACTGGGCCAGGGAGTCCTTGATTTTACCCCTCTTCCTTACCTCACTTCCCTCCTCAGCCAACACAAAGCCTGTGAAAAAATACACTTACTTGAATATTTTACAAATGCTTCTCATCATTATATTGGGGATAACCTACTCTAGATGTCCCCATATCTTCTACTGCCATGTGCTTACCCAAGCAGTTAAACCAGATATTACTAAACTGTTATCTGAGCCCACACACAGACCTCTGCCAATTTTAAATATAAAGTTTTATTGGACTTTAACAACATTACCCATTTACATATTTTCTTGCAACAATGGTTGTGTTCAATAGTGGGACAGAAACTTTGGCCCACAGAGCTGAGCATACTTCAGTTGTCCATCTACAGAATAAATCTGTAAAAACTGTCATTCCTTCAAATAACCCACAGCCATTCCAACTGGCCTTACTTTTGCTTTATGTCCTCAAAACTCAAGTCAGCACTCAACTTTACCTGACATGACTATCACATTATCTGTTCTGCTGTGTTTCCACTTTCACCATTGACACCACCTAAAGCAAATAAAGAAAATATATTTAATCAAGCAAAAGTAAAATCATTCTTATATCATCTAATCCACCTGACTAACTTGCAACCTGCACATCCCCATCACAGCTTCTGTGTGCAATCTCTCTCTGTCTCTCTGTCTCTGTCTCTCTGTCTCTCTGTCTCTCTGTCTCTCTCTCTCTCTCTCTCTCTCTCTCTCTCTCTTATCAATCTTAAAATGGTAACAACCAAATTTGACAATACACCCCCCACCTAACTTCTCCCTGTACCAGACTTTCTTTTGGGCCACTCCCAGCTCCCAAACCATGGCACGGAAACTTCTTATTAGTTATGAATGCTCTCGGTCTTATCTTATGCTTATCTCACTAGCTCTTTTTTTTTCCTTTTTTTAAATAGTATTTTTATTTTGTAATTAACTTAATTTCACATATAAGCCACAGATTCTCCCATCCTCCCTCATCCCACCCCTCAGCCTTTCCCCCAACCCACCCCCCACTCCCACCTCCTCCAAGTTAAGGTTTCCCCTGGGGAGTCAGCCCAGCCTGGTAGACTCAGCCAAGGCAGGTCCAGTCCCCTCCTCCCTACACCAAGGCTGAACAAAGTGTCTCAGCACAGGCCCAGGCTCCGAAAGTTCAGCCCATGTACCAAGGACAGGTCCTGGCTCCACTGCCTGGGGGCCTCCCAAACAGTTCAAGCTAATCAACTATCTCACTTATCCAGAGGTCCTGGTCCAGTTCCATAGGGGCTCTCAGTTATTGGTTCACAGTTCATGTGTTTCTGCTAGTTTGGCTATTTGTCCCTGTGCTTTTTCCAATCATGGTCTCGATATCTCTTGCTCATATAATCCCTCCTCTCCCTCATCTATTGGACTCCTGGAGCTCCACCTGGGGCTCGGCTGTGGATCTCTGCATCTGCTTCCATCAAACACTGGATGAGAGTTCTATCATGACAGCCAGGGTGTTCGGCCATCTGATCACCAGAGTAGGTCAGCACAGGCACTCTCTCGACCATTGCCAGTAGTCTACAGTGGAGGTATCTTTGTGGATTTCTGGAGACCTCTCTAGCACTCTGCTTCTTCCTATTCCCCTGAGGTCTTCATTCATCATGGTATCTTCCTCTCTGCTCTCCCATACTCCTCCTGATCCATCTGGGACCTCCCTCTTTCCTAAGGTCTCTTTCCCCATCCTTGCCTCCATTACCCCCCCACACACCCTCATTTTGCTCATGTAGATTCCATCATATATTTCTCTGTCATTGGGCAATCCCTGTGTCTTTTTTAGGGTTCTCTTTACTAGGTAGCCTCCCTGGAGTTGTGAGTTGCAGTCTGGGTCTCACTAGCTCTTATAACTTAACCTGTTTCTCGTCGTCTACATTTTCCCTTGGGTCTTTTTATCTTTATTTCCTGCTGAAGATCTTGCTTTCACTGCTCCTCATGCCTGGCTGTCTGGTGGCTGCCTGGCTTCTGGCCCTAGGCATGTCCCTCGCTTTCTCCTTCGTTCTCTGTTTCTTCTTCTCTCAAGCCAAGAATTCTCCTCCTACTTATTCTTTCTGTCCACCAGTCCCACCTACCCCTCTCCTTGCCTAGCTATTGGCCATGCAGCTTTGTATTAGAGCAATCAGGTGCCCTAGTCAGGCGAGGTGAAACAAATGCAACACATTTTTACACGATTAAATAAATGCAGCAAAACAAATGTAACACATCGTTACATAGTTAAAATAATATTCCACAACATATTCTCCCCCACACCTCTGGTAACTTTTACAGGAAACTTCAATGCTGAGGCTATTCACTTTCCATTCTCTCCCCACCACTCCACTGGGATTGTTTTTCCTAGGGTCATGTCCATATTGTTGAATCCAAGGTATGCTTGGTTCCCATAATGCTTCTCTGTGAACTACTTTCTGAAATGATTTTCTCTCCTGGACTTTCCTGTTCTGTCTCATCTCTTCCCATATCCTCATCTACTGTTACTTCTTTAAACATGAGAGACTTGGGAGCTTTAGTCTTTGCCTCTTTATTCTCTTATCTCCAGCTCTTTCCATCCTTGCCAGGTGATCTTGTCCAGGTCCATTTGTTTCAGTGTATCTCTAGGTGCTTAACTCCCAAATCTGTAACTCTTGCCTTGATTGTTACCTCCAATGTCTTCACTTTGGTGTTAAATGACATACATGCAAGTAGCATTATACAGACTAAATGGGTTATATTTATATATTTAGGAATATATATATATGTATATACTTATATAACAACAATTAATGAAAAAAAGGCCATGAATTTGAAAGAGAGCAAGAAGGTTTTGGAATGAGGAAAGGTGAGAGAGTAATAATGGAAATGGAATTATAATCTCAAAAATAAAAGAAAAAACCCTGAATTGAACTTAATCAGATATTAACTTCCATACTCACTCTTTATAGCTCTTCTCTTTTTCTTTTTAGAAAATGGTCTGACCATCTACTTGGTCAGAGGAGGCCAACATATCCTGCTTATTTCCATTATTTGGCTCATAGCTCACATCCAAGCCACTTGCCAGGTCTATCACTCCAAATCATAGAGTCTAGTGAAAAATCACATCACCATTTCCATCACTATGTCCTAGACTAAGCCACCAATATGTTCACCTGGAATAGCAGCCTCTTGCTTACAATCTTGTTCTTCAGTCTTTAACACCCAGCCAGAGTCAAGCCTATAGTTTCTCACTGCTACTAGAGTAAAACAAATTATTATAGCAAAGATTACTGAGCTATCTCA
Source organism: Peromyscus maniculatus bairdii (assembly GCF_049852395.1). Taxonomy (NCBI): domain Eukaryota; kingdom Metazoa; phylum Chordata; class Mammalia; order Rodentia; family Cricetidae; genus Peromyscus; species Peromyscus maniculatus. Next base: position 13,170,958 of record NC_134860.1, read on the forward strand.
CCACTGTCTACCTCTCTACAAGCCTTTCTCAGCCCTCACTCCTTTGTACATTGTCTACAAATCAGTATTTGTATTATTATCCTCCCTCATTCCCAAGTTCATCCACTCAAAACTTTCTCTGCAGAAATGTCATCAATAGCCATTTCCTCCTCAAGGATACCCTTCAGAGAGACTCCCCTGAGGACAAAGCCAATTTCCATCACATCACTAACTTGTGTTTTCAGCACAGCCACTATCAGTTCTTCAAATGATCTGATTCAATGCATGTATGCATGTTTGTATTTATTTACATGTTTAGTTTTCTACCAAATCAACTTGTAGTTTCTTGAGGGTGAAGAATGGTTATTCTCTTGCCATCTGCCTTGCATATAAAGTAGGACTGGAAACAGAAGAGTCTCTTGATAAATGGCTGCTCTCTGACAATTTAAATAAACTTAAGTAAAATGTATAGTTTGTTATTTAGCTCCTAATCTCAAGAAAGGAAGAATTTATAAGACTATTTTATATTTAAATGATGTGTAAGTTTTCTAACTTTCTTAGCCTATTGACAGATACATCGAAGCCTTAAATAGGGGTGAAATAGCATACTCTTTCAAGTAGTTGAGTCCAAGAAAGAAAATCACATATTTACAATGAAATTTACTCTGCATGCAAATATAGTTATTCCAACCAGGTGCAAATGCTCCTCATTCAGAACTCAGGTGCATTTAACTTCTCTGAAAGCTGAAGCTCCCCCATTGAGACACAATAACTGTTTAAAGGGCACCAGTTCCTCGAATATATAGACTGTATAAAAACTGGTTTGCTGAACACCGATCATTCCCCAGGTAAGACATTTCCATAACCCAACTTTAGTCTTCAGGTTACTTTTTTTCTCCAACATTAAAAGTAAAAACAAAATTTATGTTTAAGAATAATGGGTAACCAGTTTAAAAGGTCTTAACCATCTGGTCCACATGTGACAAGAGAACAGCTTCCTGTGAGACTAAGTGGATTGGTCATTACCTAAGGCTTCTTCCTTCCAGACTCACAAGCATGAGTAAATGATACACAGCCTCCCCTAATACATCATGTTTGATTTGAGGGGTTAAGGTCCTGAGCTTCTTGGTCCTGACTCAGGAGCACATGAATCCTCTCACGTGCTGATTCGGTCCCACAGGCTGCGAGTACAGCCCCTTGTCCTTTCTGCTATGCCAGGGTTGGCTAGTGGAGACACCTACATCCTGTGAGGCATTGGGAATGGATGCACACACACAAATGTAGTAGAATGTTATTTTAAAGTGTGTTACTTTTGTTTATATTGCATTTGTTTATCTCTGTGAAGCTGTGTTACTGTGCCTGTCTAAAACACCTGATGGTCTAATAAAGAGCTGAATGGCCAATAATGAAGTAGGAGAAAGGATAGACGGGGCTGGCAGACAGAGAGAATATATAGAAGGAGAAATCTGGGAAGAGGGAGAAAGAAAAGAGATGGAGGAGTGAAAGGAGAGGGAGCTAGAGAATAAGAAGGACTCCAGGGGCCAGCTACCCAGCTACACAGCAAGACATGGAATAAAAGTGTAGATTTACAGAAGTAAGAGAACGGGAAAAGCCCAGAAGTGAAATGTAGATGGGATAATTTAAGTTAAGAAAAGATGGCAAGACACAAACCAGGCTAAGGCCAGGCATCCATTATTAAGAATAAGTCTCCATGTGTGATTTATTTGTGAGCTGAGTGGCAGGCCCCCCAAAAGAGACAAAATACCAGCAACAACACACAAGCACACATGAAAGTTTCTCCACAAATCCTTCAAGACTTCCTCTACAATTAGAAGAGAAATCAGCTCCCACAAACGAGACAGCAATGAAGACAAATTCCATTCCTTGCACCTAAGCATTAACTGAAGTGAAATGAGCAACGGTTTGGCTGCTTCCTTCATCAAAGCCTTCAGCAGACTTTGTGCAAGTGCTCTACATCTTCCATGAGCTTTGCCAGCATCAGTTCATCACTTCATGAGCTAGATTAAAGATCTGGAAAACAAAACCGGGGACACCTCTCAGAACCTCTTCTCCCCTCTGTGCTCAATCTCCTTAACTTGGTGGCAGATTTCCCCCCTTTCATTTATTTTTGAGACTGAGTCTTAGAGTCACACTCTTTAGCTTTGCATGGTCTTAAAGTCTTGACCCACATACTGGAATTACAGGCATGAATCACTATCTCTGGCCCTTGTCATCATGACTGCAACACTGTCTTCCATCTGACCTGCTCTTCTGACTGTGTGATTCTGACTACCCCCAAGAATGGAGGTCTATGTTCTCTCTTTGTAAAGGAGCAGGGCTCTGTGTTGGACTTCACAAACAACACTTGATAGACAGATGCTGCTTAAGAAGAGGTGCTAAGGTAGTACAGCCCTACATGGTTCTTCTGGACCACAGCTCCTGCAGGCAGTCCACCATGCTGTGAGGCCAGTAGACTGGGGAGGATCTCACAATCAAACATCTACAGAAAAGGACTAAGGCCCCTCACTCCACAACCAGCAACAAATTGCCAGCTACACAAGTGAGCCATTTTAGAAATGGAAGATGGAACTCAGGTCCAGCCCCTCCACCTGAAGGCAACGAAATCTCCCTACTGCTCATATGTGAATTTTTGACCTAGTTAATTGCAGGTTTAGTATCTCTCATTTGAAATGCTTAAGAGCAGAGGTGTTTTGCTTTTCTTTTCAAATTTTTAGAATATCTACAAATACATGACTCTAAGATGCAAGATAAACACAAAGGCTATGGTGTTTTAAGTACAACATATATGCATAGCCTGTAAAATAAATTTATACAGTATTTTTAATGCATGTGTCTTTGACAGGGACCTGTTACAAAGTTGGATGTGAACTTTTCCATTTGTGTATGTCATATTAGCACTCAAAAACTTTCCAAAGCCAGAGCATTTCCAATTACAGATTTTTAGATTAAGGAGGCTCAACAGGTATTGTTTTGAGTGACAACATATGGGGCTGATTTGTTACACAGTGACAGGGAAGCAAGGCAGCTGCTGTCTCTTCCACTTCAGACTTGTTATGCTTATCAGGCAGATGTGGTAGTGCCTTCTTTGACACCTCTCTCAATCAGCATGGGCTGTGTTGGCCTCCTCACTGTACTGTGAGTAGATGTACTATTTCTCTTTCAAGTGCGTGAACAGATGGCACATTCCCCCTCCATCCCCAGCATTGCTTTAGACCCTCAGTCAGGTTAATAAAAGAACTTAAAACTGATGTTAGCCTTAGTAGAGGCTAGGGGAGAGAGGTGTCCCCCAAATTTAAAGAGTTATAAACACAGAGGCACTGCAACAATCATTTATGAGTAGTGCCTCAGGAGATGAGAGCAAACCATAGAGTCCAATGTAAACCTGAGCTGAGCTAAATGTGAGGAAGTAAGGAAATGGTTGCAGAGGTGACCAATATAGAACAATGTTATACTTAGTTCATGAGAAGTGACCTGCAGCCTCAGTTGCAAACTCTGGCTGTGATTATGAATATTAAAATCATCCCTGCCAGCTTGTGACACCCAGTAATGTAACCCTTCTAACCTTTTCCACAGACACCCAAGGCTACTTTCTCTGGATCTTCCACACCTCCCCCAGCCACTTCCTCCCTCCCTCTCTTGCTGTCCCCAATGAGAGAGGGAGGGAGAGAGAGAGAGAGAGAGAGAGAGAGAGAGAGAAAGTATTAAAATGTTTGAGGGTCACTCTGATTTAGTTATGGAGAAGAAAATGAATAAATGAATTTAAGCCAAGTTCTGCATGCGGTCAGAAGAAAATAAGGTGCTTCTCACATCAGCACCAAATAAGGCCCTTGTCTCTGAAGAGCTGAAGTGCCTCTTGTTCCCCCTGTGTGTGTCTTAGAATCCCTCTTCTGTTTTGTTTTGTGGCAGTGAAATGTCTCTTGATCATTTCCAAGTGTGTCTTTCACTGTGTCTGATCTCTGACTCATGCTCTAGTTGCTAAGCCTGCATGAGGCCAGTACTCATTTTGAGCATCACTATACTAAATCTTTTTTTCCAGATCAGTATAATAAAGAAATAATATTTAATGAAAGAAAAAAAGGAAGGAAGGAAGGAAGGAAGGAAGGAAGAAAGAAAGAAAGAAAGAAAGAAAGAAAGAAAGAAAGAAAGAAAGAAAGAAAGAAAGAAAGAAAATAGATGGAATGGCACAGCAAGTAATCCTAGTCCCCAGAAGAATGAGGAAGAATAATCATGAGTTCAAAGTCACCCAGGGCTACAGAGAGAATGAATCCTCCTACTGACCTGGCATCTCCAAGTCATGGGCTACGAGGTCTCACTAGCCATGTAACTTTGACCTAGGAACTGAGTCTGAGCTTGTGTATCTTAATTCACAAAACCACTATGATGAGAGCAAGTATGCGCATTCTGAAAGAGTTTGCCTTTTTAAGCGTTAGTAAGTTAACATAATTAAGGTATCAAATGCCTCTAGTGAATAATTCATAAATTTTGAATTCTCTGCTTTTCCTGTTAGGCAAAGCACAGTGAACCAAGCCCAGGGCTGCTGTACTAAGCCGCTTGTCCCCACATTTTAACCTGGGCATGTCCAAACTTTGGGGTTTGATCCAATTAGTCACATCCGGGCTAAAGCTTTAGGGGACCTGACACCATGCTAAAAATGCTCATCAGAAATTCCCTTCTTTTCTATTTCCCCCAGTAGCTGCAATCTCATTTTATCACCGAACAAAACCTCATTCTCCTTCCTGGCCATGTCTAAAGTGATGGGCTTGCTGCCAGGCTGTTCAGAATACATCTTGCAAAGCAGTCTCACAGAGTCAAGGCCTGATTCAGCCAGGCGGCAGTGACTCCCTTAATGAAAGTCAGGCAGTGATGCCTTCAGAGACTGTCCCAGTGGGAGCACAGCAGGAAATAGATTAGGTTAATCCTCTGTGTGGCTCCTGATTTTCCAAGCTTTGAAGCATGGTGAACTGAAAATAACCCATTCTCTCAAGTTTTCACATAGGCATTCCCCTTTCACCTCCCCCCCCCCTTCCAGAAATGCTGCATCCCCCTGGACATGCATCATGAGAAAACCAGGAACTCTAGCACTGGTTGGGCAAATCTTGGTCTTTTTTGTCTTCTGGGCCCCATGACTGATTCCACAGGTGTCCCCAGGCCTTCTCAGAGCTGCTTCTCCTTTCAGATGGCATGCAAGTATGTGTTAAGGGAATCATGTGGACTAGAAATCCTGTTTTGGGGGGACAGAATACAGGACCTAAGCCTCCTCCTTAACAAGAATCTCTTTGAGGGGTTGGGAAGATGTCTCAGTAGGTAAGAACACTGGTTGCTCTTCCAGTGAATCTGGGTTTGATTCCCAGCACCTACATGGTGGCTCACAGCCATCTATAACTCCAGTTCCAGACGTTCTGACAGTGTCTCCTGGCCTCTGTAGGCACTGCATGTGTGTGGTGAACAGACAAAACACTCATATGAAATAAAGTTTTTTAAAATACAAAATAATACTCTCTTTGGCCTCTATATCACAGGAGTGAGGTCCGCAGGTCAGTGCAGATGGAACTCTGCCTTCAGTGAAGTCCTTACAAAGGGATAAACAATACATCTTGTGCACTGGGGAAGGGTAGGATGGCCTCCTGTGTTAGTTACTTCCATTGCTGCATCGCTGTGATGACAAACACATGTAGAAACATCATAAGGAGGGATGTGAGGCTCCTGGTTCCACAAGTGTCAGTCCTCTGGCATGACAGGAAAGGAGTGACAGAGTGAAGTTCCCATCATGGCAGCTAGGAGCCAGAGAGAAAGTGAATTAGACCTGAATCCTAGTATAACTTTCAAAGGCAGACCCCCAGGAACATACTTCATCCTGTTAAAAGACATTTTCCAGAATTTCCACAACCTCCTAAAATAGTGCCACCAGCTGGCGACCAAACATTTAATACATGGGCCTGTAGGATAATTTCAGATCCAAACCATAACACCCTCTAATAGGAAAGCAGCACAGATTTGAAAGGATCAGAGTCCATTGGGTGGTGGTCCTCCAGTTCCTCTAGTGACCAACTAGATGGCCCTGGGGGACTCAACATTTACTTCAATAGAAAGGCAAGGACGTGAGCAGTCATTTGAGACCTAGAGCAGCAGATGAGACTCCAAACCACTAGAAAGGCATCATTATGAAAGTCTCGACTGAACCAAGCCTCAGAGAAACACACAGATGCAAGCCAGTGAGGTCTGCATCAGCATGGCAGGTGGTCTAGAAACCCAAGAACAATTTCCTCTCTTGTCCTAGTGAGGCTTTTAATCTGTGAAGAAAAGAAAAGCCCAAGAACTGTACTAATGAATTGGATTAGATTTCTGTAACGAAACTGTAAGTGACAAAATCACAAGCTCTTAGCCAGTATGATACTCAACTCTCATGTCTGCAGCCAGAGACCATCTGGTGTAGCTAAGAGGAGTATATCCTGAAAGAAAAAGGAGGCTACAGTGGGCAGAAAATCTTATTGTAATCACACACACACATACACACACACACACACACACACACACACACACACACACACACACACACCACTACCACCAGCAGCAGCAGCAACAACAGCAACAGGTCAAATGTCTCTTATAAATACCCTACCCTGCAGTGGGGAACTCAGATTACAGACATGATAGCTTCAGTTTATATTTAAGTAAATTTTTTTGAAGTCCATAAACCTTAAACTCTAACATATAATTTTCCATATTTCTATATGGAAACAAATGAGAAATAATGATAATCCTTCGGACTACTGTCTAGTGGTCCATAAGCCTTAAACTCTAACATATAATTTTCCATATTTCTATCCTGGAAACAAAGGAGAAATGTTGATAATCCTTCGGACTACTGTCGAGTGGTCACATGCCCACTCATGCCCATCTTCAATTTTGATGTGGAAGCAAGAGATTGCCATAGAAAGGAGCCTGCATTTTCTACTACTCTCCCGTACTTTGAGTTATAGATTGCTGGAATTAATTAGAAAAATATTCAGGCTAAAATCCCCAAAGTATTATGGGAGTATATGTCTCTAATACTTTGTTTACAAAAATCAGAGAAATACCTGAACTCATGAAACAAGTTCCTATGGAATAGAGTAACCAGGGATTTTAATGATGGCCATGGTCATACAAAAAGATCATTGAATCATGTACTAAACATGCTTCTAACATCCAAAAAAGCATAATACCAACATATGGTGATAATTTTAGTACAATATAGGAAATACATTTGTATGAATCCCAGGCTTAGGACATGACCTGGAGAGTGCGGCAACAGAAAGTGAAAGAAGTATTTAGAAGTGCCACCTTATACTGCCAGAAAAAATAATGAGTAGCAAAGCAGAAATCATATGAACTTGAAAAAAATAATTATACTATGCTTGAAGCAGTAAAAATGGAACAACTCAGTAAAGTTAAATACAAATATTAAAGTTTAGGAGGAAGATCACAGAAATTTAACAGAATCAGGATATTTTGGGAAAGAAGATAATGTTCAAAAAATGATTCCACTTTGCATTTGAAAATTATCCTGGGAAAAAGAAGAGTTCTCTTGCTCAATTCAGCAGTCATTCTGAGGCTCACAATGGGTTACACAGACAGTATAGTGTCTTAGACCCTGGTCCTTGAGTTTAGCCAATGGCATTTGAACCCCAGACCTCTACTTTACAGAAGGATCTTGGACCTGCTAACTAGCCCCTCTTTATTAAGGTTGTCCATTTGTTTCATGTAATTACAGTGATTACCAAATGAGATAATACACTGAAAGTGCCTGGTACCTAGTAAAGGCTCAATGGATTGTGGTTATTGTTCCTTTTAGTACCAGACTCTGCTCTGGGTACAGAGGATAAAAGATGAGCCTTGGTCTCTGCCCTCAAGCAATTGCCTGCCATTTTAAATAACTACAGTGCAATGGGTATTGATTAGTACAATATAACTACATCTGCCTCAAACCTTCCCAGGCACCAAGTATGGACTAAGTTAATCATTTTGTCTGTCAGGTAGTTGAGGCATTATCTAAAAGAGATATTGAATCAGCTCACTGAAGATTGTCTATTGTTGATTATAAAATTAAACACTTAAAAGATGGGGAGTACTTGATGAAAATGGATATGATGGGCAGGGATCAAGAAGAGCTGCAGTGTGCAAAAATGTCAAAGACTCAATAAAGACTTTTGCAGATACTCTGAAAGCCTGGGGAAGTGTAAACTGAGATGAGACATAGATAAAGAAGAGTGAATTCTCTCATACTCACCTGCTTCTTCTTCAAGAGCTTGGTATTTGGACTGAGAAGAAAAGAATTGAACCACCATGAAGGAATGAGAAACTTAGAGTCACTATGAGAGTCTTAAGACACCCATGCCTCTCTAATGCTTTCAAGTCTCTTGGCTGAGATATGAGAAATCAAGGTAAAAAGAAATTTTTTGAATGGAATCAAAAAGTTTCTGGTGGTGCTTCTTGAGAAACTAATATAAAATTGAAGGTTCCTGACACACTGGAAATGGACAATTGTTATTCTAATCTCCAAGGAGCAGAATTCTGCAAACCACAGAGAGCATGCTGTCATAAAAAGAAATAAAGGAAGGAATCCAGAAAGATGAAAAAATGCTGAAGGAAAAAGGATAAATCAATGTCCAGGACAAGAATATGACAGACTATAGTTCAAAAATGTTTGCATGCATGCCATATGTCAGATGCTATTTTATACACTTTTTATATACATAATCTTATTTAATTTCCCAATAGCAAGAAATATAATTCTGTCCACTTTTTATAGATAGGGAAACTGGCATGTAGAGAGGTGGATTAAAGAATGCAGACTCGCTGGTTTAATTTAGAACTAAAATTACATATTTTAGATTCTTCCTTTGAAGGGTGAACACCAGGCATTCTGGAAAAATAGAAACATCCCAGACTCTAGAAGTCAAGATGAAGAGACCAGAAAGGAAATTACACTCTTCATGTCCAAGACAACTTGGTAGCCATAAAAATTCTATGAGGTAAATTCTGGGATAGGTCATTTCAGTGACTTCATTTAGTATTATTTAAATAGGAAATATCACCCACAATCTTATGTCTTAAAGTCTAAGTCTGTAGTTGGTGGCACTGTTTGGGGATGTTGTGGAAACATTAGGTAGTATGGAATAGAAGTAGGTTAATGGAGGTAGGTGCTAAGGGATATTTATTTCTGCTCCCCCCATTGTCTCCCTTGGTGGTAGTGACTTTCCTGTTGCTGTGATGAAATAACAAGACTAAAGAAACTTAAAGGAGAAACTGTATCTGAGCTCATACTTTGTGGGCACAATCTATAATACAAGGAAGTCAAGACAGAGGCAGCTTGAAGGAGCTGGTCACGTTGTATCTGTAGTTAGGGAGAAGAGAGTAATGAACACTTGTGCCCAACTTGCTTTCTTCTTTTTATACAGCTCAAGACCACATACCAGGGAATGCTAACCTAATCAAAATAATCCTCAACAGATACAACCAGAGGCCCATTTACAAATGATTCTATATTTCATGAAAGAGAGAACTGAGATTAATCATTACAACTACACCACTTGTAAACTTGACTCCCAAGCAAATTACAAAATAACCTTCCAACTATTGGACCAAAGTCTCATGCTCATTTTATAATGCAAAATACAATCTAACTTGAAAAGTCCCCATTGTCTTTAGCAATTTCAATACTGTTTAGAAGTCTGAGGTCCAAGTCTTATGGTCGATTGAAGGCAATCTACCAACTCCAAATTTCTTAAAGCTCAGACAACTCCTTGAATACTCTCCTGTCTTGGTTTTATTTTTTCAATACAGAACAAGTACCCAAAATGAAATTCCACAAAATAAATATTTCCATTCTAAAATGGAAGAAAGGAATATAGCAAAGAATGATCAGAGCAAGGAAAAATTAAACTCAGCAGAGAAGACACTAAGTCTTGCAGCTCAGTGTCTGGCATCTAGGATTCATGATACAATCCCCTGGGCTCCAAAGGGCTTGGGTAGCCACACCCATCCAGTTCTGCTACCTGCAGCACAAAAAGCTCTCTTTTAGGCTAGCTCCACCCATGCTTGCAGCTTTCCACAGTGAGTACTCTTGGCCTTGTCACCAGCAACATCCACCTCTACTGAGGCTTCACCTTTACACTTCCATGTAATGGCTTCTCAGAGCTTCCATAAAGTATGTCTACACACTGTATGGCTTCAGCTACTCTCTGAAGCCATGCAGCAGGGCTTCATAAACCCCTTAATCTTTCAATTTCCATCCTTGCAAAAAAAAAAGGAACACCTGGATAGTGCTACCAAGTTCAGTTGCCAGCACACAATGTGGCCATTCCCTTCTTGAACCATTGCTACATTAGCTTCTGTGTGCTGATCTTGAAGAAGCACTTTCCTAGAAGCTGCTTCAGAAAGCAGGAAAACATTTTCAGTTTAGATTTTCTTCCTTCAAATGAATTTGTGTCTTCACAAAACAAAAAGCTCTGACAGGTGGGGTTTATCTTCAGATTCTGTTCCTATTGTCCCTGTGCAGTAAAGGAGTTTTCTTTTCAGTGATGCTGATCTCTTTCAGAATCATAGATGCTTTCTGACAAGACAAAGAGAAAAATATAGTGGTATAGATTTAAATAGATGATAGATAGATAGATAGATAGATAGATAGATAGATAGATAGATGATAGATAGATAGACAGACAGAACTGTCTTTCTATACAGAGGAATAACCTATTGCTACAGATTACTACAACAACTTACCAATCCTTATAAAACTGTACCTTTAGTGATCAAGCTAACCTATTGTGATTGGCAAATTAGTGGTCAAAATACCTAGGTTAGAAAACCGTGCCTTGCTATGACAGGTATTCTGATAAATGATGGAGAATTTGATATGTACCTAGTACAAAGGTCATGCATTTTCTCGCATCATCATCTACACATCTAGAGATTTTAGGAACCTGGGGGAAAATTTAAAAATACAGTGTTGATGATGATATATTGAATATTTTTCTTCTACTTAAGGATTTTAATGCCATACAAAAGAGAAGCGTGGAATAACATGAAATTAGTGTATGACTCCATCTCCTGACTCATGACTCTATGTATAAAAATGCATAACTGGGGAGAAAACTGGGGATATTGTTAGGATTATTATATAATTTTATAAGGGAAGAGTATGAGACTTGAAATGGGATTGAAGATGATGGACATTATTATTTTAAAAAATGAACCTTCATCAAAAATATGTAACTGAAAAGTAAGAATTCACCAGAAATGGCATAGAGAAGATCTTCAGATAAAAATAACAGGTATGGAAGTGAAGATGAAAATATATCATCATTCTGGGAAGAAGACACTAAGAGAGAATTTAGATAAGGCCTCTTTTCCCATTTTCCTCTTAAAATATCCATGACATTTTTTGTCAAAGGGTAAAAAATCTACATTAACACCCAAAATGTTTGACAAGAATTTTGAACATTTTTCATATTTTGCTGAAAAAAATTAGACTCTGCATTATAAAATTAGAAAGAATTAAGTTGGAACCAGCTGCCGACCCAAGCCCAGAACCCTGTATTGGAAGGCATATAGTGTCAAGAGATAAGATTTGGGGGGCTAGCACAGTGCTCACATTTAACACAGCTGCAAAGAACTCTCCCAGTAGGAAACTCTATAATCTGCCAGTACCCAATTTCTTCTTATCTGAGACACTGAGTAGCAATTGTACCAAGTGACCTGAATCTCAACACCAATGCTAATTCTGGGATAGCTAGCATTCTACAAAAAGATGGATGTTATTGACTCTGATCTCACTCATATGACAACATCCTTTCCTGTGAGTCATGCTCCGTATTGAAAACTACTGGAACTGGGGTGATGCCTCAGTGATTCTGTGCACAGTTCTTGCAGAGGACCAGATTTGGTTCCTAGCACACATCAGATAGCTCACAACAGCTTGTAGCTCCAGCTCCTGAGAATCCAAAGCCCTCCATGGGTACCCACATCAATGTGCACCAACATACATGCACTCACATATACACATACACATAAGTTAAAAATAAAATATTTTTTGAAAAGAAATAATTGGAAAAGTAGGAATAACAAATTTCTTGTTTGGTATAGACTTTAAGCCTTTAATTTCTGAAGTAATAGTAACAATCCTTTCTTTATGCTTATGAGACAAATGGAAGGTATTATATCCAGCAGCCCCAGCCAGCATCACTCAGCTCTGGTTTTGTGAGGAATAATGATGTTTCTTCAAGATGCTCTTCTGTTGCCATAGTGTTGTCTTTGAAAGAAAGTTATGTAAGTGGCATCATAAAGTCAGTCATTTGAATATACCTTCCTTTGCTTGAGATTCTTCCATATTGTTCTGCCTATTTATAATTCATCCCTTTTTACAACTGATAAATATTATGCTTCAGAAATATTCCCTTATTTGCCTTTTCCCTGATTTTAGTTATTTCTAGTTTTGGATGATTACAAATAAAGTTACTAAAAACAAATGAAAATTAGAGAGACAGAGGAGAGAGAGAGAGAGAGAGAGAGAGAGAGAGAGAGAGAGAGAGAGAGAGAGAGAACATTCCTTCTAGAGTCTGCCAGCACAGATTGGACTAAGAGGTGAGTCTTTATCCTCATAATCAAACACCCCAGCCTCAAGGTTTTGGGCCCAGGGGCACAAAACTGTGGCCCCCACACCACCACCCATTGATGTTCCAGTTCCAGGCCAGTAGGCAGGTCTCCTGCAGAGAGGTTGGATACCACCTTCCCCTAAACAGATCCTGTAACCCTCAAGCCCCAAGTCCCCCAAATCCCACCCTCCCTCAGAGACTGCAACTGCTCCCTGAGACAGAGCCTGCGAGTGACAATTGGACTAAGAGCTACTCCCAAAGACACAGAATCCATCAGTACCAATTGCACCAAGAGCCCTAATTAGACCAAGAGCTTCCATTGGAACAAGAGTTTCGATGAGACCAAGAGAGGCTCCCTAGGAAACAGACACCACTTACATTGAGTGGAGGAAGAGATGGGTAGATGTGCAAAAACACAGTCAACAACATAAAGACAAATATGGCTCTATCAGAACCTAGTGGTTCTACATCAGCAACACCTGAACATGTCAATGCAGAAGAAACAGAAGAAATCAACCTTAAAAAATGGCTTCAAGAAGATGACAGAGGCCTTTAAAAAGGAAATAAAAAAATCCCTTAAAGAAATTGAAGAAAAGACAAAATAAAAATTGGAAGAAATCAATAAAGCAATTGAGGAAATACAAACAAAAATGGAAGAAATCAATTAAAAAAGCCAAGAAAAATCAATTAAGCAGGTGAAAGAAACAGTCCAAGATTTGAAAACTGAAATAGAGGTAATAAAGAAGACACAAACTGAGGGAATGCTGGAAATGGAAAACCTGAGTAAATGAACAGGAACTACAGATACAAGCATAACCAACAGAATGCAAGAGATAGAAGAGAGAACCTCTTGTGTTAAAGATATGATAGAGGAAATAGATTTGGCAGTCAAAGAAAACACAAACACCAAAAAAGTCATAACACAAAACATCCAGAAAATTTGGGACACCATGAAAAGATCAAACCTAAGAATAATAGGGATAAAAGAAGGAGAAGAATACTGACTCAAAGGCAAAGAAAAGATATTCAACAAAATTGTAGAAAAAAAGTTTCCCAATCTAAACAAAAAAAAAATGCCCATGATGACACAAGAAGCTTACAGAACACCAAATAGACGGGATAAAAAAAAGTCCCCCTGCTACATAATAATCAAACCACTAAACACACAGAATAAACAACAAAAAAAATACTAAGAGCTACAAAAAAAGACTTTCCAATCAAATAGACTTAAGAAGCAATCTGGTGTAGCTATCATAATACATAACAGAATAGACTTCAAACTAAAATCAATTGAAAGAGATTGGGAAGGACATTTATGTTTATCAGAGGGAAAATCCACCAAGATGAAGTCTCAATTCTGTACATTGATGCCCCAAATGCAAGGGCACCCACATTTGTAAAAGAAACATTACTAAAGATTAAATCACACATCAAACCCCACACACTATAGTGGGAGATTTCAGCATCCCACTCTCAAACTGGGTAGATCTGCCAGACTGAAACTTAACTGAGAAATAAGGGACCTAACAGAAGTTATCACTCAAATAGACTTAATAGACATCTACAGAATATTCCACCCTAACACAAAAGAATATACCTTCTTCTCAGCACCCCATGGGACCTTCTCTAAAACTGACAACATACTCAATCACAAAGGAAATCACAACAGATAAAAAAAATTGGAATAACTTCCTGTATGCTTATAACCATGGCTTAAAGTTAGATTTTAACAACAAAAAAAATTACAGAAAGCCTACAATCTCATGGAAACTGAATAATGAAAATAAATCACCAATAGGTCAAGGAAGAAATAAAGAAAGAAATTGAAGATTTCCTAGAATTCAATAAAAATGAAAGAACAACATAACCAAATTTATGAGAAGAGGAAAATCCATAGCACTAAATGTCCATATAAAGAAGATGGAGAAATCTTACACTAGTGACTTAACAGCATACCTGAAAGTTATAGCACAAAAGAAGCAAACTCAGCCAGGAGTAGACTATAGGGAATAATCTAATTGAAGGCTGAAATCAATGAAATAGAAACAAAGAGAACAATACGAAGAATCAAAGAATCAATGAAACAAAGAGTTGGTTCTCTGAAAAAATCAACAAGATAGACAAGCCTTTATCCAAATTAACCAAAGGGCAGAGAGAGAGCATCCAAATTAACAAAATCAGAAATGAAAAGGAGACATAACAATAAACAATGAGGAGATCCAGAGAACCATCAGGTCATACTTCAAAAACCTCTACTCCACAAAATTAGAAAATCTAAAAGAAATGGATAATTTTCTGGACCAGATAAACTATTTAAATAGACGAATAATCCCTAAAGAAATAGAAGCAGTCATTAAAAGCCTCCCAACAAAAAAAGCCCAGGACAAGATGGTTTCAGCACAGAATTCTACCGGATTTTCAAAGAAGAGCTAGTTCCAGTACTCTTCAAATTGTTTCACACAATAGAAACAGAAGGAACATTACCAAACTCTTTTTATGAGGCTGCAGTTACCCTGATACCCAAACCATACAAAGATGCAACAAAAAAAAGAGAATTACAGACCAATCTCCCTTATGAACATTGATGCAAAAATACTCAATAAAATTCTGGCAAACTGAATCCAAGAACACACCAAAAAAAATTATCCACCATGACCAAATAGGCTTCATTCCAGGGATGCAAGGATGGCTCAACATATAAAAAACTGTCACTGTAATACACCAAATAAAAAAACTGAAAGAAAAAAAAAACTACATGATCATCTCATTAGATGCTGAAAAATCTTTTGATAAAATCCAATACCCCTTCATGATAAACGTCTTGGAGAGATCAGGAATACAAGGAACATAATCTAAACATAATAAAGGCAATTTACAGCAAGCCAACAGCCAACATCAAAGTAAATGGAAAGAAACTAAAAGTGATTCCACTAAAATCGGGAACAGGACAAACTTGTCCAATCTCCCCATACTTATTCAATATAGCACTTGAAGTTCTAGCTAGAGCAATAAGACAACAAAAGGAGATAAAAGGGATACAAATTGAAAAGGAAGAAGTCAAACTTTCACTATTTGCAGATGATATGATAGTATACATAAGTGACCCCAAAAATTCTACCAGGGAACTCCTAAAGCTGATAAACTCCTTCAGTAATTAGGCAGGATACAAGATTAACTAAAAAAAAAAAATCAGTAGCCCTCCTATATACAAATGATAAAAGGGCTGAGAAAGAAATCAGAGAAACATCCCCCTTTACAATAGCCACAGATAATATAAAATACCTTGGGCTAACTCTAAGCAAGTGAAGGACCTGTATGACAAGAACTTTAAATCACTGAAAAAAAGAAATGGAAGAAGATATCAGAAAGTGGAAAGATCTCCCATGCTCATGGATAGGCAGGATTAACATAGTAAAAATGGCAATCTTAACAAAAGCAATCTACAGATTCAATGCAAACCCCATCAAAATACCAACACAATTCTTCACAGACTTGGAAAGAACAATACTCAACTTCATATGGGAAAAAAAAAAAAAACAGGATAGCTAAAAGAATCCTGTATAATAAAGCAACCTCTGGAGGCATCACCATCCTTGACTTCAAGCTCTACTATAGAGCTATAGTAATAGAAACAGCTTTGTACTGGCATAAAAACCAACATATGGACCAATGGAATCGAATTGAAGATCCTGACATTAATCCGCACTCATATGACCACCTGATTTTTGACAAAGAAGCCAAAAGTATACAATGGAAAAAAGAAAGCATCTTCAGCAAATGGTGCTGGCATGTCAACATGTAGAAGATTACAAATAGATCCATATCTGTCACCATGTACAAAACTTAAGTCCAAGTGGATCAAAGACCTCAACATAAATCCAGTTACACTGAACTTGATAGAAGAGAGTATATAAAGTAGTCGTGAATACATTGGAGCAGGAGACTACTTCCTAAATATAACACCAGTAGCACAGACACTAAGAGCAACAATTAAAAAATGGAACCTTGAGAGCTTGTTTGGAGGTTCTAGCAGGGGAATGCAGCTAATTGTATACCCTTGACCAAAGACCGGTCCTCTATTCGGGGAAAGTTGTCCTCTTTGACCAAGAGGTGAGGGAGGAAGAGGACACCCACCTAGCCAGCCAGATCAGTCAAATTAACCCTGGCGATCAATGGGGTGACAGATGTCACAGCCAGATAGCCCTCACAGATGCAGAGATCCATGGCCAAGCCCCAGGTGGAACTCCAAGAGTCCAATAGATGAGGGAAAGGAGGGATTATATGAGCAAGAGATATCAAGACCATGATTGAAAAAAGCACAGGAACAAATAGCCAAACTAGCAGAAACACATGAACTGTGAACCAATAACTGAGGAGCCCCCATGGAACTGGACCAGGCCCTCTGGATAAGTGAGACAGTTGATGTGCTTGAAATTTTTGGGAGGCCTCCAGGCAGTGGGACCAGGACCTGTCCTTGGTACATGAGCTGGCTGTTTGGAACCTAAGGCTTATGTAGCTAGAGTTTTCCTGCCTTGCCCACAGTCAGGACAAATCTTTGTCACCCACCAGTCCCACAGCCGCGCAGACCCAACCAAGTAAACACAGAGACTTATGTTGCTTACAAACTGTATGGCCATGGCAGGCTTCTTGCTAACTGTTCTTAGAGCTTAAATTAATCCATTTCTATAAATCTATACCTTGCCACGTGGCTCATGGCTTACTAGCATCTTCACATGCTGTTTGTCATGGCGGTGGCTGGCAGTGACTCCTTCCACCTTCCTGTTCTTTCTTTTCTCCTCTCTGTTAGTCCCGCCTATACTTCCTGCCTAGCCACTAGCCAATCAGTGTTTTATTTATTGACCAATCAGAATAATTTGACATACAGACCATCCCACAGCAGGCCTATGCTGAGACACTTTGCTCAGCCTTGGTACAGGGAGAAGGGCACTGGACCTGCCTCAACTGAATCTACTAGGCTGAGCTGACTCCCCAGGGGAGACCTTGCCTTGAAGGAGGTGGGAATGGGGGGGTGAATTGGAGGGAAATGCTGGGGGTGGGAAGAGGGAGGACAGGGGAATCCATGGCTAATGTGTAAAATTAAATTAATTATAAAATAAAAATATTAAAAATAAATAAATAAATGGGACCTCTTGAAACTGAGAAGCTTTTATAGGGCAAAGGACACAGTCAACAAGACAAAATGACAGCCTACAGAATGGAAAAATATCTCTACCAACCCCACATCTGACAGAGGGCTGATCTCCAAAATATATAAAGAACTCAAGAATCCAGACATCAAAATACCTAACAATCCACTTACAAAATGGGCTACCGAGCTAAACAGATTTCTCAATAGAAGAATCTGAGAGACATTTGAGGAATTGCTCAACATCCTTAGTCATCAGGGAAATGCAAGTCAAAACAACTCTGAGGTACTATCTTATACCTGTCAGAATGGCTAAGATCAAAAACACTGAGGACAGCTTGTGTTGGAGAGGATGTGGAGCAGGGGGAACACTTCTTCACTGTTGGTGAGAGTACAAACTTGTACAACTACTTTGGAAATCAGTATGATGGTTTCTCAGAAAATTGAGAATCAGTCTTCCTCAAAATCCAGCTATACCACTCTTGGCCATATACCCAAAGAATTCTCAATCATACCACAAGGACACATGCTCAACTATGTTCATAGCAGCATTATTCATAATCACCAGAACCTGGAAACAACCTAGATGCCCCTCAACTAAAGAATGGGTTAAGAAAATATGGTACATATACATAATGACGTACTACTCAGTAGAGAAAAACAATGACATGAAATTTGCGGGCAAATGGATGGAACTAGAAAATATCATCCTGAGTGAGGTAACACAGACTCTGAAGGACAAACATGGTATGTACTCACTCATGAGTGGATACTAGATGTAAAGCAAAGGATAACCAGACTGCAACCCACAGCTCCAGGGAGGCTAGCTAGCAGGGAGGACCTCAGGAAGGACTCATGGATGCCCAGCAAAGAAGAAATAGATGAGATCTACATAAGCAAACTGGTGCTGAGGGGCAATAATGGAGGGCAAGGAATGGGGGATGAGAACATAGGGGAATGGAAGGGTCGAGCTAGAACAGGGACAGAGTGGGAGAGCAAGGAAAGAGATACTATGATTGATGGGAATAGGAATAAACATCATGGGAATAGGTAGAAACAGGGTGCTAGGGAAGTTCCCAGAAATCCACAAGGATGACCCCACCTTAGATTACTGGCAAAAGTCGAGAGGGTGCCTGAACTGGCCTACTCTGCTGATCAGATGGCTGAATACCCTAACTGTCATCATAGAGCCTTCATCCAATGACTGCTGGAAGCAGTTGCAGAGATCCACAGCTGGATGCCAGGCTGAGCTCTAGGAGTCTAATCAATGAGAGAGAGGAGGGATTCTATGATCAAGTGACATTGAGATCATGATGAAAAATGTACAGAGATAGTCAACCAAACTAGTGGAAATGCATGAACTGTGGACCACTACCCGAGGAGCTCCCATGGTACTGGACGAGGCCCTCTGGACAGGTGCATCAGCTGTTTAGCTTGAACTGTTTAGGAGGCCCCCAGGAAGTGGGATTGGGACCCATCCATGGTGCATGAGCTGGCTTTTTGGAGCCTAGTGCCTATGGTGGGACACTGTGCTGCCTTGGTACAGGGAGGAGGAACTTGGACCTGCCTCGACTGAATGTACCAGGCTCTGCTGACTCCCCATGGGAGACCTTGCCTTGGAAGAGGTGGGAATGGGTGGGGTTGGGAGAAAGGCTGAGGGGAGGAAGGAGGGAGGTGAGGGGAATCTGTGGTTGGTATGTAAAATTAATAGAAAATCTCTCTTAATAATAATAATAATAAAATACACACACACACACACACACACACACACACACACACACACACATCCCTTCTAGAATGAAAATCCTCAAGTCTAGAATTTGAACTATTCAGCCTCTTCTGGTGAACGAACAACAAATACAGAACCTTAAACAGATTCTCAAGAAACCTAGTTATGGGACAATCCTTAGCAAGTGGGAAACACAAGCCACAGGGCTTCATTTCTTTGGCATCATTGAAAGAACAACAGCATAAACCTCAATAGAACCATGGAACAACTGAAATCAAAACAAGAAGTGGTTAATTATAAAACTGATGTTGCAGAAAAATCAATTAATTAAATAGAAAATAGGCTTAAGAAACATTCAGAATTTCAAATAAATTAGCAGCATAGGAAAGCAAGTAGATAAGGTTCTTGTATTCTGATTCTTCTGGCTGCTGGAAGACAAACATGAAGAAAACATCTCCACACAACCTCAGGCCAGTAAGGATGGTGCAAAAGTAAAACATAATAATCTAGACGTCCATTAAATGTTACCAAATTAGTTTTCCAGAATCACAAAAGTACATAATTTCTCTTTCATTTTAAAGATTTTTTAATTCTAAGAATCTTATAACACTCTAAACAAAATAAATTATATAAAAATAAATAAATATAAATTATTAATCTTATGAAATATACTAATATATCAAAAAATAAAAAATACACACTAGTCTTAAATTATTAAAAACAAAATGAAAAGATAGAAACTGTCTATTTGAGGGGAGAGGAAGGTGAAATCCCTTCTTTTTGTTCTAGATTTTTTCAGGTGTGTGATTAAGTTACCAGTATGTGATCTCTCCACATACTTAGTGTACTTAGTATTTTGAACTTGCCTTTTTAGAACAGCCTCTGTTGGGTCCCATAAGTTGAGTACATTGCATTTTCATGTTCATTTAATTTTAAAATGTTTTTAATTTCTATATTAATTTCTTTCTTGAGCCATTTTTCATTCAGTAGTGAGTTGTTCAGTTTCCATGAGTTTGTAGGCTTTCTGTTGTTAATATACAGTTTTAATGTAGTAGTCAGATTGGATGCAGGGTATTATTTCATTTTTTCTTGTATCTGTTGAGACTTGATTTGTATCCAAGTATGTGGTCAGTTTTGCACAAAGTTCCATGTGATGTTGAGAAGGTATATTCTTTTTATGTTTGGATGAAATGTTCTGTAAATATCTGGTGAGTCTATTTGGTTTATGATATCTGTTAGACCAGGCATATCTCTGTTTAGCTTTTTTCTAGATGAACTGCCTATTGGTGGCAAAGGAGTATTGAAGTCACCCACTATCATTATGTAAGGAGCAATATGTGAATGAAGGTGTAGTAGTGTTTTGTTTTGTTTTGGTTTGGTCTGGTTTGGGGTTTTGTTTGTTTGTTTACTTTTTCTTTTTGTTTTTGTTTCCAAGCTTGGGTGCCCTTGTGTTTGGTCCATAGATATTAAGTATTTCATTGTCCTTTTAGTGGATTTTTTTTCCTTTGATGAATATGTAATGTCGTTCTCTATCTCTTCTGATTAGTTTTGGTTTGAAGTGTATTTCAGTATATATTAAAATGGCTACACCAGCTTGTTTCTTGGGCCCTTTTTCTTGGGATATCCTTTTACAATCTTTATTCTTAGATGATATCTATCCTCAATGTTAAGGCGTGTTTCCTAGGTGCAGCAGAAGAATGGATCCTGCTTTTGTATCCAGTCTGTTAATCTGTATCTTTTTATGGAGCAATTAATTGCAGTGACATTGAAAGTTATCAACTGGCAGCATTTGTTGATTCCTATTATTTTGTTGTGGTGGTGTGGGTTTTTTCCCCTCTTTTGATTTGCTGGTCTGAGATTGTTTATTCCTTGTAGGGTTTCTGTTTCTGTTTGGTTTTTGGTTTTTGTTTTGTTTTGCAAGAGGGTAAAGGTAACTTCTTCAGGTTGGAATTTTCTTTCTAGCATTTTCTGTAGAGCAGGATTTGTAGTTAGATAATGCTTAAATTTGGTTTTATCATGGAATATCTTTCTTTCTCCGTCTATTGTAAGTGAATGTTTGGCTGGGTATAATAGTCTGGATTGATATCTCTGGTTTCTTAGAGTTTGTAGAAAATCTGCAAAGGCCCTTCTGACTTTTAGAGTCACCATTGAATATTCATTTGTCATTCTAGTAGATCTGCATTTATACGTTACTTGATCTTTTTCTTTTGCAGTTTCAATATTATTTCTTTGTTCTATATGTTTAGTTTGGTTATTATGTGTCATGGGAAATTTCTTTTCTGATCCTGTATATTTGGTGTTCTGTATGCTTCTTGTTCCTTGATATGCATCTCCTTCTTTTGTTTAGGGAATTTTTATTCTATTATTTTGTTGAAAATATTTTCTGTGCCTTTAACATTGGTTTCTTCTCTTTCCTCTATTCCCATTATTCTTAGATTTGATCTTTCATAGTGTCCCAGATATTCTGGATGTATTATGCCTGGATTATTTTTAGATTTAACATTTTCTTTGACCCAGGTATTGATTTCTTCTGTCTTGTCTTCAATGCCTAAGATTTCCTCTTCCATCTCCTGTATTCTAATGGTGAGATTGGCCTCTGAGGTTCTTGCTAAAATACCTAAACTTTTTATTTCTTTATTAATTTTATTTCCACTTTCATATCTTGAACAGTTTTCATCATTTCACTCCACTGATTGTTTATATTTTCATAGGTTTCATTAATGGATTTTTCATATCCTCTTTAACTGATCATATTCTTAATAGTTTAGTTATTTTGAAGCCCTTGTCTTATGCTTCATCTATATTATATTGTGTTTCTCAAGGCCTACCCTGTTAGGTTTTCTGGGCTCCAGTGGAGATATATTGTCCTAGCTTTTATCCATCTTGTTTTTGTGCTGGCCTCTAGGTATCTGAGTTTGGGATGATTGTAATTCTAGGTGTTGATATCTAGTCTTGTCTTTGTTGTTTGAGTGTTCCATTCTGTGGTTTCCGTTGTCCTCTCTGGATCTTAAGAGCACATGGTGAGAGTTTGTGTTGCCTGGAAGGAAATGCTTCTGAGCCCCTGCTGTGTGTGACCACTGGGATCATAGGCAGAACTTATTTCTAGGTATTTGGAAGCTGACATGCAGGAATAAAAATGGGCTGGAAGGATTGGGGAGCTAAGAGGGTCCACTAGAGAGAGGAAACCCGAGTCTGCAATGAGGGTCCAATTCCCTGGCTGGCATAGCAAGCAGATTTCCAAAGATTTGTTTAATTCTCTTCTAATGGAGCTACTGAGAATCAAGAATAAACTACTGAGAATCAAGAAATTGTTACAATACAAATGCAAAACACAATAGAAACATCTAATAAAATTATGAAGAAATTTTTATTTTTAAAATCATAAAATATTATTATGTCTTTTAACTTTTTACATTTATTTCTCTATTATTCACACACACACACACACACACACACACACACACACACACCACATGCTTATAAACAGTTGTCACAGCACACAGGTAGAGGAGAGAGGCCACCTCGCAGGAATCAGCTCTCTTCTTCCACCATGTAGGAGCCAGAGATTGAGCTGAAGAGAACAGGCTTAGCGAAAGTGTCTTACCTGCTGTGTCATCCCCCGCTCTGTCCTTTCACCTCGTGGTTACATAACCAAACCTTTCATTTTGGAGGTATTTTTCAAATATTAAAGTAGAAAGTCAAGTTCCGAGAACAAAAGACATCTTTTCAAGAAATATAAAGTAAAATATTTTATTTTCTCAGGGTGGTAGTGGTAGATGCATTTAATCCCAGCACTTGGGAGGCAGAGACAGGCAGATCTTTGTGAGTTCAAGGCCAGTCTGCTTTACAGAGAGAGCTGCGGGACAGGCTCCAAAGCAACAGAGAAACCTTGTCTTGAAAAACCAGAAATAAATAAATTTTATTTTCTAGTAAATATGTAAAGTATAGAATTGCTGTAATAGAATATTTGACCAGAGAGTTATAGTTTTTAGATATATTAGACAAACTTCCTTGTCTCTCCCCTTGACTAATAACTGGACAAAGTTTATGGTTCAGTTATTTTAGGAATATTAAATATAAGAAATCACAAGCAGATTAAGAATGAAAAACATAATTCAAATTCCACAAACCTGGTGTGAAATTCACCCCATCTGATATTTGTTGTGGAAAACATGTGAAATCCAGAACTGGGCACTGATGTGTAGACAGAACTCTACAGGAAGCCCTTTGGTTCCAGTTTTTTAAAAATCCGAAAAGAAAGTTTATCATTCTCAGAAAGATTATGACACTTTCCCTGGGGTAATCCCCCAACTCCGACTTCCCCAGACCACACACTGCGTGTCAACTCATGGTGGCGGCAGCAGAGCCGGAGACAGAGCCAGGTTCTGCAGATACAGCAGAGCTGAGACAGAGCCAGGTTCTGTAGATATGGCAGAGCCGAGACAGAGCCATTGCTACAGATATGGCAGGGTGAGAGGAACCCTGCCTGCTGCTTTGCCCCACCCCCACTCCTCTCACTGATTATCCACAGACAGTGAGGCCACTGCAGAAGCACATAGCACACAGTGCAGCCCCTACCTTCAGTTTTATGGCTTAAGAATCAAAAGTAGGAGTTGTATCTAAGGGTCTCAAAAATAGCAGGCAGAAAATCCACAAGGGAAAGACACCATGACTTTTTTAAATGTTAAAAACGAAGTTCTGAATCCAATCCAAAATTGAGCAAAAGTGGATAATCAGCATTGCATACAGTGTGAAAATCAGACTAATCAGAATACAGTTTAGAGCTCAGACTAACTGTGGGTAGTATACACCAGGCAATTCCTAACAGTAACTTGAAGGCTTTGAAATCTAAACAGACAGGGTGGGGGGACAGCAGTGCAGCCTGCACCTAAACACATTGTTAATCTGCTAAAACAACGACAGCTTTTCCCATGAATGTTTTTTAATACTCAACAGCTCATAACAGACATTCAAAATAACCAGATACACACTGTCTGAAGAACCAGAAAGATATTGGTTCAATGTTGGGGTAAGAATCAAAACAAAAAAAATGTTAATGCAAAAATGCTAAAATTATCCATCAAATAATTTAAGGCAACTATTCAAAAAGAAAAAATAAATTCCAACAATGAGTTGTGAACAATCACACCCAAAAAAGGATAAAATCCAGATATTTGCAAGAAATGGATGACAGTAAGAACTGAATGGTGACATTAGATCTAAAATCTAAAATAATTGCAGTTAAATAAAAACATCATTAACTGGTCTCAATAACAGAATGAAACTACACAATGAGAATCCCTGAGTGCAATGACACACCATTGAAAGTGTTTAGTCCTCACCAAAAGAAGATATATTTTAAAAGATTAAACATGCCTCAGGGACATATGGTGCAATAATAATGAGTTTAATATAATGTCTATAAAGACCCACAGGAAGGAGTAATAAAGATCACGTTGGAAAATGACTAAATATTGGCCTAGAGTTTCCTGTTTAGAAGACAAAAATACAAATTCATGCTGTGGGATGTCATTCTGTATGCTGTGACTATGTGTTGCTCTGATTGGCGGATAAATAAAATGCTTATTGGTCAGTAGCCAGGCAAGAAGTATAGGTGGGGTAAGTAGACAAGGTGAATTCTGGAAAGATAAAGGGCTGAGTCAGGAGTCACCAGCCAGACACAGAGGAAGCAAGATGATAAGGCAGAACTGAGGAAAGGTACCAAGCCACATGGCTAAACATAAATAAGAATTATGGGTTAATTTAAGTGTAAAAGCTAGTCAGTAATAAGCTTGAGCTAATGGACATGCAGTTATAATTAATATAAGCCTCTGTGTGTTTACTTGGGGAATGTGAGTGGGAGAGATTTGTCCTGACCACCACTGGGCAGGATACAGGAAAACTTCCAGCTACAGATTCAAATTGATGTGTCAGTCTCAAAGAAGATAAATCCAAACACATACTTTACACAGATGCTATAATTATGATGGCTGAGCTTGATTGTCAACTTAATGGGTTTTAGAATTGCCATAGCAGGTCTGTGAGAAATTATGGAGACTGCATTAGTTGAGGTAGAAAGACCCACCCTAAATATGGGTGGTACCATTCTAGGAACTGGGGTCCCAGACTGAGTAAGAAAGAGAGGACAAACTAAGCATAAGCATTCATCCTTTCTGCTTCCTGACTGGAGATGTTGCCTCCAGATCTTGCTGTCATAGCTTCCTGCCATGATGAACTATATCCTCAAAACTGTGCGCCAAAATAAACCTTTCCTTCCATAAGTGCCTTTTCTCAGATGTTTGTTCCCAGCAAGAAGAAAATATGTAATACAACACAGTCAAACCACTAAGAACTAAAGGTAATGACAACCCTGAACCAGGGAAAATACCTGGAGGAAAAGTGGGACTGAGTTTCCTATCACAAACCATGGAGCTAAGAACTGTCAACCAGATTTAGATACCCACTGAAAATAGTCTTCACAAATAAAGATGCTCCAAAAACAACAAAATGAAACCTAAGAAAATTCTTGACATCAGACCCACTTTACAATAATTATTAATGAAAGTTTTCAGATCATGGTAAAGTAATGCAAGAAAAGAAATTAGAACATATAAACCAAAATAAAACACAAAGTAGTTTCTAAATATAGGTAACAGGCTATTTTATCTTTGGGTTCTTAAATTTCTTATTCTGTCAAAAGTTAAAACTATAACATTGTCTTAAAGGGTTTTCAATACCTACAGTGATGAAATGTAACAATCACATCAAGGGGAGGATAATGGGATGAACAGGCTGGTAATATTTCAGTATTCCATTTGAAGTTGATGAAATATTGACTTTCATTGGACTGTGATAATGTCATGTAAGTATCATAAAGCAATCACTCATAATTATTTGCAGTACCAGATAATTTTTTTAAGTCAAAACATACACACACACAAATAGTAAATAGGAAATGAAGAAGGGAATTGGAAGAAATAAAAACAAATAATAAGGATCAGTAACATGGCTCAGCAGCTAAAGCAACTAAGCTTCATGATCCAAATTCATTACCCAGAGCCCATATAGTGAAAGGAGAGAACCAGCTCATGCAAGTTGTTCTCTGTCCTCTACAAACATAACATGGTATGAAAATGCACACACACATACACACACATGCACACATGCACACACACATAAACACATACACGCATACACATACACACACGCACACACACATGCATACGCACACATACATGCACACACACAAAAATTTAAAAACAAATAATAAAGTGGTAAATTTAAATCCAAACATATAAGTAAAACATAAGTCATCTGAGCACATGAAGTATCAGACTGCCTAACAGAAAACAATATGCAGTCTCTATGAAACTCACTTCAAATGTGATGTTTTCAATCGGCTCAAAGGAAAATTATAGACTAAGATCCCAGGCATCATTATTTAGTTTCTATTACTGTAATAAACACCATGACCAAAAGCAACTTGGGGAAAAATACTTTAGCTTTCCAATTATAGTCCATCATGGAGGAAAGTCAAAGCAGGGAATCAAGTCTGAAACTTGGAGGCAGGAACTGAAGTAGAGGCCATGGAGGAATGCTGTTTACGGGCTTGCTTCCAGGTTCACATCCAGCCACAATTCTTACACATATCAGAACCAGCTTCTAAGGGGTGGCACTGCCCACAGTAAACTGGGTCCTCTTACATCAATCACCAATAAAGAAAATGTCACACAGACATGCCCATAGGCCAATCTAAAGAAAGCAATGCCTCAGCTGAGTTTCCCTCTTCCCAGGTAAGTTCAGTCCAGTTGATTACCAAGATTAGCCGTCATACCAGGCAAACTCTCCTAAAAGAGCACTGGAGGGGCCCATTGCTCTAATTAATATCACACTAGGGGAATGCACCAAGTTCTTTAAGGTGAGAGAAACTTAATAAAATAATAAATTGATGGGAAATGGAGTAAAGAATTCTCCATTTGATGAAGACAGTATTAAATACATGGAATACCCAAAGCAAAATATGAAAAACAACCTACTGTGTATAAGCATTTTTGGCAAGATTGTGGGATAGAAGGGTAATGTGAAGTTGTTCAATATACAAGTAACGGACAAGTAGGAATTAAAATGACACACAGACTAATACAAAATATAAGACAGGAATAAACCTAAGAAGATAAGTAGAAAATATATAGAGTAAACGTAAAATACTGATGAGAAAAGTTAAATATATATAAGTAGAAAAATCATACTGTGAGCAAAATTGGAAGCTTAAGATAACAATCCTTAACAAATTGCTCTCTGTGTTTAAGGTGGTCAGAATAATGATTCCAGCAGGACTGTTTGGGATTGGGTTTGGGAAGAAGAGTATAGAAACAACAATCTGATCCTAATATGATCAAGGATAGGACAGTGTTGCAAGAGTTATCTCCAGTCCTGCCCAGGCCCTCAGCCACTCAGACCCCAATAAACACACAGATGCTTATATTATTTAAACTGTTTGGCCTAATGGCTCAGACTTCTTGCTATCCAGTTCTTATATCATAAATTCACCCATTTTATCAATCTATAAGTTACCATGTGGCTTGTGGCTTACTGGTACTATACGTCTTACTTCTCATGGCGGGGGCAGTGGGCAGCAACTCCTTACTCAGCCTTCCTATTCCCAGAATTCTCTTCTCTGCTTGTTCTGCCTATACTTCCTGCCTGATTACTAGCCAATCAGCATTTTATTTATCAACCAATCAGAGCAACACACTCACAGCATACAGAACATATCCACAGCATGACAGTATGTCAAGTACGAAGAAGAAAAGCAGCAAATGACCCCAGTTTCTAAAATAAAAATTTATAGTAATCATGATAGCTTGATATCAGTAAAAGGAACTAATATTCACATAAATCGATCAGAATAGTAAGCTCATAAGTAAGCCTCCAGTCAAAATATACCTGGCAACAATAGTTAGAACTCCACGGAGAAAAGAAAAACCCTACTGTTAAAATCACAAATTTGAATACACCTCTATCATCAATTGACAGAACCATCAATATAAAGTCAGTAAGAATACAACTGAGGGAAAATGCTCCACCAACCATGCCTAAATGACACAGGATGCTCTGTCCACAGACGTCAGAATATATATTCTCCTGTGCTCATATTAAACAGTCACCAAAACTGTCAGTACTCATGGTTATAAAACATATTAGCA
This sequence comes from Peromyscus maniculatus bairdii, assembly GCF_049852395.1. Classification (NCBI taxonomy): domain Eukaryota; kingdom Metazoa; phylum Chordata; class Mammalia; order Rodentia; family Cricetidae; genus Peromyscus; species Peromyscus maniculatus. Next base: position 13,199,671 of record NC_134860.1, read on the forward strand.
TATATAGTCATGTTAATCATATAGAATATGTTTTCAGATTATAATGGAATAAAACTACAAATTAATAATAGAAAAACAGTGGGAATATCCCAAGTATTGAAAATTAAACAGTGAACTTCTAAGTCACATGTGTTCAAGGAAGAAACCTCAAGAAAAATATATAATATTTTCAACTAAAAAAGAAAGTGCAAATCATCATATTAAACCATGCCTAAATAATGCTTAAAGGGAAATTTATGCTAGCATTGTGTAACATAAAAGGAGAATGAACTAAAATCAGTAAGCTCAAATTTTATCTTAAGAAATTGGGAGCAAAATAAATGTAATGCAAGTCAAAGAAAAGAAATAATAAAAATTCAAAGAAGCCAAAAATTCAAGAGAGTAAAAATAATAGAGACAATTAACAAGCCAAAAACCTGATTATTTGAAAATATCAACACATTTGTAAGCCCCTAGTTAACCTAAGCAAAAAAAAAAAAAAAAAAAGATAGAATTTCTAATACCATAAGTGAAGGAGTTACCAATAGTGATCCCATTTTTCACTTATAACATGATTATTTATATAAAAAATTGCCAAGAATTACTAAATATAAACTCATAGAATTAAGACTAGCAACAGATTTTTTTAACAATACCAGGTTAATAGACAAAATTCAATTGCTAAGGAATGAGCAGTGAGAATTTTAGATTAAGAATATAACACTATTTGTATTAGCATCAAGCAAAATTAAGTGATTTGGAATGTACCTACAGAGACATGCTGAATATGTATGTGCACAAAACTATAGAACTGTGATGAACCAGAGGACAGAAATACAGGTTCACATACTCTGTGTCCACGTATGTGAAGAATCCCCTTTGTCATCAGCCTTCCAACTCAACTTGTAGACCCAATGCTATCCCAATCATCAAACTATCCTGTGAATATTAACAAAATGTTTCCAAAGTTTATTTGGAAAGATAAGATAAAGGGTTGAGAATAACCCATAATCATACTGAAGAAAAACAAACTCTAAGGAAGGAGACCACCAAACTTCAAAACTTACTATACTTTTTTGTTACCAAGACAGTGGGCTATTTATTATTAAAGGTAGACAAGCACACAATTTTGGAATAGAATAACCACAAAGAACACTCCCCCCACACACACACACAATTCATTCTTTACAAAAGCAATGGTAATTCAATTGGGAAATGACCATTTCCAACAATTGTGCTATATAGATGGATATCCACATTCAAAAGGATGAATCTAGACACCACTCTCATACCTTTCATGGAAATTTAGTCAAAATGAATTACAGACCTAAGCATAAAACATAAAAGCTACAAAACTTCTGGAAAGCAACATAAAAAATTAGATGAATTTAGATTTGACAAGAAGTATTGGGGAATTTATTAAGGCAGCTCCACGCAGTTAAAAAGGATATTTTGGGGTAACTTACACCCTGTAAAGGGGTTGATTACAAGACCCAGGAGAGGTGAAGTGCAGTCCATCAGTGCTCTCTGGAGAACTCTGCTTGGTCTACCATCCAGCATCCAGGATCACAAGGAATCAAGAGACCTGGCACATCCAGATCTCAGGTCTTAAGGACTCCTGTCTTGGCCCTGCCCCAGCGGCAGGTCATAGGTAGGCATGGCAGTTACTAGAAGCCTCACTAGGGGCAGTACTTCCAGGTCAAAGCTGGAACAACTACCCACTACAAAGGAGGTTTTAGACAGAGCACCAGAATCATAATAGAGAAAAGAAATCAGCAAATTGGACTTTTTTTTTTAAATTAAACATTCTGCCTTGCCACCTCAATCCCTCATGTACACATCCCCCCATCCCCTACCCTCTACTGCCACCCCTTCACTTTACCCAGGAGATCTCATCTACTTCCCTCTCCCAAGGTGATCCATGATCCCTTTTAGGGTTTTCCTTGTTACCTAGCTTCTCTAGGGCTGTGTGGTGGCATTGTGTTCCCCAAAATATTGTGCACCCTAATAAACTTATCTGGGGTCAGAGAACAGAACAGCCACTAGATACAGAGGCTAGAAAATGGTGGCACTCACACCTTTAATCTTAGCCTTCTGGAGGCATGGAGCTCTGTGAGTTCAAGGCCACACTGGAAATAACCAGGCATGATTACTTACACCTTTAATCCCAGAAAGTGAACCTTTAATCCCAGGCAGTGATGGCAGAAAGCAGAAAGGTATATAAGGTGTGAAGACCAGAAACTAGAAGCTTTTCACCTGGCTAAGCTTTTAGGTTTTTGGGCATCAGTTCAGCTGAGACCCATTTGGATGAGGACCCAGAGGCTTCCAGTCTGAGGAAACAGAATCAGTTGAGGAATTGGCGAGGTGAGGTGGCTGTGGCTTGTTCTGTTTCTCTGATCTTCCACCATTCACCCCAAAACCTGGCTCCAGGTTTGATTTTATTAATAAGAACTTTTAAGATTCCTGCTACAGAGCTGTAGATTATAGCCTGGTTATCCTTTGCTTTATATCTAATATCCACTTATGAGTGAATACATACCATGTTTGTCTTTCTTGGTCTGGGTTACCTCACTCAGGATGATTTTTTTTAGTTCTATCCATTTTCCTGCAAATTTCATGATGCTATTGCATTTACCACTGAGTAATACTCCATTGTGTAAATGTACCACATTTTCTTTATCCATTCTTCATTTGAGGGGCATCTAGGTTGTTTTCTCATTCTGAATATTACAAATAATGCTGCTATGAACCTACTTGAGCAAGTATCCTTATGATATGATTGAGCATCCGTTGGATATATTCCTTAGAGTGGTATAGTTGGATCTTGAGGTAGATTGATTCCCAATTTTCTAAGAAACCACCATACTGATTTCCAAAGTGGCTATACAAGCTTGCACTCCCACCAGCAGTGGAGGAGTGTTCCCCTTACTCCACATCCTTTCCATCATAGGCTGCCATTAGTGTTTTTGATCTTAGCCATTCTGACAGGTGTAAGATGTTTTTTAAGAGTTTTTATGATTTGCATTTCCCTGAGAGCCAAAGATGTTGAACAATTCTTTAAGTATATCTTGGGCATTTGAGATTCTTCTGTTAAGAATTCTCTGTTTAAATCTGTGCCCCATTTTTTAATTGGATCATTTGATATTTTGATATCTAGCTTCTTGAGTTCTTTATATATTTTGGAGATGAGCCCTCTGTCAGATGTGGTGTTATTGAAGATCTCTTCCCACTCAATAGGCTGCCACTTTGTCTTATTGACTGTGTCCTTTGCCTTACAGAAGCTATTCTGTTTCAGGAGGTCCCATTTATTAATTGTTGATCTTAGTGTCTGTGCTACTGGTGTTATATTTAGGAAATGGTCTCCTGTGTCAATGTGTTTGAGGCTACTTCTCATTTTTTCTTCTATCAGGTTCAATGTAACTGGGTTTACACTGAGGTATTTGATCTACTTGGACTTGAGTTTTGTGTAGGGCAATAGGTATGAATCTATTTGCATTCTTCTATGAACAGCCATCCAGGCATGCCAGCATCATTTGTTGAAGATGCTTTCTTTTCCCCATTGTACAGTTTTGGCTTCTTTGTCAAAACTCAGATGTTCATGAGTGTGTGGATTTATATCAGGGTTTTCAATTCGATTCCACTGATCCATGGGTCTGTTTTTATGCCAATACCAAACTATTTTTATTACTCTCGTTCCACAGTAGAACTTGAAATCAGGGATAGTGATACCTCCAAAAGTTGCTTTATTGTACAGGATTGTTTTAGCTATCCTGGATTTTTTGTTTTTCCATATGAAGTTGTGTATTCTTTCAAAGTCTGTGAAGAATTGTGTTGGGATTTTTGATGGGGATTGCATTGAATCTGTAGATTGCTTTTGTTAAGATTGCCATTTTTACTATGTTAATCCAACCTATCCAAGATCATGGGAGATCTTTCCGTCTTCTGATATCTTCTTCAATTTCTTTCTTCAGAGACTTAAAGTTCTTGTCATACAGGTCTTTCACTTGTTTGGTTATAGTTACCAAAGATATTTTATATTATTTTTGGCTATTGTAAGGGTGTTGTTTCTATGCTTTCTTTCTCAGACAGTTTATCATTTGTACATAGGAGGGATACTGATTTTTTTTTTAGATAATCTTGTATCTTGTCACATTACTAAAGATGTTTATCAGCTGTAGGACTTCCCTATCATATCATCGCAAATAGCAAAAGTTTGACTTCTTCCTTTACAACTTGTATCCATTTGATCTCTTTTTGTTGTCTTATTGCTCTAGCTAGAACTTTGGGTACTGTATTGACTAGATATAGAGAGTAGACAGTCTTGTCTTGTTCCTGAGTTGTGTGGAATTACTTTGAGTTTTTCTCCATTTGCTTTGATGTTGGCTGTCAGTTCTCTGCATATTTCCTTTATTATGTTTAGGTATGTTCCTTGTATTCCCGATCTCTCCAAGACCTTTATCACGAAGTGGTGTTGAATTTTGTCAAAAGTTTTTTCAGCATGTAATGAGATGATCATGTAGTTTTTTTCTTTCAGTTTGTTTATATGGTGGATTACACTGACAGATTTTTGTATGTTGAACCATTGCTGAATCTCTGGAATGAAGCCTACTTGATCATGGTGCTTTGGATATTGCTCTATATAAATAAAACACTGATGGCCAGTGACCAGGCAGGAAGTAGGTTGCCAGGCAGGAAGTAGGTGGGACAAGGAGAGAGGAGAATTCTGGGAAGCAGAAGGCTGAGGAGAGAGACACTGCAGCCACCGCCATGAGAAGCAGCATGTAAAGACTCTGGTAAGCCACCAGCCACGTGGCAAGGTATAGATTTATAAAAATGGGTTAATTTAAGATAAAAGAACAGTTAGCAAGAAGCCTGCCATGGCCATACAGTTTATAAGTGATATAAGCGTCTGAGTGATTATTTTATAAGTGGATTGTGGGACTGCGGGGCTTGGGGAACCTGGAGAGAAGCCCTCCAGCAACATCATGGTGGAGGATTTTTTGATGTGTTCTTGGATTCAGTTTGCCAGAATTTTATTGAGTATTTTTACATCAATGTTCATGGGAGAGATTGGTCTGAAATCTCTTTCTTCATTGCATCTTTCTATGGTTTGGGTATGAGGGTAACTATATTCTCATAAAAAGAGTTAGACAATATTCTTTCTGTTTCTAATGTGTAGAACAATTTGAGGAGTGCTGGTATTAGTTCTTTTTTGAAATTCTGGTAGAATTCTGCACTGAAACCATCTGGCCCTGGGCTTTTTTTGGTTGGGCTATTTTTTTTAATGACTGCTTCTATTTCCTTAGAGTTTATAGGTCTATTTAAATTGTTTATCTGGTCTTGATTTAATTTTGGTGTGTGATATATATCCAGAAAATTATCCATTTCTTTTAGATTTTCCAGGTTTTTGAAGTAAGACCTAATGATTCTCTGAATTTCCTCATTGTCAGCTGTTATGCCTCCTCTTTTCATTTTTATTTTTATTAATTTTGATATTCTCTCTATGCCTTCTGGTTAATTTGAATAAGGATTTATCTATCTTGTTGATTTTCTCAAAGAATCAACTCTTTGTTTCATTGATTCTTTGTATCATTCTCTTGGTTTCTTTTTTTTTTATTTCATTCATCAGTTTGATTATTTCCTGTCATCTACTCCTCCTAAATGAGTTTGCTTCTTTTTGTTCTAGAGCTTTTGGGTGTGCTGTTAAGTCACTAGTATGAGATTTCTCCAAATTCTTTATGTAGGCACTTAGTGCTATGAACTTTCTTCTTAGCACTGCTTTTGATAGTGCTCCATAAGTTTGGGCATGCTGTGCCTTCATTTTCATTGAACTGTAGGAAGTCTTTAATTTCTTTCTCCATTTCTTCCTTGACCCAGTGGTGTTTCATCTGAGCATTGTTCAGTTTCCATGAGATTGTACGCTTTCTGTAATTTGTGTTGTTGTTAAATTCTAATTAAACCATAGTGATCCAATAAGATATAGGGGTTTATTCCTTTTTTTTTATCCATTGAGATGTTCTTTGTGATTGAGTATGTGGTCCATTTTAGAGAACATTCCATGAGGTTCTGAGGAGATGGTATATTCTTTCATGATTGGATAGAATGTTCTATTCCACCCAAATTCTCAAATGTCTGTTAAGTTCATTTGAGTCAAAACATCTGTTAGTTCCTTTATTTCTCTGTTAAGTTTCTGTCTGGCAGACCTGTCCACTGGTGAAAGTGGAGTGTTGAAGTCTCTCACTATTCGTGTGTGGGGTTTGATGTGTGATTTAAGCTCTAGTAATATTTCTTTTACAAATGTGAGTGTCCTTATATTTGGGGCACAAATGTTCAAAATTGAGACTTCATCTCGATGGGTTTTTCCTGAGGGGAATATGAAATGCCCTTCTCCATCTCTTTTGAATAATTTTAGTTTGGAGTCTATTTGGTTAGATATTAGGAAAGCTACATCAGCTTGTTTCTTAAGTCCATTTGATTAGAAATTTCTTTCCAACCCTTTACTCTGAAGTAATGCCTGTCTCTGAAGTTGAGTATTTCTTGTATGCATCAGAAGGATGGATCCTGTTTTCATAACTCATTCTGTTAGCCTGTGTCTTTTTATAGGCAAATTGAGTCCATTGATGTAAAGAGATATTAATGACCATGGATTGTTAATTCCTGTTATTTTTTGGTTTTGTTGGTGGTGATGGTAGTGTGTGTGTATGTTTCTCTTCTTTAGGATTTGCTGCTGTGAGATTATCTATTGCCTGTTTTTGTGTGTGTAATTAACATCCTTGGGTTGGAATTTCCCTTGTAGAGCTTTCTGTAGGCCTGGATTTGTAAATAGGTATTGTTTAAATCTGGTTTTGTTGTGCAATATCTTGTTTTGTCCTTCTATGGTGGTTGAAAGTTTTGCTGGGTATAGTAGTCTGGCTGGCATTTGTGGTCTCTTAGTGTCTGTAAAATGTCTGTCCAGCACCTTCTGGATTTTAGAGTCTCGATTGAGAAGTCAGGTGTAATTCTTATAGGTATGCCTTTATATGTTACTTGGCCTTTTTCTCTTGCAGCTTTTAATATTATTTCTTTATTCTGTGTGTTTAGTGCTTTGATTATTATGTGGGAAGGGAACTTTTTTTTGGATCCAGTCTATTTGGTGTTCCCTAAACTTCTTGTACCTTCATAGGCGTGTCCTTCTTTAGGTTGGGAAAGTTTTCTTCTATGATTTGTTGAATATATTTCCTTTGTCTTTGAGCTGGACTTTTCTTCTTCTTCTTTTATCCCTATTATTCTTATGTTTGGTCTTTTTATGGTGTCCCAGATTTCCTGGATATTTTGTATTAAGAATTTGTTGGATTTGGCATTTTCTTTGACTAATTAGTCTTCAATGCCTGAGACTCTCTTTTCCATCTCTTGTATTCTGTTGGTTATGCTTGCATCTGTAGTTCCTGTTTGTTTCCCCAGATTTTTCATTTCCAGAATTCCCCTGGTTTATATTTTTCTTATTTCCTCTTTTTGAATTTTCAGGTCTTGAACTGTTTCCTTCACCTGTTTGACTGTTTTTTATTCTTGGTTTTCTTGGCCTTCTTTAGGGGGTTTATTGATTTCTTCCAATTTTCTGTTTGTCTTTTCTTTAATTTCTTTAAGGGAATTTTTTATTTAAGGGCCTCTATCATCTTCATAAAGTTATTTTTAAGGTCTTTTTCTTCTGCTTCATCTGTGTTGGGATATTCAGGTCTTGCTGTTGCAGAACCACTAGGTTCTGATGGAGCCCTATTGCTCTTTATGTTGTTGAATATATTCTTATTCTGCTATTTACCCATCTGGGTTTCAGATAATTATAGGTACAGGTATTGATTCTCGTGTTATCTTTGTTGGATGGTTCTTTTGTTCCTTTATTTTCTGTTTCCTTTATTATCTTTTGGCACAAATGGCCAAGAGTTCTGGTGATTGGCTAGTTGTCAGGTTGAGTAGGATTTTCTCAGCTGAGGTTTGTGTGGGTTTGGGTGTATAGATCCAGTATATCGTCCAGTTCTTCTGGCTGGTGTGGGCTTTACTTGTGCCTATGGGATCTGTTCTTCCAATTGTTGTGGGTTGTACCTGTGCTTATGGAGTCTGTTCCAAGTGATGTAGGTTTTGCCTGTGCCTGTTCTTCCAACTGACGTGGGTGGTGCCTATAGGGTGTGCCTATAGCATCTGCTGATATTTCTGGAGAGGGTTGTTTATGGCAAGGTGGGATTGGGCATCAGAGTGGGTCTTTCAACTGATGTAGATGTAGCTTGTACCTCTATAGGCTGTTGATGTTGCAGGGGATGGTTGGCCAGGGGGAGGATGATAGGTTTTGGTTGCTTTGGATAGTGGAGTGGGTCTTGTAGGTTACAGAGTCCAATGGGTGGTGATGGTGGTAGAACAGTGTGCCCACAGGACTCTTACCTGCTGATGGGGCTGATATGGGAAGGGAAGAGCAAGGGACATGCCTTGGGTCTTAGGACTTAGTGGTTGGGGCAGTTTAGCTGGGACACCAATCACTCACCTTTTCTTCCAATTGGTGCAGATGGTGCTTGTATCTCTAGGAGCTGCTGATGTTGCAGGGGATGATTGGCCATGGGTAGGATGATGGGTTCCATTGGTTTGGGCAACAGAGTGGGTCTTATAGGTTACAGAGTCCAATGGGTGACCTGAAAATATTTTCAAAAAGCACTTTGTTATATTACAAAATTTTTGTAATACAACAGTACTAAACTTGTTGTTAAAACTGAGCAATAATTTTGGCTTCTTTGTCAAAAATTATATGTTCATAGGTGTGTGGGTTAATGTCAGGGTCTTTGATTCTATTCCATTGGTCCACATGTCAGTTTTTATGCCAGTACCAAGCTGTTTTTATTACTGTAGCTCTATAGTAGAGCTTGAAGTCAGGGATCGTGATGCCTCCAGAGGTTGTTTTATTGTACAGGATTCTTTTGGCTATCCTGGGTTTTTTGTTTTTCCATATGAAGTTGAGTATTATTCTTTCCAGGTCTGTGAAGAATTGTGTTTGTATTTTGATGGGGATTGCATTGAATCTGTAGATTGCTTTTGTTAAGATTGCCATTTTTACTATGTTAATCCTGCCTATCCATGAGCATGGGAGATCTTTCCATTTTCTGACATCTTCTTCAATTTCTTTTTTCAGGGGCTTAAAGTTCTTGTCATATAGGTCCTTCACTTGCTTGGTTAGTGTTACCCCAAGGTATTTTATATCATTTGTGGCTATTGTAAAGAGTGATGTATCTCTGATTTCCTTCTCAGCCTGTTTGTCTATTGTATATAGGAGGGCTACTGATTTTTTTGAGTTGGTCTTATATCCTGCTATGTTGCTGAAGGTGTTTATAAGCTGTATCAATTCCTTGGTTGAATCTTTGGGGTCACTCAAGTATACTATCATGTCATCTGCAAATAGGGAAAGCTTGACTTTGTCCTTCCTAATTTGTATTCCCTTATTCTCCTTATGTTGTCTTATTGCTCTGGCTAAAACTTCAAGTACTATATTGAATAAGTATGGGGAGACATGAGTGGGGGTAATGAAGATCAAGGGTTGAGGGAAAGAGAGCTTAGGGGAGCGGGAGATCCCAGCTGGATCAAGAACAGAGAGGGAGAACAAGGAATAGGAGACCATGGTAAATGAAGACCACATAAAAATAGGAAGAAGCAAAGTGCTAGAGAGGTCCACAGAAATCCACAAAGATACCCCCACAATAGACTACTAGCAGTGGTCGAGAGACAGCCTGAACCGACCTACTCTGGTGATAAGATGGCCAAACACCCTAATTGTTGTTCTAGAAACCCCATCCAATGACTGAGGGAACTGGATGCAGAGATCCACAGCCAGGCCCCAGGTAGAGCTCCAGGAGTCCAATTGGCGAGAAAGAGGAGGGTTTGTATGAATGAGAATTGTTGAGACCAAGGTTGGAAAAAACACAGGGACAAATAGCCAAACGAATGGAAACACATGAACTATGAACCAATAGCTGAGGAGCCCCCAACTGGATCAGGCCCTCTGGATAAGTGAGACAGTTGATTGGCTTGATCTGTTTGGGAGACATCCAGCAGTGGGACCGGGTCCTGTGCTCATTGCATGAGTTGGCTGTTTGGAACCTGGGGCTTAAACAGGGACACGGCTCAGCCTGGGAGGAGGGGACTGGACCTGCCTGGACTGAATCTACTAGGTTGAACTCAATCCTCAGGGCAGTCTTTGCCCTGGAGGAGATGGGAATAGGGGGTGTACTGGTGGGAACGTGGGGTGGGGGGGTCGGCGGGAGGGGGGAGAACAAGGGAATCCGTGGCTGATATGTAAAATTAAATTAAATTATAAAATAAAAAAATTATCTGAAAAAAAAACAACAAAAACTGAGCAACAAATCTTACCAAAGACGATATACAGAATATAAATGAGAATATAAACAGATTCCCATCTTCATTAAGCATCTATCATCAGGCATTCTGGAAAATGTACAGTTACTGATGTATTAGAAAGAAACTACTTGTTAAGGATTGGGGATATGGGGGTAAAGAATATGTAGGTAGAACACAGAAGACTTTTAGGACAGTGCAACTATTGTGTATGATATTGTAATGGTGAATATATGACATTGTGTGTTTTTCAAATGTATGCAATGTACAATACAAATTGAATCTTAATGGTTCCCCATAATCTTTACCTAAAAATAGTGCATTAATATTTGTTTAGTTGTAACCAATGTAGCAGATTAATGTAAGATGTGGATGCTAGGGAAGACATGAGGTAGGGTGAGGGTGTATGGGAACTCTCTTTACTATCTAAGTTCTATAACCTAAAATGTCTCTGAAAAAAATGCATTCTATTCCTTTATAAAATAAAACAAACCACAAATAAAAAATAAACACTTTTAAATCTGGTATTTGATAAAGAAACTAAATTTATAATTTTTACAAGTTTTTTAATAATAAAGTTTATAAAAGTTTTTAAAAAGAGAGATAAACCATATATCCAAGGTAGGTGCTTGCAAATAAAATATTTGACAGTGAAATTGGATGTAGAATTCCCAACACTCAATTGTATTAATCCAAACAACATGAGAAAGAGCTGAACAGGCAAATCACTAAAATAAATATTCAAATGAAAAAGAAAAACATGAAAAGATGCTAAGCTTTATTCATCATTAGGGAAATTTGAGTTGAAGTAATGAGATACCATTACACGTTGTTACAGTTGCTAATATTTACCAAAAAACAATTCCCTGACAGTTCTCGAGATAATATGAAGCCACTACTAGAACATTCATGCAGGGCTAGTGAAAACCCAAAATGGAATGACAATGTGAAAGATGATTTGACTGTTTTTTTGAAATTGAAACATATTTAATACACAGCCCAGCATTCCTGTCCCTAGATATTTGACCAGGAACAAACGAAAACATATGTTCACAGAAAACTGGTTACAAATGTTATACTGATTTTATTCATAATCACCAAAGGAACCAACGAAATGTCCTTTGACAGGTAAATTGTGTTTCATTATGCAACAGAATGCACTTCACCAGTAAAGAGGGAAAATGCTTACAAATATATCATAGACAATCTCAAATGTTAGGTACTAAATAATAAAGTCCAAGGCCAAAAGAATGGCTTAGCAGTAAGGGTACTAACTGCCAAATTGACAACCTAAGTTCAATCCTTAAAGCCAACATGGTGGAAGAAGAGATTTAAGTCTAGAAAGTTGGACTCTGATTTCCACATGTATGCACTACCTTGCGTGTACGTACATATGAATACACAGACAAAATAAATAACCAGAGGATCTAGGAGTTTGCTGTGAGAATGTATCTCCTAGGAATGTCTGAAGCTACACCCATAAAGTCTCAACTACATGACTGCCTACACATGACCTGAATAAGGACAATAGACAGGACAATATGGATGGAGAGGGTGGGAGCCCAGGATTCAATCCTATACAAAGATCTATAGGCAACTAAGGAGTGCTGAGAGTAGGAGAAATGATACTTCCCCTAGGGAAGTACACACCAATTGATTATCCACTACCCAATGTCACACATATACATACACACAAAACATATACACAAGTCACTGTATTGACTGAGCAGGGTATACTTATACATTTAGGAATGTATATGTATGTGCATATATTTATATAACACAGGTAATGAAAAAAAGAGCCCATGAATTTGAAATAGAACAAGTAGGTGTATATGGGAAGGTTTGGATGGGGGGGGAAACAGAACAACGAAATGATGTAATTATATTATAATTTCAAAAATTAAAGGAAATAATTAAAAATAAATACATACATAAATGTAAAAGATTTAAAATAGAAATAAAATCAAGCCTTGAAAGATCACATACTGAGCCTAGAATAATGAAACACACCTGTAATTCCAGCACTTGGGGGCTGAGAGGGAGAGATTTAAGTTCAAAACCAGTGTGGGGCTACATAAAGACTATGTCTCAAAAAGTGATACACATATGCTTCTACTTATATAATATTTTTAAGTTTAAAATTTTGGGATAAAAAGCAGATCAGTTGCTGTCAGAATGTGGATGTCTAGAAAGAAGCATGCTTAGAGTACGAGAAATATTTTAACCTTGATTTTATTTGGTTACATAGCTATAAGCATTTGTAGAAACACAGACAAATACACTAAATAATTGGAATTAATGTGTAATTAATAACATTGACTTTAAAATAGGCTCAAGCAAATCCTTACAAATGCTCAGCAAGTTCTTGCTCTATTCACACCATGGATATACTGTCCATCCTGACTCTACACTTGATCTGTGCTGCAAATGCAGATACCTCTGCAGAGCCTCTTTCATAAGAAAGAATGTCAAAGAGACAAATGCACTCTGTGTGTGTGTGTGTGTGTGTGTGTGTGTGTGTGTGTGTGTGTGTGTGTATGTATGCATGTTGATAGTTTTATCTTTCTACCACCTTGTCTATTTATCCTGTAGGCTCATTGTATCATCACTCTGGTAGCTGTAAGAGAAATTAATATTAGTTGGCTGCTCCTTTTTGTTTAATTAATAATCTGATGTCTCTTTTGGAGTGGATGTTCCTGTTCTAAAGACAAGACATAATGAAGGTATGGACATCAAGATATCAATTTTAACTAAGACTTTACCTCAAATTCTCCAAAATGCCTGAGCATTTCCCTTTTTTAGTGGACAGTCATGTGACTAAATGTTCATAGACACCGTGGAGAAGATTCAGGATTGATTATAGCACCTACTTACAATGTTCTGCTGCCCTGGTATCCTGGATATCTCTTCAGTAAAGATATCTTATATTCAAAACCTCCATGGGTACAAGAACTGTGAAAGATTGGGGGTCTTAGTACAGCACCTTCCCTCATTCTCCTGTTTCTTCACTTTTGCCTTCTGTGATTCTAGAAATGAAGCAGTATTGTCCTAGACTCTGCAACTGTTTTGGCCCTGCAGATGTCATGGTCTATTAACCACCACCACAATTTCCTCAGGTCAGGTCTTAGCTGCTCCTCCAACCTTGCCAACCATTGTGTTAATTGCAGTTCCCATCCTTTGAACTTGCTCCCTAGCCCCTATTGTCTTGTGAGGAGAAGTGCTACCACTCTTACTTGGCTGATTCTGTGTCAGCGTCTTCAACTGTTAATCTAGCCTGCAAATGAGAGCTGGATCTGAATTTTTTCTGTGATACTAACATCCTTTGCACCAGTGCATCCTGGGGGGATCTTAGTGAATGTGTGTGTGTGTCCCCAAAGCCTTCTCACCTCTGATGATCTTTTAGCCTCAGATATATCCATTCTAGCATGACCACTTCCCTGATCCTTTTAATCCATCCCTGCACCATCTGCCATAGAACTTCTGGCATTTCAATATTATCTGCTATAGGAAAGACCTCAACTACAGTTTCATGCTACATTGGGAGATAGCAGCTTTTAGGGTTTTTTTTTTCAATTTCATTTTACGTGTATGTGTGTTTTGTCTAAAGATATGTCTGTGTACCACATGTATACAGTATCCACTGAGGCCAGAAGATGGAGTCAAATCCCCTAGGACTGGAGTTATGGTTGTGAGCCATCATGTGGATTCTAGGAATCAAACTCCAGTTCTCTGTAATTACACATGTCTGTATACCACATGCATGCAGTGCCCATACAAGTCAGAAGTGGGTGTGGGATCCCCTGGGACTGGAGTTTTAGACTGTTATAAGGTGCTAGATTGGTGCTAGAAATCAAACTCAGGTCCTCTGGAAAAGCAACCAGTGCTCTTGGCCATTGACCCATCCTTCTAGCCTTTACAGCCACTTCATGGGTGGCTTTAGGGTATGTCTCCAATTATAGAGTTATAGAAATCTGAAGAAACCAGTGTTTTGAAGGTATCCACATAGGTCTGTTCATGTTGTATGTGAGAATTCTAGGTGTTTCTAATTAGAGCTTTAACTTGAGTATAAGAAATCTGCATTAGTCGAGCATCCATTCATCTATAAAATATAGTCAGTTTTTTAGACCTTGTGTTTAATCTTTAGGCTTGTTTGTGTGTTTGTTTGTGTGTTTGATTGATTATTGGTGATTGTATGTTTTCTCACTGCATGATAAAAGGGTAATTTGTAATCTACCAAAGAGATTAGAAGACTAACATTTAATATTCAAGCAGTTGTTAATTTTTCCTCAACTTATTATCTATTTATCGGGTTCATGAGATTTATTAACAACTGCTTAATTTCATTATCTTTGTACATGCTCCCACTTCATGAATTCTGAAAGCCTGAATCCATACTGATCAATGCCTCAGAACTGGAGAGTTGCTTTAAGTCACCATGAAATTTTAACATTCAGGCCACCACTTGGGCCAGCATAATTCCATGTTCTACATGCCACCCTGGACTGGGTATCATTAGCCACTAGATAGTGATACAATCCCAAAACTCTCTTGACCATTTGTTCTTTAGGAACTAAAAAGTCAGTTAAAAAAAATGAAACAAAACAGATACTAAGGTAGATGCCCGAGTTCAAAAGATTCATTGGGTAATAATATGGAGGAAATAAGATTGGGCTAGTGGTGTGATCAGTGGAAGTGCCAATGTGATACCATGTTGGCAGGGAGTTTTAGAGGGAAAGGGGTGCTTAAGAGAAGTTCAAACTAGGAAGAAATGTCTGAGCTTGAATATAGTTGATTTTCTCACTCATTGGCTGAAGATTATATCAGGAAGAGCCTGAGGTCTTCTATCTCTGCTTTCTTTGTTGGCTTGGGACCATCATGATAAAAGCATGACCTCAGGTCTAAAGCAGCTGTGGATGGTCTGGTTGGCTTGGGTTTGGGGTATTTAATTTGAGTTCTCAAATGAAGGTATGCAAATGGCCAATAAATATTTGAAAAGATGTTCAATGTCCTTAGCTGTGAGGGAAATGCAAACTAAAACTGCCTTGAGATTTTTATCTCACCCCAATCAGAGTGCCTGCATTAAAAAAAAAATGGCAACAAATGTTGGCAAAGATGTGGTGGAAAGCGGAGCCTTTGTGTTCTCTAGTAAGAATGTAAAATGATGAGATTGCTATAGAAATCAGTATGGATGTTTGTGGAAGAACTAAACCACATGACCCAGCTACTCCTCTCCTGTGTAGACACTCTTGCCACAGAGATGCTCGTACACCTATGTTCACTGATGCACTGCTCATGACAACCAAAGTATGGAATCAGCCTAGATGCTCATCAACAGATGAATGGATAAAGAAAATGTGGTAAATATACACAATGTGTTTTACTCATTCATAAATTATAAAATGAGCCGGGCGGTGGTGGTGCACACCTTTAATCCCAGCACTTGGGAGGCAGAGGCAGGCTGATCTTTGTGAGTTCGAGGCCAGCCTGGTCTACAGAGTGAGATCCAGGAAAGGTGCAAAGCTACACAGAGAAACCCTGTCTTGAAAAACAAAAATAAATAAATTATAAAATGAATCTTGAACTAAATGTGAGGGTTCACATGTGTACTTCAAGCATTTGAATGGCTAAAGTAGGAGAATCACTGAAGCCAACCTAGACTTCACAGAGAGTTCCAGGTCAACATCATCTACAGAGTGAATAATTAAACAAAATTAAGTCATAGTAGTTGCAAGAAAGTGAATGGAACTGGAAATCATCATGTCTAACAAAGTACTGCATGATTCCTCTCATCTGAGGAGCCTATATTTAAATTTGCATATACTTGTGTGTGTGTGTGTGTGTGTGTGTGTGTGTGTGTGTGTGTGTGCGTGTGAGTGTAAAGAAGGGTCATGAGCTTAGAAACGGGGCATGAATGGAGAAGAAGCAATCTTAAGAGGGAAAAACGATGGGCAAAGAGAGAGTAACAGAATACATAGTACATGAAAGCAGGAAAAGGTGATTGATGGAATGAAGGGGACGAGAGCAGTGAGTGGGGTATGCAAATTAGGAGAGAAAAGTGGGGAGGGGACAAACAAGAACAATACATGCATGAAAATGTCATGATGAAACTCATTACTTTGTATAGTAAATTCAAAAAAACACTTTTTGAAAATGCTGAGGTGCATGCAAAAGGAACTAAAGCTGGAAGCTGTCCACCAACCAAACCCCTCACAACCAGGAAACCCATTCTAACCAAACCCTCACAACCAGGAAACCCATTCTAACCAAAACCCTCACAACCAGGCAATCAATCCATTTAGATGGAATATCCAAATGTCGTGTTTCCATAGCCAAGGATATTTTAAATTTTAAATAAAGAATAAGAATAAATCTTGTGAACTTTGAGCTTTAAATATAAAAGACTGTAATAAAGCTGTAAAATAAGACAGTATAATATAGAAATGATCATAGGCAAATACATTAATGAGACAAAATTGAGCCCAGAAATAGAACCACACTTATGCTCTCAATTAAGATTTGAAATAAAAGCTCTAATGTATTGAAGAGAGGGGAACATCCTTTCAACACATGGTGGTGGTGCAGTGGATATCCATTTAGAAAAAAAATAAATCTTAATCTCTACTCACACCTTACACAAAATTATTCTGAAATGGATTAAAGACCTAAATTTAAACCCCGAAGCCACAAAGTCTCAGGAAGGAAGTGGAAGAGACTGCTTCTGCAGCAGGAGAGAAGGCAGAGATCTTAATAGGACCCAGGATGCAGCAACATTTCAAGGGGAAACTGATAAATTAGACTGCATTAAAGTCTAGGCGTTCTCCTTATCAAGATACAGCAGAACCTGACAGATTGAGAGAAAATGATAACATGTATATCTGATGAGTGTCCCAGAGCTAGACAAGACACACAGATAAAAGGAGAGGGGGAGAGAGAGGAAGACATAGAAAAGGAGAAAAGAGACAGGAGAGGAAGGAAGAGGGAGGGAGTGGGGGAGAAAGGGAGACTCATTTATAAGAAAAATTCAATTCGGCAGAAGCTGTGGCAGTTAATAATAGAATATAGGTGAATCATCAATAATCCCAATAAAAAGTTTTCATTACCATTAGGCATTAAGGAAAAGACAAGTTAGAACCAATAGTGTATTATTGAACGTCCATGAAAATAACTAAAATTTAAGAAATAAGATATCCCAGTGACAAATCCTTCTGGCTGTGAAGGGCTATAGAATAGCAAAACACTCTATAACACAGGCTTTTGCTTTATTTCAAGTTTAAACCTATACCTACTTTGTGATCCAATGGCTCTGTTACCAGATGGTGGCACATGCCCTTAATCCAAGCACTCAGGAGGCAGAGGCAGGCAGATCACTTGAGTTTGAGGCCAGCCTGGTCTACAGATAAAGTTCCTAGACAGCCAGGGCTATACAGAGAAATCCTGTCTCCAAAACAAAAACAAAGAAAGAATATCAACCTAATGTGTATAGACCCAGTGACACAGCTACTCCAGATATATAACTTCACACAAAAAATGTCTATACATATATAACACACATGTTATATACCTGTGTGTATGTATATGGTCCTGCTCTCTACATTTTTCTGCATATGTAACCACCACACAAAATGCACTAGAGTGTTGATTGTAGAACTTCTTATGTGGCCATCCAGAGTAGAACAAAATGAAATACTATTCAGCAGGAGAATGAGGAGCCCACAAATAAATGGGAGAATGGGGGTAACTCTCCCAAAGTCGAACAGACACATTGTGAATTTCTACACACATGAGGAAATCAGAGGGCAGCACAGTGTTTGCTGTTATTTTCTGGACTACAGAAGGTGGTATAAGAAGAACACTAGGATGTTAGCAGTTTAGCCTTTTCCTCTTTCACCTAATGCTGGTTCACACATTTTCATTCATCAAATCATATCTTTATTGCTCTGTCAAACTTATCATTAATTTGTTTATTTATTTACTTTTCCAATGAGTTGTTGGCACTTTCTGTGTTCCTGATATATGCTTCTGCTTCAGTGCAATTTAGAAAAGTGGATTCCCTGATCTTTTATGACATAATCTGGAAAATGCTAAAGACTCCATTGAAAACCATTAGGACAGGTTCAAAATTAACAACAAAAATCGTTCTGCTCACTAACAATAATCTATCCATAAATAAATCAAAAATAAAGATGTTAGACTGATGGTCCATGTTATATCTTAAATAAATCATAACCACATATAATATCTCTTCTGAACCATTTCTCAAAATAAGGACCCATGAAAGTTCTGTTCCCCTCTGTAATTGGGATGGGGTTGATCTGGATTTACTGTTAAAGACATGAGCTTCCAAAAGCAGACAGCTCCGGGATTACTTCAGGTAATAATTTTGCTTCACTCTGTTTTGCTTGTCTAATAAACATTGATCCAGTGATTATCTGGATATCAAAATACTTTCCTTAGAATATTCAGAAATATTTGGCTAGCTCACAACTCTCTTGAACTTCCCTTCATAAGCATAGCACACATATTCAATTTGGAGCTGTATTATTCTCTCTTCTGATCTCAGATATGAAGAAAGAATATAAGACTAAGGAGAGCAATATGGCTGTTATAAGATACTGAGGGCACAGCAGGAGGAGAGAGAGGTAATATCTAAATCACAGCCACTGACTTACAGGGGAGTAGATTGGGTGGTCATCCCTGGTTATACTCTGGAGACAGGGAGCTAGATCTCGGAGAGAGTTATCAGATGTTCAGTCCTTTCTGAAGCCCTCCTCAGCTCCTCATTGCTCTACAGGATGTCCTTCTGTCCTCTAGGATGGACATGTTCCCCAGTACTTTGCCCATTCTCAGCACTAGAAACCAGGCAAGTCCAGTGTCACTGCCCGCAGCAGCTGATGCAGACACAACCCACTCAGGAACGTATGAGGTCATCCTGTACAGAGGGGAATCAGTTGAATTTCCACCATCTGGTTAGGATTCTGTAATCATTTCAATACAGACATTTTTAGGGGATATAAACAGCCAAAGGTAGCACATAGGCATCAAACCTGCCCTCTTGAGGGCACCCTAGTCCTAAAAGGCCAGAATGCTGACCTTAAGAATATAATGCTGCTTCTCCCAAGTCCTCAAGAGTTTGAGAGGAGGGATTCTGCAGGCGGGGACGTCGAGATCATGATGGGAGGACATGCAGAGATGACCAGCCACACTAGTGGAACCCCATGAACTGTGGACTTATAGCTGTGGAGCCCCCATGGGACTGGACTAGGCCCTCTGGATACAAAAGACAATTGTTTGGCTCCAACTATTTGGGGGGGCACCCAGGCAGGGGGATCGGGATCCGTCCCTGGTCTATGGGCAGGCTTCTGGGAATCCAGTGCCTGTGGTGTGACATCTTGCACAGCCTTGGTGCAGTGGGAAGGGGCTTGGACCTGCCTAGGCTCAGTGTGCTGGGCTCTGCTGACTCCCCATGGGAGACCTTGATTTGGGAGGTGTGGGGATATGGGGTGGCTTAGGAGAGAGGGCTGGGGGGTGGGAGGAGGTGGGATCTGTAGGTGGTATGTGGAGTGAGTAGAAAATTTCTTAATAAAGAAAAATGAAAAAAAAAAGAGTTTCTCTAGCATGGCTTCGGAAGTGACTGCCACCACCCCATACAGTGTGCCTGCTGCACACTGAAGAGGGACCACCTGTTGCCCTTAAAGCCCCCAACCTAATAACCCCATTCAGTAATGAGAAGAAAGTGGCTCTCTCTCCTCCTTAATACTGAGGATATTTTGTCTAAAAAGTTAGGGAATTTTTTATGTTTTCTCCATGAGCATCAGGACCTACATTTACCTCCCCTGGGAAGCTTCCCCTGAGGCAGATTGGAGCAGGAAGGAGTTTGTGTGCTAGAGACCCTGCCAAGGGCACTGCTATCTCCATACATAATCCTCACAATGGCTCTGTAGGGCGGATTATCGCTGCTGTATAAATAAACAAAGGATCAGAGTATTGACTGAAAACAGTATGGAAGAGTCAGAGCTGCATTCAGAGCAAAAGCACTTCTCACACTGAGCATCACACCTTTTCAGTTGTCACTCAACAAATATCTAGACCCCACTCAAGCGTCCAGGCCTGTGAGAGGGAGCTACATGGTAGACCAGATGAACCTCTTGCCTGAACTGGCATCTTGAAGACGATTTGAGAGGATGGGAAAAACTGGAAAGGAATAATGTGGGTGCAGGGACAGGTAGAGGTCAAGGAAATTGCTCTAAAGCTGAAGACTATTGAGATAGCATTGTTGTTTAGCAATCTCTGTGTCCAACATACACAATTTGATGTTCTGACACACCTCTTCCCAGGAACCCATCACACTGTTAACATTATGAACAAATTCAACATCCTAGCCTCTGTCAAAGCATCTTCCTGCTCTTTTCCATTTCCTTCCTCCACCTTTTACGACCCTCTGCAATCCTCGGGCAGCCAGGCACTGGCTTCTATCATGGTATCTTAATTTACAGTTTGCACTTTATATATCAGTGCAATTGGCTTCTGTCACTCAGTGTAAGGAATCTTAGATTGACCTGTGCTTTTCCACAGAAAGGCTATTTACTCATTATTATTGCTGAGTAATATTCCACTACATGGATATATCGTACGTTGCTCATCCATTCATCTATTAGTGGATATTTTGACTGTTTCTAACTTATTATTATCATAAAGCAGATCACTATTGCATATTCATGTACATTAAAGTGAGATGAGGGCATAGATCTGAAGGTGTTTGGTCCTGTCTAAATTTTCTCTGCTGAACAACTGTGGACAGAAGGAAGCTGGCACTCATTTGATTACTTCCTTTGGGCTTCATCCTGTGGTAACTCATAGATGCTTCCCAGAGTTGTCCATTAATACAGATACCACTCCCCAACCTCTAATGGGCAAATTTATGCATCTGTGTGACTAGGGTAAGTGATCCTCAATTACCCAGCAAAGCATTATTTCTGGGTTTGTTGGAGGAAGGAACTATTTCAGAAGAGCTTAGCATTTGCATTAGAAGACTGGGTAAAGACTAGCTTCCACCTATGTGGGTGGCATCACCCAATCCTTTGCTGCCTGAATACAATGTCAAGGAAGGGACTTGCCTTCCCTAGCTGAATGGAAACACTCATCCTCTCTGGTTTCATTGCTCCCGGTTCTCCAGCCATAAGACTCGGGCTGAAAAACATCACTTACTTTTCTAAGTCCCCAGCTAGCAAACAGAAGATCTTAGGATTCCTCAGCCTCCATAATCAAGAGAGACAATTCCTACAGTGAATCTCCTTTTATAGACCTATATCTCTGTTATTGGCTCTCTTTCTCTAGAGATCCTTCACTAGTAAACATGGTTATGCACAGACATGTGTCACAGTTTCTTATTCCTGTCTTACAGAGACACTGATTATAGACATCTCCCACAAGGACAGTGAGCACAAGTCGAGCAGGAGACAGCAGTGAGTCCTTAATGTGGGCCATTAATGCCAAGTGGTCAGGGACCTCACCCAGAGGCTTCAGCACTGACTCTAATGGCCTTGATCAAAGGCTGAGTACACTGCATTTAGCCACATGTCCTGGGAAAGCAGCAAATAGACATGCCATGACAATCTCCAAGCTGAAAATTTACCAGAAGGAAAGAGGAAGTTACCTGCTCAGCAAAGGATTTCCACCTTCACAGTTTGTCTGTCACTGCAATCTGACAAGTTGTCCTCAGTGGAAGCCACGAAGCTATCTCACACCCTTAAAGACAAGAACAAGAGGAAGCAAAGTTTTTTTTTATTATTATATTATTTAGCAGTCCCTTTTCCAATGACTGTAACATTGATTAGATCTGCTGCCTTGCATGACACCAACTCCATCCGAAGCATGGCTCAGCCATCATCTCAGAGGCAGGAGGCTTGCCTTCTATTCATGCCATCTATGAATTCCTTTGTATCACTTTATGCATGGCAGTCCCTAGCCTGACAAGTTGATGAAATACAGTACACTTGATATCAATACTACACCACGCAGGACAGGGGTGACAGCCCAGCCAGGAAAGCGCTTGCTGCACAAGCATGAGGATTCAATTTGATCCCTAGAATTCACATGTACAGAAAATAAAACGCCAGGCTCAGTAAAACATGCTTGTGAGTCCAGTGATGGTAGATCCCTGGGCTTCATGGGTGCAGTGGCTTAAATGAGATGCTCCCCATAAGTCTGAGACGTGTGAATATTTGGTCCCCAGTTGGTGGCTGTTTGGGGAGGCTTAACAGGTATGACCTTGCTGAAGGAAGTGTGTCCTTGGGGCAGGCTTTGAAGTTACAAAAGACCAGTGCCATTTTGAGTAAGCTCTCTCTGCTTCTTGCTGTGGTTAGAAAGATGAGCTATCGGCTACTGTTCCCACAGCCTGCCACTTGCCTGCTACCTCTGCTCTACCATCATGGACTCTAACTCTCCAGACCTGTAAGCCCCCAATAAACTCTTTTCTCTGTAAGTTGCCTTGGTCATGTTGTTTTATCACAGCAACAGAGAACTAACTAAGACTAAGTCTAACCAAATAAGCAAGCTCCAAGTCATTGAGAAACCCTGTCTCAAAAAATTAAGATGGATGGATCCTGAGAAATAGTACTTGAGATTTTCCTCTGGCCTTCACACACACACACACACACACACACACACACACACACACACACACATACACACACACACACATATCTGCACCCACATGACATGAACATGGGCACATATGCATGTGCTCACATGCACAGAATTAAAAATGAATGGATAGATAGATAAATTGATAGATAGATAGATAGATATAGATAGATAGATAGAAGATAGATAAATGATAGATAGATAGATAGATAGATAGATAGATAGATAGATAGATAGATAGATAGATAGATAGATGATAGATAGATAGAAGATAGATAGATAGGTAGATAGATAGATAGATAGATAGATAGATAGATAGATAGATAGATAGATAGATAGATAGATGATAGATGGAACGAACCTACAAATGGTTCTATCTGAAACCATGTTTGTGAAAGCCAGCTCTTTAGCTGTCATGGTCTTATCTATTGTCTCTCAACACAACCCTCTCTGAGTTAAGTGGTCTAAGGTTAGCTACAAAGAGCAAGCAAGTTTTTCCAGCCACCAGAGTAGAGGAATGTGAAGTCAGTTCAACACGTCATATTTCATTTCTGTCATCAATGTACAATGAAAGTTAGTAAAGAATTGACAGAGCATCCAATCAGTTACTTGGGTCAATAGCTCCTTAATGTTGTTAATTCTTTCATTATTTAAGTGGATGTGTGTGGACCAGAGTGCTCAAACCCTAAGTAACTACTTCCTACTGTGAGCACCAAATGGAAACACAGTCTCTCTTGTGTTCTCATAGGACTAATGAAGGAAAGCTGGAACCACACCTAAATTTCAGCTTGCATCTATGCTTGATAGTAGGATCATGTGTCTTCTCACCTATAGAAGATACTGACTACAGTGTCACTGGGATTCCATTTGTAGACTTTCTAAGTAGGAGGCATCTTTCAGGAAGGGTAGCAAGAACTGTACAGCCTTTGTGTTGTCTTTTTAGAATTTTATTTCTGGATGCCTTTTATGTTAGTTGTATAACTTTGGACAGAATGCATATCCTTTCTGGCTCTCAGGGAAAATAAAAATGGTAACATTTCCTCAAGTACTTAGGATTACATGAGACAGCACACAAAGTACTTATCAAGGGGCCATGATAGCAGCAGGAGCTGGCTGCCTGAGAATTCTCCTCTTATGTTGCCTTCTTCCTCTTCTTGATCCTCAAATAACTAGTTGGAGTCAGCCCCACTAATGGATGACTAGTTTCTTGCCTATGGAAAGAAAACCATTAGGAGTTAAGCTACGTTGGTCTGCGTTGGTGAACTGTTTACAGGCATTTGCAACTCCAGCTATGGATGGAAAGAGTGACTCATGCTCCTGTCCCATCTGATGTGGTACCATAGAGCTCCATGGGACGTATTATATTGACAAGAGCATGCTCATCATGACAGAACCATAAGATCAGTGTCATTGATGGACCGAACTAGTAGACTTTTATTCACCATTTACATCACAAAGCAGAAGACGACCCTGAAAATGCAATGGGTCCAAGTACAAGGGCAGAGGACCCAAGAAATAACTCTAATGCCTGCCCTACCTTGACCACACAAAACAGAAAATGATAGGCTGTATTCTATGCTTGCTGGAGTTGCAATATTGGAGAATCCTGGAGCTACAAGAAGATGAGACATTCAGCAGAGGACATATCCCCTCATGGTTCTGCTGTATCTACTTCTAAGTCACCAACTTCTTTTCTCTTCCCACTCACAGATATGTTTATATTGACAAGAGTTATCAAGCTCTGGCCCCTCGTCCAAGTACATACTGACAACTGTTACTGTCAATAAAACTTTTTAGGAACACAGAGATATCTATTTGTGGCTGCATCATCTATGTCTATGTTTGTACCATAATGTCAGAGTTGAATAGTGGTGACAGAGACCTTAGTGCCTACACAACCTAAAATGTTTGCTACCTGATCCTTTACAATAAAACCTCTGCTAACTCCTCTCTTGACAATAGATTATACAAGCAAAACCCAAACTGTGTCCACAAAACTCTGTAATCTTGGAACTGAATTAATGTAATGGTATTTTTGCACAACAAAAAGTCTCAAAGTTCTGATTATGCAAGAGAAGTTTCTGAAAGAATACTTACAAACCATATTAGGCTTCTGAACATTATATATCACCAGAGAAAGGAATGTTGTGGTCTGGGTATCTTAGTCTCATTTTTTTAAAAGAAACCCAAAGCAGGAACCTTGTGTATTATTACCTTTTCAGAAAGCAAGTGAAGTATGCTAGAGGGACAAGGAACAAGGAAGAGAAAGAAGCCAGCATTGCCAAGCTGGCTCCCATAATACATGGCTGGTGTCAGCTCCTGTGAACACTACTTCAGGATTGCCTTTGGCACAGAAGAAAAAAGGAAAAAGACTGTGCAAGCTCAGAGAAAAGTCCCATGGTGATCACAGGCAGTATGAGGTACAGGTGTACCTGCCTGCAGTCAGAGCCCTGCAGAGGTATTGGCCAGAGATGCAGCTACAAGAGGGAAGTGAGTTGGAATGCCCTGAAGTCACAGGCTTGAATTCTTAAATTGGGGAAGGGAGAGTGCTGAGCTTCCCAGGGCCATCTGGCCTCTGTTTCAGGAGGGTCCAACTGGTTATGTCAGAAAACACCAACATTTTTCATTGGGGTCTAGATTTTTCAAACCGCACTTACTCATTTGCCTGTAAAACCCACAACCTTTAGCCTGTGTATAATGGTTAATGTTGATTGCCAACTTGCAAATATTTAGAATCACCTAGGAGATGGACCTCAGGTCAGGTCTCTGAGGGGTTTCAGATTTGGGTTACCTGAAGTAAGAAGTCCCACCCAAAATGTGAGCATCCTGGACTGACTGCAAAGAAGAAAATAGAGTACATCTCAACATTCACCATCATCTGCTCTCTGACTAGAGACAAAATGTGACCAGCTGTCTCACACTACTACACCTTGACCCCGCTCCATGATGAACTATACCCTCAAAGTGTGAGTAAACCCTGTCTTCCTTAAGTGCTTTTTGGGGGGTATTTTGTTACAGCAATGACAAATGTAGATAGTCCATGGCCGCTATTCCATTCATACACCACTGACCCTTCCTGTACCCCCTGTAAGCCAGTGGCCCCTTTTCTACACCTTCCTCCCATCAAGAGGCAGTCAAGTATGTCCACCTTCCTCCCATCAAGAGGCAGTCAAGTACAATGAAAATGACAAAATCTCCAGTCCAGAGCCCCAAGTTACTCAACCTTTGCAACTTTCTGTCTCCTGAAGTCCAGAAGGGAGCAGACAGGACAGAGTAACATGGGGTATTATAAAGCAACTCCTGCCAAGGGCATGCCCACAACAGCTCCACAATATGGTGACTTCTGTTTTCTATTGCTCAGCAGTGACACTGTTACTTTGTGTTCCCATGAACTCCTCTCTTCCCTATATCCCCACATTTCATCTCTCACTTCCTTTATCCTCCCACCCAAGTCATCTTCTGTCATTGATTGAATTCTGTACCCTCAGAAAAGTTCATCTATTGAATTCTCAACCTCCATGTGCCTGTATTTGGAGACAGGGCCTTTAGAAAGGTAAAAGTAAATTTAGGCCATTAAGGTAGGGGCTTAAATCTAATAAAGAATCAGTGTCCCTAAAGAAGTGACAGCAGGTGCTGGGACAAGAGCAAAGTGTTTACCACCCAGTCATGAGGACCTGGGTTCAATTCCCAGGGTCGACATAAAATGACAGATGTGATAGCGCATGCTCAGAATCCCAGCAGAGAAGACACAGAATCAAGCAATTCCCGGGGTTTGCTGAACAGCTTATTCTCTCTCTTCTCTCCTCCTTCTGGGTCTCTCACCTCTCTCTTCCCTATCCTCTCTTTCTCCCTCCCTTCTTCTCCTTGTCTCTCCCTGCCCCATGCCCTCCCTCCTCTCCCCTCCTCCCTCTCCTTTCCTCCATCGTTATCTCTAGTTCTTCTTATTCTCATACCAAGGAAAGGCCATTCAATGACATAGGAAAAAAGTGACCATCTAAAGGCAACAAAAGAGCTTTCCCCCAGAAACTGAACTCATGAACCTTGGTCTTAAGACTTCTAGCTTCCAGAACTATTTTTTTTTAAAGAGCCTTATCTTTCAATCACCAAGCCTGGGGTTCATTGGTTAGAAACATGTGCTACCTTTCCAAACAACCCGAGTTCAGTTCCTAGTACCCATGTCAAGAGGCTAACAACTGCCTATAGCTCTAGCTCCATAAGGATCCAATGCTTCTGGCCTCCAGGGAACCTACATGAGAACATGGTGTTCTCAGAAGCAAACACACACACACACACACACACACACACACACACACACAATTTAAAGGAGCCTGCTTTCTTTGTAAAACCAATTTATTAACAAATTCCCCAAAGTTGGTATTTTCTAAGGGAAGCCTGAGCTGACTAAGGAAAGACCTTCTTCCTCTGCTTACTTTGAAATGAAGGTGTTCCTCAGTAGAAGGATGCTGTCCTAGTCATTGGGCTGTTGCTGTGAAGAGACACCATGACAAAGTCAATTCTTAGAAAAAGCAAGCATTGAATTGGGGGCTTGTCTACAGTTCCAGAGGAACAGTCCACTCTCATCCTGGTGGGGAGTCTGACTTCACACACGGCATTGGAGCAGCAGCTGATAGTGACATCCAGATCCACAGACCCAGAGGAAGGTAGAAACGGAGCCTGGTATGAGCATTTCCTCAAAAAGCCACACATACTCCAAGGCCGTACCTATATGAGCTTATTCTTATTCAAACCACCACAAATGCCCCAATCTTCACAATCGTCCCACAATCTCCCACAATCTTCACCAGTTTTCTTTTTAACCCTTGTCTTCACCTCAAACTTTTAAACCTGTATCTGACTTGCCCATTGAGCCCCTGAAAGCAGAGTTTGAAATCCCTTTGTCATAGTCCCACTTGGTACCACTCAGGCGCAGTAACTTATCATTTCTAACCCCAAACTTTCATACTCCGTCTCAGAGTGGGTCGGTACAATCTTTTCACCCAATGTTGTGCAAAACAAAGGAACTCGTAAGAGATATGGATCACTGTATGGGGAGACAAAAAGACAAATAAGCAAATATACCTTGAGTTAGCATCCTTGTACTAGTATCACATACTATACCAACTGATGGACATGATCTGTTGGTTGAGCCATTGTAGATATTAGAATCACAAAGTGCATCTCTGAGAAGACTAAGGTTGGAAACAGAGCAGTGAAGTCCAGACACAGCTTCAACAAGTTGACTATACTGTGCTCAACCAACCTTGTCCCCTATGACTAGATACCCTATACTTTTCCACATCCTTCCTATGCTCATGATATGTAGGATAATAGCAACAGATATTCACACTGCTTGATGGCCTTTCCATTCTTCTTCTCCAGTTCTCCTTGCCATCTATCCTTTTTCTACCACTATTTGTGCGACCTGGAACACTAGCACTTTCCTGTAGGAACTGATGTGTGTACTACAGTGTACACACACTTTTCCTTCATCTCTCCCAGCAAAGGTCCTCATTCTTCTCTTCACCACCACCCCTCCGAGCAGTTTACAGTCTCATTCCTATCAAGGCACCTATGACTTGATGTGATATTGTGCTTCAGGGGCTTATTTTTCTTAGGTATTGTTATTTTCACAGTTTGAAGAGCAAACCCAGGGCCTCCCACATGCTAAGCATGTGCTGTAGAACTGAGGTACATGTCCATTCTGTGAGTTCTGAGTTTGTCTTCTCTGCTGGATCACTAGCTCCGGGTCAGCAGGAAACTGACTAGTTCATTTCTGTGTGCACCACATGCAAACAAACTACCTGCCAGAGCAAGAAGTCAATACGTGTTGTAAGCAAGGTGGAACTGAGAGTGTGATTTGCCAAGGCTTGGACTTTTAAAACAAGTGAGGTGAGAAAGAACCTGGGAGTCAGCAGGGGACCTAAGACTGTGACTTCCAAACAAGGGGACAAACATGAGGAAGATGCACAGAAGGGAAAATTTACAAAAATGGGGGCATTGCATCCCCATCAAAAGTCTTAATATCAAGCACACCAGTGGCAGTATGGTGCTGGGAGCTTTGCCTAGTGTATTACCAATGATAGGGCTAAGGCCTTAGGGACTAACATCTCTCACAAGATCAGGTGCTGTGTTCAAGTGCATGAGGACAAGAGAGCTGTTGCCACTTTGAACTTAAGAACTCTCATGTCCATATTTCAGAGACACTCCTGTGACTTTCATAAAGACGTAAGGATGTGCACACACCAGAGTACATGGGATGACTTCTGTTTGTGTATTTAGGGGCATAAGAAATATTTGTTTTTATATAGCTGAGAAATCAAAGTAAATCTGAATGCTCACCAGGGTGGCAAAATTTTCAAGACTTCAAAGTAGAGGCTTGATCTATACATCTAATGCACTGTCTCCCACAAATCCACTGAACTACAGCAAAGGATTCTGTTCAAATGAATAAACTTGAAAACCCAAGTGTGATAGCTCATGCCTATAATTCCAGCACTCAAGAGGTAAAGGCAGGAGGGATAAAGTTTCAAGGCCATACTTTGATATATAGCAAGTTCCAGCATCAGGCAGAAGAAGGAGGAGGTGGAGGAGGAGGAGGAGGAGGAGGAGGAGGAGGAGGAGGAGGAGGAGGAAGAAGAAGAAGAAGAAGAAGAAGAAGAAGAAGAAGAAGAAGAAGAAGAAGAAGAAGAAGAAGAAGAAGAAGTTGTTTTAAGAATAAGAGGAGATAAGACACTATCTAACTTTGGATGGTGGGAAGCATATGGGTAAGTGGCGACGGCCTTGGCAGTGACAAGCCAACAGTGCAGAAGCCAGGAAGCAATCTAAATGAGAATACAGAGTCCTGAAGAGGCATAAGAGTTGTCAACACTGGGTGGATGGTGGGGAGGCTAACAAAAGGAGTGTTAATTGCATAACTGTCACATTTCCCACTGGCCATGACATCATCAAGATGAGACATTAAGGAACCTGGCTGCCTGGCTGCCTGGCTGCAAGTGCAAGCTAGCTGTTTCTGATTGAGAGGTCTTGGGAAGGTCACACCACCACTCTGTGCTATAGCTTCTTTGTCTTAGAACCGGAATACTAACGTTTCTTTCCTCTCTCTCTTTAAAGTCAAGAGTTGGGAAATATGCACACCCATATCTGGCACATGGTAAACTCCTACAGAGATGTAAATAAATAGATTTTTCTTTCCCAGCTACACTCTATGGGAAATAACCTTTTCGTGACAACAGGGAGTCTGAACAGTTTTGCTCTGAGAATGGAAGATATTATAAGTAGGGAGCACTAAATGGAGATACAATAATACATGAAAAGAGGGCTTTGGGAACCTCACAGGCCACACACCAACTATCTCTTTCTCTTTGGAATCCTGAAAACTAGTACCTAACCCAACTTTCTCAACAGAAGTTGGGAGGACCCTTTCCTGGAGAATCCAACCATCCAGAAAGGACAGCAGCAAGGATGCCAATGCACAGGGCACTGGTAACATTTGCAAGCTGCTCCTCTCATACTGGAGCTCACAGTCTGGGAGCTATATTCAGACATTCAGAGCTTGTGATAAACTCCTAAGCCACGTGACTGTCCTTACACCTGATCAAACAACCACCAGACGTGGGAGGACATCCTTTGACATAAATAAAGAAGACAAGACTCCAGACATACAGACTGGAGCAAACAGCAGAAAAGGAGAGGGTAATACAACTACTAAAGGAAAAAATAATAATGTCACATGATTTAAAAAGAAGAATAAAAAGGGAAAAGGCATAAACAGAGATTTCTTAGAAATTGAAAACATTAAAGTAGGATCCAAGACATGCAAAGTTTTAAAGACAAAATATTATAGAAAGCTAACGTCTCTTTTTTTCTTTTATTTTAAAAAGATAAAATAATATTATTTAAGAAAAGTATACAAAAGATAATTATTAGTGAAGAAATTCAAACAAATTTGCAAGAAATAAAGGCTGTAAGTTCCAGAATGAGAAACTTCACCCAAAGTCCAGAAGTTTGAATCAGATACATTCCTAAATTAGCTCAATCGTATTTTATAAAAGTGAAAGTGAAGAGAAGTTTTGAGGAAGAAATCACAACCAGATCGACCATAGTAGGAAGCAGATGACCTTGTAACTTTAAACAACTGCACTAGATACTACATGCAATAGAACTGTAGGCTTGTATCCTAAAGAAAGATTTCTGAATTCACATTGGAATATATACTCAGGAACAGTTTCAATCCAATATAGCAACAGGACAAAAATGATTTATGTGATACAAATTTTCACAAAACTTACCTTTCTAGTGCTTAAAGAGCTCCATATCCAGAGCCTAAAGGTCAACTAACTTTATAATTCATAGAACAGTCAAGAACAAATGACAAAAGGGCCCTACCTGATCTGGGGGAGGGGAGCTTCCATAAGCTTTAAGTACTGATCTGCTTACTAAGTCCTGCCTGATAAAGAGAGAAGGGAAGAACCAATATTATCAAACTGAGTTCATTTAACCCAATCCTAGAACAAAGAAAAATTACAAATACACAAAAATATCTAGCATTCAACAGGTTAAAAGAAAATGACTGAGTGGAAAGTCCACTTCAAGTAGATTTAGTAGATTAGCCATTTGAGGAAAGGAAGAAGGAAGGGGAACATTAATGATGTGAAGATGTTTCAATAGAAAATGTCCAAAATTTTATCTAGAGAGAAAAAAATGCTAAAAGAATGATCATCATGTTAATGAGGTATGTGAATATTTCAAAAAGGCTAAAAGCCGTGTAATTACAATCTTTGGAGAAAGGAGGCAGGTTTGACCAAAAAAAATTTTTTTTGAAAAAATAAACTAAAGCTTTACAAACTGATAACATTATAAAACTATGCATCCAAGGAGTTTAAAGAACACAAGCACAAAAAAGAAAAAAACTACCAAGAAAACAGCACTAAAGCCCATTGCCTCTAAAAATCAATGAAGATGAAAATCTAACAGCACCCAGAGAGATAAAGAGAAACTGAAATAAAGAGACAGTAGACTTCTCAGTCAGAGACAGGTAATCCAGACAACAGGAAACATCTCTGCAATACTGAAAAGAAAGGAAGAAGAAGAAAAAAAAAGAACCAGAAACCAAGTCTACAGCCACTGAAAATATCTCTCAAATGAAGGTAAAATGAACACAAGTCAGACATACAAAAGCTGACAGAATCTATTACCAACAGACACACACTACAGTAAACGGTAAAGAATACTGTCTGGCTGGGCGGTGGTGGCACACGCCTTTAATCCCAGCACTCGGGAGGCAGAGGCAGGCGGATCTTTGTGAGTTCGAGGCCAGCCTGGGCTACCAAGTGAGTTCCAGGAAAGGAGCAAAGCTACACAGAGAAACCCTGTCTCGAAAAACAAAAAACAAACAAACAAACAAAAAAAAAAAAGAATGCTGTCGGGTGAAAGGATTATGATTCCAGAGAGAATGTGGGACTCTGCAAACAACCAAAGAGCACCAAAAATGGAAATGGTGTGAGGAAAATATTAAATCATGTGTTTAAAATCTCTTTAAAAGATGCTGCTTGTTTAAAGTAAAAGCCATGTACTAGATGGTGGCTTGAGTATATGTAGAACTAAGTGTTTGAAACGGAAGCACCAATGTATGATGGGTGACTGATGGATACTGTGAATTTTAACATAACCACAAAACAATCAACACATAGACAGAACTAATTTGATGACAAAGTGGATTAATGAGGTATCATAAAACATACTCAGTCAGTCTGAAATAAAACAGAAGAAACAGGAACAGAGAACATGAAATAATTGAAAACAAATTAGCAAATTGGTAAGTTTAAACTCAAACACATTGCTAATCACACTTCAGGTAAATTATCTAGCCATTCCAGTAAAATGCAGAGGCTACCAAACTGAGTTTTAGAATGTAAGACTAAATATGTGTGGTCTCCAGAAAACTGCACTTAAAATAGAGAACATGATTAGAATAAAGGGACAAGACTGTGGAGACACACCCTGCTAGCTCAATAGAAAGCTCAGAAATGAGAATATTATCAAGACAACCAGAGGCAATTCAGAACAATCAAAGGTTTGTTCATCAGGATGACATTATTTTCTAATGGTTTATTCATATAATAATGGACCTTTATACTAAATGCAGCAACAATAAAACTGTACAAAAAGGAAAGGGAAAGTCTACCATTTTGCTGTTTATCACCTTTATAATGGATAGGAGAAATGGGCAAAAATCAAAACAGGGTAACAAACTGAGCAAAACTGTCAACCACATTGACCTCACTGATGTTTATAGGCTAGTCCACTAAAAAATACAGGAAACCAAGGCAGGAACCTGGAGGCTGGAACTGAAATCCATACTATGGAGGAAGGCTACTTACTGGCTTGCTTCCCTGGCTTGATCAGCCATCTTTTTTATATAGCCCAGGCACCTGCCCAGCAACATCCCTACCCACAGTGGGCTGGGTCTTCTCATATTGATCAGCAGTAAAATAAAAATGCCCCCACAGATATACTCATAGGCCAACTAGTGAAAGCAATTCCTCAAGTAAGATCTCCTCATCACAGAAATTTCTAGGTTTGTGTCAATTTAACAAAACTATGACATCTGCCAAAAAGCAAGTTGTAATTATTTTAAAAGAATTAGTTCAAGCAGACTGTGTTCTCTGATTGAAATAGTATTAAACTGGGCAACAATGACAGAAAGAGATCTGGAAACTTACCAACTATTTGGTGGCACACAGGTCAAAAATCAAAAGGAAAACAGGCGAACTATGAACTGAAGGAAATTGAAAGCACAGCATACCAAAAGTTGGGGAATGCAACTCAAGCTACCAAATGAGCAGCCACTCTACTACTAGATGTCTACATAAGATAAATTAAAAATCTGGGCTAGAGAGTGTCTCCACAGTTAAGATACATATTTTCCTCCAGAGCACCAGAGTCTGTTTACCAGCCCCAAATCACCCAGTTTACAACTGACTGCCTTTACCTAAAACCAGACTTGGTCCCCAGAACCCATGTAGTTGAAAGTGAGAACCAACTCCCACAAGTTGTCCTTTGACTTTTACAAATACATATACAGTTTGACACATGTATGCTCCACACACATACATACATATACACACAATAAATAACTAAAGAAAGATAAAAATAATCTATGTTCAAGTAAAACCTTGTATTACTGCATTTTTCTATTTACATAAAATTTTAGAAAACTGAAAGAAACAACAGTAGCTATCCAGGGAGAGTAAGTATGGGGATCATTAGGGATTACCCAAGACACAGGTGAGTACCTGTACATGGATATTGATATTCTCAGTGGAGAAGATAGTTTCAGGACAGGCTTGAGCGCATAGGTACTTATTTAATTGTTCCATGTCCAATTTGCATATCATCTCTTTTTTCAGGTCCAGGTATCACTCTTGAAGGGAAACGGAGGAGCAGTGGATCCTGCTGAGGGGGGAAGTGGGGAGTGGGAGGACTGGAATGAGAGAAGGGGGGCTGCGGCAGGATGTATTGTATGAGAGAAGAATGAATACATTTAAAAAAAATACACCATTCTTAGCAGATTTTATATCTCCTCCCATAAGAAAAGGGTAACAACAATAATTGTTCACACATCCATGACCACTAGTCTCTGGAGCCTGATTATATTGAATAGCATTAATATTTTTGCTTTTCAAGTTTACAAATATCATCTATTTAATTGATTTAATACTGACTATGTTGTTACTCATTATGCTACACTCTGAGTCTTGCCATCCATGAACACTGGCTTCCAGGAACTTCCTTATAAGTCATTATGGTAGTTATTAACAATGACAACACAGTGCAAATTTTTGGTGTTTGAAGTAGCATTTTCCATGTTGACCTTGACCTTACAGTGATCCTAATGCCTCAACCTCCCAAGTTCTGAGATTATAAACATTAATTGTCATGAGATGCTGAGAAGAAGGTACATTCTTTTGTGTTTGGGTGAAATGTTCTGTAAATAGGTTAAGTCCTTTTGGTTTATAATGTCTGTCAGCTCCAGTACTGTTCAGTTTTTATCTGGGTGATCCATCCACTGATGAGAGTGGGGTATTGAAGTCTCCCATGTTTGAGGGTTGATGTGTGATTTAAACTTTAGTGGTGTTTCTTTGCCCAGGTCACAATGGAGGTGTAGTTCTCAACCAGAGTACATTATAAAATGTGAGGAAAAGTTCATTTTCTAGCATTCACAAGTTTAGTATGTGGCATTTTACAATGTAAAAGTAAAATAACACATCTTCCAGCTATATCTTCCCAAAGTCCTTGAACCAACATCACCACATTGCTAGAATGAAATCTCCATCAATATTGATGGCACACCTGCTTTTCAAGCAGTATCTCAAGTAGGTAAGTACAAAAGAAGCCAGTGGGTCTAGACAGAAAAAAGAATCATCTTATCTGTTCAAGGGGCTTCTGTTCTTAGCCAGAATGACTTAAGATCAATCAAAGAGAGGACAATGCCATCACATGATCAGCAGCAAGAAAGATATCTGTTGGAGATCTTATTGAATAAAAGAGCAACACTCTTTCAAGTTTTCAAGAAATACAGTTACAGATAACTTGACAAGCTACCAGACATTTGTCACAGACTCTGTGGAAGAAGAAGAATACCCATTTGGTAGCCATGGATGAGAAGGAACACATAAAGTCATCCTGCTACCACCAGCTGCCTTTGCCTGCTGTATACCAAAGATGGTTGAAATATGAAAGATAATATCCAGATCCACACAGAGTTCAGATGTTAGAGGAGACTGTGTGCTTTTAGTAGTCCAGAAACTTAAATTTATTGTGTATCTAACGTGAATGAGAATAGCCCTGAATCAGTGTACTCTTGCTGTTCTGTTCTGCTTGATCAATCCCACACAGCAAACACAATATCCTATCACTACCCTGAAACTTGAGTCTGACTGTAGGTCCAAGATACCCCTTAAGGTGAAATGTCTTGGGATATCTGGTTGACTCCATATATTTGCTAAAAGATTGGTAAGTACCCCTAAAAGGAGAAATAGCCACTGAACCTATATATAACCCAGTGGTGCAGCACATACAACACCAAGATAACTCTGCCAGCTCTGATCCAGCTAGTCCCCAAATTTTCAGTCTACATGAGCCAAGATACAGATTCAGAATTTCCTACCAGAGCTTGCTGGTCATAGCCACTAGAAACGGACACAGACAATTCTAAGAAAGGAATCCTAAAGTCCAGGACACTCTGAGGCCTTTGACCAGGACAGATCCCACACCCTAGCAAAGCATGGTGAAGGATCCTGTACCCTGCATGAGGGAACTTAATTTGAAACTCAAGTCTACATCAACCTCAAGAAAGATGTAATATAGGAGAGAAAACATGTTACTCTCTTAAGCCACTGAGATTCAGCATTACTGTTACCATGGTAACTGTTTGTCCTGACTGATGGACATGTTACAGCCATGCATCAGTGCTAAGCTGCTGGTGAAGGTGAAAGGGAAGGTTTGCGAAGGGGTAGTTGTCAACCACAATACACTTCTGATGCTGTTACTTCTAAGTGTGTTTAATTATTGATAACTGGGTAGTCCTAACTCAAACATTCATATTTTACTTAAAAAGGCCATAACATGGTGAAGCTCAGTTCTTTTTTTAGAATCTTAATATCACCTTCCACTTAAATTTCATGTTTTGTTTTAACCCTGAAAGTCAGACAGTGAACACAATGAGTCAAAAATCAAGGATCTGAGCAATCTGGCTAATGTCCTGCATCATACCCACTCTCCAACTCTGGTGCCTCACTCTTCAGCCTGTCAGGTCTCCCCATATCTTCACTCAGTTTCTCTGCAGCCTCGCTCTACAGCTTCTCAGATCTCCCCATCACTTCAGTGTCTTCACCAGAAGGGCCTTTCATAAATCTTCAGGACACAGAAACCAACGGATGAACCAAAGGCCCCCTCAGGTTGATCTCCTAAAGATCTTTGTGTGACTAAAGTAAAAGCCTAGCTTCTGCTGTGTATTCTACTAACTAGCCTTCATATATATATATATATATATATAAAGTATTCAAGGAAAAAATTAATTTACTCTCATTCATTACTGGAACATCATCTCTCAAGTTCATAACAAATGGGCCTGTAGAATTCATAAGCAAACAGAGAGGCCTACGGTTCCAGTGCTGGCAACTTCTGACACCAGGGTCAAAGCTGCTCTTTTGATCCCAGAAACACCCCTTGCAAGAAAAAAATGGCAGTGATCAACTATGAAGACTGAAAATGCCAAAGCAGAATGGGAAGATGGCATAAAATCAGCCCTTTCCCCTGAGGTCTTGATCCCTCTAAGAGCTGTCATTAGGCAGTGTGGGAATATCCAAGTCCAGCACCCTTGTCCTGATATCTGTCCCCTGATTTTACTTCTTGCACTGAAAAAAAATCTCTACTTGTCTCTCCTCTTACTACTTCTAAGGTCTTTATTCCTTCAGTGCTTCAGACTTCAGTAGTTTAAAGACAGAAAAGGTAATGCTTTTCTGCTCTGGGCCCCACAACATATTATCTCCCCTCTCTTCACATCCATCCATCATGGATATAATTGTCTAGTTACCTTCATGGACTAGTGTGCACACAAATTATCCAGGAGTCACTAGAGAAAGAGGATCAATAGCATATTTACAATTATCAAAATAGCTTTATTAGATTGGCTTTCACAATCAGAGCCTAGATGGTCTATCCGGTGGCTGTTGCATGCCAGGGAACCAGAGAATCCAGTGATTGCTCAGTCCAAGAAGATAGAAGTCTCAGAAGAAGGTAACCAATGATGTAGATACAGTCTGAGGTTAAAAGTCTAGGAGCCCCATTGGAGAACCATTGTTGTGGGTCCATATGGAAAATCTGATGAAAATCTGAATCCAATGTTCATTGACCACAGCAGCAGCAACAGCCACATTCCCTCAGAAAAATGGAGCTTGTATGTGCTGGCTGGCTTCCTCCTTTTCCCATGTTTATTTCTTCTAGGCCTCCAGCCAATAGAGTGGCCCTGCTTACACTAAGAGTGGTCCTTCTCTCCTCAGTGACAGGCTGCATGTCAACTGTGTCTGGAAATGTTCCCATAGACATACAAGTGTGCTTTGAAATTTCCTAGGCATCTCTCAATCCAAACAAATTAACAATCATGATCAAATTTTAGGGCTTGGAAAATGACTAAGTGGTTAAGAGCACATACTGCTCTTGTAGAGGACCTGAGTTCATTTCCCAGCACCTATGTTGAGTGGCTCACAATCACCTGTAACTCCAGCTATAGGACATCCAACACCCTCTCCTGTATACCTGGGACACTTGCACTCATAAAGACCTGTTCCCATATATAGAGACATGTAAATGCATATAATTAAAAATTAAAAAAGATATTAACTATCACATCATTGGTGAAGAAATGTGAGAAAACTTTGAAATGGGTTCTCTACTCAGGAGCAGAGAAAAATAGAGAAGTGCCTCAAATGAGTGTCTGTCATTTTGTATACCCACATATCCACAAGCCAGGGGCCACCAGAAGCAAGTGTGGAAGCATGAAGCACAGATGTTTCACTCCTGTGATTTTTCAAGAGCAATCAACTCTAAGCAGAAGCTCCACAGACTCCCCATGCATTTGCATAAAGAATCCAAGCCTAGCAGATGTTCTGGTGAAGTCAGAGCACTTAACAGATAAAGCTGATAAGTGGTTCTAGCAGCCACTGTCCCTTTGTCTCATGCAGTTACTTCTCTGGATCGAATCCCATTTCAGGGCTGTAAAATGCAGAACCAACAATGTAAAATGTGTCTGCAAAGTGAACTAAAATAAGGTTTAATCAGGGACTTCTGAGTCCAATTGTCTGTAATGAAGCTCTCATTTCTGCCTCTCCCTGGCCTCACTTCTGACTCAGGAACATCACCACCAAGGCTGCTTTTTTCTCTCTGCACTTAACGCTATCATTAGTTACAGCCATTTTCGCCTCAAGTTCAGCACTTGTGGACTTCCTGCATTTCCCAGTGAATGGCTTAAAGAAAGAACATTTTGCAAATCACTACTCTGTAGGTCAAAATTGTCAATTCTTTCTTAAAAACAACTGCAGCACCCCATTTTGAAAATGACTATTGTTATATAGTACTGTAAGGAAAGACCAACATTATTGAATCGAGCCATCAAGAGCAATTTAGACCCATTTCATACCTGCCATATTTATCCTTGCTCCTCGGTGGAGCTGTGGTATGTGAGTATTTAATACCCTTCAAAGAGGAGTGTCAATCTGGCTACACATTCTAAATAGGTCTGCCTCAAGTGTCCTGGGAATGAAGGGGGAACCTTTTCCAACATAAGTACTGTCTTTAACGTACAGAAAATAAGCTGTCTGTCACAAAGCCGGGCAAAACCCAGTGGTGTATATGTAGAGACAAAAATCGTATGCAAATACATGAAACTTACTCTGCATAAGAAATTAGAAACTCCTAGGCCGCTGTGGCTTCTCGTGCATGAAATGGGGCCAGGAGTTCAGGAGTAGCAGAGGTTGTAGGGGATTATCCTGATGATACACTTAAAGCATTGCAAGTACAACATGGCAGCCTAATGCATTGATATGGTCTCTCTGAAAAATCACTTTCCAATATGTGATCACAGATAACCCTCCCAAAGCCACTGCAGATAAAAATGATTTTATTGCCACCTTTGGGAGGTAGGGTAAGAAATCACAATGGACAGCAGGACCCCTAGAGATGTGTGAAAGAAACCCCAGTTCATTTCTAAATTTTAGAAGGCAAGCACTATGAAATGCTGGTCACTGATTACTAGCAAGAGCCAGCTTGTGTCTGGTGGCCTCGTCTGCCTGTCTGCCACATGCAGTCCATGTGCTTTAGTGTCTTGGTGCTCCACATGGTGTCTCCACATGTCTCAGCTTTATCATAAACTGAGCACTGGAAGAGCATGGTGAGGTGTACATATTATACTCTCATTATACATATTATACTCTCATTAGGTTGCTGGTGTCTCATTGGCCAAAGGCAAAATCATAGGCCTTCCCCCAAGGCAGTGTTGAGAGGTTTGCAGTAGAGTAGCTTGAGGTATCATGACTAGAGACCATTCATAGTGTCCCACAAGCTGCTGTATGTTGCTGCTACGATCTAGGAGGCCTCTTTGGAGGAGGCCTGTGTTCCTATCTTACCCCCCAGTTTGGCTGGCAACACATAGAAGCAACTGCAAGGAACCAGTTGTGCAAGAGTTTTGTGCAAGAGGAGGAACAGAAGAGAATTTCAATAAGATTTTCCCGAGTCATCTATTATACCATCTGGGTCATTATTGACTAAGGAGAGTCATTCTCATGACATTTGTTCAGGGCTGCCTCAAGCAGAAGTGCAGTGGCCTCTGCCAATAACTTATTACAAAGCCTGTGTCTGCAATGGATTTTCCTCTATATTCTGGTAATAACAACCTTCAGCCATTGATCTTTCAGGGTATATGTTCCAGGTAAGCTTCACAGTCAGAGATATCTATTTCACACAACATGGCTAGAGAAAAGTAACAGCTGAGCCCATTTTATGGATGGGTAAACTGGGGTTCAAAATACATCTACTTACCCAAAGCCACAAAACTGACAATTCCAAAGTCTGTCACTGTCTCACTTGAGAGCCTGTGTTCTAGAGGCACAATCAATCACCTTTAAAGGCTGTTCTGGATAGGAAGCTCCATCAAAACCCCAGGAATGTTCCATGTTTTGCCTCTGGCACAGCCTGCAGGAATGCAGACCAGATGTCTAGTACATAACATCCTGAATTTGGACTTTGGATTCAAGTTCTAATCCTACATCTCTCAGACATCAGCTCAATATCTTGAACTGTTTTTCCATTTGTAAAATGAGTAATCATCAAAGCCCAGAGCTATAAATAAGTAATACTAATCTTTAAGGGATGTTTTAAAAACTGAAGTTATCTAAAATATTAATGGTTATGATCATTATCAGTAAAAATCCATTATCTCCCACTAGGACAGGGGGGTAGTGAATGCTGCTGCAGATGCTGATGATGCTGCAGATGCTAATGATAACCTGGAGGAATTTGTCTCCTGAAGAAAATTTAGGGCAGCCTCTTCAGCTGGGTAGCCATTTAGCAAAGGTCTGGGGCCTAGCCTTGCACCCTGGAAGAGTGAGGCTGGATTTGAGTCATGCAGACCTGGGTTCTGGGCCTCAGATAGCTGACCTTTCACCCATCCCTTAGCTCTGGGCCTGTTTCATTTTCAGCAAAATGGAGATTAAAATGCCACCACCCCACAACCAACAACCCAAGGAAGATTCAAAAAGATAACCTAGATAAAGTATGTGTCCTGTAACTGATGCCTGATACAGTCTATTCCCACTGCACTGCTCCCCTTTCCTGTCCCTACAGCAGTGACAAGACATCCTTTCTTTTTTCCTCCTGGGGGGTGTCACGGAGCTAGAATTTTAAACAGCATCTCTGGGCTGATGCTGGCCAGTATTTCACTGCCCAGGCTATTCATCTGGCTCAACAGAGATTCCCCATCTAACCCTCCCTTCCTTCCAGTATTTACATAGTTTTCATCTCCCACCCCGGCCATTTATCTAGCACCCTGTGAGGGTATATTTCCTCCCTAAGTCCTCCTAAGCCACAAACTGAAAAGAACTATCACTTTTTTCACTCTCCCTGACCACCCTTGGATGTACAAGTCACTTAGCACCAGGAGAAATAATGGATTTTTTTCTATTCTGCCCAGGTTACCCACTATGGGCCATTAAAAAGATACTCATTTTAAAAATATATTTGACAGCCTGAAAGATATATTTGAGATATTCGAAAACTGAGCCCATTATGTGACATTTTAAATATATAGTGTGGCAATACATTTCTAAACTGTGCAATATACCTTATGAATTTATATTGCATGTATGGCACTTAGTTATTTGTATTATTTTCCCTCTGTGGATTCAGAGTTTCTAGATGATTTCCCTGTTTGAGCTGCATATTATCAGGTACTTGGACAACACATCATGCAAAAATGAAAAGGACCTGAATGCAAAGTTCAAGGTCAGTTAGTTGTTGATTTTATATCAAATTGTACCAGAAGGACCTAGAAGATACATTGACTACAGGGGGCGTGGGTTCTTTCAGTTTTTCAGGCATACTTTTTCATGCCAACAATTGCATATGGGAAGCAGATGATCATTCCCCAAGTTCAAGACAGCGAATAGTGTGACATAAGGCAACTTGCTTATGGTCAGAAGACAACTTGTGGGAATCAGTGCTCTCCTTCCACTGTGCAGGGTCCAGATATCAAACTCAGGTCTCCTAGTGTCTTTACATACTGAGTCATCTCCTGGGTCCTCCATTCATTTTCTCATATAAAGTATTATGACATCTTCACACATGTGCATGATGTGTTTTGATCATATCCATCCCCTAACTCACCTTTTTGTCCTTCCTCCTCCCTCTTTCTGGTCCTCTTCCTCTCTCCAAATAGTCTCCCTTCTATTTTTACATCTTTTTTAAAAACTCAGTAACAATCTGTCTTTGAAAGGCAGCTTTTGTCCCTGCCCCCTACATCTGAGGCTTTTACCTGCCTTGGCCAAATCAATAGCTCAAGAAAAATTGAACCTACTGCCAGCACTCAGAAAGACACTGTTTTCTCTGGGGTTCAACACTCTTAGGACTTCAATCTGGTTCCAACAGGCCCTAACCAAGCCCACCATCTACTCAGTTTCTTGCCAATATAGAGGTGACAGCAGACACTAGGCAATAGTGTAACCTTCCAGTCTCTGATTCAAAGGGACTCGGGGATAGCACTGCATGGACTGCTGTCAGCCTCAACCTAAAACAACTGCCTGATGGTTGCAGTAAATTCATAGTCTTCCAGATTCACTTTAAACCCAAATCTAGAGTTGAGAATTCTTTTTTTTTTTTTTGCTTTTTTAATTAAGAAATTTTTTTTCATTTTACACACCAATCAGAGATCCCCCTCTTCCCTCCTCCCGCCCCTCCTAGCCTTCCCCCACAACTGACTCCCTATTATCCCCCACAAGAAGGCAAGGCCTCCCAGGGGAAGGCACACCCAGTAGAGGCAAGTCCAAGCCCCTCCCTCTGCCTCAAGGCTGAACCACGTGTCCCATCCTAGGTAGTAGGATCCAAAAAGTCCCCTCATGCACCAGGATGGATTCTGATTCTACTGCCAGGGGGTCCCCCAAGCAAATCAAGCTACACAACTGTCTCGCCATGCAAAGGGCCTAGTCCAGTCCCATGGAGGCTCCACAGCCATTGATCCATCTCTATCAATAATAGTAGGAATAATAGATCATTCTGTTTTCAGGATCTTGTTCTGGCCTCCTCTTGCCCTTGGGACCTGTGATCTTCCTTGAAAAAAATCAGGTGAGACCACATAGTATAGAAGACAGCTGATGTTTATTACACAGTAAAGTGAAGTGTTCTTGGGGTATGAGAGTAGACAAAGGCTAAAGGCACTGTGGCATAGATCTACATGTTAGACAGATTTTATAATATCTCAAAATTCTCTAAAATTGTTAGCTTTCCCTGAAGGACTTTACTTCTTCCCATGTACCAGAAAGTCGCTGGCTAGATGATCTCGTGACCTTCTGGGCAATTAAGAATGCCATGCCTCAGCTTAGAAGCAAAAGAACCACTCAGACCCTGTTCTTTTGACCAGTACTCAGGATTTTGAATCTCAGCTCCTGGTTTTACATGCTGCTGACAGTGAGGAATGGATTTGTTGGGTGGTGGTAGCCTTTAATCCCAGCACTTGGGAGGCAGAGGTAGATGTATCTCTGAGTTTGAGGCCAGCCTGGACTACAGAGAGAATTCCAAGATAGCCAAGACTACATAGAGAAATTTTGTCAAAAGAAAAAGAAAAAAAGGAAAGAAAAGGAGGGGTGGATTTATCTCTAATGACCTCCAAGTCCTCTATTATCTAAGTAGCTACCAAGTAAATCTAATAGGACAAAACTGTCATTGCATAAGAACTGAGAATCAGATGGCGAGACACTTGTTGCAAATAACAGATCACTTGCTATTATTGACCAGCAATGTGGTCCAGCCACCGTTATAAGAGCTGGGGCTACAGTGGTAAACAAGGTGTCTAGGAGACCACTCTCGTGAGCTTACACTCCACAAAAGGACAGGAGATGGGCTGCCTATGACAAGCCAGGAGACAGACAGGCTACTGGTAAGGAGTGTCCACTAAGTGTCCATCCAAGTGCTCACCACGGAGACAAGGACACATCTGGGTAAATAGGCAGCAGCCAGACAGGCAAGAACCTGACAGCGGGCACCATCAGCTGTAAGAGCCACAGTGACACACAATGACTCTTAACTCACACACATAGCTCCCCAGCACCCATCTCAGCTCTTGAAAGGACCTCAAATCTCAAAGGCTTCTTGCTGCTTTGTCCTTAAAGTACACTCTGCTTCCACTGCTGTTTACAAAAGGCAGAAAGTAAAGCTAAATGCCTAGAACTGGTACTTAAAAAGCTTTTAGAGCTTCAGCACTCCACAATGGCAGGGCCACAAGAAAATGCAGGCTTGGTTTAAAGAACATCCACCCCCCTTAAGCTTCAGGAATAAGCACCTTGCTGGCTCAGGGTCCCATTTTTGTACAGCAGAAAAGGTGAAGGACTCAAAGATAGACAAGGCAGTCTACAGGATAGTCCCAGGGTCCTCATGGAATAGGCACACCTGTCCTACTACAACTATCCTCCACAAGGTTCATATGTTCAGGGCTGAGCCCTGAGGATAGCAGAAGGGAAGTGGTCCCA
Organism: Peromyscus maniculatus bairdii; assembly: GCF_049852395.1. Lineage (NCBI taxonomy): Eukaryota > Metazoa > Chordata > Mammalia > Rodentia > Cricetidae > Peromyscus > Peromyscus maniculatus. Next base: position 13,244,451 of record NC_134860.1, read on the forward strand.
AGCTCCTTCTACTCTATGGCATTGTTCTTTCCTCAAACTCTGAGTGCAATATCTAGAGACACTGTTTCTTCCCCTTAACAAAGAGTTGGAGTCATATCTGAGCCTAGAACAGAGAAGGTTTTGGGAATATCCCATATTCACTGTAGAACAAGCCAGGATGGATAGAACAGAAGTTTAGAAATCACCAATGAGGTGTCAGTCCATCCAAAGTACATGACACAAGAAAAAAACACAGAAGCAAGATACACAAAAGTGAAATATGAAGCAATACCCATGAAGGACAATGCCATCAGGTCCTGAAGAGCCTGTCCGCAAAGGGAAGTACTCAAAGCTTGCATTGCCATCACCCTGGGGACTCTAGCTGAGTGGGAATTCTTTATTTCCCTGGCCCTGTATTTTCCATGTATGAAAACTGGGACGAGCAGATCTCTCAGGTTTTCTGAATGATTTTTCAGTGAGGATTTTCACCAAATCTTGGACATGTTGAGAGTGTGTATTCAGTCCACACTTTCACTTTGCTCTCTTAAACATCATTTTCAATGATTATGCCCTATAAATCCAAAGCTCTGAGTATCATCCATGTGAGTGTGTATCCATTCTACTAGACTACACACTGGAAAAACAGGATACTGTTGGACAATCCCGAGGAAAGGTGCCATAGAATATGCAAAGACTTGGTATCCTCTGGCACTTTCTAGTTATATCATCTGCATATGAAAAAAAAGCTAGGATAGTTCTGGAGTGGTGCTTCACAATCCTGTGTGAGGTCATGGGTCACCCATGCTGTCCTGGTAAACTGTCTCTACTTTTCATCCAGTCATCCCTAGGAGAAAAATAAAGCAATGAAAACTAAATGGATAAGTATAAAGAGAAGGCAGGGCAGACCAGCTTCAATTTGCTAGAGATTGAATTAAAATCAAAAAATGTTGTTTTATCAGAATATTTCTCATAAGTCCAACAAACACTTTAAGGGACATTCAACTAAAATTTGAAGAGGGGCCTTACTCAAAATACTTGAACTAGGTACTTTATAAAGAAATAAGGTTTGTCAGGGTCCTGGTTTTGGAGATTAAAGAAAATGGAAAGATTTGCTTCTGTTAAGTTCCTCATGCTAGAGAGCATCTAACAGCACATTTGTGGTAAGAGAAGAATAGGACTGATTTAAAAGAACCCAATAGATAATCTGCTTTGTAAGATAAGTGTTAATCTCATCTTGAGGACAATCATGATCCAGTCACCTTCAAGATGCTCCACCTCTTAAAGGTCCCAGCATTTTCTTCTTCTTCTTCTTCTTCTTCTTCTTCTTCTTCTTCTTCTTCTTCTTCTTCTTCTTCTTCTTCTTCTTCTTTCAAAGTATGATCATTTATTTGTTACCCTTAAAGATTTATTTTTGACTGGACTCAGACTTAGAAGTAGAAGCTCTCAGAGAGGACAGACTACGTCTCCTGGTGATCTGTTCCTGGCACTTTACTTTGGCTTCCTTCATTCTCTTGCCCAAAAGTTCAGCATATTCTGCAGCCTCCTCCTTGTTTTTCTTTGTTTGTTGTTTCTTTAGAGCAATACAACAGCGTTTGTGTCATAGGACACATGGAGTAACAAGACACTGAATCTTGGGTGCTTTGCTCCTGGGCTTCTTACCTTCTCTGTTTAACGGCTTTCTGACCACATCATCTTCTTTAGAGAGATTAAAAAGCTTTCAGATTTTGCTAGCTCTTTCAGGTCCCAACCAAAAGGCACAGGAATATATTTCTCTCCTTTGTTTTGAATAACCAAGTTGAGATTGGCATCCACGATGCATCCTCGAACAGACTTGTGCTTCCTCTATCCAGATCTCCTTGGTCTATAACAAGAATAACCCTTACTCAACAGCAGGCGTACTCTGCCACGGTTCAAAATGCCTTGCTTCATGGGAAAACCTTGTTTGTCAATCCCACCACTGATTGGGACCCTTCCACTCTTCACCCAGAGCATCAGCAGCTACTTCTGTGGCCAGGTGCTTCTCACAGAATGTACAAAGCTTGTGCTCATCACTCACTTTGATGAGATTCTGACAGCCAGTGGCAGGGAAGGACATATTCAGCTTCATCTTAACACATCTGACTGCCTGAGAGGTGCGAGGAAAAAAAGCAAAGCCCCAGTATTTTCAATTCCATTATGTTAGAGACCAGGCTTATAACACATGAAAATCTGAAGGAAGAAACTACACCCAATCCAGAGCCAACTAAATCTGAACATTCTAGAGGACAAACCACAGAGAAAAGGATACCAACTGTCTTTTCAACTAAATTGATGTTTGGCTGTTTAAGCTAGATGATGCCCACATATCCATCCATTGTATCATCATTTTATATTACTATGTCAGTACCAAAAAATGACTCAATATGAAAAACAAAATTGAGACGGTTGTTACTATGTAGCCCAGGTTGGCCTTGAAGTCACCAGACTGTCCCTGAACATAAGAGGACCCATTTAACTCAGCTTCCTGAGTATTAAGACTATATGCATGCACTACATATGGATTTCAAAATCAAAAACTTAAAGAAAAGTATCTTGAAAGAAAAAAAATACCCAGAAAGAGAGAGGGAAAGAGAGACACATGCAGAGAAAGAGAGTGGAAGGAGAGAGGGAAAAGGAGGGGAAATAATAAAGAAACAAAATCTAGGGTTTCTCATACAACACCACTATCACAGGATCTGAATGTTACACATCTGTGCAATCACATTCAAAGTAGGGGTCATAGCTCACAGGTAAGGCTGGAATCCTTGCTAAATGTCCAGTTTTCCTTGTTACGTGATATATCAAAAAGGTTTACCTAGTTAAAATGGTAGAACACAATTAAATTGCAGGACATAAAATCAACTTGCAAACACAGGTTTTCTCTACATTAGCAATGAACTACGTGGAAACCAATCCCAATTGCAATGACTAAAAAAATAAAAATAAACAAAAATAAACTGTGCACTAGTAATTATAAAATGATTAAGAAAATTACTGAAAACACTAATAAATGAGAAGAGACTCTGTATTAACACATTAGAAGAGCAGAAATTTTTAATATATCTGTACTCAAATAGCTGTCTACAGTGTTAGTGCCAAAATTCTAATGACATTGTCCACATAGACAAAAATAATCATAAAAGTTCATTTGAAATCACAAAATACCCCCAAGTAGCAGACAGAGTTTTGAGCAAAAGAAAAGCTGGAGCCAATACATGCCTTTCTTTTAAAATTTTATTACAAACCTATAGTGATCCAGACAGCCTGGGAGAGGCATAAAAATAGACAAAGAGCAAGAAGACAGAGTAAAGAGCACAGAAATAAATCCATGCATTTATGCTCAATTGATTTTCAACAAAGGTGCCAAGAACACACAGTGAGAAAAGGATAGTCTCAGTAATAAATGAGTGGGAGATTTGGGTATTTACATGCAGAAGAATGCAATAGACTCTCAACTCATTCCAGATATAGGAATACATCTTCATATGGATTAAAGACTGAAATATGAGGCCTGAAACTATAAAAATCACTTGTGTTAGTTACTGTTCTCTTACAGTGACAATACACCTTGACCAAGGCAGCTTATAAAGGGAAGCATTTCATTTGGGGCTTATGGCTTTGAAGAGTTAGAGTTCATGATGGCAGAGCAAAAGCATGGAGGCAGGAACAGCTGAGAGCTTACATCTTGATCTGCAACTTGGAAGCAGACAGAGAGACACAGGGAATGTTTCAAGTGTTTGAAAACCTCAAAGGCCATAACACACCTCCTCCAATAAGGTCACCTCCTAATCCTTTCCACAAAGGTCTACCATCTGGGTATCAAGTATTCAAATATATGAGTCTATGGAAGCCATTCTCTTTCAAACCATCTCACCAATGGGGAAAGTATTCATGAAAATTATATTGGTCTAACTAAGTGATTACTTGGCTATGAACCCAAAAGCACAGGCAACAAAGGCAGAAAACATGCAAATGGGATTTCTCTGCTGAAACAGCATCTGCACTGCAAACAGTGAATAGAGTAAAGAGACAATCTGTGGACTAGGAGTACTTGGACCAGCAACTCAGTATTTAGAGAGCTGAAGAAGCCTTGAGAGAATGTGTAAAGAGTAGATGAAGTCCTGAGTGAATGCGTATTGCTCGACATGGGCATAGCCATGTCAACAACCAAAGCCTCAGACCCATGGGAGTGGCAAAGCCTTCCTCTGGTCTGAGTGTGAATGCTGGTGGTGTGCGCAAAAACTAGCAATAGCAGCTTCCTTTTCCAGGATAACTGCAACCTGAGAGTGCTTGCCTACAGGAACATCCTGTCAAGACTGGTTAGCACCTGCCCCTGTGGTATACATAGTAAAAGTGCTAAGGCACCAGTATGACTTTGCTTAGTTTTTACTGCTCCTTCAGAGCCAGCATTCCACAGCTGATCCCAGATTTTCTGCACATGTGTCTGTGCATCTGTTCTTTCTAAATTCATTCTTTGTCCCAGTCAGGTTTCCAAAACCAAGCTGTGATGCACATGACCTGGATGGACCAGAGTGTAGAAGTACTCCAATGTGGAGCTTCTCCACAAGACATGAGCATTCTCAAACATCACGGGGAAATACTGAGGGAGGATCATGCTAGGGAGATTTTGCAGTAGGATTGGGTATACACCTCATCATCTGTATCTTCCAACCTCAGAAGTCACTTAGTGTCACTGTTTCTACATTCCTCTAGCTGAGGTCACAATCTCGCAGCTCCAAAGAGGGGTAGGAAGAGGCACATAAACCCTTGCAACTGATGTCAATTATGTCAAGAAGTTGAAAGTCATTTTTAAATCCATCCCTCAACTAGTCTCTGACAAAAGAGGATGGGAGAACTCTGATAAGTGGGCTAACAGCTGAATAAAATAAGGGTCTTACATCAAGTAAGAAGGAAAAATGGCTATTGGGTACACAGCAAAGATCTTATGTCAGAGTCAACCAATCCATCTTCCCACTACCAACAACTCAAGGTGGCAATCTCCTACAGATACCTCTGCTTAATATCCAGCTGGCCTTCAGAGATTGGGATCTTTCTCTCTTTTTGAAATAACTGCTTTATATCTGATTACATGCTTTACAAAATCAGTCCTTACCCCATGCAAAATATTTTGCCTCCTGTCAGGCCACTTTGATGAGGCTGAGAAGTGGGAAAGTAAGAACAAATGATGGGGCTGCTCAATCAACATCATCAAATGTTCAAAGGCTGTAATGATTATGAGTAGTAGCTTAGGGTTTGGGGAGATGGTTGCGATGAGAAAGCAACTCCTATGCAAATATGAGGAACTGATAATGCCAGCACCCTTGTAAAAGCTAAGCTGGTTGGTGTGTATCTATAAAGGACATGATTACAGGAAGATTTCTGGAGTGCATTGGCCAGAAGACCTAGGCAAATCAATGAGATCCACACTTAGTGAGAAATTCTGTCTCAAAAAATAAGGAGAAGCACAATTCAGACACACACACACACACACACACACACACACACACACACACACACAGAGAGAGAGAGAGAGAGAGAGAGAGAGAGAGCGCTGTTTCTTGGTGGAGGAAGTGGTCCTTTGTCTCTATCAAAACAACATACCCTGATGAGCAAAACCTTTATAAATACATGAGTCTAGATTTTCTCTTGGCATCAACACTGATAACCTGGCCTTCATGAAGGTCATCGGTCATTCCTACAATCTTCACGGTGCAAGCAGATATCAGATTTTCTGTCATGGTCTGGAGCAGGCAGGGGAGACACACCAAATGCAACCTTTGGTCCTTATCAATTTTCCTTCTAAATGACTCCTCAAGCTTGCATTTAAAGATAAAGAAGCAAGGGCAGTTTTCCCCGGGTGTCCACAGCAGCTTTGAGTGCACACATTGCAAGCAGAATTCATTATCCTCTCCACTGAAACCTGTGTAGACTCTTGTGTGTAAAATTTCAATTGGCACCAACATCCTTTCCCACAAAGAAGCCAAGCCAAAATTTTTAGAATACTTATTATTAAATTCTCCATCTCTGCTAGTCTAGCAACATTTAATCCTTCAATAAATCCTGGTTAGACTGACTCAGCAGCGCCTCTTCTCTGTCCCATAACCACTGGTCAATTAGGGAAGTCATCAGATGCTCACAGGGCTACTGATGTAACCTATGTCCTGAGTTCTTTCTTCAGGCTGCCACAGCACTGCTGCTTTGGGAATCCAATGTTGCAGATCTTCCACAAACCTCTGCTTACTCTGTGCCTACAAGCTTAAGCCCTGAGGCTTTAGTTCTAGTCACAAGACTTGTTTGCTTGCTTGTTTATATGATCCAAGCTATCCTCAAACTTAGAATAACCCTCCTGCCTCAGCCTCCTGAGCACTGAAATTAAGAGTGAACTATCACACTTGGATTCTACTTATAAACTCTTTTTGTGTGTGAGGCAGGATCTCATATTCCCCAAGCTTGCCTCAACCTCACTGTGTAGTGAGTTACAGAGGGTAATCTTGTACTTCTGATCCTTCTGGCTCCACCTATCCAGTAGCATTACAGGTGTGTGTTATCATGCATGATTTATAAAATGTTTGGGATCAAACCCAGGGTTTCATGCATACTCTACAATTAATCTACTGAGCTACATTCCCAGCACCATAAAATTCTTGATGTGTGATCTATCCACAGCCTACTTGTTTGGCCTTGTTTCCCAGTGACCCCTCTCATAAGTCTTCTCATCATTTTCCAGAAATACTATTTTACAGCAAACATATTGCCTTTCCTTCAATACATACCCAGAGTGGAATTACTAGATGGTGTGATAGTTAAATAAAGCTGTCTTATTGTCTCAGTCTGAAAATACACCATTTCTTCTCTAACTTGTACAAGGTTGTATACTTAAGGACTTAAAGTAAATGTCATCTCCTTTTTACTATTGTCATTGTATAAAGAAGCATTGAGTGCCTACTATATAGGTTGCCCTTTGTGTTAAATAATACATGTTATCTCAGTTAATATTCTCAGTGACCTCACAAGTAAACATACAAGGAGCTCAATCTGGAGAGGTTAATGCCTCAGACTCAGACACCTGGGATCCCAAATCCAATGCTAAAGCCACCATGAAGCTCACAGGAGGGAAAGCCGGGGAGTCCCTCGTGTTGATATCTGGCATCTCTGCCAGGGACATTCATTTCTATGTCCACATTTCTGCAATGAGACACAGCCAGTTGCAAAATTAACTATTTAATCTTACTTGGATACTGATTCAAAATATAAACTGTTTACAAACATAATAAAAGACAGTGAGGGAAAATGTGAACACTCAGTACATACTTGAGGAAACTACAGTACTGTGAATTACTGGCACTGCAGTTATTTGTTATGTGGTGGTTTTGTTTTGTTTTGTTTTGGGTTTTTTTCTTGTATGTGTGTCACTTGGAGCTGTGCTAAGCTATTCAGGGATCAAGTGCTATGAGGTAGGATTGCTTGAGAGACAGTATAAAGGAAGGAATAAGAAATGTACTTTAGTATTGTGTTTATAATTATTAAAAAGAAGACCAGTAAGATGGCTCAGCAGCTTGTATACACAGGCAGAGTTTTCTGTCCCAACTGCCTGGTCCCAAATAAACACACAAAAGTTTATATTAATCACAGAATGCTCAGCTGTTAGCTCAAGCTTATTATTAACTAGCTCTTACATTTAAATTAACCCATTTCTGTTCATCTATGTATTGCCACATGGCCGTGGCTTTACCAGTTCTCTGGCGTCTTGCTACTTGGGCAGCTGGCTTGCATCTCCCTCTTGCTCTGCCCTTTTTCTTCCTCTCCTTAGTTTGATTTTCCCACCTAACCTTATTCTGCCTAGCTATTGGCCAAATAGCTCCTTTATTGACCAATGAGAATAATACATATTCATAACGTACAGAAAGATCATCCCACAGCAGCAGGTGTCCTAGTTAGGGTTTCTATTGCTACAATGAAATACCATGACTACAAAGCAAGCTGGAAAAGAAAGGGTTTATACAACTTACAATTCCACATCACTGTCCATCACCAAAGGAAGTCAGGACAGGAACTCCTGCTGGGCAGGAACCTGGAGGCAGGAGCTAATGCAGGGGCCATGGAGGAGTGGTGCTGCTTACTGGCTTGCTTTACAAGGCTTGTTCAGCCTCCTTTCTTATAGAACCCATGACCGCCAGCCCAGGGATGGTATACCCACAATGAGGTGGACCCTCCCTCATTGATCACTCATTGAGAAAATGCCATACAGCTGGATCTTATGTAGGCATTTTTGGGGGGCTCCTTACTCTCTGATGACTCTAGTTTGTGTCAAGTTGACACACAAAAACAGCCAGTACTACAGGAAAAGACACTTGCCACCAAGGCTGATGACCTGAGTGCAATCCCCAGAACCCATGTGGTATAAGGAAAGAACCAACTCCTACAAGTTGATCTCTGACCCCCATATATACTCCATGACACACCTTCCACCACACCCCTCTCCCCATCACACACAAACAAACACATGCACATACAAAATAAAATTTAAATACAAAAATGGCAGTGTATTCACAGAGGTCATTCTACTATTTATAACCTCTATATGCAACTGAAAGACTCTGTAATAATGAAAATGTTCTATATATTCCCTCAAAGCAATGTGTTCATTTGCTTAGATTCCTACATTGAAAGCAGAGGTCTTCTTAGTCTCCACTTGGCCTTTGTTCTACCAGCATAGTAACTGGTACAGAAAAGAATGGTCAATATTTCTGAATAATAATGTAGTGAGTGTGAAAGCCATGTCCAAAGGCAAAGGAATTGCCCTCTTTTCCCCCAACTGCCCCACTGCTGACTGATTACCTTACTGCCACAAACATGATGGGTGTCCCAGCAGGAGAGCTGAGAGCAGCAGCACCTCCGACATGCTGCATCATCCCAGAGTCCTCGCTTCTGTCTTTTCCCACTCTGATCTGGTGCTCCTTGGGTAATTTGAACTCAGTTCCTGTACTTAGAGCACCACAAACCTGTGCGCCAACAGCGTGTTGTGTTTGTGAGAAGAATGGACTCACACTGAACAACTGGCTTATCCTCTTACCTCCTGTTGAGATGTCCTCGTCAGGTGGCCAGGCCCTCCTTCTCTGGAGAGTGCAGGAATTCCCCAGGTGGTCTTGTCATCATTTGCACTGTGATAGGCCAGACATTGGTTGTGCTCAGTCTCCATGTAACATGGTCACCAACTGCCAATCTGGGGAGTGAGACAGGGCCCTTCCTGCTCACAGGAGAGGGAAGAGAAAGCAACATGAAGGCTTCTGGTGATTAGGGGCAGGGTCTGTCCTTCACACCATTAGACTCTGGGGAGCCCAATGCTCAAGAGAAGCTCAGAGAGACACCAAAGCAAGAGAAGGCAACCTTGTGCAAAGTTGAGAATATAAGGCAGGAAGCACCCAAACCAGGAAGAGAAACCAGAGCAAGTAAGTTCTTGGATGCTTCTACTGTTAGAAGTCTGATCCTCGTCAATGCATGAAAATGTTTGCTCCTCTCTGTCTAGCACAGACCTCCTTCTGAGAGAGATGAAGAGCAGCATAAACACACCGGGAATAACATCATGAGCAGTGGAGGATTGCATGGGAGGGACAGAGCCTGTGAGACACCACCAGATCCCTTCAGGAATGAAGAACCTGTTTCCCCCAACTGCTGGGATTGCTGCCCAAATGCTCTGTGTTGTCAACTGCTTCAGGGTGTTATTACCGACTTGCAGAAAGCCCAACTCCTTGCTCAGGTCATGACCTCTTGCCAGCATAATCCACATCCTTAAGATGCATGAAGCTTAGTTCTCTCTCTCTCTCTCTCTCTCTCTCTCTCTCTCTCTCTCTCTCTCTCTCTCTCTCTAAGAGAATGCATCTCTGAAGACTTATCCCACATTCAGAACTTCTGGTGGAAGCTAAGGCTTCTATTGAGGCTGCATCAAAATTGACCTCTCCATCTGGCCAAGCCCATGTGTTTCCCGCCCTCATCTCCCCTGCTTAACCTTCTCTTCTATACCCTTTCCTTTGTTGTGAGAAAATCCACAGTGGGTATGGTTGTAGTAAAGTCCATGGAGCCACAGGAGGAGATGAGAACAAAGCCAGAAAGGAAGAAGCTCTTAAACTCATTCATCCCAAAGAAAGGAGTACCTTCCCTCCTAGAAGAATCAAAGAGGAAGCACTGGGGCTCTGGTCAGGGGTAGAAGCAGGAGTGAGGAAAAAGTAAAGGCTTCTATTATGTCTCCACGAAGAAGAAAGGTAGGGCTGAGTACCTCCTTGTGATTGGCTTTTTTTAATGATTTGGGGTTAACAAAGTCTTTTGTTATCTTGTACCTGTCCCTAGGATGATTTAGAACAAGGTGCATATTGGCTTGTGTATGAGTTAGAAAAGAAAGTATTTGAGACCATATACCTGAGATTTAACTGATTTTCATGGTGTCTCATAGGTAAGCTTTCATTATCCTCAGCAGAATAATTTCAAAGCACTCTTTACTACTCTTCTATTTCAACATTCCCACTCTCTGTGTCTCCTGTATACTAAGGACTGTGAGGAGCCTGGGTTACAGAGAGTGGGTAAGACTTAATCCTCATCTTCCAGAAGCTCAGGGTGTAGATGAATTTCTAAGAGGTCTTATTAAATAAGAAAACACAGAGCCAAAAATAGGGGTGAAAATCTGACAGAGATCAGAGGAATCGGAACAGCCACCAGCTAACCTTACCTCGCCAAGCTGCAGCTTCCAAAGCTCAAGCCACTTCCTATCTTACCTACGCCTTTATTGCCTTGCTGTTCTGCCCTCTCATTGGCTATCTTAGCCCAGCTACCTCACTTCCTTGCCACTGCCTGTCTGTATAGACCTCCAGGTCTCTATGGTTGGGACTGGGATTAAAGGTGTGTGTCACCATGCTTGGCTCTGTTCCCTAGTATGGCCTTGAACACACAGAGATCCAGACAGATTAAGGGTAGGGCACATGCAAACGTTGCATGACTTCTGTTTTTACTAATAGTGGCTGACATTTAGCCTCTGATCTTCAGATAAATTTTATTGGGAGACACAGTTAAATTATCTCCACATCAGGGCACACATGTACATATCTACATGTACTTGTCTGTTGGGTGCCCTCTGTTAACAACAAAACTTTGGAGTGAAGCAGATCTTTTCTCAAATATCACTTCTGACATGCACTTGCTGTGTAATTTTGAACAAGCCACTTAACCTTTCCATGCTTCCATTTCTCCAACTGTAAAATGTCAATAATAACACCAGCTGAACTGGTTGTCATAGAGATTAAATGAGATGTGTATGTTTTTTAAGGGGGAGCTTATTACAGTGTTTTTCCCAATAAGTGATGCCTATATACCCAAAACCCAAAGTATTCTTAAAGAAAAAATAGTATAGACAAAGAGAGGTTAAATTTTATCCAGGAATATCCAAGGAATGCTTCTCAGAGGCCTGGGGAAATATGGCAAGGATGGGTTTGTTTAACTGGAAATTGGTCCTATAATCTCTTTGGGGCTCTGTAGCTGGAAGTTTTTCTGTGTTCCACCCAGTCATGCAGCCACTCAGACCCAAGTAAACACCAGAAGCTTATATCAATTACAAATTGCAAGGTCATGGCCTATGGCTCAATTTTCTTGCTAGCTAGCTCTCATAACTAAACTCAGCCCATTTCTTTTTTAAATTTCTTTTTTTAATTAAGAAATTTTCTATTCATTTTACATGCCAACCACAGACACCCCCCCTCCTCCCTCCTCCCACCTCCCCAGCTTTCCCCTCAAACCTACCTCCCATTCCCACCTCCTCCAAGGCAAGATCTCCCATGGGGAGTCAGCAGACCCTGGTAGATTCAGTTGAGGCAGGTCCAAGGCCCTCCTCCAACCCATTTCTATTCATCTATATGTCACCACATGTTCTGTGGCTTTACCTGTGTGCCATTACATGTTGCTCCCTGGACGATGTGATGGTGTCTCCCCTCTCTGCCTTTCTTCTCCTTGTCCTTTCGTGGATTTCCCACCTGCCTCTAAGCTGCCTTGACCCTTCCTTTTTATTTTTTCCCCAAGACAGGGTTTCTCTGTAGCTCTGGTTGTCCTGGAACTCACTCTGTAGACCAGGCTGGCCTTGAACTTATGAATATCTGCCTGCCTCTGCCTCCTCCCAAGGGCTGGGATTAAAGGCATGCAGGGTTCCTCATGCTTTAGCTTCACTCAATCTAGCATTAGCATCTCATAACAGTTAGAAGCATGTGGTCACATAAATATGTGACAGGACATTGCAGAATGCCACCTCCCAGAGCCTGAGAAGAATCCTCTGCATTTGGAGCAGTGACACAGAGCCTTGGGCCAGAGAAAGACCCCACCAGGCTGGAGAAACCCTTGAGGAGATAAACAAAGGCTACAGTTTAAGAGCTGCTTTGTTCAGATGATCAGCATCAAGTACAGAAAGCCCAATAATCACTTCAGGCCCAAGGAAGCAAATTCTCACAGACAACTGTCCCTCTCCTACCCCACAGACACATGCCCTTTGCTTCCTCCATGCCTTGGCTACATCTCCACAAAGCCTCCTCATGACTACAAGGTACCTTCAGCAGCTGTAAGCATCATGGTTCAGCTTCAACAACACTCTAAGACAGGACAGAGAAAGTCATTCTTGTGCCACTTTTAAAGAACAGAGAAGTCGTCCCTCTACATTTCACTGATCAGAATTATGCCTCCTGGTCATGTCAATCACTGTCCATGGTAACTTACCACCTAAGAATGGAATCTTTCTTCTGGAACCTTCCATGATTTCCTCTGTTTGGCTGGCTCCTTCTTTGGTAACAACTATGTAACTTGCCTCTGTGAGAGAGAAAGAAAACTACCATATGGACAAAAAGAAATCCAACATCCCTGGGCATGGAGCTAGTCCATCTTACCTAACATAGAGACCTCTTGTAGAATAGGGTAGAAGCAAATCAGGAAACTAGGTTTCAGGAAGCCACTGTAAAAGAAAGGAAGGAAAAGAGGGAGGGAAGGAGAAAGGGAGGGAGGGATGAAGGTGAAGGGAGGTGCAAACAGGAAAAAAAAACAGGCCAAGTGAAGGGGAAAAATGGTCCATAAAACAAGAATGTGACAAATTAATATTTATGTAAAACACAAAACTATGTGCACAAGTCTGTGTGTGTGTGCATGTAATCATGCACACATGTTTCTATGATAAAAGACAAATGAAGCCTGAATGTCACGTAGAGTTGACTTGAAATATTACATAATAACAGAACTCAAGAACTTCAAATCTGTGAAGAAAGAAATTGGAGAAGATATCAGAAGATGAAAAAAAAATTCCCATGCTCATTGATTAGTAGGATTAACATAGTAAAAATGGCCATCTTACCAAAAGCAATCTACAGATTCAATGTAATCCCCACTAAAATCCCAACATAATTCTTTACAGATCTTGAAAGACTAATACTCAACATCATATGGGAAAACAAAAATCCCAGGATAAATAAAACAATCCTGTACAATAAAAGAACTTCTAGAGGTATTGCCATCCCTGATTTTAAGCTCTGCCACAGAGCAATAGTCATAAAGACAGCATGGATGGAATTGGCATTTAAAAAAAAGACAGGTGGATAAATGGAATCAAATCAAAGACCCTATTATAAATCCACACACCTATGGACACATTATTTTGGACAAAGAAGCCAAAATTATACAATGGAAAAAAGAAAGCATCTGTGGTGATATATTGTATACCCTAATAAAATTGCCTGAAGATCAGAGGACAGAACAAGGCAGTAAATTAAACATAGAGACTAGGCAGTGGTGGCACACACCTTTAATCCTAGCACTCAGGAGGCAGAGATCCATATGGATCTCTGTGAGTTCAAAGCCACCCTGGACTACATGAGATTGATTCAGTCTAGGAGAAAAACAGAGCCAGGCAGTGATGGCACACACCTTTAATCCCAGTACTTGGGAACTACATGTCTTTAATCCCAGCACTAGGAAGGAAGTAATATGGCTGGGCAGATAAAGGTATATAAGATGTGGGAAGATAGGAACTAAAGGCTTTGTTGGCTGAACCCCTTTTGGCTGAGGACTCAAAAACATTCAGTCAGAGGATTCAGATTCATGGAGTTGGCCAGGTTAGAAGTACCTGTGGCTTGTTCCTTTGTCTCTCTGATCTTTCAACATTTACTCGAATTCTCGCTCTGGGTTTTTTATTATTAAGATCATTTAAATATCATGCAACAAGCATCTTCAACAAATGGTACTGGTCTAACTGTAGGGAAGCATGCAGAAGAATGCAAAAAGATCCATATCTATCACCCTGCACAAAATTCAAGTCCAAGTGGATAACAGACCTCAACATAAAATTAGATACACTGAACCTAATATAAGAGAAAGTGGGAAATAATCTTGAACACATTGGCACAGGAAACAATTTCCTGAAAAGAACACCAATAGCACAGGCACTAAGATTGACAATTAATAAATGGAACTCCATGAAACTGAAAAGCTTCTGTAAGGCAAAGGGCATGGTCAATGGCAAAATGGCAGCCTACAGAATGGGAAAAGACCTTCACCAACTCCACATCTGACAGAGGGCTGATCTCCAAAATATATAAAGAAATCAAGAAGCTAGACATCAAAAAATCAAATAATACAATTAAAAATGGGGTAGAGATTTAAACAGAAAATTCTCAACAGAAGAATCTCATATGTCCGAGAAAAATTTAAGGAGATGCTCAACATCCTTAGCCATCAGGGAAATGCAAATCAAAACTCTTCTGAGATTCCATCTTACACCTGTCAAAGTGGCTAAGATCAAAAACACAAGTGACAGCTCATGCTGGAGAAGATGTAGAGTAAGTGGAGCACCCCTCCACTGCTGGTGGGAGTACAAACTTATATGGCCACTTTGGAAATCAATATGGTGTTTCTCAGAAAACTGGGAATCAATCTACCTCAAGACCCAGTGATATCACTCTTGAGCATATACCCAAAGGATGCTCAATTATACCACAAGCACACTTGCTCAAATATATTCATAGCAGCATTATTCATCATAGCCAGAACCTGGAAACAACCTAGATGCCCCCAACTGAAGAATGGATAAAGAAAATATGGTACATTTATGCAATGAAGTATTACTCAGCTGCTAAAATCAATGACATCAGGAAATTTGCAGGCAAATGGACAGAAATAGAAAAAATCATCCTGAGTGAGGTAATCCAGACCAAGAAAGACAAACATGGTATGTAGTCACTCATAAGTGGATATTAGCTGTAAAATAAAGGATAACCAGGCTACAAATAAATAAATAGGAGAACTCACTGAAGAACTGTGCTTTCCAGTGGCTGGTGTGGAAAGTCATTAGAATGAGAGAAGGAAGCTGAGGCTGGATTCAGAGTCCGGGGGATATGAGGGTACCAGAGTAGCCATAATGTTGACAAGACAAAGATGCATAAGAATGAGACCCATTTAGAGGAGAGACTTGAAGTGACTTGATGACTGCTCACAGAACTGGAAAAATAATAACTGGTGTTAATTGAAAATGCTTATAGCATGCCTGATGGTGTTGGCAATCTGCTCTGGGAATCAGGGATTTTATGGCTACTCATTTAAGTCGTCCTAATACTCCTAGAAGTTGCTAATAGTTCTGGCCTACCTTATAAATGAGGGAACAGAGGCGTGAGAGATGAAACCAAATGTTTGGGCTCACAGCGAAGAGCCTGGGACATTGAACTTTGGGGGTCTGGCACTTGAGCTGTGCACTGGCATTCTGGGGAACGTGCCCTTGCAGGTTGAAGGGGAAATGGGGACAGGGATATCAGAAGCTCCCTCTGGCAATGTCCCAACGCCATGATTTTTATTTATTCATATATTCATTTATGTATTTATTCTTTGCATCCCAAATACTCTTAAAAATAATATCCTGCTGCATGATAGTGACTTTCTGCAAAGCACTCTGTGCTGACTCCAGAATGAATTTGACGCATGATCCTTTTGAAATCTGAGTCTGCCTGAACAAGAAGCAAGATGTCACAGACAACTTGAGAGCTTTGGTGGTCCCAGTCCAGTCCTCCTTTAGATTTCTCCACAGCAACCCCTCTTTGCCGGAACAAGTGTTCTGTGCTGCAGGCCGTAAGGCTTCCATTCCTCCCCGTGGGTGGTGTGCTATTTCCCTTGGACTCTGGCTGCATCTCAAGAAAGCCAAGCTGTTTCACTCCCAAGACCACTCAAGGATTTTCCCCCACAGGCAGGACCATATGGAGGCCCCACCCTACCTGGGCAGGTTGGTCTGACCCTAACTGCCTTAGAGCTCTACACACCCTTGCCTCCCACACATACCCAATTCCACACTTCCCATTCTGCTTTACAGCTAGAACTGTCTAATTAAGCTTGGTCAACTTGCAGATTCAAGAGCAAAATAAATGGTGACTATTTTTCAGATACTGCATTGGAGAATTTCATTACACAGAAATAGAAAAACCCAGAACTAGGACACAGGAACTCATCAAATATAATCGATTAGCATAATGATATGAAATAATATCCATATGTGACCCACAAAAGGCATTTAACAAAATCAAATATTCATTCCTTATTAAGAAATCATAGTAAGTAAAGAGAAGAATCTTCCAATAGGGTCATGGGTTTCTGTCCAGAAATATCAACCATCTGCTCTCACACCATGGGCCACTATAAGTGCTCATTCCCACTAAGATCCAGGAGTAGGTAGATAGGTGACCACGAAAGTTAAATCATAAGAGTCTAGAAGTCTATCCCAATATGCAAAAAGAGAAAATAGAATATGTAGACTATGGTAAAGAAGATCAGATTAATAATATGCATAAAGAACATGACTCTATGGTTGTCTATCTAAAATGATTAATTAAAATGTTTGGGGAGCAGCACCAAGGTAATAATTTGCATCCCCAAAACATGTGCTTTTTGGCCCTACCAAAAATTTGCATGTGATCTGTCACTTCCTCATAGTCACTGAACCTAAGGATCATTGCCTTAAACAAATAAATCACATAGACACAGGATCTACTGATTTTAATAATTAGCTTAGGCTACCTGGTGATGTACCCAAGTACTATTCTGCCTGAGCTCTGGAACTAAACACCCTGCATTCAGGTCCAAGCCCCCCATTTACTATCCTTCATAGCCTTAGGCATGTTATTTAAATTTTATGCTTTGCTTTTTTCTGATGTTAGTAATCATGCATAATGTATATGGCTAAACAGCTCTCTATTTGTAATGTTCTCAGAAAAGTGACCTGCAGATAATTCACAGTATTAATAGGTATTAGTACTAGTCAGTGTTCTCCAGAAAAACAGAACCAATAGGAGATGTATGGGAAAAGATCTATACTTGGAAAATGGCTCACATGGCTATGGATGTTAAGAAAGCCGATCAGCTATAGTCTGAAAGGTAGAGAGGCCTGAGGAAGCCAGGAGTATGATTTGATCTGAGTCTGGAGGCCTGAGAGCAATGCTGCTGATGGTGTAAATCTTGGTCTGAAGGGCAGGAAAGGTTATTAGTTGTCCCAGATCAACAAAAATAGAATGAGTTCCTACTTGCTCTGTTTTTGTTCTAAGTAATCCTGCAGTAGTTTGGATGGTATCTACCCACACTAGGAGGAAAACCTGGAAGAGTGAATCCACTGATACGCATGCCAACTGCACCTAGATCGCTCTCACAGACACACAG
The DNA here is from genome assembly GCF_049852395.1 of Peromyscus maniculatus bairdii. NCBI lineage: Eukaryota > Metazoa > Chordata > Mammalia > Rodentia > Cricetidae > Peromyscus > Peromyscus maniculatus. The sequence continues at coordinate 13,262,151 of NC_134860.1, forward strand.
AAATAATGTTTAATTGGAGCATCACATGGCCTGATCAAGTTGATTCACAAAATGAGCCATCACAGGCATTGCTGTGAGAATAAATTCTCAGGATAGCATTTCTGTATGATTCAAGGGATGATGCTTACATGTTTTCTTTCAATAACAAACACCAGTGACATTGTAATTAACCTAAATATCTGTACATATCTTTATTAAAAATTTAAGTACATATTACATATTTTGTTATGTTTCTATCACTACAACGAACATCTGAGATCAATCAACTTATAAAGGGAAATATCTATTTGGGCTCATATAATTCTTTTGTATTTTGTTTTGCTTTGGTTTGCTTTGCTTTGCTTTACTTAGAGACATGGTCTCTTGTATCACATAGGCTGCCCACTAACTTACTAAGTACCTTAAGCTGGTCTTGAATTTACCATCAGCTCATCTCAATATGCTGGGAACTGAGATTATAATCCTGTGCAACAATACTCAGTAATAGCTTGGGAAGTTGCAATCCATGGTACATTAGCCCCATTGTCCTGGGTATTGGTGCCATATCATTGTGAAGCAAAACTGTTTGACACATGACCAGGAAGTAGAACATGAGGCAGAAAGTAGTGTCCTATAATCCCCTTCAAGGACAAAACCTAAATGACCTGAAGGTCTCCCATTGGGCCACATTTCTTAATGCTTCTATTGATCACCTGTTGACAAGGCCAAACTAGGTACCAAGCCAGTATCAAATGGGCTTTGGGGGAGGGAGCATCCAGGCCCAAATTACAGCATCTATCCTTTTTTTCTGGAGATAGACATGCATGTTTGTAAGATGAGTAGGTACAAAGAAAAAAAGCCTAAAATGAAGAGATGGGAGGTGGCTTATTGGTTAAGAGCACTTACTGCTCTTATGGAGGACTTGGGTCCCATTCCCAGACCTCACATGGTGGCTTACAACCATCTATAACTTCAGATCTAGGGGATCTTATGCCCTTGCCTGGCTTCCAAGGGCAATATGTGGTGCAGGTATAGTCAAGCTAGCAAAGAGTTCGTACATATAAAATAAAAATAAATAAATCTTGTTTAAAAAGACCAGAACAACCTAGAATGATTAACAATGGGTTGGTGAAGTAAATCAGCATTTACATGAACAGAATGTTTTATCATATCTTTTTATATGCTAATATATGGAAATATATTTAAATTATATTGGTAAAATATTTTTAAATGATATCATAATACTGTAACCTGTGGCAAAAATATTAAACGTATGTGATCTACATCTATTTTAGCGTGTGTGTGTGTGTGTGTGTGTGTGTGTGTGTGTGTGTGTGTCTAGAGCACACATTAAAAATAGGCAACCTTGTTATGCTGTTAGCAAAACCTGATTGGTTGGAGGACAGAAAATATTCATTTAGCATATGTCATTTTGTTAGAGTTCTTACACCTGGCTTACATTATCTATGCAATAATGAATATCTTTAAAGATGTGAAGGATCTATCTAGATAGAACCACATAGTTCAATCTCATTGGTAATATCAAAGAAGGGCAAAATTACATGTACAGGCTTATCAAAATAGCAAAAAGATTTGGTTTGATTTGATTTGATTGGTTTAAAAATGAACAGTGTGACCTCAGCATTCACACAGTAGTTGAGAATAGGGCATCTCATGCCACTGATGAGAGTTAGTCACTGCATACACTTGGTGTGGCAGTGAATACACAGCTTTGGGTAAGCAAACCCACTTCTAAAAACTCATTTGAAGGAACTAACCACAGCAAGAACAAAGATTCATGCACAAATGTTAAATAACGTAAAGCTTTTAAACAATGGTGTGTGTGTGTGTGTGTGTGTGTGTGTGTGTGTGTGTGTGTGTGTGCATCTGTCTGTGTCTGTCTTTGTGTGTCTGTGTGTATGCACACAAATGGATAGCATGCTTTGGGGTTTTCTTAATAGCAGTAATGCACTTTGAAATTTACATTTAAAAACATTTTTCACACATCTATGTAATTAATTCTCGTCATTGTTATCCCCATTTCTCTCCTCTGCCCTGCTCCCTCTCCCACAGGGACCCATCTCACCAAGTCACCTCCTACTTTCACATCTTCTTTTTGTGTATGACCCACAGGTTTAATAGGAATTACTTCCTGAGCGTGTGTAGGAGGTTATTTAATGGAGCATAGCTAACTTATCTGTGACTACACCACTGATGGTGCTCCCTCTCTAACAACAGAATAACACCTGAACACTGAAAATAATGCTTGCAGGAAAATCTCATGAGATAACAGCAAATGAACAAAGAGTATACAAAGTTACATATGTGGCTATTGTCCCAATTTTTACATATTTATGTAAGGGTAGCTTCATTTGTCTTATCTGAACTAGGAAACTTCAACCCTGCCCAACAGCCCACAACTAGAGCTTCTACCAACCCTTGACAATGCATAAGAAAGGGCAGTCAGTTAAATGAAGGACTCTTTTAAACCCTTGTCAAGAAAGATCTCTCATGTATGATACCTCAACAATATGGCTGTCTAAATAAGACCTGAACAAGTATAACATTGATTGACCTGCTAACATGGAAGAGAGAAATCTTATAGGGCTCCACTCCTAGACAAAGCAGTATAGGCAGCTAAAGAATACTGAGAGCAGAAGACACAGGGGATGAGTCCCCTAACTGGTTATCTAATATGGAGTGAACAGCCCCATAAAATCATAGAAATACAAGTTACACTAAGACTGAGCTGTGTGTGTGTGTGTGTGTGTGTGTGTGTGTGTGTGTGTGTGTGTGTGTAAAACAATTAAAGAAAAAGAGGCTATGCATTTGAGAGGGAGCAAGAAGGGCACACAGGAGGGCTTGGAGGGAGGAAAGGGAAGGGATAAGGTGATATAATTATATTTTAATTTAAAACAAAATGGTTTGTTGCTTTAGAAGAAGTAGGAACTCAAGTTGTTATTTATTCTTGTTTTTGTTTTTCAGCCATGTACCATCAAGTCCCATTTAATGCAGTACTATGGATCAAACTCAGGACTTTGTGTGTGTTAGACAAGCATTCTAACTGAGCCTCATCCCTAGCTCAGCTGTTGGTATTTGTGCTTTCAGAAACCTCCTTTAAATGTTTATCTTCTTGGTGCTCTCTGGTCTAAAATATAACCAACCAAGAGTCTGGAAACTCTGGAATTCCTAACTCTCAGATTTTTTAACACAATGGTTCCCAAGAATCAGTATAGTGCCACAAGAGTGTATTGCGTGCCTTTTCAATAATGAAAAAGGTCTTGTCCTTGCTTACTTACCATACGCCAATATCTCCTCAACTATTTCTTCCCGACTCCCTTCCTTAGCGACTTCTAATACTGCCATGATGGAAGCCTGGAAACATTTCCAGACCCTCTTGCCAACAGTTCTTTGGTTGATCAGGCTACTGAGTGACATTCTTCAGAGATCTGGGAAGCAGAAGGAAGGTGTTGCTACATGCAGGTTCTTTTGGGAGTCTATGGTTGGCAGATCCATGACTACACCAGACTCTTGCCAGCTACTTCTAACAATGATTCATGATGCTGCTATGAGCTATTGAGATCAGCAGCAGAAAACCCCCTGGGGGTCATGTAGCTTCTGATCACCTAGAAAGCTTTGCAAAGGGTCCTAATTTCTGGATTTCTCCAACCGTGGCTCTTACCTAGCTCTTCACGGGGGGGGGGGGGGGGGGGGGGGCGGGATACCAGCTCCTCCTTCGCTGTACTAATTCCTTTCATGATTAAAACATCTGATAAGTTATTCTAGTGACTGGTTCCTGTATAGTAGGATCTCCAATGCAGATCTGTGTCTTCATAGCATGGACCATCCCAAAAGAGAAAAGGAAAACAAATTTTCGGTATTTGTCAGTTCAGACATCCCATCTAAATGTTTATCTTCTTGACAGCCTATGATCTAAAACCAATTAAGAAAGTAGAAACTCTGGTATTCCTACATTTTAGATTTTCAATGCAATACTTATTGATCACCTAAAAGTTACTTCAGTCTGTGGGGGGATTTGTTATGATCATTAGAGAATAAAAAGGCAGAGCTGATGCTAAGTGCATGAGAAAGCGCCACACAACAAATCTCTCATTGAAATGTCCTTTGTGACAAAGGCTGAAAAATATTACTTCAGTATAATTCATCAATCCTTGAGTATTATTAGATGGAAAGTTCAAGTTGCCACATGATAAGGAAAGATAAAACTTTATAATTAATTCTAAAACAGCCCTAGTTGAGACCTGTGACACAGATGAGGGATGTATGCGAAGTGGAGAGGAGAGTGCCCTCTTCAAAATGTTCTTAACCTAGATGGACAGTAAGAGGAAAGCCAATCAGAGAACTGGGACAAGAGGAAAGCGGCTAGTGGGCTATTAGTAAGTGACAGAACACCGTCAAAGGAATGACACATGGGGAACAACGCCTTGGGGGAACTGTGAGAGAGGTTCCAGGGAAAAGGGAGAGGGCCTCTTACCTCAAATGTATTTTGTTCTGGGACATGATTTCATGCCTCCTGTGACAAACATTTACATTCAATTTATAGACATGTTCATTCTTGTTTGATGTCAGAACACAGCTATAGAACCCAATCTGGTCAGTGTGCCCTGGATCTTGATATGGCTTTCTGCCTTGCTTTCATGCTTCCCCATATAAAATGTAGGTACCAGGCAATTGTGTTTAAATTGGTCTGTCCTGAGAAAGTTCTGAGAAAGGGCTGCTCTGTTAATATTTAGTATGTGCTTACTGGAGTTTATTTACACGTTTTTCTGATCATGTTTTCCTGACCATGTTTTTCTGAACTCAAACACCTTCCATGGATCACTGCTTTCTTTGTTTCATTTATGCACTGAAGTGCCACTGTCTACAGCATTAGACTGTAGACTGCTCCATTATTTTGGGTCCTCAAATCTCACATCAGACAAGATCTGCCCAGGTCAATGAAAGTCTACACTAAGTAGGTAATGTGTGCATAAGCATGAGGTCCTGAGTTTTATCCCAAGAACCCTCATGTTTTAAAGCTGAAGCTCGGGGGATGGTCCCTTGATTTAAAGATTTGTGATGCAAACATGAAGACCTGTGTTGTAGATATTGTTCTGTACAAACAAAACACTGATTGGCTAGTGGCCAAGAAGGAAGTATAGGTGGGACAAGGAGAGAGGAGAATTCTGGGAAGTGGAAGGCTGAGTCAGAGAGACTGCTGGAGCCGTGGCCAGGACAAGGAAGATGTAAGGTACCAATAAGCCACAAGCCACATGGCAAAGTATAGATTACTAAAAATGGGCTAAATATAAGACTAAGAGCTAGACAGTGATAGGCCTGAGCTAATGACCGAACAGTTTAAATAATATGTGTCTGTATGTTTATTTTATAAGTGGGCTAAGGGACTGCCAGGGCTTGGCAGGACAGGGAGAGAAAACTCCAGCTACAGACTTGAGTTCAAATCCCCAGAAAGAATGTGAAATTTAGAGGCAGTAGTTTGTGTCTGTAATTCCATTGCTTCTACTAGTGAGATGAGAAGCAGAGACACAGAGGAATCCCCCAAGAGCTTGTAGGGCAGCTAGCCTGTATCCAGTGTTGAACAGCACAGAACAGACTCCGGCTCTAACAAGACAGAAGACAAGATCAGACACTCAGTGTTCTCCTCTGACCTTTGTATGTACCCCCTGTCATGTGAGCATGTACACACACACACACACACACACACACACACACACACACACACACAAATAATGATCATATTATTATCGTGATCAATCATGGATGCTTTTTCTTTCCTTTTTTATATTTTCCAAATTTTATATAATGGCTATACACTACTACTATAATTCCACCAAAAAAAATCAATACGCATTATATTTTAGAACAGACAGAATAAGAAAAAGCAGCCCTTCTGAGGCAATATTCCAGTCACATTGCTGCAACTACTTTACATCATCTTTGAAATTCTCTTGGGAAGTACAGACAAACAGAAAAATTATGCAACACCCACCAACATGATTGTTTTGCTCTGTAACTACCTATTCTCCCAGCAAGCTTTATTACAGGGATTCTCAGATATCTCCCATATGATCAAGAGTGAGCTGTAATTTTCTCTAGGACATATCAGTATGCAGGAAGGACCCTGCCCCATCTTAAGGAAAAAACTGGTCATAGGACACAGAAGCATCATGACATAAGGAAATGTTTCCCCCTTAACATACACCCCTAACCCATCCCTAGCCAGGCCATTCAGTTTGATTTTTAAGCTCTTGGGTATTAAAAAATTTATGTTGGCCCTGAATTATGTGCCTCTACTAATAGCAACATTTTACTAGACAATTATATTTGTATTTGTGACTAAAATCTACTTTTAATCTGTAGGTTTCAAGGGTACAGCCTGTTACTAAAATTTAAAGACCCATAAAATATTTATGTTGTTATTTTAAATATATGAATTATTTAAATACCATTGGGCTGTACTTAGAACTAGGGCAGCTGACTCTCTCCTCTTCAGGCGATTTCCTCCCAGCCCTGACAGGGAGAAACAGCCATAACCAAAATTCTTAGCCATGAGATGCTCCCATAAGACCCCTAATCAGTACTATTGGTTGAGCATCAGATCATCCTGAAAACACACAGGAAGAAGTGCCTCCTGTCATAGGGTAGGGATGCAAAGACTTCTAAAGATTGCTCTTCACAGCACTGTAGTGAGTTTCAAATGAACCAAGATCCAAGCCAGCTGACATCTCCAATTAGAGGCCATGACCCCATTGCCAATCTGTGGCAGAAGAGAACATGTGCCATAGCAGTAAATACAATGTTTTATTTATAATATCTCCATTGATTCTAATTAAAACAAAACTGTGTCTTTGCTGGGAGGAAAATGGGTATAAATAGGTGAATATCAAGGGTGGGGAAACCTAGGCAAGGCTAGGAAATTGCTGTAATTGCTCATTGAAGGACAAGAAGGGATACAAGATGGTGAGAGAGGTAAGTGCTATATATGGTTTGCATCTTGAATGTCCCCAAAGATCCATGTGTTGAAGGTTTCGTCCCCAGCCTATGGTGCTACTGGGAGGTGGTGGAATTTTAAGTAGAAAGTTAGGAAGTCAAATCAAGGCATGTCTTGAAGGTGATTGGGACACTAGCTCCTTCCTCTCTCTTTCCCTCTGCCTTCTCCACCACTCTACTTCTGAGCCATCATGGGATGAACAGTCCTCCCTGCCACACACTCTATCATAGTGCTCTGTGCTGTCACAGGCCCAAGGCAATAGTTTCAACTAACTGTAGACTAAAACTTCTGAAATCAAGGGCCATTCTGAACCTTTTCTCCTTCTAAGTTGATTGTCTCAGATACTTTGTCACAGTAACAGAAAACTGACTAATCAAGGCAAGTTATCCTTGTGCAAGTACAGAGAAGGTTTAGAGAGTACTTAAGAGTAACTTCCTCCCAGGAGAAATAGTGAGTGAGATCTTCACCTCAGATGCTATGATGCAGCTCTGGCTTCCATTTCCACTTAAAATCTTTGTTAAAAATCTGGAGTGCTTGTTAATGACCAAGGCCATATATACACTCCAAGTATTTAAATAAACATTTGTTGAGTTCATGAATGAATGAACAAAAGGAGGGTGTTTAATGAGTTAGATTCTCTCTGAGGGGTGGACAGAAAGTGCTGACTCTTCTGTAAGGCCGCTCCACTGTCTTGATAATCATGGTTTTTACCACTGCTTACATTCCAACCCATTGACACGCTATAATTTACTTATTCATTGTAATGTAATTGTTTCTTCCACTTTTCTATCAGAGGCCACGCTGCACTGAACATTGTTAGGCATGTTGCCTTTTCTTGCACATACACGGACACACTGCTTTCTCTAAGGGGTGGCTCCTAGTCAAAGCTGACTTAGCCATGAGGCAAGTGGGGAATCAGTACAAACCAGACAGAAAGTTCAGCGTTTGGTTTAGGCTTTGCTTTCTACTGGTGATCTCTATAGAAACTGGATAGATGCCAAACCCTATTCTGTGTCCTGAGAATACACAAATACCTCCAAGTCCTTTATAAACTGACAGCACAGCAAATATGTGAAGAAGTTATTTATGTGGAGTAAGATGGGGCTATGACATGGGTGCTGAGAAAGCTTTGGATACACAAGGCACCAAACTCTAAAAATCTTAAGGATGAAAATTAAACAAAATGTCAGGTGAGATTCATGGAAGAGATACCTATGAACTTCCTTGGAAGGGAAATAGAGAACTGAGTGATGGGATGGGAAGGGCGGTGACTTCTAACCAAGGAGAAAACCACATACACAGGCATAGATGTAAAAGCAAAGCTTACTGATAGAAAGAGCATCATGCCATGGGTGAGGGGGATCAGGAAAATGTCAAGGGATGGCTGAGAAGATAAGCTGAAGACAGAACAGACATGTTGAATGTACACGGAGGGGAATTTGAAAGCACATCAGAGGTGAATTCTCCTGTAAGCCAGGAGCTAATACTTGCTTCATGGTAAGACTCTGGAAGGGAAGGGAAGGCTGAAGACTGGAATTCTCAAGGCTTTGGTTACCACAGCACCAAGGAGAAAGAAATTACTTAATCCTCCTCAAGGATGACATTCTAGGCTTACCCCAGGTTAGAATCACGAAGTTCAGCCACAGCTCTGGAACTTCTCTCAACATCCATAAGACAGAAACTCCCTCTCATTTATGATGTTCACTTCTAGGATAAACCCTTCTAGCTCTGGTTTTCTGGATTTCTGGCTTCTTTCTCAGAATTGCATCTTCTGCAGATGGCTCCTTGATGTGATTTGAATAGCATTCCAAAAGTATCTGCTAACTTCTCCTTGGATTGTGACCCAGAGTAGCTTAGAATGCTGCCCCTGTTACATCTTTTTATAGAAAGAGGGAGTCTATCAACTGGTATCTTCATAATAGGTTGATCATTGGTTTTATAGTTCTAAGAATGGTAGTCTGGGTTCTCCAGGGAAAACAATAAAAGCCAAAAAAAATTTTTGTATGCACACACATGGAGGGGGGCTGGCCCAAATAATTATACAAAGACAGAACTAGCAAACCCTACAGTCTGGAAAGTGGGGATTACAAGATAACCCATTGTATAGCTCCAGTCTGAGTTCAAAAGCTGAGAGTCAAAAGATGATATTGGTTCTAGTCTAAGACTAAATTAGCCGAAGCAGGAGTGACCCACATCCCAGCTCAAACAGTCAGGAAAATAAAGAACTCTTGCTTACTTATCCTTCATTTCCTTCACATCTTTAGAGAATTAAGTGACACTCAACCACCTTAAGGAATGGGGACTTCCTTGATTAATTTTAAAATGTTCATCTCACTCAGAAATTATTTTACAGACACAACAGATATCTGGGCACATAGGCACTGGAGCCAATCAATCTGATACATAAAATTAAGTACCATAGAAACCATGATGACCTCAGTCATTTTTAGAGGTCCTGGAGACACTGCCTTCTACAACTGTATTGTTTTACAGGGTGGCTACACACTTGAAATATAGCCCTTCTAAATTGAGAAAAAATTTAATAGCAAAACATCATCTTTCAAAGATGTAGAATCTACCTGAAAAGGTAAGATATCTCATTGTGATGGTCAATTTTGAGTGCCAATGTAATGGAAATAAATATTTAGACATCTGATAATACATTATTTAATTTTCTCAATGCTTCAGTAGGCACTGAACTGATTCCTCTGTCTGTGAAGAAACAACCGAGTGGTTTGGCAGCCCTGAGTCTGTCTGTAAGGTGTCTCCAAAAGAAATGAGTTTGGCTGAGGGCACCAGCTTCAGTGTCTTCAGTACGAATGGACACTGTCCAGGCAGTTGGAGGTCCACATGGAATGAAAGTGTGGAAAAAGTAAAATCTTCCTCTTCGTCTTTCACGGTCAGAGTGCCGTATTCTCCTACCCTTGGATACCAGAGTTCCAAGGTCTGTGTTTGGTCCTGGAAGTCACCCTAGCAAGCCCCCAGCCTTGCCTCTGGGCTTTCCTACTCTGGTTTTAGTCTGAGACTTAACACAACATCTTCCTTGGTTTGTAGGGCTTTTAATGGAACTGAGTCATGCTATCCCTTCCATAGGAAAGTCTTAAGCCCTAAGGCCTTTGGACTTAGATTGAGCTACACCAGCAGGTGCCCTGGTTCTGCAGCATTCAGTCTTGAAGTAAGCCATGCTACCAACTTCCATAACTTTCCAACTTCGCTTCCAGGGTTCTCCTATTTGTGAACGTCCCATGATGGCTCTTCTTAGGCACCATAACCAAGTGAGCTGGTTCAGTCTATCTCTATCTCTCATCACTCCTCTAGAATACCCTGATAGAAATAAATATTTAGAGTATTTACATTAATTACATAATAATATTTTAACATATTGGCTTAAATAAGATGCATCATTAAAATTCCATTTATCTATCTCCTTTTGATTTTTTAAATGTGGCTAGTCAGGAGTTTCAAATCAATGATGAGGCTCATATTTGGCTTCCATTAGAAATAAAGGAACCAGTTATCAAAGGTGGGAATGGCATCCAAAGCCCAGATAAAATAGTTAAAATTTCAAGACAGTTTTAATTTTAATGAATCAATTAGCTAATGGGGAAAATAAAAAATTAGCAAATGACTTATATGCGGTTCTTGTTGTTGGAGTACAAGATCACCATGGTCACCACATGCAAGTCATTTGCCTCAGGTTTTTTAAGTTAGACCCATCTCTTCCTGGATAGAATAGCCTGTTCTCTGACTCAGGAATTGTGCTGCTTATGCTTCCTGGAGTCTGTCAGCAATGAGTATCTAGCTATGGAAAGAAGGTATAATGCCTACTGTCTACATCCTCACTCCTTTGACCCAGATGTATCCCACTGAGTAGGAACAGCAACTGTCTCAGAAGTAATCCTATTTCTCTCTAATCAAATATTCTTAGTTCATGGGTGTTTTTGTTTTGTTTTGTTCAAGGCTGGGTTTCTCTGTGTAGCCCTGGCTGTCCTGGAACTCACTCTGTAGACTAGGCTGTCCTCAAATTCACAGAGATTTACCTGCTTCCAAGTACTGGGACTGAAGGCTTGTGCTACCACGCCCAACAAGTTTGTGTTTCAACCAGATAAAATCCAAATGTTGCAGGATTTGGGCCAGAGGCCCCACTTCCATATTGCTGAACAAATAGTTAGGCTTCCTTTTCTTTTGTTTGCTTTTTCTAGGCACTAAGAAGTAACAGAATTAATTTCCAGTACTGACAAAATTTCAAATCCATTTGTAAACACTGATTTGAGTCATAAATGGTCCTTCAGAGGTCATCTATAATTAAAAGCTCTTTTGATTTCACTTAAGCAAGAAGTCTCCAATAGTAGCACTGATGGAGATTCATTTTTACAGACCTTAAGATCTGAGAAGGAGCTCCAAGAATCCCCTGGAATCTTGGCAAAGGCCTCAAGCATTATGCAAGGTGCTGGGGGAAGTGTTCGGGGGCAGGACAGGGATTGAGATGCAACACCAAAGAGCAGAAAGGGAGGAACAAAGGCCACAGTAAGGCTTTCCAATTCATCTCTGCTGCCACATCATGGAGAGGCCATAGGCCATGATGAGCTGGCCTGTCTAAGGTCTGACACAATGCAACTTACAGAGATCTTGATTAAGCCAATCCCCAACAAGCCATCCCTGCCTTCCTTGCCACAACAGTTTTACCATAAGAGTCTTTCCTGGTCCCTTCAGGGACTCCCCAGTCCCACTAGTCATTCTCCAATAGACCTCAGTTCCTTTTCCTGCCATTTTCCTGAGGCTTCTCATGAGAAACATTCATAATGAAACTCTGAACCCATCATCGTTTCTTGCCTGAGGTTGCTAGAGATTCAGTTTCTTTGCCTCCATGCCCATTAACCTCTAACCAATGTCCTACTTTCCAAACTAGTCCTCAGGCTGCTGTGAAAGACTATTGGAATGAAATATAGGAAATCAACAGGATATACAATAGGTGAGTCCAAGAAGATGAGAGATTGTCATGAGAATGAGAGGAGCTACCAGGCAGGCAGTGGAGAGAGGTAGCCCATTGCAAAGAAGTCCAGCAGGGAAGATGCTGTGTACACATGTGGTGATTTGAGTGAGAAATCTCCCCCAGAAGTTCATTTATTTCAATATTTAGTACCCAGTTAGTGGCACTGTTTGGGGAAGTTATGGAACCCTTAAGAGGTAGAAGCTTGCTGGAGAATATTGGTCATATGAACAGGCTTTGTGGGTTTATAGCCTCAGGTCACTTCCTGTTCTCCCTGTCTGCTTCCTCTGTATAGATGAAAAGTGATCTCTCTGCTTCCGGCCCCTGCTCCCAAGCCTTCTTCACCACTATGGACATTATCCATCTGGAACTGTAAGCCTAAATAAGCCCTTTCTTCCAAGTTGTTTTTGGTCATAGTAGTTTATCGTGGCAGCTGAAAAGTAACTAGTCTGACACTACTGGGACAAATTAAGAATATTAAGATATTGATGGTTCATTTTCCACAGTATATAAATTCTGCTTCAAAGATCTGTCATAAAGATGTCCTAGTATTGGCTATGAGAACTCCTAGAATACCTTTCAAAGTCATGATAGCTCTATGAAGAGGCCTTGCTGAACATGGAGGTAAAATTGGAATGACTGAAATGTTCAGGAAAATATGTTGAACTCAGGGCACAAATTCTCATGTTGTGGCAATTACTGAGACATGTCCATCCAGTGCTTATTAGCCTCTTCTCTCTCATTAACAGGATCATTTCAGAGAGAATGGATGGTGAAATGTACCAGCTAGGTAGTTATATATTCCCACCTCCCTTGCAGCTAGGAATGGCGTACCCATATGCTGAAGTTGTGGTCAATGAGACACAACAGAATGGCTTTGGGGGATATTTGGAAAAGTTCTCCTAGTTCAGAGTATTGTTTCATCCTGTAGCTGCTTCCGGCCCTGGTCATGAGGCCCCTGTCATGGAACAGTATGGCTTTTCCACCCAATATAGAAAAGGAGGATGGAAGTCAGAAGCCAAAAATGGCAAGGCAAAAAGAGTTGTGAACATACAGATGTCAATACTCCTGGGCCGCCCTACATACTCTGATCTCTGATATCTAGTTTCATGAAAATGAATAAAACCCCCTCCTTCTTTAATCCTTTCTTTCTCAGATTTTGTTATTTGCATCCTGACAAATAAACATAACCTAATGAAAGCTAAGTAGAGAAACTCTAAAATATTTAAAATAGCTACTCCCAACTTCTTAAAACCCAGATTTGTATGTTAGTTGTTGGTCAATACAGAAAAAAATTCCTACCTTACAAATCCAGAACTTGTGAATACAACTAGGTTTGGACTCCTTGGAGGTTTAGCTATGCCTGAGAAACTCACTGCAGAGATTTAACACAAATTTAAGAAATAAATGGGAAGATACAAGGGTTTGTATAAAATTTAGAATCATATTTAGAATGTGCTACAGAAATGCTACATGTATAAAGTGACACTAAGATAATCTTCAACCCCTCAGGAGGGCTGATGTGCCTGGCTCAGAACTAAAAGATATTAGTGGACATGAGACTGTAAGGATTGCAAGGTCTGGTGTAGACAGCCTGGGGCTTATAAGTAAACCAATATGTGCACAGGCATCCATTGGAAGACAAAGCCCAAACCAGCTACATGAAGAGATATGATTTAAGGCAAAGAATTGGTACCTTGATGTAAAGTCATTAACTGGGTAACTGAAGGTAGAAAGAGAATACCAGGGAATTGCTGAGACCACAACTGCTGGAACAGCAGCTGCTGCCAGGGCAGGAGGAACAAAGGAAGAATTAGTGAACGAACATGTCATTAATCTTAAGGAGTTCCTTAAGATTAAACTCAGGATTCAGAGTAGGGTCCACTAGTCAGTGCCTGGGCCATGGAGTGATAATACTGTTGCTATAAGGAGGAACTACATCTGCCCAGGTCAGTGATTCTCAACCTTCCTAGTGCTGTGACCCTTTAATACAGTTCCTCATGTCATGGTGACCCCCAACTATAAAATTACTTTTGTTAATACTTTGTAACTGTGATTTTACTACTTCTATGAATCATAATGCAAATATCTGTGCTTTCCAGTGGTTTTAGACAACCCCCGTAAAAGAATTGTTACACACACACACACACACACACACACACACACATACACACACCACGCCAAAGGGACCACGAGCCACAAGTTGAGAACCACGGGTACAGGAGAAGTATTGCAGAGGAAGGAATATTTTCCCAGTGCTCCCTCAGGATGTCTTAGCCACTGTTCTATTGTTGTGAAGAGACACCATGACCAAAGCGACTCCTATGAAAGAAAGCATTTAATTGGGGCTTGCTTACAGTTCCAGAGGTTTAGTTCATTATTATGGTAGGGATTGTGGCAGCACACAGGCAGACATGATGGCAAAGAATTCAACATCTGGATCCACAGGCAACAGGAGAAGAGAGAGAGATTGGGCTTATTTGGGGCTTTTGAGACCTCAAAGCCCACCCCTGGTGACACACTTCCTCCAACAAAGCCACATCTAGTCCAACACGGTCACACCTCCTAATCCTTCTCAAGTAGTGCCACTCCCTGATGATTAAAGCATTAAAATATATACGTGTATGGGAGCCATTCTTATTCAAACAACCAAAGCTTCCTTTAAGCTCCCCCTCACAGAAAATCTTAGCATAAAATAACAGTAGACAGAACAAGAATGAAACTTATCTAGTCTGTGATGTCTAATCTTGGCTGTGAACTTGACACACGTGGGAAGAGAGAACCTCAACTGAAGAACTACCTCCACCAGATTGACCTGTAGACATGACCGTAGTGCATTTGTTTGATTGTTAATGGATATAGGAAGGCCCATCCAACTATAGTCAGTACCATCCACATGCCAGTGACCTTGGACAATATAAGAAAAGTAGGTAAATATGACCATGACAGCAAGACAGCAAGCAGCATTCCTCCATGGTGTCTGCTTCAAGTTCTTGCTTTGAGTTCCTGTCTTGGCTTCCCTTGATGACAGAATATTAACCTCTAAGATGAAATAAAACATTTCCTCTGCAAGTCTTTTTTGGCTACAGTGTTTGTCATAACAGAGATGAAACCAGAACAAAGGCCCAGGCCCAATACCGAGGAACAGGGACAGAAGTGTGGACGTGAAAATGAAAAATAAACAGCTGATATAAGGTACAGCACCCCTGCCTCAGACATTAGTTCCTTGTCTTGCTACTGTGATAAAATGCATGACAAAAGTGACATACAGAAGGAAAGGTTTCCTTTGGCTTACAGTTTAAGGACACAATCTATCCTGGTACAGAGACATGGAAGCAAAAGTGGCTCTGGCTGTGGCAGAGGGAGGGAGAGACAGCTGGTCACATATACATGCAGTCAGGAAGCAGATGGGATGAATGCTGGTGCCCGGACAAAGGCATTGAGCCATGCATCCTGAAGAAACCATCAAAAGATGAATGGGGGCAGTGTGGGAGTTTAGGGGAGCTGGAGAAATGGCTCAGTGGATAAAAGCACTGACTGCTCTTCCACAGGTCCTGGGTTTGATTTCCAGAACCCACATGGTGGCTAACAACTATTTATAACTTCAGTTTCAGGGAATCTGATGCCTCTCTTGACCTCTGGGACATCAGGCACCCACATGGTATACACACATACTTGCAGGCAAAACACTCATACACACAAAACAAAAATAGATAGATAGATAGATAGATAGATAGATAGATAGATAGATAGATAGACAGATGATAGATAGATAGATAGATAGATAGATAGATAGATAGATAGATAGATAGATGAATGGACATAATATGTAACATACACACAATAGTATATTATTCAGAAATAAGAAGAACGAAATTTGCAGTAATATTCAGGGATTTGTATATCATAACGTTAAATGAAATAAGCCAGAATCAGAAAGACAAATACAGTAGGATTTACCTCCTAGGTGCTATCTAAAATACATGAGCTCATAAAAGCATGACTGTGCTTTACTAAAGAGTAGAAAAGAAGCAGGAAGGAGGAAAGGCCATTCAACAGGGGCAGGGACACAGCCAGATAGGAGGACTATGTTTCCATTGCTATCATATAGAAGAGTGAGTGTCGTTAACAAGAATGTATTGCAACAATTAAAATAGCTAGAGGACAGAATTTTGAGTGTTCTCATGAAGGAATAAATGTTTGTGATGACAGATAACCTAAATATCTTGAGTTTTTCATTACACATGTACCAAAATATCACATTATGCCCCCCAAAAGACATATAATTATCCATCAATTAAAAATAAGTAAATAATCTTTTTTAAAAAAATAAAACAACTTCAGTTTCACACCTCAGGAACAGAGCTTAGACAGGCGAGATCCTACCAGATGGAGACAAGCTGTGCTTCTGCCAATGCTGGTTGGAGACTCAGCTTGTACTGTCCTTCCAAGGAAGAAGATGGGCCCCAACTAAAATCCTAAGGCACTGGGTGCTTGCCACCTGGCATGTCAGAGTGAGCAGGAACTGACTCAAAGAATGCGGGTGGCCCACACTTTCTATGCTTGCGACAGTCAGAACAATGGATGGTTGCTTGTTCTCATGGTCTCTTTCCTGCTCTCATTAAAACTGTCTTAAAGACCCATTTCAGAATCATTAGGTCTCCTGATCCTGAAAAGTGTGATAAATGTTGGCGTAAACTCAACCAACTTTCTAGAAGCTACCACCATGACAATATACACACAGAGTCAAAGGCAGCCATGGCTGGAAAGTGAGCAGCAGGAATCTTCATGAGCTTACTGAACAACAGAATGTCTCTGGATCTCATATCACTTAGGTAGAAAAGGAGGGAACAAAGATGTGCCCCAGTGTGGCCCCAGCAATAGTTTTCAAGCTGCCCTGATGCCATTTCTAAATCTGGCTACATCTAAGATCACCATCCTTGCAATTGCAAGGGCCTTTATGTCAGAGAAAGGAGAGGGAGGGAGTAGAGACTGGGCACATGTCCTGCCCAGTGAGAGTCCATGGCCTCCTTCAGGGACTTTGAAGATCAAGTCCTGGGAGGCAGGGACAGAGAGGAAACAATGCAAGGGAGAAGAAAAGAGAGAATTAGAAGGCATTGCTTCATGGGCCTAGAAAGATACAAACGAAGTACATGAATGGGTTTGAATGACTTTGGGTTGTATACACTGTATTCTTTTAAGCACAGCATTGCTTTGGGAATAAATCATGGGATTGGTGGCTCTGAAACGTTACACAAACAATCTAAAAGTCTCCATTGGAGATGTAGGGACAGGCAGAGAATTCCAGAAGCCTTTACTACATCTTTGGATGGCTCTTTCTTTGGCCAGGCTATTTACGGGCTCAGTAGCCTTGCTACTGACACTCTCAAAGGCTCAACTCTTTCCCTCACCTTCCAGCCCTTCTAAGTGGCTCTCTGTCCCTTGGTAGAGTCTGGTGTAGAGACACATTCCCAAGCCTTACATGCTGCTTCCCACTAAGACCCACCTGGAGCTGCCTTTCTTGACTTAAGGAATTAATTGTTTATGTAGGCCTGGATATTTATTTCACCTCCTGGGAGAATTATCATCAACAAATCACACAAGTACACACACGCACACCTGTGGACACACAATCACATGCACATGAATTCCCTCACACTCTTTATCAGGCATAGATATGCCAATTAACCAACAAAGAACATTCAGGGAGAAGCAGTGATGACTTGAATGCTACCATTGTCTCTCATGGCTGTGACTTCTCTGGTTCCTTAGTCTGGGAGAAGAGATACTGACCTTCACTGGAAGGTCGTTGTTTTCCTAGAAGGAGATGGCAACTGTGGTTGCCAACCAGGAGATGATAGACAGGGTGATGATGCTTGAAAAACAAACTCCAATCTGTAATTCAAAGCATAGTTAATATCTAGCACAGTTAACCTCAGACCTTATGTGCCAGTTATTAATTTACTGCCTTTTAGCTACAACATCCTAAGACATCTCAACATCTTCACTCCATCTAACACACCATCATTATATTCTTTGACCTCTCACCTCCAGATGGCAATGTCTTACCCTCACAACCAATTATTCTTCCAGATTTACTTCTTCACCCATGGAATGTTTGGCCTCAGATAGACACATGTCTCTGCCAGCCTTAATTATTCTCTAATCTACCAGCCTGTTGCTAGCCCCTTTGTCTTCCAAGTACAGCAAGAATCTCACTATTTACTCCCTGAGAATTAATTGGATAGCCTGGTTTTGAATCCTATCTCTGGCATATTCAACTCTGGACAAATTTGACTTTCGTGAGACATAGATTCCTCATCTTTTAAATAAATCTGGTATTAATTCCAACACCCTAGAATCATTAAGAATTTCAATCAGAACAAGGTGTGGAAGGATCTTAAGCATGTGTTCAATGTCAGCCATTCTGATCACTCCTGTCCCTACCTTTATCCCTGTATCATGGTTTATAGCAACTCAGGAAATAGTATCTTATACCTGGGAAATTAACACTATTGAAGTTACAATATATGTTGAAGAAACACTATAATACTGAGAAGCTTCTATCACTGCCAATGAGCCATGAGAATCCTTGCTGGATCTTGGGCTCTGCTGACTACACCTTGTCTATAGCTAGTTCCTACATGAATTTTCCCTAATTTATAATACAAATATTTCTAATTATTGCCCCAACCCACAAACACAAACCCCAAACACACCTAACATAAAACTTTGCCTCTTTCCTCACTAAAGACAGGGAAACTACAAGCATAAATTCCCTCAACTTCTAAGTTCTGTAACTGGAAAACTGATTTGCAGCCACATAAAACTGGTTCCTTCTGTCCAGCATCTTCTTGTTCAAGGCTAACAGTCCCTATGTCCATCCTTCCTCAGCATTTTTCAGGTCCTTCCTTTCTGTGAATATCACTCTGTATGCTGTGAATGTGTTGCTCTGATTGGCTAATAAACAATATGCCAATTGGTCAGTTACCAGGCAGGAAGTATAGGTAGGATAAGCAGAGAAGAAAATTCTGGGAAGAGTCAGGAGTTGCCAGCCAGATACAGAGGAAGCAAGATGTGAAAGCAGAACTGAGAAAAAGTACCAAGCTACATGGCTAAACATAAATAAGAATAGGGTTAATTTAAGTGTAAGAGCTAGTCAATAGTTAGCCTGAGCTAATAGCTGAGCAGGTTTAATTAATATGAGCTTCTGAGTGAATATTTTATAAGCAGCTGTGGTGTCTGTGGGGCTGGGCAGGACTAGAGAAAACTTCAGCTACAAATGGCTCGAGTTTCCACCTAAAACCTGAAAATACTTAATAAGCAATTCTAAATGGAACCAAACAGGTTCCTGATTCATGTCTCATGCGGGCAGCAAGACACTGCAACAAGCAGGCTTGAGGTACTCTATGGTGGGTGTCAAGCTGCAGGCTTGACCTGCAACATGACACATTCTCACCGAGTTACACAGATGTTTCTGCAAGCTGTGAAACATGGTGCGTGGTGGATATAGGTTTTGCTACAAAAAAAAAAAAAAAGAAAAGAAAAAGGTTTCTGGGCTACGCACTGCTTTGATAGAAGCATAGACCCACTGCCTCCCAGAGTCAGGAGATAGCATGGCTCCCAGAGCTGCCCGTGAATTATCTCCACCATGTTGGAAAGCTGAGTTGGGCGGAGGCAGCAGCCAAGGCTTCTGTTCACTACTAGCCACTGCAATTTAAAGTAATAGTTACACAATAAGACAGATTTAGATGGAATAGTTTACAATGTGTGTAAAAATGTGCATAGGCTTGGAAGAGAGAGAAAAAGGAATATATGCAGTTATATAAAGAAATAGTTTTAAAAAATAAAGTCTTTAAGGAGACAGTAAAGGTAATATAAAAAATAAGTCATGTAAAGATGGATATTACACAGAGAGTCTGGATTATATTGTCTTTGGGATTTTTAACTGCAGAAAGACATGAGATTGTAAAAGATGCTCAGTTAAACCAATATGTATATTTTAAAGGTACCTTGACTTCAAAATTTGGATCCAAGGATATGTTGCTTTGGAAAGGAGGCTCTGTTTTTGTTTCCACAGGAAGCAAGAGGCTATGGGTTCGTTTCAGGTTAAGATACATCAGGTTTGACCAGCCAAGATCACCTGAAAGGTCTCCGATGACACCATGGCCCAGATGATCCAACATCCAGAATGGTTTCAAGGCAACTGACTCAGAAAATACAGCCTCATGGACTACTACATAATCCTAAAATTTTCTTTGTGTCCCCATAAGAATACAGCACCCTCATCCAGAAGGAAGTAGTATGAGAAGCTATGCCCAGATTCCCAAAATATTGTTTATGAATGTTTATTTTTATTTAAATCAGTTGATTATAAATACAATCTCTTTCTAAAAAAGGGGGGATAGTATAGATATGATAGGATGAAAGGGTAGATTAATGAACCTACTTTCAAGGAACAACAACTTGTTTAGAAATGTTTTACATCGCTATGGATTTTAGGTTATTGATATAAGTTTAAATTTAATTTTGTTATGCTTTATATGTATTTCTACTCTTGTTTGAGGTATTATGTTTATGTAACTCATTTAGATTGTAATGCATAATTAAAGTACAGATTAATAATTAGTCTTCTATGATAGTCAAATTATAGTCATGTTAAGTTTTCTAGGTATACATAGATATAATTCAATTAGGTAGATAATCTTCAAACACTTCAAAGACCTACAGAATATGGCATTTAAAATGTTTTAAAAATTTTGACTTTCTGGACAGTGAGGCATGTGTGCTCCTAGCAGCACTGATTTATTTACTTCAAAGAAAAAGATGAGCATTGAAGACACTCCATAAGGAATTTATCTTTTTCTTGGCAAATATAGCCATTTGGGCAAGAAACTGTTCTTGCCTGGACTACTTGAAAAAATATGTTGACTGGACATTCAGGACCCATAGAAAGGTGACCACTGAACTTTGCAAGGCAAAATGGTCTTTCAGATTCCTGCTTTGCAGAGGAAACTGCCAGACATTCTACAGGACACAAAGAAAAGTGACTGAGAGACTCTAGGCCTGTGGGCTGAAGAC
Source organism: Peromyscus maniculatus bairdii (assembly GCF_049852395.1). Lineage (NCBI taxonomy): Eukaryota > Metazoa > Chordata > Mammalia > Rodentia > Cricetidae > Peromyscus > Peromyscus maniculatus. The sequence continues at coordinate 13,283,213 of NC_134860.1, forward strand.
AGATGCCCCAACTTTACAGAGGAACTTTGGATGACTATCCAGGCAGCCAGCTGTCTCTGGCATTCTAGATTTTTGAAAGTTGCTTATAATGCACTTCCTGTTTTCTTAAGTAATATTATATCCTTCTGAGGTCTTTAATGTAGTTGAAGGCTAAATAGTTATAATTTCCTTAGTTATGAGAAAAAGATAAGTTAGATATGAAACCTTAGACTCACAAATATAGTATACATAGGATATCTTCTTTAATTTTGCCAAAAACAAATAGACTAGATATTATAGCTATAATTCTTGCTTGATAATTATTTTGTTATATGTAATTTTACATGTTAAAGTTAAAATCTTCCTTTTGGAAAAAAAAAAGAAAAGGGGAAGTGCTGTAAATATCATTCTGTATGCTGTGAATATGTTGCTCTGATTGGTTAATAAATAAAATGCTGATTGTCCAGTAGCCAAGCAGGAAGTATAGGTGGGACAAGCAGAGAAGAGAATTCTGGGAAGAGTCAGGAGTAGCCAGCCAGACACAGAAGAAGCAAGATGTAAAGGTAGGACTGAGAAAAGGCACCAAGCCATGTAGCTAAACCTAAGTAAGAATTATGCATTAGTTTAAATGTAAGAGCCAGTCCATGGTAGGCCTGAGCTAATGGCCAAGCAGTTTTAATTAATATAAGCTTCTGAGTGATTATTTTATAAGTGGATGCAGGGTCCGTGGGGCTGGACAGGACTGGAGAAAACTTCAACTACACTTCCTCCATCATCAGAATTTCCTATACTCTGACCAAGTCTCTCTACCTAGTGGAGTGTTGGAATAGATGTCTGGCTGTATATTCATCTTATAATTAGCTGTATTCTTCTCTTTCTGTTTCAATCCCATCAAATTCTCTCATTTAGCTATGCTCACTCTGGGAATGTTTCTTTCTTCTTCCCATCAGAACTTTGTAAAGTCTGGTCTAACCCACTCTGCACACTGTAAGTCCCACTCATTCCAAGACCACCCACAGTCCACTCTATCTGTGTGATTCTGTTTTGATCAGTCCTTCTACAATTCAACCCCTGAGTCTGGTATAATGGCCTTTCCCTGTCGCTGCAGACCTTCCAGCTTCTTAACTCTAACGCTAGCTTTACTGCCTATAACAATAGCACCTCATGGTTTTCTTGGTCCTACTCTGACTCTCCATTCTCTTGTGTTTACACAGCCTTCTTCCTCTAACTGCCCCTTAACGGTTGAGGGTACCTGAGTTTGTTTTTCTGACTCACTTCTTCCCTTACACTGCATGCACTCCTGGTGACTTTATCCTTCTGTATAGACATAAATTCTCAAAATTCCTGACTTTAACCTGGGCTTCCCTCTGAAACTTCTGAACTTCTTGGTTGTTTGAAGCATTCAACTGAGCGTACTATAAGCCCTCACATGTGTGTTCAGCCTCACCATCATTCCTTACTCACCAGTTCTCAAACTCAACATTCCTTACTACATTGGTTATGTGACTTTCCACACCTAAGACATGATGCAGCAATACTTCTCTCCAGCCATTGACACACCACATTCTCTAAATTTGACCATATGAATGTGGCCCTGCCCACCTCTTCCTGCCCTTCTCTGTTGTCCTGACTCTACCTCTCTTACTTGAGGCTTCCCACCATCTCCTCATGGACTTCTACTTTTGATCCTGTACATGATCTCAGAGGGAGATAGGAAACACACATCTGCTCCATCTACCACCCAGCTTAAAACTTTTGGACAAATTCCCATTTTCAAGCTCTTTATAATAGCCTCAAAGAACAATGCAACAACAAAAACCTGTCATAATTTCTTCCTTCTACTTCCCACCCTGCATATTAAGCTCTCCTAGACAAAAGCTCTGTGATCCCCTCTGTACCATATATGGCATTTACATCTGTCCATCTTGTGGGCCTTACAGATAAAGCACATTGTATTAGTCAGGGTTCTCTAGAGCAACAGAACTTATAGAATGAATTTCTCTATACATAGAGAGAAAGAAAGGGGGTTTATTATAACAATTTACAGGCTGTGCTCCAGCTAATCCAACAATGGCTGCCTATGAAGAGAAAGTTCAAGAATCCAGGAGTTGCTCAATCCATGAGGCTGGATGTCTCAGCTGGTCTTTAGTATACACTGGAATCTGGAAGAAATGGACTCTAATGCCAGTGGAGGAATGGAATTGCTAGTAAGGTGAGAATAAGCAGGCAAAGAGCAAACTCTTCCTTCTTCCCTGTCATTATATAGGCTTCCAGCAGAAGGCGTGGCTCAGATCACATCTGGATTCTAGGTATGTCTTCCCACCTCAAGATACAGCTTAACGGTGTGTTTTCCTACCTCAAAAGTCTGGATTAGAAATAAATCTTCCCATTTCAAATTAAGCAGAAATCCTTCACAGGTTTTCCCTTCATTTTTGTGTTTCAGTTAATTCCACATCCAAGAATAGCCATCACACACATCTCTTTTTTTTTAATTACCTTAATAACCTTATAGCTACCAGACATCTGGAGTTTGTTGTTGTTTTGAGGGTTTTTTCTTCTCTATTTGTTTGTTTCTTTGTTTGACCATTCTAAGGATCAAATTCAGGACCTAGCACATGTCAGGCAAATACTCTGCTACTAAACTACATCCCAACCAAGATGTAGCTGAGCTTTGCCTGCACATTTCACCAGGTGTAATTTTTTTTCTTTCTGGTTCCCACCAGCCTTTAAGATCCTTGAAGGCATGGCTATGTCTTCACCTTTTCTGTATGCCTGGCACCTTCCCACACCCTAGCTATGAAGGGTCTTGAGTACACGATGGCTGAACTGCACTGAACTGACTGTCAAGTTGGCCACTATGCCGCTCATTCTCAGAACTCTCCATATCTGGCCTACATCAAACCTTCCTACAACTGCCTCTTCAAAGGCAGGAACATTCCTTCCAGATGAAAGTCCTCTATTCCACTGCGACAGGCTCTTTTCCTAACTCTCGTTACATGAGTTTCCACTTCACTTGTATGGTCCCATAAGTGGAAGTTATTTTCTGGTTTTTAAATAAAAGTCACCGGGTACCCAAAAGTCGTCCTGAGTGACCTTTGTGTGATGGAAAGGACACTCGCTGGGGAGTCTGGAGACTACAGTTACACTCACTGCTGTGCAGCTGATATTCTATCTGATAAAGTGGCACACTGCCATGCTAAGTCTTCTTCCTCTTCATTTCCACAATGCCTAGGCTAGGTGAGCTGAGACTGGGGCTACATTGTCTGACCTGTCGAGCTCTTTCCTTGTTGAGGTTTACCTAGCATCTTTATGTGTGTGACAGGAAGAAGACTTGGTGTTCAAAGTACTCACAGAGAAAGTCAGACTAGGGAAGAGAGATAGACTAGGCTTTATTCTACTCATGTAGTAATAAATCCAGGAGTCCCTGAAGGAAAATACTGGCCTGAGATTCAGGCTATAGTCTGCTTGCTTGGGTGCCCTCAAGTCTTGGACTCCTGAGAGTGCAGATTTATCTGGCTTGAACTTGATCACTCTTTACCTTCTCTCAGCCAGCTCTTTCTCTGTAAGGCTGTTACAAATAGCTTTAAAGGCAGAAGAGCCACAGCAATAAAAACAGTTGCTCCCTGCCCCAAATCCTACATAGCACTTCATCTCTCTACCCAGGCATGGTCAGTCTCTCTGCTATCACCACTGCCCCCACTGCTCCACCGTGGGTTGCCCAAGCTCTCCTAGACAGAGTAAATCACCAAGAAAGATGAGAGTTTTCCCAGCTCTGTGCTCCCATCCCTGAAGGAGCTCAGAAAAGAAGGGAAGCTGGTATGTGTTAAAAACAACCAGCCATCAGGCAGTGCATCATCACAAGGGAGAAAGGAAGCTGGCTCCCAGTAACTCAGCAGCTACTCACTTGCTAAGAACGGGCACATGGTCTGCTTTATGGAGAGTGTGAAATGATTTCTTTCACACTGTTCCTTATTGGAACATTCCCCATCGACAACAATCACTCATTCTCCCAGGGAGACAGACTCAGAGAAACAACAAAAGACAGAAAAGATACAAGATCTCACATGGCCACCAACACACACATAAACTCACAGGCAAACAATTCTCAGTAACCACAAACCTAAGGTACAAATGTACAGAGACTTAATTCACAGAAAGAGAACCAGCACCTATTCTTTGGACTCACACAGATTCAGACACATTGATATTCAAACATTCAAACACTTGTGCATATCACCCAGAGGTCAGAGAAGCATGTAGCCAGAGAAATGTGGTTTTAAATACATGAGTATACATAGCCATCTCAACCCTGACCTTCAGACAGGGACCAAGGCAGCACAGAAATTCTCAGGTACAAAATGACCTATGTAATTTGAAGGAGGGTCCAGTCACTGAACTATCTAACCCCATTTCTGACCTGTCCTATTTCATTTCTTCCTTGAGTCTTTCTTACCTGTTGTTATCTTGGATCCCAGGAACAAGAGTCTGATTGATGAACATATAAAGACCAAGGACCAAGACTACCTCATGAGCACTGGAGGTACTAACACAGCCCCTTATGACAGTGCCAGGTAATGAACTGACCAGACCAAGATGACCTGGACCACCACTATGGAAGCCCACAGTCCTTGCCTTGGGACAAGAAGGCAGTTTTTTAGGTCATAAGATTTCTGATCTTGCGATGGGCAAGCTGTCAGTAAAACTCCTTCACTGTCTTTCCTACAGTTCAGGTGTTAGAACGATTTCTGGGGCCTGCGGCTGGGACTGCTCCACTAGGACTCATTGGCAAAGGAGCATCTCCTTTAACTGTAGCATCAGTTTAGGGTTAATCATATGGGCATCTGGGAGTGAGTTGATGGGGATAAGTAAAGACTAGATATCAGGGAGGCTGTTGTCTCCCTAATAATTAGGAGAACACAAAAAGTGATGGATTCCAGAGACATATTTTGGAGAAACTGGAAAAAACTTAATGACTAATTCAATGTGTCTAGAAAAGAAGAGGAGGAGCAAAGGCTCTTAGGACTCTGAGCAGCAAAGCATCACTCATTGCAATGTGTAACACAAGCAAAAGGTGGGAAAGTCCCCCATGGTGAACTCCTTTAGTTATTTAACCCATAGACTGGAAATAGCCTGAGTGCAGTCACTGAGAGTACAGCCTCTAGCCGAGCAGGGTGAGGGGTGGCTGAGGTTATCCCTCAGTGGGCTTCCGGAGACCTACTCCAAGCATGTTATCTGTCAGATGAAGATGTGAATACAGAGGCAGGGTGATAAGAGAGCAGTGGACCTGCTGGGAAGCCAGGGGCCCTTGACCCCTCACCTTGACTTGCCTCCTGGCCTTCCTGCCCATAGCACTCCTGACTAGTCCATGTCCTTTGGACCTGACAGCATGACACTGAACTTGCCTCCAGACACAGACCTTCTGGAATCAAAATGGCACTCACGAAGCCAAGCATCACCCTGTTCCTCTACTCTCCATGCCAGACTCCTCTTCATGGAGCAAGAACTGGGTGTGTACACAATATTCTGTTTCTGTCGTCCTCAGGTTTACCTTCACAGTGTGATAGTTTTAATGACAAAGGGACACTGAGCAAGGACTTACATGTGCCTAAATAACACCTGGCAGGATTGATGGGCCAAACAAAGCACCAGAGAAGCTCTCTAGAGAAAATACTCTTCCCCCGGTGGGGGGGGGGGGGGCGTAGCAGGATAGTCAAGGGTGAAGGACAGCTTCACGAAGGCAGCAGCTAAGCTGGCTGCATTTTCAACATCACATCTTTCCTACGGAGATGAGAAGGAAATTCTTCTCTCAGAGGTCTAATTCGTGAAAACTGGGTGTGATTTTAATAGAATCCAGGTCCCAAGGAGGGAAAGCTGGTTCAGGACTGACGGTTTCCGATGTGCTGTGTGCCTCCCCGGAGAATCTCATTTCTGCTCCGTATCCTTCCCCGCCCGCCAGGTCTCCTTAGCTAGGCATGTGCGTTGTTCTTAGCACAGGAAATGACAGAAGCCAAGATCTCTAAGGGTGTTAGTCCTCAGTCCTCAATGCTGCCTCCGGCCTCCAGTGCACTAAGATTCACCCACATGGCAAAGGAGAAGGGAAGAAGGAGAGCCAGCCTGAGGATTATGGGCTAGGACTCAGCAGGCCTTTCCTCCTTCCTCTCTGTTTTAATAACAGCTCTTTATTAAATGATAACAATGCAGAGCAGAGGAAGTAGAGATATTAGCAAAGGCTGGATGGCTACCATCTCGGAGAGACTTATAAACCAGTGTTTAAAAAAACACAAAACAGGGATAAGGGATAGTAACAGCATGCATATGTAGAAAGACCAGGAAATTGCAGGGAAATGGTCAGCACTTCTGCACTGTGTGCTAAGGATCAAAACGGTATGAAGATTACTTCGCTGAAGCAAAAGAGAGACAGGCCGATGTATGATGTGCTGCACAGCACAAGCTGGGTAGGGAATGCTGCAGGGTCTGGACATCTGGATCCTACCGCTACAGGCAGGCCTATTTCTCTAGACCCTCTTCAGTGTTAGCCAAACAAAATGGGGGTGAAGATGCTATGGGCTAGCCTGGCTCTCCTCCTATAGTCCAAGACAAGTTTCTGAAGCTGAGTTTTTTAATCACTTTTCTGAAACTTGGGTCCTGGAAAGGAAGGAATCCATCCAGCTTTAGTGTTGAAGCTCAGAGATCAAACTCAACTCTCAGGAACTGTTAGCGACCATTTCTTCCTACAGAAAGAAACAAAGTGTCAACGCCTGGTAGACACAGGAATGTCTGGGGGGGAGGGAGAGACTCCATCTCTCCTTCCAGTTCCTGAGGTTTATGTAGCCATGACGGAGGCTCGGTCATTCCAGAAAATGCTAGGACTCCTCCCTTTGAAGTCCTGCCTTGGACAAAGCAGAGTACATCATCAAAGCCAAGGAAGTTAACAACTTCCCCATGGAAATTGGAGCCAGGCAACACAGGAAATAATTGTTGTTGAGCAGTTCAAAAACTCCTGAGCAAGCAAGCAGCAGGATGCTCTTCAGTAAAAATAAAGTGGAAAACTGAAGAAATGAATACTGACTCTACACTTAAGTCTATCCAAAATGTCAACCAATAGTATTACCACCAACATATCACACATATGACCAACATTATCATGAGAGTCAACCTGATGGAAGTAGTTATTTTGACAACAGCTTTATGCTTCCTACTTCTACTTCTATTATTTAGATAAATTCAATATTTTCATTCAAAGAAAAATGAGATTTTTTCTTATCATCCACAATAACCCTAACCCAATTACTTTTCAGTATCTATGTACTCTTTTATATATACTTCAATATATACTTTTCAATATACATTTAAAAGGTATATATACATATACACTGAATATGTGTGTATAAATTTATATATTTTATTAAATGAATATTATATGTAAATAATATGTGATGGTTTATATTTATATATTTCTGTATATATATATATATTCCTATATTTTGAATAGTTAATGACATATATCACTTTTAAAGCATTCCTAAAACACAGAAAGTGGAAAGCAACTGTCTCTTTCCCATTCTCCAGTTAACAGTGTCTTGCTAGTATTTCCAGAGGCAGGCTGTACAAACGTACAGTGACACAGCATGTATTTCCTTTACTTTACAGAAGTTGACATCCATATGCTGCTCTGTTCCTTGCTTATTGCACAGAGCTCTGAAATTGTTCAGTCTCAGTGTATGCAGAGCTTTCTCTCAGTTTGAAATGACAGTATGGTTTTTTTCTAAAGTGACTTACCATATTTCATATAATCAGAACCTCTATGGACAACCTTTTAGGTTGTTCCTATCGCTGTACTAATACAGCAAGTTTATCTTTAGGATCAGTTCCCACAACTGAAACTGTTAAGTTGAAGGGAATGTGCTTTGGAAAATGAGATAAGTGTGATCAACCTGCCCTCCCAAGTTCCTGTGACTACAGTCCACCCAGCTCTCACTATGGGAGGAAAGAATTAACCTCAAACTGCATCAACCCAGGACCTCAGAGCACTGACTGCTCAGAAAGTATAGATTTAAGTAAACATGGAATGTTTTGTTTCCTTCTACTGTGGTGTGAGAGTGCTCCTGACCAGATAGAACTAAGAATTGGAACACAGGTCTCAGGACACCACTAAAGCTAAGCCCCTGCACACCTTGATGCTTGTTCCCAATACCTATGTATGACCTGTGCTAGTGAAGGGGCCAGAAAAGCTAGAGACATAGGAAGCTGCCTCATCTTCTGAGAAAATGCAGCCACTGTATCTTTATTGGTTCCCAATATCCATTAAAAACCTATACAATTTCTGTATTAGTCTAAAGCCTATTGTATCTTGTCAGAGCATATGGGTGTACAATTCATTGATTGAAACTGTATTTATTTTCTAAAAATGAAACTGAGTACTTTGCCTATAAATATAAAAAAGATTTTTTAACAATTTTTGTGCGCTATTCCTTAGGTCTTTTACTTATTTAGGAAGTGGTTTATTTATGTATTTGTTTGCTTGTTTATTTGATTATAAATGATCTTCATATTTATGGTACACTATTGTATGTGTCTGAATATTTTTTATAGTTTTTCCATTTGTCTCCTGATTATGTTTTCATCATATGGTTTTAAGATTTGTTTTATTTGTATTTATGCATACGTGTGTGTGTGTGTGTGTGTGTGTGCGTGCATGTTATGTGTAGGTACTTGAAGAGGCCAGAAGAGGGCGTTGAACCCTAACAGTTGAAGGAAAGGGTAGTTATAAGCTGCATGACATCCTCTGCAAGAGCAGCGAGTGTTCTGAAGAGCTGAGCCAGATCTCCAAGCCCTGGTTTCAATTTTTTTTCACCATGAAGAATCATTCCATTTTTATAGGTTCATATTTATTCATCTTTTCTCTTAAGCTTTCTGAATTTTGTGAAGTCCTTTCAACTGTCTTTTCTACTTTAACATTATGACTGTTCCCTTTCATAATTTCTTCTTGCTTTCTTTTTTCCCTATTTTTTAACATTAGCATTCAGTGTATCTGGAATGTTTATTTTGGCATAAAGTGTGAAGTAGATATACAATTTTATTTTCCACCTAACTCAGTGCCTGGATAATAAAAGCCTTCATACTCTGCCACAGGGCACTGTTATGAGCTCCTTTTCAGGGCTAGCAGCATCAGGCTCTCAGAAAGCTTAAAATTTCTCTCAGCAGTGTGGAACAGATTATGCCAGTAGCATGCTGAAGACACATAATTCTCCTTTCCACCCTTTTTATTAACTAAAAATACACAATATAAAAGGATTTGTGGAATTTCCACAGGAATCAAAATTGCGGTTTAGGTAAACACCTGCCAGATGCATAAAAGATGGTCCACTGCCCAAAGTAAGAGAGTGGCCTCGGGCCCCCACCTCCCTGCAACTCCATCCTCAAACAGAATTTCCTGCCAGCCAAGGGGGAATCCTCAGACAGGCAGAGAAGAAAGTACTCTCTGAGGCTGCAAAGGTGAACCAGCTAAGTTTCATCTCCACATTTGTTTTTCGGTTTGTTTTCTCCCCCAGGGAGTCCTATAAGTGAGCTCAACAACACAGATTCACAAAAGGATAAGTAGGTTACTGTTGTCAGGGTCTCTGCTCAGAGAGATGAGGTCATCAGGGTCAGAGGCTGGGCCTTAAAGAGCTCACTGGACAGAACTCAGAAGGCCATAACATTGGAAGTACACTGAGCAAAATACAAGAAATGTAAGAAGAGTTTTCTCATTCTGATTTTCTAAATACCAATCTACCATCTCATCCATATGCATCCTATCCAGGAAGGAAAAATCCAAAGGATTGTTTTTAATTCAACAGATTTTCACTAAATGTGTGACTTGTAAATCTCAGCAAAAGTAAACCAGAGTTATATATGTCAGTCATCCCATAGCTAAAAATCCAAGATGATGATTCTAATAACAAAGTAAACATGACATAATTAAAGCAAATTCATCCACCAGCTAAGGAGAAAACACCAGACTGCTTTACAAATAAACCAGAAAACCATCAGAGTTAATACAAAAACATATGGTCTTGGTCAAGGATCTTGGTTGCATTAACTAGAAAGCAATGGTGATTAGCACAAGCAAAGCTTGGCACTTAGCGTTCACATGTACCTGGCAGATAAGGGCTGAAAGGAGCAGAAATCCAGATTTGCAGACCCAAAGAGCAGGATGCAGAATGCATCAGGCAGACTCTTCCTTAAATACTAACAAATTGCTTCTGGCTGATTTAAGTGAAAATAAATTTACTGACAGTGTATGTCGGGGTGCTAGAACTAGCAGAAACTGGAGAAATGGTCTGTAGGAAGAAAATGTTCTGCGAGAAACAAATGAAACCCTCCATAGGATGAGCCTGGGTGCAACACACCCACCTCAGAGGCTGAACACTGGGTGCCAAGCACCACCTCGGCCTCAAGTGGGAATGATCAAGAGGATCCTCCAGCCCAATGCTTTTGCCTCTAAAAATTATCTGTGGATGGTACCACTGTACACAGCCTGTGAATTCTCTTCTCTACCCCATCTTGGAATCTCTAACTTTACTATTAAAAGCCCAAGCTTCCTGCAAGACCTGCCTGAAACTTTATACTGATTACTCAGCTTCCCTCATGGAAAGTTAACCCAGTTCCTCCTTCAGGGCATCTGCTAGGCAGATAAGAAAATGAGAGATGACCATAGTGCCAACAGCCTAAGGTGAGTGTTTTGAGCAGGACATCCTGGGCATTCTTCACTCTTGCCATCAATATCAGCCCTGCACCACTGCTGCTGGCAACACTTCTAAAGATAACCCCATATGTCTCCTCCTCTTTGCATCCCAAGAACAAGACCACAAACCACAAATCACATCCTGGCTGCCAGTGAGTGTGTGTGTGTGTGTGTGTGTGTGTGTGTGTGTGTGTGTGTGTGAGAGAGAGAGAGAGAGAGAGAGAGAGAGAGAGAGAGAGAGAGAGAATATAGCACCTAAAATTTTTATAACCACATGTTTTGATTTTCTATTTGAAAAAAATATTAAGTCTATAAACCAAGAGGTGAAGGGAATAGGGGCCTGCTCAAGAAAGACTATATATAAAGCTATTAGCAAATTGTATTTAAATTTACTGTTGCTTTGTAGATTACAGAAAACAAAGCCGGTCAACAGTGTCTAGGTCCCATACGTGCTTCACCTCAGGGAAGGCAGAGCCAAGAAATTAAAAGACATATATTTATATTACAGAGAATGAAAAGCCACTCAGATATAAGCAATGCTTCTGGAAGGGACTGAGCTGTGCTGAACACAAACATCCATCAGAGCTATAATACAGGAAGATGTTTCTATACAGAAGCAGTCCTCCCTGACATCTTGGAAAAAATGTTCTCTGTGAGCCATACAATTAATAAAAAGCAATGGCACGTGACTCCACTGTGGTGACTTTCAAAATGACAAGGATGAGGAAAGAACTCCGTACATGGTAGGAGGGAGAATTTGACAGCACAGAAAAGGAATGAAATATAAAGCCGGACTCAGAATTTTCCCTTTCAGAACAAGCAGATGACTAGAACATCCTTGGCAGAATGTTTTTTAAAATGTACTTGAGCTAATGTAAGTAGAAACTAAGATATTCAGAGACAAAAATATGAAAAATTGGTAGCTACTGAATAAAATCCCGCAAGTAAAGACTTGGCTGGGTATTTGTTGTAAGTAGACTTCAAAGAAATGCCAAAATTTATTCTAAAACTGAAGATAATTAGCAAAACTAACAATTATCATTGAATTTTTTTTAGATAAAGACTGAGCCAAGAAGATGGCTGGGTGGGTACAAGCACTTGCAGTGGAAGCCTGGTAACCCAAGTGCAATTCCAGGAACACTGTGGACAGATGAGACATCCTCCTACCAGAAATGAAACTTTAAAAACTTTAGGAACAATAAACTTGTTTCTTTAACTTTCTATTTATTTGTTTTTCTTGGTCTGGAGACCAAACCCAGGGCATGCACTCTATCTTGGAGCTAAATCTCCAATCCCCCTTTATTTTAACGTTTGGTGCAGACAATTACAGGAAACTATAATGAGGTGGTTTCGATTAAATATGTTTATTTGTAGAGTTACAAATTAGCTGTAGAGCCTGTTATTTGCTATATTGGATAGAAAGAAAATCGAATGAAAATGGTACATAAATTGAAGAGCTGCAAAGTGGATAGGTTAGAGAAAGGCAAACATTTAGATGAAAAAAATGAGTTTGAAAACACTGCTGACAATGAGTATACCAATCAGTTAAATTGCCATTCTAAAGCAAAAGACGGCGATAGGCTGCAGGTGGAACTGTAGCTACAAACTCTTTCCAAAGTTCTAACACAGAATATGATATAGGAAGGTTAAAAATGCAATATCAATTCAAATAAACCAAACAGTAAAAGGGGGGGTGTGATGTTCTTTCCAACATAATACCTCTGCTTCATTCCAATGTGAACTCCAAGCCAAAATAAAATGTTAAAATTAAGCACTTCAGGTCCTTTTACCCTTGGAAATGTGTACTCTATAATGGTATTCTAATATTCAAAGAAAAAAAGCATGTGTCGTATGTAACATAAACATGTAATTGTAATCAAGCAAAATCCATAGATTTAGAATAACCACTACCTTGTGCTGTAGTAACTCCTATACCACTGCAGCCTGAAGATACCTATTACAGGCAAGGCTATAAAGTAATGTTCTCAAACTGTTTCTGAAGAGTGGCTATGATGAGTGTGAGAAAAGATTCCAAGGAAGCAAAGGTTGGACTGCCCATCCTGCACACAACAGTGTTCAGAATGACCTTACATTTGAAGAAACTAACCCTGAGAAGGCACAGAGACAAAAACATAAAAATCTCCATGACACTATTCCAAGATTCAAGTCTATCAATATTTCGATTTCATGGTGATGGAAAAGCAACTGATAAATGCCTACAGCCACATACAAGAATCATGTTGTTTGCTGTGCTTTCTGAATCCATTATGAAAAGGTTTTTTGCTAAAATTATGTCAGTAAATTTCCATCATCCCAGCTGTCAATCAGTTATTCATGCCAAATAACTGAGAGGTAATGTGTTTTGATTTTTTAAAAACCAAATAAGCTAAAACCAACAAGATTCTTTGAATGGTTTTTTAAGTGAGACTTTTTTTCTTCTCTGATTTCAGGGAGAAATACTATGGAACACATTGTTTACAAAATCATGTGAGAATGAAACAGCCCAGACATCTGTTTTCAAAATGTTCTGTCTGTCCTTAACACAATGATGATAATAATAATAATAAAAACAGATTCTCACTTGTTAAAATATCATCTTTACCTTGAAGGGACAGATTAACTGTGTTTGTTTCTTCAAAAATGTCTGCTTGGAAGAAAAAATCATCAAACTTGGATTGCTTATCTTTCTGTGTGAGAAAAAACATGCATTTTTCTTATCATAAAGTCTGATGAATCTATGAAACATTTTACTAAGTGTTCCACAATATATGTGAGTGTGTGTGTATGTATGTATAAATATATGTATGTATATGTTGTTACCATCCTCTTTGATGTGTAATGAAGATTCTAATACTTTCTTTTAACTACATCAATGACCCTCCTGGCCTGAGCTTAATTTGGTTGTTCCATTTCCTTACCCAGATGGAGAAATGATGTTTCACGTGGTGGGGAGATCCATTTTGGTAGAGCAGACACAGCTGCTCCATCTGTAGCTTCAAGGATACAGTCTTCCACTCAACTCCTATAAAACATTGGGGCTTTTAATGGTTATTGAGGGGCTGTCCTATCTATACTTTCAGAAAATGTCTCAGAGTAGCTCAGTGCATGCAGCCAATGTACTTTGAACATGTGCTACTCAGAGGTCATCTGATAACTACTTTCCACAGACGCAGCTGACTGGCTCTTATACTGTTAGTCAATTGCATACACATCATTCATCTTCCAGGAATTTGTTCTTGTTGGCCATGGTAGTACATGCCTCTAATTTCTACACTGAGGAAGCTGAGGCCGGAACCTATTAAGTTCAAGGCCAGCCTGGGCTACAAAGTAAGATCCTATCTCAAAATAAATACACAAATAAGTAAGTAAATCAGAAAAAAAATTCTTCCAATAATTGTTTGTTCATGTGTATAATGATGTATTTCACCTGTATGGAAATTCTGTTGCTAACAGAGAATATCATTCTGTTTCATCATGATATATTTTGTGGATGGGGTTTTTTTCAGTGGCTTTTACCACTAAAGCAATCAAAAGTATATTCCCTATGATATATGGATATCTGTTTTTTCATTTGAAAAAAAAATCTCAAAAATAAGCTATCTATTTTAACACATTTGAATTCAGAAGGTAGATTTCAATATGGTAGGGAGTACCAACACTTAGTTTCGGGTTCAGGGAGCATACAACCTGGAGTTCTTTGAGATTGCTCTTGTCGTCTTCCTACTCCTTGGAGATAGAATTACCAGCCCATTTGTAGGTGTGTTGCCGGTGAGGTCTGTTGTCATCGTTGCTCTAAGGGTGACTGTTGATGGCACTGCAGCGAGTCTGCTGATGTAATAAAGAGGAATGTTGTGCTTCTATATGAGGGTCTGGCTTCAGGTTTTGCTACTATTTATTTTTGCTCGAGTTTTTAGAATCATCTTTCATCTAAGCTTATTTTGTGAAAGTCTTATTTATCTACTTTTCCTATTGTTGGGAATTATTTTTGTTAAAAGCAGAAAATTCCTTTTAAGTCTATCTAGATGGGAACAGGTAAACTGTGCATTACAACATACTGAGTGCTCATAAAAGCCAGATGAGGGTTCTGTCAACTCTTTGGTCTGGAAACATTTACAGAGTAACAGAAATATGAAACAAAAAAAGGAATAAAAATCACACATGCATACTATCAGAAACAGAGAGAAAAGGAATGGAGAAAGAGGCAGAGACCCTTTAACAGAGGATTATAGCTCTTTAAAGCATGTTTATGTGGATTTCGAAATCTTACAGGAATGGGAAGTAAGCCCCCAAATAACCATGAACATAAATATTTTTAAGGGAGTTTCTTCAACTCTCTCAAGAAAAAACTGCTGGGCTGGCAAGATGGCTCAGTGGGTAAAAGCAGCTGCCGTGAATCATCATGACTTAAATTTAGTCCCTGGGACCCACATGGTGGAAGGAGATTCCTTCAAGCTATCCTATGACCTCCACACATGAACTGTGGCACTTGCACACCATATACATATACACGTATGAGAGAGAGAGAGAGAGAGAGAGAGAGAGAGAGAGAGAGAGAGAGAGAGACTTTACATCTAAATATCTGTGAAAAAATTTAAAACTAAAGAATACCATAAATCAATTGCAAGTGTGAATGTGAATATTTGTTAAACTAAATATATTCAAATAAATATGCAACATGACAATGTCAAAAATAATCCGTGAATGTGAGGGACATTTAGTGTTTGTAAATCTGTTAAGGTGTTGAAAGACCTCAATAACTTAGAGAAAGGAAAAATAACTTTATTACCTGGTCAGAAGCAGAAAAAAAAATATTTGATTAAATCAGCACCCTATTCATGGTAAGAAGTGGGCCGTCTTAGCAAAACCAAAATTTAAAACATATGTCTTCTTTGTGACAAAAGTCACACACCATGACCCAACACCAAGCATTATTCTTCATGATTCATTTTAGAGGTATTTCCATTAAATTCAGGAGCAAGAAAAAATGCCTGCCAAGATTACCATTAGTGTGCCATTGTTTGGGGATTACTGATCGACACAATAAGGAAAAAAAAAACATCAGAAAAGAAAATATAAATAAGTATATACATGCTATGTACTAGATGTAAACATATATAATTACATATAATTATATATTCCATTATTTTCCAAGATCAACAAAAACAACCAAAAAAAAAACAACAACATACAACCAATAATAGAATTTCAGAAAATTGGATAATTATAGGATTAAAAAAAAACTATACCTGGAAAAATTGATAATTCAGTGTAGGGAGGAATGTCATTAATAGATACAGATTGTGAGATAGAGCATCTAGTATTCAAATAATTTAGAAATATAGAGGAACTATGAAGAAAATTACTAACATTTCCTGTAAAAATTAAAAAAAAAGATTTAAAAATGCAAACTGTATCATAAATGGTCACAAAAACTAAGTGCTAAACTACTTGCATTTTAATAGAATAATAAAATTATTTAATCAAAACCATGAAAAGCTTTTGAGAAGCATATCAAAATAAATATATTACATCATATGAGAATTAAGGTAGAGAAGTGTCTGTAAGTTTTTAATTGTTTTGCTATTTGTTTCAATCAATTACATGATTTCTCTCCTCCCTTTCATCAAAGCCCTCTCATATCCTCTTCTCACTCCCTCTCAAACTCATGGCTTCTTCTTCCTTAGTTATTATTGTTTCACACATGTACATAAATGCATAAATACGTACACATGACCTGCTGAGTCTGCTTAGTAGGTATATGATTTCAAGACTGACTAATTGGTATTGGCTAAGAAAGTCACAATTGATCAAAAGGCAGAGAACAACTGGTTGTGGGTGTCCATCCCCCATTGATACATCTACAACACAACCCCACCCCTGAGGCTCAGGGGACTTGGGAGAAGAGGAGGCAGAAAGCTCACAAGAGAACGTTGTTAAGTGCCATAGATGAATATTTTTCTAGTCCCCAAAAGGAAGGTGGCATCAATGAAAAATTAAAAGACATTACACTCCAGGGGAAGGCTGAGCTACAGACCAGTTGGTAGGGCTCTTACACAACATGTAGGAAGTCCTTCGTCTAACCCTCAGTACTTGTCTTAGGGTTTCTATTGTTGTGATGAACCACCAAAAAGCAAGTTGGAGAAGAAAGGGTTTATTCAGCTTACACTTCCATATCATCGTTCATCACCAAAGGAGATCAGGACAGGAATTCAAACAGGATCCTAGATGTAGGAGCTGGTGCAGAGGTCATGGAAGGGTGTTGCTTACTGGCTTGCTTCCCCTGGCTTGCTCAGCCTGCTTTCTTTCAGAATCCAGGACCACCACCCTAGGGATAAAAACATGGGCTGGGTCCTCCCCTATTGGTCTCTAATTGAATTGAATAATTGCCTTACAGCTGGATCTTATGGAGACATTTTCTCAACTGAGGCTCCTTCCTCTCGGATGACTCTAGCTTGTGTTATGTTAGCACACAAAACCAACCAGTTTGTACTGCATGAAAGCAGGCATGGTGGAGCATGTCTCTAATTCCAGCACTCAGGAGGTTAAAGCTACACAGGGGATTCCAGACCAGCCTGGCAGACATTAGACTGTCTTTAAAAAGAAAATATGTATATAATGTTGAAAAGACAAATCCAGGGCAGTTGAGATAGCCCAGCCAGTAAAGGTACTTGTTCCTTAACCTGATGAACTACATTGCATCCACAAAGTTGCAGGAGAGAACTGACTCCCACAAGACGTACTCTGACACGCAGACAATGGCCTCGAAACATGTGTGAATGAAAACAGACACATGTGCGCACACACACAGTAAGTAAATGAATGTATTTTTTAAATTAAGGGGGGAAAACCAGCCTGTTTATGCACGCTAATCACTAGTTGATTTGGGGAACTGGGCATTGGTTTATGGCGGGATATGGGAAGGAAACAGAGATTGACTTAGAAAATATACTCAAATTTAACTTTGATGGTAGTTCTATTTTCTGTATTTCTAGTTTTTACTCCGAGCATATATTACACATATAAATCAGAGGGAAAATAATAAATCTTCAAAATTTACTCAATTCAATATTTTTAAAGCTCAGTTCTCCAAGGTTAGCCTCTCAGCAATGCTCCTAAATAATTATTGTTCACTCAGACAGATTAAAATCATCTGTCCAGAATTCTAGATGCTGACAGCCACTTCAGGCCTTCAGCTTGCTCTCCTCTCAGATGTAACAGACAGAGAACATTAAGAAGGATGATAACCGAAAAGAAGTACACCACGGAAGCATTAATTCATGTTCTGGAAGAGCATGTACAGCAAATAGCTTCAAGAGGCAAAAAAAATTAATAAATAAAAAATATGCCATTAAAATCTTAAACAATGTCACCACCAGTAGGTTTCTCAAAGTGGAGATAAAATTCCTCCTTCAGTTGATTTGGCAGAATACAATGCTATAGAACAAAGATCTACCCGCACAGCAGGCACCATTCTACAGAGGGAATTCCAGCTGCTCTCTTTCTGTCTAGGAGAAAGCATTTAGAACATGCACTCTACTCCATGGGGAGCTGTTCCTTGCACTCAGATTAGAACCTTAGATCCAAAGTCCAGGAAGCAACAGCTACCTGAGTAGTAGATTCCCCAGAAAGGAGCTGATCAAAACATATGAGATTTGAGCAGCTCTGAGCCCAAGAGACAGAAAGGCAGAGACTTGGTGGAGCAGGAGGCAGAACAAACAGCAAAAGAGGAAATGAGGCAAAGTCTATGGCAGATAGAAAAGAACTGAGGGCCAAGCAAGAGAGAGTGCATGGAGCTAAGGATGTACCCTGGGTGTCTTAGTTAGGATTTCTATTACAGTGAAGAGACACCATGACAATGGCAACTCTTATAAAAGAAAACATTTATTTGGGGCTGGCTTATGGTTCAGAGGTTTAGTCCATTATTGTTCTGGCGGGAAGCATGGAGGAATGCAGGCAGACATGGTGCTTGAGTAGGAACTGAGAGTTCTGCATCTGGATGTCAGGCAACAGGAACAGACTGTGTGCCACTGGCCTGGCTTGAACATCTGAGACCTCAAAGCCCACTCCTAGTGATACACTTCCTCCAGCAAGGCCACACCTCCCAATAGTGCCAGTTGCTATGCACCAATAGGGCCATTTTCATTCAAACTGCCACACTGGGCTTCCCAACAGGAGAAGGAAGGTGCTGGTCTTTGCCTCATTTCTCCCTGAACCCTTGCAAAGTTCTGATCAGTGGAGATGAGAATCCTGGTACTCTATGCCAAGTCACAAATCAGGAAATGAGTATGAGTATGAGGTTTTTAATGTACATCTGCTTGGCTCTAAAACCCAGCTAATGTTTCTGCACTCCTGCAGAACAGAAGTCTATGTGGGATCCAAAGAAGCCAATCAGTTCACACAGGGTCCTTCTGAAAGGGAGTAAAGGAGCATGGTGTACCAGGCTGGACTTCCTCTTCCTTATTCTACCTGTTTTTCCTGTGTTTCACCGCAAGCATCTTGTGTCTCCTAACTTGCTTTTCTACATCCCCCTTAACTAGAGTACTAATCACCGAGGGAGGTAACTGCCACATCAGTCTCTTAATTTGCACAGCCTCTTCCTGTGCAGCCCAAACTGCCAACCCCCAGAGCCAAGCCCTTCTCCTTGTCCTTTCCTCATTGCTCTCCAGGCACTAACAAGGTTCCGAACTGCCAAAGATGTAGAGGTCTTTACAATGTGGAATATATTCAAGAAAAGGAAACTGAAAACCAACAAGACCCAAACCCACTCTGTAGAATGAACCACATATTATAAGTCACTAAATGATAGATCTACAGACACAGATTAAAAGCAGGGGTGGGGAAGAAGAGCAGCACAATCAACTGCATTTAGCTGCATATTCTACTTCCTCTTCATCTTGCACCAAACCTATTAAAAGGATGAAAAAGTCCTGCAGTTAATGGATCAGCTTAGCCCAAATTTCTTTGAGCATAAAGCCTTTTTGCAAGGTATTTCTTAATGTTTCATGGAATGCTAGAAATTCAGCAACAAATTAAAGGATTACCTCAAGGAAGATTGGTATTACCTGATCTCCTTGATGGTATTCACCAGAAAGAGTGAGGGACATGCCTACTCTGGTCTTGTTAATGTCTTCTCAAGTTGTCTGGTGTACCCACTCCTGATCTATCTTAGGGACACCCTTAGCCACCACCATTAACTCATGACAGGGATTTGATCCACTATGACCAGAAGATGACTAGCTTCTCTCCATATAAGATTCCTTACTGATCAAATTAGTGAGACAGTGCCTCATCTGTAACATATCCTGCAGGTTTGGTTCCCAAGAATATACATCCCTCCACATGCGACTACACATAGTTCTCACTGATTTGAGCT
This sequence comes from Peromyscus maniculatus bairdii, assembly GCF_049852395.1. Lineage (NCBI taxonomy): Eukaryota > Metazoa > Chordata > Mammalia > Rodentia > Cricetidae > Peromyscus > Peromyscus maniculatus. Next base: position 13,303,291 of record NC_134860.1, read on the forward strand.
GAATTAATCTCTCTGCTATATTGGGTTCAATATACTCATTGGAGAGATTTCATAGTCTGTGTCAAAAATTGCTTCAGGTTTGGCCTTGTAAGCACTGGCTTCTGCAAGTGTAAGACTATTTCTCAAGCTATTTCCATTTTCCATTTGTTAGTGACAGATGCACACAATTGCTGGGATCCAGGAACACTGCCTTCTAAACAACTCTGTAAATATCTATGACAGAACACCTTCTCCTCTTGGCTGCTCCATGAAGGTGGGGGGGGGGGGGAGACTAGTACTGCTGACGGTTATACCTTTGAATAAGAGAACAGCTTCCAAGCTGAATTTTCCTAACCATCTCTCTTCTTTGGGATTACTAACTCCATGTTCACATCCTATATTCCATTTTTCAACCTTTATTCTCGCCCACTAATTTGCTTGAGTCTATGCTGTCTGCTTCAGTGGTTTGTTGTATCTCCTTTCAGAGGCTCCTGGCTCTTGGTGCACATGCCCCATGCCACAAAGAGCCTAGAAAGCATGAGTTAGCTTGCACAGTGCAGTAACTCATTTGCAACACAGATCCAAAGTGTCACCCTTTGATCTTGGAAAATATAACACTGTATGTAATTACCCAGAGAGAATAGAACTTGGAAATACAATCACATTTTCCTTGTTACATATTAGAGCAAATGAGACCTCACCTGGCTCTGCTGTGTTCCCCAAGTCCTGGCATTTAGATTCCTGCATAAATACAAAGCCACTTAGCTCAAGACCACACACACCTTTCTTTTCTGGAATGGGAAAATGCCATTTCCTCATGTAAGGTCAGTGTTTGAAAACTCCAACCAGAGAGCAAGGCCAGAGTTTGAAGCTCTCTGGACCCTGCTTAAATGAACCTGGCTTTGCCATGCAACCTAGACCTTGAGCAACCACACTGCTTCCAAACTCACTTAAAGCAACACCCCTGGGGAAACAGTGCCAGCTTGGCATTAGAGTAGCACAGGAATGTGAGATTGGGAGACCAGGACTTGGATAAAAATGGGGCCCCACCACTTGACTGTGGGTGGGATCTCAGCCATGGACAGGAGTGAATTAGAAAATGACCGCCTTTCTTTCTCCTTTGGAAATCATCCATGGGTAATCCCACACATTTAGTCACTGCCTCCCTACGGAACACTCAAAATGCCCGTACAAAGAGACTTCCACTTCTACAGATGTCAGTGTCTGGGCAACCCCTGGGTCCTACCGCTGGATGAACTGCAAATACATGTAAAACCTCTATCTGACAGCAAAAGTCCCCATTACAAGCAACTTCTGATTCACGTAGAGCTGAAACTTGTGTTTCAGTTTATTCTTTTTACTGCATGCTAGCAATTCCTCCCTATGTCCTTGATCCCTTATTTCTAGCTATGTCTCTCAGAAGGCCTCTGCCTCAGCTACTAACATGATCCTTTAAAAAGAGAACCCTCATTGGCCTAGCACCATAGTAGAAACCCATCATTGCTCATGGGATGGAAATGACATTCCTGCCAAGGCCCATCTGAGCCTGCTCTCCTCCTGTGTGTACCTCATAATCCATGTCCAACACAATAAACAAAATGATCCATTGCAAAGCAAAATTAGACCATGTTTTTCCCAACTTAAGCACCATTACTCCTAGAGATGAATTTGGATCAAAGGTCCTTTCCTTCCTACTGTTCTGTGGATGCTCACCATGGTCAGCCCATTTTCCTTCTATTCAAATGTTTGTGCCATTTGTCTGTCTGTGGGACCCACCCAGTTCATTCCCTTTGTTACCATTGCCCTTGTTACTACTGAATCCACTTCCTCACATACTGTGTAACTGGCTCCCCTAATCTCCTCTATCACTTTGGGCTGGCCAAACCACCAGAACTGTTGATATATATGCTACCATTAAATGTAAACGGCCTGTATTAGTCAGGGTTCTCTGGAGCTGCAGTTCTCAACCTATGTGTTGTAACCCCTTTGGGTTTTGAATATCAGATATCCTACATATCAGATATTTACATTATAATTCATAACAGTAGCAAAATTACAGTTATGAAGTAGCAATGAAATAATTTTATGGCTGGGGGGTCACAATAACATGAGGAACTGTATTAAAGGGTCATAGCAAGTGATGAGAACCACTGCTCTAGAGGAATGTAACTGATAAATGAATATATATATATATATATTCCAATTTATTAAATATATATTCCCATTCATTAATTTATTAGAGTGGGTTACAAGTTATGGTCCAGCTAGTCCAACAATGGCTATTGATCAGTGGAAAGTGCAAGCATCCAGTAGTTGTTCAGTCCATGAGACTGGATGTCTCAAATGATCTTCAGTATACACAAGAATCTTGAAGAAGTAGACTCTAATGCCAGTGAAGGAATGGACTTCCCAGCAAAACTCAAGGCAAGCAGACAAAGAGCAGAAGCTTCCTTCCTCCATGTCCTTTATACAGACTGCCAGCAGAAGGTGTGGCCAAGATTAAAGATGGATCTTCCCACTTCAAAAGATCCAGATTAAAGGTAAGTCTCCCACTTAGAAATTATTTAATTAAGAAAAATCTCTCACAAGTGTACCCAGACACTTGGGTTTTAGTTAATTCTCAATGTAGTCAAGTTGACAACCAAGAATAACCATCACACTGCTCAAGAGTAGATCTATGGCTATACTGTCCTATTCACCTCTCTATTGCCAAATCTGAGAGGAGTACATGGAAATTGTAATAAAAATTTATGGGCAGGATGTAGACATGCACCAGTAGATGAAGGATGAATGAGTGAGTGAACAGGTAAATAAGTGGAAAGGTGGACACATGACTGATTGAGTGAATACATGGACTGGGACATGGATGGATATATGGACGGTTGAGTAGATGGATAGGTGAATCATTTCACTTCTTTGATAGAAACTACTTTTGCTAGAATGACATCTGCAGTCCTCATGACAGCTTGCAAAGCCACCCATATCCACCTACTTCCCTTAGCAGTCTCATAGCCTCCTACTTCTAACCTTTGGGCATTTATAAAGACTTAAGTCAGGTTTGGAAATAAGACAAAAAGACTTATAAAACCATTCATTGTCAAACTGGCACATTGTGTAGCAAGCTTACACCACACACACATACACACACACACACACACACACACACACACACACACACACACATCTGATATTCTGATGGAATTTCTAATTTCCTATTTCCTACTGGTTGCTGCTAGGAGTTTGTCAAGGTAAATGCCAACCTGACAATGCTGATAAGTTATAAGAGATTTGTATTTGGTAGAATTTTGTAGAGCATAAAAGATAAGCAGATGTTAAAGTTTCAGTGTAAGATAGCGATTGGGTGTCTAACAAAATTCTATTTCAGCATTCTTTCATTGACAATATACTTTGGGCTTTCATATTCTCTTTAGAACCGGGTTTGCCATTGTGTCTGTTCCTCCTTCACTGGGGTAAATCAATCTTTGCCATGTGCTCACTGCATATTTCTGCGTATTATGCTTTGACGCTGAATTGCTAACATGTAACTGCTTCACTTCTCAAAACTGTGATATTTGTTCTATTCAAGGTGAACGTTCCTTCCAAAGGCCACCCTCTAACCCCAACACATGCATGGAAACTTGTTCTCTCTGAAGTTGTCTCCTGTTCATCCCTGTAGGCTGAACTAAATGTCAGCTCCCTAGAAGATATTTCCAGACACAAACCCCTACACAAGTGTCCATGTGCACAAACAAAGATATACACTTAACCTTATAATATATAACTTCCACCTTAAATGTTTGCAGTCTCAGCTAAAAACGAATTTTAAGAGACTGGGAAAAGACAGACCTACCAGGCATATTCAAGTGCCTCCACCTGTGAGTGTAGAAACCAGCCCATCCTAGCCATTACAAGGACAGGAGAAGCAAAAATCCTTGTTTCCTTTCTGAAAAACACCCAGTTCTCAGAATCCAACTGCTTAGACTCCAAAGAATGAGCCAGTTGGTCCTTTTCTTACAGAGATGATCAAGCAGAGTGGTCCCATACACAGTCTCTCGAGCCTGACACCCCCCTTCAGATCAGAGTTCTGTTGCTTACTATTCATCCTAGCCCTGAGACCTCCAGTAAGTTACCTAATACCTCTGAGCTACCACGTGACCCCCTCTAAACTAACAACACTAACATAAGCCTGTCCTCATTGGCTGATACAGAAAACACATGGAAATGTTAAAGTAACTACAGTCCTTAGAAGAAAAAGTGGCATGGAAAGAAGGAAGCAGCTTGTGAGAGCTAAGATATCCAGGGTTCGCATTCCAATCTCATGCAAGTCTCAAGTTCAGCCTTACCCAGAGCCAGATGGGGCTGCACAGAGCACTGGGAATCTAACCAGCTAAATGGATAGGGGTTGCCACAGCAGCCTAGGAGTACATCCATTCATATGTGAAGCATAAACAACTGGGAATCCTGGGTATTCAACATCCACATCACAGAAAGTGCCCCGTATATGTTTCTTCCATTCTTGTCCCACCCATTCCCAGTCCCAACCTTAACCTTGTTGCCAGGAAAAATGGCTGCTTTCAAAGTTTCTGGGGAGTACTGCTAGTTCTGAGGTAAAGGGCTATTTCAAATCGGCACTCATCTTTTCATGACTGTCAGATTTCATGGATTTTACATTGAAATATTTTTCAACATTTCCCTAACAGCTGGGGGACTGCAAACAATTGGGTGGGTTTTCTTTTTGTTCTTAGTTTTAATTTTGAAAAATCAATAAGTCATCCATGATGCCTTCAGACAATATTAAATAACACAATCAACTTGAATTTTATTATGAAGATTATATCTTCAAGAGCATTTGCACAGAAGTCACTGGATTTCTGAGGCCTTAAGGTACTAGGCTTTCTAGGACTTAAAAGGGGATCAGAAGAGGTCAGGCACATAAATAGACCAGAAAAATAAATTGCTAGACCCAATTCAAGGAAAATTAATAGATTTACGGAAATTATGTTTTGCATTCAAACTTAAAAAGGTTTTGAAGTTTTGGAATAATCTCAATTTTACCGCCTAGTTAATAAATAGCAGAACATCAAAGAGAATGCATAAGCTGTTTTTTGACACAAAAATACTTATAGCTAGGTCATGAGAGCAGATCCAACTCGAAGAAGAAGCTTTCCAATCACCAGCCAGGGAAGTAGGGAGAAGCCGCACCCTGGGGAGCAGGCAGCTCTTTGCTGACTGGGGCAAAACAGCTGAGTGGGAATCAGGGGCTTGGCGGCTTGGAAGTATCTGTGGCTCACAGAGCTGAGCTGGATAGATTCTGATTTCCAACCCAGCACCCTTCAAACATTCCATGCTAGAGGCAAAATCTCAGAGGCTCAACCACCCACAACCTGGAAGGCTCCTAGGCTTGCTGACGAACGGAGATCAGGGCTGAGGACAGTGGTCTCCTGAACTCCTCCAAGAAAACAAGCGCTTTCTTTGTCTTCTGCAGAGAAGCCTTGACTACTAGTGAAGTCAGTTGGCTGTTGGAACGGAAGTTAGAACAAAAGATTCGACAGAGACACAAGCATTTTGGTTAAATCTGTTTCAGCCCAAGCCACTGTGCAGCCCTTTCTGACCCTCTAGTGCTTTCAGCTGGACATGTGGCAGGATAATAAGTGGTTTTCCTGCAACTGCTTCAGCTTTGCTATCCCATCTCCCACATGGAAGGCAGAATGACAGCACTCACTGACTCGCAATTTCGGTACCTTCCTCTTGTTGGAGTCTCCTTGCTGCTCTACCCTTCACTTTCCTCCAGACCTACCTGAAGCAGAAGCAAAGAGATGCATCTGTCTGTAGGTTCCTGGAAGCATTCAGGACTGCCAGCACCAGGCAAGTCAAGATGTGAGCCTGTGACCCTCACTGCTTCCTCTGTAGCTGAGACAATACTGACATCTTGTGGTCTAGAATCCTGTTTGGCCCAAGAGTCACAGACCAGAGCAGGCTCACCCATGAGGCTTTCCCAACCACACGGGTGGAGTGACCAATCCTCTGTGAACACAACCTGTAGATGGCTCATAGTCCAGTCAGAGAACTAAGTGACCAAAACTGTATGCACACTGGGTGATGGAGAGAGCACACAGCATCTGCCCTGCCCTACATAGGCTCACCTCAGTGAATATTTACTCAGGGTGCCATATATGGGCAGTTGCAATCGATTACAGTAAGCAATATGTCACTTAAGAGGAGAGAGATTCTCTAAGGTGAGACTTCCAAAATGACACTGGGTCAGGAAACATTGGCATGGCCCAAGAAGTAAGGGGGAAATGTGCAGATCTGAATTTCTGGGCCTCACAGGATGCATTCCATTTACAAGAATGCTCAATCATGGAGCTGGCTAGCTTCAATGGTGTGGAGGGGACATATGAACATGTTTTTTTTTTGGGGGGGGATACATCTTACCCTGTCTATGAGGCATCATCATAGACAGGGTAAGATTCAAAGAAGATCTGCATAGTGGAGCCTTGAATGCTGGAATAAAGAAATTAAATGTCATGTATTTTCTGGAAGTCACATGATAAGACTGTATTTAAGAAGAAATAGTCTATCAAGCATAAAGAATGAACTATGTGCTTTCATAAAGAAAATAAAAAGATCATCATCAGATTGCTAGCAGGAGTTATCTCTAGGGCTAAGTACAATAGTATTATTTGTCTTGTTTTCTTTTTGTGTTTTTACATTCTTAACAAATTAATGACTGTTTTCATTACCTTGACAATGTAAGTTACTTTTACATAAAGCAGACTGTCAGTCTCCTCTACAAAGATGGTCCTCTCAACATAGAGGACAAAGGGTTCACATAAAATGTGGGCAGGACATCATGGGAATAGGAAGAGGCAGGGTGCTGGGGAGCCTCTCAGGAATCCACAAGGTTGACCCCACCTTGTTCTGCTGGCAGTGGTCCAGAGGGTGCCTGGACCGGTCTACTCCGGTGACCGGCCTAGCAAATAACCTAGCTGTCATCATAGAGCCTTTGTCCAATGACTGATGGAGGCAGATGCAGAGATCTACGACCAGGCACCAGGTTGAGCTCCGGGAATCCAATTGATGAGAGAGAGGAGAGATTCTGCAGGCGAGGGACGTTGAGATCATGATGGGAAGACATGCAGAGATGACCGGCCACACTAGTGGAAGCCCATGAACTGTGGACTGGTGGCTGTGGAGCCCCCATGGGATTGGACTAAGCCCTCTGGGTACAGAAGACGGTTGTTTGGCTCCAACTGTTTGGGGGGCACCCAGGCAGGGGGATCGGGATCCATCCCTGGTGCATGGGCAGGCTTCTGGGAATCCAGTGCCTGCGGTGTGACACCTTGCGCAGCCTTGGTGCAGTGGGAAGGGGCTTGGACCTGCCTAGGCTCAGTGTGCTGGACTCTGCTAACTCCCCATGGGAGACCTCGATTTGGGGGATGTGGGGATGTGGGGATGTGGGGTGGCTTGGAAAAGAGGGCTGGGGAGTGGGAGGAGGGAGGAGGGGAAATCTGTGGATAGTATGTGGAGTGAGTAGAAAATTTCTTAATAAAGAAAAATGAAAAAAAAAAGAAAAATATACATTTTCAAGCATCCACAGAAATACCAAATGTATGAATGCATGTGGGTGAATCATAGATTTCTTAACAAGATATGCAAATCAATTATCTACCTCTGAACCCATACCAGCTATACTCATACGTACCTGTCATATGTCATCTTGACTACACCATTCCTTAGTTATGTCCATGAGAATTCTTCCTGTGTGAGTCTCTGGTATATAATTGCTTTTATATGTCACGTGATTTTGTTTTTGCTAGTTTCATTTCACATATATTTTAAAATTTTGTTTTGTTTTTTCAGTTTCATCTGTTTGTTTACCAACTGATGGCCTGAAATATACTAGACACTGTTTGGATTTGGTGTATATTAGTGAACAAATCAAGAATCTTTTCCTCATGGGCTTTTTAGTCCCTTAAATCAGTGTTCCTATTCCTGGCATTAAACCTGTGTCACTTGAGTGAAAACCAAAAAAAAAAAAAAAAATGTGGTCAGGAATTCAGCCCCTGACAAACCACAAGGGTCCCAACAAAGCTGACCCTATCCCTACTCCAGACAAGGGCAGGGCAGAACACGGTTTCTTGAAGAGAAATGGCTCAACCAAGAACACATGATACTCTGTGGAGTTTAGGATTTGCTTTCACTTCCTATTTCCCACTCAGGGATCCATCCTCTCACCGACTTTACCACTTCCCATGAAGGGTGTGGCCAGAAACTCTCCACAGCATAGCAAGGAACCTCAAGTTCACAGGTCTCTAGAACACATGCAGCCAGGAAGTTGCTCTAGTTTTTTTTTTTTTTTTTTTTTTTTTGTCAACTTGACACAAGCTAGATCATCAAAGAGGAGGGAACCTCAACTGAGAAAATGCCTCCACAAGATCAGTCTGTGGGCAAACCTGTTAGGCACGTTATCTTGAGTGACGATCCACGTGGGAGGGCCTGGTACACTGAGGGTAGTGCTCTTCCTGGGTACATTGTCCTGGGTGTATACAGAAATAAACGGAGGCAAAACCAGGAGGGAGCAAACCACAAGCAGCACTCCACCATGGTGTCTGCTTCGGTTACTGCCTTAAGCTCCTATCCCTATTCCTCCAATGATGGACTGTGATGTGGAAGGGTAAGATGAGTTAATCCCATCCCTCCTCAAGTTGCTTTAGGCCATGGTGTTTTATCATGACAATAGAAACCCTAACCAAGACAGGAGGTCTACAGTGGAAGCTAAGACACAAAGCTCCACCTGAAAAAAGGAAACCATGAACACCAGCACTTCAACATGGCTTCATCCACCATGTTTCCAGAGTCTCCATGACCCTTTCAGTGAGTCTGCAATGTCCAACTAGTTTCCTAACACTTTAGTTTTTTCTTACATTACATGGGATTTTCCAGAGACAGGCTGACACAGGATATCTCGAAGATTACATGAGGCTCCTGAAGTGATGACTGGATGATGAAAATGCAGACAAAGATTGCCTTCATTGAACCTGCTCATCTGAATGCAAAGGCAAACATTGGAGCCAGTGGTCATCTATCAAATCAGGCAGTAAAGACTGAAAGAGCATACTTTCTCCCCAATTTTATTATAGTATACATAATCTTAAATACAAATTACTATATTTACAAGCAATTAATTTATTCTATTATTTTAATAAGTTTGTATATATCTTAAAATTGCTACACTGTAATTAATAATTGGTAAATATTTATTTTGTATAAACCACATAAGCACAAACTCCCCAGGGTCTCCAACAATGTTTTCACAGTATAAGAAGGTCCTGAGATTAAAGCTTTGACAAAGTCTGGCTCATTTGCCCTGCTTGCTTATCACCCCATCCCCACAACTCCATATGGCCACCCATGGGGTCCCCAGCTTAGAAGACAGTGCTCTTCTTCACCCCTCTGTTCTTCAGGGATACCTACCTTTCCTACTTACCAGTCCCTGTCCCCTGACTCCCTGCTCCCTCTTCCCTCACAGCCTGTGTTGCTGGCCCCAGGCAGCTGAGCTGACATGCTGTGGGGACAGAATGTTTCTTCCTTAGTTTTGTTTCCACCTGTGATGGCCTTGAGTCTGCCTCCTACAAGGCACCTGCCTCCCTTCTCTCCAGGGTTCCCTAAGCAGCACTTCTCCTAATCCTCTTTAAAGGGATCACAAACTGGGGAACCTGCTAGAATAAAGCCTGCATCTGCCTTTACAGCATTGGCAATTGTGTCAGGAGCCCTGACCCTGTGTCAGTTGCTGGGGACCCAAAGATGGATAAAATCCATCTCCTCAACCCGCTCAGTTTCCAGGAGGAATGAAGAAGGAGTTAATAGTTCTTGTCTAGGGAAATGTTTCACAGGAGATGTGACATTTGACATGGATCATACAAAATGAAGAGGAGTTCACTGGCTGGTGAGAGAAAATACCTACCTAGTGAAAGAAAGATGCTTACAAAATCATACAACTGAGAAAATGCGTGGCTTATTTAGGGAACCGGATAGAACAGTGTAGGTGGACCACAGTCTGCATGCATGCATGTGTGTATATATGAACAGGCACAGGTGTGAGGGCATGAGTGGGCTGTCTGTGCACATATACATATGTCAATTCATCTGTGTATTTGTCTATGTGTTTATAGAACACATGTGTATGGATGGTCATATGTTTGTATATATCTATACATACATGCAATTAATGTACATGTGTGCCTGTCTGGACACATGTGCATGTGTTGTGTGGTACATGTGCATGTATTGAGTTCATGCATGCATGCATGTGCAGCTGTGTGACAGCTCAGTATTGATGGGTCAAGAGAATGTCTCTTAAGCAGAAAGAGGAAATGAGCTGACCTAGGAGTGTTAGACATGTCTATTTAGTCCTCAAAATCCTCATCATGTGGTGGTGTTTTACTCACTCTGAGGAAAAGACAGGTGAATTGTCCAAGGACATTATGGTGATAGATGATAATGCTGTACTCCAAACCAAGCAATCCTCCACAGGAACCTGAGAGTGGGGGTACAATATCTGGAAGCCCAGCTCATCCCAGGTACCCCACATTCTTCTCACAGAATTTCAAAGGATGGTGTTCATTACCCAGACAGATCCCACCATGCTCCACGGCAAGTCCACAAATCCACCGCTAAGTAAAAATGGATGCTTTCCTCTGAAGAGCTTTGCTTGCAATTCCAAAAGCTAACAGTAAAACACAAACCTGAAATGTCAGTCTTTTAGAAAGGCCTGTCAGGAAATGAAACAGAAAGGCAGGACTTGGAGGAAACTAGAAAAAGACTGCCAGCTTCTCCCTGTGCCGCAGGAACCACCGAGAACTTGGTTAACTGCACAGGGTCAGCCACTACCAAAGCCCACTGACTTGGCCTCTCCCATCTACTGAACAGCCTCCACATATGTTCCTCCCGTCTTCCCTTTCAGCTACGTTAAAGAGCACTACTCGCTCTAACTGGTAGAGGGCAGCTTCCTTGCTGATCATGAGCGGAGACCCCACATGTTCTCTCACATATGTTACACCCGTTCCCGTAAGCTAGCCTATATTTTCTATATGCTATGTCACTTATGATAAAATCTTATCACATAACTTACATTGCATATTTCATATTTGATATATATTTAAATAGTATATGCTATATATCCCGTGTTGCTCGTTACATAGTTTATACCTTTAGAAAAATCCTCCTGTCAGTTATTTATCACCTTGTATTTCAGATGAGAAAACTTATTGAAAGCTGTAGGCAGTGAATGAGGCAAACATGGAAATCCACATCTTCCCAAAGCCGGAACCGTTCCTTTGTGCTGTGCTTCTTCCACTGTGACCAGAGTCTGCAGCCACCAGCCCCTGAGGCATCCTTCCTGTGACTAAATCAGCTAGCCCTGGATATTACAGCCCCTTCATCAAAACCCACAGGCAAGGGTAGTGCTGTGGACGTACTGAGGATCCTAGCCTGAAAGTGTTCAGAGAACTATAGTTCTTAGGAAATGGGGGGGGGGGGAGGACCAAGATATGGATATCTTAAAAATCATACCTTTAGCCAAAAGCGAATGATGATAATAAAGGATACAATTTTATACTCACAGCTTGAGACCAACAGTGTGAAAATTAATAGGAAAAAACATAAAGGGAAGTCAACACACACTAGCAGTATTTGTTTCTGTAGAGCAAACTTCCAGGTGTTTATGGAGGTGGAGCCCTTTTGTATTTCATAATTTTTCAAAAGAGGTACGGTCTACATTTTTTAAGGGGAGGCAAAGTTGTTTAAAAATATAATTGCTATTGAAAACTTGGGAATGGCACCCCCTTTCCCATGCACTTCAAAGGGTACCCTCCCAGATGGAATTTAGCCAGGGAAGGAAGGGAAGTACAGAAACACAGTCCTACACTGCCCAGGTTTGAGATCTACCCCTGTTTTCCATTCACCCCTCATTTGAATATCCCTGAGAAGGCACAGGCTACAGCCAGAATCTCACCCTCCCTTCCAAGCCAGTCTTCAGCTTTGGGCTCTGCAGTCTCAATGGGGACAGCAAGTCCTAAAACAAGCTGCCAAGTGGCTGGCTTCACCTCTGAGGACATCAGTCGTTCCTCTAACCCATCCTGACATGACAGCAACCTTCTCAAAGGCTGTTCCCAGAGTGTGCCAGTGTGGGTCAGGACTGTTCCCTCCCTCTCTTGGCCCTTGCTTTACTGGAAGGACATAATCGGTCAACTTCTAGGTTTGTTTTGGGTTCATGACTGCAGTTTGGTTTCTGTTTCTTGCAATCAGAAAGGCCTAAACTATAGAAAATGTCAAAAGAGTTCTAGCTGGAATTAAGTCAGAACAATGAAACTAAAAAAATGTATTTTTCTGAACTATCTGGAGATTAGTTGGGTTTTTTGTTTGTTTGTTTGTTTAATTTCATGAGTATATGTGTAATCCAAGTTCTGAGAGGATTATGTGCACCATATTATACAGGTACTCTTGGCGGCCAATAGAGGCCATTAGATCCCCTGGAACTAGAATCACTGGCACTTGTGAGCTGCCAGATAATGGGTTCTGAGACCCAAATCCAGGTCTCCTCCAAGAGCAGCAGGTTTTAGCCAAAAGTCATCTTTCTGGACCCTTTCAGAATTATTTGAATGATGTCAACAGACAGAAGGTAACCTTCTTGTCACCTAGCCAAGATCAATTATTCACAGATTACTCCCTTACAAACATTCCCAAGGCACCTATGAACTTCAAAAGGGGATTGAATTGGCTTTACACAAACACCTACCCACAAATCGTGCCATGCTGTCTTAGGCCCTCTTCCCCTTTGAGAAGAAGACAGAGGGCTCTAGCCATCTAATGCTCTACTTGGCCTCTGCTCCAACCCAAAAGTTAGGTGGGTAACCAGCACTGAATTGCCCCACATGAGGCCTCAGGGGCCTGCAAACACAGAAAAGGAGTCTCTGAGGCCCGCAGATGAGATGATGAGAGGCTTCTGTGGCCTCTGAGAAGTGGCAGCTGACAGGAACAGAAGCAAATAAGGGACGGAAACAGGTGGCAGCCTCAGAAGATGAGCCCAGGCTGATGCAGAGGCATGCTTCTCCCAGACTTGTCAATAGCACTCCAGAGCCCTTCTTCCCTCAACTGATAACCTCCTTATCCACACATTTTCTGCCAACTTCAGAAGTACTTTCATTTGCAGCTTGAAACATTTTTCATTAAATGAAAAAGAAAAGAAGAACTTGTTTAGATTTCAAATTTGTTCCAGATTTTCAGGTTTCAGTGCAGCTGCATCTTGGCTGGCCCGTATCACAGAACAGGAAGTGGGCTCCTCCAAGCTTCAGCCTGGCACAGCTTACTAGGGCCACCTTCTGGAAAGAGACTCCCAAGTAAGAGAAGGTGCAGCCTCTTGTTGATAAGGCTGCATATGTGCTGTTCCAGGTAGATGGAGCCCTGCCGCTCCCACTACAAGCTCGCTCTCATCCCACCTCTGTTGGATGAGCAGCCACAGCACAGCCGAGGCAGGTATTTGGAAAAGCTACTCCATCCCTGCAAAACCTTGTGGCAGCCCCAAGTCACTTAACTCTCTGGATTTCTGAACTGAAAGAATCTCCAAAACAGCCAAGGCATGATGGTTGCCTCTTCAGACAATGTGGTCGCCACAGTTTTTTTGTTTTTGTTTTTGATTTGTTGTTGTTTTGTTTTGTTTTGACACAACCCAAAGGTTCAGGGGAAATTCCAATGTCCTCCAGCTGGTACATTCCCTCCACTACCCTGGTTCCTGCTCAATTCATGTTTTCTGCCTTTTTTTAGTTCCATATGGGTTTAGTTTTAAGACCAATTCTGGTTTGCACAAAAGCTCCGTCCCTATCTCTGCCCATAAACTAGTGGTTCTCAACCTGTGGTTAGAGACCAGTTGAGAGTCCATATATCACATATCCTGCATATCAAATATTTATAACACGATTCATAACCACAGCAAAATTACAGTTATGAAGTAGCAATGAAAGTAGTTTCATGGTTGGGGGTCACCACACCATGATGAACTGTATTAACGGGCTGCAGCATTAGGAAGGCTGAGAACCACTGCCCTAAATGATTTTCTAAGTGATGACCTGAAGCTTTTTACCAAGTAGCCTCCAAGTTCAGAGCAGAAATAATAAAAGTGCCAAATAGGGGTTCACACAGCTTCCACTACAGCAAAAGGGATGAGGTAAAGCTGACTCCATGAAGGTGTCTCTTTTTTCCTGCAAAACTGTTCATCCTATAGTCCCCAGGGCACATGATGCCCCTCCTAATGGTGAGAGGCTACAAATAGCTCTTTTTCATCTCTGGTGAACCTGTTCCTTTCCATCTTTGCTGAAGGTTTATTAAGTACTCAATATGTTCCAGACTCCACCATCATTCCAACTTTTACGACATCATTTCTTTTTCCATTCCAAAGTGTTTCAGGATTCAAAGTCTCTGTCACCCTTCAACCATCTCCATAGATGGATGAGGCCACATCAGGACAGCATAACGCACATGCATCCTTGTCCACAACCACCATATGGATGCCACAATGTAGCACAAGAAAGGAAGGCCAAAGACCAGCTCAGAGCTCCCTCCGGAGAACCCAGCTTCCTCTGCAGCCCCAGACCCTGTTCCCACTGCTGTCTCCCTTCTCTAAGCTCAAGAGACCCAAGGAGACTTCCTCTAGATCCTAAAGTATCCTAGATGTCAAACTTTTCCTCTTCCATGGCTCTTGAAGGCAGAGGCCAAGTCACTAAGGATACTGGGCACCTCCTCCGGGACTGACATTTCTACAGTGGACACCAGAGAGGGATCAGGGCTTCTCACTGATGGCAGGAACAGGGAAACATTGGGCCAAAAGTATTACCTACCTCAGCAACACAAGAGTCGTGGAATTACAGCCAGCCACTGTGAGTTAAGGAAATAGCTGAGCGAGAGACCATGTCCTCAGACTCACCAGGGCAACAAAACCAGACACAACCTCTGGGTGAGCTAACTTCACAGAGCTCTCCAAGCTAGTATTTTTAAAATTCACATAGCATATCAGATGAAAGAAAACCTGATGCTTTGTGAAGACATTACATGCCTGTTTCTGCTTCAAATAAGGGTTTGCCATTGTGTACAGAACCTCACAGGGCATCTCAGCAGATTCAGGCTTGGCTCTCAATTCACAGTCCTTCGCCTTCCTGAATGACTAGCTGCAGCCACTGAAAAAGAAACTACCTCACAAGAATTCACCCACAAACCCTGGTTGAACACGTGTTTCAGAAGTCGTCTTGCTGAGGGTTTATCTCTGTAAGCTCTCCCTTCGCTGTCTGCAATTCTTTTTTTTTTCCTTGCCTGTTTGTTTGTGTGGGTAAGTAATTCTCTGAAACAGACACTTTCCTAAATGTAAAAATTAGAGAAAAAATAGTTCTCTCTTCCTGGCAACCAAGCATTTGTAGGACTCACAATTTCAGATGTCACTGACTGCCAGCTTCAGGCAACTGTTTGTCATCTTGAGCTGAGAAATGCAGCCCACAGTTGTTCTATTTGGTATTTGGCATGTTTCTCTCTCTCTCTCTCTCTCTCTCTCTCTCTCTCTCTCTCTCTCTCTCTCTCTCTCTCTCTCTCTCTCTCTCTCTTTGTGTGTGTGTGTGTGTGTGTATGTGTGTGTGTGTATGTGTATGTGTGTGTTTAACAAGATTCAGAACAGAGACAAGTCAGCTCTGGAAAAGATAAAGATGTAAGAAGAGGAGAAACTATGTATGCATGTGTATGTGCACCATAGTGCGGTGTATGTGTGGCGTGATATGAACATGGGAGTGGTGTATGTGATGCTATTATATATGGTGTATTTGATATATGTATTGCCATCTGTGTATACACTTTAGTTAGCATTTCTATCAATGTGAAAGACACCACGACTACAGCACTTCTTATAAAGGACAACATTGAATTGGGATTGGCTTACAATTCATAGATTTAGTCCATTATCATCATGGCAAGAATCGTGGTGGTGTGCAGGCAGACATGGTACTGGAGAATGAGCAGAAGATTCTACATCAGGATCTGCAGGCAGCAGGAAGAGAATGCCACACTAGACATGGCTTGAGCATCTGAGATCTCAAAGCCCACCCTCAGTGACACACTTCCTCCAACAAGGCCACACCTATTCCATCAAGGCTATATCTCCTAATAGTGACATTCCCTGTGGGCCTATGGGGCCATTTTCATTTAAACTACCACAGTATTAGTATTTGGGTGCAGTGTATGGAATATTTGTGTGTGTGGTGTATTTGTGTATAAGTGCGTGGTATTTGTGATGCACATAGTGTATATGATATGTATACATAATATGCATGCATGTACATACGTGGTATGTATGATGTGATGTATGTAGTATGTGTTCATGGTAAGTGTAGAGTGTGTGGAGTATAAGGTATGCATACATAGTGTGTGAAATACGAGAGATGGTATATACTATTCATATGTAGGACATGAACAGCATGTGTGGAGCACATGTGGATGTGAAGAGTGTATAAATGAGTGATTATGTTGTGAGTTTGGAATATGTGTATGTGGAGGATATGGAAGGTACATGCTGTGTGCCATGGTACACAAATGTGTTATGTGTGGTATGTGTGAGTGATGAGTCTATGAATGTATATCATGTTTCCCTGGGTACTCTCTACTATGGAAGCGGTAAGACCGAGCACAGTTGGGAATTATATGAGAAGAGGAGTTGTCTGACAGGGCTTTGATTAGCTCCTCTATGAACTGTCCACCTCTGGTAGGTATCCTCAGTGCTGCCCAGCAAGCCATACTGCCTGCTTCTCCATACCCAACAGGCAATGTATGCCAGGCAGACACCAAAGGGACTGAGAGCTAAGGCCACAGAATACCTTGGCTCTCTCCAGAAATGTATGTAGTGGACTAAACTTTCCAGGAGCTTACAGAAGGTGCCTAAGACCTGGGGAAAGGTTCCAGTTATGTGTGAGGTTCCATTTTCTTTTGGATCCTAAGTTCTAAGAAGTTCCTGTTTAGCATCCTGCAAGAGTTTTGAACCCACACCTGGTGGGGATAGAGAATATCCCAGTGTTGAAAGCCACTGTTGAATGGGAAGCAGAATGCCCAATGTGTTCTGATAGTCCAGTGTGGCTTAAGCCTCCGGTGAAGAAAGGCTGGCTCCACACTTCCAGGCCAAATCCTCGGGTTTGTTTCCATTTACCATACTCCTGAACCCATGTTAGCCAGGCATGGTTCCACTCCGTGAACACCTATTGCTGACTGCTCTAGGAAGAGGCTTGAAGAGACAAATCTCTGTGTGCCCATAAAAAGAGGCTGCTTTGCCATCTGGAGACACTCTAGTCTTCAAGACGGAAACACACAGAAAATCAGACACTTCAAAGAATCTCAGAACACAGCCTGTCTCACAGGATAGCATGTGATTCTAGCAGCTTGTCAGAGTGGTAAGGGACCTAAGAGAATTCAGGGATGGGTGTTTTGGCCTTACCGTGTCCTGTAAATGTATAGGACAGTCTGGCCCAAACCAAGTTGGATTTCTTGTGGGGCAGCAAGTCATCACCTCTGCCTGGTCTAGTGTTCCTTTCTTCTAAAGGCTGTCTCACTTGTACAGCAAAATTCATATTAATCACTTAAATCAGGAAATGCATGTATCTCACACAAGCCAGGCTTGGGCAGAAATGAAGCTGGGGACAAGGTCCCACATTGTATGTCTGTTGTGTCTATATGTATGTCACAACCTTGTGACTGGACCATCAAGAATACCTGAAGGAAGCTGGGCATTGTGGCGCATGCCTTTAATCTCAGCACTCAGGAGGTAGAGGCAGGCAGATTTGTGGTAGTTCAAGGCCAGCCTGGTCTACACAGTGAGTTCCAAGACAGCCAAGGATAAGTAGAGAAACCCCATCTCAAGAAAAAGAAAAACAAAGAAACAAACAAAAAAAAACCTGAGGGAGCCCCTGCTCTGTGGGTTGAGCCTGGCCAGCCTTCACCTTGCTGATCAGCATACAAAGCAAGACTTTATACAATATACTGGGAGTGTGGGAGATGAAGTGGGAGTTCACAATCAGGTGATGTGTGAAAACAAGAGCTTAGAGTAGGGTTCTATACTGGGTGGAATAAAGCTAGAAATCCACAGGAGTCTACTTAAGGAGGATTAGGAAATTTATTAGGATAAATTGAGGAAATACACTCACGAATACAGAACGAAGTAGACAGCTAGAGTTGTCCTCTGATCTGACCAAGAACAAATCCACCTGGCAGTTTGATCACACCAGGAAGCAGGAAGCAGGGAAAAGGGACCTCATGACCTCTCTCCCTTTCCTTTTAAGAGGTCATGTAAAACAGCAAGAAGCGCCACTTCCTTCTGGCCAGATACCCCAAGGTCATGGGCAGAGCAAATACCAGTACAGTGGGAGACCAATATACAATCACATCCCACATCTGAGAGATAGGTGGTGAAACCAGGAGGGAGAGCCCCCCCAAATGTCAACACATAGATGGCAGGAATATGAGTGTTTATTGTAAAATTATATAATCCTTGCTGTGTATTTTAAATTTTTATAATAAAATGGTGGCAGAGGGTATGTTTTGTATTGATCAGGATTCTCTAGAGTTACAAAACTTATGGAATGAATATATATATATATATATAGGAATGACTTACAGGCTGCAGTTTATCAACAGCTATCTATGAATGGAAAGGCCAAAAATCTAGAGTTGCTCAGTCCCCCAAGGCTGGGTGCCTCAGTTGGTCTTCTGTATGTGTTGGAATACCAAAGAAGTAGGCTCCAATGCCAGTGAAGGAATGGATATGCTCGCAAGATGAGAACAAGCAGGCAAAGAAGGAACACACCCTTCTTCTTCCCTTGTCCTTCCAGCAGAAGGTGAGGCCCAGATTAAAGATGTGCCTTCCAACCTCAAGATCTGGATCAAAGGCCTGTTGTCTTCTTGCCTCAAGGTCTGGATCACAAGTATGCTCTTTATTTCGGGATTATACTTCGTTCCAGTCGAGTTAACAGCCAAGAACAGCCATCAGACAGGGATACATTTTCACTTGAAGATGCCAAGAGAAGAGGGACAAGATTAATAGTTCACATGAAAATCTCTGAAGTTCCAATATTCTGCTCCAATCTGCTCCACCTACTCCTCACTGATAGGTGTCTCTTGACACCAAGTCCCCCACCCCTCATGTACCAGCTCAGCCTATATCTTCAGATGCAGAACCTTGAGCAAGACCTCTTGATGTCTGTGAAAATGCCCTATATTCTGAAACCATGACCTTGACTTTAGTGTTAAAATGTCACTTGTTTGTTAAACAGTGTCACACTATCAGAAGACAGACTCTTTTCTGATTCCTTACATTTGATAAAAATAAAATGTCAGCAACCATGGGACAGCATCTAAAATACTTTTTAGAAGTATGATTATTCTATGGAAACTAGATCTGAGAACTTCCCACATGGCAGACTCCGTTGCCATGAATTCCTTCACCATGATCCAGAACTTTGGGTTCACAGCCTACTGCTTAATTGACCTCTATTCCTCTCCACCCCAGGGGAGGAACTGGTTTCCATGTCCCTTACAAAAATGGACATTTCAAGGTATGAACTTTAATTGGATCCTGAGAAAGAAAAAGAATAAGCCAGAAAAGACATTTTAGGAATAACCGAAGTGTTTTAAATCATATGGGGAATTATTAATTTTCTCAGGTGTGAAAATAGTATTGTGATTTTGTGATAGAAGTTCTTTATTTCTAAGAGGTACATGCTGAAGTGTTTAGAGGTGAAGTTTTATGATGCCTGCAATTTCCTTTCAAACAGTTCAGAAAAAAAAATACAGCAAGAAGCAAATTCGAAAGGATGTTAAAAATTATTGGAGTTAAGTGACAGATATATGGGTGTTCACTGTACTTTTCTCTTAAAGTATTCCCTTAGCTGATGTCTTGGCCGTAAGTAAGACAATACAGGAGAGAAATTGTGCCCCTGAAAAAAGCAAGGAAAGCTTGGCCTGGTACCCAGCCTCTCACCACTGAGGATCCCTACAAGGCCCTCATCTTAACAAGAAAGGCAGTAGAAGAGTGTCTTGGTGACATCCTGTCCCAGAGCATGCTCACCTCAGAGGCTGTGTTTGCCAGCTTGCTAGTGGGATCACCTCTGTTTCAATAATTTCAAGTGCTATGGCTTAAAATCAAATCAAATATCCAGTGAAAGCATGTAGGATTTCTGAGCTCCGATCTCTGATCTAGAACTTTGATGATTAAAAACATGTTTTTCTGGATACTGGAATCTTCCACAAATCTGGTGAGTTCCATAGCTGACTTGGGTCTTTCCAGGATGAGCTATAAATGCTGCTGTTCCAACCAGCCTATCCCTGAAGCTCCCTACCTAGCAGGACTCCAAGAAAACAGACTCCTGATTGATTCAGTTCTGCATGCCTATACCCACTTGTCCTGAACCATCAAGAGTAAGGGTTCCATAAGGTGAGGTGTTGATTGGAAGTCCAAGCATGAGAAATCAAGAAAAGGAGAAATAAAGAAGACAAAAGCAATCGCTGGGTTCAGGTGCTGAACAACATTATTAAGAAGTATAGCATCACATATACTATTTGCAGGGGGTGAAAATCTGCCAAGGTCAACAGAGAGCTATGACAGACAATGTTGGCAAAAAGAACACAGGATACACAGACAAAGCCCAGGGGAAAGAGTTGGGTCCCCAGAAGGCACAACCTTAACTCCTTCAAGACACTGGCTCCAAGCCCTAGAGCAGCCTTGCCAAGTCCACCCCTGGACAAGGACACAGAATGAAAGCCCCTTTTGTCCTTTCATCAGGGCCTCTGAGAAAGTCTTAGGTCAGACTGGCTCCCCACACCCACTTCTTTACCAGATGGCGAACACCTTGGTGGAATAATATGAATGAAATGTATTCAATATTTCCTGTAAGTGCCTAGGATAGATCTCCAGCTGACCACAGGACAAGGATCTGGGGAGATGGTCCAGTCAATAAAGGACTGCTGTGAAATCATGAAGACCTGATTCTGGATTCCAAACCACCACATAAAAAGGCATTTATGATGGCACACATCTGTAATCTTAGTGCTTGTGGAGGGGCACAGGCAGAGGCAAACAGATTGTCTGGTCAACCATTCAAGCAAATTCATGGGCTTCAGGTTTAGTGAGAAATCCTATCTCAAAAAAAAATAGTGTAGAGAAGCAAATACACACGTATGTGCAATGCTATACTAACAAGTACACACACCATACATACCATACACACAACACAACATACACAAAATTGTTTTTTTAAAAAACACACACACTGGACATAATGCCTCATGCCTTTAATTTCAGTGTTAAGGGGACAAATGCAGACAGGTCTCTGTAAGTTTGAGGCCAGCCTGGTCTACACAAGGAGTTCCAGGCTATGTGTGTATATATATATGTTACAAAAATTTTAAAAATTTAAAAACACAGGAAAGAGTTTGTTTAATAAATATTTTCTAAAGTATTAGTAAATGGTTCAACATACGAACAGATATATGAATTAATGGCTGGTGGCTAGCTCGCTAGGTAGATAGATAAATAGATGAGTCTAACAGTTCTGTAGATTAAATTAAAATGGAGCTTCACATGACCTAAATTCAGTCTTTGAAATTTTCCCAAGCAAATGTGAAGTCCAGGACTTGAAACAATACCAACCATATGAGGAAATGAAGATGCAAATGTTTCTTCTCCTTCGATTTGGGGAAAATAAGTTTAACTGAATTTCTATACCCAATTCTCATACAGAAGTGACCTCTCAATTTCATCTAAGAGGCCTGAGTGAGGAAGAAACTATCTTTTTATAAGGGACAAATAAGACTTGTGGATTCTTGCCAAGCAATCTCGCCAAGCCTCCAACACTGTCCCTAAACACAGAGCACAAGCCACTAAGTAAGTGGATTTGTCATGGAATGTGGTATCTCTGAGTACCCTACACGGTGATACAGCCAAATTCATTGGATTTCTAATAAAGAAAAGAAACAGAAATCATCAGATTTCATCTTGGAAACTCTGCAAAGCTCCCAGAGCAGCGCATCTCAAGGCATGTAGCATTAGTGCTTTAATGAAAAACATATCAAGAGTCACATCACTGAGTGTCATGTGATCATGCTCAACTTCAGTAGAGGGAGGAGAGGGGAAATGAAGGAAGGGTAAGAGAGCTACCAGAGAGAAAGGCAAGATTTGGAAGAAGAGAAATACACAAGACAGTGGGAAATTATTTCAAAGTAAGAAATAGAGAGAAAGATCTTTTCCTCTCAGACCTGCTAGGCCCTTTTAGGGGGTCAACGGATAATTGATGATGCCTTCAGTAATTCGATGAGAGAGAAAGGTTAGTGTGCTTCGGAGAGCTCTTAGGCGGGAAGTATTCTTATTCAAAAATCCAGATTGTGAAGAAAATTCACCCTGCTGTGTGTGCCCTGGCTATTCCATGGAGTCCTTGAACTTTAAGGACTTGTGAAATATATATATTAGTAGTCCTGTTTATAGATCAGAAATATGAACTTGATGAAGGCAGCTAATATATCCTAGGTCCCAAAGCTAAGTGAGTAGAAATGTCAGAATCCTATTCCATCCTATCCCACTGCAAGATGTTATACTAACATATGAGTACCACCTCCACAGTTAATTATAGGCTGACATATAAGGTGAAAAATCACTGTATATTAAATGATTCCTTTATAGTTCGAATCTTGTATTTATTTTCATATTAAAACAATGCTTCTCTGAGGGCTTTTTAGAGGACATGAGCAGGGTGAAGAGGTGAGCTATTTGCTATTCAGCCTCTCTGAAGAGCAGAATTCCACCTTAAAACACACACACACACACACACACACACACACAAACACAAAACAAAACAAAAAACAAAAAAAAACAAAAAAAAAAACAACCCTGTATGCTTCTCCCAGTAGCCACAGGTTTAAATGAAAATCCCTGTGCCAGGAATGGGATCCCTCCCTATGAAGTGTTGGTGAAGGAGGCTTCAGAGGTCTCTAAAGTAATACAAGCTATTACCATTGTTCTTGGTTGCCCATCAGACGACAACGCAGTGTAGGACACAGAGAAACAAATGTGAAACTAAACTTGAAACCTCCTCCCTGCTGGCTAGTTTTTAGTACTTTTGGAAGGTTCTGTGCAGTCCACTGAGGGAGAAAGCCATCAATGGTCTTACTCAGTGATGGACACCACATGTTACACTACTGACCTGTCAGGCAAAATATGCCCATAGGTGGCACAAATGTTATGGGGTAACCAACTGTATTCCGACTGGATCTGAGGCCTACTCCACAGAAGGGAATCCATGCTTGGTACTGTGGACCTGTTGAAAGGCTGTGTCTAAGGAGACTGTAGAATCTAGCGGTGAATCTACTATTGGCACTTGCTAAACCGATGTGCAGTAAAAGTTCCTTGTAAATATTTGTGTTTATATCCACAGGTTAATGCTGCTTACAGACTTGGTCAGAGATGCTTCATTTTCTAGAAGGCAACATGTATTAGAAAGATTCATAACAGGTCAAAATGCTGAGAATAAATACCAGCCTAGCCATAAATAGAACATCTACATCAGCCTCTCCAAAGCTCATGGTACATCCTGGAAGAAGCAGCAGAAAGACACTAGGAGC
This sequence comes from Peromyscus maniculatus bairdii, assembly GCF_049852395.1. Classification (NCBI taxonomy): domain Eukaryota; kingdom Metazoa; phylum Chordata; class Mammalia; order Rodentia; family Cricetidae; genus Peromyscus; species Peromyscus maniculatus. The sequence goes on from NC_134860.1 coordinate 13,326,958, forward strand.
CAGAGGTTGCAGGGTGGGGAGTGGGGGGGGAGGGGGAGTCACAGCTGCGAAACCCTGTCTTCTGTTCTCATGAAATCATCACAGATGTGGTTAGCTGCACAATACTTGCACAATACTGTCAATAACGGGCCCATCAACATCCCATTATCAATGGGTAAGTGGCTTAGTAGGCTCCTCCACCCCTATTCTGGGAAGCCATTGACAGTTAAGAGCAACCTGAAGAGGTCATTTTCTGCTATGGCATAACCACTGATTAGTTAGTTGCCCCTGCACATGCAAGCAATCCTTATTAAACTCTACACACACACACACACACACACACACACACACACACACACACACACACTAAAAACAAACAATAATGAAAAAGGGATATGAAAGCAGAGAGGAGATTGTTGGGAAGAGGAAAGCTTTCAGTGGAGTGGATGGTGGGGGGTGCGTAAGAGAATATAATAGGGTATATTATCTTAGACCAAAACACATTACACAGATGTATGAAATTATTTAAGAATGAAATTTTAAGATATAAGAATAAGTCTTTGAGGTAATAAATAATATGAGTATGAAGAGGTGAACAGAATGGATTATACAGGGCCTTATGGACCATGTCAGGAATTTTTATTTATATTTAAATTCGGATGCAAAACTAAATACTTTCCCTCAATTGTCAGAAAAGCAGAATTATGTTTTGAAGCTATCAAACAAGACTACATTAAGGGAATAAGATGCAGACATCTTGCCCAATTCCGTGGATCCTGAAGGCCCAGACAATTACACAAAAACAAGAACTAAAATATCCCTTTATTATTGTAAAGAGAGTGTCAAGAACCTATAGAATGTCTAAGAAATCTGACTCCCATATTTGATTTAAATTTTAGCTCAAGCTGGTGCTTCAATTATTTTGTATGCTACAAGGAAAATTTATGTCACAAAACAAATCCCAGGCCAATGAAGTAATATTTTCCTCAGTAGTTATTTTCCAGATTTTAATGAAGAAAATGATAAACTCAGAATGGCACCATGTTGCAATCACTCACTAATTAAACTCCTCCCCTCTGAACATCAATGGCTACTAATTATGAAAGAAAACAGACATAATGTGTTGTTCTGGTTGCTTTCTGTTGCTGTGATAAACACCAAGACCAACAGCAACTTAGAGGAATGGGAAAAGAGTCTGTCTTTGGCGGAATCAGGACAGGAACTCAAGGCAAGAACCTGGAGCTGAAACCACAGGAAGAGACTGATTACTGGCTTATGCTCAGGTAGCCTTTTTTCCCACCATATTTGTATTGATTATTTGGGAATTTCATACACTCACTTCCCATTCCTCGCAGGTCTACCCTCTCACTTTTGTGTCCTCCCCCAAAAAAGAAAAAAAAAGTACACCAAATCCAGTTTGTATTGCCCATATACTCACTGGAGCATGGTCAAACTCCCAGTGGCCAGTCTCTTAAAGAAAACTGAGTCCTCCCCGCCCAACCTTGCCAGAAGCCATCAACTGTGACAAGTTACATTTCAGCATCTTTATCACAATTTTTAAGGACTCTCTTCAATAGCTTCCTGTCTGGACTGCTTCTTTTGGGGGGAGGGGCATGTCACAGGAACCTTCCATGTCTCTCATTCTCAACTGATACCACTGACAAAGAAGCTTCCTTGCGGGTAACAGCTAGTGGCAGGAGGGACTTCCACTTGGTTTTCAGAGGCAGCATGGGCCATGGACCTCAACATGGCTTCCAGCCACAGCGTGAATCATGGACATCAACATGGCCTCCACAGCAGCATGGACCACAGACATCAACATGGCTACAGGAGACGTCACAGACCACAGACATCAACCTGGTTTTGGGTGACAGCATAAACCAGAGAAGTCTATCTAGTAGGATTAATCCAGAAAATAAATCGTTCCTTATCTCGAATATCTAGTTGTTGCTCGGAACCAGGGTGCTCATGAAGCTGGGCAGCGAGTTCCAGGAGGTGGCGGGGGGGGGGGGGGGGGGGGGGGGGGGGGGTTTGTGCTACCTGGCAATGACGTACTCCTTTGTCCATCACGACTATACTCTCCTACCTGTCAACACCACTGCCATGTCTCTAGTTCTCCCTCTTTCCAACACTCGTCACTCCATTCCACCATCTTTCCCACCTCTCCATCCTATATTCATCCACCAAAGTGGCACTGCAAAGTGCTGAGTGTCGCACAGTATTTTTTTTTTTTTTTTTTTTTTTTTTTTTTTTTTTTGCCTAAACAGCTTTACATGCGAAATCTTACTGTAATAATAAGTCATTGGTCCGGCTCAAGATTTCTGGTTTCTAGAGCACCATAGATACTGGACTATCATCACTGAGACTCATCTCAGATATCCTGTTACTGCCCAGAGTCAGGGTGATCTTGTGGCTGGCCAGGGTTTCTGGGCACAGGACCCGAGTGAGCTCCAGGGCACTCTGCACCTCCCTGGCCTCAGCACCAGCCACCACATTGGCTCACCAGATACAGCCATCCTGCTTTCAGCTCTCAAGGAACACCACAGGCCTGCTCTCTCCTCCTCCCAACGGAGCCAGCAAAGTGAGCCGCGGCAGCAACAGCATCCTGTTTACTAGCCTGCACGCGGCTGCACACATGGCTCCACTCAGCCATCATTTTTTATAGTTCCATGAGACCACTGTTTAAAAGCGTCTTCCCACGGTTGTTTGACTCAAACTGTTTGGGGGGCACCCGGGCAGGAGGATCGGGATCCCTCCCTGGTGCATGGGCAGGCTTTTGGGAATCAGGTGCCTATGGTGTGACGCATTGCGCAGCCTTGGTGCAGTGGGAAGGGGCTTGGACCTGCCTAAGCTCAGTGTGCTGGGCTCTGCTGACTCCCCATGGGAGACCTTGATTTGGGTGATGTGGGGATGTGGGGTGGCTTAGGAGAAAGGGCTGGGGGTGGGAGGAGGGAGGAGGTAGAAAATTTCTTAATAAAGAAAAAAAGAATTAAGAATAAAAATAAATAAAAGCACCTTCCCATAAGACCTGCCTTTTATAGTTGATCTGGAGATACTGCACACTCTACAGATTCATCTTCTGTCTTCCTTCAATGTCTCCATGGCCTCTCAGGCTCCTCAAAGCAGCTCCACTGTCCCTTGGGTGACACCAATATCTTTAATCAGATAGCTGTCTTATACACTTCAAGATCACTTGCCTAGGGATGGTAGTTTCCATGATGGGCCTTCCTTCATCAATTAGGAATCATGACAGTGCCCCACATGCCCAGAGGCCAATATGATTGAGCAAGTTCTTCAATTGAAGCTCCCTCTTCCCAAGTGACTCTCAGTTATGCCAAGTTAACAATGAAAACTAATCAGGACATGTACACTCTAGTGGACATTATACACCAACCTAGAAACTAGGCTTGCCAGCATATCTCCCTCTGGATACATTTACAAGCAGAACAAAGGACAAAACTATGTGACTTACAACTATTATGCCTTCACCATCATTTTACCATGTCACAATCAGGATCTTTGGGTTATACAAAGCAGCTCTACAGAGTAAACCATGAAGTGACAAAGAATGAGACCCTTAGTGAATGGCAACCCCACTTTCTAATAAATAAGGCAAATCAATGTCTTCACTCATTCTTCAAAGTCTAACAAAACTGTGAAAGATGAGAAAGCTTTGCCATTGGGGAAGTATGGGTGTTTCTTCCACCCCACTGTAATGTTTAGTGTCTTTAATAGGATAAAAATTGAGTCCAAAGCCAGGTGGTGCATGCCTTTAATACCAGCACGTGGGAGGCAGAAGCAGGCAGATCTCTGAGTTCAAAGCCAGCCTAGTATACATAATCAGTTTCAGGACAGCCAGGGCTTCACAGAGAAATGCTGTCTTGAAAAGCCAAAAAGAAAAATTGAGTTCAAAGATATACACCACATAGTACAAATGTAGATGGGAATGAATCCAGAAAAACAACCGGAAAGAGTTTTGGTAGAAATATGTGGACAATGTCAATCAAGCAGTGTATTTCTATAGTTGTGGATGAAGGGTCGTGTCATTTATCCTACCCATGAGGGATTCAACTCTTTTTAGTGGCATCATAGAACAGCAAGATTAACTGAAACTGCCAGTTTTCCACAATGTAACTCCCTTATATTGCAGTCACCAGGAGGATGACCTCTACAGCTGCCAGAGAAGAGCTTCCTCATACAGTAGAACAACTGACTTCAGAGACAGATTCAGAAGCAGTGAAACCATGATCCAGTCAGCAGAATAAACCATGGGTTATTTATTTATGGCCAAGAGTTTTGAATATTTCAGGACCAATGTATTCATTCTCCTGTATCTTCAAATCAAGCTTGTCAGCCTGCATCCACAGTCATTGCAGCCTCCACAGACTCTTCCAAACTGCAGCACACTTCAGTTCTCTCTTGTGACTACAGAAAATTAAAATCTCCGTCTCTGCTGCATGTATTATAGGGAATACAATAGTAACTATTTTGGTGGATACGACCTTGGTCTTTCATCAGGAGAGAAGTGAGACACAAATAATCAAGTTGATCAAACTAAGCAAGAACTCAGCAATCCAGAATTTAAATTGAAAGTAGCATTGAGTTTGTGATATGATTTAATTGTTTAAAAAAAAAAAAAAAAAGCACGTCTCCTTAGTCATCTACACTGCAGAGACCTAGAAACAATAGCAACCCAATATCAACAAAGAACCATAGTAGTCAAAGGAGGGTTTCCATGAAGAGAGACAGATTCCACAGAGAAATGGCAGGTGCCAGACCTGTATGTAAAGAATGAGTCTGCTGCATGCTGCCAGTCTAGAGCTAAGGAAGAAGTTGCTGAGCAGTAGAATGATATCTGAAAAGCTGGGAAGCTTATTTAAATAGATACCCCCAGGCAATTTGATGGGGCAGGCAATTTGAGCATCAGTGGAGACAATGGTTAGAATGGATCAAGACATTTTGAATATGACAATTGTTTGAAAACTACTGACTGCAATTCAGCCTTCGGTTCCATAAAAGAAAACAATACTGGCTACCTTTGGAGAAAGTTAAACAAATCAGCTCACTATTTTGGAAACATCTAAGTAAAGTGGAAGGATCAAACATATATTCTACCATGATCAAGCATCTATATGGCTATGTTGAAAAATTGACTAATGCAGTAATTTTCATAGTAAATATTTTTAACTTACACATAAGAAGTGTGGTAAACTTTGAGTGGCACCAAGCTGTGATACCGATGAAAGATGTTTAAGCCATGATCATCAGTGGATGCTAATCATGAAAGAGAAGCAACCAGATATATGTCTCCTAAAGGAGGCCACACCTTTAGGATGTACTCTTGCCAACAACTCTCCTCTAAGGCTGTCAGAGCTTCTAGATCTAATTATAGGCAGTATAAGAGATGGACACCTGTTACAATCCCATGATCACATACACAGCAAAACAGACTATGGGAAACTCTGCAGAGGAGATAACCAATTCTCTTCAATGGGAAAATACATGAGGAAAAAGGGAGACTTAGACACCACCTGTCAAACTCACAATATAAGATTTTGGAGCCTAATTCAAACTGCAAAACTAAATAGTGTCTGTTAAACATTGAGGGACATGAGAATATTGCCTATCTACTGATGCTCAAGAAATTGTTGCTTGGTTCTTATGTGCAATAATTATAATTTTGTGACTTAAAAATCCTTATCTTTTGCCTTTAATTTATTTCCAGATGGTTCTGGAGAATCAGGAGAAGCAAGGTTGGCTGTGGTTAATAACTAGAACCGACATATCTTCACTTGCTTCTGTATAAATTTTAAATTTTCCTTAAATTTTTAGCTTCACTGGACTCAGAGAGTTACTGATAATAAAAAAAAACTAGGATATGAAATAGAGGAGACAGGATGGGTATACTAAGAGGAATTAGAGGGAGGTAGTGACAGATGGATACAATCAAAATACATTGTATACAAATACATGAAGTTTTCAAAGAGTAAATTAGAATGTTAATAAAAATTTCAAAGATAGTCTCATATACTTTTTCATATTTCCCTTTAAGTATATTGTTTACCTAGTTATATTTGTCAGAGACAGCTAAATTAATATATCTTAATTTTCTTCCATACACACACACACACACACACACACACAAATACTTCTAAATACAAATACATGCTAACATCCATTCCCTTTACATATTCATCTAACCTAAAAATTTCCCACTTGTTTAAATTTCTGTTTTGAGTAGCATTTTCTAGCACTCCTACTCACAACATCTGTCACAGATGTTTTTCTAAAGTCTGATCTTCCATAAAAGGAAATAACTATTTAATGAACTCTCCAGCTTTTCTGATCAATATTCTCCAACTTAGAAGCTGGAAGTGTATCTCATTTCTGCCTCACTATATAAAAACTATATAGAAAAATGGCTGCTCAGAAACAGGAGTGGGATCCAGGCATACATCCTGAGCTATTAGGTCAGCCAGATCTTCACTCCATCTCTAGCCAGCTTTGTTCCTTGGGTTACCTACATCATGAGATCTGGGGAGAAGCTACATGGTGCAAGTACATATTGAAGAGGGTATAGACACAGAGGAAGTGCTCACAGAGACCAGACCATCCCAGTTGTAAATGGATGTTGGCAGAAGGAATGGTAATGAGACTCAGTGGTGATATAGAACAGGAGACTCACAGGGAAAGAGAATCTGTACATGCTGTCAAGGATACAAGTACTATAGCCAATGTGACTTGCTATGGATAAGGACCACCAATCTTAGTGAGCCACAAGGCAGGTCACTAGTTCCCAGTAAGTGAGCAGCCACCGTGGTAATGGAGCCGATTCAGGAGTACAAAGCCAGTCAGTCATTGTTGATTTGCTCTCTCTACATTCTGCTCTCATTGACTTTGCACACGTTTCTGCTCCTATTTGATCAGCCTATACAACTTCCTTCCTGTGTTACTGGTAGGAGCTAACTGGCATTTTTTCTCTGAAAAAAAAAAAAAGAAGAGAGAGAGAAAGCACAGTTATTTTATAATCTTATACATGGATCTCAGGTATGAAAACACTTAAGTGAACAAATTAAAAGGATCCATGGAATCAGCTTCTAAAGATCAAAAGGTCACTGTCATGCCCAAATTGAGATTTTATATCTGTTCCACTTCCTTCTCCATCGACAGAAATTCCTTCCCCGACTTAGGACTTTGCTGAATCGATTACACATGAGTTTCTAAGAAAGAAAAAAAAAAAAAAAGAAAGAAAGATGAAGACATTAAGGCTGGCTTGATTGATACCATCTTCTGCCTTTGCCTTCAAGGACAATGTGACTGCAAATAAAAGCTGTTTTCATTGTCACAATCGGAGTATCCACACAGAGACTGGGGTGCCAGGGACAAGGTGAGAAGATGGTACAATGTATACTGTTTCTTCCTGGCACAGGACCCACTTTGACTTGCAAGACTGAAGTATATTCCACAGACTCAGATCCTTAGGAAGTCATGCTATTTACAGGGCTCCAATGTGCAGTATCTAGTGTGAAAATTGGGTCACTAAAGAAGAGCAAGGGAGAGAGAATGGAGGTACCTCCTCCAAGCAATATCCAAAAAGAAGTCAAGGAATGCCCTGGTGGAGTGCACACCAGCTTTCCTCTAAGTGCAAGTGAGAGGTCAAGCCCCTGCCTTTTCTAAGGCAAGTAATCAGCAACCAGTGTATAGATTATTAACAGTGAAATTATCTTCCTGCAAATGTACTCTGATGTTCCTGGAAGCCATTTAGATCACAATGTCTATGGGGTAAACACTTCTCCCTAGAGAAATTTCAGAGAAAAGAGCACACACCATCATGGGTATTGAGTTAGTCTTAGGGCAAAGCCCTTGCAGGAAAGACTCCATGTCTGACCTAGGAGAGCAGCTACAGCTACACACAGCTGGTCATAATCTAAGGCTGAGGGAACAGCAGAGGGAACAAAATATGTGAAATCCAGAAAAGGTCAAGGTCAGCAGTGATGAGAACCCCAGGGAAGTAACTAAAAAAAAAAAAAAAGATGCATTTGTTTTTCCTCTAAATATTTATAGAGCACCTCCCAGGAGTGTGCTAGGCATTGCTCTGAGCTCTGGAGACACAGAAACGTCAGAACCATCCCCAAGATGCTCAGAACCTTGGAGGGAGGCACTCATGGCTGTGGGACCCCTGATACAGGTCTATTCAGGCAGCATGGGAGCAGCTCGGGAGGAGAACGCTGATGCTGGTCTTCACTAGGTGATGCACGCTTAAAGCAAATGTGCACGGCCAGCCCAGGCAGAGGGCAAAGGGGATAAGATACCAAACTTTGAAAAGTCTGTTCACACAAGATCGGGGGGCCTGGGAAGCTAGGCATGAGAACTGAGAAGTTGGGTCAAGAGAAAAGATGGGTGACAGATCCCAAAGATCCCTGAGTGTGATGAAGCCAAAAGGTGCCCAGGAATGACCACGGGACTTCTGCCCAGTGGTGAGAAGAGGGGACAGGGTTGTTCAGTGAGGGAGAAGTGCTAGACAGGGACCTGGAGCTTGAGAAATAAGACAGCTGTGTGGTGTTGCCATAGCTGCATCCAGCTGTTCCCACCTTCCGCTGGACTTCCATCTTACTCTGTTAAATGGGAGCCACACAACTCCTCCTCCTCCCCCTCCTCCTCCTCTTCTATGTTGTAAAGGTCCAGGGAACTGTGGTTTGTGAGAGTCCTGGGACTAGTTCCAGCCCTGTGACAAGCACCAGGGCAGTGAGTCACTGTGAACACTCACAGCCACCTGCCACGTCCTGGGCAGCACAGAGCAAACAAACAACCGCTTAATAACCATTCCCTCTGACTCACATCCAGGAGTACCCACCATAGGTGGGAGGCAAATCCTGCTGATTTATTTTAGGTGAGAGTTACACAAGTCATCACCAGGTATGGATTTAAGCTTTAGGAACTAATGAAAGAGAAAAAACTCGTGAACATGCCTGAACCCCAATCCAAATGCAGCTTTGTCCTTGGAAAGGCATAATTTGGGATTGCCGTCTGTGGGCCCAATAATGAAAGGGAGACTTTATCCAGCCCTTCGCCAAATAATAAAAATTGATTTTTGACCAAGGCCAATCTATCGTTCCAGATCATTAACTTTGCAGAATAAATCATTTTCTGAAGCAGTAAAGCTGCTTTCAGGGAGTCTGATCTTCAGGCAGACGCTAATGCAGAACTGAAAGTCTGTTTCGATGGGAAACAGCTCTGGAAAGGAAGAAATGGCCTCCCTCTTCCAATGCTTGGAGTTCCCTTAACAGACATTTGAATTCCAGCAAGATCTGTTGCTCATTCTGCCTTCTCATTCTGAGGACAAAATTTCAGAGGAGCCTTTGCCCATCCTGAGGTCAGCCTGAGGGAATGGCACCAGGTGACCCAAGAGTTCTGATCATATTAATGCAGCCTAGAGAATAGACCAGGGGTAGGACTCAAGGCCTTCATCTGCAGTCACAAATCTCAAATGCCATAAACAACCCTATATCCATAAGAAGTCAGAACATTCTCGTTGAAACACATTCTCCCCTTTAAATGTAAGCACACGGGCATGGAAAAATAGGCTTCTATTTCTTATTCAAAACAACAGTTCTTTCTGAGATTTCACTACCCAATGCAGAAACATTTCACTGGGGATCAGGAAGAGGGGACACAAATGGATACCTCAAACACCAACTTGTGACAGACTGATGCTACAGCTGCTTAACAGGCAACTCATTCAGCCATCACAACTCTGGTATGAGGAGGGTACCATTAGGTCTCTTGCACAGTTTAGGACACAGAAGGTCAATGAACTATAGTACTACCCCCAGGCAGTACATTAGGAAGTTCTGGGATCACTGCTGAAGACCGGAACTCTGGTGCCCACATGTCTAGTCTTCCCACCAGCTAGGACATAGAAGGGACTCTATGCTTGCCTGCCATATACTTTCTTCCTCGGGTGGACCTAGCAGCAAGCCAGCAGAGACAGAAGGGTCAGCACTGAGTTAAGCCCATCCTCTCTTGGGGGGTCACTGAATTGCAAATGTTAGGCTCTTACGTTTGTCAAGCATTATAATGTCAGCCCAGGATACATAGAACATTGATGGATGGTACTGACACCCAGCCTTGTTGCCCAGTTCTCTCTGTCTAGGGATGAGCTTGTTCTTCACAAATCCAGCCACGATCTCCTACCTGATTCACCCTCACAACATGGGCTGCACAGAGAGGAGAGCTGGCTCCATCCGAGCTGGACTGAGACCACAGCCAAGTCCACCCCTTTTGCCTCCAGCATCCGACCTACCCTCCTGCTTTCAGCTTTCACACTTCCCAAGGCTGTTTTTCACCCAGTGCGAGAATCATTCCAGGTCCACTATAAGGTGGCTGCAGGCCACGGGAATGAGACACAAGAACTTTTGAGTTAGTTCTCCTGGCAGCCACCAGCCTTCCCTCTCCCAACTCTACCCATTCCTCAGCCTTGCATGTCTTCCTTTACTTCCTTACCCCAGAGGCTTGTGCTGGGAGAGGGGAGATGAGAGACCCTTAGTTAGAGGGACAGCAGCAGCCAAGGAGTCCCAGGCTAGGGTGCAGGAAAGGCCCAGAAGAGGGAATAGACACATGGACTCCTTCACGCTGGCTGTGTGGGGTCATGGGCTGATTTTCTGCAAATGTGTCTCATCAGGGACCAAGCTTCCTTTGATTGAGTTTAATATCTGGATTCTAAAATGTGTTAGCATCTGTAAAGTCATCCTTAATAATTTTATACCATAATCTTCAAAATTTAATAAGCCCTCCAGAGAAAATTAATAAAAATGTAACAGAACTTTAAAAGTAAAATGTAGTGAGATGGCATCTTTACATATTACAAGAAGGCAGCTCCCAGGCTTCCCTAGCCATGGCCCCTCTCTTCATCTTTCAGAGAGACTTGTCTTTTCCCAGCAATACCTGCAAGGAGGAGGGTGAAATGTCAGATCAGAACAAAGAGTTCAATTTCTACTTTTGAGCATGATTCCTAGAGCCCTGTATTTAAAGGCAAATTGGGTATCCTTTGGATTTCAAAAGACTTATTTGACTTAGCTGATGGGGAACCTGAGCTCTGAGGATACAGTGTAGAGTTCAATTCCCAGGAGAGAGGAGGCTAGATGGAATAAGAAAGCAGGACAAAATGAAGAAATGTCCCCCTGATTGAAGTCATCAACGTGGACCTGAGGCTGAGCACTGAGGGTGGACATCATCTAAGTTCTTTACAGGGGACTGAGAGCTATGTCAATGGGTCAATAGACTATTTTTCTAACAGGAATTTCTGGAAGGAGATGAATGTCTTGCGGCCTCCAGAAACATAGGAGCTCTGAAAGTGAGGATCTTACATCACAGCACACCTAGGCAACATGTTTATCGGGACTCCTGGTCCAAACTGTAAGGAACTCCAAACTTTCCCTCTAGGAGGTTACATGTTTGAGTCTGCTAAAACAAATTCACAATAGATTAACAGGAGAAAGTCTTAACAGATTTATTTAGTTATGGTTTTGTATGGCCTTAGAGCCTTAAGATATAAAATGCAAAGATGAAATTTCTGTCTCTGAGGATTCACCTTAGGATATCACTTTTGGAGCACCCTCAAAACACCAGATACTATGCTAGCTATTAGCCTCTGACTAGTGTCAGAGACTGGAATGTATAGAAGGAGCCCAATGGTGAACAGTCCTTAGTAGCAAGATCAGCCTGGAGCTCTCTGGCCTTCGGCCTCAACCCTTACATTTGTCACTACTACATTCATTGTCTCCTGCTTGCTCCTGCCTTAGTGCAGCTGCCCTCTGAGACTCAAGCCAACTCACCCTATTCCTCAGCTTACCTGAGGCTGACGGATCATGGTCCACCCTGCAGTGACTTCTAGTAGACAGTCTCTGAGTTCCCTGCTGCTGTTGTCACCTTCCCCTGAGGGTTGTACAGACTGGTGTAGGTTTTTCTAGGCTCTTTGGGAGCCGAGAGGGGCTGCAGTGGGTTAGGAAGATCATTCCATCCTGCTCTGGCTCCGAAGGACACCTCCCATTTTGGGTTACTCAGACTCCAAGACTATTTCATGTTTTGAGAGAGCCACGCTCTATCTCTGAAGCTGTGAGGTAGTACAGAATAGGGAAATAACCCTCTCCCCACCCATTTCCCATAGAGCAGGCATGTGGCTTGCAGACAGCCCCTTTCCCACCCATTTCTCATAAAGGCTTATCGGGGGCTACTATCAACAGGGCTCAGTTACTGAGGGGTTGACACAGGGAGTCGGGCAGAGGTGGCTAATCCTTTCATGGTGGGATAAGCCATCACCCTGACGATGTCACTGCACATGGCTGAGGTAAGAAAGGCTGGAGTAAGGAGGGCTCAGCTGTCAGCAGCCACTGTCCAGAGAACCAGCAGTGCCCTGCAAAGCCCTAGGTTTTCAGGATGTGAGCCGACTAAGCCTCATGCTGGAGACTACCTCCAATGCTGCAATCACACAGAAATGCATGCAGAAACCACCCTCACCTCACCCCAGGGGTGAGAAGAAGGAAAGAGGTCAGGTCCAAATTCAACAGAATAATCAACCAAGTCAACCATGTTTTAAACCAGATGAAACTCAATTATGAAAGTGATTTGTAGGTGGGTTCCTTCAAAGAAAAAAAATGCTACTAATATTCAGTTCAGTAGTACAAAAAATACGGTGTTTTTAAAAATACCTGCTATATACCGTGACAATACAGTTAAAAGTATGTGGTGGGAGAGATGACTCAGCAGTTAGAAGCACTTGTTGCTCTTGCAGAGGTCCCATATGATGGTTCATAACCATCTGTAACTCCAGTTCAAGGGGCTCTGACACCCTCTTCTGACCTCCATGGATACCAGGCATGCATGTGGTACACAGACATTTATGCAGGCAAAACAGTCACATGCATAAAATAAAATAAATAAATACTTTTTTAAAAATTAAAAGTGTTCCCCAAATCAAGGAAATTTCTTTTTGCACCAGACAGATGCCATAACAGAAAACTACAACCAATCCAAATGCAGATTTGTGGAGCCTAGTCCTAAGGGGTAAAATCTATAATATACCTCCCTCACCTAAGGCTCGGGGATCATTTTGGAAGAGAGGGCAGAAATATTGCAAGTGCCGGAGGAAGAGAGAGTTTGTTGTGAGATTGTGTTTTCTAGGACTACCAGAAGCCACAGCCATAAAGTCTTACCAACATGCCTGTCTAAACAGGAGCTGAACAAGAATAACACGGACAACAATATGGCATGCTAAAGTGAATGGAGGAAAGCCCATGAGGCTTCATTCCCAAAGAACTACAGGCCACTGACAAATGCTGAGAATAGGAGAAATAGTCTTCCCCAGGGAAGAACACATGAATTGGATATCCAATACCAAATAATCAGACCTGGAAACAAACATACATAACATTATATAGACTGATTATGTTGTACGCACACACATATATATATTTAATTGTTGCATTTTATGCACTTAGTATATAATTAAATTAAAATTTAATATATATGTACATATATGTATATTATACATAATGCATGTGTAATTGTTGATATATATACATATACATATATATATATATATTTACTTTTCTAGTTATTTGTAAATCATGCTGAATATGCTCCAACTCCATGCTCACTTCTGTCCCCCACAGAGCAGGTTAGCTACTGTATTAGTTATATTACACTCCACCTTGATGAAGTAGCTGACAAATGCACCTTCCAGAAAGAATTGCTTTTGTTGGCTTGAGATTTGAGATTAAAATCCATCATGGCAGGACAGGTACATGACAGGAACTTGAGGTGCCTGGTCACACAGTGCCTGCAATCAGGAAACAGAGATGTATCGTACCAGTGACCATATTGTCTTGTTTTTATTTAGTCTGGAGCCCCGGCCAATTTAATGATGCTACCTACATTTAGAAGAGGATTCCTCCTTCAGTGAATCCTTTCTGAAAACATACTCACAGGGAGCCAGAGGCATATTTTTATAGTGATTTTAAGTCCAGTCAAATAGACAATAAAATTTAGCTATCACAACTCCAGCCCTGTGAACTTGACACTCCAACACATTACTTTAAATCATGATATTCCACCCCTGACTCTTGATGTCTCATTTTCATCTCAATGCAAAATACATTTAGTCCACCTCTCATAGTCCGTCATAGTCTTTACCACTCTTAACACTGTTCAAAGGGTCAAAATGTAAAGTTTATTTTGATTATCAAGGTGATCCATAACTTTAACCCCCTGTAATATTTTAAATTACATATGCCCAATATTCAATAGCAGACAACAAGTATCCCTATTTCATTCCAAAATAGCAGAATAGGAGGATAGCAAAGATCAGACTGAAGCAAAACCAAATGCAGGATAGAAAAATAACACATTCTGTGGGTCTGTGCTCAATATCTGGGGCTAATGGTACAATCACCTAGGCCCCAACAATTATGGGAAACACTACTCTCACTACCCATAGCCCATGTAGCCTTTATATTAGACCATTTCCTCTCTATGTCTGTAGCTTTTCTTGGCAGATGTCCAATTGCCCTGGCATCTCCAGCATTCTAGGATCTCCATCATCCTTGGCTTCACTTTCTCAGCTTAATGCAATGGCCTCCAGGACCTTCTTTGCATGGACTTTGTCCCTGTTGCATGTTCCTTGGCTTTCTGGAACCTTGGCACAAGCTTCCATTATCCCATCTTTCTTGCATGCATGTTTCATGCCCAAAAAATGCCATTAAAATGAATGGTACTGCCAAGTTCTACCACCAACTCAGTGTTATAGGAGTCTTAAAGGTCATTGAGGGTGGAAGCCTCCCTAATACCACTAGACTTAGATTGAGACATGACATTCTGATCTGTTCAGAGAGAGATTAGAACTTTATAGAACACTGACTCCTCCCCTAAAAGTTAATCCAGCTGGACAGTTCACCACCTGCCTATGAAACCACTCCTAGGGAAGGCCGGTTCACCTAATGTCAAGCTAAGAGATGGGAAGAGCAATTATTCCCTTAATGATATAAAGTACTTTCCTTCCTAGAAACTTGGCCCTTGATGAAATCAGTGATGGAACTACGGCCATGCAGCTCTACTACATTAGCCCACTTGCCTGAGTCCTAACTCAAGAGAGCTTAACTTTTCTTTTTCACTCTTTTCTATTTCATGTGTGTGTGGATAGTAGCCAAAGCCTAAGTAGTTTTTTTCTCTGACACTCTGAGATGTCCCATTCTTTCTCTGAAGCTACCCTCCTTTCACCATGCAGCTGTGTACTGCCATGTGGCTGCTTGCTGACCTCCATTGCTGGACATACCAGCCTGACCTTAAAGATTTGGCGTTTTCTCCATGTCCCTCCTTTCAGTGATTGTCAAGATTGTCAGATTGCCTACCTGGTGGCTTCCCCTCAAACTCTAATAAAATTATCCCCAAGCTTACTATTGAGTCTTTTTTTTTTCATTTGTTCATTAATGACTAAGAACACAAAGAGAGAACCCTGATCACACACACACACACACACACACACACACACACACACACACACACACACACACACACACACTAATGTTGTGCTGGCTAGTCTCATGTCAACTTTACACAAGCTAAAGTTAGCTGAAAGGAGGGGACTTCAATTTAAAAAGTGCCTTCACAAGATCCAGCTGTAAGGCATTTTCTTAATTAGTGATTGATGGGGAAGACCCAGCCCCTTGTGGGTGGTGTCATCCCTGGGCTATGGTCCTGGGTTCCACCAAAAAGCAGGCTGAGCAAGTCATGGAGAGCAAGCCAGTGAACAGCACCCTTGGCCCCTGCATCAGCTTCTGCCTCCAGGTTCCTGCCCTATTTGAGTTCCTGTCCTAACTTCCTTTGATGATGAACAGTGATATGAAAGTGTAAGCCAAATAAACCCTTTTCTCCCCAAGTTGCTCTTTGGTCACAGTGTTTCATTGCAGCAATAGAAACCCTAAGACAAATACCTTCTGCCTTTTGTGAAATCCAAGTCTATGGTGCAAGAAGGACAGCACCACTGACTCCAGGGAGACTCGGGTAGTCAAGCTGTCAAGTCAGAGTGAAGGGGGGCAGATCTGCACAGAACAGAGACCAGTGATGTGCAGAGTATCTCCATGAGTACCTGACAGAGGTGTGATCAATATACATATGTGAAAAAATCATGCGAGTATTAGTTACTTTTACATTACTATCACTAGAGTACCTAATAAAAACACCTTAAAAAAGGAAAGATTTATTATGGCTCATGGTTTTAGAAGCATCAGTCCGTAGTGAGTTAGCCTCAGTCACATGAGTGGGAGCTTGTGGTAGAGAACTGTTGTGTAAATGTCAGTGAACCAGGAAACAGAGAATTGACCCAAACAGAGGTTGAGCTATCACCTTTAAAGGCACAGACCTACTTCCATCAACCAGGCACTGCCTCCTAAAGGCTTCACAACCTCTCAAAAGAGCACCATCAGCCAGAGAACAGAAACTCAAAACATAATCCTATGAAACATTTCAAATTTAAACCATAACAAAGGTGATGTGGACATGTTAAAGGACCAGAGAGAGCATTACTCTATGGATCCAGAAGTAGTGCCCATTCCACAAACTAGGCTGCAACATTATCATCATGAAATGTGGATCATGGTTACAACAGCTTCAACTTGGCCCCCAGAACAAAATTCCTGAAACCCCATCAGTCAAGACTCTGCCTTTCCACGTGTTTCACCCCTCATGTATCCTCACTCTATGTCTTTGACTGTCCTCTTCATGGACTCCTCTGTAAGTGACCTGGGCTTGTGAATTTGAAGTGTATCTCATATTTTCCATTGTTTGATTATGTTTTTTCCATCTACTACCCCCAAAGTGAGCACCTAACAGTTTAATATCCAAAGTTATATATTAATAGGATTAAAAGGGCAGAATGTAATCTGGTCGTAGTGCTTAGAGGTGGGAGCTTTGGTAAGTAATTAGCACTAGATTAAAATCATTAGGATAGATAATTTTTTACACTAATTAAAATATTTTTTGAAAGGGAGTTTGAATTGAGGTAGTCTGCATGGGTAAATAATGCTGATTCTATAAGTCATGGGTTATATGAAAACCCTAGTAGTACCAGGCATGGAGTACCTCCCTATGAGTTGTGCCCATCATCATTGCTTTTGGTTTCCAACCAGACCCTATTGCTAAATACATTACTTTTACATATTAAATACATACTTTTGTTGCAGGGTATGGATAAATCAAGCTGGAACTGATCTGGAGACGCAATCCCTGCTAGCTGTCTTTAATAGTACCAGAAAGTCCTCTAGAAGACACTGGAGGAGAAAAGTAATTAATGGTAGACTTCAATTGCTACAACACTGATCTGATGACCAAAATATGTCTAGTGGAATAGTGCCATGACTGTTGTGGAGGTAACCAACTACTTTCTGTTTGCATCTGCTGATTCATACTCCACAAGAGAGAACAGAACCTATGACTAGTATTGTAAACCTGGTCAAAAGACTGTGGCCAGGAAGGTAATAGACCAACCCTAGGGGAAAACCTACTGCTGTTGTTTGACTAAATGAACATGTTTTAAAGCTGCCTTTTAAATATTTATGTTTATTTCTGTAGATTAGTGCTGTTTTCAACACTGATCACAGAAGTTTCTTTTTGCAGTGGGCAATAATTAATGGAGACTCATAACCCATCAAAGTACTGAGAATAAGTGGTGTTTGAGAGCTCAGCCCTAAACAAGACACCTCTATCACCTCTCACCTCGGGTTTCAGGGAACATCATGGGAAAGGGATCTGAAAGGTGAGAAAGGGGACTTTGAAACACTATCTATTGGGTCCAAAGGGTCATTGCACTCATGAAGTCACAATAGCCGTGGTTGCTTTAGTAAGACCTAAATAAAATATAGCTCATCCACATTCCAGCATGGATGGAGGAAAGGTACATGAGCCTCCACTTCTAGATAACAAGCTATAGGCAGTTAATGGTTGGTGCTGTGGATATTGTTCTATATAAATAAAACACTGATGGCCAGTGACCAGGCAGGAAGTAGGTTGCCAGGCAGGAAGTAG
Source organism: Peromyscus maniculatus bairdii (assembly GCF_049852395.1). Classification (NCBI taxonomy): domain Eukaryota; kingdom Metazoa; phylum Chordata; class Mammalia; order Rodentia; family Cricetidae; genus Peromyscus; species Peromyscus maniculatus. The sequence goes on from NC_134860.1 coordinate 13,345,012, forward strand.
GTGGGACAAGGAGAGAGAATTCGGGGAAGCAGAAGGCTGAGGGGAGAGACACTGCAGCCACCACCAAGAGAAGCAGCATGTGAAGACGCCGGTAAGCCACCAGCCACATGACAAAGTATAGATTTATAAAAATTGGTTAATTTAAGATAAAAGAACAGTTAGCAAGAAGCCTACCACGGCCATACAGTTTATAAGTGATATAAGCGTCTGAGTGATTATTTTATATGTGGATTGTGGGACTGCGGGGCTTGGGGAACCTGGAGAGAAGCTCTCCAGCAACAAATGGCGCCCAACGGCCTGAGTTTCCACCTTAAACCTGACAATATTTAATAACCAATTCTAAACAGAGCCAAAACCAGGTTCCTGCTTCTTGTCTCATACGGGCAGCTAGACGCCGCTAAACGTGGGTTTGAACACTGGCGGGTTCCTGGCGTGTGCGTTTGACCAGCAGTATGGCGGGAATGAGGCGTCTGCCAGCGGCACATTATGCTGTGTAGTAGATTTAGTCTTTACTAGTATTTAAAAAAAAAAAAAAGGTTTCTGGGCTACACGCTGCTTTGATAAAAGCTTAGACCCACTATTTCTGAGACTTGATGACTCCCAGAGCTGGCGGAAAATGTACCACTGCCATGTTGGGAAGCTGAAGTGGGTGGAGCCAGCAGCCACAGCGCCTTTTCAGTCTTAGAATGGTGCAGTTTAAAGCAATAGGCTCAAGGTAATATAAAACATAAGCCACGTAAAGATGGCTACCACACAGAGAATCTGGATTATGTTCTCTTTGATATTCGTAACTAAAGAAAAACATTTGATTACAAAAGCTGTTGAGTTATGCCAAAATGCATATTTTAAAGGTACCTTGACTTCAAAATTTGGATATAAGGATATGTTACTTTGGAAAAGAGGTTCTGCTTTTGTTTCCACAGAAAGCCAGAGGCTGTGGATTTGTTCCAGATTAAGATACATCAGGTTTCACCAGCCAAGACCCCCTGAAAGGTCTCCGATGACACCATGGCCCAGATGATCCAACATCCAGAGCGGTTTCAAGGCAACTGATTCACAACAATACAGCCTCACGGACTACCCCATAGGCCTAAAATTTTCTTTGCATCCCCATAAGATACAGCACCCCCCTCCAGCAGGAAGTAGTAAGAGATGCTACGCCCAAATTCCCAAATATACCAAGCTGGCTTTAGAGGTGGAATTGGCTCACTCCCCCTCTAAACCCAGACATATTGCTTTAAAAAAAAATGGTTAAGAGATTCTTGTGTCCCAAATCAGAAGAGCCCTCTGGTATGGAACAAAGAAAAACCAATATTTTTATTTAAAATAGGTTGATTATAAATGTGATCTCTTTCTAAAAAAGAAAAGGGGATTTGATATAGATATATAGGAGGATAGAGAGATGATAAGATAAAAGGATAGATTAATCAACCTACTTTTAAAGAACAACTTGTTTAAAATGTTTTACATTGGTATAGATTTTAGTTTATGTTTAAAATGTTTTACATTGGTATAAATTTTAGTTTATTGATACAAACTTGAATTTAATTTTGTTATACTGTATATATATATATATATATATATTTCTATTCTTGTTTGAAGTATTATGTTTATGTAACTCATTTAAAATTGTAATGGATAATTAAAAAATAGATTAATAATTAGTCATCTATGATAATCATATCTGTAGCCATGTTAGTTAATAATTCTAGGGATACATAGATATATTTCAGATAGATAGGTAATCTTCAAACACTTCATAGACCTAGAGAATATGGCATTTAAATAACTTAAAATTCTGTTGACATGAGACACAATTGCTCCTGGCTGCACCAATTGATCCCGAGAGAATATTGGGCTTCTAAGACATTTCCATTTGGAAGTTTGTCTTTTTGGCACAAAATGGCCTACTGGGCAAAGAACTTGATGGCTGACAGTACAAATGCAATGCTGTCCTTTCTGGACAAGTGGGACACAAGGAAAGTGACCACTGTACTCTGCCAAGACAGGGTAAGATGGTCTCTCAAAATTCCTGATTCTGAAAATGGTCTGTCAGATACTCTAGGCCTGTAGCCAATTTGAATGCACCAACAATGCTGAAAAACATTAGGTGACTGTCCAGGCTGCCAGCTGTCTTGGTCTACTTTTGCAAGATTCCCGAAAGTTGCTTGCATCCATCTATCATTTCTCAGGTACCATTATGTTCCTTCTCAGGTCTTTGATGTGGTTGAAAACTAGATAGTTGTAATTTCCTCAGTTATGATAAAAGATAAGTTAGATATAAAACCTTAAACTCACAAATATAAGATAGATAGGACATCTTCTTTAATATTGTAACTATAATTCTTGCTCAGTAATTGTTTTGTTATATATAATTTTACCATGTTAAAGTTAAAACCTTCCTTTTTAAAAAAAAGAAAAAAAGGGGAAGTGCTGTGGATATTGTTCTATATAAATAAAACACTGATGGCCAGTGACCAGGCAGGAAGTAGGTTGCCAGGCAGGAAGTAGGTGGGACAAGGAGAGAGAATTCGGGGAAGCAGAAGGCTGAGGGGAGAGACACTGCAGCCACCACCAAGAGAAGCAGCATGTGAAGACGCCGGTAAGCCACCAGCCACATGACAAGGTATAGATTTATAAAAATTGGTTAATTTAAGATAAAAGAACAGTTAGCAAGAAGCCTATCACGGCCATATAGTTTATAAGTGATATAAGCGTCTGAGTGATTATTTTATATGTGGATTGTGGGACTGCGGGGCTTGGGGAACCTGGAGAGAAGCTCTCCAGCAACAGGTTGGTGAGGAAAGGGATTTCTTTTTCTTCAGGGATGTTACTATAGGTAAACTTCCATGGTTCCTTAAATAACCCCAAAACATGCACATGCAAGCAACCCTAATTAAACATAGTGATTTTATTAAACCACATACAGTTTTATTAACATAAGGGGAAGTATAATGCCCAAGACTCTGTGAGCCAGAAGGCCAATGCTAGATGAAGGTATCTAGACTTTGTACCTTCAGAACCATGGGCCTAAATAAACCTCTTTTCTTTATAAGATGAGACCACTCCCAGTATTTCAGTATAATAATGAAAAAATGAATATTGTATCTTTCCTGGCTAAAGCTGTGGCTCCTCCTCTCTTAAAATCAGTTACAGACTTGCCTCTCTCATAGTTGAATCCCCACTACACAAACTTTATCTACGTAGGTTTTCTCTTTCCGAGCCATGCTGCATCAGTATGAATGCGGTTCTTGCATCTCTTTCATTTGGTTCATAATGTCAGGGGTTTTGTTGTTGTTGTTTTGGGTTTTTTGTTGTTTTGTTTTGTTTTCATACCTCGTCTCCTTAAGACCTTAGTACAGATTATCTGGGAAACAGTTAGGAAACTCTAGATGTAATGTTGATTGGCTACAACCGAGGTTGTCAGTCTACACTGATCCTATCCAGAGTCCCAGACCTTGGACTATATATGATTCAGACTTCTGTCATGGTTAATTTCTCTATAATCCATACTGCCTGAAAGATCATGGAAGTACACAGTAGTTCATTTCACCAGCTCTTCAGAGACCACTAGTCATTTCTCCTCACACTACAATATTGCAATATGACCTTGGTTTTCCACTAACCTTCCCTCAGCTGAAGCCAAGACAGTCCTTTGGTCATTCTCAACAAAACACATTCATTGACAAAGGCTCAGTACAAAATGCCTTCTGATGCATGAGAAACTTAAAGAGCAGAAATCATTGTAAGATAGCAAGCAAGGGAAACATGCACATTGGGAGGGAGAGGCTTAATTCAAATATATTGAATACCTTCTCTTCATACCTTTCTTTCATTGACCACATGTGGTAGATATTCATTCCCAAAAGATCTTAACAATTGTTAATAAGACATGAATATATTTGCTTAGTATTTCCAAGGCCTTGCGTTACAGGTCTCCAGGCTAAACAGATATTTCCCATGTTGCTCTTGTCTTCTTGTTTCAGCTTGCTGAAAATTTTAGCATCTACACTTCAATTTTACTGGTCATTGGGGACTCCTCATTCTTCTCTTTTCCAGTCATTCTCTTGATTCAATGTGCTTTGCCTATTGTCAATACTCCAGCATTATATTCAAGTGTTTTGGTTCATTTAGTCTCAGTTCTCACCACTTAGCCTCACCTGGTCATCCAAGCCACCATGGATCCCAAAATAATAGTCAGTCAACAAGTAGGGACTCCAGTGCATACTATAAATTCTAACATAAACAAACTAGAGCTGTGCCAAAATCTGATACCACCAGTAATGGCCAGAGATGTGCATGACACAGAATGTGTACCCAGGCCAGGAAACATTCACAGAAATGTGAAAAATACAAATACTACAGGTAAGTTTTATTGAACATTTCAGTGTTGCTTCCACTAAACAAAGTTGCAGTGTTAAAAATATCTTTTTTATATCATCGTATAAATCTAATCACTAGTCAATTCAAAAATCCAATAGCGACCATAGCATCCTGCCTGAATCATACAGAGGCCCCCATGGAAGACTCCCTGCCAGCCACTACGTATCAGCCCTGGGTGGTGGTATGGGTGTGGTAGTCTACTTTTTTCTCCCTTTCCTTTACAGTCCTATCATTGTTATATAGATTCTGTACCATAGGCAGGGCATGGTGGTGTGTATCTGTTTTCTGGGCTACTTAGGAAGCTAACACAGGGAGATCACATGAGTTCAAGGCCTGGACAATACATTTCAGTAAATAAATAAATATAAATAACTTTGCTTAATTCAGGTTTTCCTTTTGAAGATTTCTTTCCTAATAGAATGTCTTGTGTATCCTGGGCTGGCCTCAAACTCAATACATATCCAAGGGTGTTTGGATTTATGGCTCTCCTGTTTCCATTTCACAAGTACAAGGATTACAGACTTCTACCAGCATGGCCAGTCATCACCTCTCATTTCATACAGTGCTAGGGGGAAAATATGGGGCTTTATGCATGCGAGGCAAGTACTCTACCAACTGAGGGGCAACACAACACTGTCTTTTGAATCTTAAAGGATGCCCCAGTTAAGTTTCTGTTTGCTGTGGTAAAGACCACTGACTGAAAGCAACTTAAGAAGGAAAGGCAGCACTCGGGAGGCAGAGCCAGGCGGATCTCTGTGAGTTCGAGGCCAGCCTGGGCTACCAAGTGAGTTCCAGGAAAAGGCGCAAAGCTACACAGAGAAACCCTGTCTCGAAAAACCAAAAAAAAAAAAAAAAAAAAAAAAAAAAAAAACAAGAAGGAAAGGGTTTATTTAGCTTACATATCCTAGATCACAGCCCATTAAGGGAATCCAAGGCAGGAACCTGGAGGCAGTAACTGAAGCAGAAGCTATAGATGCTTATTGGCTTGCTTCCTATGGCTTACTCAGCCTGCATTCTTATACAACCCAGGATCACCTGACCTGCACAAGGGTATCACCTCCCATAGTGAGCTGGGCCCTCCCATATCAATGATTAGTCAAGACAATACCCCACAGACTTGCCTACAGGCTAATTCTATGGGAGCATTTTTTAAATTAAGATCCCTCTCCCCAAACACCAAATTTGTGTCAAATTGGCAAAAACCAACTAGCACAACAGGCTATTTGGGGAATCAAATATAATGTGACTATTTATTTCTTGCTGTTTTCCTTTATGTTTATCTAACTTCTCATGAAGAGCACATGAATAGCTTGGTTGATTAGAGATCAGGATTGGGAACATGCAGAAGGAAAGGTGGGGGAAGTACTGTGTGTAACATTTGAGATTATCATGGCACATACAAAACATGTATCTGAAACAATGTTAAATATGAGAAAAGCCTGAAAGACACCTATATGCTTTTGGGGTATTAAGAGATAGATCCATCTTAGAAGGAAAAGAATATATGTGCACTTCCCTCTCTCAAAAGAGAAAGTGGCTCCTCATCCTACTGCCAGGGGGCCCCTTAAGCAGATCAAGCTACTCAGTTGTACTACTAGTTCTACACTGGACTAGGCTGTCTCGCTTATGCAGAGAGGCTAGTCCAGTCCCATGGAGGCTCCACGGGTGTTGGTCTAAATTTCATGAGTTCCCATCAGTTTCATTTGGTTGTCTCTGTAGGTTTCCCCATCATGATCTTGATGCCCCTTTCTCATAGAACCCCTCTTCTCTCTCTTCGAATGGACTCCTGGAGCTTGGCCTGGTGTTTGACTGTGGGTCTCTGCATCTCCTTCCATCAGTTACTGGAAAAAGGCTCTACAATGACATTTAGAGTATTCACCTATCTGATTACTGGGATAAGCCGGTTCAGGCACCTTCTCTACTATTGCTAGTAGTCTAAGCTGGGGTCCACATGAGCTGCTTTTTGGAGCCCACTACCTATGGTGGGACACCTCTCACAGCTTTGAGGCATGGGGAGGAGCTTGGACCTGCCTCTACTGAATGTACAAGGATCTGTTGACTCCCCATTGGAGTACTTACCTTCTTGTAGGAGGGAATGGGGGAGTGAGATCGGAGGAAGGCTGGAGGGGCAGGAGGAGGGAAAAGGGGATCTGTGATTGGCATGTATAATGAATAAAAAAATTCTTAATAAAAAAAGAGAGAAAGTGGCTTTTCCTCTATTTCTTAATTTCTGTTCTTTGCCTTTGCAAACAGCCAAACAGCTGAAGCTCACTCTGCACCCGCCTCAGATAGGGCATGGTACTCTTGGCATGCCTGAGGATTTCCATCTTTGACTCTATTACTTGAGATTTATGGGACCCACACTTTTTATCTGCACTTTGATTGCCTCTCATCTTTAGAAAAGAAGAATGGGGTGCCACTGAGTGTTCAGATAGGTTCATAAAGGTGCTCTGAGTGTGAACAAAAATGGTGTGTTGCAATCTGCACTGTATTCCTGGTCAGTGGAAAGAGCTCAATGCCAACTAGAAATCATCAATCAGCTCTTAGGAAGGGGGCTTGTTTAATATTGTAAGATTTCTTCCATTTCCTAAGGTTGTGGTAAATGTGTCTAACCTTGTAGATATTTTCATTGTAAAACTTGACCAACAGAGTTGTATGAAGACAGTGTTATTTTTTCCTCTTTCCCATGGCTCCCCACATCAATGCTGTAATTGCTGAGTATGCCCACACATCTTTCTCTGCACAAACATGAGTACATAAATACTTTTATGTAAGTATTGGTTCATTTTTTATTGTACTGTTTTTCATTCTGATGGGTTCCTACGGTTGTCATTTTCTTGGTATTTGCTTTTTCAGTCAATAGCACACAATTGACAATCTACTAGAGATCTATGTGGAAATCTAGTTAATTCCATCTCATGCATCACACCATGGGTACACCATCACTTATTCCCCTGTTCCTCAAGATGGACCTTTAGATTGGTTCTGGCTTTTTGACACCATGATAAATTTTCTTAGACATCTACAGGAAAAATAATGATCCTATTATTTCTATAAGAATGATGGCTCACACCTGCTTAATCAAAGGATTTCTATGTTGTTTATAATATTATGTATCATCTTACTTTCTCAAAAGTTAGAGAAATTCACATTCTCATTGGCAGCACTTGAGAGCTTACTTCTCACTGTCACCAAGAAGTGTTATCAGTTGCTTTAACAACTGCCAGTTTGAAGAGTGGAGTATGGTTTCTCGTTATTTCCATTTGCACTTCCAGCTTCATTAGTAAACTTGCACATTACTCTGTATAGTAGTTGGCTAAATCCGTGGCTTGCTTTTTCCCTGTTCTGCTTTGCTTTACCTTTCTTTTTGTTGCATTACTTTTCTATTATTATCGCAACAAACTTCCACACAGTTGGTAGTCTGAGGAATACAAATTTAATTTCCATTCTGGAGTAAAAAAGACAGTGAGGCAGCTGGGGAGATGACTCAGTGGTTAAGAGTACCTAAACCAGGTTTGGGTCCCAGCACTCACACAGCAGGTCACAGCTGTCTAACTCAAAGAAGTAATGACAACCCCCATGACCACACACACAAATGAAACTGTACGACAAACAAAACAAAGGTCAACACAGGACGCTAAACACTACTAACAGTTATGCTTCCCCGCAAGGCACCAGCCAACCAGAGAAAGAAAAGCGGGACGACTTCTACTACCCAAGCTCTTTTGTGCTTCCATGTGAATATTAAGGTTGTGGGTTTTTTTCCTCTTTTGTTTGGGATGCCATTGAAATTTTGATAGAGATTACACTGAATCTTTTGATCTCTTTTGGTGAGTAGCTATTTTTCTGATATTAATTTTCCCAATATTAATTTTCCCAATCCATTAGCATAGGAAGTCTTTCCATTTTCTAGAATCTTCTCCAATTTCTTCCTTCAGTGTTTTTTAGTTTTCCTAGAAGTGATCTTTCACCTCCTGATTAGGTGTATTCATAGGTGTTTTAAAAAGCAGTTGTAAGAGCTCCAGCATTTCTGCTTTTATTTTTTCTCCATCAAGAATTTTGAATATACATTTGTTGCATATGACCTTTATTGTGCTCAAATGTATTCTCTCTACTTCTAATTTCCACAAGATTTTTATCATGGGGGGATTTGGGACTGCATCAAAAGCCTTCTGAATCTATTAAGATGATCTTGGGCTTTCTGCCCTGAATACTCTGTCAAAGCAATCTTGAGCAGAGGAGAAATGTTGGAGGTATCACAATAAATTATTTCAAATTGTACTTCAGATAAATAGTAAACAAAAACAAACAAACAAAACCATTGTAATGATTAAAAAAAACAGCAACAGACATCTATGCCAACTCTTATACAATGAAACCAAAAACATATATTGGAGAGAAGACTCCCTCATCTACAAATGTTGCTTGCAAAATTTATACTTACATATAGAATAATTAAACTAGATCCCTATCTCTCACCCAATGCAAAAACCAATTCACTATGGGTCCAAGACCTAATTGTAAGACTTGAGTGTCTAGAGGGAGACATAGAAAAAACACTTCAAGATATATACACAAGCAAAGGCTTTCTGAAAAGAACACTAATCACTCCAAAAATAACTCCAAGAACTGACAAATTGGTCTGTATAGAATTAGAAAGCTTATGCACATCAAAGGAAATAATTACCAATTGTACTCACAACCAACAGAATGGGGGGGATCTTTGCTACCCATATATCTGACTGGGTATTAATTTCTAGTATCTATAAGAACTTTAAAAAGTACACATAAAGCAAGACACAATCATGAAATGAATATATCAAGTAAATAGTTCTAAAATGATGAAAAAGAAATGATCAATAAATATATGAAAATTGTTCAACATCCTTAGTCATTAGAGAAATGCAAATAAAGACTGTATCTATCTTATCCTAATCAGAATAGCTATCATTAAAACAAAATAGCAAATGCTGGAAGGATGCACGGAAAACAGTCCTATACATTACTGGCAGAAATATAAATTAATCCAGTAACTATGGAAATTGTTAGGGAAGTTCCTCCAAAATCTAAAAATATCCTTGTCATATGATCCAATTATACCACTCTTGAGAATATATCCAAAGTAATCTTAAATCAGCAGGCTACGGGGATATCTGCATAATTCACATTTAGTTGCTACAGGTATACCTGCATATCCATGATCATGGTGGCACTATTAAGACCAGCTCATGTATAAAATCAGCCTAAGGATTTATCAGTAGATGAGTAGACAAAGAAAATGTAGCATGTATATACAATAACATTTTATTCATCCATAAAAATGAATGAAATAAGGTCATTCATAGGGGAATGGATTGAAGTGGAGATCATCACATTAAGTAGAATAAATAAGACTTAGGAAGACTCTCTTTATAGACACACACATAAACATATACACACACACAATGAATGACATGAAAGTAGAAGAGAAACTATTAGGAGAAATGTGAACTAGGAACAGGAAAAAAGGAGCTGGTATAGGGTGGTGAATATGGTCAAAGTACATGATAGATGTGAATGAAAATATCTTTAATAAATCATTATGTACAATAAATACACACTAATAAAACAATTTGCTGTTTTGCAAAGGACAGAATTTTAATTGTCAAACAAGTTTCATTCTCCTTAAGACCTATACCCCTACACACACTCTTGTTTAAGATGTATAACCAGAATCAGATCCCAACATAACCTAGGGATGAATGTAACCATCACACATGCACATGCATACATCTTCACACACAAACAGAATTAAAATATTTTGCTATCTTGTATCAGTAAGTACTTACAGATAATTCATGGAAAGATAATCAAGACAAACTAGAGTAGTGATGAAAAAAGAGAATTGTAGTCCCAGACTAATTTGTAGATGTGGATACTCTAACCAGACATTCTGATCCAATGCATTAGACAAAGCGGGGATGATTCTGGCAGATTGCGAGGCTGGTTACCTTGGAACCCACGCTAAGTGATGGGCCATCTTAAGTGAGTGCTAAGACTTCTTGGGTATGTATACCTTCTAGAGAAAACAAAGGAATAATTGTGGGGATTTAAATGTTGGGGTATATTTATCATGTGTCAGCTAATCAACACAACCTAAATGCATCTCCCAAGAGATATCCAGAAATGACACTTAGTAAGATATTTAAAAATATATTGGTCAGGAATACCAGCATCATTAGCAGAGCTCTGTAATGTCTATCTTCCTTGGTTGTGAACAATATTAGTGGATACCATGACTGAAATGAGTTTTTCACTGTAGTTGGGATATCGAGATATTTTGGTGTTTTTCAGATTTAAACATATCCAAGTTACATGCAAGGTTTGTTTAATTACAAAGTGCTGAGCCTTATTCTCAGAGTTTCTGACTCAGTATGTCTGGGTGGAATCTGAAATTTTGCATTTCCTAGGTGATAATCATGGGGTGGCTCAACATATCAAAAGGAGTGACTAAAGCAGGTAATTCAGCTATAGACATTGGAGAGACATGGTCACTATAGTGAACAGCAAGTTTAAATGATTTCAAGAAAATACTTTCATATATGAAGACATTTGTTAATGATCAGTCTCGTTGTCCTTAGATCTGAAGTAGCTTAGCAGACCACTAAAGCCTTAATTTATCTGCTCAGTAAACAAATAACAATTAGCAGAACACAAATACTGGAGATTAGGTCCCATGACAGTGTAGTGGAATTTTTTTCCCCTAATTCCCTGGGTGTTTCCACTTCACAAACATGGAGCACTTGACTGGAAGAAAACTAGCACAGTCTCACACTGTAAACTATGCCTTCTATCTCCTACTAGGATCTGCAAATGGACTGATAGTGCTCAGGCTTTTCAGAGATTGCTGGACATGGAAGCTGATTCGAGAATTGTCCCTGAAGCCTCAAAATGGCACAGCACCTTAAGAGTCAGAGCTGAGGCTTATGAAAGACAGGTGATGCATAGAGTTTCTATCTTAGTTAATTTCACTGTTGGCCAGTATCCATAAAGCAATTCTATAGAAATGTACCCAGCTACTGAACACAAAATACTTCCTTTCTTTTCTCACCATGTGAAGTGCTGATGGATTAAAGCTCATAGTTATTAAGGGAAGAAGTTTTCTACCAGATACACTAGAAGTTGAAATTATCTGTTGGCACATGAAAATGAATCATTAAGCAATAAAGAGGACTAACTCTCTGTAACTAGAGATCACACCCAGAGAGAGAGAGAGAGAGAGAGAGAGAGAGAGAGAGAGAGAGAGAGAGAGAGAGATCTTTTAAAAATGACACATTTCAGATAGTCAAAGCCCGAAGGAATCTGCCCAAGGTAGAAAAACCAAAGGAAATGCCTCAGGAAGAATAAAAATAATTCTAGGTGAAACAAAAAAGTTCCAGAAAGAAATGAAAGGCATGAGAAAATAGATTAGATATACAAACAAACACAGAGAGATCTGAATGAGTATTGACTATAATAAACAGTAATGATGATGTCATATTACAAGGCTTAAAAATAAAGCTGCAATTAAGAAACATGAGAAAAGTTAAAACAAAACAGCAATTTGTAAAGTACTCAAAAGCTGTTAACATGTTTGGCATATGCACAATCTTTTATGCTAGCTTTTAATAAATTTAAAACATCTTATGAGTATCGAAAATAAATTTTCTTTTTTTTTTTTTGTTTTTTTGTTTTTTTTTTCGAGACAGGGTTTCTCTGTGTAGCTTTGCGCCTTTCCTGGAACTCACTTGGTAGCCCAGGCTGGCCTCGAACTCACAGAGATCCACCTGCCTCTGCCTCCCAAGTGCTGGGATTAAAGGCGTGCGCCACCACCGCCCGGCCGAAAATAAATTTTCTTAACTGTGAACAAATATAAAATTATCAAACATAAATAAAACCTACTTTGTTTTATTACAAGGAAGTAAAAAAGTGAACACAGATTCAGGTGTGACCAACAGAAACAAAAAGCAGTTAAGATGATAGCTATAAGTCCAAATATATCAGAAATGATATTAAATAACAAACTAAATACACCAAGTGAAAGGTAAATTTCAACAGATTAAAAATCAACTATTTTATGGTTCCTACAAAATATATTTCCAAATGATAAACACATAGAAAGAATGTTAAGTAAAAATAAAATATACAATACAAATATTTAGATGAAAGTTGACTTTACTTCCATATTATCAAAAAGGAGAAACTTTAGGGCTGGCATACTTTATATGATAATATAGTGATTTCATAATGCTGACAAAGCCAACAATGAGTAAAATAAAAAACAATCAAAACTTATGTCCCTAATAATATAAGGCCAAAATATAGAATTCAATAATTGACTAACCTACAAGGAAAAAGAAACACAAGTATATAATTACAGTGTGAGTTTAATACACTTTTCTCCATAACTGATATAATAAGTAGAAAAAGGTTAGAAATGAGAATATTTAAATAAAATGTTTAATAGATGTTACTTAATTTACACTATAGCTCAAACTCTAAAATGGATTCTTACTTTAAAACTAATATAAAAGCAAGCCACCTGCTGACCTATAAAGCATGTTCCAACAATAACTAAGTTATTGAATTTGAATGAAGTATGTTCCTTAACTGCAATGAAATAAGCGAGAAATCTTTTGTTACTGAAAGATAACAAACGTCTCAAATGTTCATAAATTAACAAGATATTTTCACACAGCACAAAAGAGAAACACAGCATTTGCATCAAAAGTTAAGAATATTTGACATTATCAGGGGCATGTGAAAATTGATGGGATTCACCTGAAGCTATGCATACAGGGTGATGTTTACCATTAAATGCACAGAATGGAGGAAGTGCCAAGAAGCAAGGATCTAAACATCCACCTCATGAAGTGAGGGAAAGATGAACAAAAAGCTCAAACAAAGTGGAAAAAGAAATGACAATAAAGACAGAAACCAAGAAAGACAAAAATAAGGGTAGAGAAAAGCTGAGAAAGTTGAAATTCAAAATCACATCCTTTTCTGTGAACACACCAACAATAAGTTGGTAAGTCATTGGAAGAAATGATGAAGGGTGGAAACAGGCAGGGAATGTCCAAGAAACTTTTGTTAAAAATGGAAAAGAATCAAGTGTGCACCTGCCAAGCATTAAAAAGCTTATGTGAAAGTAATGAGCATTTTTTGGTCAAGATATTTAAATAGAAAATAGTGTTTCTAAGAAAATTCAAGAAGGAACTAAGAATTTGAACTGTGATATGAATTTTAAAGAAGTTGAATCCAGAGCTGGTGAGATGACTCAGCAGGTACAGATGCTTGCCACCAAGCCTGGTGATCTGAGTTCAATCTCCAGGACCCACATGATGGAAAGAGAGAACTAATACCCTAAAATTGTCTTCAAGCCTTCCCAAGTGCACCATGGCATGTGCACATCCACATATATAAATACAGAGAGAAACACAAAATAAATAAATAAAAATTTGATTAATATTATCTTGAAGAAAACTCTAGGCACAGCTGGTCACAATAGTAAATTCTTTCAAACATTTAAAGAATACATAATAGTTATAGTTAAAGAATACAACATCTTCCAGAAACACTACTCACAAATTAATGTCTCTTAAAGGATAGAATTAAAAATTGTACAACTATAGCAAATTAGAAAACAAGGCATCATAACCTAGAAATGTACATCCCAGAGAAGGATGTGAGGTTATCATGTAAAAAGAAATGGAAATAGTTTACTGCATAATAGAATAGATAGGAAAGATCAGGCAATCCTTTAGTAGATTAAAACAAACCAACAGATAGATTCAAAGTATGTACTACAATGAAAATGAATACATAACATAAACAAATATATAGGACACAGTGAAAGCAGTGCTAAGAGGAAAGTTTATAGCACTAAGTGTCTACATAAAAATAATTGGAGAGATTTCATACTTGTAGTTGAAAGTTTCTCCGGTCCCACCCAGTACTGAGGTCCCGCAGCCACTTATAAAATAGTCACTCAAAAGCTTATATTCATTATAACTGCTTGGCCATTAGTGCTGGATTATTACTGACTGTCTCTTACACTTAAATTAACCCATAATTCTTATCTGTGTTTAGCCACATGTCTTTTGTATCTTTTCTCAGTTCTGCCTTGTCATCTTGCTTCCTCTATGTCTGGCTGGTGACTCATGACTCAGTCTTCCTCTTCCCAGAATTTTGCTTGTCTCTCGCCACCCTGCCTATACTTCCTACTTGGCTACTGGCAAATCAATGTTTTATTTATCAACCAGAGCAACATATATTCACAGCATACAGGACGACATCTCACAGCACATACTAGCAACTCACCTGAACAGAACAGCACACATGAAAGCTCTAGAACAAAAGGAAGTAAGCACACCTAAGAAGAAGAGATAGCAAGAAATAATCAAAGTGGGGGCTGAAATTAATAAAATAGAAACAAAGAGAACAATACAAAGAATCAATGAAACAATGAGTCAGTTCTTTGAGAAAATCTACAAAATAGACAAAGCTTTATGGGAACTAACTTTAAGAAAGGGGGAGAGAATATCCAAATTAATAAAATCAGAAAGCCAAGAGGTGAACATAACAAAAGACACTAAGGAAATCCAGAGAGTCATAAGGACACATTTTAAAAACCTGTACTCCACCAATTGGAAAATCTAAAAGAAAGGGATGATTTTCTCAGTGGATACCACTTACCAATGTTAAATCAAGATCAGTGAAATAGAAGCACTCAATAAAAGTCTCCCAGCAAAAAGAAGTCCAGGGCCAGACAGTTTTAGAGCATAATTCTACCAGACTTTCAAAGAAAAGCTAGTACCAATACTCCTTAAATTATTCCACAAAATAGAAACAAAAAGAATATTGTCAAATTCATTTTATGAGGCCAGAGTTACATTAATACCAAAAACCACATAGAGACTCAGCAAAGAAAGAGAATTAGACCAATTTCCCTCATGAACATAGATGCAAAAATACTCAAAAAGCCAGGTAGTTGTGGCTCACACATTTAATCTCAGCCCTCAGGGGGTAGAGGAAGGCAGATCTCTGAGTTTTAGGCCAGCCTGGTCTACAGAGGGAGTTCCAGGATAGTCGGGACTATGAAAAGAAACCTGTATCTTTTGAAAAACCAAAAAAGCAGAAAAGATACTAAAAAAAAATAATAATAATAAATACTTTCAAACTGAATCCAAGAACACATCAAAAAGATCATCCACCATGATCAAAATCTAACACCCATTCATGATAAAAGTCCTGGAGAGATTACGGATACAGGGGACATACCTAAACATAATAATGACAATTTACAGCAAGCCAACAGCCAACATCATATTGAATGGGGAAAAACTCAAATCAATTCCACTAAAATAAGAAACAAGACAAGGTTGTCCACTATCTCCATTTCTGTTCAATATAGTACTTGAAGTTTTAGCTAGAGCAGGAAGACAACTGAAGGGTATTAAGGAGATCAAAATCAGAAACAAAGAAATCAAAGTATCGATACTTGCAGATGATATCATGGTATGCATGAGTATAGGCAGTTTCTCTGTGCCTCGGCAGTTGCTCCCAAATAACCACATGGAAACTTACTATTTATAAATGCCAACCAATATCTCAGGCTTATTACTAGCTAATTCTTACAACTTAAATTAACCCATTTATATTAATCTACATTCTGCCACATAGTGTTATTTCTCTTTCATCTTGCATTTCCTGTTTCCTCTCTGTGTCTGGCTCCCCTGACTCCACCCTACTTCTCAGTATCCTTCATCTGGTTCTCTCACTTAAACTTATCCTGTCTAGCTATTGGCCTGTCAGCTTCTTTATTAAACCAATCATAGCAACATATATTCACACAGTATAAAGGAATATGCTACATGTAAGTGACCCTAAAATTTCCACCAGGGAACTACTTCAGCTGATAACAAATTCAGCAAAGTGGTTGAATAAAAGATTAACTCACAAAAATCAATAGTCCTTCTGTATATAAATGACAAACAGATTGGGAAAGAAATCAGGGAAACACCACCTTCACAATAGCCTCAAATAATATAAAATATTTTGGGGTAACTCTAACCAAGCAAGTGAAAGACTTGTATGATATAAATCTTCAAAGTTCTGAAGAAAGAAATTGGAAAAAAGTATCAGAAGATGGAAAAATCTCTACCATGCTCATGGATCGGTATGATTAACAATAAAAATGGCCATGCTACCAAAAGCAATCTACATATTCAACTCAATCCCCATCAAAATTTTGTAACAATTCTTTATAGACCTTGAAAGGACAAATCTCAACTTCATATGAAAAAGCAAGCAAACAAACAAACAAAAACTAGGACAGATAAAGCAATCCTGAACAATAAAAGAACTGCTGAAGGTATCACCATCCCTAATTTCAGTGTGTACTAAGAATTATAATAAAAACCTCATGATATTGGCTTAAAAAGAAATGTTGATCAATGAGATCAAACTGAAGACCCAGACATAAATCCATACACCTAGGGACACCTGATTTAAAAAAAAAAAACAGAAATACACACTGGGATAAAGAAAGTATCTTTAACAAATGTTTCTAGGAAAACTGAATGTCTGCATGTAAAAGAAAGCAAATAGATTCATATTTATCACCCTGCACAAAACTCAAGTTCAAATGGATCAAAGACCTTGAGATAAAACCAGATACACTGAACCTGATAGAAGAGACAGTGGAGAATAACACTGAACTCATTGGCACAGGAAAAGACTTTCTGAATGGAACACTGTTAGTACAGGCATTAAGATCAAAAATTAATAAATGGGACCCCATGAAACTGAAAAGCTTCTCCATGTCAAAGGACAGTGTCAAACCAACAAAACAGCAACCTACAGAATGGGAAAAGATCTTAACCATATCCAATAGAGGGCTAATATCTAAAATATATAAAGAACTCAAAATGTTAGATATCAAGGAAACAAATAACCCAATAACAAAGGGGTACATATCTAAACAGAATCCTCAGTAGAGGAAATGCAAGCAGTTAAAGAGAAGCCCTTAAAGAAATGTTGAACATCCTTAGCCATCAGGGAAATACAAATCAAAACTACTTTGAGATTTCATCTTACACCTGTCAGAATGACTAAGATCAACAATACAAGTGACAGCTTATGCTAGTGAGAAGATGGTGTAAGGAGAACACTCATCCATTGCTGATGGGAGTCCAAACTTGTATAGTCACTGTGGAAATCAGTGTGTCAGTTCCTCAGGAAAATGGGAATCAATCTACTTCAAGATCCAGTTATATCACTCCTGGGCATATAGCCAAAGGATGCTTCATTCTACTACAAAGACACTTGTTCAACCTTGTTCATTGTGGCTTTGTTCATAATATAGCCAGAAACTGGAAACAACTGAGATGTCCCTCAACAGAAAAATTAATTTAAAAAATGTTGCACATTCACTCGATGGAATATTATTCAGCTGTTAAAAATGAAAACAAAATTCACAGGAAAATGAAAGCAATTAGAAAAAAAAGCATACTGAGTGAGGTAACCCATATCCAGAAATACAAATATGATATTATCTGTTAAGTCAATGATAAACAAACTACAATGCATAGAACCACAAAGGCTGGGTATAGAGTAAGGGATGGGGATGGGCACATAGATCTCCCCAGGAAAGGGAAATAGAATAGATAGTTATGGATGGATTGGGGCAGGGACTGGAATGGGGGGATCAAGTGGAGAGGAGGGCGAAGAGGGATAAGGGAGGGAATACGGAGTGAGACAGCTAAAATTCAGGGCCATTTGAGGTGCAGTACGGAAACAGGACTGATACGAATATGAACTCACGGAGACTGTGGTAGCACACCTGAGATAGATCTGCACAGGTTCAAGCCTAACAGGATCCCAGCACTGAGAAAGGTAACTGGATATGGAGCCCCACTCCTAACCAAGAAGCTATCTGCAATTGGCGCCTACTAGCAAAGGAAAAACCAGTTTTCCCCCACTGAGGTCTCACTGGGTACTATACCAACCATACCTCAGAGCAGACCTCATACCCAGGAGTAACTGACCAACACAAAATGGACTCAATGGTATTGTTATACACTTGCTTAGTTTGGGCATTTTGTGTGTCTGTGGGTGGTTGTTTCTTAGTTTGTTTTATTTTGATTTGGTTTTGAGCTTAGTGTTTTAGATATTTTTTGTTTAGTTGGTTGTTTTTGTTGCTATCATTTTTTTTTTTGGAACAGAGTCTCTCTTTTAGTCCTGGTCCTATAACCTGCTATTTAGTCCAAGCTGGCCTTGAACTCACAAAGATCTGCCTGCCTCTGCCTCCCAAGTGCTAGGATTAGAGGTGTACACCACCACATCTTGCCTCCTTATTGTGGAATATTATTTTAAGGTATGTTACATTTATTTATGCTGTGGAACATTTGTTTTAATGATGCAAAGATGTGTTGAATTCTTTTACATTGCATTTATTTAACTCTGTGAAACTGTGTTACTTTGCCTGTCTAAAACAACTGGTAGTCTAATAAAGAGCTAAATGATCAATAGCAAGGCAGGAGAAAGGATAGGTGGGGCTGCCAGGCAGATAAATAAATGGAAGGAGAAATCTGGGAGGAAAAGAAGAAAGAGCAAGAGAAGAAGGAGCGAGAAAAGAAGGGGCCAGCCACCCAGGCACCCAGCCAGCCACAGAGTAAGAGTGAAAGTAAGATTACAGAAGTAAGAAAAGGAAAAAGCCCAGAGGCAAAATGTAGGTGGGATAATTTAAGTTAAGGAAAGCTGGCTAGAAGTTAGCCAAGATAAGGCCAGGTATTTATAAGTAAGAAAAAGTCTCCGTGTATGATTTATTTGGGAGCTGGGTGGCAGGCTCCAAAGAATAAAGAGCAAAAACAACCAACAACACCTCCTGGTTTTGTTTCTTGTTTTTTCCTATTTGTTTTTGAGAGAGAGCCAGGGAGGACATAAAGTTGGGTACAGAAATGGGGAGGCGCTGGGAGGAACTGGAGGAGGGGAAATATATGGTCAAAATACATTGTATGAAAAATTATTCAACAAAAATTTAGAAAGCCAAAGTAATTAAAGTGCTAATTAAACAAGTAAGGTAGAATATCAAGGTGTTAAGAAACAGACTCTTGATATGACCATCTAGTTTTTAAAACAGATGATACTCTACATCAAAGAGGGAAGTGATAATTGCAAGGATATTACAGTGAGTTCCAGTATCAGAGAGAGACTAAAGGGTCCTGTACATCGATCAGAGCTTGCAGGCAGAGCCTCTGGACTCACACAGCATCAGGTGGAGATAAGCATGTCAGTGGGACAAACTCAAATTTTGACCTGCATCATAGTCAGTCACAGCATGAGCCTTAGACTCCCCCATCCTCAAAACTTCTCAGGTCCCTACGACTGTGAAACTTGGGCAGAACATAGCTAAGTGTCAGCCTTGGTTTGCTGTCTTTAGCGCCTCTACTCCAACCCCAGATGGGACATCTACCCCTCTACCACTGCTGACGGTCAGAACCGGCACAACTGCACAGCTACCAGGCATAGTAGTGTACTCTGGTGAAGTGGATCCATGTTTGGCCTGCATGAGCACCAACTGTGATGGGGTTCCAAGCATTTCTCTGAACTCATACAGGCTGCAAGACTTGAGTACAACCAAATTTAGTATCAACCTTGATAACCAAGGTCCACTCACCAGTACTACCCCAATTTTATGTAACATGTCTTGAAGAAATATTCTATTCACTGATATAGAACAAGGGAGTAAAAGTAAGTGTTGACTGGTAATGTCTAACAATGGACAGATTCTAATGATCCCTTTCCCTAAGCCAGTGTCTATGGATGGAGCCTGAGAACAGTCCTCAAGTCACGTGGTCTTGTGTATCACCCTTCTGTGCTGGTCAGCAGCACCATTAGATGATAGCAGCAGTCTTGAGCTATGAATCCAACTCAACAGTTGGAAGCCCACACTAGTGTGGGCCTTTGTTCTACTCTAGCACTGTCAGGGTGCCATTAGACTAGATTCAGGATATAACACAATGGTCTATAGTCAGTGGCCATAGGCAATACATGTGAGACTGAGTCTAGTCACATCGTATTGATTCTGCCTAGAGTCAGGAAGAATGCCACTGTGTTTGACGACAGAATGGTGAGTGTGTGTGACATTTCTAGGGCTACTTCGTTTTCAGAGAAAGTCTTTGTAGGTACTTTCTAGTACATACAGAACAGTCTGTCAGCCACAGACTTTGAGGAGAAACAAGCTTGACTTGTTCTCTTCAGCTGAATCAGTAACAATCCAAAAACAGAAGACTCCCAGCAAACTTGGGCCCTGAGGCCAACCAGTGACCAATAGTACACATGATTGCAAGTTCATAGAAAGCAACAGTCTTGGTTAGAAATTCTTGAAGGAGAAGAGAAAAGAAAGCCAATCATGGAGACTGGAGCAAATGCCCGGTCCTTCAGGAGGCAGGTGATGTTTCACACAAACAAGGCTCAAGAATTTCCAGACCTGGCTGTGGTAGTGCATGGTGGTAAGAAATATTGAAGAGGCAGAGGCAGGAGGGTAGCACGTTTAAGTGGACTGCACTTTTAGCCCAGTTACTACAGGGTATGTCTGTAACCTCAACATTAGTAGGCATGGAGAGGAAGGGGTAGGTGGATGCCAGAAATTTGTTGGCCAGCAGCCTAGCCAAATTAATGAGCTCAAGGTTATAGGAGAGATCCTATCTCAAAACATAAATAATTCTGGATACAGGACATAGAAAATTCAAGCTGTAACTTAGCTTGATTTTTTCTTTCCTTTCGGCTAGCAGTCATTTTTGTGATTTAAAAAAAAGTATGTGTATATGTGTGTTTTTGTGTGTCTTTATATGCACAGTATATGTACAAGTGCCATGGAGGCCAGCCAAAGAGGGCATCAGACTCCCCTAGATAAAGTTTCTGACAATTGACAGCCACCCAGTGCAGGGGCTGGAAATCAAACTAAGGTCCTCTGCAAGAACAAAAAACAAAACAAAGCAAAATGCTCTGAAGTACTGAACCATCTCTCCAGTCCTAATATATCTTTAATGTATCAGTTTAAAAAGGAACCCAGAGGCTGGGGTGAAGTTTGATGTTGAATCACGAGTTTAGTATGTGCAAAGCCCTGAATCCAATATCCCAAATCTAACTAATTAATTAGTTTTTAATGATTGTCTTTTCATAAACCTGGCCTTGGGTCACCTGGATAAAGACTTTCAATACACTTTCTACCTCTCTTAAGAAGAACTGAGCTAGTGAAGTTGTAAAGAGCAGTAGGACTACAGGAAATGGTGTGGGAAGAGGGAATGCAGATAAAGGAAGATTAAACCAATACAGTTCCAAAGTCACTAACTATAAAAGAAGCAATTCCTGAATGAGACCTGATTAAAACTGGAGAAGCCAATCCACTAAAAGAGAATGAACATCAATTTAAAATAGAAAACATTTGAAATATACAGATATAGTATGAGAGATGATGGGATTCAGAATCTACAAAGACCCACTACAAGTAAAGGTAACTGTGCAGGTCCATCACACACAAGGCAGACACATGGCCAATAAGCACACAATAAATTGTATATTAAACCACAATGAACTATCATCGTGCACCACACCAACCAGAATGCTTAAACTTAAAAAGGCTGGCAACATCAAGCTTTGTTAAGTGTGACAGTTGGAAAACTCATATATGTTTAAATAAAATATAGTTCAATAGATTCACACAGTGAGATAACACTTGGCTTCTGTTAAAGACTGAGTATTTATATACGCTTACATAGGAAGAAATTCCATTCATGTTTTAATTGAAAGGAGTAAAAGGATGAATGGTATGCTTCTCATATGTATTTTATGACAGGAAAGGATACAAAGGAATAAATATTCATATATATTAATATACTTTAATAATAAGATAATATTAGTAGCAGCTTCTTTTAAAAATAATGTTAAGGAAAGGATGATTTTGTATCTTATAGTATTTGAATTTGCCATATTTGCAGATTTTCTTATATTTATTTATGTGCACTATACAAATACACACATGTACACACACACATACAAACACACACACACACACACACACACACACACACACCCCTACTCACTCCAGAAAGGGAACCCACATAGACCAAAGTAACAACTGCACTGAAGTCCAACTTGGTGAACCAATTAGTTTTATTGGGGTTACCAACAAGGGTATCGGGGTTACTTACAGGAGCAGGGGTGAGTCAAATGTGGCTGTATTTCAGAAAAACCCAACCCAGCATGACATCATGAAAGCTGCAAAATGCTAGAGCCTTCTAGCTTGCAGCAACTAAGAAACCAGAGATGCTCTGGCATCTTGATGAAACAGCCTGACTTCATCTTAAGATTAAATGCCATCTTATTACAAGGTCAAAATAAGCTCATTTTTGTGTTCTGTAAAGCTTGTTTGATCATGACTTGACCCATTTTCTGGAATTTGACATGTTCTACAGTCTATGGAATTTGACTCACAGTTTGACTGTATCACCTCCAACCTAATAAGATATTCTGTCCAATGATTTTGAGGTGTTCTGCCTCATTCCTATGTAAGAAAAATTCCTCTGGAAATCCTCAACCCTTGGAAACCCCTGATCCTTGCAGTTTTGAGGCTAAATGCCCCACTTCTGTCATGTTTGGAACTGTCCTCTCAAATCCCACATTTAGGGAGAGCCATATCACGAACTGGCTATATCATGAAAATATCATAAAGCTTGATAGAAAGTTGAGTGATGGTCTTTACTCTTGTTCAGTGGGATTAGCAATGTCCTCGGGCCACTCAGCTGGACAGTCTCCTCCGCTGGAAGTGTTCACTGCTTCTATAACCCTGGAGGGGTCCTCCTGACTCTTGCCAGTTTGGTTTTTCAAGAAGCATTTCTACTTCTTGAGCCTGTGAGCACTGTTCCCTCTGGAAGGGAATGTTTCAGTTCCTTACAAGCTGCTCTACAACACTCCTCCCTACTGTGGCTAAGATGGAGCTGCCAGACCAAAGGCCATCTTCCCTGAGGACACATTGACAGACTTACTTTCTCCAGTATTTCGCATACTTAAGGATAAGGCTATGCCAGAGAAGGAGATAGACTGATGCACTGAGCATCAGCATGCCAAGCTTGATTTGTAAATGATAGAGGCTCTGAATTATTAAGAATTACATTTTGTTTTAGTTTTATCAATGTTTTCTTATCTTTCTATCTAAGCACAGATAGTCTGACCAACTCAGCCGGATATGAAGTCTTAATGTGTTTCCTGGCTCAAAGTCAGAGTGCTTCTAAAACTGACATCTCTTAACTGAAGGAACGGTCTGGCTATCTCTTAAATGCAAGTGGCTATCTTCCTTACTTTTAAGGACACGACTTACCTTGCTCAGCTTGTGAGTTGACTTTTACAGGTGCTCTTGTCCTGAGAGCAGAGCAACAGAAGCAAAGGCCAGTCCTAAGCCAACAGGGCTTCTGACAGTTCCCAGTGAATCACCATTCAGCCATCCGATGACTCAGCA
Organism: Peromyscus maniculatus bairdii; assembly: GCF_049852395.1. Classification (NCBI taxonomy): domain Eukaryota; kingdom Metazoa; phylum Chordata; class Mammalia; order Rodentia; family Cricetidae; genus Peromyscus; species Peromyscus maniculatus. The sequence goes on from NC_134860.1 coordinate 13,368,932, forward strand.
AACTGACTTCCAGCAAATTAACTCCTTGTGAGTTGACAGTCAGAAAATAAGCCATTCAATAAATTAGCTTTCATTGAATTGACCTAGATCCATGTGCAACCTAAATTCCTAAGTAATATTTTAATTAGAATATTAACTGAGAGCAATGAATCTCATTTTCTTATACTCAGAAAAAAAAACTAAGACTCAATAGCTATTAATCAGTGTGTATAAAATATTCTCTCTCTCTCTCTCTCTCTCTCTCTCTCTCTCTCTCTCTCTCTCTCTCTCTCTCTCTCTCTCTTCCAAAACACACAGCTGACACACTACAGCAGCCAGAATCTGTTCATAATGACCCAGCAGTCCTCAGAGAAGGGAGGTAAAGAAGATGGAAGGAGGCCACTTGGCACCTTGCCCCCGAAAACAGGAGCTTACAGAAGCCTGAATATACTGAGTTGGTTGCTGAAAAAAAAATCACTTAGTTGAGAGTCAAGTTCAGTGGTTTCAGAGAACTGGGCCTGGTGATTACAACAGCCAACACCAAGCCCTCAACAAGCATAGGCACTATCCTAAATCTTGGCATCAACTCTTAAAAAATAAGTACAGTCACATACCATATCCAAACCCAAGGATGCTCCAGGTCCTTGTGAAACAATATGGTATCTACATGTTACCAAATGTGGCCTTCCAAACACCTTGTCTTATCTCTAGATTATTGCTAATGCCTAACACAACATAAAGGTTACGTTAGTTGTTACACAATTTTGTTTAAGGAATGATAATAAGAAATGATAAAACTACAGAAGTGAAGTGTGATCCTAATTCATCTTATTAATTTAAACAAGGAGTCAGATATTGGGATAATAACCTGAAAGATCAGAGAAGCAGAGTAGCAGCCACTAGAGACTTCTTACCTCTACAAATCACCAGACCAAATGGGGCACGGAGAACCTATCTCCACCTCCCTAGTACTGGGATTAAAGGCATGCACCACCACTGCCTGGCTCTGTTTCTCTTTTAGACTGGTTCAGTCTTGTGTAGCCCAGGGTAGCCTTGAACTCCTGATCTTCCCACTTTCTCCTCCCAAGTGCTGGGATTAAAGGTGTGTGCCACCAATGCTTGGCCTCTATGGTTAACTTGTGGCTAACTCCACCCTCTGATCTCCAGGCAAGCTTTATTTGTCAGAACACAAACAAAATGCCACACAACACAGAAGAAAATTTTTCAGACTATTTTTAATCTTCTGTCAGCTGAATCTGAGTGCCAAACCCTCAGATACAGTGGTTTGGCTGCCCTATTATGATGGCAACACGGAAGAGAAAACCAAGAGCAGAGAAGTGAAGTGGCCAACGTAGTGTGACTGAATGGGCATTTAGAACTTCAGTCTAAGGACTCTGTAGTAGTGATCAGAAGTTGACCTCAATTCAGCTGAAGGGTCACACAGACTGTCAGAGCTACAGCCCAAGAATGGAACAAAGGTAAGAATAGGAGGCCAGAAGGGAAACGGATATAAGTAGACCAGATACCAAAGCATCCGGAACTCTTACACTATGCAAAAGACTGACTCCTGATTTACAGAGGAGGAAACTGGAAACTGTAACCCAGAGTCAGGGAGTGTTTAGACAGTGGAGAAGCCGAGCTTAGAGTATAGTAGGCAGATTCCAGAGCCTACAGAAATGGGACTCCTATATGGGGCCAAATAGGAGGAGAGGAAGACAAAGAATGGGATCCTCTGCAAAGACTGGCTGTATCAAAAATATGGCCTCTTTCTCACAAAGCAATGTGTGATGATATGCCAATCACTTAACCCTTACAACTGACTTCCTAGCAGGGGATGGCTCCTGTCCTCCAGAAAGGTTCTTCCATCTGCAGGCTGCCAGGCACTTGCAGCCATCCCCTCCCCCCCCCCCCACCCCCCAGCTGTCACACCCAGCTCACCGAAGCATTTAATTTGGTAGAGCTAACGTTGGTTATCAGTTAGAATGCTTATCAAATGTCAATTAGTACTGTGCCATAATTGATGTCTAATTAACACATGATTGGATGTTGCTGGGTGTCAATTAAATGCCTAAACACTCATTTCTATTTTATTGCACCAGGACAGTAATTGTAAATTTCTCAGTTCAGTAACTTTGGAGTTTATTTTATTGTAAGCCTTTTGGAATATGGAAAGTCAGAGAGAACTCAAGGGTAGATATTAAATTGATGTGTTACTTTGGTATTGAAAAAGCCCACTTTGTGTTCAGTACCTTTCTGAGAAACTTAATTATTAATTTCTGGAAAGGTCAAAGATACAAGGTTTGCATATACTTACTATATTTATTCTTAGAGAATTTCATACACACACACAATAAAATTCTAGATATCCACCTTTCTTTCCCCTCTAGCTTATTCTAAAACCTCCTTCCAAAATTCATGTCTTCTTTTCCTTTCTTTCTTTTTATATTGACCCACTAAGTGCAATTAGTTCTGCCCATATGTGCTTGAGTGTGGTGCTGTCCGTTGTAGTATGGGTAACATTCCCGTGGACCCACCTCAGAGAAGAACAATTCTCCCTCTCCCAGGAGCTATCAATTGTAAATATCTCCTCAATAAGAGGTAAGGTCTCATGAGTAATCTGGTGCATATCTGTCACTCTGTCTCCCTGTCCTCTGTATCTCACAGAGGCACAGTGGCTATGTGGGGCTGCAAAGCATTGTAGAGATACAAACGGTGGGCAGAGGGGAAGTAAATGATAAGCCTAGCCTGGAGTATGAGAGGCAAGTCCCCAACATTGGCCTTGAGAAGGTGGGCTGCTTAGTAAGTGTCTCATAGTTCTAAAGCCCACCCCTATCCCAACTCAGGCTCTGACCTCAGGCTCACCTTGCCAGCCACTCTGTCAGACTCTCCTGGAAGGGGCTGCTGGAGAAGGAACACAAGGTTGGAGGACGTAAGGTTGGAGGAGTGGGTTTGTTTCCTCCCCTTGGCCTCTGACTCTGGTGAGTAACACACAGATGGCTCTTTATCTACAACTTCAGCTGCATCTAATCTATAACAATTTTCATCCCATGTCCCCTCTGTGTGTCCACTGGAGGAACCCCCGCACCAATCAGTAACCCAGTCGACATCCTGGGGTCCTGCTCTGTGTGGCTCTTTGATTTGTTTTGGGAATTCATAATCACATTCTCTTTCCTTCTTCCTCCAGCCATAGGGAAGTACAGTCCCTACCTTGGAGATGCTTTGGAGTCCTCTGCATGCCCTTTCAGCTACACAGCTCACAACTTTATACAGCATGATATATTAAATTCTCTATGCTCAAATGACTGATGATTTCTGTCTCCAGATGAGATCCTGACTGATGAAGAAGGATGGACCAGACCTAATGGAAGGCTTACCAATAGCCTCATGAAACACTTGTACCACAAGGAGATGAAGAAATGAGATGTGAGGGCTGGGGGGATGAGAGGGAAATGGAGGTGTTAAAGCCCACCTTGCAGTGGGTAAGAACCAAACTCTTTGTTCTCTGTATGGCCTTGGAAAAGTCGCTTTCCCTTTCTATGCTTTAGTTTCTTCACCTATAAAATTGGGGTTATACAAGTCCCCACCTCATCAATTGGCTCTGTGTATTTAATGTTACATGGAAGCATGTAGTAGCATGCCTGGCATAGAAATGCTTAATAAATATGTCAGTCATCGTCGTCTTCTCCAGAGACTAATTGAAAGAAGTAGGATGTGATATATATATATCACAAAAAAGTAAAATAGTGTCTTCCCATGACCACAGGGCCAGCTCCTGTGAGCTAGAGTCAGAGCAGCCATGGCTAGAAACAGAAATGATCTGCTCAGCACAGCTGGCCCAAAAGCCAGAGAGTGGAGGACAGAGCACACTGGCCCATAAGAGCCTGCCTGGGCAGGTCAGCACATGACTCTTGATCATGCTCCCCATTCCTCCTATTACAAGGGTTTGAGGCTGAGGCTGGCTTCCCACGCTTCCAGGCTCCTCCAGTTACATTTCCCCCTAAGAACAGAGCCCACAGGCAGGAGTTCCTCCCCATCTCCCAGATCCCTTGCCTTGTATCTTAAGCACCTTCAAAGTCCTTGGAAGGAACTGTCAGATGGTGGGAACAGGGCCTATGTAGCCAAGACCACTTCAGGAGTCCCAAGCCCTGGGAGATCAATCCTTGGAAACTTTGGCAAAACTGGAGGGAGCCGAAGACAGGGACAGCAGAGAGCAGGGGCCTGTGTGGAGTGAGGACACCTTGCTGACAAGGTTCATTTGAGTCTATGGGAGATAACTTAAGTAGTAGCATGTTTGTTTTCCAGCCTGTGTGGAGAGCCAGCAGCCGCTTCCTCTAGTCCTATTATGATGGCAGTATGGGCCTGCTGAGGCAACACTCTCTTCCCTTCCATGCAACAGGCAGCATTCCACAGGGCCCTATTCACTTGTTCTCAGCCTTGGATGCAGTTGGTCAATACCTAGGGAAGAAAAGAATCTGTGACTCCTCCCCCTGCGCCCCCATCCAGCCCCAAAAGCAAGTATGTCTGAGGGCAGAAGCAGCTCTGGCTTTTCATTTATTGTGCTTCATTATTATTGCTACTATTTTCCTGTGTGAGTATATGAGAGACGGGGAGAGCACATGACACAATTCTGTGGAAGTCAGAGGACAACTGTCTGCAGTCAGCTCTCTCCTTCCACTCTGGGTTCCAGAGAGCCAACTCAGGTAATGGGGGCTGTGCTGCAAACACTTTCACCCGCTGACTATTCCACTGGCCCGGATGTGGGTTTTAATACATTCTATAATGTTCACAATTATCACACTACTAGGTCCTCCACTCCAGATAGTCTAAAATGCAGCAGCAAAGAGTGAGGACCATTGACCTGGAGCCATGATTCCCAACTCAGACTAAAGCATTAGTGACCCCCATAGGTTCTAAACATTGAGCCTCTGGGATCTATTCCCTCTAATTGTTTTCCATTTTCTGCAGGTATCTGGCTGGCCCAGAGAGCTTGTTCCTATAGATCCAGGGTCCCTCCCAGGGCTTCAGATTCATGACATCTGTAGCCTAGAGATGAGCATCTCCCTGCTACTGCTCTGCAGACAGCACACTGAGGACAGCCCTGCTTCAACTAGAGGCAAAGCTTGAGGCTTGTACTCTAGGCGAAGATGTTCTCTTGGGCAAGCCCTCCACCTGTAATCTGTTTTGTACTGAACCAGGCTGTTAGGATTCTCCAAAAGTCAGGAACTTGATATCTAAGTGGCCACAATAGACTCTGGGCGCTGGCAAACTGGCCTGGGGCTTAACCTGCACCCTCACTGGGAAGCAGAACAGTTTTGTTCACACACAGCTCCTCTGGCAAGGCAGGAGGGATCTGGAACCCTCCCCCCACTTCCAGGCACTGCCCCTTCTGAGGGTGGCTTTTGCATAAGTGGAACAAATACAGCGCTAGGATTTGGACGTGATTCTCCCAAGACACAAGTTGTTAGGTTTTGAATCTGAAATGGATCCCACAGGCTTGTGTTTTGAATGCTAGTCCCAAGTTTGTGGTATTATTTTGAGCCTTTAGGACGTGGTGCCTGGCTGGGGAAAGTTGTTCGTTGGGGGTAGGCTGCACATGTGTTCTAGGGCATGTCCTGTGAACTACCATCGCCTGAAGTTTTCACCACCATGGACAGAGCCGTTCTCCGTGGTTCCCTTCTATGGGTGACTGCAATCCTTCTGAAGCCAGAATCCAGACTCCAGGCATTTGGTTACAGACACAGAAAAAGAACTAATATATGTGTGTGTTGGAAACTCCATCCCCATTCTGGAAAGGGAAAGGAGCTGCCATCAAAGGGATTAATGTAGTTCTCACAGGGTATGGGTTCTTCCTCTGAGAATTGGTTATAAAAAGAGTAAGTCTGGACTCCAAATTGCTGGCTTCTGATTTCAACTTCATTTTAGCTTCCACTCTGCACTCGGATGCCATCTGTCATGAGCCCCTCTTTAGAGGCCAAACCAAGCTGAGATTTCCAAAACTGTCGGCTAAATAAATCTCTTTTTAAAAATAAAATGTGCAGTTCCTGTCTTTTTTGTTACAGCAGCTAAAAATGGACTAATACAGATGCCCTATGTATGCTGGCTTCTGGATTCTTCATTTCTCCACTTCACTTGATCTTGGATGAATTAGCTCAAAAAACCAGCTAGCACCAAGCTCGAAGTTTTATATGTCTAATTATTTTGAAAACAGCTCAACACAGGAACTTGTTAACTGTTCAGAGACTTCCTTCTTTGTTTTCTCCTACACCTCACTCACCAGCTGCCAACCATTGATAAGATACAGCTTTGCAATCACAAGGCTTGAAGTTGCTAAGGCCCACAGAGCTTTGGGCTCAGAGACTTGCCTTCATGCTGAGGAAAAAAAGCATCTGCCTCAGATCTCCCTCCTTCTTGGGGGCTTCAGTGGCCTCCTTCTCCTCTAGGAATCACCAAAAGGTTCAGTGGTTTGCACATATACTGCAGCTGAAAAGACCTCGACACCCACACCTTCTAGTACGGCTTAAAGAATTGGGACTGCTGCCTCTTGCGGTCACGCTTTCTTCATTAATGAGCTCCCAAACCTCTCAAACCCCACAGGACAACACCTCATGTGGCCTCAGAGACAACATCTATCAGTGCCGGGGGCTCAGAATCTCTAGAGCGCCAGGGAAGAGGAAATGGGGCAAGATGCCTCTGTGCAGCCATGGAACTGGGAACTGCCTTCTAGAAAAGCCTTCCCTCTGGACTTCTGATGAATGTTAGTGCATGGCATGAGACCCGCATCTAATTGCTCTTGCTTTCTAAATATTTTGCCAGAGGTTGCAACACCATTGCTTGTATTATCATTTTTCCATTGCTTTGAAATACCATTTGCATTATGAACTAAATTCTGTATTTTAATATTGCCCATGATATACCTACTTCTGTATCAGTAAGTTGACTCTTTCTATTATTGTCCCTTTTCAGTTGGCTTTAATATCCAAAGCAAGTTTAATGTCTGGACACTTCTCATATGAGGATTTCCATGACTGTTCTTTTTATGTGAGTTGTTTTATTAAATTTTTAGTATTCATTTGATACTTTTTTCTCTAAATATTTATTCTCTCTCTCTCTCTCTCTCTCTCTCTCTCTCTCTCTCTCTCTCTCTCTCTCTGTGTGTGTGTGTGTGTGTGTGTGTGTGTGTGTGTGGTGTGTGTTGTACATGTGTGTCCTCAAAAGCCAGAGAGGTGTGCAATCCCCTGGAGCTGTAGTTCTAGGTGGTTGTGAGCCTTCTAACTTGGGAGTTGGGAACCTAACTCTGGCTTTCTGGAAGAGCATCAGGTACTCTGAACCACTAAGCCATCTCCCATTCCCTGGTTCAATCTTTCAAAACAAAATAAGACCTTGGGGATATTTTCCTTGAGCTGGGATATTACTCATAGATAAACTCCGGGGGGGGGGGGAGGGGGAATTGCCACCTTTGGTTTTGAATATTGTGGCTACTTTGTCCACTTTTATAATTGTTCTGAGGTTTTCTAGGTACTGGGAACTGTCCTCTTAAAGCTGATTTTGAATTTTAATGAACTGTACACATGTAATTGAGAGTTGAGCTCTGGCCACCAGTACCGCAGGTGATTCTTGATAAGTAAGGAAATGGTTAGATTTCACCTCTGCTCACAATCTCTCGGCATCCAGGAGCTGCCAAGCCCTCCCCCACATCAAGCATAGCGGCAGAACCTGAGCCTGAGTGGTGATCTCTGATGACTGTTGACAACGCGCTTTGGGAAGGGGATTTGCCTGGTCACCCTGGTCTCCTCCATCCTTCTGCACCAGCTGTCTCTGCTCCCACTTCCCTGGCTCACCCACCCACCAGAAGCATCCTTTGCAGCAAAGGTGTCCAACCTTTTGACTTCTCTAGGCTACACTTGACAAAGGGTTAACTTGGGCCACATATTAACTAGTGTAGCTCTCCTTCTCTCTTCCTGCCCAGTCTATTCGCTCAAGTTTCCAAGGTCTGAGCTCCAGGCAGACCCTTTCCCAGCAGGCTGTGCATGAATAGGGAAGAGTCAAGCGAGCTGCCCGTGTCTGGAACTGGGGAGAACACAGGGATAAGGTTTCTAGTAAAACACAAAACAGCATTTTCTCCCAATCAAATCTGTAAACAGATGTTTCTCTGGGCTGCCAGCTCACAAAAAGTGACACAGAGACATTATTAATTATGAAAGCTCAGCCCATGGCTTAGGCTTGTTTCTAAGTAGCTCTGATAACTTAAATTAACCCATTTCTATTAATTTACTTTCTGCCTTATGGCTTTATTACCTCATCTCTGTATTGCCCATTCTGCTTCCTCTCTGTCTGGCTGGTGACTCCGTCTTCTTCTTCCCAGGGCTCCCTCTGCCCTGAAAATCCTGCCGAGGTATTAGCCATTTATCTTTTTATTAAACCAATCACAGTGACATATCTTTACACAGGGTAAAGGAACATTCCACAACACAAGTCAACAAACTCTCTTACATTTCCTAACAGTAAGTGTCTGTGAGGTTTGTGGTAACCAAGAACTGAAGTCCCACACTGAGCACAAGAACAGGCATGCATGGGCATGGAGAGGCCTCAGCAATGTGTGGTCAGAGTGACTATGCCCCCCACCTTGGGGGCCAGGCACTTGCTGTGCCTGCTGACAGTCTACGGTCTGTGGGAACAGGAGGTTCAGCCCAGCGCTCCCGTGGCAGGAGGTCTGCGATGTCAAGAGCCGGGGACTCACCCATTCACCGAGGAAGGAAAGGCAAGTGAACGGCAGCTTAGAGCCACCGTTTGCACAGCCCTGCTCTTCTCTGTGTCTGTGCCCTACAAAGGCCCAGGTGGCGCCCACAGCCCAGGCCTGGCCAGCAGAGCCTTGCGTTTTGACTGGTACTGGAGTAGGTCAGGAATAGGCATGGCACAAGTGAAGCACAAGTAGGCAATGGTCCTTGCACTGGGATTTCTAGAAAAGGTCCTTCCTGCTATCCTTGGGGCCTGACAAGATGTCACTACATTGCCAGGGACAGGACCAGGTCATGAAGAGAGCTGGGAATAGCCCCAGCCCAGAAGAGAAAGGAATTCAAAGGAGAAAACTGATGATGAGTCCCCAGGTTCCCTGTAAGCCACATTCCCACCTCAGCCAGTGTGGATGTTTTCTTCCAACTGTTCTCAAAATCCTCAGGCTTCATCTTTCATCTGCTTAGAGTCAGTTTCCTCATCATCACCTTTAGGACTCCTCGTTAGGCCCTATCTCACTGATCGGCTGTACCCAGGGCGAGGATCTGGGGTTTACATATCCCACCACGACCCTCTTAAGACTGCCCTGGATCTACTGCCCCTTAGCCTAGAGAGCCTAATGCCTCATGGGAGAAGACAAGGTTGACTGACTGGGTGGGTCCTTAAAGGAGCACCAATACTCTTTAATCTAGAAATACAGGTGTATATATAAAAATTGCTTGTTCACCCTCTTCACTGCACGGGGCCTGCCTGGCTGCATTGTGACTGACATGTTTAATGTCACCCTTTTCAATCTGTGACAGCCATGTCTGCATTCTCTTCTCATCGCCATTAACATAGAAATGGCTCTGTAATGACACCAAGGCCTACCAAGCATGGCTCCCTGGTTATCCCATTATAAACAAAATGATCTTGTTATTTTGGGTAAACTCAAAACAGAGGATCACATGTCACAGAGCAATTCTTCCTCATTATTTCATCACACTAACAGAGTTGGGAGGCTGCTTGAAAATCTGCTGTTTTCAAGCCTTAGAAGTGGCACTCAGAGGGGACACCCCTAAGACTTCAGGTGTACTGAAGCCTAGGAGCCCATAAAGCAGTAGGGATACATATTCTAACAACTTCCTGAAAGTTTTGTTATTGCACAAAGTGAAGCCTCAGAAAGACAGGGATTAGGAGAGTGTAGAGACAAAGGAGCGCCCAGACCTGGCCAGGAATTTCCTAATCATCCACTGTGTTGGAATCATAGCAAGAGAGGAAGGGAACAGCAGTGATGGTGGAAACCCAACAGTAACCCCAACACAGAGAGCATGATGGGCCATCTATCCAGGAGGATGCCACACGGGAAGCAACCTGAGCAATGCCCTTGACGCACGTAACAGCTTCACCAAGGCTAATTGCTTCATGGACTCAGCTACAGGTTCTGTGACTCTCAGAAAAGAAACCACTTATCTACTTTTCAAACCTGAGGCTACTCTGGATGATTAGGACAAATCATTTATCTTAAATCACAGTGTAGGACAGTGGTTCTCAACCTGAGGGTCACCTAAGATCATCAGAAAACATAGGTATTTACGTTATGACTCCTAACAGTGGCAAAAAAAATGCAGTTATGAAGTAGTCATGAAAATAATTGTATGGTTGGGGGTCACCACAACATTAAACTGTACTGTATTAAAGGGTTGCAGCATTAGGAAGCCACTGATGGAGGCCATGCCAAGGCTGGAAGGCATTGGTCTAGGTGGCATAGTATCTTCCACAGCCTCATAATGAAGACACACCTGTCCACCCCTATCCAGCAGAGAGAGTAGAAACCACTATCTAACCACAGGGCAGTCGTTATTCCACAAGAGATGGGCACACCATTCAGAGAGGACTGAAAAGGACTCACAGCATCAAGTCAAGCTTGTCTGGAGAGTCTGAGCAATTCCATCCCAAGGGAAGCAGGGGTCATTCCCTGTCTCAGACTGCAGGCCACTTGCCTGAATACTGACAGGAGGCAATATCTTCACAGGTCATCCCAAACTACATTTGGAGACCTAGAGCCTATAAGAGGAAGGCCTCTCCCTTCTACCTGAGCAAGGACAGGCACAGGATTAGGGTTTTTGTGTGAGAAAGTTGGAGGCATTGCACAGCTAGAGACTTGAGATTAGACAAGGGTAACATCCAGAGGTTCACTAGGGATGACAGCCTAGTAGTCATGCTCAGTATCTACCCAGGATGATGTCACAGGCTCTCTAGCCAGACTGGGAGAACAAGGGAAGCACTTTGGAATCATCTGGAATTGCTTTCGGCACACCTCAGCTCCCTACAGCACAGCAGCCTTGTGATCTGGATCAGGTATCATGTCACCCTCAAGCTCCCTCTGCAAAATGGGGACAGGAATACCAGCCCTGGACATGGCTCTGGCTAAAGCAATTGTCTCCCATGTAGTCACTGTCAGGGATTACAGGATAGCTCAATTGGGTTCCTCTGGGATTCCACATTGGGACCCCTGAACCCCTATTCCCATGGGATTTTTGCCTGATTGGAAGGCTAGGAAGACAAAGGGGGTACCCCTTCCATGTTCCCCTATAGGCAGCCCACCTATTCTGATCTGGGCTGGCTCACAGCCTCCTTTGTCCAAGGATGATGTGGCCGGCCCCAGGCTGGTGCTCTGGCTGCCCAGAGGAATAGGCTCTGTCTGTGCTGCTCAGCCAAAGCCTCAGCTCCAATCCCCTAACTCATTCCACTAAGAAAACAATGCAGGCAGTTCTCTGGCCAAGGCTGAGAGGTCTGAGAACAGGGGCAGCCCCTGTGCTCCAGTACCAAGAACAAAAACCAGAAATCAAAGCCTAGGACTACACTATTCCAATGCCACTAAGGGAGTCAAAGTCAGATTCTCTCACACAGGCTCTGCCAAGCATGGGGAGAGGTGGGAGGGGCATAGCCTATTGGGGTCTACTGTTCATTTCTTCTCTCCTTTTGTCTGCAGCTGGTCAGTAAGTGGGTGTCAGTGTCCCAAGAAAGAGCACTGAAGTGGGTCAGCTCAGCCCTGAGCACTGGGCTCTTCCCTGGCTCTGGCCCCACTCCCTGAGATGAGGCAACCAGCAGCGCCCAGACTAAAGCCAGACACCTACCAGCAAGCCCCACTGAGTCCTCAGAAAGACAAAGAGGCCAGTGAGAACTCTAGACAACTCAGAGCCAGCTCGTGACATCAAGCAGAATGAGGAATAGAAACTGCCTGCTGTGTTGTAGCTACTGACATCCTGGAGCCACACACGTGGCTCACGTATCACACATGGCATGACCTGTTCCCACAGAAATGCTTGGATGTCTTAGGGCTGGGGATTCAGCTCAGCTTGGATGTCTGAGGGCTGGAGGTCCAGCTCAGCATGGAGAGCGTTGCATTGGTGTGCAGAGAGTCCTGTGTTTTATCCTCATCACTTCATAAAACTGGGCACGGTGCCACAGGGCTGAAGTCCCTGTACTTGAAAGATAGGGGCAGGAGTATCAAAAGTTGAATTTAAGGGCATGAGACCATGCTTGAAAACAAGCAAACAAACAAACGACTGTAAACCTGCCTAGAAAATTGCACACATGCTCTCACACACATGCATGTACATTCACTTAGGAAAACATACACATATACATGTATAAAAAATCTACAGGGGAACTCAAACTTACAGTCCCACCAAAACCACAGCTTTACTTGCCTGTTCACACATGACGCAGGATGCAACCTACTCATCTCCACAGTCCAAGTGTCTAGATCTGCCCTCCTCTAACAACACATCCAGGTCCTGAGGGACCCATGGGGTTCCCACTGGGTGATACAGACAGCCAGGGAGAAAGTGAGGACTTGTTCTTCACAGGGAAGCTGATTTCTGTTCCTAACCAGCAAAGCCTGCGTTCTGGTTCAGGAACTGCCAGAATTAAGGAGGGGACTGTTGTGGGATATTTGTATACTGTGTTACTGTGTGAAAATGTATTGCTGTAATTCGTGTAATAAAAAGCTGAACAGCCAATAGCTAGGCAGGAGGGGATAAGTGGACTTCTGGGAAGAGAAAGAAAGGAAGAGGAGAAATTTAGGCATGCAGAAGAAACCAGGACACAAGGAGAGGAAACAGGAGATATAAGATGGAAGAGAGGTGACAGAATGTAGATTAATATAAATGGGTTGATTTAAGTTAATTTAAGTTATAAGAGCTAGTTAGGAACAAGCCTAAGCTATAGGCCAAGCTTTCATAATTAATAAGAAGTCTCTGTGTCATTATTTGGGAGCTGAGTGACGGAACAGACAAAGACTCACTACAGGGGAAGGCTTTGATAGAAAAAATCTAAGAAGTTCCCGTAGAGTACAGAGCTGGAGAAACAAGAAGCTAAAGCTCTTTAGCAGTGTGAATGCTGAAGCCATGTGACAGACAAATCTCCCCCATGAAGATATATTCTCCCATGTAGCAGTCTAACTGTGGGATGGAAGAGTCGGGGAGGAGCACAGGGTACCTGTCACAGAAAGAGCTCAGCTTGCACTTCCTAGAGCAATGAGACTGAGCGGACCCCTGGACAGAGGCTTGGGAGGTAAGACCCTGCATGAGACACAGCACAGGAACTTTTCAGGAAGGATGGGGCAGGTGTGGCCACCTCCAACAGCTTCAGCATCACAAGCCTATCGAGGCTCAGAGAGCTTAGGTCGCTTCCTCGTGGTCACACAGCAGATTTGAATTGAGGCTTGTCAGAACTCAGAGCTCAAAGTCCTACATCTGCGAGCCCAGGGGAGAACAGCCACTGGTGACCTCACAGCCTTGGTTTCCATCAGGTTTCAGTCCAGCCAAGTGTACTGCTCTGGCAGAAGCAGCATCCTATAAGCAGTGCTGGGGATTACCCACAGGTCACAGGCAGAAGGACAAGCATAGGCTTGAGGAGGGTGGCTGGTCCTCTCAAGGTGTAGCCACTGTCACCAGGCAACTTAGTAACCCATCCCCCATACTCGCCCAGGCCTGGAGGCCTCTCTGGAAATGGGACTCTGGGTGCTAGAGCCAGGAAAGTCTGGGTCAGATTAGAACAAAATGGCAGCTTCAGAGGTCACTGGCTAGGGAAACTAAGCTCTTAACTCCATCATAAAAAGGAAGATGCTTGTGCATAAAGGACATCAGAGGAGGTAGAGCTGTCCTGGGCAGGAGGCTTGACTTTCAAGGGTGCCAGGCAGTAACTCCATAGAAGACAGCTGGCAAGATCCTGTATCAGGAATTATGGAAGAGGCACTTGGTGCCTACCTGGTGGCCCTGCAGCTCCCCCTGCTGGCAGAACTCATTCTGGGACATAAAGCCGATTAAATGTTCAAATTCAAGCGTTTCTGCCTATTCTCCAAAATCCTACATTCTGGGTGTTGTCTGTTCAAGGTATTGCAACTGTAACCTGCTGCCCACCATCCTGAGGACACTCACCTTTATGTAATTGCTCATCTCAATGCACGGGTGGCCTTGTTTTTACAGGCATCTCAATCTCTGGAAATTTCTAGACCATAATTGAGCATTTTTCTACAGATGCAGTTCTCAGAATTCCGAGGACCCCTGGGAATGATCCCCATATGCACATCACCTGCCAGTGTATCCCATTAGCCCTGGTTGTCATGGATAAGAGCATGGGTCTCCTGGTTCCCAACCCTTGGGTGGGTGGTCAGTGAAATAGCATCTATTGCATAATTCCCATCCTGGGTCCTAGATCAAAGGCAGAATCAGCCACATACCTCTCACAAACACACAGCCTGAACATAACACATTTGGACACACAACACACACCCTGCCCCTCATCTCCTATGCTTGTGGACAGGCCAAAGTACCTTTAATAGCGTATTCATATACTCATTTGTTTCTGTGCCAGAACATAAGCTTCATGAAGGCTAGGATTACTGTGGTTGCCATCCCATAATCCCTGGCATTAGAAATGAGTTCAACACAGGAGCACACAGAGAGAAAGCACTCTATACTTGCAAAGTGGTCACCCTAGAATTTCATTTACAAAACAAACAAACAAAATCCCCTTTGGGTTGCCCTGGTCAGCAGGCCCTGGGCAGTAGCCCATGGTCACTGGTTCGTGAAGGGGAGGGAAAGAAAACAATTTCTCCGAAGCTTTCTCTCTCTCAGCCTGAACTGCCCCAGGCACCTTGCAAAGAGCTCCTGCCCAAGTCGTGCTGCCAGGCCTAGGGAATACGGCAGACAGGAAATGAGGACAGACAGAGTTCACCACCAGCACCTGGGTCCCAAGTCTCCACTCCTGATTAATAGTGGGTGGCAGCTCCCTGCTCTGCCATTTACGGCTGGTATAAGCATACTCCTCAAATTTCCAGCTGAGGACTACCGTGCCTTGGTTTGTGTGCAGTCACAGACCCCACACATGAACCGCAGATAGCAAGGACTCGGGGCTGGAGGCCATTATTTAGCTGGTCCCCATCCTACCAACCCACTAAAGCCCTGAGGTCTGCCAGCCTGTCGCTGGGTGAGTGCCTGGGAACGCGGAGCGGGACCCTACTGGTTCCCTGACTCTAAGGGCAGGACCCAGGCCTAGGAATCCTTCTCCAAAGGCAAAGTTTCCCTCCCAAAGACGAATGAAAAGGGGCACGTGTAGGGACAATGTATACCAGGAGATGTGGCCAGCACATCACATTGGCCTGGAAGCCACATGCCACAGCCACTCTCCACAGTCTGGAGGGCCATCAGTCTGGAGGGCCATCAGTCATCCCAAGGACCTGGCTGCCAGCACCTCCCGTTCTCCTTGCATTTGAGAAGGCCTAAAAGGGGCCAGTGTTGTGTGACTCAACCATCCTGAAGGTAGGATGCTGTTGCCATTTTTACAGACCAACCAACTGCTCTATTGCTTGGAAATAGAGTTGTCTGCAGCAGGACCTTTTCAGACCTCCACCAACACCAAAGGACCCGCCAGTAAGCTGGGAAAAGTCACCTCACTGCCGGCCTCTCTTAAAACCTGAGAGCAACTGAAGACTGCTTCAAAGAGTGAGCCGCGCGCCCTCGTGTGGCCGTGCCTGGGAACGCATGTCTGACCACGGTTTGAGGGAAGGAAGCCCTGCCTGGAGCAGAAGGAAAAAGACCTAGACGCCCCCTGGACACTTCTTCCTTGAATTGTTGAGAGACCCTTAGCAAAACTGAATTTCTTGTTGTGTCCCCTTCCTACAGGGAAGGCTGCAAGTGGCACAGTCCAGACTCCTGTACCCCAAAGTTCTCTTTTGGAAGCTCAGGAAAGACTCAATGGATCAGGAGTAACTGATTCTCTCTCGAGAGCCGTAATCTGAGTCATATGCAAGGCCCCTCCAGCGCTGCCCTGAAGTGCAGCTCCGAGAACGGGAATAGGTAGCAAAACAGAGTTTGCGATCTAGCTACTTTTATTCCAGAGCTTAGTAAGTGCCAACCATTAGCCAGCCACCTTGCTCTGAGGCTGTGTCCTCTGCACACTATGGGGGACATTCAAAACCAATCACGGAAATTCAGATTTACGAAAGTTGCCACAAGACCAAACCTTCAGGGAGTCCTGTGCATTCCCAGTGGAGTAATGTCTACATTTCCTTCTGTATTAGTCATAGTTCTCTAGAGTAACAGAACTTAAAGAAAACACACACACACACACACACACACACACACACACACAC
Source organism: Peromyscus maniculatus bairdii (assembly GCF_049852395.1). Classification (NCBI taxonomy): domain Eukaryota; kingdom Metazoa; phylum Chordata; class Mammalia; order Rodentia; family Cricetidae; genus Peromyscus; species Peromyscus maniculatus. The sequence continues at coordinate 13,385,283 of NC_134860.1, forward strand.
ACACTTATATGTGTGGATGTGTATATATATGGGAATATAGACATATATATATATATGAGTCTATCTATGGAATATATGTGCATATGTGGATTTATTTACTGGCTGTGGTCCAGCTAATCCAACAGTGACTGCCTTCTTACATGTCCTGTATATAAGCTGCCAGCAGAAGGTGCATCCCAGATTAAAAGTGGATCTTCCCACCTCAAAGACCCAGATTAGATGTAGGTCTTCCACTTCAAAGGATTTAGTTAGAAAAAACCTCACAGGTGTGCCCAGCCATTTGGGTTTTAGTTAATTCTATATGTAATCAAGAATAGCCATCATACCTTCCCTGCATGGGACCCCAAGAAAAGACTGCACATACACCTGATCCCATCTATATGTACTCTGATGAGCTCATACTGAATGACAGTCTCAGTGTGGCAGGACCACACACCTTTGATCACTTAAGTGGCCATTACCAGACCCCATTCTACCTAAGAACTAGAGTACACTGTAAGGTGCATTAAGAATAAATAAAGGCTAGGAATGTACCTCAGAGACTGAGGTGAAAGGGGGTGGCCTTTGAGGTTTCAAAATACTCATGTGATTCCCAACATCCTTCTCTCTGCCTCCCACTTGTAGATCAAGATGTGAGCTCTTAGCTACTGCTCTGTCACCATGCCTGACTGCCTGATGTCATGCTCTCCTCCAGCATGTTCATAGACTCTAACCCTGTAAAAACATAAGACCCAAATAAACTCTTCTATAGTTGTCTCAGTCATGGTGTCTTATCACAGCAACAGAACAGTAAGACAAATGTCAAAAACTTTCTCCAGGAATTTTGCTCCACTCAGTTATCACCTAGAGCAGGCAAAAAAAAAGCCTGCTGAGTTTGATAACATAAATGGTACAGCCAGAGAAGAGCAGCTGAAATGTCTGGGGAACTGACTCTTAATACTATAACACACAATGCAGAGGGAACATAATACCAAGGATAATAGCTTGACTGGGTTGGTGGAGGCTATCCCCATGTGCTTGGAAACACAGGCTACATGTGTGTTATTGAGATTTGGGTAACATAAAGGGCATTTTACTTGACTGTTTCCAGCCTTCCCTAGGAGCCAAAGGAAGCTTGCAAAGATTGGCCTCTGAAGGCTAACAATGGCGGACAACAAGCAAAGCAAATACAGACAATTAAGTCCAGACTCGGGTGCCCAGGCCTGCCTACTGCCGGAGTAAATGATACTCAACGGGAGAGACGGCAGAACCCTATTCAAAAGGGACCCGTCTGCTCATGCTGGACTCCAGAAAAACACACTTGCTTTCCCTCTTTCTTCCAGTCAATCGATGATACCCTTCCTTTCTAACCTGTCTACCCCTGGGCTATTGATACACAAAGAATCAAATGTCCCCATGCACAGAGCAGGATTTGAGACAGTGACTACTGCAGCCAAGTTCTCTCACCCAGCTTGTAGTTCACTGAAGACATCTCAGAATCTCCCAAGCTAGCCAGAATCTGAAGATTAAGGGCAAAGTGCTGCCCCGCCCTCACATCTACAGTAAGAACTTTGGGAAAGCACTTAGGCTTTGTGTGCAGACCTTGCCCAGTCTACTTCACCATCTCTCTGAGCATAGAAGGAGGCTGCCAAATCACTGGAACCAATGCTAACAGACTCAGAGCCACGGACCGGTGGCTCAGCAGGTAAAAGCTCTTCAGGCAAGCCTGACACCCTGAGTCCCCTCCCTGGGACCACACGGTCGAAAGAGAGAACCGACTGCCTCAAATTCTCCTCTGACCTCCGCACTTGCTCAAACATGCACATGCATGCACGCGCGCGCGCACGCGCGCGCATGTGTGTGTGTGTGTGTGTGTGTGTGTGTGTAACAAGACAGACAGACAGAGACAGAAAGAATAAATGCAACATTTCTTAAAGGCAAAGAAATACAGTATCAGTCAGGTTTGCGTTTTGCTTTGTGTTTGTTTTATTGTTTTGTTTTATGTTGTCTGTGTCATATGTGTGATGTTTTGCTGTATTTTGTTTATGAGGCAGGATCTTGCTGTGTTTTCCAGTCTGGCCTCAAACTTGTGATGCTATTACTTCAGCCTCACAAAAGCCATAATTACAGATACACGTCGACATGCCCAGCTGCTTATACAACTGTAAAATTTTTAAGAAGTCACATTTAAAATATGAGAAGTGAAATTCACTCTAATAATCTAATATGAAATAATATACTTCCAAATGTAATGATTCAAAATTACAAATGGGATATTTTAACTTGATTTTGATTAAAGACGTGGTGTAGATTTTACAATTCTAAGACATCTCAGTTCAGAGCAGCTTTGATTCCATCACATGTCACAAGAGCAAAAACCCGTGTTCATCTTTGATCCATGGCACAGAGCACGACGGTCAGCCACTAAGTCAAGCCACATGGTGCTAGACCCTCAGTGCTGCCTTTGGAACATAACTGAGCCCAAATTACAGGGTGTTCCCATCTCAAGACTGACTGTCCCGGGAAAGAGGGACCAGGCTGGACCATGGCTCTTCTAGAAGTTAAATCAAGAGCCTACACTGGCTCTTTGGGTAAATCAGTATCCACACCCAGTGCCCTCGGTGCTGTTGTTGATCTACTACTTAATTCCAAGACAGAAACCATTATAAACTGTCCTCCTTTTCACTGGGCAGTGCAGGCAATGGGATGTCTGCTTCCATATTTGCTTTGGAGGCCAGGAAACACGGGTATATATCTACTCTTACTGAAGAGATTGACCTGGTTCCCAGGCTCTAGTTTTACATCTCTTGGAATGGTTCTGATTCGGAAAAGTCAAGAAACTGCAAATCATTTTGGGGAACAGACACAGTATGCATGCATATGGAAGTTGTTTGCCAATTTGACCGCTAGGTGGAAGCATTATATAATAGAAGACACCAGGCTCCAACTCCACTAGGGCTTATTTGGTTACTGAATGACTTCAGGCAGGTGATTTTATTCCCCAGAACTGTAGTTATATGCCAAAGAGGAGGTGCTATTGCAAAATGGAACTGAAATGAAATGCACCTTGAGAGGTCACAGAAGTTCTGTGACTAAGGACAAGGATTCTGCAGCAGAGAACTCACTTTTACCTCTATTGTGCTATTTAATAGTTGTGAGCTCTGGCAGGTTACTTAACTTACCTGAGCTCAAGTGTCCTCCCTGCAAAATGGAGGTGCTAGGGCCTACATTGCAGGACTCTTGTAAAGATGAGATAGCAGTATATGATGTGGTGATATTTTATTTGTACTGAAATGTTATTTTAATTTTATGTTAATAAATAAAGTTGCCCTGGGGTCAGAGCTATTAGAGCCATAGCAAGAGCATGGTGGTTAGAAGAGCTAGGTAGATTTCTGTGTGTTCAGGGATACAGCCAGTATTGGAGACATATGCCTTTAAGACCTGGAGGGCGGTACTTACAGGCAGTGATGAGGCAGTCATGTGGTTGGGTTTACAACCAATGAGAAGGCAGAACAGAAAGATTATTTAAACAGAGACACAGGAAGTACCTCCCTCTCTCGGGGAAGCTAGGAGCACTGCAGGAGGTAAGATTTTATCTCTGAGCTCTGACCTCTCGGCTTTCTCTTTTACATTGGCTCTGTGTTTCTTATTTTAAAAAGACGATTGATTACATCTACAATATGAAGCTGAGACCACCAGACACATTGGGATCATCCCCCACTGTCCCTCACACCCAAGTCACTGTCACCACAAACCTCACCGAGCTCTTTGAGTACTTTACCAGTGTGCTGGAGATGTTTCTGTGACTTCTAGATAACCCGTAGACTGGTCTATGTACCAAGGTGATAGGGTTGGTGTGGGCCCTGAGGTTCCCTGGGGAGAGAGCCTGAGGAGAAAGGAGCCAGGGAAGTGGACGATGAAGAAAGGCACTTGTGACCAGGCTGCACCCTCATTTCTCCCCACATTGCAGAGATTACTCATGGTCCTCATCAAAGTTCCAGCATACTGTCTCGCCAAACTTGCCAAAATAATCCTAGAATTAACATGGAATCATACGATCCAATGAACCAAGCTGGAGAAGCAAGCAGCTATCGTTACGAGTTGAGTTTCACCATGCAGAATGTGTTTCTGATCCCACAAGTTTCTAAGAAAGCATAAGAAAACATGCTTTGTCCAGTGCACACAGCATCAGTCCTAACAAACACGGGCTTCCAGTCTCCACTCACGATGTGCACACTGGTACAGGCTTAACTCTGTAAGTCCTTCTTGGTCACCAGGCTCTCCACTCACTCGCCTCTACCTAGGACCACAATAGTGGCTTCTTCCTTTGTAGTCTGCACCCACAGGACTGCCAGCTCTGTACCCTGACAATTAGAATCCCCAAAGGCCAGGCTGCCTTTGAAACTGTTTTCTGCAGTTTTCAACCATATACTTTGTTTTGGTGTATTTCACTCCTCATGTTGCAAAAAAAAGTTCACAGCTGGAGAACAATATTAAAATTATATAGAATATTCTTTCTTTAAATCCCACCTCCCTCAGGCTAAGTCTTCCCACTAAAAGCAATTTAACCCTCTCCTGAAGCACCCATAACAAATAGCATCCCATCCATTCTCTATCTCTTAATTGGTACCTCTCTCTGTCTCTCTCTGTCTATGTCTCTCTGTCTCTCTGTCTAGGTCTCTCTGTCTGTGTCTCTGTGTCTCTGTGTCTCTGTGTTTGTCTGTCTCTCTCTCTCTCTCTCTCTCTCTCTCTCTCTCTCTCTCGTGTGTGTGTGTGTGTGTGTGTGTGTGTGTGTGTGTGTGTGTGTGTGTGTTTGAGCTAGACACCAGATACTGAATGCTTTTATGGGAGCATTTATCTAAAGCCGTAGATAGTCTGGAAGTCTAAAAGCTGAGCCTTCCAAATGCTCTGGCTGCATTCCTAAGTGTCACTATTTCCCTCATGGATAAGAGATAAGATAAATGTTATTAAACCATTTCCAGGGCACTATTTGGGGCCCACTATTGTCTTCTGCTATAAAATGTGTGCTGGAGAGCCGGGAGGTGGTGGCGCATGCCTTTAATCCCAGCACTCGGGAGGCAGAGGCAGGTGGATCTTTGTGAGTTCGAGGCCAGCCTGGGCTACCAAGTGAGTTCCAGGAAAGGCGCAAAGCTACACAGAGAAAGCCTGTCTCAAAAAAAAAAAAAATGTGTGCTGGAGAAAAGAAGGTAGGCACAGGACATTCCATGATTAGTGAGGTTTCCTGAACTACGCATGGTTCCAAATACAAGTGGCCCAGACACCTCACACTGTGCCCTTGAATCCCTATGACAGCCTCTGAGAGCAAGCCGGAGCTTTGCCTGTCCTGCCAAGGTGGGAGGCTGCTTTGAGCCACAGCAGTAATTTTCCTAGGCAAGTCTTTATGGCAAGCCAGTGGGTCTCCCAAGGTGTCCAGTTTTAGCATGCTCAGTCACAGGATAAAAGCGGTTCGTGCAATCAGACACTTAAGCAAGATGACAAAGGGGCATCCACGCTGAAAAGAAAAGGTACCTCGATGTCTTCAGAGACATAATCCTGTAAGCAGACAACCCCAGGAGGCCCATAATAACATTGTTAAAACTGAGAACTCAGCACAATCTCAGTAGGAGATCCTTATATAGCAATCAATTGCATCTCTGTATACAAATGCTGAGCAACCTGAAATCTAAAAATGAAAAGAGCGATACAATTTCACCCACAGTAGCATCAAAGAGTCACATATTTGGAAAGAAATGCAGAAATGTAACATCTGTACCCTGACAATTATGAAACAGAAGTGACTGAAGAGAGAGACAGACAGTTCATGTTGTAGAGCAGAAGACTCAAAAATCAGTCATGTTAACATGATAATTCAACCCAAACACAGTAGACACTTGCTGTCCTTACTGAAATCCTGTGTGCTTTTGAGGAACTTGACAAAATGATCCCCAAATTTACACAGAACTATAAAAGACAGTGAATGGCCAAAACATCCTTGACTGCCAAGGGAGGACTTCCTTCCTAACATCTATGCTTCTAATGCCATCATTATGAACAGTAGGAATGGACACAAGAACACAAAGAATCCTAGGACCGACCTCACTTTACAGAAACAAATTATTCTCCTTACACTCAATTGATTTCCAGTGCAGGTGCCAAGGCGAGGCCTTTAACAAATGTAAAATGATAGTCATATGCAGATGATTTTACTTCATACTGGATACCAAAACCATCTTGGATGAAGCACAGGCTTCATGCAGGAGTCCAGCAATACTGCTACAAGAAGTCACAGAAGACAATCTTCAAGATCTTGGCCTTGGCAATAATTCAGGTATGACATCAAAGGAGCAATAAGGTAAATGTAAAGATTATATTTGGCCTTATCAAGATTTAAACATTTGTGCTTCCTAAGATATGAAGATAAGTCACCATCTGGGAGAAAATATTGTACCAAGTACATATCTGATAAGTGGCTTGAATCTAGCACTTACAGCACATCTTCACACTTTAGTAATAAAAATCCCCATAAGAAAACACAAAGATGCAGACATACCTGTCACCAAAGGCTATAAATGAATAGATAATGACAACACAGAAAGATGCTGGACACATCAGTTATTAGAAAAAATGAAAATACAAAGCCATAATCTGGCACCACTTCACACTCAGTGGAATGGATGTACTAAAAAAAAAAAAGAAAAGAAAGAAACCACAGTGACAAGTCTTGGCAAGGAAATAGAGGAATAGGGACCATCAAGTACTTCTTGTAGGGATACTAAATTGTGCACTCACTTTGGAAAATAGTTTGACAGCTTCTTGAGAGATTCAACATAAATGTATCACACAGCCCAGCAATTCCACTCATAAGTATACACCAAGAGAAAAGAAAGTATATCCATATAAAAGTCTAATCCTGGGTGTTATTGGGATCTCTATCCATAATAGCCCCAAATGGAAAAGAAGTAAATGCCTCTCAGTTGGTGAATGGATAGAAAAATTGTGTATGCCCATACAATGGGATATGATTTAGTAAGGAAAGAAAAGAACTGCCAGTTGCTAGGACTTGCTAAATGGAAGAAGTCTGATGTAAGATACTACACTCTGTATGGTGCTATTTATATAAAAATACAGTAAAATGTACACACACAAAAAGGAGGTTTATGGTATCTGCCAGGAAAGAGGAGGCATTTAATAAATGAGTATATAGGTCTTTACTAAGTGATAGAAATATCCTAAAATTAATTTGTAATGAGGGCTAGTAAACTTACTATGATGTCTTCAAACTGTATACTTGGACAGGTTAAATTATATTTGTAAAATATGACTCAGTGAAGTACAGTTGTCTTTTGGTGTCTGAGGGAGATTGGTTCTAGGGCTCTTGAAGATACCTAAATACATGGGTGCTCAAATTCCTTAAGTAAAATTGCATACTGCTGACATATAACCTATACACATCCCCTCAAGTACTTTGTGACTCCAAGATAACTTACAATGCCTAATATGCTGTAAATCATATGTAAACATATGTTATGCACATAAAATAAGTACAAGTTCAATAAGACCACAATTTTTCCCTTGGATCTTTTCAAAACCTTGATAAGAAACCTACATATATATATATATATATATATGTAGCACTGACTTATCAGCTCAGGGAAAAAAATAAAAGTATAAAATGAGAACAGGTAGCTTTGGTAACAAACCTACATAAAGATGATTAATCTTCCCTCCAATGAGTCTGGGGAGGAGGATGGACCCAGGGAATAATACCTTGTCTGAAAGATGCCTAATTTTCAAATAATATACAATGTACAGTATAAAGTACTGAGGAAAACTGAGCACAATCCTCTGACCTGATGAGACTACTCAAATGCTGGAGAAAGCTCAGACCACACAGTTAAAAGGCATCCAGAATACTCTATCTTCTTTGCCTTCAGACAGAAGAGGGAAGAGAGAGCTTTTCTTGGTCACTTCCTCAGCCCCAGACCCCGGTGAAGCCATCCACATGCACACACCTGGCCCTGCAGAAATCGCTTCTTCCCATGAGACCAAGCAAAGGACAAAACAGTGAGTATACATGGGTAAGGCACCTATCTTTGAGATTTGACTTTGTCACACTTAGTCTGTTGAGTGAAAGAACTAGAGCTTGTTCCAAAAGAAAGGAAAACATCCATTTTCTCGGGCAGAGAAAAATAATTGCAAGAATTTCATTTGCACTTAGCAGATACTAGAGAGATGCTGGTGAGACTGGCCGCTGGCCAGCGAGTATAGAAATGGTAACAGGAGAATAGCTGCCACAAAATAAGTCAATAGTGGCTTCAGTTTTAGCAGGGTAGCCTGCATTGCTCCTCTATTGCTTCATAGTATGCAGTCAGTAAACCAGTTCAAGAAGGAAGCTCTAAGCAGGCATCATGCTGCTGAAAGCTGGACAGACCAACTCTGGTTGGCATAAATAAAGAGCATAAAGACTGGGCTCTCCCTCCTTGGCTCAGAACCAGGCAGCAGAATTGGGTGGTCTGCCCTTCAGCTCATCCAAGCCTGGGCGGCAGCAGGCATCAATGAACAAAGCCACAAAAGCCTCAAGTCTTCAGCCAATGGGAGTTGTGAGCCAAACAGCCCCAACTCCCCGACTTGGCATGTTCTAGTGTCTAGCACCATCAAACCATTGTTTAAAAACCTGTCCATGTGTATATGTGTATATATGTATATGCATTCTGTCCTTCCAGGCATGAAGGTGAAGTTAACATAATAAGAAACAGTCCTCTTGGAATGGGACCCAGGAAATCACCACTCAATGTCGATTTACATCTATGGCACTCCTATTGGGAGGGTGTGGACCGAACCAATGATGAGTAAGTAAGGCCATTTAAGGAGAACCCAGAGACGGGCTGGTGTAAGGTAGGGTGAATTTCCCCATGGCCAGCTTGTATGCACCAAGGGAACAAATGACCCAAGTTTCAGAAGAAAGTCTGTCACTCATAGTTGAGCTGTCTCTTACACACAACACTCTCAACTTCAATAACCTGAGTGAAACAAGGAATGAATACATGAAGCTAAGTGCGAGTTCTGATGTCAGGTGGACAGGCCCTCGGCTGTGTCACTGCATAAGTGACTTAAAATGCAATCATATTACAGGAAGTTAAAAACAGATAGCTCATTAACTCTGTGACTGAGGAGATCAGCTACTGAATGTCTAGAGAAATGACCTTATTAAAAAACACACACAAGCTTTTCTCCGTGAAAGTACTCTCACAACTAAAAAAAGTGTAGACACAAAAGCAAACTATCTAAAAATTGTACCACCATTATTGTTATTGTTTTATACAGGTATCTATAAGCATATGCATGACTGCAATGCCTCTGTCTATCTTGCTTGTGAATTGTTATAATACAGGTATTTTGAATACTGTGAATATAATGGGAATATTCTGGTAAATATTTAAGATCATTGCTTGGCTGTGAAATTATCTTGTGTATGGAATTTTGTCATTCTCTTGAGATGTGGGTTGTTTTGGCTTTCCACACCATTGAACACAAAGATGTATTATGAGCAGAATGTCATAGCAGTGTGTCTCAAGCAGCTGGCCAGGGTCAATGCCTTGGTACTTCTATAGTTGTTTCATGGGGTGACTTTTTGCATCGTTCTTAAGTGTTGAAAGTTATGGCTCCATGGACTTCCCCTTGAATTCCTGGTAGCTCTGAAAAGCTCCCCCACTGCCCCACTCTCTCAGAATGAATAACGGCAGCCAGAACAAGGTCCAGGCTTCACAGGGTGCTCATGGCTGGTGCAAGTCCTTTCTTGGGCACCTTCCTGGGCTCTGTCCAACCCTGGATCCAGTCAAAGCATGCTCCATTACCAGGACTCTGACCATCTCATATGCACATCTCATTAGTCACAAAATTAAACAAATGAGTACATTAACAACCCATCATACACTGTATTACTCCTTGTCAGTGCAACTCACATTTGCACTTGACCTACCTTCATTTGTCATGTGTACAAATCATCATGGAAATTTAAGTTTCCTGTCATTTAAAACGATCTGTGACACAGCGTGCTTATGAAAAATTCAGACTGGTTAGTGTGTTGGTATGTGCGAATAATCTTATTTTTGTGTGTCATTTTAAAATTCCTAAACGCAAGTATTATTTATGGAAGAAGCAGTCAAAGTAAATTACTCTGTGGCCCAGAATACCTGTAGTGTCCACTTAAGCTCTGCAGGTTGTGGCATCTTGCTACTGGACCTCCCACAAGATCCCAGGGAGCCAGGTACACACCAGTGTTCCTTTCACAGTAGTTATTGACATCTGAGATGTGATGATGCTCTAGAAAACATCCATTCTATAGTCACTTGAAATATTACCAAAGAAGCAATTTGCAGACCCAAAGTTGACTGCGAATGAGTCAAGTAACAAGTCATGCTTTAGAATCTTGGAAATAGCAATTCCATGCTTATAGCTGAGGAGCAGAAAAGCCTGTGAGGAAGTTCCTTTTATCTGTTTTACATAGAATAGACATTAGATGGAGAGTTACGGTGAGATGACTCATAAATGGAGAAAAGGGTCTTTGGATAAACCAAGTCTATCTTCAGAGATTCACATGGGGAGTGTGGGAAAGTCTCAATTTTGTCTAAATAAGAGGATGAGGGAGAAAGGCATGGTCACAGATCTGAATACCAGAGCAGGACTTTAGAAATGAGATCTGTGGTATGAGATGGTAAATGCGAAGTTAGTTTAGGAAGGTTGAGAACCCACCATGTTAAATTCTATGAACCTACAGTAGAAAATAGGACACTGTGTTATGTGGCTAGAGTTCTTGAATATTGACATACATTTGCTTATATTCATGTGTGTGTGTGTGTTTTCAGTGGGTGATGAAGTTATAATACCAAAAACAAACATACAACATCAAGTAGAACAGTATGTGGGAATTAAAGCACAGACTGGAACAGAGCTTGATAGGAGTCAGCATAATGTCGCCTTACTGCTGTGTTCAAAGGAAGGACCAGGGAATACAAGGGTGGCTGTTCCTGAAGTGGCCTCCAGGCAGGGGACCACTTGTCCCAAGCACACAGAAGCCAGCATAATGATGTTTCATCTCAAACCAACAGGAGAATCACTGTCCTTTCTGTCCTTTCTGTGGGGAAAGATTCTTTTTAGAGTGAAAATAAGAAGCAAATACGTAAGTGAAGGCACTGGAGTGATCATGTTCCATTGAATGAAAGATCTGAGTTGCTGTAAGCCTGTAACCACTAATAGACAGCTTTGAAGGATAGAGAGCTATCTTTAGAGGTAGCAAATGCTATTGCCAAACTTATTAATGAAGTTAATTAACTTCATTAATAAAAGTTCCTCAACTTTTTCTGGGACACACACAATCTCCACTTTGGATCAATACAATGGTATTATCCTTCTATCAATTTTTTGTAAAATATCTGATTAATAAATAAAAATTATATATTCCTTTTTTGTATGTAAAATTGTATTAAACAAGTTTCTGATTCAAGGTATTTTGTATAAGGACTGTTTAAGAATGACTGAAAATTAAAATGTCATTTTCTCCCTTGCACGGTTTCCTAATCAAGGCAGTTTCTTCAGTCATTGATAATCCTAATATTTTCTTAAAGCAGGTATTTAATTCAAATGGAAACCAAAATACTGGACTGCTGCAAACAGTGAAGATGTGAATTCTCAGTCTTGAAATTCTCAGGTATCATGGCTTGAGGTATAACATGTGTGTAAATAAAACATCAGAATTTGAAAATTGTTATTTAACAGTATCTTATATTTTAGTTGGGGAAAGACATTAGAGAAAAACTGTAGAGAGACATGCATATTTTTATGATTATGAACTTTATTTTTTATTTACTAAGCCAACACGTTCAGGAAAGACTTTACATCTGGTTTCCATAATTCATTTTACAGGCAAATTCTAATATACATTATGTACTCTGAACTGGATTGTAAAATCAATGGGGGAAACGACATTGCAGATACTGTTTCTGGTTTTAGTCATGACTAAGTTCTCAAGGCCATCATTACTCATCATGGCAATGAGCTACCAAGAAAGGGGGTGGCTTTTACTCGACAAGGTGAAGACACAATCTTTAATCAATTACATAATTATAGAAACCTCATAATCATCTGTCCAAATGTATCCTCTCAAATTGCTGCAGCAGAAACTTAAAGGGACCTGTGGAAAGACCAAAAGAAAACAGAACTCAAGCATCAGAATCAGGAACACAGCAAGGCCATCATCTCCAAGGAAAACCTCATGTATTTATATTACGGCTATACTTCAATTTCAAAGGTGTGCATAAGCATGCAAACGTAACTACCCAAGCTAACTCAGCAACACGGAAGCTACAGTGTAGGATGGAGGGTGTGGGAATGGTGTTGCAGTCTTACTGGCCTTCAGTCAAGCTCATTTGACCCCAAAGTGCATCCTCAGGAAGCTGACCAAACTACTTTGATGGCAAACAGGAGCACCTATATCTGGAACCTTTCAGAAATGACAGTTACGGGGAACAAGTTGTCTTTGATACATTGAGTAAAATACTTAAAGGGACAATGGACATTCCAAGAAAACTTAGTGCTATCATGGGCAAAGTGGCATGCTGGGATACAGTTTGGTGAAAGGCCGTACAGCTTCCTTCAAACAGCAACATTTACAGAGATATCATTTCACTAAACAAAGCCACACCCACAGGAGGCAATTTGATACTCCAGGCACAACTACAAGCAATTAAACTCACGTAAAGTGCATATCTGATATTGTCTTTCATACTCAGGTTTTTCCTCACTAAAATGCTTAGTGAGTTCCCTAACATCTATATAAATACAAGGAACAGTAGTCGATGTGCCTGAAAATACTGCACAAATGAAAAATGAGACTCCAAAAGAAAAGTAACAGGTAGATGGTCTGTGGTTAGAAATCATCTATAATCCTTTTTGGAAAGCTTGGAATCAGCTGTACCTATGCCAATGGACATCTTAGCCCAAGCTTTCTTTGAACAAACTCAGGGCTACATAGCAAAACTCTAGCTCAAAAAAACCATCATTTGAAATGCATCTTGTTAAAAGCCAAATGAACAATTCTGTCTATTTTCTATTCATACATGTAAAAATTACCCAACTCATCCTTGGCACTTGGAATTCACCCACTCCCACTATCATCGCTGATAGATCAGAGTGAACGAGCTACGTTTCTGTAAAAGACAGTTGGCAGAGTGTTGGTTTACAGTTGCAAGCAGGAGATCAAACCAAATGTGAGAAAGAGACCTCTGTGTATTCAGGAGTGCTGTGCCCTCACCTCCACTTCTCAGTATTACTAGGAGCAGACATGATAGTTTTGCAGCTTTTATAGAAAACTGCAGCAAATATTCTATGTTGTTTGTGAATGCATCCTAGGTATTTTCTCTAGGTAATGTATTTGAAGCATACATTATGTTTTAAAAGGGTACTGATGAGGGCTGACGATGGAGCTCACTCACTTGGCCAAGTGCCTGCCTAGCACACATGAACCCTGGATTCAACCTCCAGTGGCACATAAAACCAGGTGCAGTGGTGCACTCTTGTAACCCCAGCACTCTGGAGATGGAGGCAGGAGATAAAAAGTCCAAGGTTATCTTTGGCTACCCAGTGAGTTAGAAGCCAGCCTGGGATATGTGAGGCTCTTGTCTTAAAAAAAAAAAAAAAAAAAAAAACCCTCAGGTCCAACAGTCCAACACAGGTATAGAGAGTAAACTGGTTGATAAACATTTCTGCAAATTCATCAGGGAAAAAAATTAAAGGGGCTAAATATTAGAATAAACAAATTAGTGGAGTCAACATTTTTTTCCTAACAGACAATGACAACATTTCCATCAGACAAAAGTGTTATAAATAAATTTACAATTTTAAACTTTCCCCTAAGGATAAGGCTAACTTGTAAAAGTATTTCACAAGAGTCTATACAAATCTCTAATTTAAAAAACAACAACAACATTCATCAGTATGTTTTATTGCAGGGAATAGAGTATGATTGTAGCCGATACGCGATGCATGAGATTAGTTTTCACTCTCTATAGGGGAAAGCACATGTGCTCACATACAGCAGCAGCCAGCCTGGCTCACTTTTATGAACAAAGGGTGCGTCTGCCCACAGCAGTGATGACTCAATAGCATCTGGCCTATGTGCAGGGCGTCCTGAGCTTTGGATCTTCTCTGACTAAAGTGCTGTGGTATGAGACTATGCTCACCCATTTCCTAACCCAAGGAAGATCAGCATCTCCAATGGCAAATTCACTTGAGGGGTTGTGACACATAAGGGAAGACTGCCCCCAAATGGCAGCAAATGTGACTTTGAAGCTTTCCACTAATACATTTGCTACCATGCTTCTCTTTGTAACCTAGTTACATTTAAAAAGGAAGCCCTACCAGTTTGTTTTGGCCATAATTCCTTTTGATACATTTTTTTGGTCAGCTAATCAGATACAGATCCTGTAAGGTTATTTGTCTGAAAACTCTTAACTTGACTTATTCTTGAACATGAATTATGGATGACCGGCCTAAAGACAGCATGATTTGGGCAAATGTAAGGTAAATTTACTCAGTGGCATGGTTGGGTTCCTGTCCACGGCTTCCTGGAGGCCCCACAGCTACCTTCTGCAGCACATCTGCAGCACGTCTTGAGGAAGTACACTTCCTACCTACAATTTCAATTTTCCCCAAATCTACTTTTCAAGAAACTGCCATTCAAAATAGAAAAGGGAAACTCAGGAAACCCAGAAAAGCAACTTATTATGATAGTCATAAATTTATATATATATTCTCAGTGTTTTAACTCATTTTTATAGAAAATAAGCTTTAAATTCCTCTTACACCCCATCAAAATTTTGTGCAAATATTTCAAGTCCATTATTCCAGTCTTCAGATATTAGCAAATAGTCAAAAATAAATACAAATATTACAGTAAAGACTAAATTTTAAATTTTCAATGTAAGTTGTAGAAACTTAAATATGATGGATCCATAAGTTAATAGGGTTTAAAATTCAATTACCAGCAAAACTCTAGCACCAACAGAGGTTACAACTAATATACCCTTAGGCATCTCAAGCTCTCCAAATTTATCCAATAGCAATATAAGCAAAAAGTACATGTGTGAATGAAACAAGGTGTTATAACAACATATATTTGGTTTACATAAAATAATAAAAACTGTCAGCCTGGGGGATTTGTCTGATAAATGGAGAAACCGTAGGACTATATTACTGATCCTAGAAAGGAGAGAGAAAACCTATAAGGACTCCCCTACTAAAAACCTGGTCTTTATTTATTGTGGAGATTTTGCATAGACCTCACAAACAAAACACTGGCCAGGATCCTGCTTACAGACAATCATCTTCCATCATCACTATGGATCTTTAGTTAAAATAGTAACCATATTCATATTCACAGTAAGAGTAAGCAAAGGGGGGGGTTGATAACCACAGTTATGGACCACAACAGGACTAAATTAGCAAAGTACATATGTTGCCTGATAAATGGAATCCTTTGACTTTTCTGCTGTGCAGAGAGAGGGCTGGATAGCATGACTTGGCCTCTGAGATGGATAAGTAAACTTGTGTTTACCTGAGACAAGAATGTGCAAATGGTATATAGTTCAACTAGGATATAAAATGGAAGAGCCAAACTAGTAGAAGCTTCTCCGTTTTAATTTTAAGATTTGCTGTAATGGAACCTCCAACATAGTAATAAACTGCACATAAAGCTATTACAGAGCAGACTGTTTTCAAAAGACAAATTGGCAGATGATGGCTATGCACTTAATGTATCTTTGGTTTAGGAAGACGAGAATATCGATTAGAGGCCACACAATCCCCAGAATGCAAACTGCTGTGTGGATTCTGCAGTTCTTTTGGTCGTACTAATGGCCTTGGGATGTTTGTCTTGGTTTGAGACTCTAGTTGGGGACTGATTATTTGTTTTTGTTTGAAAGAGCCAGAAGGGGGACGGAGTTTAGACGCTTTCAGATTGAAATTATTTGCAAGATTGTTTTGATTAGACGTTGGCTGATGTTTTGAATTACTTTGTGCAATTACTGGTGGCTTCTTAGATGTGGAAGTCCTACTTGATGATGAATCAGAATCTGGAGGTGGTGCCGAAGAACTCAAGATGGATGGCTTTAACTGCTGCAAGGACTTGGGCTGAGGAGACTGGCTTCTTCCAACTCTCTTAGTCTGGTCCACTGTACTTGACTGGGAAGGTGTCTGAGGTTTGGGTACAAACTGCACGTCACTAGTTTGGTTCTTTGCCAAATAAGAAGGCTCTTGAGCATTCACAGCCATGCTCAGGTTCGTTTCAGAAGGTGTTTTCTTCACCACATCCACTGTGAACTGTGGGCTTGATGAAAAAGGACGGTCTTCCAAACCATAGCTGTTTTCTTGTTGCAAGCCATGTGTACGGCTTCCATCTGGATGTGCACCACTCTGACACATGCCTTGGACTGTATATTCACTGTGGGCCTCGATATGTTGTGGCTTTATTAGTTTTCCCTGGGCGTGGTCTGTAGGTCTGGGAAGGCTGCTGGAAGGCTGTAGTACTTGAGGCTGTTAAAATTAAAAAAAAAAATACCAAATATTTATATTAGAAATTTACCCAGAATTAATGCAAGTTCAATTCCAATTAAGCAAATTGCCACTTATTATACTTTCATATGGAAAATATGATTTTTTAAAGTAAAGGATGAATTGGAGGATCCAAACAAACTCATGACATACATTAAAATGATAATGCAAACAAAAATGATACAGGCAGCAAACACTGAACAAGAGCCAAAATAAAATGGAACAAAAGAAAACCTTTAAGTATTTAATGAAGAAAAAAATCCCTGCATCATTACATTTATTATCTTCAACCTTATCTACAAGGGATACAGAGGAAAATTTCATTAGCCTTCGATTTAATTTCCTTTAAGTGGCACTCACATTTAATGGTAACCTTCAGGATATTGCCCACTTAAGTACAACATTTTGCATGTGTGTGTATGTGTACCACATGTCCCTGGTGCCCTTGCAGGCTAGAACAGGACATCAGTTCCCCTGAAACGAAAGTTACAGATGGTTGTAAGGTGTCATGTGTTTGCTGGCAACTGAACCCTGGTCCTGTGTGAGAGCATTCAGAGCTCTTAACCACTGAGTCATTTCTCCAGCTAGTGTGTATTTTAAAGTTCATTTTTGTGCGAGTTGCCATACGCTGTCTCTTTTTTACCAAGAGATGCACAAAGTTTAGAAAAGATTATAATGTTAGTTTATGTGAAATTCTAATGATTTACACAAAAGTGTCTGATACACTTAGCCCAGTATGTTCAAAGCACTAAATTCAACCCTTGGAGCCCCTCACAGCCCAACAGTCTTTTCAGTGACAGCTGAGAGAGCATCAATGTGCAGCCACCTGGAACTGGAACCAAAACTCAGCAGCCAAGTTCTCAAGGCCTAGTAACCTTGTGCACCCTCAGCAGCCAACTCAAGAGAACATGCAACTTCCTTTATTTTGGGTTATCCAGTACACAGGGGTCAGTTAGAACAAATCAGTAACCATCTGTTTTCTCTCCCACATATATACTTTCTATTTCATAATTTGGGCTAAAATGTCAAAAACCTTGGGTTTCAAATGTGGATTTTTAACAGGTCTTTTTTCATTAATAAAAATACTTTGTAACTATGCTAATCCACAAAGAAACCTTACACAGTATCTCTCACATCTCCTGCTGAAGGGACCGACCTCTCTGACTGCATCATTGTGTTCTTTCACTCCTTTACCAGCAGTAGAAGTGGCTGCTGAGGATCAGCAGTAAGAGACTGAAGAAGCATGCATGGCTGGGAATGATTGAGAACAGGACCCCACTCAGAAGGGATGGCTGAGGGCTGAGCAGTACTTTAAAAGGGGGAAGGGTACATAAGATACCATGCCAATCAACATTCCATCATGGAGGAAGGAGGAGCCAGCAAGTCCCAACTCCTGAGGAGCTAGGCACAACTGATAAATTTGGGAGAGGGGTATGGGTTTTCTTCAAGGGTATTGCCTCTGATAGGTTAACCAAGCTCCAGTGCAAGACCCTACACCAGGGAGAACACAAACTGGACTTGATAGGTTATTTTATTTTTAGTCTTTAAAAAGAATACAATGTTGGGAGGAGGTGGAGAGGTGAGGGTAGATCTGGGAGTGGTTAGTGGAAGGACTGAGGGGGTGAGGATGATCAAACCACATTGTATGTATACAAGCAATTCTTAAAGAATAAAAAAAATATTTAAAAAGCAGAACAATAATCAAAATTAAACTGTATAAAACAATGAATGTTAACCTTAACTCTAGCTGTAGAATGTTCAAAATAAAGCTAGCCCAATTACTGCCTAAAGCTAACTATCCAGACTCTAAAGACAGTGGGCATTTTTCAATCCATTACCATGGAGATAATAAACTATCCTTCAAAATGAAAGGTACTAAAATATCATTAGTAACTAATTCAGTAGATTCTCCGGAAGGTTTCCTAGTGAGCATGTAAAAGCAATCACAAAAATCAGAAATACTTAATAGAAAGAACAAACAGGGCCATACTAAGGAAATCACACTCCTTAGTATGGAAGGTGGGGGCCTGGAGAAGGACAGCACTAATGGCCAAGTGCACAGCACCTGTTCTCTCTCTTTCACCTCCAATCAGAGTAGTTTTCTCATACCAATTTAAAAGATCTTAAAGCAATTTAAGGACCAAAAATATCAGTGACAATTTTAAAAGATGACTTCTTTGTAGTATGTTTGTATACTACTCTAGAAATAAAAAAGGTGCTACTGGCCTGCATTAAGACAAGGTAATCAGAGCGCCAATCTTCCAGAGAAGGCCCACCATGACCTGAATGTGACACAGCCATTTGCACTGTTAATTGTGCACATTCCCTACTTCTCGGGGAGAAACACATGCAAACAGCAGAATCAGAAAGATGTGCCGCATGTACTCAACATAACAAAGCTCCATTTACAAGACTGACAATTAGAAAGTGACAGAGTTTCTAAGAATATACCATGCTGAGTCTTTTATCTGAGGAAATAAGACTAAATAGTTATACAAACAAAAGTCTAAACTATCATCTGTGGTAGTTTGAATGCCATTGGCCCCATAATCTCATAGGGAGTGGCACTATTAGGAGGTGTGACTTTGTTTAAGTGGGTTTGGCCTTGTTGGAGGAAGTATGTCACTGTGGGGTGGGCTTTGAGGTCTCTTTTCTCAAGCTTCACTCAGTGTGACTTTCAGTTGACTTCCTGTTGCCTGCAAGATGTAGCACTCTCAGCTCTAGCACAAAATATGCTACATACCATCATGCTCCCTGTCGTGATGATAATGGACTGAACCTCTGGATTGTAAGTGAGCCACCCCAATTATGTTTTCCTTATAAGAATTGCTGTGGTCATGGTGTCTCTTCACAGCAATAAAAACCCTAACTAAGACAGAAGTTGGTACCAGGGACTAGGGTATTGCTGTGATAGGCTTGACTGTGTTTTTGTTTGGAATAACAAGGACTTCATGTTAGGAAAGCAGTGGAATGCTTTAAGCACTACTTAATGGGCCATACAAGTAGGAGCATGGAAGGCAAAGGTGCTAAGAGTTATCTGAACTGTCGGGGGCTCACTCAAGAAGTTTCAGAGAATTTTATTATGTTGCCTAGAGATCTTTCTTGTGATATTTGGTGAAGAATGTGGCTGCCTTTTGTCCTTGTCCAAATAGCCTGCCTGAGCTTAAAGTTAAGAGTTCTGGATTGTTGCTGGAGGCCAAAGTAAAGAGTTTTGGATTAATTCCATTAGCAGAAGAAATATCAAAATAGCCTAGTATAGACTCTGTCGTGTGGGTATTAGTGGTAACTTTGATGAATATTTATAATGAAAAGAAGCAAGTTGAACAGGGTAAATTAGAAAATGTAAATTTTGAGAAGAAAAAGACCACCAATAAGTGAAACAGAGCTAAATCCTGTGTTCAAGGAGATAAATGGATTAAGAAATGGAATAAAGGGAATGGTGACTTCAGGGAAAGATCCCACCCAGCTAAGATTCCAACTTGTGAAAAGGAATTAATACAGAACTTGGAGTTTGCCCAGCTGGTTTTTGATCTTGTTTTGGTTCAGTCTTTCCTTTGGTGTGCTCCCCTTCCCTGTGTTTTGGAATGGTAATGTATATCCTGTGCCATTAGGTGGTGCAAATATGTAATCTGCTCTTTGATTTTGATTTTTACAGGTGATTAGAGTTAACAGATTGCATGAATCTCAGAAGAGACTCTGAACTTTGGAATTTATTTATTTATTTATTTTTTCAGAGATGAGGACCGAACCCAGGGCCTTGAGCTTGCTAGGCAAGCGCTCTACTGCTGTTGGGATGTTCTGTATGTTAAATGTGTTGCTCTGATTGGTTAATAAATAAAACACTGATTGGCCAGTAGCCAGACAGGAAGTATAGGCAGGACAAGGAGAGTGGAGAATTCTGGGATGTGGAAGGCTGAGTCAGAGAGACGCTGCCAGCTGCCGCCATGAGTACCAACATGTAAGATACTGGTAAGCCACATGGCAACTTATAGATTAATAGAAATGGGTTGATTTAACATATAAGAACAGTTAGCAAGAAGCCTGTCACAGCCATACAGTTTGTAAGCAATATAAGTCTCTGTGTGTTTGCTTGGTTGGGTCTATGCAGCTGCGGGACTGGGTAAGAGAGATTTTGTCCTGACCATAGGCCAGGCAGGACCAGAAAAACTCTAGCTACACTCTACCACTGAGCTAAATCCCCAACCCCTGAACTTTGGAATTTAAAACATGGTTGAGACTGTGATAGACTATGACAAAGTTGGACTAAATGTGTTTTGCATTATGATACTGTTGTAAGTTTATGGCGGCCAGGGAGTAGAATGTGGCAGCATGAATGTAATTGGCCCCATAATCTCATAGAGAGTGGCACTATTAGGAAGTATGGCTCTGTTGGAGTGGGTATGGCCTTGTTGGAGGTGTGTCACTGTGGGGGTGGGCTTTGAGGTTTCCTATGCTTAGAATACCACCCAGTGAGTCAGTCAACTTCCTGTTGCCTCTGAGTCAAGTTGTAGGACACTCAGCTCCAGCACCACATCTGCCTGCACAAGGTCATGCTCCCTGCCAAGGTTGATAATGAACTGAACCTCTGAAACTGTAAGTGAGACCTCTCAATTCAACGTTTTCATTTATAAAAGTTGCCATAGTTATGGTGTCTCTCTACAGCAATTAAAACCTAACAAAGACATCATCTAATTAGAAATAAAGAAGTTATTTCTATAATATAATGTGAATTTTACACTTCATGTAAAATTATTCTTAGTTATATAATTTTCCTATCCTAAAATGAATGACCTATGTTTGAAAATTGTGATTTGGGAAACTTCACTGTTATGAAGAAAAAAAGGTCTCTTCCAAGGAGAGTAAGAAATTGCTACACTGTGAGGTCTAAGGCAACAACAGTGGGAGAGGCACCCTACCACGGACTAGACTATCCCTAACAAACAACAACTACCACTAACAGTCACAAAGCACTTGTGTCTATTAAGTCACAGTACTAGGAGCAGGAAAACCTGGAAGTGAGCACACAGCTGTCCTGTGCTTGATGGATCTCGTTAAGGAGGTCAGGCTAACAAATGACAAACCACTTCCAGCAACATGGAATAAAAAGAAAACAAAAGCTTGACTGGAAAAAAAAAACATACAAAATGTAGAAACAATCTAGACAGGTTTTCAAGGGTGAGCAGGAGTTCCCA
This sequence comes from Peromyscus maniculatus bairdii, assembly GCF_049852395.1. Taxonomy (NCBI): domain Eukaryota; kingdom Metazoa; phylum Chordata; class Mammalia; order Rodentia; family Cricetidae; genus Peromyscus; species Peromyscus maniculatus. Next base: position 13,407,059 of record NC_134860.1, read on the forward strand.
AGTAGTCAGGTAGGGAGAAAATTCTAAGACAAGGGCTGGTACATGGCCATGGCTAACAACACGATATTCTGCCATTTAGATGCCATGAGAATGTGGAGAGAACACTGCTGGGAGAACAGGCAAGGCAGGCGCCTATAGGAACTTGCCAAGCTGCAGAACTCGGTATGCTATATGATGAGAGCTACTGTTAAATGCTAACAGAGACCAGGAGATACTGAGTACTTCAGGATCTCACTTTGGTGGATCCAGTGAGAAACTCATGAGGGGAAGAAACGCTAAGAGTCATGTAGTAAGCTATCAACAGCCCAAGTGAATGATCGCCAACAGCTCTAATATAGTTTAGAGTGTAAAATCAACACACTGTGGGGGAAAGAGATAGGATAAACACATTTGAGAATAGAAAATTTTTATAGTACTTCCTGTTATCTGGGCAAGGTACCTGGGAAGGACCTACTAGTCCAAGCATTTCATGGCCTTAGCAGCTCACAAGACTCGTAACAAAGCAACAGAAACCCAGGCCCAACTGGGGATTCAGGAAGCCTCCTATAGTTACAAGTTAGTGACTACAGGAGTAGTCACTAATTAGGACTCTGTCCTTGGAACTTGTAGAGTGTTTGCTAGAAACGTTCTGAAATGTAGACTGATGTCCAGTGCCTCTAACTGAACTCAGCAACTGCAAGTGTCACACACTAGTTTTATATAAATAAACATCACCATACCATTCTACAGATTCTCAGGTAAACAGTTATATGTCAGCAATAGATGCTATTTGGGGACTGCAAAGCTATGATAGTCATCTTTAGCAATAACCTCAGATGCCTACCTAGACTGCTTACAAGGATATCCAGAGACCATGTGGCTCCTCATGCAAACACTATTACACTTTATTTTTCATAGCAGTCAGTAGTATTTGTCATACGGTGATTAAATACATGCTTGCTATAAAAATGAGCAAGTGAATATTGCTGTGTATTCAAGAATGGCTCAACTGGCCATAAACTAGCAGTGATGATTGGTTAGGTCATTAATAGATAATTAATAATTAAATAAAAATCAACCTCTAAAAATTAATGAACAAATAAATCTGGATAATAGGAAGTAAACCTTTTCTTAAAATATTTAATTTTACAACATATTAACTTGAACAGAAGTATCTTTCATAATGACCTACAAACTTAGCAATCAAGTGCTTTTTTACTTGAATAGGCATTTCTGGCTCAGGAGGCTGGGAAAACTATCCCAATGTATATAGCTGTTTCCCTATTCCAATATCAACAATCTAATTATGCATGCAAACCACTTAGCACTGGGCTTTCAGACACACATGATCTATGATAATTAGAAAGTTAAGCATGAAAAGTTTAAAGTATGGCTTTTCATAACTGGTCTAGTAGAATAGCCAAGATATCTATCTCATAAAAATAAATTAGTTGCTACAGAACATGAAGTTTCTAGGTTAAAATGCATAGTTAAATAAGGTTAATCACAGCTATGTGTTTTAAATCAATAGCAGGCATGTATGAGTATGATGCCAAAGCTAAGATTGGTTTACTTCCTTCCTGGACAGAAGAACTGGAGTTAGAACATAAAAGTATATTAATCTTTTGAAAGAATTACAAGATGGCTCCATGAAGGAGCTAGTCAAACATGGTATTGAATTACTTAGCATCTATAATCAGACTGAAGGAAGTCTGAGTTCTGAATCTACTCCTTACAATTAGTGAGATATTGAACAAATGATAATAGTGCCCTGAAGTGGAATATCATAATTGAATTTCTGCAAATAACAGCAAGCCTATCAGGTCAAACTGGACTCAGCAACTGCAAGACTCACATAGGAGTTTCAGCATTTAAAAATACTGGAGAAATGTTCCACTCCAGACTGGGAAGGAGGGGTTTCCTTCTACTCAAGAGCAGAAAACCCAATTCTAAGTTTGAATACATGTTGTCTACTTTTCCTGAGACTTTGAGTGGAAGGTATCACCCTCTTCGTTTTCTAAATGAGGACAGTGACATTTAATGAAGAAAGGTTCAAATTTCACACACTTCTACAAGTGGCAAAGATCAGCTTTAAACCATCAAAGACTTTAAAATGCAACACTAAAACATATTACTGTTATGTTATTTGGGTACTAGTTATAAATCCATGGGCTTTCAGAATACACAATATAATTAGATGATTATCTTAAAGTTTTAGTGTAAGAAATCTACACATTCGATACCATCATATAGGTAATAGCTTTCCTGAAAAGTTCCCTACTTTTTGGTTCTTAGTTGATTCTTACCTACAAAGGATAACAATTAGACACCAAGCCCAACCCCACTGGTGGAGCAGTCTCTCTGGACAGACATAGCTCCACAGTGACTCATTGGAGGGAACCCTGAGGCAAGCTGTTCATTATATTGTATCATCCTACCCCAGAGGGTTCTAGAATTATCATGTTGGGCTTCATAAGCATCCTTCCCCTCCAGTCACTAGCAAAAAAAGATGGCAGCTAAAATGTCAAGGACTGAGTAAAATGTTCCATAGTCTGTAAAGCAGAAAACAGGAAATATTCACGTATAAAAATGCTACTGTTTAACACACAAGAAATACCTAAAATCATTTTCTGAGCTACATATAGGTTTACTGTATTATTAAATACACTTTAATGCTTCAAAGGAAGACGGAAATGGAGCCACCTGTAACATGCCTGTAATCTCATGCATGCACGCTCTGACATGCATCATGCAAACTGGGAGAAAACAGAAAAGCAAAAAGTGACCATGAGGAAGGTGGTAGGAAAAAAATCTGAAATTGTACTGTACCACGCTTTGTCAGAGAAGTAATGGACTAACTTCTCAACTCCTTGCCAATGGCACAATGGGAGAGCAGAGACAAGAAAAAGACAGGACAAGGGCATCAGAGACCAGACAGAACACCAAGGATTGCCATAACTGGGCAGCAGCCAATGGTATCTGCTCTGCTTGTGTTTGTCTAGGCATTATTCATTTTTGTACATAGTATATTTACATATAGTAAAGCATATTTAATAGGTTTATACTATTTTTTTTTGCTAAAGTGGTATACAAGTTAGTACAAATATTCATACCCATAGAAAAGTGTGTTTAACACTTCTTATAATCTTACACAAAGGAATCACTTGAATTTTACCAAACACAATACTGATAAAAAACTTTGACATAATTTAATACTAACATACCAAAGACCTAAGGAGATTAGGTCCCATATAAACACTTACGAAGAAAGGTAAAGAAAATATTTTTTAGTAATTAAAAAAAACTTCTAGCATGTTATAAAGCTAAATAAATTTAGTGTTTGCTAGTTAGTTTTTATGGCTGCAATGGCATTAAAGACCTCTTAAAGGTATAATTGGACCTTAACCTTGAAATGATGTTATAAATGATACGTGAGGTTCCACACATCACTGTGAAGACGAATTATTTAAATAAGCCCCTCTGGGACTAGCTCCAAAAGAAGACAATCATGGTTCCCAGTGACTTTTGGAAACTTAGAATAATCTTTTGCCCTCTAGATTTCAGAATGGCACCTCCAGATCTGAGAAAGCTTAAGAGGACATATGATTAATAAATATATCACGTAAAAACTACAGAAATATGGAATTCACAGAGCCTTTGAGTTTACAGCCGATTGCCTGCTTTTAAATTGTCAACATGTTTAAGAGTGACTGAGGTATTTACTGCTGAGGCACAGTCACTGAGACATGACTGAATCCATGCAGCTCTCTCTCTCTTAGTGACAGGCTGTCACTACCTAGCAGATGCAGACAGAGCACTTGACAAGAACACAATCCCACTGGTGTAACCAATAGGGTAGGTGTACAAGTGCAATGCCTCAGCTCCAACAGCTGGCGAAAGAAAACACTCCCGCCATCTGCAGAGCAGGCGCCACAAAAAGCTTCCGACACAACACCTTTGCTGCACCTGCCCCAAGTGCAGGTGCTGACAGACAAACACATGTCTAGGTTTCTGGGAAGTCCTACTAGACCATGAGTTAGGTGCACATTTCTAATTAACCAACCAATAACTATGCTAGATACCATCTGGAATTGACTGAAAAATGTATATAATATTACAGAAAAAATGGCTTAATGCACAATTGAATTAGTTCAGTTTCTACAAATTATCCTAGTTTCCATTTCAATCAAAATATTTTATTTTTATGAAAAGTCACTCCCAATGTTAATTGCTCCTAAGAACACAACAGCTGAAGTAACAATGCATATAAAATTGACTGAAGTCACATCTTGGAGTCAGTCAGACTAGGCCATGTAAATCAAATCTATCAGCATGTCTACATAGTAACTGCTCCTAGTGAGACCACAGGCTTTAGTAAATGATGTCCTTCCAGAGCTTTGCTTGAGGAAGTGCTGGCACTGGACTACACACAAAGAGAAACTCCACTGCAGTAATTTATGTGGACTAGAAAAAAAAAGGATTACACCAAGTCATCCACCAAACAGAGTGATTTCAAGTTACAGTAACTATGTGAAATACGTTTACATGATTCAAAAATATCTAGAGCTACAAAAGATTCTTATTTTATGAAAGACTAGAAGGAAACACATAAAATTATTTTATTTCTTTTAGCTCACCTATAATGAGCCACTATATTGTATGTCAGAGGAAATTTTAAATTTTAAAGAAAAGGTCATCTACAATAAATTGCAAGATGGAGGCTCTGGTCTTAGAATAAAATGCAGTTCTTGTGTATCTACTTACCTGAGGATATTACATCATTCTGATTTATTGATTTACATCTTTGACTATAAAATTAGAATAATTAATAGCTGACTGAGTTATTGTGGAGATCAAGTGATAATTCAAATAAAATGCTTATATAGTCAATGCTATCTTTATCCTTTTCTTAAATACATGGCTATATTTTATAAACTATATATCAAATTTTCCAAATACTTTAGACATAACTTCCAAAGTGCATTATTTAATTATTAGATTAATGGCATGGACTTTGAGACAGTAATTCCTGAGCCCCCCCCAAAAAATATCAAACAGTGAGCAAGCCCGTGAAAAGAAGCCGGTTAGCACAAGTGAGGCAGGTGAAGCCCAATGGTCAGTATCTCAGTATCTTGCTCAAGGATCATCATCTTCAACAATAAAAAGCTTTCCTGGCACATGGGTTTAATCTTTTGGGGAAAGCACTTAAAATGATAAAGATATTTTGGTAAAAATGTTTTCTATGATAACAAAATTTATACAAAGTTGCCTAAGCTCTTTTTTTTTTCTTCCTATTTTTCCCGTGTGGACCTGGTGAGTACATGTTTGTGTATGCATGTTTTTGAATGTACATATGAATGCTCTAGGTTAGTGCCAGGAATCATTCTTGGTCATTCTTCCCCCTGATTCATTGAGGCAGAGTCTCTCAATCAAATCCCAAGTTTATTTATATTGCTAGTCTGCTAAGTAGTTTGCTCTGGGGACCCCTGTCTACTCTTTCTGAGGCTGAAATTACAGGTAAACCACCACACTCACCGACATTTAAAAGGGTTTCTCAGGAGCAGAACTCAGGTCCTCATGCTTAAGTGTTCTAACTGCTGAATCATGTCCCCAGATCCTAATGTTCTGACTCTTCATATTTAAAGTTGGTATGCTAAGCCTCTATTCACTCAGACTTACATGGGAGACATGATTCATTGATTTTCTTATTGCAAGTTGCTAACATTTTTTTAAAAAAAATTAAGTCACTAGAGAAGAAAATGAGTATATTATGTTTTAAGAGGAAGTACTATTTAAGAATCTTCTGTCTGAATTTTAAATATAGGTACACATGTATTAGATTACAAATATGTATGTGCATCCAATAAATACATACTGGGTTGGGATACAAAATAAATTCATCATCACTTGTCAGAATTATTTGTTAAGTGTCACCTGAAGGTTAAACAATAAAAGGAAAAACCAAAAGCTATAAATTCTGTGATTTCAATGTAATTCTGGTAAATATAATTATTATTAGAATATAAATTTAGACATCAAGCAACACATCTAGAAATTGCTGGATGTTTAGGACAGATAGAGATGTACTTCATATGGTTTGTTTCCTTCCCATCTAAACTGCTTCACACAGAAGAAAGATACAGAGAATTCCTAAGTTCTTTCAAGTAAAATAACCAAGAGAAAATTCTGAAAGGGATGTTAGGTGCAACAATAAATGGGCGTTGTTCTTAAATATGATTCTGATGCACCAAGTGTGGCAGGAGAAGCTATTTGGATTGGTCATTAAGACCAGTCATTCTATTTGCAAGAAGCAATTCTTAACTTCCTACTATGCACCAGGGTTACTCATCCTTCTCAATCCAACACAGACGGACATTAGAGCAGAAGGAGTAACCAATGCCAGTCAACGGAAGTCTCCACTGACAGCAGGAAGGGTCTCCATATACCTAAGCAGAAACTATTTTCTGGTAGCCTATACAAAATTTATTTGAAATCAGAAGAAAAACAACACAAAATAAATTAGTCTTCATTCTTTATGATAAAAAAATTAACAAAAATACAAGTGAACATTTCCAGAGAAAGCCATATAAAAGCCAGGAACTTCTATATATCCATTTCCTAGAGTTACTCTTAAATTTAGCAAGAAGATTTCTAGCCAGTGCAGCTTTCTGAAATGGCCTGGGCTACATACTCCTAATACACATTGATGATTTCACACTCCGCATGTTTAGAACAGGCTATCTTTTCACACTGGACTATCTACTCTTACAACTTAAAATGCAAACCAGACGGCCATTACTGAAGACTCCAACTCCTGACCTTTGCATTGATGATAAACACAGTGCACTCTAGTCAATGCTCGAGTAGGGCATCAGAAAGAACTTTTTAAATGAAACATTATAATGAAAGAGAAACTCCTTAGCTCCCTTCTATTATTTAGAATCAACGTTTATAAAAACTGAGTGCGGGGAACCACACATTAGTTAAACGTAGAAACAGACATTATCCAGTTTAGTATACACCCCCTCCCCCCAAAAAAAGATCTATTTTTATACTCTCCGTAAAACCACTGGATTCATTCCTATGATTTCATGGCCTTACTTCATCACACTGGGGGTTGGGGAGGAGAAAAATAAGCTTTGTTAGCACACTGCATCAGCTATCCACGGGGTGAATCTCAGATAGTACAGTTGTTAAAACACCTCTCTTCCAGAAGAACCTCTCACATTCAGTGGGAGTTGCTAAGATGAGTGGAACGATCCTATAGTTATGGCTCCACAAGACTCCTATGAGCATCTCTAGAGAAAGACATGCATCCACCCATCCCTGAGTGGCTAGCAGAGTGAAAGAGTACAACTAATCCTTACTTTTTTCCTAATCTTGAGATGCAGAAAGAGGTTTGACCTAGAAAAATCAGAGATCAGTCTTGATCACAATACTGCAGCACACAATCAGACCTAACAGCACTGAACCCAAGAGGAAAAGGAAGAAGTAAGTTCTAACAGATGGCCATGGCCAGAGGAAAGGATAAGAAAACTCTAAAGCTATTCCAGTTAAGAAATCAGTGAGAGGGATATTTCCAGATACATACGTTACAAAAAGCTCCATTTGCAAAACAGGCTAATTAACCTTGCTTCAATTCCATACTGCAGCTAGTGGAGACATGGCAGGGGAACATGTGGTAGAGGAGGAGGAGATAAAAGGGGGCCTGCAATGAGCACAGAGGCAGGTAGGCTGATTTAAGATAAATCTGTCAAGCAGTGCTTGCTACTGACTACAAGGCTCAAAATCCATCATTTGTTAATGCTTTTCCTATTATCACTAGGATTCTCTCTGGTTCCCCACGTCATGGGGTTTCAACAGAAGACATGGATGCAGCATCTCTAGAAATAAAACAGAGAGCTCATAAAGACAGTGCTGTATTATCCCTCTTCTCTGATCCACATAAGAGAATCAGCTTCAGAATAACCTGTTACAGTCCATAGCTCTACAAACTCTTATTTTTCATCAAAACAAAAATCATAGAAGGAAAAGAGAGGCACCAACCAAATCATGTCTTATCTGGAATTCATGTTAATTATTTACAATTTTGATAAACCAAGTCATAATTTTTTTAAAAATAAATTATAATTCTTAGTTCATTAAAAATCCCCGTTGGACTCTTGATATTTCACATAAAGAAAATTAGTGAAAAAAATGGTAGCAATCACAGTTAGACTAAATCCATGGATAAGGTGTAGAACTAACTCTAAATGATTATTTTTCATTAATATTAGCTTTTTTTTTTTTTGAGGAGGTGACTTTTCAAAAAAGATAAAATACAGCCAACTTACCAGGTATAGTTAAATACATTATCTAAAGCAGTCAACACATGTGGAAGGTCAAGTGATAACGGAATCATTAAGTGTTAGTCAACATGCATAGTCCAAGCCATTGCTTCTGTGCTGCAAAGCAGCTAACAAATTATAAAGACGTATTAGTAGTTTAAAAAAAAAAGGCCTGAAAAAGTTTTTAAAAGATTTTTTTTAGATGGCAGTTAAATACAATCAAAGCCTTTGATTAGGAAATATTTAAAGAAGTGTGCAATGGTCTAGTAAGACTGATCCCTAAACAGTATGCATCTGTCCATCAAATCTGTGGATAATGTTCACATTTTAAAAATAACTAGGTAAAAACAATATTTAATTCACATATTTCATGATCTTGATAAGATCTCTTTAAAGACAGATGCATGTCAGCAGGTCTAGGGTCACCGGCAGAAGGTTTCGACATTGTTAAGGTGAAATTAACCTGTGAGAGCTTTCAGGTCATAAGTGGAGATTTGTTTGCATGCGTCAAGGAAGTGTTAAGAGAGCAGACCACAGGGAGTGCTCCATAGCAGGTGCCTGCAGATAGCTTAGGAGGGCAAAGAAGGTACTGGGGAGGGCCAGGTCATGCAGAAGGGAAATACCATGAAGGGGAAGCCAGAGCAGGATAGGAGTGAGAGACACAGACTCACTCTGTCTGCGGTGCGGTGGAACAGTCCGTGGTATCCCCTGGAAGGAGCCCTGCCAAGGAGAGAAGGAAGGAGCAGAATACCCACCCTGTGCAGAAAGAGATGGGGTAGGGAGGCACAATAAAGAAGGGAACCAGAGAAACCAAAGTCATATTTGTTTTCGCTTCAAATAATACAGCAACAGTGTTAATTAGAAGTAAATTTCATTTTTAACTCACAGGCAGCTCAAATTATTAACATATCAGAATTCACAATCTAGTTGTCAAATATTTTTACAGAAAATATCACTCTACACTTTGTAACTAACATACAAATAAGCCTTTCTGGTATGCAATAAATCCATCATCATACATCTGTTAAAGTATCACATTATCTACTATTTTGTAGAAAAGGAACTATAAAAGGGAAGATAAATTACATGTATTAACATACAGAAAACATTAATTTATGAATCAGAAAATCAAACATTTTCAAACAAAAACTTCTATTTCTTTTCAAGTCATAGATCTTCAAAAGATTAGAACACAAAAATAAAGCTAGGGTTAGAAACAATTAGAATACTGTGACAATAAGTTCTTACCAAGTGTGACATGCAAGCCATGGGTGATGCATGCATTTTAGTATGGATAACTAATAGCTCCTTAATCTAACTTAATCATGTTTTATCAAAATTGGAAGACATCTGTATGTCAGATGTTGAACATCACAGAATCAAAACACACATTTTGCCAAAACTCTCCACTTTAACCAAATTACAAAATATCCACAGATAAGCCGGGTGGCGGTGGTGCACGCCCTTACCCTGTACTCGGGAGGCAGAGCCAGGCAGATTTCTGTGAGTTCGAGGCCAGCCTGGTCTACAGAGCGAGATCCAGAACAGGCATCAAAACTACACAGAGAAACCCTGTCTCAAAAAAAACAAATAAACACACACACACACACACACACACACACACACACACACACACACAGATAAAATTATAAAATACAAATGAAATGGTTCTAGTACTAGTGAATTTGGTGCTATATCTTTTGTTTTCTAATTCATCACAGCAAACACTGCTTCTTCCAACACATATTCAAACAGTTTCAAAAATGTCTTCCATAGGTCTGGAATAAATCCAAATTAATGACAGACATTTATAAACAGATAGATCAGAGCTATGGCTATAACAGTCATGTGTAATGTGTTATTGGCTTTGATAAACAATTCTACTCAGTTATTGATTTTGTATAGAACTACAAAATGTAAAACATGGTTGTTTTAAAAAACAGCATAAGGCATGAACAATAAATTCTTGTGTCCAGACTTCTGCCTGTCAGAATGTGATGTCTCAGAGGCAGATGTGGCTCCTGCCAGTATTTATAAAGCTAGCTGACACGTTATATTCAAAACACAATGCCTCCTAAAAATGACTAACATTACACAATGCAAAAGCAATTGTGTGACACCTCACAAATGTTACTTGTTCAAATATTGATGTGTATGTTCACACATACAAATCTCTTCAAATGACAAATATAAATGCAACAATAAATAAACAAGACCCGTTGGCAAAGAAATAAGCCCTTTAATTCCCTTTGAGTACTTATCTCCAAATATACACATAAATATCTGAGTGGTAATATGGCAACTTCCAGTCGGGAGGAAAGTAGAAAATCTGAGTCTAAAGGGAGGACAGTCCTGCAGAAATGTTACCAATGCTGCTGCCCAGGCTCCAGATCAGGAAAGCACATGGGATAGTTTACTCAAAGGGCAAATCTGCGAGGTACACTGTTATTTCAGTTGCTTTGATATACTATCTCCCAGGCCAAGAAAAAGGAAACAGGTTTCTTGCTAGTAAAATTACAAACATTTTTTAGAAATCACACACTTTTGATATGCTTTTTGTGGTGCATCTGTGGTAGTTTTCTGATTTTACAAAAATATAATAGGAAAATTTGACTCAGTAAGTCTACAGCACAAGCACCTAATTCTTACATAAACAACTGCTTATGGCACCATCTTCCACTTGTTGGGTTGATATGCTATATGTGTCTCTACTATATGCAATGATATGAACTGAGTGTCATTCAATGTTAGAATAACTCCAATAGAACATTCTGAAATGTATGCCAGATCATCTTCCCACGACTCCTCATGTGTAGCAATCAGTTATTTAACCAGGAGAGAGAAGTAGAATTAGGTCCTACTGTGAACAGATTTTTAACATGTACAAGCCTTTCCACGTGACATAATAGTCTGCATATTCCCACAGTGGTTTTGATAGTAAGCTGATTAGGTGACAGGACACATAGACCCTTTAGACCTTCTCTGTTGTCTGATGAGGACTGACAGTTAATTTTTTTAAATTATTTTAATTAAGGTATTCAAGCAAACGCTGGCTGGTAAAAAGAATATATCCTGATAATTTGGAATTTGATGTACAAAATAACGTTCTATCTTTAAATGGTATTGTTAAATGTTTTGAAAACAATATTAGAAGTACATAGAGTAATAGAATTTAGTCCTTGTCCTATGTTTTTTCTCATCCAAATTATTTTTGCAAATTTTAAATATAATCACATCATTTCCCTCCTTCTACTAACTTTCCCCATATGATCTCAATCCTTCTAAAATTCATAGTGTCTTTTTCTTTTTATTATTACTCAGTATTAAGTAATGCTGTTCTTAAGAAGAGGCTAATGTAGGATCAGTAAAGACTATCACTAAAAAGAGTGACAAGGTCTGCTATAAAGCCCAGCCTGGCTTTGTAACTGTAGTCACCCTTTTCCATCAGCCTCCAAGCACCAGGATCAGCTGGACTGTTCCAAACACAGCTGGCTCTATAACTTTATATATTAGATAAACGAGCCTTCAGCCGGGTTTGATGGTGCAAGCCTTTCATCTCCAAATTTAGGAAACAGAGGTAGGTATGTGGCATTCAAGGCCACCCTGGTCTACATCAGGCAGCCAGGGCTAAATAGTGAAACAAAAACAAAATAAAATGAACTTTGGTTTCTCATAGTACCAGTCTCCCATAGCATTCATGAGTCATGCAAGTATTTGAGCAAGTTGCTTCTCAGTTTTAGCTTCCTTGTGTGCAGGGAAATGAGATGACTGGCATCTAGGCATACTGTTAAGACATAAGCAAGCATCTGGTGGATAGTGCTATTTAGTGAACAGAGCTTGGCACAGAGCAATAGGCACACAGATATCTCTTGTGTGCTTTTCTTTTTCTCTGCTCTACTGCTTTGGTTATTATTTCTGCTGGGTTCTCTACTTCAGGTATCATACTTGAAGCCATTAGGAGATACCCAACTCCACTCAGACAAATCTCCAGAAGAAACTCATGTCAACTTCAAAATGTTTTCTTTTCCACCATTCTGCTGCCATTGGTAGCCATCTACTCATCTATTACCTTTCCTATTTCTTTCTACCTCCTAAGTGGCTTCAAACAAACCCTCTTCAGTAAATCTCTCGGCCATTATCCTTTTCCATCTTTCACTGCAGTCAGGATTTCTTCCTTTGTGTTTAGATAATGTTCAAATGGAATTCACACTGAAAGTGACTGTATCAATGTCAAAACACTGAAATGTCCCATGATGTTAAGAGAAAATGTGAAAAGACACAGAATATAATCAGCAACCTTCTCAAAGGCTTTAAATTTATTTTTAATTTTACTTATACTAAAACGATTCTTAACTGGCCTTTCCATTTCTAAAATTTCTACCTAAAAAACTAAAGATTACCAAACAAGAACCCCTACATCTGTATCACCTATATCCTGTCTAAATATGCTAGACTCCCCTTTTTTAAAAAGAACATCTGGAGCAAAGTATAATTTCTGAATGAAAAAAAAAGCACTATCATTACAGAAACTGTTTCCAACATGATGTATTTCAAGTGAAGTCCAATGAGCATGGGGAAAGATCACAGAGTAAAATCATTTTTAACTTGATACTTGAATATTATTTAAGTAAATAAACAAGCATTTATTTATTCATTGAATGAACTTCCATGAAACTACAGTAATTCTTGGATTAGACTTTCTGACTTTGTACTTACATGAGCTTTCGCATTAACTTCACTGTTTCCTAGGACACATCTGTGCTCTACCCTACCTGTCAGCTTACTGCCCGAACCCTCTCCCACCTCTGCCTTCAGGAGCTGTTCTGTAGTTAGAGACATTCCACTCCTCCCATTCGGATTTTCAAAACCTCTCCTCCTGCAAGGCTCTTCAGCGTGCTTTTGGGATAAGGAACCAATGACCACTAGTCAGGAGTCCTAAGTTATAGTACTGTCTCAGCGATTTCTTAAGTATAGAAACTTAATAGGCCATTTTATATCCTTTGATTTTTATTCCTATCTACAAAATAAAGGAATGTGGCCAGGTGATGCCTATTAAAAAATAATAATGGAGAAAGCTGAATGAAGTCTGAGTTGTTGATAGTGCTTGGCTAAACACCTGACCCTTTACTTCTCCCAAGATCACTGTAAAAATTAACTCAGGAATGCACTGAGGTGGTTCTGCACCAGTTACTTTTACCCAGAGTAAGGAGGCAGATTAATATACTGTATCCAGAACAATGAGGCGGGGGAGGGGGGAGCCAGTGTGATTATGAAGTTTAAAGACTTCCATAAAGATACAAAGTGAAGCTTCTTATACTTAACAGAAAAGCTAAATCAATGATGTTTAAAACTACAAACACTTTGGGGGAAAATTTGGAGACCATGGAAAGATCAAATGCCCATTTAGAGGCACCAGGCATAATATTTTATCTTGGACTTCTCTCCAAACATTTCCACACCCTATAATATCCAAGTAGAATTTAGGTTATCTTTGTCTAAGGATGCCATTTGCTTTCTGTGATTTGAGTCCCACCTTTATTGTCCTTCACTAAGTTCTTGACTTGTCTAGACTTTCCCACATCCTCCAATCTCCACAAAACTTGCACTGGTTTCTATCAGTGAGTCAGCAGCTCCTTCAGCTGTTTAGGAAACCAAGGAGCCTGCATTTATGTGTGTACTTCTTTCTCTTATTCCTCACTTTTCCTTCAAAAACCACAGTGAAAGCTCTTCAAATAAGTTAATTTCTATTATCATATCATCCCACATACAGAGAAAGCAATTATACATTATATGGAAAGAAACAAAGTAACAATTTTATAAAATTTAAAACTTATAGTTAACTTTTCTAAGTTGGATTGACTATATTAAACTATGTATTTGTCTTTTCATTTGTATTACTGAGGCTCTGTTGCAATATAGAACACAAAAGGAGTCTCTAAGTGTACTAAGCATTCTCTTATTAATAGAAGCCTTTTACCTACCCCATATAATGACTGACATCCTGCAGTGAGTTCCAGGTACTCAGAGTGAATAATACAGTACTTTTAGCACTAAATGTATTTTGATAAATAACACTTTCAAAAACAACAAACAATATTTTGGTGGCTATTTCCTATTGTTTCAAATAAGTCATATCCTAACTATATTTTCATTGATTAATATGTCCTAATGCCCTCAATAGTTTGTAATTATAATAATAAAACCTATTTGGAAAAGCTTTAACACAAAAGGGAATATACTACATCATACACCTTCAATGTAGGATATATTGTACAAGTGGGACCACGGTATTACTACTCCCACAAAAACATGCAATGAGAAAAGAGTAGACACTTAAATAAGATGGGCCACAATATGCAGAATGGAAAAGCTACTAAAAGCACATTCACTTGTATAGAGCACACAAGAGAAGCTTTGGAAGCACATAACACCTAGGAGACAAGGGAAGAGCAGCTCATCTAAAGAAAAAATAGCTATGGCAGATTCAAAATTATTAGTGGTTAGATTAAAAAAAATAAAAGCAACACAACAAAATAGCAAAGGACAGAAGTCAAGAACAAGTGACTTACAGGGATTCTTCTCCAGGGTGTCTGAGTGTATTTATCAGCAAATGTGCACTTTTCCTCTTTAGATTTCTGGTGGCAGTTACACCGGGTTGCCTGGACAAAACCACACGTTTAAAATGATTTAATTCTGCACATACACACAGGCAGAGGCTGTGTTAAGAAGAATAAGCCAAGTTACCAAGTCACATAGTACAATGCAGCTCTGGCTATTTCCATGACAGACATGCCTACATCAAACATCAAGGTCTATTCAGTTGTTTCCTCTTTTTCAGGGACTGGATTTGGGATAAAGTAGTGAACTATAATCTTTTGACAATCTTTTAAACTGTCTGAAAAATTCACTATATATACTTTTATGTATTTAAAAATGTACAACATCACTTAGAATATATGCACAGCAATCAAGGGCATAAAAAGAATACTACTGAAAAGTTATATCCCTTTTCTGATTTATTTTGATCCTGTTGTAGAGTACTGTCCTCTGGCCCTAACAGCCATGATCTTCATCAGATCTTCATCCAATGTAACTACTTGCAAGAGAACTTTAAGATTGGGTCTGATGACATTCCTTCGAAAGATGGGGTGAAGGTCCAATAACTCACCTGAGTTTCTAGCCACTCTTTTCTGAACCCTCCAGCCAGCTATATCTACTTCTGTCCTAATGGATGTGGCCCTGTGATCCTGGGCGTGCTAGAGTTTATATTCTTTGGAGCATTAACTAAGGGTAAATTCCATCTATGCAGCTATGGAATGAGAATCTCCAGTGGTGAGTGCTCTGGGCTCACCCGTGCTCCTCATGCAACCCTTCACCCATGCTCTGAAAGTAAACTCAGTAGACTCACTGGTTCCCCAAGATGGACTTTGGTGGAACTGTTGATGATGCCCAAAAGGAAGAGAAGATGTTTGTTTATAACTCTCCAGAGAAAGTGTTCCAGCAACAAGTACTAAAGACAGTTTCTTAATTGGATCTCTGATGGAACTCTACTGGGTATTAAATACAAACAGTCTACATGCTGTGACTGTTCCTCTGTGCAGTGCTACAAAGCCTCTTAATGATCTTTACTGTACTGGAATATTATCAATTGAAAAATATATTCTCTACACAATTCCTGTCAACTGCTTTTGACCCTTTAACCATATATGATCTGTCTTCTCCTATTCATTCATGAGTTGGATACCTGAAATATGACCTTAGTGGCACAGAGTTCACTATGCTATATCCTTGACATTCTGAATCAAAGTAGTATTTTATAAAGCTGAATTTGATGTTAAGTTGTTGCTTGATTTCGAATAAATATTCTCTTTTAATTTTTGTGATTTTATGCAGTATGTTCATTTTAGTCTGGCCTTTTAATTACAAACTATCCTATAACTGAATTCAAAGTAACATACAAACTGTTTTCTCATGAACATTTAAAATCACAACAATTACAAAATTGTGACGATTCTATCAAGCTTAACTCTGAGGAATCACTTATCATCATTCACAGAAATGAAGTATTTCCCTAGAATCCCTTTCAATATAACACAATACTCAAGGCCAAGCACTTGGTATCACTCTACTTACAGAGAGAAAAATGCCCAGGTACTCATTTCTCAAAATATGTCTGAAAGAAAGCCATATACTCTGCATTAATAAGCAAAAGTAAACAAAATGGAGAATTTTAAGTCCTTACAAAAGAGGCCATCAACATGAACCAACAAAGAAGTATTCACATGAACACTTTATATTTTGTGTGAAAGTTCCATCATATACTTTAACTGGAACACATGTCTCTAAACACAATGCTACTTGAAACTCTGAAAGCCAAAACAAAGTCAAGCTCCACTCTTGCCCAGTCTTATACAAGCAAATACAGCTCCCTGGTGAAAAGCCTGTGTTCAGTCTATAATACTTACAAGCCGATGCTCTAATAGTTGGATTTTTTCATCTTTTTTCTTTATTTCCTCTTTAAGTTGTTTTATTTCATTTAATAAATCTTCATTCTGAAATATGAAAAATACTGTTATATAAAATAGTCTAATGAGAAGCATAAAGTCAATGAAGTCAAATAATGAATGATTTGTTCATTTAAAAGGAAATCTATTAAATTTTAGAAAGATTTTATGATCTAATGGCAACTGACATGGAAACAATGGGCAAAAATGGAAGTAACTGCTAACATTCACCAAGTTCTCATTTGAATTAACATTTATGCTGATCTTGGCTACACAGAGATATGTGCTGTTATTCTTTGTATTAAAACAATAAAGAAACTAGGCCAAAGGTCATACAGTAAAGGAAATTACCATGCAAAAATAACTTCAGCTAAAATTTTAAGGGACACTTATAAGCTGTCTATTAGAAAGCATTCAAAGGCAGGGCAGAACAGAGGGAATGATGTTAATTAATATACAGGAGAAATTTCAAGATTGGCTCAGAACTCAGCAAAAGATAAATATGTCAGCTGAGTACCAGAGAGTGTTCTTCAATGAGCCACTTTCCTGACAAGCACTGACTGAATTCAAGTGAAAGGCACCAGCCAACTTCATCAACCAGACATAGTCAATACTGTAAAATGGAAGTCTTTGTCAAGTTAAGCAATATTCCAACAACATTTCCAAAAATGGCAAGTACTGTTAACCTATCCTTAGCCCATTTTGTGTACCACTACGCAATTGTCCACATATATACATATACTGAGGAAGTACTATAAGAAATCAGAATTATTTTCATGAAAGAATTTTCTAAAACAAAAACATGTAAGCAAATAATGATTATGTGTTGTTACTGAGCAAAATATGTCATTGCCTTCAGATACAATCCAATAGAGATTCAGGGTGAATGTAATTAAAATACATAACATACATGCAAGAAATTGTATTTTTTTTTTCCTGGTTTTTCGAGACAGGGTTTCTCTGTGTAGCTTTGGGCCTTTCCTGGAACTCACTTTGTAGACCAGGCTGGCCTCGAACTCACAGAGATCCACCTGGCTCTGCCTCCCGAGTGCTGGGATTAAAGGTGTGCGCCACCACCGCCCGGCGAAATTGTATTTTTTTAAGTTTTAAAAATGCAATTATTTTAATAAAAGATCACAAGTAAACACTAAACACAGGTTTTTGGGATAAAACAGAAGTCATCCAAATGACAGGAAAAATCGAGGTTAATTAGGAAAAACCATAAAAGCTGGACTTGAAGATAAAGAGCTTAGGAAGTGAAAATTCATAAGAGGAAAAAAGGTGGATTAGAGAACATGAAAGATACATGAATATACTAAGGGCACATTTCTACCCTGTACAGAAAACAAAGTCATTATGATTTGATGTATCTAATTCATTATACAAAATCCTAGGACATAAATATCATTAACATTGAGGTGAAAATATGAGGAAGGACTTATTGTACCTCAAGGACAGGATGAGATCACATTCAAGGCTTGCCAACTCTCACAAATGTACGTGGTAATTGTCAAAGAAACAGAAAATACTAAAATACTGTTTTACAGACACTGATGAGCAGGAACATATCCTATATAATTAAGATTACTCAAAACTGGTATATCAGACCTAGCATCAAGGTGCTATTTGAACATTTACAAGTTTACAACTTGTTTTCCAAATGAAATATGACAACTTGATGGAACACTATGCAACCATTATTTATGTAGACATGGCTGGTTTCGACAGTATTAAAGAAAATGTGCCCCATGTGACATTCAGATACAGTACACAGCAGTACAACAGACACTACTCTACAGACTAACACTTTACATCACAGGTGTACTGGGTGGTTTTGTGTGTCAACTTGACACAAGCTATAGAGTCATCAAAGGAAGGAGCTTCAGCTGAGGAAATGCCTCCTTAGAATCCAGCTGTAAGGCATTTTCTCATTTAGTGATCAATAGGGGAGGGCCTAGCCCATGGTGGCTGGTGCCATCCCTGGGCTGCTGGTCTTGGGTTCTGTAAGAAGTTAGACTGAGCAAGTAATGGGAAGCAAGTCAGTAAGCAGCTCCCCTCCATGGCCTCTGCATCAGATACTTCTGGGATCCTGCCCTGTTTGAGTTTCTGTCCTGACTTCCTTCAATGATGAACAGCAATGCTGAAGTGTAAGCCCAATAAATCCTTTCCTCCCGAACTTGTTTTGTGATCATGATATTTTCGTTACAGCAATAGAAACCCTAAGTAAGACAATAGGAAAAAATATGCCTGTCAGGAAATAAATTCCAGGAAAGTCTTGAAAATGAGCAGAAGGTCTAAAGATACAGAGAAAAACTGAAAACTTTGGCTCCCATATAATACTCAAAGTACCATACAATACAGAAATGAGGACAAGCATAGCACACCCAGAGAATCACATGTGTTCTGCCACACACATGCTGTAGTAAAAAATAAGATGTAATTTTATTTTAGCTAAGAAACTAGGCAATGGTCAGATTTGAACTTGAGATGGCTTGAGAGTTTGGAGGAAAATTTTAACAATGACAAAATGGGATAGAAACCTACAGTACTCCAGATGAGAACAGGAGCCTGAACCAATGAAGTGGTCATAGCTTTGAGGAGACTTGATAATTTACACCAAAAGGAAGAATTCAAATCCATGTTTTAGCTTGAATGACATGACAATGGCTATGAATCGGAAGAAATGGAGAATACAGGACACAATTAACTACTGCATCTCAGCTTAAATAAGATGTAAATGATGAATGATCTACCAGACACAAAGGGCATAGGGAGGCGAATTAATGTCAACTGTCAATGTGTCTATTATGCACTACTAAACATATGGACAAACTAGAAATGAGGAACAATGAGAACAAGGCAATGTAAAAAAGTTGAAATTATTTGTCTCTTCACCGCAAGTTCCTGGGCTGGTGTGGTGGCACATCCTTGTAATCACAGCACTTCAAGTGAAAGTAGGAGGATCTGTAGTTCAAGGCTACCTTTAGCTACACAGGGGCTAGCCTCAGCTATACAACAAGCTACACAGTGTCCTGGACTACTTAAGACCTTGTTTCAAAATCAATTCTTTGTATAAAACCTGATAAAACTTGAGGAAACATTTAATTTGAGGAGAAAAAAAAATGTCAGTCAGAAAGCTGAAGAAAATTTAGATACTCTCCAAGGTCATCTAAATCACTGGCTTTAAGCTGGATGCAAAATAGGAAATGGTTTTCTAAATAAGTCACAATCTGCAGATCTGCTGGTGTGGAACACTACCTCACTACCAGTCATGGAGAAACCCACAGATGGAAAGTGATTGAGTAATGACAGGTAGTCAACAAGTGGAAAAGGCCAGATTAGTAGCCCAATGTAACTACTGTGCTATATTCTTAGGATTATGATGGCTTTGTCTATCATTAGGTTCTTGGTGAATTACTAAGATACCTATAAGCAGCCTATGCGCCTCTGTCCAGCATTTCCAGCCTAGGCCACCTGAATCATCTGGAAGCAGCATTTGCTATGTCCAAACAGAATTCATATGAATTTCTTCAAGTTCTTCTTCCTTTATACAACAATGTTATGTCATACCATGGGGCTGATCATTCAAGTTGGCTCTCAGATTGAAGATGAATAAAACAGAATTTCAGCTAATAAACAGACCATGTGTAATTAAGTGAGATTTAGCATTATATTAAGTCACTAATGTTCTGAGATTATCTGTTATTGCAATGACTAGCAAACATGGGCAATTACAGCTTGAGGAAATGGGATGTAAATGCTTTATCTTGAAAATATTAAATGAGTCAAGAATATCTGTATATGCTTAAGAAATAGTTGTAAAAGCTATCCACTAAAATCTAAAGATCATGAGAATTATAATACTTCCAACTGATTAAGCATAAAGCATACATAGATTTACTAATTAAATTTTCAAACATGGGAAGGATAACCACATTACCTGAATATTTTAATTTTATGAATATATAGAATATATATATATATAAATATGTATAACATTTTAATTTTATTGGAAACCTTATTTTGAGAATTATTATTCATGGTTATAAACAACAGTAGTAACACAGGGTCAAATTACTTTCCAACTGACAAGGGATAAATTTAAGTTAAAGCATCATGGAGCTATCATTTTAGTTTCATACAGTGGCAAAGGTTCAGAGGAAATCTGATTGTTTTAAAAAAATGCAAAGCTCTAGGTTGGCCTGTTTTCTGTTGTAGGGATTGATCTGACTCACTGTCTTATGGCGACAATCTCAGACATTTTTGTGACAGTATCTCACTACATTGCCCAGGTCGGCCTTGAACTCACTGTGTAGAACAGGCAGATTTCAAGTCAGCCTCCTGATTGGTGAGATCTATAAGCATGTACCACTACAATCTGCTAAAAGCTCTAGGATTTTAATACCTCTATTATTCAAAGCTTAGAATGTTATCGCCATACTATTTTTATCGTAAAAACTTTGAAATCTTCAGCATAAGTACCTAGTCATACCTTATATATCTGATCACCGTCTTCTGGCTCTGGACTGGATGGCAATGATAGCTCAACATCATGCAATGATCCACTTCCATCATGCTACCAGGAAAAAGGTCAAGAATGAAAGATTAATACAATAATCTCCAACATTCACTTGAACAATACCGGCACAGAACAAGAGGTGAGACTTCAGAAGGTTTCTCTCACCTCTGCACTGGCAGAAGAAAATGTGGAAGGGGAAAGGAAGGTGGGTAAAGACAACCCAAGGAAACAGCAGAACCAATGAACAGTTAAGAGTTAGAAAAGAACTATAGGAAATATCCTAAAGACATTTAAAACTAACCCAGCTAAGAAAAAAAAAATGGGAAATCCAGTTGAATGTTCTTTGACTGAGGTAGATTTTTGAGTATAAGCAACTCAGAAACAGCATTTTAAAACTCATCAAAGCCTGGCCATAAAAATCATTTGATTAAAAACTAGATACATAAGAACATGTTGTCACATGACTCCACATAAGACGTTCAAAAAAAAAAGACCAAATGATATACAGCGCTGAAAATCGGAATAGACACATACAAAGGTACTGATTCGGGAGGATCGTTGAGGGACATATAAGAGGAAGCTGGAAATGTTCTATGTCTTAATGAGATGGTGCCATAAAATCTACATATTACAAGTTCAAACTTATTATAAGTGTGTTTTTAGCACTCTACTAGCTACAAAATGTACCTAGCTAAGAAAAAAGTGAAAAAACAAAGTGTTTTATCCTTAAACACCATACTGTAAATGAGAGGATACTATTAAGTTCTAGTCTTTGCTGAACTGACTTACTATAAAAGAAAAAAAAATTCAATGATTCAAAGAGACAATCTCAAGAAAGATGAACCAGTACAGACTGAGCCAGAGGTGACATTGAGGAACTGAGGCCAAGCAATGCAGCACAACTTCAACAGCACCAAGAATACTGTCTTCCTCAGTCACACATGTCAGAGTCCACATGACCATGGATTTACCTGAACTGAGACACAAGTGTTTGAACAGGAGAGCGGTGCATTTAGGTTATTTGTTATAGAACATGTCTATTCAATCAGAATCTGTAGAGATGGGCCGAAGAATGTGTATTTAGAAAAGCTTAACAAGCAATACAGATTAACTAGCAAGCATTTGCCAGATTCTCAGCATTAGATAAATTACATTTCTACTAGTAATATTATAGACACCAAGACCTGAGAAGAGAACACTAAAAGTTCTCAGAAGTGTGTGTGTGTGTGTGTGTGTGTGTGTGTGTGCGCGCGTGTGCACGCATGCATATGCATGTGCCATCCTCGGGAATGGCATCCATTTCTTTTGAGGCAGTCTTCCACTGGCCTACGGTTTACCAGTTCGGCTAGGAATCATCTCCTCTCTCTGCCTTCCCAGTGCCACCACACACCTGACATTTCACCCATGGGTACTGGGGATCAAGGATCAGATCCTTGTGTTTTCAAGACAAGTCTCCGACTCACTGAGCCATTCCTCCTAGCCCCGGAACATTAAATTCTGAAAACGGTTTAAAAACAAAGAGAAAGGGAAGAAGGTAGGAATGGAGTGATTATTTTACATGACACATCTCAATAAGAAGTCTATCTCTACTCTAATGACATGACATACCAATGCAGGCTAAGTCTTACAAAAAAGTATATTTGAGAAAAAGCAGCTCTGAAAATTTAGCCTATTCCCAAACATCTTCCTGCTCATTGTACAGAACCCCAAAGAACAAGAGAAAACACAGCACATACTGTTTTGCAATGACTGTGGGTGCAGGTATAGGACGTATGCAGCAGGGCTAAATAAATAAATAAATAAAGCAAGGAAGCAAGCAGGACAAGTTTCCTGGGTGAAAGAAAGAGAGAGCTCAGCCAAGATGAAAATACCAGGGTCGAAAAATACCAGAAAAAAAAAAAAAACATTAAATCGCATCTAAATTCTTAGGTACAACCAAAACACTACTGCTCTTGAACAGCTTGTCGAAGTTTGAAAGATAGCCAAGAAAGTAAAAGCACACCTAGCAGGCACCAACTAGCCTCTACTCTGCACCTAACTGAACTGTGGTTTCAATCCAGAGCTTGTAGACTGAAGTCTATCTGACCTTTCCCTGCTCTAGGAAAGGGGTGTGTGCGTGCGTGCATGCGTGCGTGCGTGCGTGCGTGCGTGCGTGTGTGTGTGTGTGTGTGTGTGTGTGTTTCACTAAAAAACTAACACAAGATGAAAAACTTCAAACAGAAAAATGTCAACTCACACAAACACCAAAGCCATAAACGGCACAGAATTTACAATCAACTAAAAAAGGTATATTAACAAGTTATCAGAAAAAGTTTCAAAAGTAAAGGAAAGTGTGGTGAGAAAGCTGACATGTCACACCAGTAAGCAGAACATAACAGATCAAGAACAAGTAGAGAAAAGAAACTAACCAGTAAGGAGCAGGCAGTAATGAAGCAAAGAGCCAGCAACAGTTTCTTTGGCCAGGTGTGGTGGACTGCCTTTAATTCCAGCACTGGGAGGCAGTGAGGCAGGCAAGTTCCAGGGCCAGCCAGAAACCCTGCTGCAAACAAGCAAGCAAACAAACAAACAAAAAACAACAACAACAAAAACACTGGTTCTTTAGAAACTATGAAAACATGTAGCATAAGTGCCAAGGGTAGATGGGGGAAATGTAGACCAAGACTAGTACCAGGAGTGAAAACATAGGGTCATAAAATTCTCTCAGATATTGATAATCAAGAGCCAATCACATAACACAGTTCTAGGTATACAAATTTGAAAACTTACTTTTAAAAAAAGGAGAAATTTCTCTAAAACTAGAAAGTTTTTAAACTCATCTAAGATTAAACAAATACCCTGTGTAAGCCTATGACCATGAATGAAAATGAATTTAAATTTTAAAGTTTTTCAAAGTTTAAAATGATCCTATCAATCCATATCCCTGACAAGACAAAAAAAAAAGTGTAAGTAAAATATGACCAATATTCTTCACAACAAAGATGCAAGACTCTTTTAACATAATACTGAAAATCAGATTCAACGTATCTAAAAAGCAAGATATGTTAAGGACAAATGGCATTAATTCTACAAATGCAAGGCTAGTCCAATAATAAAAGGAATGTAATCGCACATCCAAAAACAAAGATCTCAGCATATGCCTGCTGTCTCAGCACGAGGGACACTGAAGAAAAGGGTTGGAAGCAGTCTGAGCTACACAGAACTCTGAATGGAAACATGGGGGGAGGGGTAAGGAGGAAGAAACCTAAGCAGAAGTGGGGACGGGGGGGGGGGGGGGGACACGGACAGGTAACCAAGTAAAGCAGTGTACTCACAAGGAAGGTAGAAGAAGCCATAAGCTGGTGTTATTATGTAATGACTTTATTTATGATACTTTTGAATATACACAATAGCCTCAAAGAGTTAACTTCTGTAGCTGACAGTAAAGCGTCAGACTCCTGCTCTAGGCTACAAAGGTACTGACACATCCTTAAGAATTTATTTCATTCCAACACTCTCCTTTATTATCAGGGCATTAAGATTAGAAGTCAATTAAAAAAACCAAGGCACAATATACGTATTTCCCCCCCACCCCAGGCAGGGTGCCATGAAGCCCAAGTTAGACTCAAACATGCTGCATAGCTAAGGAAGACCTTGAATTCCATTCCTTCCTGACTCACTCTCAAGTGCTGGGATTACAGACAAGATGCCACCATGCTTAGTTTAATGGGGGAGCTGGAACCAAACCAAGGCTTCATGCACGGCAGAAAAGCACTCTACCAACTGGGCTCTCTCTCCAATCCCCAAACTAATTTTGTAAAAACTGGGGGAAACTATATAGGCTAGCCTAAGATACCTAGGAATTATTAATAATTAAGTTATTTCTACATCTTAATTTTTTTTAAATTTTGCATTATTTTTTTAAAGCCTAGCAATTTAGATTTAGAAGATCAAAGGGGAAGTAGGCTTTGACTTAGATCAAAGCACAAGAGTTTAATGATCCTCTACATACTCTCCACCTGAATTAATAAGGAAGACTACTCCTCCCTTATATAAGACACTCACAGTGGTAGTATTCTGCTTAACCCTGACTAAGATGAAAGTATCTGGGCCAAAATTAGAAAATAATTCTGAGTCATGTAGAAACATGAGGAAGAGAATTATATATGAATTGAGAACATTTTATTTTAAAGATGCTTTGGCAGTAAGGGCGCTTGTCACCAAGCTTGATGACCCGAGTTCAACTCCCAAGAACCACATGGTGGAAGAAGGAAACAAACTCTTCCAAGTTGTGCTTTGTCCTCTGCTCCACACACACAATACAATAAATTAATAAATTAATTCATTTAATAAATGATACTAAGAAATAACTTCACACGTGATTCTTTTTACTTCACATTACACACAATAAGGAAGTAATATTTATGTTGGACACTGTTTTCAGTGTTCTACATAAGCATATACGTAAGAAAATAAGATATAAAGCATACCAAGTAAACAAAGCATAAGCAATTTGGTTAACTGACTGCCCGAATATTCTGGATTTTTACTGAGTGAAGTATCAGCAGTTTCTTTAGACTTTGAATTCTAAATGTACTTATGCTAATGTATTCATCAACAAATAACAAAAAAAGATGTGTTTTCAGACTGAGAGTTGAATTCAGGGTCTTGTTCCCAGCAGGCAAGAACTCTACCACTGAGCTACATCCCTAGTCCACATTGCCATTTTATTAAAAATGAATACGTCTTCTCATCTGGAAGCATGTAAGGGTTACTGTCAGCCAGCCTTCTTCCAGTGGTTTTGTTTGTTTGTTTGTTTGGTTGGTTGGTTGGTTTTTGTTTTTGAGACAGCATGAAAGTAAACTTCCAGCCTGATACGTCACTTCCACATTTAACCACTGGAAAACCTGGTAAAGACCATCTTACCCAGGAGGTTCTCTCATGTGTTTGCAAAAGCTGGGGTCTTCCTATGAGTTCCAGAGCAGCTGCAACGGACATCAATACTTGAACTAGTTAGCAAAAGATTCTGGCAGCACTGACCAGCCTGTGCTGACAAGCATCATCAGTGATGTCAACAAAGCTGCTTTGTGTTCAGACAGGCTAGAGCCAGCCATAGAGGCAACTCAAGAAAGAAGCAGAGGATGGGGGGAAAAGCTTCTTTTTATTTTCAAAAGTTTGTTTCAAAATGTTTGTTTGTAAGTTCAAAGATATATGAACAAACAAATCACATTGAATATAGTTCACAATGTCAACTAACAATTTTGAGTACTAATGTCAGTAACCGATCTATAGTGTTTAAAATCTAATAATACAAGCAACGTTTGAGGATGTAAAAAGCAGAGATTTATAAGCCGATTTTCAGTTTTTTAGAAATGAGTTGATCCTAACAGATGGCTGAGGTAAAGCATCTTAAACAAAAGAAAAATTCTGACATTTTAAAATATGTAAGAATGTTGAAATCCATGGAACAACTCATCATAGTATTTTGAGAAAATACTATCTGTAAACCTATGTTTAAATTTAGCATTAAATGTAAGTAACGCATCTCTAAACCCGGACATGTCTTTCTATACTACCCGCCCCACCACACACATGCACTTAAAAACATTACTTTTAGCTAGGCATGGTAGTACATGCCTATAATCCTAACACTTAGGGCTGAGCTACGATATGGAACTTGCCAGCTTGGAGCACTTAACGAAACATTGCTCATCACCACTGCCCAAAATATGTAAGGAAGAAAGGAAGGAGAAAGGGAGGGAGGGAAACACACATACCAACACACACTTAATTTTCTAATTTTCCCCATTTTGAATCTTTGAAAACATTCAGCTCCAAGAAATGTGTTGTATCCTATAGGTCTGTACTATTAAGTGACCTCAACATTTCTTCTTAAAAATCTGTTTTTCTTAGTAAATTCTTCAGTTCTTTTCTGTTTCCCATTCTCAATCACTGTTCTGTGTTAGTACAGTATCCTTCTCTAAAGGTTTGTTTGATTTTTGTTTTTTTTTCTCCTGGTCTTTTTCAATGTTTACAAATCCAATCACATTTCCAATTTTGGACTCATTTTTACAAGTTCCAAATGCAATGCTGCTAAGATATTGGTTGAATTATACTGGGCCTATAAGTAGCAAGGAATTGTAGATTCACACCATACATTTCAGATTGAATCTTACACAGTTAATACAACGCATAATTTGCTAACCTTTGTAATACACCATTCTTCTAATTATTTAATACTTGTATGTCATCCCAAACTATGAGCTAACCATTCTGCTTAAGCATTTATCCTCTATGAATTAAACAATGATTAAATATTGAGGCTCCCTTTAGAACAAACATTTTCTGTTTCAGTTTCTTTATAAAGCATCAAAAACATCACTGTGTAGACCTACTGATGATTGAATGCTTTACCTATACAGTGAAAATTCCATTATTTATCATTTAAAACCCACATATATAGTTTATTAGATTTGAAGCTTTGAGTATACTCCTTCCTGCTTATCTAACTAAATATGGTGTTTTTCTGTGGAGAGTGTGACATGACACACAGAATGAAGTAAACTTCCTGTCACATCCAGGTACTCTACATATGCATACATGAATATGTCTAAATGTATATATGTATGTAGACATCTGTATACATAGTATTATAACAAGTTCCATTAAATAGTGTTTATTCTTATTACATGCAATGATCTTTAATAATTTTATATTGGCTTACTTCACTAAAAAGCATACTATTGTGAACAGAATCCAATTCAACACTCACAGCTAGGGTTAACTATGACTTACAATAAAAAGTAAGGTTCTCTCTCTTTTTTTTTTTTTTTAGTTTCAATACTATCATACTCTTTAGCATTCAAACTGTATTTCATAGAGTATGGAGAGTGATAAAGTAACAATTAAATGAATCTTAAAGTAAACATAGTTCTCTTTTGGGGACATTGATGTAACAATGTAGGCAACTCAAGAAAACAATTACAACTCTCAACTTTTCATACTGTAACAGGCCCTGAGACCTTAGCACAAGGATGCCATGATGGAAGTACCATTCAGGCCTTGAAATCCAGCACATAGGCAGCAACACCTGCCAGCGGAAAACAAAGACCTAATCCAGCAAAGACTACTGTTCTAGGAAAGCCTTGCTTTTTGGCTTCTGTAGTTCTACTCCTGGCTAATTATTCTTGCTAATTGAGATGTGCCAACCCAGAATGTCAACTTTGTGCTTAAAGCTCCCCTTGAGAAAGGCTCAGGACTGCATCAGGCCACACATCCAGTGCTGTCCCAGCTGGCTAATGAAGACTTCCTATTTGGCTTGAACCTGTGTCCAAGTAGTCTTCTTTGGTGTATACCTCACAACAATAACTGCCCACAGCAATTCAGATTCAGTAAATCCCTACCAAAATGCCTGACTTCCTTCAGAAAATTAGTAAAATCAATCCTAAAATGTATATGAAACCATAAAAGCACCTGGACAGCCAAAGTAAGTTTTGAGCATACTCTTGATAGCAGGAAATATACTTGAATGTTGGCTTGATGCAGAGAACCTACCTCATGAACTTCAAGAAACTTACTGATTTTAAAAATGTACCTGAAATTCTAGCACTCAGGATTGATGCAGATTGGTCACTGAGTTCAAACCAAGTCTGGTCCTCTTAGTGAGTTCAACACCACCCTGGGAGATTTTATATATATTTTTCTCCTGTCTCAGTGGGAAAAAAAGAAAAGGAAAAGAAAAAAATGGTAGTACTTACAGCAATAAATCTTTCAGTTTTAGAAGTAAACTTAATAAAACTAAACTAATCTATAAAATATTGCTGAAAAAAATAAAGAACTAAATCAGCTTACCAACATATCATGTTCATGGACATAGAGATATTCTAAGGGGCCAATTCTTCCTGTCATATACTTACTGGTTCAATGCTACTCCCATCAAATCCCAAGAGACTTTCATATGATCTAACAAATGAAACTGATACTTTACAGAAAAACAAAATACTAGGATTACTTAGTGGGTAGAAAAGACACCTCAGCACTGAGGACTGGCAGTATGACAAGGTTCTAGGTTCGATGAGGAAGAAAGGCAGAAAAGAGGGAATGGGCATCATCTGCACCAGGAATCTATGAGAAGTGAACATTTGTCACAGAATGACAAACAAACAAAAAACCTACCCTTCAGACTACAACCGAAGCCAGGGGAGCCGGAGCATACTTCACTAATAGCAAGAGGACTATGAGCTCTGGGTCAGCCTGGACACACAGTGAGACTCTATCACCAAAAGAAGGTGGAAGAGGGTAGGGGAAACAGTATATAAAATGTGATAGGGAAAGCTAGATTCTGTTAAGCAGGAGTCTGCAATCAGAAAGGGTCACACTGGGACCTTTATCTGTGTTTCATTTCTCAACGTGCGTACTAAGTGTCAAGCAGTTTCACATTTTCCATATCTGAGCCCTCCTACAGTATACAGTCTTTATGGGATGTTCATATACGTTTTGTTCCTGGAGTGATGAGAACTGTGTGGTGACAGGTTTTACCTCTATGTTCGTACTTGTGCATTTAGTTTTGGCAAAGAAGTTACATTCAGAAAAACTGAACTTGATATTAGTAACGCTTTACTACATTTTTCTATGCATTCCTTCAACATTTTCTTTGAGGTTGATTCATGCTTGGCCCTATTTTATTCATTTTAATGTCTCCACTGACATTACAAATCATACCTTCTCTACCCTCATTCTTCATTGCCACACCCCCATTTCTGGTTTTCTGCCACCAAGAAGCAACCATTCAGTATGTTCTAAATTCAAAGTACCACCCAGGATACTGCTGCTCTCCCTATTTTCTTTGCCAGCCCCTAAATACTTATGTACATGGTACATTAATATACATGTGCCCAGAAACACACACACACACACAGGGAGAAGAAAAATTCCTGGTTATTTCTCAATATTGGAGTGACAGGAAATATGAAACACAACAGTTATATGTCACAGTTGGCATTTCATAAAAACTATTGTATATTCTTTTATTTTATTCTGAAGACAAGCATCCCAGAGAAGACAGGGCATGAATCATAGAGACCAAATATATTGCAAACCAAATAAAATGTCACAAAAAGTATTATGGTGTTTTTCCATTACTCTATCTTAAATTCTTCATTTCCTGTTCTAAGATCGAAACAGAGCTGAACGTGGTAATATGATAAAATCAAAGGAACTCATGAGAAGATGACAGAGATATGCACATCTCAGGAAACCACTGGAATGTCTGCTAGAACTGAATGCCGGCATGCTTTATGATAGACTCAGTCATTCCATTCAGGTACAAAAAAACATAAGAGTGCATAAATATGTTTGTCCAAAGACACGTGCTAGGACACTGCATTGGCACTTGTCACAAAAACCCAAACTGGAAACCTGCCCAATGCCTGTCAACTGTGAAACAATGAAGTACCTGTATAACACAATACTCAACAGCACTGAGCATGGGCACAAAACATAAACAATGACTCATAAATACAGTGTCGATAAAAGAAGTCAGATCGGACTATTACATGGTTTCACTTCATTTCCAAGATCAAAAGAGGCGAACAGACTGACTTTTTCAGAACCAAATAAATAGTCCCACTGTTAAAACAGAGTAATGAGCTGTAGCAGAGATTCTGTTCAGTTAATGTTCTACTTCTGGATGGGTGCTGACCACAAAAACAATTCCATGTGTGAAAACCCAATAAGATAAGTACTCCTGCATGTGTATTATGCTCCAACCAAAAGCCTTTGAAGCAGGCTACAGGAAATTAAAGATATCATTATATTTTTTTTCATCATATTCCCATAGTCTCCAAGTTCAGGATTTAAAAATACCATCAAGATTCCATAAATTGTGCAATAAAACATACAGAATATTAACCTAAAACAATGCAAAGCCATAATTTAAAAGTGCACTCTACACACACACACACACACACACACACACACACACACACACACACACATACACGACCCTCAGAGACAAATCTCAAGGTCTCCATTTCTGGCTATCAAGATGAGGTCACAGCTACTGTCCTTCATGTCCCGCACAACTATAAGACTGAAGAATGAGATGTACAAAAGTCCTATTCAAAGTATAAAGTGACCCTCGGCTGTGCACAACAACAACTAAAAATGGGGTAAAGGCCAAGTTCACCAGTTAACAGTTTTAAACACTTCTATAAAAAGGAAGACTTTGTCCAAACTCATAATCAGGACTTTCATACAACAGATTCCAAAAGCTGGTAGTGTGGCCCACTGGTACAGCACTTGCCTAACATGGTGCACAGTCATGGATGTGAACCCCAGCACCTTAAGAAAATGGAACAGGTGCGAGGATGGGAGGGGTGGATGGTAAAGAGGGTGGAGGAGCCCCCTCCACATGCTTCCCTCCACACTGTGCCTTCAGGGCTTTCCTTGACCATGTGCATCGGGCCTCAGACACAAAATCACTGGGCAAAACAATCCCTGCTTTTCTTCTGCTTACCTCCTGCACCCTGTGCTTAGAGCACTAATGAGACAGACCACTCTTTTTCTTAAGACTGTCCACTTCTAATTCTTCTGGTTTTTTCCTTTCTTACTTCTCTTATGTGTTTCACACTTGCGAAGCAGGGGCAGGCAGATCTCTGTGAGTTCAAGGTCAGCCTGGCCTCTAAGGTGAGTTTCAGGACAGCCAAAGCCACATAAAAGAAGGCCCTGCCTGCCTCCCTCCACCAAAAAGAATGTATTAATGTGAAAATTTAATGAAATTCTGTGTAATAAATAAAATTAATATGTCCAGATGCTACAGACTGAATCCAAAATATCCCACATGGGTTCATATTTGCTATCAGACCTTATTCTCCACCTGCGGCACTATTTTACCCAAGGGTGAATTCTTAGGAGGGGGACTAAGTGGTGGAGGGCGGTGACACAGGTGGGCCTCAGAAGGTTGGCTTGTGTCTGGCTCCGGCATTAACCTGCCAACAGAGAAGAAACCTCTGGCGCACAATCTCCTGCTCCACCATGTGTCCCCTATCATGATGGTCTATAATCTGCAAGCCAAGTTGTTTCTGTAGTGACAAAAAAAAAAAAATTAATAGAAATTTCATTTTTCTCCTAAACAAAAATCAGAGGTTTCTTCTATGGAGATGCTATAGATACCTTAGAAAGAAAAACCCTTTATCTGTTGCTTAGGGCCACTGCATCCATACACCCACCCACCACCTTAAAATGAAGACCAGCTAATTAACAAACCTGGTCCAAGTGCAGAGTCCAAAGTCAACTTTTAATTCCTCACTTTCATATACTAATAAATAATAATAGATAATCATTATATGTTTAAAGATCAGAAAAGACAAACCAAAATAAACAAAAACTGATCCTTTTAAAAAGATATAATAAAAAAAAATGCTCTCTGTACTATTAATAAAGTAGACCAGAAAGCTGTTTACTTAATACGGCTCTTGAAAAATCAATCACTGGTTTGTATGAACAATATATGTATGAACTATATACTGTGGTGATATTGTGTCCCCCAATATATTGTGCACCTTAATAAACTTGTCTGGGTCAGAGAACAGAACAGCTGCTAGACAGGCATAGAGGCCAGAAAATGGTGGCACACACACCTTTATTCCTAGCATTCTGAAGGCAGAGGTCCATCCAGATCTCTCTGAGTTGAAAGCCACACTGGAAACAGCCAGGCATGATGACACATGCCTTTAATCCCAGGAAGTGATGGCAGGAAGCAGAAAGGTATATAAGGCATGAAAACCAGGAACTGGAGTCCCTTTTAAGCTTTTAGCAGCAGTTCAGCTGAGATCCATTTGGATAAGGACTCAGAGGCTTCCAGTCTGAGGAAACAGGATCAGCTGAGGAATTGGCGAGGTGAGGAAGCTGTGGCTTGTTCTCTCTGATCTTCCAGCATTCACCCCAATAACTGGCACTGGGTTTGTTTTTATTAATAAGACCTTCTAACAATTCATGCTACAATATACAATAAAGCTTGAGAAACTGAAATATTGCAAATAGCTGAATAAAAACAGAACTGGAACATAAAATTAGGGAAATACACCAAAAGCATAGTCAATTCCCCCAAAATGGTAATGTAGATGAAATAAAAGATTATGAGAATTAATTTGGAAATCCTAGTTTCTGATTACTAAAAATTCCAAAAACACAATAGAAAATAACTGTAGTCATAACTTAACAACATGTCACACTGTATGGACTCCAAAAGAATTCATTAAAAAACTCAGTAACTGCTGAGACAGTAAATGGAAACCAACTACAACAAATTTACACTGAAAATCACCTTGAAACCAGAGCATGTAAAAATTAAAAGATCTTCAATCTCTTGAACAGATTTTTGTTTTGTTTTGTTTTGTTTGAGACAAGGTTTCCCTGTGTAGGTCTGGCTACCCTGGAACTCACTCTGTAGACCAGGCTGGCTTCAAACTCAGAGATCTGCCTGCTTCTGCCTCCCAAGTGCTGGGATTAAAGGTGCGCACCACTAACACCCAGTCAGATTTTTTTAAGGCAAAACACAATGAAAAATGGGGTCAGAATGCAGTATACTTCAGAATAGCTAAAACAGGATCTTAGAAAAACAACATCTTCTATTTTTTCTTACTTGGATTTCAGCCAATTTTTTTTTCAAAATTATAAGCTATAATATCAATCAAATATGAGTGCAGAATAAAAAGATTTTTCTTTATGAAGTAACTAAAAATATATATTCATCCTCTGTTAAGAAATAAATTAAGGATATACTCCAGCAAACTGAGGGCATGTACCAGGCAAAAGGATATGTACTAACCAGGAAACAGTGGATATATCTCCAGTCTATGGCAAAATGAAGTTATGCATAATGGAACTACAGAAACTATAGTCATACAACATAACCTGTTTATTCAATAGGCTGACTGAGGTATAAAAAGTGATTAAAAATCTATTCCGTATTTTTGATTAAGCCATCACACAGTATGTGAGCTTTTAAAAACCACGTATAGGCCTCATGATGATTTTTTTTTTTTTAAGTAAAATTAAAAGGGGGCAGCAAGATGTCTCAGGAAGTAAAAATGATCTGAGTTCAACCCCTGGAACCATCGTGATAAAGACAGAGCCAACTCCTGAAAGTAACCCTCTGATCACCACACAGACATGATGTTACACCCACACTCCGCAGTCACACAGACACATACATATTACTTACACAAACATAATAATAATAATAATAAGTATTTTTTAATTAAAGGAAAAATGTAAGAGACAAGTTATATGAAATCTTAGATGTCAGTTTTTAATTTATTTTGCAGCTGGAAAACTCTAAAGATATTCTAAAAATCTTCTGCAATTTTAACCTCACAATTTTGTTTTCACTACATAAAGAACAAGTCCATTTGGCCAATGTGAACTACCTGAAATTAGAGACTATAGGGACAGAAAAGAAGCACTCAGGGCTTCACAGCTTTGCATACATGAAGTTCTTCAAAGAAGACAATCCCTATGATACTGGTCACCAGCTGTCAATGCACCTCTTCTCAGTATCATCTATACTTCATTACTGGACAGGGCCTGGTCTTATCACTTGATATTTAATAATGCTTCATCATTGAGGAATATACCCTAAAACAATGACTAGCTCACAAAAGGTATTTAGTATATTTTAGCTATTTCCTACCCTTTTCTTCTGTATTGTACCTTTGAAACTAAAACTCATAACCAGATAATCTTCCTCCCAGACCAGCCAGCAAAGAAACACTATGGAGCAAAGACTATCTGGTAGTTACAGTTTATCTAAGTTGAAATCTTTATGTCTGGACATTTCCACCATAGAATCCTTGTATGCTTAGGAGGAGTCCAAGCACCACAGATTCCAAAAGGATACTTTGTATCCTCTTTTCCCCAGGCTCAGCACACAAAGCTTCTTTTCAATAAGTATTCAATAGCCACAGTAGTCCAGAAAAGCCAGAACCAAGAAACATGCAACAACACCCATTACAAAGAATTTTTCCTCTCAGAGTCAACTGTTAGGAGCCTTGCTTTACTTCCAGCTAGCCTTTACTGAGCAAACAGATGAGTCTAGTTTTGGTGGCCAAAAGGAATTCTAAGACTTCGGCCCTGTTCATATGATGCAGACACACAATCCTGAGAAAGGTGACCCAGACAGCAAACAGAGAGGTCAGGCTGTTCTTCTCAACCATGGTTTTTAAATATGGCTAGAATACCAAAGGCAAAAAATAAATAAATAAAACCACATAAAAGCTATGCACAGTTTAAAATTGGTAGACAATTCCTTGTTTATCTGCTAACACTAAATATTTACACAAAGAAGGTACTCTTGAATCACAAACTGAGACTTTCCATCAGCATATCCTGTGACTTTGCTCAAGCCCTATTGCTACTGTGGGTCTAGACTCTCTAAAGAAAACAGGTACTGAAAGTCTCAAACACAAATCAAAGGAATCCTGTTTGCCATTAAGCAGAAATTACACTAGTTACTGAATGCCCAGCACGGTTCTGGTAACAGACTGTTCAATTAACCACTACACTTCTAATCTTTCAGCAACCTTATAATAGAAGTATTATCTATGCTAAGCTTTCTTTTCATCTCTAACAAGAGTTCTGTGTTCTTTCTCTTTTTGACTTATGGTGTTGGAGATAAACTCAAAGCATGTACTATTTATGGGCTTTTTCAACCAAAAACTAAACATGTTAGAAACACAAGTAACTTTTTTAAAAAGCCAATCTGTGTTCAAGGTGGAGCTGGAGTAATCATTACGTACTCACCTGATGCAACAGACGTTTGAGTTTGAGTAACTGCGTTTTTACAGCTGTGCAGTCCTGGACCATGTGCCGGAGGGTCATCTCATCCAGTATCACTGTGTTGTCTGGCACATCTACAAACATCTTCTGAGCCTGGAAAAAGGGGGTCCCTCCATAGCTTTCAAAATGACCCAAAGGGGATTCTCTATAAGGAGAGCCTCTGGAAGGGTGGGGAAGAAGGAAGGAAAAGATACACAATTTTAGAAGAAAGAAAGAAATGTATAGCATTATTGTAGCAATCTTTACAAATCAGTTCCACAATGCCTTTGTACTCATTTCAGTCACTGAATGTTCCCAGTGAAAAATACAATCCCTTTAGCTGTTAGTAAAATTGTTATCTTCTACGATTGCCTAACCCCACTCACTTCACGTGTTTCACACATTGGCTAAATAAACCTTCCTGAAGAGCCAAAAGAAAAAGAAAATATTCTTGACAAGGCTCTAGCTGTTAGAACTATGCTCACCTCTTCAGATTCTGACTTGGGGTGGCGTCTTAAATGGCACACCGTTCTAGATCCATAGCTAAGTAATGAAGCCACAAAAGTTCCCAATGTAGACACACTTAAGACTAGCATCTCTTCAATGTCCCATCAGTTAAAGCTAATGAAGTTATTCTGCTAATAAATCATCTTTACCAATAACAGTTTAAGCAAGGTTTACAAGTCTAATGTACACCAAATATTTCCTAATCTCAAACTACAGTAAAAAAAATCAAAACCTACTCTTTGAGCCATGACTAGAGTGCTTGCCCTGGGCTTGATTCTCGTCCCCACATAAGCTGGGCGTGTTGGTCCAGTCCTATAATCCCATCACTCAGGAGGTAAAGGGCAGAGGATTAGGAGTTTAAGGTTATCCTCCTTAGCTACACAGCAAGTTTGAGGCCAGCCTGAGTTCCATGAAAACCCATCTCAAAAAAAAAAAAAAAAAGTCTATCTTTAAAACTTTAAGCCTGATGTAGTATGAACATTTATGCTTGGAATCACAGATCTGAGGCAAGAAGAATGGGAAAACAAGGCCTTCTTGAGCTACAAAGCAAAACCCATCTCAAAAACTAAGAATAAAAAAAGTTGAATTTCTCTTTCATCCCATAATATACATGCAGAATAAGAGAAAAACTAAAGATAATATATTTCATAGGAAAGTAAAATATAATGTATTAACCAGAACTGATAGCTTTAAAGTTACTGTATCTACATTGCACATAACTGCAGATGGTTATTAAAGTATGACAAATACATGAAATCTCAATATTTAACATAGTACACTAAGAAATTATTTCTCCAATATGATGGCCATTCTCACATATTAGAAATAAAGCTAAATTCTGTGTATTAAATATGTAAAAATTAGTATGTTGGATTTCAACCATCATGAAGAGAAATATATAGTATCTACTGTTTTTCTCTGAAACTACTAATTCAAATTCCATTGATGTTTTTCTAATCCAAGTCAAAAATCTTCATGAATTGTTAAACCATTCATAAATAATATTTTATTTGGTGCTATAATTATAAATATTTTCATCAATTTTGAATTTTAAAATATGAATTTTAAGATTTCAAACATCAGTAGATTAGTATGAATTTACCCATCTATGACTCCACTCTGATGAAAAACATCTACTAGTAAGAAACTAACAAGAATTAAGACAAAAACCCAGGAAAGCCCAGCAAGTAAGCAGCAGACATGAAAAGAGCTGCCCTTGAGGGAGCAAAGGCACAGACCTGGGGATTTCCCTAGGGTAGCAACATCTTAGGACAGACTGTAAAGTAGGAAGTTACAGTTTGAAATGAAAGGCTAAGGCTTCATAGAGGGAAGAGAGAAGGGCAATTGCTCAAAGTAAAAGGAGAATCTCAAATGGCTTATGACACCACAGACAGACTCCAGTTTCTTCTTCAACCTCTTTTCCCAAACTACCTTCCTACACACATTTCTTTCTTTCTTGGTTGGTTGGTTGGTTGGTTGGTTGGTTGGTTGGTTGGTTGGTTGGTTTTTTTGAGACAGGGTTTCTCTGTGTAGCTTTGCGCCTTTCCTGGAACTCTCTATAGAGAGAGATCTGCCTGCCTCTACCTCCAGAGTACTAGGATTAAAGGCATGCGTCACTACCACCTGGCTCCTACACACACTTCTTAACAGCTAATTACCCACAGTTCCCAAAGGACACTACAAAGTGTCCCTCACTTCCAAAGGACACACTCATTTTTTTCAGTGATTCTTGCTGGTCCACTCATCCTGCCCTCCCTCCACTCATACACATCAGCAACTCCTCCTCATCTGCAGTCAGCTGATACTTCCTTCTGGGGAAGCTTCCTTAATCCCCTAAAGTAGGACCATTGTGCTACTACAGGTAATTTTATAGAGCTCAGTACTGTGTCCTCTTCGAGTATATACCACAATACACTGTGTATGTTTTTTGTGCCTGGCAAATTGTATACTTCATGAAGAAAAGACTAAATTCTTATTTCTTTGATGTGCATAGGGATTTACTGCTATTACTGCCTGGTACTAAAAGCAAGAAGAATGGATTTTTAACTACCAGTTTTTTGTTTGTTTGTTTTGCTTTTTTAAGCATTCATCTCTAAGATTTTAAAATTCTATAGCTGTGACATGGGGAAAAAAAGCACTCTTTAAAAATTACGATTTAGGGCTAGAGAGATGGCTCAGTAGATAAGGGAACTTTTTGTTCTTGCAGAGGACCTGGATAATTCCCAGCACACACATTCTCATAACAATCCATAACTCCAGTTCCAAGGGATCCATGGCCACATTCTACCCTCTGAAGGCACAAGGTACAATACGCATATGGTACACATACATACATGCAAGCAAAATATGGGTATGAGAAGCTTTGGGAGAACAGGAAGAAATACACAGGGAGGATTAACCAAAACAAAGGATGCATTAAAAAGCCTCATGAAAACCTATTACTTTGTAAATGTGGTGGTCGGGGGGGGGGGGGGGGGGGGGATTTAAATGGAGGTATCTCGAGTGGGTAGGTGTTCTGGTTTGAAAGAAAATGGGCCCCAAAGGCAGTGGCACTCTTAGGAGGTATGGCCTTGTTGGAGGAAGTGTGTCACTGTGGGGGCGGGCTCTGAGATCTCATATATGCTTAAGCCACACCCAGTGAGAGAGACCATTTCCTGTTGCCTGCAAGGCAAGATATAGGACTCTCAGCTCCATCTCCAGCACCATGTCTGCCTGCATGTCACCATGCTACACCATGATGATAATGGACTAACCCTCTGAAAATGTTTCCTTTATAAGAGTTGCCATGGTCATAGGTGTCTCTTCACAGCAAGAGAAACCCTAAGACAGTAGATATTGCTTCCTTAAGAAGAAATGAATTATTAAATGAAAATCTCAGTGACAGGTATGGGATACCCCCTTGTGAGTCAGGAAGGTGTAGAGATTCACAAAACAATACAGGCTATTAATTACCATTATTCTTGTTTCCACACTATAACTTGATGGCAAGATCCAATTGCTGAAGACACAACACACTTTGGTTGTAAGACAAAAAAAAAAAAAACACATCAAGCTGGAGCTGACCTGGAAACTTCTTCCCTGCTAGCCAGACCTAGTTACTAGAGTATAATGTTAATCAGTAGACTTATTCTGTGGCAGACCCTGCAAGATAAAATACTGACCTGTCAGGAACGGTGTGCCCACTGGCGCAGTGTCTGACAGTTATGAGGTGGCTAACAGCCTTCTAATTGGAATCAAGGCCTGTTCCACAGGAGAGAATTCATGCCTGGTACAATAAATCTGGTCAGAAGCCCATGGCTGTAGAGGTCATAAGGTGGAACCTATTACTATTATTTTGCTAAGTGGACATGGAGTCAAAGTACCTTCTAAATATCTGTTAACACCGATAAGTTACTGTTGCTCTCACCCTTGGTCAGAGAAGCTTCTTACTGCAGTGAGTAGCAGACAATGGGAGATGCACAGCTGGTCACAGTGCTAGGAGTGGTGGTTGAGCTCAGTCCTAAACAGAACATAGATATCAACCCTGCAAATGCTCTGCAGAAGAGGAGGGTAGAAAGAATGCAAGAGCTAGAGGATGGGGATGGAGGCTGTGGAATGCTGTCTTGTGGACTGGACGTGACCACAGCACTCATGAATTCACAGGAGCTATGGTTACCTGCACAAAATCAAACATGTCAGCATTCCAGTAGGGCCGGGGGAAGGGCTCATGAGGCTCCACCCCTAGCTGAGGAGCTGTTTGCAATTGATGGCTGTGGGGGAGGCAAAGCCATTTTTCTTTAGGGTTTGGCTGATGTTAAGTTGCCACGATTCTAGTGGATAGCTTCACACCTATGTTCATGCCAACAGCACTAACTGGACTCAGAGGTTATTTTAAAAAAGAAGAAGAAAGGAAGAGGAGGAGGAAGAAAGGAAAATAAATTAAGTTGAGAGAGGAAGTGTTAGGGAATCCATGAGGAGCAGGTAGGAATGGAGTAATGGAGTAGACATGACTAAAATATGCTGCATTCATGTATGAAACTGTCAAAGGATAAATTAAAGATATTTTAAAAATTGTCCTCGTTAAAAACATACTACCCTTATTATTTTGCGCCATGAGTAAGACTAGAGAGGAAAGCTACTAAGGAGGACTAGTCAGCTCTCTACAGCGTGACAAGTATGAACACAAGATTACACTGGGTTCAGAGAAATGAATGGGTTCACAGAGGTGAGAGCCATTTATGCCTGGAACTCAGGAGTTTCAAGAGAAAACTTAAGAAGTATTCATCACTAACTGGATATATAAATTAAGACCTGCCACCTAGAAAAGGCACATTAAAGAGCCTGCCCTAGTCTTGGATTTGGATTCAAATTCTAGCTGACAACAGCCACTGAAAATGCTAATTAAAATGTAAGTCCTTTAAAAACAGGGTCATATTTTATTCATTTTTAAATTACTTGCACAGATCTTGAGTTAGAAGTCTCTGCTATTACTTATCAGCTATACAACACAGGGCAAGCGACATAGTTTCTGTAAATTTCATTTTTCTTGCCTACAAATTAATGAGGATAGTAACATAATTACTTCTCTAGGTTGGCATAATAATAAAATCAAGTAATATGCTAAAGTTTTTAGAATATTATATGATATATACTAAATATTAAATAAAGCCAAATTACTACCACACTACTAATAATTTCCAACTTCCTTTGGAACAGAAATGTCGAGAGTACTAAGGAGCCACCACATCCCTTTCATTTATGTTCATCAACTGTAAAAATATGGACATCAACATACTGGTTTTATAATTGTGTTTTGTTGCTAAACCATCTGATCATAAGATTAAACCTCATTAGAGGAACATCTGAAGACTGGTGGGGAAACACAGACACAGCCATGAAGGCTGAGAGGCAGCAGACATGGAAGGAAGAGAAAGCAAACATGTGATGGAAAAGTTAAAGGGAGCTTGCAAGACAGGAATGCAGTGACAGTCTTGAGATGACGCTATTTACATATGACAGAGATCCTGGAAACAACAGAGAGGTGCTAAAATCACTTTCTAAGAGGAAAGCTTACATCCAGGAGCAAGAGAATAAAGAGTGAAAAATAGGCATGAGAAGAGGGAGCTCTGCCCACAGCACCCACTGTTCTTCAACAGGGATAATTAATTCTACAGCTCTGCACAAGCCCGCAGTCACAGATTTCTAAAAGTAGAACCAGATGATAGCAAGATAGAAGACCGGAGGCTCTGCCATGACCACGATCTATGACAACTGTATGTCAGTCATAGAACCTATGGGCAGTCACAGGGTAACAGATAAGAATTCCACTAGTAGCCGGGCGGTGGTGGCGCACGCCTTTAATCCCAGCACTTGGGAGGCAGAGCCAGGTGGATCTCTGTGAGTTCAAGGCCAGCCTGGGCTACCAAGTGAGTTCCAGGAGAGGCGCAAAGCTACACAGAGAAACCCTGTCTCAGAAAACAAAAAAAAGAATTCCACTAGTAATAATGTGGGCAAGGGCAATAATGAGTTATAGAAGCATGGGATGAGAAATAAATGCCCACCATCACCAGTACTATTTAATATTGTTCTATGTGTCAGCCAATTAAATCAAGAGGGGAGAAAACCTCACAGGATTTAGAGAAGCCAGAAGAAAAAAGTCTTTAAGTGGTATCTTTGTTTTAGAAATCCAAATTGAATTTGAAGCATCACTTGCCATCCAACCCACCAGCCTAAATAAAAAACAATCACATTACTGAAGAATTATCACAATTTTAAAGGGATCATCCCAAATTATATGCCATATCTATAACTTACTTTCTTAGTCTTCCCTACTTTCAAAATACCTTGACTATGAGGATTTGTAACTTTGTACTTCA
The DNA here is from genome assembly GCF_049852395.1 of Peromyscus maniculatus bairdii. NCBI lineage: Eukaryota > Metazoa > Chordata > Mammalia > Rodentia > Cricetidae > Peromyscus > Peromyscus maniculatus. Next base: position 13,449,543 of record NC_134860.1, read on the forward strand.
GACTAGCAGGTGCAGATGTGTGTATGTGAGCTTTATGAGAGTTTTTTTTTTTTTTTATTCTCTGAGTCACAATTTTGATTTCAAATTTAATCTTTAATATTTTTCTCATCATTACAAAACTTCCATATAGAAGTTAAATATGCACGTTTTGTGGTAACAATTTCATTCTTTAAATGCCAGATTTGACACAATCCTCATCAACATTCTAGGATGCTACCTTGTGGATACCACTGAAGTAATCTGTTAAGTAAGAAAAAGAACAGCCAAAACTGACACTCACCAACTTTGGAACTTCCTATCTGAAGCTGTGATAATCACGATAGTAAGGAATTGCTGAACAGAGAAAAACATGAGAATAAGGAAACAGTCTAGAAATGGATTCATAAATGGAGTCACCTCCTCTTTGAAAAAGCAGCAATGGCAATTCAATAGATGATGGCCTTTTGAACAAATGAACCAAGGAACAAGACATCAATATGCAAAAGAAATGACCTTCATAAATGAATCCAAAATCAGTTAACAGACCTCAATGCACAACTATAAAATTCCTATGATATAGGATAAAAAACCTAGAGTATCTTGGGTTTGCAAATGGTTTTAGACACAGCATGTGTGTGCGCGCACACACACACACATATTCCAAGGAAGAAGAACAGTACCGAAGCTTTATTTCTAAAAGTCATCTGCAAATTTTACAAATAAAAAATACCACTTAGAAAATTAGAAAAACCACAGATTAGAAAAAGTATTTCCTATACACATATGTGATATAGGACTAGTATCTCAAATACACAAAGAACTTAAAATTCAACAATATGAAAATAACTCAACTTAAAAATTGGCAAAGATCTGGACACCTCAGCAAAGAAGAGACATGGATGGAAAACAAGCATCTAAAAAAAATGTTCAGCATTATATATCATCAGAGAATTGTGAACTAAAAGAAGAAACCACTACATACCGAATGGTTAATGTCCAAAGCACAAGGCCTAATGCTGGTGAGGTGGCTACCAGGAGCTCCCATTCACTGCAGGCAGAAATGCAAAGTGGCAACAAGCCATAGCAACAACAAATCCTGGAGAGGGGAGATCTGAGTGGAGTATCTTGCCTATTTTAACTATTTCTCTTTCAAACTTCTTGAAGAATGATAGTCACTTAATTCTTAATATGACAAATAATGGGAAGAGGAAGGAGAAATTGAGTGGTGGAAATAAACTGGAGTGCTGATCAGAAATTTCCAAAAATTAATGAAATATTAATTTACATATCCAAGAAACTCAAGGGGATGATAAGCTAAAGAAGAGACAAAACTAAACACACCATAATCCATCTGTTGAAAAATCAAAGTGAGTGTTCTTTAAATGGCAAGGAAATTGACATGTGCTATGGAAGAAATGTTAAATAAGAGTTGATTTGTCATCAGGAAGCAAGGGGTCAAAATTTTGCAAGGGTCAAAAATTTACGAGAGACGATTAGCAAAGCATTCTATATCTAGCAAAGCAATCCTTTAAAATATAGAAGAATTTGAAAAAGAAGACACTCCAAGTAAATAAAACCTGTGAGAATCTGTTGCTGGCCAACCTCCGTCCCTACAAGATACAGTGACAAAGGAGAACTCAGTGCCTCCATAAGTTTGCCTTCAGCAACAAACATCAAACCAGAAGACCAACAAGGAACCAAAGGACTTGGGCAACAACGCACACTAAGACCTAACAAACATCTACAGAATATCTATAGATATTACATTAGTAATAAAAATATTGCCATAAAGTAAAGCTCAGATCTAATTAAAGGTCAGCAACATTCCTTCACAAACTCTTCCCCAAAATACTAGTGGGAAGGAACACTTCGCAATTCATTCTAAATGGCTCATAACCAAAACCAAATCCATCTCAACAAAACTAAACTAGTATTAAAGAGTAGTTAAAAATCCACAGTGCATAGAAATATAAAATTTACATATCATAAGCACCTGAATTCTTTGAGAAATAGATGGCTGGCTCAACAGCGAAAAGTCATGTGACATACTGTATAACAGAATGAAAGGAGGGGAAAGACATCTGAATGGACACTGACAAAGCATTAGAGAAAGCCCAGATATGCATGCCATCAAGATAAACATGGTCAACAAAGCATGAATAAAAGAGAATCTTTTCAGACTGGTAAAGAAAATATGTTTAAAAAAACAAAACAACAAAACAATACCATTCTTGATATTAAAAGATGAATAGTTCCCATTAATATCGGCTTCTATTCAACACTGCACCAAAAGATGTAGCCATAGTAATTGTGCAAGAAAGTAAACTATACAGATTGGAAAGGAAAAAGTAAAACTATCTGTTCTCAGATGACATAAAGTATAAATAGAAAATCCTAAGAGCTAAGGAAAAAGTTAAAACCATCATTTGCATAACAATGGAGTTGTTCATGGCTGTATCAAAGCCTACAATAAAGGAGGACAGTAAGCCAAGGGTCCACGATTTTTATAAAGTACACAGAGAGGGATCAGTGAAAAGGCCCAAGTCTGAAAATAGCAACTTAAAAATACTTGATTCAGAAGTGACAACGAAGACTCTCCCATCTCCAAACGGGAAAATACTAGGACTCCTAGAAAATAAGAATCTCACCTATAGAAATGCTACTGTAAAAAAATACATGTAGGTAAATACTAGATTTGCTGTAATTAGGGGCATAACCACAAGGAGGATAAGGCTGTAAATTTGTTAGGGTAGAGAGAACTCCATATGGCATAAAAGTTTAGGAAAGGGGGGCTCTTGGGAGAAAATAGGAGTGGAATAAGCTGGGGTAAAAGAAAAAAGTGGCATTATGATGAGAATATCAGAGAACATATGGATCAGTAATGCCCCAACAGGCCTAAGTTATGGCTAAGACATACTGCTATCGTGAACTATGATAACAATAGTGGTTAAGCAAGAAAAGAAAGGGGACCAGTACTCGAGTTAGGGAACAGGAAGAGGGACTTGTACACCTGATATGAAAAAGATCTTGAGGTTTCTACTCTCAAACTCTTTCACACTTTAAGGTGGAGACAGAAAATGACAGTTCCAAGGCTTGCTGTGGAAGGTGTCTTTTTGTGAGACACATCCTTGTAAAGAGCTCTGGCATGCCTGGAAAAGCCAGGACAAACACAGAAGCTGAAGATAAAGGGAACCAGTCAACCTATGAGTCTCAGCATTAGCAGCATTACCACTCACTCCTTAGAAAGCTCTATGCCCAGTAAGTCAGATTACAACCTGAAGAACACTGTGTGCATCGCTCTCCCCTCACTACCAACCACTAGGAACTGACAATTCACAGTTACAAGTGCCTTAAAGTCTATAAACTCTGAGGGGGATTTGTGATCATGTTTTGGGGAAATGTTGTATGTTTTCTAACTTCTGCGGAATCACAATTTATATAAAAATGTATAATGCAGCCACCATTTAAACAATTTAATTTGTTCATTCTTTTATTTATCTGACCTGTTAAGATGTAGGGAATTAGAGTTTAGGGTTCTGGACTTTTGGGGGACGAGGGCTATACTTTCTAACTTTTCTGATAGATGATTACACTCAGCCTTAGTTGAGCCATTTCTAAGGACAGAGACAATTACCTCCATGTTACCCATTCATTTCTTATAGGCTGAGTAATGTCTCCTTTATGCTGAAATTTGCCTCCCTTTATCTTAAACTGCAGATATGATAGTCTATTGTCTAGAGTTATATTCATGTCACTCATTCTTCCAAATCAACAAGAAATACAGCTACAGTAAACTTGAAGAGTGGGTGTCTGAACATGGCAGACTCGACCACACAAACTCTGCAATTCCTTTGTGCCAGGCTGAGTGCTCACTCCTCTCCTTCAGACGCTATACTACCCTCGGGCAGTCTCCAGTCAGACCTGCAGACTGATTCAGAAGTAACCGCTTATTCTGTGCTATCCTAGATAAGACTACAAACAGAAAGAACTGCTGAGAGCTCATGGCATCCCTTTTCCATCCCTTTATTAGGCACACATTGTCACAGCTTGTCCCCACAGACTCTGTATACTATTCATATCTGTATGAAATGGAGCATGCACAAGTCTCTTCCTATCTTCAGTGTTAAGATGTCTACTATTAAGCTGCATCAGTGCAGAATTCTTCCTATCATCTTTACTACAATAGTCCAAGAAGTTATTACCAATCCACAACTTTCACCTCTCGTACTATCTCCAAATTCATACCAGCATAAGACTGTGCCATGTTATATAATATATAGACTACCAATGAGTATTTATTAGGTGAATGAACAAATTTTAAAAATAAGCATTTTTATGGTTTGAATATGACATGTCTCTCATAGGCTCATGTTGTGTTTATTTGTTCCCAGATGGTAATGATATTCTGGGAGGCTGGAGAATGTAGAAGGAGGGGATCTGGTAGAAATAAATGATTATGGCTAAGCTGTTGAAGTTTATACCTGGTCGTTAGCTACAGGCTCACTTTTGGATTCCTAGTTTGCAGAAATGTGAGGAACCTCCATCACATGTTCCTAACACCACGAGCTGCTTCGCCTGCCTCCCCTGCTATGATGGACTCAAACTCTCTGGACAAAACAAACCTATCCCCTCTGTTAGCTGTTTCTGTTAGGTACTGGAGTGACAGCAAAGCAAAAGTAACTGATACTGAACTGCTTATGACTTACTTAGGCTTCCTACACCTGCCTTAATTTAACTTATTTCAAAGACATAGCAAGATTAGAGAAGCATGATCGCCATTAGTAGTGATGAAGACAATCTTTACATCGGGCTCCTGCCTGACAGGATCAACTCTCTGATGCCTTGAAGAAGTACTGCATGAATTCTTCCAGATTGCCCAATTATATCCTTCTATTTATTTACTCCAACGGATGGTTTTAATTGAACCCCATTTTTCCTAGTCCACTAAAGAATATTTTATTAGACTAGAATTTGTTCAGCAAAGACAGAAAAATATAACAAAGAAGAGCTAAGAAAGTTACTGTGCCACTCAGGACCTGTCCAGTGTATTTCCCATGTACTCTTCTTAGAACACACACATGACAACTCCCTCTTCACTTAGCCTATAAAGTGAACAAATCCAAGAGAAACAAATTCTCTATCTTATGCACACTCTGTATCTGGTATCAACAGGCCAAGCTTTGCTCTTTCTTTTGCTACAAGGACCCTAAACAATACTTTGTTTCTTATTTTAGGAGGTACAGAGGACCATATGCTTCCCCTCCATTATTTCCTCATCTCAGTTTTATTATTTGCACTACAATATGCTTCAGGATAAACATAAATCCCTTGTGGAACAAGATATTCACAAAAATTTTAATAAAAAAATGTCATTGCTTACCACAAACCAGGTACGGTACTAGCACATTTATCCTGATCCATGAATACTCACAGAAAAGTGTTTTCAAGCCTGTTCACAAATGTTAGACTGAAGGCTGTAGTGTGCAGAGGATTAAATAAACTAAGCTTGCAAAGCTAATCTATACCAGGTGAAGCTCTGACCCCAGGTGTGAATGGCTGTGAGCCCATTATACTACATGGTCTGATCCAATTTCATACTACTTTAAGCTTTAAAATACAAAGTACTTCTAGTGTCATATCAAATCTCTTAATAGTATTTGTGGAATTTTACATGTTTAACTTTTAAGAAAACAAAACAAAACAAAACAACCCAATAACTTAGTAGTTACTTTCTACTATATTTTTAAAAATTATAAACGAAGTTAATCTTCATTAATGCCCAAGTGAGAACCCTCGCCCCCACAAAGTCATAGCACAACTTATAAGTCCTTGTAATAGATGTAAATGCAATTTGTAAATCTGCAATAAAGCTACTGAAAAGAGCCCAGCTAAGAAAAGACAGTTATTATAACAATTACATACCATGCCTAACCTGAACTCCAGGCAGAATCAGCTGGGAGACAGAACTGTCAGTTCCATTCGCAGAGGACGGAAGTGGAGCTGCAGCCAGAGCAATACTCACCTGCTCAAGTCACTTTTCCCATGGTGATGATAGTGATCAGGGTGGCTAAGGTGATAATGCTCCTGTCCACTCCACCTCTGGGGTGCTCTTTTCCAAAATCCATCCTGTGACTGGCGTACATTTCTGTCTGATCGGTCAAAGCGGTTCATATTGTCACACTCCACTAGGCAGATTAAAAAGCAACAAACTATAAATATGTGTACTCTATAAAAAGTTAACTACTTATGGCCTGATAATTAAATGCTGCTGAAAATATTTTTTTAATTCTAAAAGCACCAGCCATGTACACTAACTAATCACAAAATAAAGTTTTTTCAAAGGAAGCCAATTCTTACAGTGAAAACTGAACTTTGTAAGTCCAAACTGAAGTAACTTAATACTTAAATACTTCTGTTTCAGCCACTTAAGTGAACAATTAACTGTTAGACTGTTTTAAAACAAGGAAAAAGTTCCCTGAAATCAACATTATGCATTTCAAATACAAGCAATCAGGACAGGAAAATGTAGATCTTAAAAAGAGCATAGGATCCATTCTTAGAAATGAGTGCCTTAATTAAGTTTCTCAGTGTCAAGAAGCACAAATTAACTTTTCATCACAGACGATCATGTTTTTAAATAAAGCTCACACTTCAACAGTAAGCTGCTCCAATCTGCCCGCAACAGAGCTGGTTCAGAAAGACTGAAATGCTACCGAACACAAAGCCAGTGCTTTGTAACAACAAATAGTCCACTCCTGAAATCCAAATACCACAAAAACTCGACAAGAATCCCTGAAGCACCCAAGCTTCTTCACTCACCCAAATGCTCTGCTCTCACATCTCTGAGCACTCTCTGAGAAAGCTACTTGGTACAAGGGAGACATTGTGCTGCCGGCTGCCTACTCAGACATAGTTGCACACAAGGCGCCGCTGAAACAGGCCTTCCTTCCTGCCCCACTCCCAGCCCTCCCTGTGGGAAGCAAGCCCAGCCAGCCCTGTGACTCCATCTTCGCTCAGTGCTTACATAGCTACTGAGTTAGGACTGTTACTAAAAATACTTCTAAACACTAACCCAAGCCATGGAACAGGAAGGGCTTCTCCAGTCCAAAGACTACATGAAAAGGTTCAGAATTTCTTGTGATTAAAAACTTTACATATCAATATAATCGTGGTTTTAAAAAAATGACTTATTTTTAAGTGGCTGTTATCCAAAAAACTTGGATTTGAAATTTGCTAATTGTTTCATTTCAGAGAAGAAGAAAAGGCTTCCCGTTTGTAAAAGGATGGTGCTGAAATAACAAAAGCAAACAACTTCAGCATACTTTTGTAAGAACACTGCAGTTTGCTCCTGCATTCATGAGGAATCAGTGAGTACTAACATATAGTCTTCTTTTATTGTAGAGACAGCTTTTAAAAGAAGTCTAACCTATGAAATTACTCCCAATAACTTCATGCTATTTTATTGTTAAAATTGAGTGGAATTTAAGTTCAGTTATGGATAATACATGGTATGATGACCACTATGTTGAAAAATATCGTAGAAATGAGGTGGCAAAGGAAACATTTTTAAGTAAATCTTGATGTTTAAAGCTAATTTCAATCTAGTCCCTTTGGTAACATCAACAAACTCACAGTTGCATTATAGTCACAGATTCACCTCCACCTAGCAGTTCAGTAGTTCTATACAGCTGGTACTAACACACATCTACTTTTAAATAGTTTTTCCTTAATTTAGGAAAAGAAATTTCCAGTACCAAAGGGATCAATGTTATTAGAATGACCTGATATATTCTCAGAATAAAAATCAGCACTCAAAACTGTGAAAGCCAAGATGCTGATCCAGAAACATCCTTCAGCCAGACCGGCCCTACTATGACCTGACACCACTTCTAGAGAGTAGTCTCCTTCCTTCCGAAGGTCTCTAGTTCCAACAGCAAAAAGCAGCGTACTTTAGTTCTAGCACTATAAAGACAGATAGCAGCAGAGTTCTAACCCACTGGAGAGGGAAAGAACCTAACTAGCTAACAGGTGTGTGCTATGAGGATGCCTGTCATGCTGGGTGTCATTTTTCCTTGTTTGATAAAGGAATAAAACACAATACTCAATGTATCCTAGATGTTTTTCTCTTACATTACAGCTTTCAAGTCCTAAAAGAGAAAATGATGAGTAATTTTTATATAAGTAATTGGATGAGAGATAGTATGATATGACAAAGCCTAAGGAGGCTTTACATTATCAAGAAAGTTTTCAACTGAAATTAAATGTTAAAAAAGAAAAAAAATCATGTAGGTAAAAATAATAATAATAATAATAAACTGAATTACTTAACACAGTACTGGCACAGGAATATAAATTGCTAGAAAAAAAAAACACAAGTAACTGGAAGCAATCAAGAATAAGATGAGCCTCGTGTATCTCAATACAGAGTGTAGCAAAAATGTGGCCTTATGAATTTAAACATAAGATAAGTTTAATTTGGTCAGCAATTAAACTTTGTGTGAGATTCCGGAAATGGTTAGAAAAACATCTTACATACCTTACAAAGTCTAAAGTCTAAACAAAATGGCTAAAATGATTAACAGTCCAGCGAGAAGGTATTCACTAGGTCAATCCACTAACCTGAGGATTATACCCTGATGTGCCAAATGCCAGGTGTGTTTGTGGGCGATGGCTGGCCATTAAAATTTCCTAAACAAGAGGAAAAGGCAACACAGCTGTGTTTCTGGCATGCCAGAAATATTGAGAAACACCCTACAACAGAAAGAGGCACTGTACAACAGGAAAGACTAATTGCAAATATCTAATAGCTTTCCAAAAGAAATTCAAATTGCAAAACTGTTTCCTTATGAAATTCCTTGGTCTGCAAATTCAGGTCAAGGTTAAAAAAAAAAAAAGAAAGAAAGAACAGCTTGCAAAATTAAAACAATCTGTCACTAAGTACAAGGCTTCCAACTCACAACTCAAGTCTAAATGTTTCATGATTCCTCTTCCACGCCTCTGATTTCCCTCTGTAGCACCTCTCCCTCTGACCTGCTGCCATTTTAAATAAGACAAAAGCCTCTTAAGTGTGATATCTGATAAAGCTAAACATTTTCAGTACAGGGAAAACTGAATACAATCTGTTCTCAGCTCAGAGGGCACGGCTAAATAATTTGAAAGGTTCAAATGGCATTGGGAAGAATCCCCAGGGAAATCTAGAATAGCTCTTAGGAATCATAATCTACTGCTCGTAGATCTGTATTAACTAGTTCATAATTAAAAGACACTATATGCACAAATATAAAGATGTAAAACAGTACAAAGAATGTGACAGTGGTTTATGAGACTAGGATGGGAGGCAGGCTTGGTCGTGTATATCTTTAATCCCAGTACTCGGGAAGCACAGGCAGGCGAATCTCAGTGAGTTCAAGGTGATCCTAGTCTATATAGCAAGTTACAGGACAAGCAAGCCTACACAGTTAGATCCTATCTCAAAAAAAAAAAAAATCAAACAAATAAAAACCTACAATGAAGAGCAAAAGACAGTATAGAAAAGGATTTTCTGATTAAGTCTTTCCTATCTATGAATACAGACTGAGCTCTGATTCAGGTCTACAAGGAAGAAGGGGAGAGGTGTCAGCTAAATTCATTGCAGCCATCAGGGTCAGATGAACAACACTAGAAAGCATTCACAAGATTCTAAAACAAATGTTACCCCATCTTTCTCACTCTCTATGAAAACCTTCCATAAAAAAGTTAGAGGAGACCACCAGAGTACCAAAGCTTGAAGATCTGGCATGAGCCAAAGAAAAAAGCCAAAGAAAAAAGGGCTCAGAGAGAACTAATAGATGTTCTACTTCAGTCACACAGAGGATGGACACCAGGATCTCTGAACACCCTTGACTTTCGAAAGACATTAGAAAAACAACTACCAACAAGACAGAAAGAGAAAGTCAAACTGGGTAATAATAAAGTGTTCTTGGGGAGTAGAGCACTTGACTGCCTGTCTTACTTTAGACTCTACATAAGCTTCTCCAAAAACCAAAAGTTGCCTTGCAAATGTTTCATTATTTTTAAAAAATCACTTATTGTAATAAACTCCAAATAAAAACATCACACAGCTAGATAAAGGAGCCACTCAAACATACTTGCCCTTTTCCAAACTCCATGCATCTTAATGAACTTCTATGCAGTTAGAATAGCCATTCTGAAGCCATGGAGCTTCACTTGGGGTTTTTTCAATTTCACTATCAATTACATTCTTTTGTGTATTTATCCAACATAAAGTAAGAAAAAACTACAACAGAGTTAAAATTAGAAAAATATTTGGCTTTATATCTTCTTTCATGACGCATATG